>NC_089899.1:5376467-6720584 GCF_040182565.1 Anser cygnoides | reverse complement strand
GTGGAGTGACTCCAGAGAGTGCCCTAGCACCACTGGGGATGCAGTGCAGTGAGTCCGGAGAGTGCCCTGGCACCACTGGGGATGCAGTGCAGTGAGTCCGGAGAGTGCCCTGGCACCACTGGGGATGCAGTGCAGTGAGTCCGGAGAGTGCCCTGGCACCACTGGGTATGCAGTGCAGTGAGTCCAGAGAGTGCACTTGCAACACTGGGGATGCACTGCAGTGAGTCCAGAGAGTGCACTGGCACCACTGGGGATGCACTGCAGTGAGTCCAGAGAGTGCACTGGCACCACTGGGGATGCACTGCAGTGACTCCAGAGAGGGCACTGGCACCACTGGGGATGCAGTGCAGTGAGTCCAGAGAGTGCACTGGCACCACAGGGGATGCACTGCAGTGAGTCCAGAGAGTGCACTGGCACCACAGGGGATGCACTGCAGTGAGTCCAGAGAGTGTACTGGCACCACTGGGAATGCAGTGCAGTGAGTCCAGAGAGTACACTGGCACCACTGGGGATGCACTGCAGTGAGTCCGGAAAGTGCCCTGGCACCACTGGAGATGCAGTGCAGTGTGTCCAGAGAGTGCCCCGGCAACACAGGTGATGCACTAAAGTGACTGCAGAGAGTGCACTGGCACCACTGGGATGCAGTGCAGTGAGTCCGGAGAGTGCACTGGCACCACTGGGGATGCACTGCAGTGAGTCCAGAGAGTGCACTGGCACCACTGGGGATGCAGTGCAGTGAGTCCAGAGAGTGCACTGGCACCACTGGGGATGCAGTGCAGTGAGTCCAGAGAGTGCACTGGCACCACTGGGGATGCACTGCAGTGAGTCCAGAGAGTGCACTGGCACCACTGGGGATGCAGTGCAGTGAGTCCAGAGAGTGCACTGGCACCACTGGGGATGCAGTGCAGTGAGTCCAGAGAGTGCCCTGGCACCACTGGGGATGCAGTGCAGTGAGTCCAGAGAGTGCACTGGCACCACTGGGGATGCAGTGCAGTGAGTCCAGAGAGTGCACTGGCACCACTGGGGATGCAGTGCAGTGAGTCCAGAGAGTGCCCTGGCACCACTGGGGATGCAGTGCAGTGAGTCCGGAGAGTGCCCTGGCACCACTGGGGATGCAGTGCAGTGAGTCCGGAGAGTGCACTGGCACCACTGGGGATGTAGAGCAGTGAGTCCAGAGAGTGCACTGGCACCACTGGGGATGCACTGCAGTGAGTCCAGAGAGTGCACTGGCACCACTGGGGATGCAGTGCAGTGATTCCAGAGAGTGCACTGGCACCACTGGGGATGCATTGCAGTGAGTCCAGAGAGTGTACTGGCACCACTGGGGATGCAGTGCAGTGAGTCCAGAGAGTGCACTGGCACCACTGGGGATGCAGTGCAGTGAGTCCAGAGAGTGCACTGGCACCACTGGGGATGCTCTGCAGTGAGTCCAGAGAGTGCCCCGGCAACAGAGGTGATGCACTAAAGTGACTGCAGAGAGTGCCCTGGCACCACTGGGGATGCAGTGCAGTGAGTCTAGAGAGTGCACTGGCACCACTGGAGATGCAGTGCAGTGAGTCCAGAGAATGCACTGTTACCACTGGGGATGCAGTGCAGTGAGTCCAGAGAGTGCACTGGCACCACTGGGGATGCACTGCAGTGAGTCCAGAGATTGCACTGGCACCACTGGGGATGCACTGCAGTGAGTCCGGAGACTGCACTGGCACCACTGGGGATGCACTGCCGTGAGACCAGAGAGTGCAATGGCAGAACTGTTGTTGCACTGCAGTGAGTCCAGAGAGTGCACTGGCACCACTGGGGATGCAGTTCATTGAGTCCAGAGAGTGCACTGGCACCACTGGTGATGCACTGCAGTGAGTCCAGAGAGTGCACTGGCACCACTGGTAATGCAGTGCAGTGAGTCCAGAGAGTGCACTGGCACCACTGGGGATGCACTGCAGTGTGTCTAGAGAGTGCACTTGCAACACTGGGGATGCACTGCAGTGAGTCCAGAGAGTGCACTGGCACCACTGGGGATGCAGTGCTGTGAGTCCAGAGAGTGCACTGGCACCACTGGGGATGCAGTGGAGTGAGTCCAGAGAGGGCACTGGCACCACTGGGGATGCAGTGCAGTGAGTCCAGAGAGTGCACTGGCACCACCGGGGATGCACTGCAGTGAGTCCAGAGAGTGCACTGGCACCACTGGGGATGCACTGCAGTGAGTACAGAGAGTGCACTGGCACCACTGGGGATGTACTGCAGTGAGTCCAGAGAGTGCACTGGCACCACTGGGGATGCAGTGCAGTGAGTCCAGAGAGTGCACTGGCACCACTGGGGATGCACTGCAGTGAGTCCAGAGAGTGCACTGGCACCACTGGGGATGCAGTGCAGTGAGTCCAGAGAGTGCACTGGCACCACTGGGGATGCACTGCAGTGAGTCCAGAGAGTGCACTGGCACCACTGGGGATGCAGTGCAGTGAGTCCAGAGAGTGCACTGGCACCACTGGGGATGCAGTGCAGTGAGTCCAGAGAGTGCACTGGCACCACTGGGGATGCAGTGCAGTGAGTCCAGAGAGTGCACTGGCACCACTGGGGATGCAGTGCAGTGAGTCCAGAGAGTGCACTGGCACCACTGGGGATGCAGTGCAGTGAGTCCAGAGAGTGCACTGGCACCACTGGGGATGCAGTGCAGTGAGTCCAGAGAGTGCACTGGCACCACTGGGGATGCAGTGCAGTGAGTCCAGAGAGTGCACTGGCACCACTGGGGATGCACTGCAGTGACTGCAGAGAGTCACTGGCAGAGAGTGTCCAGAGAGTGCACTGGCACCACTGGGGATGCAGTGCAGTGAGTCCAGAGAGTGCACTGGCACCACTGGGGATGCAGTGCAGTGAGTCCGGAGAGTGCACTGGCACCACTGGGGATGCAGTGCAGTGAGTCCAGAGAGTGCACTGGCACCACTGGGGATGCAGTGCAGTGAGTCCAGAGAGTGCACTGGCACCACTGGGGATGCAGTGCAGTGAGTCCAGAGAGTGCACTGGCACCACTGGGGATGCACTGCAGTGAGTCCAGAGAGTGCACTGGCACCACTGGGGATGCACTGCAGTGAGTCCAGAGAGTGCACTGGCACCACTGGGGATGCAGTGCAGTGAGTCCAGAGAGTGCACTGGCACCACTGGGGATGCAGTGCAGTGAGTCCAGAGAGTGCACTGGCACCACTGGGGATGCAGTGCAGTGAGTCCAGAGAGTGCACTGGCACCACTGGGGATGCAGTGCAGTGAGTCCGGAGAGTGCACTGGCACCACTGGGGATGCAGTGCAGTGAGTCCAGAGAGTGCCCTGGCACCACTGGGGATGCAGTGCAGTGAGTCCAGAGAGTGCACTGGCACCACTGGGGATGCACTGCAGTGAGTCCAGAGAGTGCACTGGCACCACTGGGGATGCACTGCAGTGAGTCCAGAGAGTGCACTGGCACCACTGGGGATGCAGTGCAGTGAGTCTCCAGAGAGTGCACTGGCACCACTGGGGATGCAGTGCAGTGAGTCCAGAGAGTGCACTGGCACCACTGGGGATGCAGTGCAGTGAGTCCAGAGAGTGCACTGGCACCACTGGGGATGCACTGCAGTGAGTCCAGAGAGTGCACTGGCACCACTGGGGATGCAGTGCAGTGAGTCCAGAGAGTGCACTGGCACCACTGGGGATGCACTGCAGTGAGTCCAGAGAGTGCACTGGCACCACTGGGGATGCAGTGCAGTGAGTCCAGAGAGTGCACTGGCACCACTGGGGATGCACTGCAGTGACTCCAGAGAGTGCACTGGCACCACTGGGGATGCAGTGCAGTGAGTCCAGAGAGTGCACTGGCACCACTGGGGATGCAGTGCAGTGAGTCCAGAGAGTGCACTGGCACCACTGGGGATGCAGTGCAGTGAGTCCAGAGAGTGCACTGGCACCACTGGGGATGCAGTGCAGTGAGTCCAGAGAGTGCACTGGCACCACTGGGGATGCAGTGCAGTGAGTCCAGAGAGTGCACTGGCACCACTGGGGATGCACTGCAGTGAGTCCAGAGAGTGCACTGGCACCACTGGGGATGCACTGCAGTGAGTCCAGAGAGTGCACTGGCACCACTGGGGATGCAGTGCAGTGAGTCCAGAGAGTGCACTGGCACCACTGGGGATGCAGTGCAGTGAGTCCAGAGAGTGCACTGGCACCACTGGGGATGCAGTGCAGTGAGTCCAGAGAGTGCACTGGCACCACTGGGGATGCAGTGCAGTGAGTCCAGAGAGTGCCCTGGCACCACTGGGGATGCAGTGCAGTGAGTCCAGAGAGTGCACTGGCACCACTGGGGATGCAGTGCAGTGAGTCCAGAGAGTGCACTGGCACCACTGGGGATGCACTGCAGTGAGTCCAGAGAGTGCACTGGCACCACTGGGGATGCACTGCAGTGAGTCCAGAGAGTGCACTGGCACCACTGGGGATGCAGTGCAGTGAGTCCAGAGAGTGCACTGGCACCACTGGGGATGCAGTGCAGTGAGTCCAGAGAGTGCACTGGCACCACTGGGGATGCAGTGCAGTGAGTCCAGAGAGTGCACTGGCACCACTGGGGATGCAGTGCAGTGAGTCCAGAGAGTGCACTGGCACCACTGGGGATGCAGTGCAGTGAGTCCAGAGAGTGCACTGGCACCACTGGGGATGCACTGCAGTGAGTCCAGAGAGTGCACTGGCACCACTGGGGATGCAGTGCAGTGAGTCCAGAGAGTGCACTGGCACCACTGGGGATGCAGTGCAGTGAGTCCAGAGAGTGCACTGGCACCACTGGGGATGCAGTGCAGTGAGTCCAGAGAGTGCACTGGCACCACTGGGGATGCACTGCAGTGAGTCCAGAGAGTGCACTGGCACCACTGGGGATGCACTGCAGTGAGTCCAGAGAGTGCACTGGCACCACTGGGGATGCAGTGCAGTGAGTCCAGAGAGTGCACTGGCACCACTGGGGATGCACTGCAGTGAGTCCAGAGAGTGCACTGGCACCACTGGGGATGCAGTGCAGTGAGTCCAGAGAGTGCACTGGCACCACTGGGGATGCACTGCAGTGAGTCCAGAGAGTGCACTGGCACCACTGGGGATGCAGTGCAGTGAGTCCAGAGAGTGCACTGGCACCACTGGGGATGCAGTGCAGTGAGTCCAGAGAGTGCACTGGCACCACTGGGGATGCAGTGCAGTGAGTCCAGAGAGTGCACTGGCACCACTGGGGATGCAGTGCAGTGAGTCCAGAGAGTGCACTGGCACCACTGGGGATGCAGTGCAGTGAGTCCAGAGAGTGCACTGGCACCACTGGGGATGCAGTGCAGTGAGTCCAGAGAGTGCACTGGCACCACTGGGGATGCAGTGCAGTGAGTCCAGAGAGTGCACTGGCACCACTGGGGATGCACTGCAGTGAGTCCAGAGAGTGCACTGGCACCACTGGGGATGCACTGCAGTGAGTCCAGAGAGTGCACTGGCACCACTGGGGATGCAGTGCAGTGAGTCCAGAGAGTGCACTGGCACCACTGGGGATGCAGTGCAGTGAGTCCAGAGAGTGCACTGGCACCACTGGGGATGCAGTGCAGTGAGTCCAGAGAGTGCACTGGCACCACTGGGGATGCAGTGCAGTGAGTCCAGAGAGTGCACTGGCACCACTGGGGATGCAGTGCAGTGAGTCCAGAGAGTGCACTGGCACCACTGGGGATGCAGTGCAGTGAGTCCAGAGAGTGCACTGGCACCACTGGGGATGCACTGCAGTGAGTCCAGAGAGTGCACTGGCACCACTGGGGATGCAGTGCAGTGAGTCCAGTGCAGTGAGTCCAGAGAGTGCACTGGCACCACTGGGGATGCAGTGCAGTGAGTCCAGAGAGTGCACTGGCACCACTGGGGATGCAGTGCAGTGAGTCCAGAGAGTGCACTGGCACCACTGGGGATGCAGTGCAGTGAGTCCAGAGAGTGCACTGGCACCACTGGGGATGCAGTGCAGTGAGTCCAGAGAGTGCACTGGCACCACTGGGGATGCAGTGCAGTGAGTCCAGAGAGTGCACTGGCACCACTGGGGATGCAGTGCAGTGAGTCCAGAGAGTGCACTGGCACCACTGGGGATGCAGTGCAGTGAGTCCAGAGAGTGCCCTGGCACCACTGGGGATGCAGTGCAGTGAGTCCGGAGAGTGCCCTGGCACCACTGGGGATGCAGTGCAGTGAGTCCAGAGAGTGCACTGGCACCACTGGGGATGCAGTGCAGTGAGTCCAGAGAGTGCACTGGCACCACTGGGGATGCACTGCAGTGAGTCCAGAGAGTGCACTGGCACCACTGGGGATGCAGTGCAGTGATTCCAGAGAGTGCACTGGCACCACTTGGGGATGCAGTGCAGTGAGTCCAGAGAGTGCACTGGCACCACTGGGGATGCAGTGCAGTGAGTCCAGAGAGTGCACTGGCACCACTGGGGATGCAGTGCAGTGAGTCCAGAGAGTGCACTGGCACCACTGGGGATGCACTGCAGTGAGTCCAGAGAGTGCCCTGGCAACAGAGGTGATGCACTAAAGTGACTGCAGAGAGTGCCCTGGCACCACTGGGGATGCAGTGCAGTGAGTCCAGAGAGTGCACTGGCACCATTGGAGATGCAGTGAGGCCAGAGAGTGCAGGCCAGAGAGTGCAGTGAGTGCACTGTTACCACTGGGGTTGCAGTGCAGTGAGTCCAGAGAGTGCACTGGCACCACTGGGGATGCACTGCAGTGAGTCCAGAGATTGCACTGGCACCACTGGGGATGCACTGCAGTGAGTCCGGAGACTGCACTGGCACCACTGGGGATGCACTGCCGTGAGACCAGAGAGTGCAATGGCAGAACTGTTGTTGCACTGCAGTGAGTCCAGAGAGTGCACTGGCACCACTGGGGATGCAGTTCATTGAGTCCAGAGAGTGCACTGGCACCACTGGTGATGCACTGCAGTGAGTCCAGAGAGTGCACTGGCACCACTGGTAATGCAGTGCAGTGAGTCCAGAGAGTGCACTGGCACCACTGGGGATGCACTGCAGTGTGTCTAGAGAGTGCACTTGCAACACTGGGGATGCACTGCAGTGAGTCCAGAGAGTGCACTGGCACCACTGGGGATGCAGTGCTGTGAGTCCAGAGAGTGCACTGGCACCACTGGGGATGCAGTGGAGTGAGTCCAGAGAGGGCACTGGCACCACTGGGGATGCAGTGCAGTGAGTCCAGAGAGTGCACTGGCACCACTGGGGATGCACTGCAGTGAGTCCAGAGAGTGCACTGGCACCACTGGGGATGCACTGCAGTGAGTCCAGAGAGTGCACTGGCACCACTGGGGATGCACTGCAGTGAGTCCAGAGAGTGCACTGGCACCACTGGGGATGCAGTGCAGTGAGTCCGGAGAGTGCCCTGGCACCACTGGGGATGCAGTGCAGTGAGTCCAGAGAGTGCACTGGCACCACTGGGGATGCAGTGCAGTGAGTCCGGAGAGTGCATTGGCACCACTGGGGATGCACTGCAGTTTCTCCAAACAGTTCACTGGCACCACTGGTGATGCAGTGCAGTGCGTCCAGAGAGTGCACTGGCACCACTGGGGATGCAGTGCAGTGACTCCAGAGAGTGCACTGGCACCACTGGGGATGCAGTGCAGTGAGTCCAGAGATTGCACTGGCACCACTGGGGATGCAGTGCAGTGAGTCCAGAGAGTGCACTGGCACCACTGGGGATGCAGTGCAGTGAGTCCAGAGAGTGCACTGGCACCACTGGGGATGCAGTACAGTGAGTCCACGAGAGTGCACTGGCACCACTGGGGATGCAGTGCAGTGAGTCCAGAGAGTGCACTGGCACCACTGGGGATGCACTGCAGTGAGTCCAGAGAGTGCACTGGCACCACTGGGGATGCAGTGCAGTGAGTCCAGAGAGTGCACTGGCACCACTGGGGATGCAGTGCAGTGAGTCCAGAGAGTGCACTGGCACCACTGGGGATGCAGTGCAGTGAGTCCAGAGAGTGCACTGGCACCACTGGGGATGCAGTGCAGTGAGTCCAGAGAGTGCACTGGCACCACTGGGGATGCAGTGCAGTGAGTCCAGAGAGTGCACTGGCACCACTGGGGATGCACTGCAGTGAGTCCAGAGAGTGCACTGGCACCACTGGGGATGCAGTGCAGTGAGTCCAGAGAGTGCACTGGCACCACTGGGGATGCAGTGCAGTGAGTCCAGAGAGTGCACTGGCACCACTGGGGATGCAGTGCAGTGAGTCCAGAGAGTGCACTGGCACCACTGGGGATGCAGTGCAGTGAGTCCAGAGAGTGCACTGGCACCACTGGGGATGCAGTGCAGTGAGTCCAGAGAGTGCACTGGCACCACTGGGGATGCAGTGCAGTGAGTCCAGAGAGTGCACTGGCACCACTGGGGATGCAGTGCAGTGAGTCCAGAGAGTGCACTGGCACCACTGGGGATGCAGTGCAGTGAGTCCAGAGAGTGCACTGGCACCACTGGGGATGCACTGCAGTGAGTCCAGAGAGTGCACTGGCACCACTGGGGATGCAGTGCAGTGAGTCCAGAGAGTGCACTGGCACCACTGGGGATGCAGTGCAGTGAGTCCAGAGAGTGCACTGGCACCACTGGGGATGCACTGCAGTGAGTCCAGAGAGTGCACTGGCACCACTGGGGATGCAGTGCAGTGAGTCCAGAGAGTGCACTGGCACCACTGGGGATGCAGTGCAGTGAGTCCAGAGAGTGCACTGGCACCACTGGGGATGCACTGCAGTGAGTCCAGAGAGTGCACTGGCACCACTGGGGATGCAGTGCAGTGAGTCCAGAGAGTGCACTGGCACCACTGGGGATGCACTGCAGTGAGTCCAGAGAGTGCACTGGCACCACTGGGGATGCAGTGCAGTGAGTCCAGAGAGTGCACTGGCACCACTGGGGATGCAGTGCAGTGAGTCCAGAGAGTGCACTGGCACCACTGGGGATGCACTGCAGTGAGTCCAGAGAGTGCACTGGCACCACTGGGGATGCAGTGCAGTGAGTCCAGAGAGTGCACTGGCACCACTGGGGATGCAGTGCAGTGAGTCCAGAGAGTGCACTGGCACCACTGGGGATGCAGTGCAGTGAGTCCAGAGAGTGCACTGGCACCACTGGGGATGCAGTGCAGTGAGTCCAGAGAGTGCACTGGCACCACTGGGGATGCAGTGCAGTGAGTCCAGAGAGTGCACTGGCACCACTGGGGATGCAGTGCAGTGAGTCCAGAGAGTGCACTGGCACCACTGGGGATGCACTGCAGTGAGTCCAGAGAGTGCACTGGCACCACTGGGGATGCACTGCAGTGAGTCCAGAGAGTGCACTGGCACCACTGGGGATGCAGTGCAGTGAGTCCAGAGAGTGCACTGGCACCACTGGGGATGCAGTGCAGTGAGTCCAGAGAGTGCACTGGCACCACTGGGGATGCAGTGCAGTGAGTCCAGAGAGTGCACTGGCACCACTGGGGATGCAGTGCAGTGAGTCCAGAGAGTGCACTGGCACCACTGGGGATGCAGTGCAGTGAGTCCAGAGAGTGCACTGGCACCACTGGGGATGCAGTGCAGTGAGTCCAGAGAGTGCACTGGCACCACTGGGGATGCAGTGCAGTGAGTCCAGAGAGTGCACTGGCACCACTGGGGATGCACTGCAGTGAGTCCAGAGAGTGCACTGGCACCACTGGGGATGCAGTGCAGTGAGTCCAGAGAGTGCACTGGCACCACTGGGGATGCAGTGCAGTGAGTCCAGAGAGTGCACTGGCACCACTGGGGATGCAGTGCAGTGAGTCCAGAGAGTGCACTGGCACCACTGGGGATGCAGTGCAGTGAGTCCAGAGAGTGCACTGGCACCACTGGGGATGCACTGCAGTGAGTCCAGAGAGTGCACTGGCACCACTGGGGATGCAGTGCAGTGAGTCCAGAGAGTGCACTGGCACCACTGGGGATGCAGTGCAGTGAGTCCAGAGAGTGCACTGGCACCACTGGGGATGCAGTGCAGTGAGTCCAGAGAGTGCACTGGCACCACTGGGGATGCAGTGCAGTGAGTCCAGAGAGTGCACTGGCACCACTGGGGATGCACTGCAGTGAGTCCAGAGAGTGCACTGGCACCACTGGGGATGCACTGCAGTGAGTCCAGAGAGTGCACTGGCACCACTGGGGATGCAGTGCAGTGAGTCCAGAGAGTGCACTGGCACCACTGGGGATGCAGTGCAGTGAGTCCAGAGAGTGCACTGGCACCACTGGGGATGCAGTGCAGTGAGTCCAGAGAGTGCACTGGCACCACTGGGGATGCAGTGCAGTGAGTCCAGAGAGTGCACTGGCACCACTGGGGATGCACTGCAGTGAGTCCAGAGAGTGCACTGGCACCACTGGGGATGCACTGCAGTGAGTCCAGAGAGTGCACTGGCACCACTGGGGATGCAGTGCAGTGAGTCCAGAGAGTGCACTGGCACCACTGGGGATGCAGTGCAGTGAGTCCAGAGAGTGCACTGGCACCACTGGGGATGCAGTGCAGTGAGTCCAGAGAGTGCACTGGCACCACTGGGGATGCAGTGCAGTGAGTCCAGAGAGTGCACTGGCACCACTGGGGATGCACTGCAGTGAGTCCAGAGAGTGCACTGGCACCACTGGGGATGCAGTGCAGTGAGTCCAGAGAGTGCACTGGCACCACTGGGGATGCAGTGCAGTGAGTCCAGAGAGTGCACTGGCACCACTGGGGATGCAGTGCAGTGAGTCCAGAGAGTGCACTGGCACCACTGGGGATGCAGTGCAGTGAGTCCAGAGAGTGCACTGGCACCACTGGGGATGCAGTGCAGTGAGTCCAGAGAGTGCACTGGCACCACTGGGGATGCACTGCAGTGAGTCCAGAGAGTGCACTGGCACCACTGGGGATGCAGTGCAGTGAGTCCAGAGAGTGCACTGGCACCACTGGGGATGCAGTGCAGTGAGTCCAGAGAGTGCACTGGCACCACTGGGGATGCACTGCAGTGAGTCCAGAGAGTGCACTGGCACCACTGGGGATGCAGTGCAGTGAGTCCAGAGAGTGCACTGGCACCACTGGGGATGCAGTGCAGTGAGTCCAGAGAGTGCACTGGCACCACTGGGGATGCAGTGCAGTGAGTCCAGAGAGTGCACTGGCACCACTGGGGATGCAGTGCAGTGAGTCCAGAGAGTGCACTGGCACCACTGGGGATGCACTGCAGTGAGTCCAGAGAGTGCACTGGCACCACTGGGGATGCAGTGCAGTGAGTCCAGAGAGTGCACTGGCACCACTGGGGATGCAGTGCAGTGAGTCCAGAGAGTGCACTGGCACCACTGGGGATGCAGTGCAGTGAGTCCAGAGAGTGCACTGGCACCACTGGGGATGCAGTGCAGTGAGTCCAGAGAGTGCACTGGCACCACTGGGGATGCACTGCAGTGAGTCCAGAGAGTGCACTGGCACCACTGGGGATGCAGTGCAGTGAGTCCAGAGAGTGCACTGGCACCACTGGGGATGCACTGCAGTGAGTCCAGAGAGTGCACTGGCACCACTGGGGATGCAGTGCAGTGAGTCCAGAGAGTGCACTGGCACCACTGGGGATGCAGTGCAGTGAGTCCAGAGAGTGCACTGGCACCACTGGGGATGCACTGCAGTGAGTCCAGAGAGTGCACTGGCACCACTGGGGATGCACTGCAGTGAGTCCAGAGAGTGCACTGGCACCACTGGGGATGCAGTGCAGTGAGTCCAGAGAGTGCACTGGCACCACTGGGGATGCAGTGCAGTGAGTCCAGAGAGTGCACTGGCACCACTGGGGATGCAGTGCAGTGAGTCCAGAGAGTGCACTGGCACCACTGGGGATGCAGTGCAGTGAGTCCAGAGAGTGCACTGGCACCACTGGGGATGCAGTGCAGTGAGTCCAGAGAGTGCACTGGCACCACTGGGGATGCACTGCAGTGAGTCCAGAGAGTGCACTGGCACCACTGGGGATGCAGTGCAGTGAGTCCAGAGAGTGCACTGGCACCACTGGGGATGCAGTGCAGTGAGTCCAGAGAGTGCACTGGCACCACTGGGGATGCAGTGCAGTGAGTCCAGAGAGTGCACTGGCACCACTGGGGATGCAGTGCAGTGAGTCCAGAGAGTGCACTGGCACCACTGGGGATGCAGTGCAGTGAGTCCAGAGAGTGCACTGGCACCACTGGGGATGCAGTGCAGTGAGTCCAGAGAGTGCACTGGCACCACTGGGGATGCAGTGCAGTGAGTCCAGAGAGTGCACTGGCACCACTGGGGATGCAGTGCAGTGAGTCCAGAGAGTGCACTGGCACCACTGGGGATGCAGTGCAGTGAGTCCAGAGAGTGCACTGGCACCACTGGGGATGCAGTGCAGTGAGTCCAGAGAGTGCACTGGCACCACTGGGGATGCACTGCAGTGAGTCCAGAGAGTGCACTGGCACCACTGGGGATGCAGTGCAGTGAGTCCAGAGAGTGCACTGGCACCACTGGGGATGCACTGCAGTGAGTCCAGAGAGTGCACTGGCACCACTGGGGATGCACTGCAGTGAGTCCAGAGAGTGCACTGGCACCACTGGGGATGCAGTGCAGTGAGTCCAGAGAGTGCACTGGCACCACTGGGGATGCAGTGCAGTGAGTCCAGAGAGTGCACTGGCACCACTGGGGATGCAGTGCAGTGAGTCCAGAGAGTGCACTGGCACCACTGGGGATGCACTGCAGTGAGTCCAGAGAGTGCACTGGCACCACTGGGGATGCAGTGCAGTGAGTCCAGAGAGTGCACTGGCACCACTGGGGATGCACTGCAGTGAGTCCAGAGAGTGCACTGGCACCACTGGGGATGCAGTGCAGTGAGTCCAGAGAGTGCACTGGCACCACTGGGGATGCACTGCAGTGAGTCCAGAGAGTGCACTGGCACCACTGGGGATGCAGTGCAGTGAGTCCAGAGAGTGCACTGGCACCACTGGGGATGCAGTGCAGTGAGTCCAGAGAGTGCACTGGCACCACTGGGGATGCAGTGCAGTGAGTCCAGAGAGTGCACTGGCACCACTGGGGATGCAGTGCAGTGAGTCCAGAGAGTGCACTGGCACCACTGGGGATGCAGTGCAGTGAGTCCAGAGAGTGCACTGGCACCACTGGGGATGCAGTGCAGTGAGTCCAGAGAGTGCACTGGCACCACTGGGGATGCAGTGCAGTGAGTCCAGAGAGTGCACTGGCACCACTGGGGATGCAGTGCAGTGAGTCCAGAGAGTGCACTGGCACCACTGGGGATGCACTGCAGTGAGTCCAGAGAGTGCACTGGCACCACTGGGGATGCACTGCAGTGAGTCCAGAGAGTGCACTGGCACCACTGGGGATGCAGTGCAGTGAGTCCAGAGAGTGCACTGGCACCACTGGGGATGCAGTGCAGTGAGTCCAGAGAGTGCACTGGCACCACTGGGGATGCAGTGCAGTGAGTCCAGAGAGTGCACTGGCACCACTGGGGATGCAGTGCAGTGAGTCCAGAGAGTGCACTGGCACCACTGGGGATGCACTGCAGTGAGTCCAGAGAGTGCACTGGCACCACTGGGGATGCAGTGCAGTGAGTCCAGAGAGTGCACTGGCACCACTGGGGATGCACTGCAGTGAGTCCAGAGAGTGCACTGGCACCACTGGGGATGCAGTGCAGTGAGTCCAGAGAGTGCACTGGCACCACTGGGGATGCAGTGCAGTGAGTCCAGAGAGTGCACTGGCACCACTGGGGATGCAGTGCAGTGAGTCCAGAGAGTGCACTGGCACCACTGGGGATGCACTGCAGTGAGTCCAGAGAGTGCACTGGCACCACTGGGGATGCAGTGCAGTGAGTCCAGAGAGTGCACTGGCACCACTGGGGATGCAGTGCAGTGAGTCCAGAGAGTGCACTGGCACCACTGGGGATGCAGTGCAGTGAGTCCAGAGAGTGCACTGGCACCACTGGGGATGCAGTGCAGTGAGTCCAGAGAGTGCACTGGCACCACTGGGGATGCAGTGCAGTGAGTCCAGAGAGTGCACTGGCACCACTGGGGATGCACTGCAGTGAGTCCAGAGAGTGCACTGGCACCACTGGGGATGCAGTGCAGTGAGTCCAGAGAGTGCACTGGCACCACTGGGGATGCAGTGCAGTGAGTCCAGAGAGTGCACTGGCACCACTGGGGATGCACTGCAGTGAGTCCAGAGAGTGCACTGGCACCACTGGGGATGCAGTGCAGTGAGTCCAGAGAGTGCACTGGCACCACTGGGGATGCACTGCAGTGAGTCCAGAGAGTGCACTGGCACCACTGGGGATGCAGTGCAGTGAGTCCAGAGAGTGCACTGGCACCACTGGGGATGCAGTGCAGTGAGTCCAGAGAGTGCACTGGCACCACTGGGGATGCAGTGCAGTGAGTCCAGAGAGTGCACTGGCACCACTGGGGATGCAGTGCAGTGAGTCCAGAGAGTGCACTGGCACCACTGGGGATGCACTGCAGTGAGTCCAGAGAGTGCACTGGCACCACTGGGGATGCAGTGCAGTGAGTCCAGAGAGTGCACTGGCACCACTGGGGATGCAGTGCAGTGAGTCCAGAGAGTGCACTGGCACCACTGGGGATGCAGTGCAGTGAGTCCAGAGAGTGCACTGGCACCACTGGGGATGCAGTGCAGTGAGTCCAGAGAGTGCACTGGCACCACTGGGGATGCAGTGCAGTGAGTCCAGAGAGTGCACTGGCACCACTGGGGATGCACTGCAGTGAGTCCAGAGAGTGCACTGGCACCACTGGGGATGCAGTGCAGTGAGTCCAGAGAGTGCACTGGCACCACTGGGGATGCAGTGCAGTGAGTCCAGAGAGTGCACTGGCACCACTGGGGATGCAGTGCAGTGAGTCCAGAGAGTGCACTGGCACCACTGGGGATGCAGTGCAGTGAGTCCAGAGAGTGCACTGGCACCACTGGGGATGCAGTGCAGTGAGTCCAGAGAGTGCACTGGCACCACTGGGGATGCACTGCAGTGAGTGCAGAGAGTGCACTGGCACCACTGGGGATGCAGTGCAGTGAGTCCAGAGAGTGCACTGGCACCACTGGGGATGCAGTGCAGTGAGTCCAGAGAGTGCACTGGCACCACTGGGGATGCAGTGCAGTGAGTCCAGAGAGTGCACTGGCACCACTGGGGATGCAGTGCAGTGAGTCCAGAGAGTGCACTGGCACCACTGGGGATGCACTGCAGTGAGTCCAGAGAGTGCACTGGCACCACTGGGGATGCACTGCAGTGAGTCCAGAGAGTGCACTGGCACCACTGGGGATGCACTGCAGTGAGTCCAGAGAGTGCACTGGCACCACTGGGGATGCACTGCAGTGAGTCCAGAGAGTGCACTGGCACCACTGGGGATGCAGTGCAGTGAGTCCAGAGAGTGCACTGGCACCACTGGGGATGCAGTGCAGTGAGTCCAGAGAGTGCACTGGCACCACTGGGGATGCACTGCAGTGAGTCCAGAGAGTGCACTGGCACCACTGGGGATGCAGTGCAGTGAGTCCAGAGAGTGCACTGGCACCACTGGGGATGCAGTGCAGTGAGTCCAGAGAGTGCACTGGCACCACTGGGGATGCAGTGCAGTGAGTCCAGAGAGTGCACTGGCACCACTGGGGATGCAGTGCAGTGAGTCCAGAGAGTGCACTGGCACCACTGGGGATGCACTGCAGTGAGTCCAGAGAGTGCACTGGCACCACTGGGGATGCAGTGCAGTGAGTCCAGAGAGTGCACTGGCACCACTGGGGATGCAGTGCAGTGAGTCCAGAGAGTGCACTGGCACCACTGGGGATGCAGTGCAGTGAGTCCAGAGAGTGCACTGGCACCACTGGGGATGCAGTGCAGTGAGTCCAGAGAGTGCACTGGCACCACTGGGGATGCAGTGCAGTGAGTCCAGAGAGTGCACTGGCACCACTGGGGATGCAGTGCAGTGAGTCCAGAGAGTGCACTGGCACCACTGGGGATGCAGTGCAGTGAGTCCAGAGAGTGCACTGGCACCACTGGGGATGCAGTGCAGTGAGTCCAGAGAGTGCACTGGCACCACTGGGGATGCAGTGCAGTGAGTCCAGAGAGTGCACTGGCACCACTGGGGATGCAGTGCAGTGAGTCCAGAGAGTGCACTGGCACCACTGGGGATGCAGTGCAGTGAGTCCAGAGAGTGCACTGGCACCACTGGGGATGCAGTGCAGTGAGTCCAGAGAGTGCACTGGCACCACTGGGGATGCACTGCAGTGAGTCCAGAGAGTGCACTGGCACCACTGGGGATGCACTGCAGTGAGTCCAGAGAGTGCACTGGCACCACTGGGGATGCACTGCAGTGAGTCCAGAGAGTGCACTGGCACCACTGGGGATGCAGTGCAGTGAGTCCAGAGAGTGCACTGGCACCACTGGGGATGCACTGCAGTGAGTCCAGAGAGTGCACTGGCACCACTGGGGATGCAGTGCAGTGAGTCCAGAGAGTGCACTGGCACCACTGGGGATGCACTGCAGTGAGTCCAGAGAGTGCACTGGCACCACTGGGGATGCAGTGCAGTGAGTCCAGAGAGTGCACTGGCACCACTGGGGATGCAGTGCAGTGAGTCCAGAGAGTGCACTGGCACCACTGGGGATGCAGTGCAGTGAGTCCAGAGAGTGCACTGGCACCACTGGGGATGCAGTGCAGTGAGTCCAGAGAGTGCACTGGCACCACTGGGGATGCAGTGCAGTGAGTCCAGAGAGTGCACTGGCACCACTGGGGATGCAGTGCAGTGAGTCCAGAGAGTGCACTGGCACCACTGGGGATGCAGTGCAGTGAGTCCAGAGAGTGCCCTGGCACCACAGGTGATGCACTAAAGTGACTCCAGAGAGTGCACTGGCACCACTGGGGATGCAGTGCAGTGACTCCAGAGAGTGCACTGGCACCACTGGGGATGCAGTGCAGTGAGTCCGGAGAGTGCACTGGCACCACTGGGGATGCAGTGCAGTGAGTCCAGAGAGTGCCCTGGCACCACTGGGGATGCAGTGCAGTGAGTCCGGAGAGTGCACTGGCACCACTGGGGATGCAGTGCAGTGAGTCCAGAGAGTGCACTGGCACCACTGGGGATGCACTGCAGTGAGTCCAGAGAGTGCACTGGCACCACTGGGGATGCACTGCAGTGAGTCCAGAGAGTGCACTGGCACCACTGGGGATGCAGTGCAGTGACTCCAGAGAGTGCACTAGCACCACTGGGGATGCAGTGCAGTGAGTCCGGAGAGTGCCCTGGCACCACTGGGGATGCAGTGCAGTGAGTCCAGAGAGTGCACTGGCACCACTGGGGATGCAGTGCAGTGAGTCCAGAGAGTGCACTGGCACCACTGGGGATGCAGTGCAGTGAGTCCAGAGAGTGCACTGGCACCACTGGGGATGCAGTGCAGTGAGTCCAGAGAGTGCACTGGCACCACTGGGGATGCACTGCAGTGAGTCCAGAGAGTGCACTGGCACCACTGGGGATGCACTGCAGTGAGTCCAGAGAGTGCACTGGCACCACTGGGGATGCAGTGCAGTGAGTCCAGAGAGTGCACTGGCACCACTGGGGATGCAGTGCAGTGAGTCCAGAGAGTGCACTGGCACCACTGGGGATGCAGTGCAGTGAGTCCAGAGAGTGCACTGGCACCACTGGGGATGCAGTGCAGTGAGTCCAGAGAGTGCACTGGCACCACTGGGGATGCACTGCAGTGAGTCCAGAGAGTGCACTGGCACCACTGGGGATGCACTGCAGTGAGTCCAGAGAGTGCACTGGCACCACTGGGGATGCAGTGCAGTGAGTCCAGAGAGTGCACTGGCACCACTGGGGGATGCAGTGCAGTGAGTCCAGAGAGTGCACTGGCACCACTGGGGATGCACTGCAGTGAGTCCAGAGAGTGCACTGGCACCACTGGGGATGCACTGCAGTGAGTCCAGAGAGTGCACTGGCACCACTGGGGATGCAGTGCAGTGAGTCCAGAGAGTGCACTGGCACCACTGGGGATGCACTGCAGTGAGTCCAGAGAGTGCACTGGCACCACTGGGGATGCAGTGCAGTGAGTCCAGAGAGTGCCCTGGCACCACTGGGGATGCACTAAAGTGAGTGCAGAGAGTGCACTGGCACCACTGGGGATGCAGTGCAGTGAGTCCAGAGAGTGCACTGGCACCACTGGGGATGCAGTGCAGTGAGTCCAGAGAGTGCACTGGCACCACTGGGGATGCAGTGCAGTGAGTCCAGAGAGTGCACTGGCACCACTGGGGATGCAGTGCAGTGAGTCCAGAGAGTGCACTGGCACCACTGGGGATGCAGTGCAGTGAGTCCAGAGAGTGCACTGGCACCACTGGGGATGCACTGCAGTGAGTCCAGAGAGTGCACTGGCACCACTGGGGATGCACTGCAGTGAGTCCAGAGAGTGCACTGGCACCACTGGGGATGCAGTGCAGTGAGTCCAGAGAGTGCACTGGCACCACTGGGGATGCAGTGCAGTGAGTCCAGAGAGTGCACTGGCACCACTGGGGATGCAGTGCAGTGAGTCCAGAGAGTGCACTGGCACCACTGGGGATGCAGTGCAGTGAGTCCAGAGAGTGCACTGGCACCACTGGGGATGCAGTGCAGTGAGTCCAGAGAGTGCACTGGCACCACTGGGGATGCAGTGCAGTGAGTCCAGAGAGTGCACTGGCACCACTGGGGATGCAGTGCAGTGAGTCCAGAGAGTGCACTGGCACCACTGGGGATGCAGTGCAGTGAGTCCAGAGAGTGCCCTGGCACCACTGGGGATGCAGTGCAGTGAGTCCAGAGAGTGCACTGGCACCACTGGGGATGCAGTGCAGTGAGTCCAGAGAGTGCACTGGCACCACTGGGGATGCAGTGCAGTGAGTCCAGAGAGTGCACTGGCACCACTGGGGATGCAGTGCAGTGAGTCCAGAGAGTGCACTGGCACCACTGGGGATGCAGTGCAGTGAGTCCAGAGAGTGCACTGGCACCACTGGGGATGCAGTGCAGTGAGTCCAGAGAGTGCACTGGCACCACTGGGGATGCAGTGCAGTGAGTCCAGAGAGTGCACTGGCACCACTGGGGATGCAGTGCAGTGAGTCCAGAGAGTGCACTGGCACCACTGGGGATGCACTGCAGTGAGTCCAGAGAGTGCCCTGGCACCACTGGGGATGCACTGCAGTGACTCCAGAGAGTGCCCTGGCACCACTGGGGATGCAGTGCAGTGAGTCCAGAGAGTGCACTGGCACCACTGGGGATGCAGTGCAGTGAGTCCAGAGAGTGCACTGGCACCACTGGGGATGTAGCAGTGCAGTGAGTCCAGAGAGTGCCACTGGCACCACTGGGGATGCACTGCAGTGAGTCCAGAGATTGCACTGGCACCACTGGGGATGCACTGCAGTGAGTCCAGAGAGTGCACTGGCACCACTGGGGATGCACTGCAGTGAGACCAGAGAGTGCAATGGCAGAACTGGGGTTGCACTGCAGTGAGTCCAGAGAGTGCACTGGCACCACTGGGGATGCAGTGCAGTGAGTCCAGAGAGTGCACTGGCACCACTGGTGATGCACTGCAGTGAGTCCAGAGAGTGCACTGGCACCACTGGGGAATGCAGTGCAGTGAGTCCAGAGAGTGCACTGGCACCACTGGGGATGCACTGCAGTGAGTCTAGAGAGTGCACTTGCAACACTGGGGATGCACTGCAGTGAGTCCAGAGAGTGCACTGGCACCACTGGGGATGCAGTGCAGTGAGTCCAGAGAGTGCACTGGCACCACTGGGGATGCAGTGCAGTGAGTCCAGAGAGTGCACTGGCACCACTGGGGATGCAGTGCAGTGAGTCCAGAGAGTGCACTGGCACCACTGGGGATGCACTGCAGTGAGTCCAGAGAGTGCACTGGCACCACTGGGGATGCACTGCAGTGAGTCCAGAGAGTGCACTGGCACCACTGGGGATGCACTGCAGTGAGTCCTGGCAGATGCAGAGTGAGTCCACTGGCACCACTGGGGATGCAGTGCAGTGAGTCCAGAGAGTGCACTGGCACCACTGGGGGGATGCAGTGCAGTGAGTCCAGAGAGTGCACTGGCACCACTGGGGATGCAGTGCAGTGAGTCCAGAGAGTGCACTGGCACCACTGGGGATGCAGTGCAGTGAGTCCAGAGAGTGCACTGGCACCACTGGGGATGCAGTGCAGTGAGTCCAGAGAGTGCACTGGCACCACTGGGGATGCAGTGCAGTGAGTCCAGAGAGTGCACTGGCACCACTGGGGATGCACTGCAGTGAGTCCAGAGAGTGCACTGGCACCACTGGGGATGCAGTGCAGTGAGTCCAGAGAGTGCACTGGCACCACTGGGGATGCAGTGCAGTGAGTCCAGAGAGTGCACTGGCACCACTGGGGATGCAGTGCAGTGAGTCCAGAGAGTGCACTGGCACCACTGGGGATGCAGTGCAGTGAGTCCAGAGAGTGCACTGGCACCACTGGGGATGCAGTGCAGTGAGTCCAGAGAGTGCACTGGCACCACTGGGGATGCACTGCAGTGAGTCCAGAGAGTGCACTGGCACCACTGGGGATGCAGTGCAGTGAGTCCAGAGAGTGCACTGGCACCACTGGGGATGCAGTGCAGTGAGTCCAGAGAGTGCACTGGCACCACTGGGGATGCAGTGCAGTGAGTCCAGAGAGTGCACTGGCACCACTGGGGATGCAGTGCAGTGAGTCCAGAGAGTGCACTGGCACCACTGGGGATGCAGTGCAGTGAGTCCAGAGAGTGCACTGGCACCACTGGGGATGCAGTGCAGTGAGTCCAGAGAGTGCACTGGCACCACTGGGGATGCAGTGCAGTGAGTCCAGAGAGTGCACTGGCACCACTGGGGATGCAGTGCAGTGAGTCCAGAGAGTGCACTGGCACCACTGGGGATGCACTGCAGTGAGTCCAGAGAGTGCACTGGCACCACTGGGGATGCAGTGCAGTGAGTCCAGAGAGTGCACTGGCACCACTGGGGATGCAGTGCAGTGAGTCCAGAGAGTGCACTGGCACCACTGGGGATGCACTGCAGTGAGTCCAGAGAGTGCACTGGCACCACTGGGGATGCAGTGCAGTGAGTCCAGAGAGTGCACTGGCACCACTGGGGATGCAGTGCAGTGAGTCCAGAGAGTGCACTGGCACCACTGGGGATGCACTGCAGTGAGTCCAGAGAGTGCACTGGCACCACTGGGGATGCAGTGCAGTGAGTCCAGAGAGTGCACTGGCACCACTGGGGATGCACTGCAGTGAGTCCAGAGAGTGCACTGGCACCACTGGGGATGCAGTGCAGTGAGTCCAGAGAGTGCACTGGCACCACTGGGGATGCAGTGCAGTGAGTCCAGAGAGTGCACTGGCACCACTGGGGATGCACTGCAGTGAGTCCAGAGAGTGCACTGGCACCACTGGGGATGCAGTGCAGTGAGTCCAGAGAGTGCACTGGCACCACTGGGGATGCACTGCAGTGAGTCCAGAGAGTGCACTGGCACCACTGGGGATGCAGTGCAGTGAGTCCAGAGAGTGCACTGGCACCACTGGGGATGCAGTGCAGTGAGTCCAGAGAGTGCACTGGCACCACTGGGGATGCAGTGCAGTGAGTCCAGAGAGTGCACTGGCACCACTGGGGATGCAGTGCAGTGAGTCCAGAGAGTGCACTGGCACCACTGGGGATGCAGTGCAGTGAGTCCAGAGAGTGCACTGGCACCACTGGGGATGCAGTGCAGTGAGTCCAGAGAGTGCACTGGCACCACTGGGGATGCAGTGCAGTGAGTCCAGAGAGTGCACTGGCACCACTGGGGATGCAGTGCAGTGAGTCCAGAGAGTGCACTGGCACCACTGGGGATGCAGTGCAGTGAGTCCAGAGAGTGCACTGGCACCACTGGGGATGCAGTGCAGTGAGTCCAGAGAGTGCACTGGCACCACTGGGGATGCACTGCAGTGAGTCCAGAGAGTGCACTGGCACCACTGGGGATGCAGTGCAGTGAGTCCAGAGAGTGCACTGGCACCACTGGGGATGCAGTGCAGTGAGTCCAGAGAGTGCACTGGCACCACTGGGGATGCAGTGCAGTGAGTCCAGAGAGTGCACTGGCACCACTGGGGATGCAGTGCAGTGAGTCCAGAGAGTGCACTGGCACCACTGGGGATGCAGTGCAGTGAGTCCAGAGAGTGCACTGGCACCACTGGGGATGCAGTGCAGTGAGTCCAGAGAGTGCACTGGCACCACTGGGGATGCAGTGCAGTGAGTCCAGAGAGTGCACTGGCACCACTGGGGATGCAGTGCAGTGAGTCCAGAGAGTGCACTGGCACCACTGGGGATGCAGTGCAGTGAGTCCAGAGAGTGCACTGGCACCACTGGGGATGCAGTGCAGTGAGTCCAGAGAGTGCACTGGCACCACTGGGGATGCACTGCAGTGAGTCCAGAGAGTGCACTGGCACCACTGGGGATGCAGTGCAGTGAGTCCAGAGAGTGCACTGGCACCACTGGGGATGCACTGCAGTGAGTCCAGAGAGTGCACTGGCACCACTGGGGATGCAGTGCAGTGAGTCCAGAGAGTGCACTGGCACCACTGGGGATGCAGTGCAGTGAGTCCAGAGAGTGCACTGGCACCACTGGGGATGCAGTGCAGTGAGTCCAGAGAGTGCACTGGCACCACTGGGGATGCAGTGCAGTGAGTCCAGAGAGTGCACTGGCACCACTGGGGATGCACTGCAGTGAGTCCAGAGAGTGCACTGGCACCACTGGGGATGCACTGCAGTGAGTCCAGAGAGTGCACTGGCACCACTGGGGATGCAGTGCAGTGAGTCCAGAGAGTGCACTGGCACCACTGGGGATGCAGTGCAGTGAGTCCAGAGAGTGCACTGGCACCACTGGGGATGCAGTGCAGTGAGTCCAGAGAGTGCACTGGCACCACTGGGGATGCAGTGCAGTGAGTCCAGAGAGTGCACTGGCACCACTGGGGATGCACTGCAGTGAGTCCAGAGAGTGCACTGGCACCACTGGGGATGCACTGCAGTGAGTCCAGAGAGTGCACTGGCACCACTGGGGATGCAGTGCAGTGAGTCCAGAGAGTGCACTGGCACCACTGGGGATGCAGTGCAGTGAGTCCAGAGAGTGCACTGGCACCACTGGGGATGCAGTGCAGTGAGTCCAGAGAGTGCACTGGCACCACTGGGGATGCAGTGCAGTGAGTCCAGAGAGTGCACTGGCACCACTGGGGATGCACTGCAGTGAGTCCAGAGAGTGCACTGGCACCACTGGGGATGCACTGCAGTGAGTCCAGAGAGTGCACTGGCACCACTGGGGATGCAGTGCAGTGAGTCCAGAGAGTGCACTGGCACCACTGGGGATGCAGTGCAGTGAGTCCAGAGAGTGCACTGGCACCACTGGGGATGCAGTGCAGTGAGTCCAGAGAGTGCACTGGCACCACTGGGGATGCAGTGCAGTGAGTCCAGAGAGTGCACTGGCACCACTGGGGATGCAGTGCAGTGAGTCCAGAGAGTGCACTGGCACCACTGGGGATGCACTGCAGTGAGTCCAGAGAGTGCACTGGCACCACTGGGGATGCAGTGCAGTGAGTCCAGAGAGTGCACTGGCACCACTGGGGATGCAGTGCAGTGAGTCCAGAGAGTGCACTGGCACCACTGGGGATGCACTGCAGTGAGTCCAGAGAGTGCACTGGCACCACTGGGGATGCAGTGCAGTGAGTCCAGAGAGTGCACTGGCACCACTGGGGATGCAGTGCAGTGAGTCCAGAGAGTGCACTGGCACCACTGGGGATGCAGTGCAGTGAGTCCAGAGAGTGCACTGGCACCACTGGGGATGCAGTGCAGTGAGTCCAGAGAGTGCACTGGCACCACTGGGGATGCACTGCAGTGAGTCCAGAGAGTGCACTGGCACCACTGGGGATGCAGTGCAGTGAGTCCAGAGAGTGCACTGGCACCCAGAGAGTGCACTGGCACCACTGGGGATGCAGTGCAGTGAGTCCAGAGAGTGCACTGGCACCACTGGGGATGCAGTGCAGTGAGTCCAGAGAGTGCACTGGCACCACTGGGGATGCAGTGCAGTGAGTCCAGAGAGTGCACTGTCCACTGGGGATGCAGTGCAGTGAGTCCAGAGAGTGCACTGGCACCACTGGGGATGCAGTGCAGTGAGTCCAGAGAGTGCACTGGCACCACTGGGGATGCACTGCAGTGAGTCCAGAGAGTGCACTGGCACCACTGGGGATGCAGTGCAGTGAGTCCAGAGAGTGCACTGGCACCACTGGGGATGCAGTGCAGTGAGTCCAGAGAGTGCACTGGCACCACTGGGGATGCACTGCAGTGAGTCCAGAGAGTGCACTGGCACCACTGGGGATGCAGTGCAGTGAGTCCAGAGAGTGCACTGGCACCACTGGGGATGCAGTGCAGTGAGTCCAGAGAGTGCACTGGCACCACTGGGGATGCAGTGCAGTGAGTCCAGAGAGTGCACTGGCACCACTGGGGATGCACTGCAGTGAGTCCAGAGAGTGCACTGGCACCACTGGGGTCCAGAGAGTGCACTGCAGTGAGTGAGTCAGAGAGTGCACTGGCACCACTGGGGATGCACTGCAGTGAGTCCAGAGAGTGCACTGGCACCACTGGGGATGCAGTGCAGTGAGTCCAGAGAGTGCACTGGCACCACTGGGGATGCACTGCAGTGAGTCCAGAGAGTGCACTGGCACCACTGGGGATGCAGTGCAGTGAGTCCAGAGAGTGCACTGGCACCACTGGGGATGCAGTGCAGTGAGTCCAGAGAGTGCACTGGCACCACTGGGGATGCAGTGCAGTGAGTCCAGAGAGTGCACTGGCACCACTGGGGATGCAGTGCAGTGAGTCCAGAGAGTGCACTGGCACCACTGGGGATGCAGTGCAGTGAGTCCAGAGAGTGCACTGGCACCACTGGGGATGCAGTGCAGTGAGTCCAGAGAGTGCACTGGCACCACTGGGGATGCAGTGCAGTGAGTCCAGAGAGTGCACTGGCACCACTGGGGATGCACTGCAGTGAGTCCAGAGAGTGCACTGGCACCACTGGGGATGCAGTGCAGTGAGTCCAGAGAGTGCACTGGCACCACTGGGGATGCAGTGCAGTGAGTCCAGAGAGTGCACTGGCACCACTGGGGATGCAGTGCAGTGAGTCCAGAGAGTGCACTGGCACCACTGGGGATGCAGTGCAGTGAGTCCAGAGAGTGCACTGGCACCACTGGGGATGCACTGCAGTGAGTCCAGAGAGTGCACTGGCACCACTGGGGATGCAGTGCAGTGAGTCCAGAGAGTGCACTGGCACCACTGGGGATGCACTGCAGTGAGTCCAGAGAGTGCACTGGCACCACTGGGGATGCAGTGCAGTGAGTCCAGAGAGTGCACTGGCACCACTGGGGATGCAGTGCAGTGAGTCCAGAGAGTGCACTGGCACCACTGGGGATGCAGTGCAGTGAGTCCAGAGAGTGCACTGGCACCACTGGGGATGCAGTGCAGTGAGTCCAGAGAGTGCACTGGCACCACTGGGGATGCAGTGCAGTGAGTCCAGAGAGTGCACTGGCACCACTGGGGATGCAGTGCAGTGAGTCCAGAGAGTGCACTGGCACCACTGGGGATGCAGTGCAGTGAGTCCAGAGAGTGCACTGGCACCACTGGGGATGCAGTGCAGTGAGTCCAGAGAGTGCACTGGCACCACTGGGGATGCACTGCAGTGAGTCCAGAGAGTGCACTGGCACCACTGGGGATGCAGTGCAGTGAGTCCAGAGAGTGCACTGGCACCACTGGGGATGCACTGCAGTGAGTCCAGAGAGTGCACTGGCACCACTGGGGATGCAGTGCAGTGAGTCCAGAGAGTGCACTGGCACCACTGGGGATGCAGTGCAGTGAGTCCAGAGAGTGCACTGGCACCACTGGGGATGCACTGCAGTGAGTCCAGAGAGTGCACTGGCACCACTGGGGATGCAGTGCAGTGAGTCCAGAGAGTGCACTGGCACCACTGGGGATGCACTGCAGTGAGTCCAGAGAGTGCACTGGCACCACTGGGGATGCAGTGCAGTGAGTCCAGAGAGTGCACTGGCACCACTGGGGATGCAGTGCAGTGAGTCCAGAGAGTGCACTGGCACCACTGGGGATGCAGTGCAGTGAGTCCAGAGAGTGCACTGGCACCACTGGGGATGCAGTGCAGTGAGTCCAGAGAGTGCACTGGCACCACTGGGGATGCACTGCAGTGAGTCCAGAGAGTGCACTGGCACCACTGGGATGCAGTGCAGTGAGTCCAGAGAGTGCACTGGCACCACTGGGGGCACCACTGGGGATGCAGTGCAGTGAGTCCAGAGAGTGCACTGGCACCACTGGGGATGCAGTGCAGTGAGTCCAGAGAGTGCACTGGCACCACTGGGGATGCAGTGCAGTGAGTCCAGAGAGTGCACTGGCACCACTGGGGATGCACTGCAGTGAGTCCAGAGAGTGCACTGGCACCACTGGGGATGCAGTGCAGTGAGTCCAGAGAGTGCACTGGCACCACTGGGGATGCAGTGCAGTGAGTCCAGAGAGTGCACTGGCACCACTGGGGATGCAGTGCAGTGAGTCCAGAGAGTGCACTGGCACCACTGGGGATGCAGTGCAGTGAGTCCAGAGAGTGCACTGGCACCACTGGGGATGCACTAAAGTGACTGCAGAGAGTGCCCTGGCACCACTGGGGATGCAGTGCAGTGAATCTAGAGAGTGCACTGGCACCATTGGAGATGCAGTGCAGTGAGTCCAGAGAGTGCACTGGCACCACTGGGGATGCAGTGCAGTGAGTCCAGAGAGTGCACTGGCACCACTGGGGATGCAGTGCAGTGAGTCCAGAGAGTGCACTGGCACCACTGGGGATGCACTGCAGTGAGTCCAGAGAGTGCACTGGCACCACTGGGGATGCACTGCAGTGAGTCCAGAGAGTGCACTGGCACCACTGGGGATGCACTGCAGTGAGTCCAGAGAGTGCACTGGCACCACTGGGGTTGCACTGCAGTGAGTCCAGAGAGTGCACTGGCACCACTGGGGATGCAGTGCAGTGAGTCCAGAGAGTGCACTGGCACCACTGGGGATGCAGTGCAGTGAGTCCAGAGAGTGCACTGGCACCACTGGGGATGCACTGCAGTGAGTCCAGAGAGTGCACTGGCACCACTGGGGATGCAGTGCAGTGAGTCCAGAGAGTGCACTGGCACCACTGGGGATGCAGTGCAGTGAGTCCAGAGAGTGCACTGGCACCACTGGGGTTGCACTGCAGTGAGTCCAGAGAGTGCACTGGCACCACTGGGGATGCAGTGCAGTGAGTCCAGAGAGTGCACTGGCACCACTGGGGATGCAGTGCAGTGAGTCCAGAGAGTGCACTGGCACCACTGGGGATGCAGTGCAGTGAGTCCAGAGAGTGCACTGGCACCACTGGGGATGCACTGCAGTGAGTCCAGAGAGTGCACTGGCACCACTGGGGATGCAGTGCAGTGAGTCCAGAGAGTGCACTGGCACCACTGGGGATGCAGTGCAGTGAGTCCAGAGAGTGCACTGGCACCACTGGGGATGCAGTGCAGTGAGTCCAGAGAGTGCACTGGCACCACTGGGGATGCAGTGCAGTGAGTCCAGAGAGTGCACTGGCACCACTGGGGATGCAGTGCAGTGAGTCCGGAGAGTGCACTGGCACCACTGGGGATGCAGTGCAGTGAGTCCAGAGAGTGCACTGGCACCACTGGGGATGCACTGCAGTGAGTCCAGAGAGTGCACTGGCACCACTGGGGATGCAGTGCAGTGAGTCCAGAGAGTGCACTGGCACCACTGGGGATGCAGTGCAGTGAGTCCAGAGAGTGCACTGGCACCACTGGGGATGCAGTGCAGTGAGTCCAGAGAGTGCACTGGCACCACTGGGGATGCAGTGCAGTGAGTCCAGAGAGTGCACTGGCACCACTGGGGATGCACTGCAGTGAGTCCAGAGAGTGCACTGGCACCACTGGGGATGCACTGCAGTGAGTCCAGAGAGTGCACTGGCACCACTGGGGATGCACTGCAGTGAGTCCAGAGAGTGCACTGGCACCACTGGGGATGCAGTGCAGTGAGTCCAGAGAGTGCACTGGCACCACTGGGGATGCAGTGCAGTGAGTCCAGGAGAGTGCACTGGCACCACTGGGGATGCAGTGCAGTGAGTCCAGAGAGTGCACTGGCACCACTGGGGATGCACTGCAGTGAGTCCAGAGAGTGCACTGGCACCACTGGTGATGCAGTGCAGTGAGTCCAGAGAGTGCACTGGCACCACTGGGGATGCAGTGCAGTGAGTCCAGAGAGTGCACTGGCACCACTGGGGATGCAGTGCAGTGAGTCCAGAGAGTGCACTGGCACCACTGGGGATGCACTGCAGTGAGTCCAGAGAGTGCACTGGCACCACTGGGGATGCAGTGCAGTGAGTCCAGAGAGTGCACTGGCACCACTGGGGATGCACTGCAGTGAGTCCAGAGAGTGCACTGGCACCATGCAGTGGGGTCCATGCACTGCAGTGAGTCCAGAGAGTGCACTGGCACCACTGGGGATGCACTGCAGTGAGTCCAGAGAGTGCACTGGCACCACTGGGGTTTTAGTGCAGTGACTCCACGGAGCGCACTGTTACCACTGGGGATGCAGTGCAGTGAGTCTAGAGAGTGCACTGGCACCACTGGGGATGCAGTGCAGTGAGTCCAGAGAGTGTAATAGCAGAACTGTTGTTGCACTGCAGTGAGTCCAGAGAGTGCACTGGCACCACTGGTGATGCAGTGCAGTGAGTCCAGAGAGTGCACTGGCACCACTGGGGATGCAGTGCAGTGAGTCCAGAGAGTGCACTGGCACCACTGGGGATGCAGTGCAGTGAGTCCGGAGAGTGCCCTGGCACCACTGGGGATGCAGTGCAGTGAGTCCGGAGAGTGCCCTGGCACCACTGGGGATGCAGTGCAGTGAGTCCGGAGAGTGCACTGGCACCACTGGGGATGTAGAGCAGTGAGTCCAGAGAGTGCACTGGCACCACTGGGGATGCACTGCAGTGAGTCCAGAGAGTGCACTGGCACCAGTGGGGATGCAGTGCAGTGATTCCAGAGAGTGCACTGGCACCATTGGGGATGCAGTGCAGTGAGTCCAGAGAGTGCACTGGCACCACTGGGGATGCAGTGCAGTGAGTCCAGAGAGTGCACTGGCAGCAACTGGGATGCAGTGCAGTGAGTCCAGAGAGTGCCCCGGCAACAGAGGTGATGCACTAAAGTGACTGCAGAGAGTGCCCTGGCACCACTGGGGATGCAGTGCAGTGAATCTAGAGAGTGCACTGGCACCATTGGAGATGCAGTGCAGTGAGGCCAGAGAGTGCACTGTTACCACTGGGGATGTAGTGCAGTGAGTCCAGAGAATGCACTGTTACCACTGGGGTTGCAGTGCAGTGAGTCCAGAGAGTGCACTGGCACCACTGGGGATGCACTGCAGTGAGTCCAGAGAGTGCACTGGCACCACTGGGGATGCACTGCAGTGAGTCCAGAGAGTGCACTGGCACCACTGGGGATGCACTGCAGTGAGTCCAGAGAGTGCACTGGCACCACTGGGGATGCACTGCAGTGAGTCCAGAGAGTGCACTGGCACCACTGGGGATGCACTGCAGTGAGTCAGAGAGTGCACTGGCACCACTGGTAATGCAGTGCAGTGAGTCCAGAGAGTGCACTGGCACCACTGGGGATGCACTGCAGTGTGTCTAGAGAGTGCACTTGCAACACTGGGGATGCACTGCAGTGAGTCCAGAGAGTGCACTGGCACCACTGGGGATGCAGTGCAGTGAGTCCAGAGAGTGCACTGGCACCACTGGGGATGCAGTGCAGTGAGTCCAGAGAGTGCACTGGCACCACTGGGGATGCAGTGCAGTGAGTCCAGAGAGTGCACTGGCACCACTGGGGATGCACTGCAGTGAGTCCAGAGAGTGCACTGGCACCACTGGGGATGCACTGCAGTGAGTCCAGAGAGTGCACTGGCACCACTGGGGATGCACTGCAGTGAGTCCAGAGAGTGCACTGGCACCACTGGGGATGCAGTGCAGTGAGTCCAGAGAGTGCACTGGCACCACTGGGGATGCAGTGCAGTGAGTCCAGAGAGTGCACTGGCACCACTGGGGATGCAGTGCAGTGAGTCCGGAGAGTGCACTGGCACCACTGGGGATGCAGTGCAGTGAGTCCAGAGAGTGCACTGGCACCACTGGGGATGCAGTGCAGTGAGTCCAGAGAGTGCACTGGCACCACTGGGGATGCACTGCAGTGAGTCCAGAGAGTGCACTGGCACCACTGGGGATGCAGTGCAGTGAGTCCAGAGAGTGCACTGGCACCACTGGGGATGCAGTGCAGTGAGTCCAGAGAGTGCACTGGCACCACTGGGGATGCAGTGCAGTGAGTCCAGAGAGTGCACTGGCACCACTGGGGATGCAGTGCAGTGAGTCCAGAGAGTGCACTGGCACCACTGGGGATGCACTGCAGTGAGTCCAGAGAGTGCACTGGCACCACTGGGGTTTTAGTGCAGTGAGTCCAGAGAGTGCACTGGCACCACTGGGGATGCAGTGCAGTGAGTCCAGAGAGTGCACTGGCACCACTGGGGATGCAGTGCAGTGAGTCCAGAGAGTGCACTGGCACCACTGGGGATGCACTGCAGTGAGTCCAGAGAGTGCACTGGCACCACTGGGGATGCAGTGCAGTGAGTCCAGAGAGTGCACTGGCACCACTGGGGATGCACTGCAGTGAGTCCAGAGAGTGCACTGGCACCACTGGGGATGCAGTGCAGTGAGTCCAGAGAGTGCCCTGGCACCACTGGGGATGCAGTGCAGTGAGTCCGGAGAGTGCACTGGCACCACTGGGGATGCAGTGCAGTGAGTCCAGAGAGTGCACTGGCACCACTGGGGATGCACTGCAGTGAGTCCAGAGAGTGCACTGGCACCACTGGGGATGCAGTGCAGTGATTCCAGAGAGTGCACTGGCACCACTGGGGATGCAGTGCAGTGAGTCCAGAGAGTGCACTGGCACCACTGGGGATGCAGTGCAGTGAGTCCAGAGAGTGCACTGGCACCAATTGGGATGCAGTGCAGTGAGTCCAGAGAGTGCACTGGCACCACTGGGGATGCACTGCAGTGAGTCCAGAGAGTGCCCTGGCAACACTGAGGTGATGCACTAAAGTGACTGCAGAGAGTGCCCTGGCACCACTGGGGATGCAGTGCAGTGAGTGAGTCCAGAGAGTGCACTGGCACCACTGGGGATGCAGTGCAGTGAGTCCAGAGAGTGCACTGGCACCACTGGGGATGCAGTGCAGTGAGTCCAGAGAGTGCACTGGCACCACTGGGGATGCACTGCAGTGAGTCCAGAGATTGCACTGGCACCACTGGGGATGCACTGCAGTGAGTCCGGAGAGTGCACTGGCACCACTGGGGATGCACTGCAGTGAGACCAGAGAGTGCAATGGCAGAACTGTTGTTGCACTGCAGTGAGTCCAGAGAGTGCACTGGCACCACTGGGGATGCAGTGCAGTGAGTCCAGAGAGTGCACTGGCACCACTGGTGATGCACTGCAGTGAGTCCAGAGAGTGCACTGGCACCACTGGGGATGCAGTGCAGTGAGTCCAGAGAGTGCACTGGCACCACTGGGGATGCACTGCAGTGTGTCTAGAGAGTGCACTTGCAACACTGGGGATGCACTGCAGTGAGTCCAGAGAGTGCACTGGCACCACTGGGGATGCAGTGCAGTGAGTCCAGAGAGTGCACTGGCACCACTGGGGATGCAGTGCAGTGAGTCCAGAGAGTGCACTGGCACCACTGGGGATGCAGTGCAGTGAGTCCAGAGAGTGCACTGGCACCACTGGGGATGCACTGCAGTGAGTCCAGAGAGTGCACTGGCACCACTGGGGATGCAGTGCAGTGAGTCCAGAGAGTGCACTGGCACCACTGGGGATGCACTGCAGTGAGTCCAGAGAGTGCACTGGCACCACTGGGGATGCACTGCAGTGAGTCCAGAGAGTGCACTGGCACCACTGGGGATGCAGTGCAGTGAGTCCAGAGAGTGCACTGGCACCACTGGGGATGCAGTGCAGTGAGTCCAGAGAGTGCACTGGCACCACTGGGGATGCAGTGCAGTGAGTCCAGAGAGTGCACTGGCACCACTGGGGATGCACTGCAGTGAGTCCAGAGAGTGCACTGGCACCACTGGGGATGCACTGCAGTGAGTCCAGAGAGTGCACTGGCACCACTGGGGATGCAGTGCAGTGAGTCCAGAGAGTGCACTGGCACCACTGGGGATGCAGTGCAGTGAGTCCAGAGAGTGCACTGGCACCACTGGGGATGCAGTGCAGTGAGTCCAGAGAGTGCACTGGCACCACTGGGGATGCAGTGCAGTGAGTCCAGAGAGTGCACTGGCACCACTGGGGATGCAGTGCAGTGAGTCCAGAGAGTGCACTGGCACCACTGGGGATGCACTGCAGTGAGTCCAGAGAGTGCACTGGCACCACTGGGGATGCAGTGCAGTGAGTCCAGAGAGTGCACTGGCACCACTGGGGATGCAGTGCAGTGAGTCCAGAGAGTGCACTGGCACCACTGGGGATGCAGTGCAGTGAGTCCAGAGAGTGCACTGGCACCACTGGGGATGCAGTGCAGTGAGTCCAGAGAGTGCACTGGCACCACTGGGGATGCACTGCAGTGAGTCCAGAGAGTGCACTGGCACCACTGGGGATGCAGTGCAGTGAGTCCAGAGAGTGCACTGGCACCACTGGGGATGCACTGCAGTGAGTCCAGAGAGTGCACTGGCACCACTGGGGATGCAGTGCAGTGAGTCCAGAGAGTGCACTGGCACCACTGGGGATGCAGTGCAGTGAGTCCAGAGAGTGCACTGGCACCACTGGGGATGCAGTGCAGTGAGTCCAGAGAGTGCACTGGCACCACTGGGGATGCAGTGCAGTGAGTCCAGAGAGTGCACTGGCACCACTGGGGATGCAGTGCAGTGAGTCCAGAGAGTGCACTGGCACCACTGGGGATGCAGTGCAGTGAGTCCAGAGAGTGCACTGGCACCACTGGGGATGCAGTGCAGTGAGTCCAGAGAGTGCACTGGCACCACTGGGGATGCAGTGCAGTGAGTCCAGAGAGTGCACTGGCACCACTGGGGATGCAGTGCAGTGAGTCCAGAGAGTGCACTGGCACCACTGGGGATGCAGTGCAGTGAGTCCAGAGAGTGCACTGGCACCACTGGGGATGCAGTGCAGTGAGTCCAGAGAGTGCACTGGCACCACTGGGGATGCAGTGCAGTGAGTCCAGAGAGTGCACTGGCACCACTGGGGATGCAGTGCAGTGAGTCCAGAGAGTGCACTGGCACCACTGGGGATGCAGTGCAGTGAGTCCAGAGAGTGCACTGGCACCACTGGGGATGCAGTGCAGTGAGTCCAGAGAGTGCACTGGCACCACTGGGGATGCAGTGCAGTGAGTCCAGAGAGTGCACTGGCACCACTGGGGATGCAGTGCAGTGAGTCCAGAGAGTGCACTGGCACCACTGGGGATGCAGTGCAGTGAGTCCAGAGAGTGCACTGGCACCACTGGGGATGCACTGCAGTGAGTCCAGAGAGTGCACTGGCACCACTGGGGATGCAGTGCAGTGAGTCCAGAGAGTGCACTGGCACCACTGGGGATGCAGTGCAGTGAGTCCAGAGAGTGCACTGGCACCACTGGGGATGCAGTGCAGTGAGTCCAGAGAGTGCACTGGCACCACTGGGGATGCAGTGCAGTGAGTCCAGAGAGTGCACTGGCACCACTGGGGATGCAGTGCAGTGAGTCCAGAGAGTGCACTGGCACCACTGGGGATGCACTGCAGTGAGTCCAGAGAGTGCACTGGCACCACTGGGGATGCAGTGCAGTGAGTCCAGAGAGTGCACTGGCACCACTGGGGATGCACTGCAGTGAGTCCAGAGAGTGCACTGGCACCACTGGGGATGCAGTGCAGTGAGTCCAGAGAGTGCACTGGCACCACTGGGGATGCACTGCAGTGAGTCCAGAGAGTGCACTGGCACCACTGGGGATGCAGTGCAGTGAGTCCAGAGAGTGCACTGGCACCACTGGGGATGCAGTGCAGTGAGTCCAGAGAGTGCACTGGCACCACTGGGGATGCAGTGCAGTGAGTCCAGAGAGTGCACTGGCACCACTGGGGATGCAGTGCAGTGAGTCCAGAGAGTGCACTGGCACCACTGGGGATGCACTGCAGTGAGTCCAGAGAGTGCACTGGCACCACTGGGGATGCAGTGCAGTGAGTCCAGAGAGTGCACTGGCACCACTGGGGATGCAGTGCAGTGAGTCCAGAGAGTGCACTGGCACCACTGGGGATGCAGTGCAGTGAGTCCAGAGAGTGCACTGGCACCACTGGGGATGCAGTGCAGTGAGTCCAGAGAGTGCACTGGCACCACTGGGGATGCAGTGCAGTGAGTCCAGAGAGTGCACTGGCACCACTGGGGATGCAGTGCAGTGAGTCCAGAGAGTGCACTGGCACCACTGGGGATGCAGTGCAGTGAGTCCAGAGAGTGCACTGGCACCACTGGGGATGCAGTGCAGTGAGTCCAGAGAGTGCACTGGCACCACTGGGGATGCACTGCAGTGAGTCCAGAGAGTGCACTGGCACCACTGGGGATGCAGTGCAGTGAGTCCAGAGAGTGCACTGGCACCACTGGGGATGCACTGCAGTGAGTCCAGAGAGTGCACTGGCACCACTGGGGATGCAGTGCAGTGAGTCCAGAGAGTGCACTGGCACCACTGGGGATGCAGTGCAGTGAGTCCAGAGAGTGCACTGGCACCACTGGGGATGCAGTGCAGTGAGTCCAGAGAGTGCACTGGCACCACTGGGGATGCACTGCAGTGAGTCCAGAGAGTGCACTGGCACCACTGGGGATGCAGTGCAGTGAGTCCAGAGAGTGCACTGGCACCACTGGGGATGCACTGCAGTGAGTCCAGAGAGTGCACTGGCACCACTGGGGATGCAGTGCAGTGAGTCCAGAGAGTGCACTGGCACCACTGGGGATGCACTGCAGTGAGTCCAGAGAGTGCACTGGCACCACTGGGGATGCAGTGCAGTGAGTCCAGAGAGTGCACTGGCACCACTGGGGATGCACTGCAGTGAGTCCAGAGAGTGCACTGGCACCACTGGGGATGCACTGCAGTGAGTCCAGAGAGTGCACTGGCACCACTGGGGATGCACTGCAGTGAGTCCAGAGAGTGCACTGGCACCACTGGGGATGCACTGCAGTGAGTCCAGAGAGTGCACTGGCACCACTGGGGATGCACTGCAGTGAGTCCAGAGAGTGCACTGGCACCACTGGGGATGCAGTGCAGTGAGTCCAGAGAGTGCACTGGCACCACTGGGGATGCAGTGCAGTGAGTCCAGAGAGTGCACTGGCACCACTGGGGATGCAGTGCAGTGAGTCCAGAGAGTGCACTGGCACCACTGGGGATGCAGTGCAGTGAGTCCAGAGAGTGCACTGGCACCACTGGGGATGCAGTGCAGAGCAGTGAGTCCAGAGAGTGCACTGTTACCACTGGGGATGCAGTGCAGTGAGTCCAGAGAGTGCACTGGCACCACTGGGGATGCAGTGCAGTGAGTCCAGAGAGTGCACTGGCACCACTGGGGATGCAGTGCAGTGAGTCCAGAGAGTGCACTGGCACCACTGGGGATGCAGTGCAGTGAGTCCAGAGAGTGCACTGGCACCACTGGGGATGCAGTGCAGTGAGTCCAGAGAGTGCACTGGCACCACTGGGGATGCACTGCAGTGAGTCCAGAGAGTGCACTGGCACCACTGGGGATGCAGTGCAGTGAGTCCAGAGAGTGCACTGGCACCACTGGGGATGCACTGCAGTGAGTCCAGAGAGTGCACTGGCACCACTGGGGATGCAGTGCAGTGAGTCCAGAGAGTGCACTGGCACCACTGGGGATGCACTGCAGTGAGTCCAGAGAGTGCACTGGCACCACTGGGGATGCAGTGCAGTGAGTCCAGAGAGTGCACTGGCACCACTGGGGATGCAGTGCAGTGAGTCCAGAGAGTGCACTGGCACCACTGGGGATGCACTGCAGTGAGTCCAGAGAGTGCACTGGCACCACTGGGGATGCACTGCAGTGAGTCCAGAGAGTGCACTGGCACCACTGGGGATGCACTGCAGTGAGTCCAGAGAGTGCACTGGCACCACTGGGGATGCAGTGCAGTGAGTCCAGAGAGTGCACTGGCACCACTGGGGATGCAGTGCAGTGAGTCCAGAGAGTGCACTGGCACCACTGGGGATGCAGTGCAGTGAGTCCAGAGAGTGCACTGGCACCACTGGGGATGCACTGCAGTGAGTCCAGAGAGTGCACTGGCACCACTGGGGATGCAGTGCAGTGAGTCCAGAGAGTGCACTGGCACCACTGGGGATGCACTGCAGTGAGTCCAGAGAGTGCACTGGCACCACTGGGGATGCACTGCAGTGAGTCCAGAGAGTGCACTGGCACCACTGGGGATGCAGTGCAGTGAGTCCAGAGAGTGCACTGGCACCACTGGGGATGCACTGCAGTGAGTCCAGAGAGTGCACTGGCACCACTGGGGATGCAGTGCAGTGAGTCCAGAGAGTGCACTGGCACCACTGGGGATGCAGTGCAGTGAGTCCAGAGAGTGCACTGGCACCACTGGGGATGCAGTGCAGTGAGTCCAGAGAGTGCACTGGCACCACTGGGGATGCAGTGCAGTGAGTCCAGAGAGTGCACTGGCACCACTGGGGATGCAGTGCAGTGAGTCCAGAGAGTGCACTGGCACCACTGGGGATGCAGTGCAGTGAGTCCAGAGAGTGCACTGGCACCACTGGGGATGCAGTGCAGTGAGTCCAGAGAGTGCACTGGCACCACTGGGGATGCAGTGCAGTGAGTCCAGAGAGTGCACTGGCACCACTGGGGATGCAGTGCAGTGAGTCCAGAGAGTGCACTGGCACCACTGGGGATGCAGTGCAGTGAGTCCAGAGAGTGCCCTGGCAACAGGGTGATGCACTGCAGTGACTGCAGAGAGTGCACTGGCACCACTGGGGATGCAGTGCAGTGAGTCCAGAGAGTGCACTGGCACCACTGGGGATGCAGTGCAGTGAGTCCAGAGAGTGCACTGTTACCACTGGGGATGCAGTGCAGTGAGTCCAGAGAGTGCACTGGCACCACTGGGGATGCACTGCAGTGAGTCCAGAGATTGCACTGGCACCACTGGGGATGCACTGCAGTGAGTCCGGAGACTGCACTGGCACCACTGGGGATGCACTGCCGTGAGACCAGAGAGTGCAATGGCAGAACTGTTGTTGCACTGCAGTGAGTCCAGAGAGTGCACTGGCACCACTGGGGATGCAGTGCAGTGAGTCCAGAGAGTGCACTGGCACCACTGGGGATGCACTGCAGTGAGTCCAGAGAGTGCACTGGCACCACTGGTAATGCAGTGCAGTGAGTCCAGAGAGTGCACTGGCACCACTGGGGATGCACTGCAGTGAGTCTAGAGAGTGCACTTGCAACACTGGGGATGCACTGCAGTGAGTCCAGAGAGTGCACTGGCACCACTGGGGATGCAGTGCAGTGAGTCCAGAGAGTGCACTGGCACCACTGGGGATGCAGTGCAGTGAGTCCAGAGAGTGCACTGGCACCACTGGGGATGCAGTGCAGTGAGTCCAGAGAGTGCACTGGCACCACTGGGGATGCACTGCAGTGAGTCCAGAGAGTGCACTGGCACCACTGGGGATGCACTGCAGTGAGTCCAGAGAGTGCACTGGCACCACTGGGGATGCACTGCAGTGAGTCCAGAGAGTGCACTGGCACCACTGGGGATGCACTGCAGTGAGTCCAGAGAGTGCACTGGCACCACTGGGGATGCAGTGCAGTGAGTCCAGAGAGTGCACTGGCACCACTGGGGATGCAGTGCAGTGAGTCCAGAGAGTGCACTGGCACCACTGGGGATGCAGTGCAGTGAGTCCAGAGAGTGCACTGGCACCACTGGGGATGCACTGCAGTGAGTCCAGAGAGTGCACTGGCACCACTGGGGATGCACTGCAGTGAGTCCAGAGAGTGCACTGGCACCACTGGGGATGCAGTGCAGTGAGTCCAGAGAGTGCACTGGCACCACTGGGGATGCAGTGCAGTGAGTCCAGAGAGTGCACTGGCACCACTGGGGATGCAGTGCAGTGAGTCCAGAGAGTGCACTGGCACCACTGGGGATGCAGTGCAGTGAGTCCAGAGAGTGCACTGGCACCACTGGGGATGCAGTGCAGTGAGTCCAGAGAGTGCACTGGCACCACTGGGGATGCACTGCAGTGAGTCCAAAGAGTGCACTGGCACCACTGGGGATGCAGTGCAGTGAGTCCAGAGAGTGCACTGGCACCACTGGGGATGCAGTGCAGTGAGTCCAGAGAGTGCACTGGCACCACTGGGGATGCAGTGCAGTGAGTCCAGAGAGTGCACTGGCACCACTGGGGATGCAGTGCAGTGAGTCCAGAGAGTGCACTGGCACCACTGGGGATGCAGTGCAGTGAGTCCAGAGAGTGCACTGGCACCACTGGGGATGCAGTGCAGTGAGTCCAGAGAGTGCACTGGCACCACTGGGGATGCAGTGCAGTGAGTCCAGAGAGTGCACTGGCACCACTGGGGATGCAGTGCAGTGAGTCCAGAGAGTGCACTGGCACCACTGGGGATGCACTGCAGTGAGTCCAGAGAGTGCACTGGCACCACTGGGGATGCAGTGCAGTGAGTCCAGAGAGTGCACTGGCACCACTGGGGATGCAGTGCAGTGAGTCCAGAGAGTGCACTGGCACCACTGGGGATGCAGTGCAGTGAGTCCAGAGAGTGCACTGGCACCACTGGGGATGCAGTGCAGTGAGTCCAGAGAGTGCACTGGCACCACTGGGGATGCAGTGCAGTGAGTCCAGAGAGTGCACTGGCACCACTGGGGATGCACTGCAGTGAGTCCAGAGAGTGCACTGGCACCACTGGGGATGCAGTGCAGTGAGTCCAGAGAGTGCACTGGCACCACTGGGGATGCAGTGCAGTGAGTCCAGAGAGTGCACTGGCACCACTGGGGATGCAGTGCAGTGAGTCCAGAGAGTGCACTGGCACCACTGGGGATGCACTGCAGTGAGTCCAGAGAGTGCACTGGCACCACTGGGGATGCACTGCAGTGAGTCCAGAGAGTGCACTGGCACCACTGGGGATGCACTGCAGTGAGTCCAGAGAGTGCACTGGCACCACTGGGGATGCAGTGCAGTGAGTCCAGAGAGTGCACTGGCACCACTGGGGATGCAGTGCAGTGAGTCCAGAGAGTGCACTGGCACCACTGGGGATGCACTGCAGTGAGTCCAGAGAGTGCACTGGCACCACTGGGGATGCAGTGCAGTGAGTCCAGAGAGTGCACTGGCACCACTGGGGATGCACTGCAGTGAGTCCAGAGAGTGCACTGGCACCACTGGGGATGCACTGCAGTGAGTCCAGAGAGTGCACTGGCACCACTGGGGATGCAGTGCAGTGAGTCCAGAGAGTGCACTGGCACCACTGGGGATGCAGTGCAGTGAGTCCAGAGAGTGCACTGGCACCACTGGGGATGCAGTGCAGTGAGTCCAGAGAGTGCACTGGCACCACTGGGGATGCACTGCAGTGAGTCCAGAGAGTGCACTGGCACCACTGGGGATGCACTGCAGTGAGTCCAGAGAGTGCACTGGCACCACTGGGGATGCACTGCAGTGAGTCCAGAGAGTGCACTGGCACCACTGGGGATGCAGTGCAGTGAGTCCAGAGAGTGCACTGGCACCACTGGGGATGCAGTGCAGTGAGTCCAGAGAGTGCACTGGCACCACTGGGGATGCAGTGCAGTGAGTCCAGAGAGTGCACTGGCACCACTGGGGATGCAGTGCAGTGAGTCCAGAGAGTGCACTGGCACCACTGGGGATGCAGTGCAGTGAGTCCAGAGAGTGCACTGGCACCACTGGGGATGCAGTGCAGTGAGTCCAGAGAGTGCACTGGCACCACTGGGGATGCAGTGCAGTGAGTCCAGAGAGTGCACTGGCACCACTGGGGATGCAGTGCAGTGAGTCCAGAGAGTGCACTGGCACCACTGGGGATGCAGTGCAGTGAGTCCAGAGAGTGCACTGGCACCACTGGGGATGCAGTGCAGTGAGTCCAGAGAGTGCACTGGCACCACTGGGGATGCAGTGCAGTGAGTCCAGAGAGTGCACTGGCACCACTGGGGATGCACTGCAGTGAGTCCAGAGAGTGCACTGGCACCACTGGGGATGCAGTGCAGTGAGTCCAGAGAGTGCACTGGCACCACTGGGGATGCACTGCAGTGAGTCCAGAGAGTGCACTGGCACCACTGGGGATGCAGTGCAGTGAGTCCAGAGAGTGCACTGGCACCACTGGGGATGCAGTGCAGTGAGTCCAGAGAGTGCACTGGCACCACTGGGGATGCAGTGCAGTGAGTCCAGAGAGTGCACTGGCACCACTGGGGATGCAGTGCAGTGAGTCCAGAGAGTGCACTGGCACCACTGGGGATGCACTGCAGTGAGTCCAGAGAGTGCACTGGCACCACTGGGGATGCACTGCAGTGAGTCCAGAGAGTGCACTGGCACCACTGGGGATGCAGTGCAGTGAGTCCAGAGAGTGCACTGGCACCACTGGGGATGCAGTGCAGTGAGTCCAGAGAGTGCACTGGCACCACTGGGGATGCAGTGCAGTGAGTCCAGAGAGTGCACTGGCACCACTGGGGATGCAGTGCAGTGAGTCCAGAGAGTGCACTGGCACCACTGGGGATGCACTGCAGTGAGTCCAGAGAGTGCACTGGCACCACTGGGGATGCAGTGCAGTGAGTCCAGAGAGTGCACTGGCACCACTGGGGATGCAGTGCAGTGAGTCCAGAGAGTGCACTGGCACCACTGGGGATGCAGTGCAGTGAGTCCAGAGAGTGCACTGGCACCACTGGGGATGCAGTGCAGTGAGTCCAGAGAGTGCACTGGCACCACTGGGGATGCAGTGCAGTGAGTCCAGAGAGTGCACTGGCACCACTGGGGATGCAGTGCAGTGAGTCCAGAGAGTGCACTGGCACCACTGGGGATGCACTGCAGTGAGTCCAGAGAGTGCACTGGCACCACTGGGGATGCAGTGCAGTGAGTCCAGAGAGTGCACTGGCACCACTGGGGATGCACTGCAGTGAGTCCAGAGAGTGCACTGGCACCACTGGGGATGCAGTGCAGTGAGTCCAGAGAGTGCACTGGCACCACTGGGGATGCAGTGCAGTGAGTCCAGAGAGTGCACTGGCACCACTGGGGATGCAGTGCAGTGAGTCCAGAGAGTGCACTGGCACCACTGGGGATGCAGTGCAGTGAGTCCAGAGAGTGCACTGGCACCACTGGGGATGCAGTGCAGTGAGTCCAGAGAGTGCACTGGCACCACTGGGGATGCAGTGCAGTGAGTCCAGAGAGTGCACTGGCACCACTGGGGATGCACTGCAGTGAGTCCAGAGAGTGCACTGGCACCACTGGGGATGCAGTGCAGTGAGTCCAGAGAGTGCACTGGCACCACTGGGGATGCACTGCAGTGAGTCCAGAGAGTGCACTGGCACCACTGGGGATGCACTGCAGTGAGTCCAGAGAGTGCACTGGCACCACTGGGATGCACTGCAGTGAGTCCAGAGAGTGCACTGGCACCACTGGGGATGCACTGCAGTGAGTCCAGAGAGTGCACTGGCACCACTGGGGATGCACTGCAGTGAGTCCAGAGAGTGCACTGGCACCACTGGGGATGCAGTGCAGTGAGTCCAGAGAGTGCACTGGCACCACTGGGGATGCAGTGCAGTGAGTCCAGAGAGTGCACTGGCACCACTGGGGATGCAGTGCAGTGAGTCCAGAGAGTGCACTGGCACCACTGGGGATGCAGTGCAGTGAGTCCAGAGAGTGCACTGGCACCACTGGGGATGCAGTGCAGTGAGTCCAGAGAGTGCACTGGCACCACTGGGGATGCAGTGCAGTGAGTCCAGAGAGTGCACTGGCACCACTGGGGATGCAGTGCAGTGAGTCCAGAGAGTGCACTGGCACCACTGGGGATGCAGTGCAGTGAGTCCAGAGAGTGCACTGGCACCACTGGGGATGCAGTGCAGTGAGTCCAGAGAGTGCACTGGCACCACTGGGGATGCAGTGCAGTGAGTCCAGAGAGTGCACTGGCACACTGGTGATGCACTAAAGTGACTGCAGAGAGTGCACTGGCACCACTGGGGATGCAGTGCAGTGAGTCCAGAGAGTGCACTGGCACCACTGGGGATGCACTGCAGTGAGTCCAGAGAGTGCACTGGCACCACTGGGGATGCACTGCAGTGAGTCCAGAGAGTGCACTGGCACCACTGGGGATGCACTGCAGTGAGTCCAGAGAGTGCACTGGCACCACTGGGGATGCAGTGCAGTGAGTCCAGAGAGTGCACTGGCACCACTGGGGATGCAGTGCAGTGAGTCCAGAGAGTGCACTGGCACCACTGGGGATGCACTGCAGTGAGTCCAGAGAGTGCACTGGCACCACTGGGGATGCACTGCAGTGAGTCCAGAGAGTGCACTGGCACCACTGGGGATGCAGTGCAGTGAGTCCAGAGAGTGCACTGGCACCACTGGGGATGCAGTGCAGTGAGTCCAGAGAGTGCACTGGCACCACTGGGGATGCAGTGCAGTGAGTCCAGAGAGTGCACTGGCACCACTGGGGATGCAGTGCAGTGAGTCCAGAGAGTGCACTGGCACCACTGGGGATGCACTGCAGTGAGTCCAGAGAGTGCACTGGCACCACTGGGGATGCAGTGCAGTGAGTCCAGAGAGTGCACTGGCACCACTGGGGATGCAGTGCAGTGAGTCCAGAGAGTGCACTGGCACCACTGGGGATGCAGTGCAGTGAGTCCAGAGAGTGCACTGGCACCACTGGGGATGCAGTGCAGTGAGTCCAGAGAGTGCACTGGCACCACTGGGGATGCAGTGCAGTGAGTCCAGAGAGTGCACTGGCACCACTGGGGATGCAGTGCAGTGAGTCCAGAGAGTGCACTGGCACCACTGGGGATGCACTGCAGTGAGTCCAGAGAGTGCACTGGCACCACTGGGGATGCAGTGCAGTGAGTCCAGAGAGTGCACTGGCACCACTGGGGATGCACTGCAGTGAGTCCAGAGAGTGCACTGGCACCACTGGGGATGCAGTGCAGTGAGTCCAGAGAGTGCACTGGCACCACTGGGGATGCAGTGCAGTGAGTCCAGAGAGTGCACTGGCACCACTGGGGATGCAGTGCAGTGAGTCCAGAGAGTGCACTGGCACCACTGGGGATGCAGTGCAGTGAGTCCAGAGAGTGCACTGGCACCACTGGGGATGCAGTGCAGTGAGTCCAGAGAGTGCACTGGCACCACTGGGGATGCACTGCAGTGAGTCCAGAGAGTGCACTGGCACCACTGGGGATGCAGTGCAGTGAGTCCAGAGAGTGCACTGGCACCACTGGGGATGCAGTGCAGTGAGTCCAGAGAGTGCACTGGCACCACTGGGGATGCACTGCAGTGAGTCCAGAGAGTGCACTGGCACCACTGGGGATGCAGTGCAGTGAGTCCAGAGAGTGCACTGGCACCACTGGGGATGCAGTGCAGTGAGTCCAGAGAGTGCACTGGCACCACTGGGGATGCAGTGCAGTGAGTCCAGAGAGTGCACTGGCACCACTGGGGATGCACTGCAGTGAGTCCAGAGAGTGCACTGGCACCACTGGGGATGCACTGCAGTGAGTCCAGAGAGTGCACTGGCACCACTGGGGATGCAGTGCAGTGAGTCCAGAGAGTGCACTGGCACCACTGGGGATGCACTGCAGTGAGTCCAGAGAGTGCACTGGCACCACTGGGGATGCAGTGCAGTGAGTCCAGAGAGTGCACTGGCACCACTGGGGATGCAGTGCAGTGAGTCCAGAGAGTGCACTGGCACCACTGGGGATGCACTGCAGTGAGTCCAGAGAGTGCACTGGCACCACTGGGGATGCAGTGCAGTGAGTCCAGAGAGTGCACTGGCACCACTGGGGATGCAGTGCAGTGAGTCCAGAGAGTGCACTGGCACCACTGGGGATGCAGTGCAGTGAGTCCAGAGAGTGCACTGGCACCACTGGGGATGCAGTGCAGTGAGTCCAGAGAGTGCACTGGCACCACTGGGGATGCAGTGCAGTGAGTCCAGAGAGTGCACTGGCACCACTGGGGATGCAGTGCAGTGAGTCCAGAGAGTGCACTGGCACCACTGGGGATGCACTGCAGTGAGTCCAGAGAGTGCACTGGCACCACTGGGGATGCAGTGCAGTGAGTCCAGAGAGTGCACTGGCACCACTGGGGATGCACTGCAGTGAGTCCAGAGAGTGCACTGGCACCACTGGGGATGCAGTGCAGTGAGTCCAGAGAGTGCACTGGCACCACTGGGGATGCACTGCAGTGAGTCCAGAGAGTGCACTGGCACCACTGGGGATGCAGTGCAGTGAGTCCAGAGAGTGCACTGGCACCACTGGGGATGCAGTGCAGTGAGTCCAGAGAGTGCACTGGCACCACTGGGGATGCAGTGCAGTGAGTCCAGAGAGTGCACTGGCACCACTGGGGATGCAGTGCAGTGAGTCCAGAGAGTGCACTGGCACCACTGGGGATGCACTGCAGTGAGTCCAGAGAGTGCACTGGCACCACTGGGGATGCAGTGCAGTGAGTCCAGAGAGTGCACTGGCACCACTGGGGATGCAGTGCAGTGAGTCCAGAGAGTGCACTGGCACCACTGGGGATGCACTGCAGTGAGTCCAGAGAGTGCACTGGCACCACTGGGGATGCACTGCAGTGAGTCCAGAGAGTGCACTGGCACCACTGGGGATGCAGTGCAGTGAGTCCAGAGAGTGCACTGGCACCACTGGGGATGCACTGCAGTGAGTCCAGAGAGTGCACTGGCACCACTGGGGATGCAGTGCAGTGAGTCCAGAGAGTGCACTGGCACCACTGGGGATGCAGTGCAGTGAGTCCAGAGAGTGCACTGGCACCACTGGGGATGCAGTGCAGTGAGTCCAGAGAGTGCACTGGCACCACTGGGGATGCAGTGCAGTGAGTCCAGAGAGTGCACTGGCACCACTGGGGATGCAGTGCAGTGAGTCCAGAGAGTGCACTGGCACCACTGGGGATGCAGTGCAGTGAGTCCAGAGAGTGCACTGGCACCACTGGGGATGCAGTGCAGTGAGTCCAGAGAGTGCACTGGCACCACTGGGGATGCAGTGCAGTGAGTCCAGAGAGTGCACTGGCACCACTGGGGATGCAGTGCAGTGAGTCCAGAGAGTGCACTGGCACCACTGGGGATGCAGTGCAGTGAGTCCAGAGAGTGCCCCGGCAACACAGGGGATGCACTGCAGTGAGTCCAGAGAGTGCACTGGCACCACTGGGGATGCAGTGCAGTGAGTCCAGAGAGTGCACTGGCACCACTGGGGATGCACTGCAGTGAGTCCAGAGAGTGCACTGGCACCACTGGGGATGCACTGCAGTGAGTCCAGAGAGTGCACTGGCACCACTGGGGATGCACTGCAGTGAGTCCAGAGAGTGCACTGGCACCACTGGGGATGCAGTGCAGTGAGTCCAGAGAGTGCACTGGCACCACTGGGGATGCAGTGCAGTGAGTCCAGAGAGTGCACTGGCACCACTGGGGATGCACTGCAGTGAGTCCAGAGAGTGCACTGGCACCACTGGGGATGCACTGCAGTGAGTCCAGAGAGTGCACTGGCACCACTGGGGATGCACTGCAGTGAGTCCAGAGAGTGCACTGGCACCACTGGGGATGCAGTGCAGTGAGTCCAGAGAGTGCACTGGCACCACTGGGGATGCAGTGCAGTGAGTCCAGAGAGTGCACTGGCACCACTGGGGATGCAGTGCAGTGAGTCCAGAGAGTGCACTGGCACCACTGGGGATGCACTGCAGTGAGTCCAGAGAGTGCACTGGCACCACTGGGGATGCAGTGCAGTGAGTCCAGAGAGTGCACTGGCACCACTGGGGATGCACTGCAGTGAGTCCAGAGAGTGCACTGGCACCACTGGGGATGCACTGCAGTGAGTCCAGAGAGTGCACTGGCACCACTGGGGATGCAGTGCAGTGAGTCCAGAGAGTGCACTGGCACCACTGGGGATGCACTGCAGTGAGTCCAGAGAGTGCACTGGCACCACTGGGGATGCACTGCAGTGAGTCCAGAGAGTGCACTGGCACCACTGGGGATGCAGTGCAGTGAGTCCAGAGAGTGCACTGGCACCACTGGGGATGCAGTGCAGTGAGTCCAGAGAGTGCACTGGCACCACTGGGGATGCACTGCAGTGAGTCCAGAGAGTGCACTGGCACCACTGGGGATGCACTGCAGTGAGTCCAGAGAGTGCACTGGCACCACTGGGGATGCACTGCAGTGAGTCCAGAGAGTGCACTGGCACCACTGGGGATGCACTGCAGTGAGTCCAGAGAGTGCACTGGCACCACTGGGGATGCAGTGCAGTGAGTCCAGAGAGTGCACTGGCACCACTGGGGATGCAGTGCAGTGAGTCCAGAGAGTGCACTGGCACCACTGGGGATGCAGTGCAGTGAGTCCAGAGAGTGCACTGGCACCACTGGGGATGCAGTGCAGTGAGTCCAGAGAGTGCACTGGCACCACTGGGGATGCAGTGCAGTGAGTCCAGAGAGTGCACTGGCACCACTGGGGATGCAGTGCAGTGAGTCCAGAGAGTGCACTGGCACCACTGGGGATGCAGTGCAGTGAGTCCAGAGAGTGCACTGGCACCACTGGGGATGCAGTGCAGTGAGTCCAGAGAGTGCACTGGCACCACTGGGGATGCACTAAAGTGACTGCAGAGAGTGCACTGGCACCACTGGGGATGCAGTGCAGTGAGTCCAGAGAGTGCACTGGCACCACCGGGGATGCACTGCAGTGAGTCCAGAGAGTGCACTGGCACCACTGGGGATGCACTGCAGTGAGTCCAGAGAGTGCACTGGCACCACTGGGGATGCACTGCAGTGAGTCCAGAGAGTGCACTGGCACCACTGGGGATGCAGTGCAGTGAGTCCAGAGAGTGCACTGGCACCACTGGGGATGCAGTGCAGTGAGTCCAGAGAGTGCACTGGCACCACTGGGGATGCACTGCAGTGAGTCTAGAGAGTGCACTGGCACCACTGGGGATGCACTGCAGTGAGTCCAGAGAGTGCACTGGCACCACTGGGGATGCACTGCAGTGAGTCCAGAGAGTGCACTGGCACCACTGGGGATGCAGTGCAGTGAGTCCAGAGAGTGCACTGGCACCACTGGGGATGCAGTGCAGTGAGTCCAGAGAGTGCACTGGCACCACTGGGGATGCAGTGCAGTGAGTCCAGAGAGTGCACTGGCACCACTGGGGATGCACTGCAGTGAGTCCAGAGAGTGCACTGGCACCACTGGGGATGCAGTGCAGTGAGTCCAGAGAGTGCACTGGCACCACTGGGGATGCAGTGCAGTGAGTCCAGAGAGTGCACTGGCACCACTGGGGATGCACTGCAGTGAGTCCAGAGAGTGCACTGGCACCACTGGGGATGCAGTGCAGTGAGTCCAGAGAGTGCACTGGCACCACTGGGGATGCAGTGCAGTGAGTCCAGAGAGTGCACTGGCACCACTGGGGATGCAGTGCAGTGAGTCCAGAGAGTGCACTGGCACCACTGGGGATGCAGTGCAGTGAGTCCAGAGAGTGCACTGGCACCACTGGGGATGCAGTGCAGTGAGTCCAGAGAGTGCACTGGCACCACTGGGGATGCAGTGCAGTGAGTCCAGAGAGTGCACTGGCACCACTGGGGATGCAGTGCAGTGAGTCCAGAGAGTGCACTGGCACCACTGGGGATGCAGTGCAGTGAGTCCAGAGAGTGCACTGGCACCACTGGGGATGCAGTGCAGTGAGTCCAGAGAGTGCACTGGCACCACTGGGGATGCAGTGCAGTGAGTCCAGAGAGTGCACTGGCACCACTGGGGATGCACTGCAGTGAGTCCAGAGAGTGCACTGGCACCACTGGGGATGCAGTGCAGTGAGTCCAGAGAGTGCACTGGCACCACTGGGGATGCAGTGCAGTGAGTCCAGAGAGTGCACTGGCACCACTGGGGATGCAGTGCAGTGAGTCCAGAGAGTGCACTGGCACCACTGGGGATGCACTGCAGTGAGTCCAGAGAGTGCACTGGCACCACTGGGGATGCAGTGCAGTGAGTCCAGAGAGTGCACTGGCACCACTGGGGATGCAGTGCAGTGAGTCCAGAGAGTGCACTGGCACCACTGGGGATGCACTGCAGTGAGTCCAGAGAGTGCACTGGCACCACTGGGGATGCACTGCAGTGAGTCCAGAGAGTGCACTGGCACCACTGGGGATGCAGTGCAGTGAGTCCAGAGAGTGCACTGGCACCACTGGGGATGCAGTGCAGTGAGTCCAGAGAGTGCACTGGCACCACTGGGGATGCACTGCAGTGAGTCCAGAGAGTGCACTGGCACCACTGGGGATGCAGTGCAGTGAGTCCAGAGAGTGCACTGGCACCACTGGGGATGCAGTGCAGTGAGTCCAGAGAGTGCACTGGCACCACTGGGGATGCAGTGCAGTGAGTCCAGAGAGTGCACTGGCACCACTGGGGATGCAGTGCAGTGAGTCCAGAGAGTGCACTGGCACCACTGGGGATGCAGTGCAGTGAGTCCAGAGAGTGCACTGGCACCACTGGGGATGCACTGCAGTGAGTCCAGAGAGTGCACTGGCACCACTGGGGATGCAGTGCAGTGAGTCCAGAGAGTGCACTGGCACCACTGGGGATGCAGTGCAGTGAGTCCAGAGAGTGCACTGGCACCACTGGGGATGCACTGCAGTGAGTCCAGAGAGTGCACTGGCACCACTGGGATGCACTGCAGTGAGTCCAGAGAGTGCACTGGCACCACTGGGGATGCACTGCAGTGAGTCCAGAGAGTGCACTGGCACCACTGGGGATGCAGTGCAGTGAGTCCAGAGAGTGCACTGGCACCACTGGGGATGCAGTGCAGTGAGTCCAGAGAGTGCACTGGCACCACTGGGGATGCAGTGCAGTGAGTCCAGAGAGTGCACTGGCACCACTGGGGATGCAGTGCAGTGAGTCCAGAGAGTGCACTGGCACCACTGGGGATGCAGTGCAGTGAGTCCAGAGAGTGCACTGGCACCACTGGGGATGCAGTGCAGTGAGTCCAGAGAGTGCACTGGCACCACTGGGGATGCAGTGCAGTGAGTCCAGAGAGTGCACTGGCACCACTGGGGATGCAGTGCAGTGAGTCCAGAGAGTGCACTGGCACCACTGGGGATGCAGTGCAGTGAGTCCAGAGAGTGCACTGGCACCACTGGGGATGCAGTGCAGTGAGTCCAGAGAGTGCACTGGCACCACTGGGGATGCAGTGCAGTGAGTCCAGAGAGTGCACTGGCACCACTGGGGATGCAGTGCAGTGAGTCCAGAGAGTGCACTGGCACCACTGGGGATGCAGTGCAGTGAGTCCAGAGAGTGCACTGGCACCACTGGGGATGCAGTGCAGTGAGTCCAGAGAGTGCACTGGCACCACTGGGGATGCAGTGCAGTGAGTCCAGAGAGTGCACTGGCACCACTGGGGATGCAGTGCAGTGAGTCCAGAGAGTGCACTGGCACCACTGGGGATGCAGTGCAGTGAGTCCAGAGAGTGCACTGGCACCACTGGGGATGCAGTGCAGTGAGTCCAGAGAGTGCACTGGCAACACTGGTGATGCACTGCAGTGACTCCAGAGAGTGCACTGGCACCACTGGGGATGCAGTGCAGTGAGTCCAGAGAGTGCACTGGCACCACTGGGGATGCACTGCAGTGAGTCCAGAGAGTGCACTGGCACCACTGGGGATGCACTGCAGTGAGTCCAGAGAGTGCACTGGCACCACTGGGGATGCACTGCAGTGAGTCCAGAGAGTGCACTGGCACCACTGGGGATGCAGTGCAGTGAGTCCAGAGAGTGCACTGGCACCACTGGGGATGCAGTGCAGTGAGTCCAGAGAGTGCACTGGCACCACTGGGGATGCACTGCAGTGAGTCCAGAGAGTGCACTGGCACCACTGGGGATGCACTGCAGTGAGTCCAGAGAGTGCACTGGCACCACTGGGGATGCAGTGCAGTGAGTCCAGAGAGTGCACTGGCACCACTGGGGATGCAGTGCAGTGAGTCCAGAGAGTGCACTGGCACCACTGGGGATGCAGTGCAGTGAGTCCAGAGAGTGCACTGGCACCACTGGGGATGCAGTGCAGTGAGTCCAGAGAGTGCACTGGCACCACTGGGGATGCAGTGCAGTGAGTCCAGAGAGTGCACTGGCACCACTGGGGATGCACTGCAGTGAGTCCAGAGAGTGCACTGGCACCACTGGGGATGCAGTGCAGTGAGTCCAGAGAGTGCACTGGCACCACTGGGGATGCAGTGCAGTGAGTCCAGAGAGTGCACTGGCACCACTGGGGATGCACTGCAGTGAGTCCAGAGAGTGCACTGGCACCACTGGGGATGCAGTGCAGTGAGTCCAGAGAGTGCACTGGCACCACTGGGGATGCAGTGCAGTGAGTCCAGAGAGTGCACTGGCACCACTGGGGATGCACTGCAGTGAGTCCAGAGAGTGCACTGGCACCACTGGGGATGCAGTGCAGTGAGTCCAGAGAGTGCACTGGCACCACTGGGGATGCACTGCAGTGAGTCCAGAGAGTGCACTGGCACCACTGGGGATGCAGTGCAGTGAGTCCAGAGAGTGCACTGGCACCACTGGGGATGCAGTGCAGTGAGTCCAGAGAGTGCACTGGCACCACTGGGGATGCAGTGCAGTGAGTCCAGAGAGTGCACTGGCACCACTGGGGATGCAGTGCAGTGAGTCCAGAGAGTGCACTGGCACCACTGGGGATGCAGTGCAGTGAGTCCAGAGAGTGCACTGGCACCACTGGGGATGCAGTGCAGTGAGTCCAGAGAGTGCACTGGCACCACTGGGGATGCAGTGCAGTGAGTCCAGAGAGTGCACTGGCACCACTGGGGATGCACTGCAGTGAGTCCAGAGAGTGCACTGGCACCACTGGGGATGCAGTGCAGTGAGTCCAGAGAGTGCACTGGCACCACTGGGGATGCAGTGCAGTGAGTCCAGAGAGTGCACTGGCACCACTGGGGATGCAGTGCAGTGAGTCCAGAGAGTGCACTGGCACCACTGGGGATGCACTGCAGTGAGTCCAGAGAGTGCACTGGCACCACTGGGGATGCAGTGCAGTGAGTCCAGAGAGTGCACTGGCACCACTGGGGATGCACTGCAGTGAGTCCAGAGAGTGCACTGGCACCACTGGGGATGCACTGCAGTGAGTCCAGAGAGTGCACTGGCACCACTGGGGATGCACTGCAGTGAGTCCAGAGAGTGCACTGGCACCACTGGGGATGCAGTGCAGTGAGTCCAGAGAGTGCACTGGCACCACTGGGGATGCACTGCAGTGAGTCCAGAGAGTGCACTGGCACCACTGGGGATGCAGTGCAGTGAGTCCAGAGAGTGCACTGGCACCACTGGGGATGCAGTGCAGTGAGTCCAGAGAGTGCACTGGCACCACTGGGGATGCAGTGCAGTGAGTCCAGAGAGTGCACTGGCACCACTGGGGATGCAGTGCAGTGAGTCCAGAGAGTGCACTGGCACCACTGGGGATGCAGTGCAGTGAGTCCAGAGAGTGCACTGGCACCACTGGGGATGCACTGCAGTGACTCCAGAGAGTGCACTGGCACCACTGGGGATGCAGTGCAGTGAGTCCAGAGAGTGCACTGGCACCACTGGGGATGCACTGCAGTGAGTCCAGAGAGTGCACTGGCACCACTGGGGATGCAGTGCAGTGAGTCCAGAGAGTGCACTGGCACCACTGGGGATGCAGTGCAGTGAGTCCAGAGAGTGCACTGGCACCACTGGGGATGCAGTGCAGTGAGTCCAGAGAGTGCACTGGCACCACTGGGGATGCACTGCAGTGAGTCCAGAGAGTGCACTGGCACCACTGGGGATGCACTGCAGTGAGTCCAGAGAGTGCACTGGCACCACTGGGGATGCACTGCAGTGACTCCAGAGAGTGCACTGGCACCACTGGGGATGCAGTGCAGTGAGTCCAGAGAGTGCACTGGCACCACTGGGGATGCACTGCAGTGAGTCCAGAGAGTGCACTGGCACCACTGGGGATGCAGTGCAGTGAGTCCAGAGAGTGCACTGGCACCACTGGGGATGCAGTGCAGTGAGTCCAGAGAGTGCACTGGCACCACTGGGGATGCACTGCAGTGAGTCCAGAGAGTGCACTGGCACCACTGGGGATGCACTGCAGTGAGTCCAGAGAGTGCACTGGCACCACTGGGGATGCAGTGCAGTGAGTCCAGAGAGTGCACTGGCACCACTGGGGATGCAGTGCAGTGAGTCCAGAGAGTGCACTGGCACCACTGGGGATGCAGTGCAGTGAGTCCAGAGAGTGCACTGGCACCACTGGGGATGCAGTGCAGTGAGTCCAGAGAGTGCACTGGCACCACTGGGGATGCAGTGCAGTGAGTCCAGAGAGTGCACTGGCACCACTGGGGATGCAGTGCAGTGAGTCCAGAGAGTGCACTGGCACCACTGGGGATGCAGTGCAGTGAGTCCAGAGAGTGCACTGGCACCACTGGGGATGCAGTGCAGTGAGTCCAGAGAGTGCACTGGCACCACTGGGGATGCACTGCAGTGAGTCCAGAGAGTGCACTGGCACCACTGGGGATGCAGTGCAGTGAGTCCAGAGAGTGCACTGGCACCACTGGGGATGCACTGCAGTGACTCCAGAGAGTGCACTGGCACCACTGGGGATGCAGTGCAGTGAGTCCAGAGAGTGCACTGGCACCACTGGGGATGCACTGCAGTGAGTCCAGAGAGTGCACTGGCACCACTGGGGATGCACTGCAGTGAGTCCAGAGAGTGCACTGGCACCACTGGGGATGCAGTGCAGTGAGTCCAGAGAGTGCACTGGCACCACTGGGGATGCACTGCAGTGAGTCCAGAGAGTGCACTGGCACCACTGGGGATGCACTGCAGTGAGTCCAGAGAGTGCACTGGCACCACTGGGGATGCAGTGCAGTGAGTCCAGAGAGTGCACTGGCACCACTGGGGATGCAGTGCAGTGAGTCCAGAGAGTGCACTGGCACCACTGGGGATGCAGTGCAGTGAGTCCAGAGAGTGCACTGGCACCACTGGGGATGCACTGCAGTGAGTCCAGAGAGTGCACTGGCACCACTGGGGATGCACTGCAGTGACTCCAGAGAGTGCACTGGCACCACTGGGGATGCAGTGCAGTGAGTCCAGAGAGTGCACTGGCACCACTGGGGATGCACTGCAGTGAGTCCAGAGAGTGCCCTGGCACCACTGGGGATGCAGTGCAGTGAGTCCAGAGAGTGCACTGGCACCACTGGGGATGCAGTGCAGTGAGTCCAGAGAGTGCACTGGCACCACTGGGGATGCACTGCAGTGAGTCCAGAGAGTGCACTGGCACCACTGGGGATGCAGTGCAGTGAGTCCAGAGAGTGCACTGGCACCACTGGGGATGCAGTGCAGTGAGTCCAGAGAGTGCACTGGCACCACTGGGGATGCAGTGCAGTGAGTCCAGAGAGTGCACTGGCACCACTGGGGATGCAGTGCAGTGAGTCCAGAGAGTGCACTGGCACCACTGGGGATGCACTGCAGTGAGTCCAGAGAGTGCACTGGCACCACTGGGGATGCAGTGCAGTGAGTCCAGAGAGTGCACTGGCACCACTGGGGATGCACTGCAGTGAGTCCAGAGAGTGCACTGGCACCACTGGGGATGCAGTGCAGTGAGTCCAGAGAGTGCACTGGCACCACTGGGGATGCAGTGCAGTGAGTCCAGAGAGTGCACTGGCACCACTGGGGATGCAGTGCAGTGAGTCCAGAGAGTGCACTGGCACCACTGGGGATGCACTGCAGTGAGTCCAGAGAGTGCACTGGCACCACTGGGGATGCAGTGCAGTGAGTCCAGAGAGTGCACTGGCACCACTGGGGATGCAGTGCAGTGAGTCCAGAGAGTGCACTGGCACCACTGGGGATGCAGTGCAGTGAGTCCAGAGAGTGCACTGGCACCACTGGGGATGCAGTGCAGTGAGTCCAGAGAGTGCACTGGCACACTGGGAATGCAGTACAGTGAGTCCAGAGAGTGCACTGGCACCACTGGGGATGCAGTGCAGTGAGTCCAGAGAGTGCACTGGCAAAACTGGAGATGCACTGCAGTGACTCCAGAGAGTGCACTGGCACCACTGGGGATGCAGTGCAGTGAGTCCAGAGAGTGCACTGGCACCACTGGGGATGCAGTGCAGTGAGTCCAGAGAGTGCACTGGCACCACTGGGGATGCACTGCAGTGAGTCCAGAGAGTGCACTGGCACCACTGGGGATGCACTGCAGTGAGTCCAGAGAGTGCACTGGCACCACTGGGGATGCAGTGCAGTGAGTCCAGAGAGTGCACTGGCACCACTGGGGATGCAGTGCAGTGAGTCCAGAGAGTGCACTGGCACCACTCGGGATGCAGTGCAGTGACTCCAGAGAGTGCACTGGCACCACTGGGGATGCAGTGCAGTGACTCCAGAGAGTGCACTGACACCACTGGGGATGCAGTGCAGTGAGTCCATAGAGTGCACTGGCACCAGAGGGGATGCAGTGCAGTGAGTCCAGAGAGTGCACTGGTATCACTGGGGATGCAGTGCAGTGAGTCCAGAGAGTGCACTGGCACCACTGGCGATGCAGTGCTGTGAGTCTAGAGAGTGCACTGGCACCACTGGGGATGGACTTCAGTGACTCCAGAGAGTGCACTGGCACCTCTGGGGATGCACTGCAGTGAGTCCAGAGAGTGCACTGGCAGAACCACTGCAGTGAGTCCAGAGAGTGCACTGGCACAACTGGGGATGCAGTTCATTGAGTCCAGAGAGTGCACTGGCACCACCGGTGATGCAGTGCAGTGAGTCCAGAGAGTGCACTGGCACCACTGGGGATGCACTGCAGTGAGTCTAGAGAGTGCACTTGCAACACTGGGGATGCACTGCAGTGAGTCCAGAGAGTGCACTGGCACCACTGGGGATGCAGTGCAGTGAGTCCAGAGAGTGCACTGGCACCACTGGGGATGCAGTGGAGTGACTCCAGAGAGGGCACTGGCACCACTGGGGATGCAGTGCAGTGAGTCCAGAGAGTGCACTGGCACCACTGGGGATGCACTGCAGTGAGTCCAGAGAGTGCACTGGCACCACTGGGAATGCAGTGCAGTGAGTCCAGAGAGTACACTGGCACCACTGGGGATGCACTGCAGTGACTCCAGAGAGTGCACTGGCACCACTGGGGATGCAGTGCAGTGAGTCCAGAGTGTGCACTGGCACCACCGGGGATGCACTGCAGTGAGTCCAGAGAGTGCACTGGCACCACTGGGGATGCAGTGCAGTGAGTCCAGAGAGTGCACTGGCACCACTGGGGATGCACTGCAGTGAGTCCAGAGAGTGCCCAGGCAACACAGGTGATGCACTAAAGTGACTGAAGAGAGTGCACTGGCACCAGTGGGGATGCAGTGCAGTGATGCAGAGAGTGCACTGTCACCAGTGGGGATGCTCTCTAGTGAGTCCGGAGAGTGCCCTGGCACCACTGGGGATGCACTGCAGTGAATCTAGAGAGTGCACTGGCACCATTGGAGATGCAGAGCAGTGAGGCCAGAAAATGCACTGTTACCACTGGGGATGCAGTGCAGTGAGTCCAGAGAGTGCACTGGAACCACTGGGGATGCAGTGCAGAGTCTAGAGAGTGCACTGGCACCACTGGGGATGCACTGCAGTGACTCCAGAGAGTGCACTGTCACCACTGGGGATGCAGTGCAGTGAGTCCAAAGAGTGCACTGGCACCACTGGGGATGCAGTGCAGTGAGTCCAGAGAGTGCACTGGCACCACTGGCGATGCAGTGCTGTGAGTCCAGAGAGTGCACTGGCACCACTGGCGATGCACTGCAGTGAGTCCAGAGAGTGCACTGGCACCACTGGGGATGCAGTGCAGTGAGTCCAGAGAGTGCACTGGCACCACTGGTGATGCAGTACAGTGAGTCCACGGAGTGCACTGGCACCACTGGGAATGCACTGCAGTGACTCCAGAGAGTGCACTGGCACTACTGGGGATGCACTGCAGTGAGTCCAGAGAGTGCACTGGCACCACTGGGGATGCAATGCAGTTAGTCCAGAGAGTGCACTGGCACCACTGGGGATGCAGTGCAGTGAGTCCAGAGACTGCACTGGCACCACTGGGGATGCAGTACAGTGAGTCCACAGAGTGCACTGGCACCACTGGAATGCACTGCAGTGAGTGCAAAGAGTACACTGGCACCCCTGGGGATGCAGTGCAGTGAGTGCAGGGAGTGCACTGGCACCACTGGGGATGCACTGCAGTGACTCCAGAGAGGGCACTGGCACCTCAGGGGATGCAGTGCAGTGAGTCCAGAGAGTGCACTGCCGCCACTGGGGATGCAGTACAGTGAGTCCACGGAGTGCACTGGCACCACTGGGGATGCAGTGCAGTGAGTCCGGAGAGTGCCCTGGCACCACTGGGGATGCAGTGCAGTGAGTCCGGAGAGTGCCCTGGCACCACTGGGGATGCAGTGCAGTGAGTCCGGAGAGTGCACTGGCACCACTGGGGATGCAGTGCAGTGAGTCCAGAGAGTGCACTGGCACCACTGGGGATGCACTGCAGTGAGTGCAGAGAGTACACTGGCACCACTGGGGATGCACTGCAGTGAGTCCAGAGAGTGCACTGGCACCACTGGGGATGCAGTGCAGTGAGTCCAGAGAGTGCACTGGCACCACTGGGGATGCAGTAAAATGAGTCCACAGAGTGCACTGGCACCACTCGGGATGCAGTGCAGTGAGTCCAGAGAGTGCACTGGCACCACTGGGGATGCAGTGCAGTGAGTCCAGAGAGTGCACTGGCAAAACTGGAGATGCACTACAGTGAGTCCAGAGAGTGCACTGGCACCACTGGGGATGCAGTGCAGTGACTCCAGAGAGTGCACCAGCACCACTGGGGATGCAGTGCAGTGAGTCCAGAGAGTGCACTGGCAAAACTGGAGATGCACTACAGTGAGTCCAGAGAGTGCACTGGCACCACTGGGGATGCAGTGCAGTGACTCCAGAGAGTGCACTGGCACCACTGGGGATGCAGTGCAGTGAGTCCGGAGAGTGCACTGGCACCACTGGGGATGCACTGCAGTGAGTGCAGAGAGTACACTGGCACCACTGGGGATGCACTGCAGTGAGTCCAGAGAGTGCACTGGCACCACTGGGGATGCAGTGCAGTGAGTCCAGAGAGTGCACTGGCACCACTGGGGATGCAGTACAATGAGTCCACAGAGTGCACTGGCACCACTCGGGATGCAGTGCAGTGACTCTAGAGAGTGCACTGGCACCACTGGGGATGCGGTGCAGTGACTCCAGAGAGTGCAATGACACGACTGGGGATGCAGTGCAGTGAGTCCATAGAGTGCACTGGCACCACTGGGGATGCAGTGCAGTGAGTCCAGAGAGTGCACTGGTATCACTGGGGATGCAGTGCAGTGAGTCCAGAGAGTGCACTGGCACCACTGGCGATGCAGTGCTGTGAGTCCAGAGAGTGCACTGGCACCACTGGGGATGGACTTCAGTGACTCCAGAGAGTGCACTGGCACCTCTGGGGATGCACTGCAGTGAGTCCAGAGAGTGCACTGGCACAACTGGGGATGCAGTTCATTGAGTCCAGAGAGTGCACTGGCACCACCGGTGATGCAGTGCAGTGAGTCCAGAGAGTGCACTGGCACCACTGGGGATGCAGTGCAGTGAGTCCAGAGAGTGCACTGGCACCACTGGGGATGCAGTGGAGTGACTCCAGAGAGGGCACTGGCACCACTGGGGATGCAGTGCAGTGAGTCCAGAGAGTGCACTGGCACCACTGGGGATGCACTGCAGTGAGTCCAGAGTGTGCACTGGCACCACAGTTTATGCACTGCAGTGAGTCCAGAGAGTGCACTGGCACCACTGGGGATGCACTGCAGTGACTCCAGAGAGTGCACTGGCACCACTGGGAATGCAGTGCAGTGAGTCCAGAGAGTACACTGGCACCACTGGGGATGCACTGCAGTGACTCCAGAGAGTGCACTGGCAACACTGGGGATGCAGTGCAGTGAGTCCAGAGTGTGCACTGGCACCACCGGGGATGCAGTGCAGTGAGTCCAGAGAGTGCACTGGCACCACTGGGGATGCAGTGCAGTGAGTCCAGAGAGTGCACTGGCACCACTGGGGATGCAGTGCAGTGAGTCCAGAGAGTGCCCAGGCAACACAGGTGATGCACTAAAGTGACTGAAGAGAGTGCACTGGCACCACTGGGGATGCAGTGCAGTGATGCAGAGAGTGCACTGTCACCAGTGGGGATGCTCTCTAGTGAGTCCGGAGAGTGCCCTGGCACCACTGGGGATGCACTGCAGTGAATCTAGAGAGTGCACTGGCACCATTGGAGATGCAGAGCAGTGAGGCCAGAAAATGCACTGTTACCACTGGGGATGCAGTGCAGTGAGTCCAGAGAGTGCACTGGAACCACTGGGGATGCACTGCAGAGTCTAGAGAGTGCACTGGCACCACTGGGGATGCACTGCAGTGACTCCAGAGAGAGCACTGGCACCACTGGGGATGCAGTGCAGTGAGTCCAGAGAGTGCACTGGCACCACTGGGGATGCAGTGCAGTGAGTCCAGAGAGTGCACTGGCACCACTGGCGATGCAGTGCTGTGAGTCCAGAGAGTGCACTGGCACCACTGGGGATGCACTGCAGTGAGTCCAGAGAGTGCACTGGCACCACTGGGGATGCAGTGCAGTGAGTCCAGAGAGTGCACTACCACCACTGGTGATGCAGTACAGTGAGTCCACGGAGTGCACTGGCACCACTGGGAATGCACTGCAGTGACTCCAGAGAGTGCACTGGCACTACTGGGGATGCACTGCAGTGAGTCCAGAGAGTGCACTGGCACCACTGGGGATGCACTGCAGTGACTCTAGAGAGTGCACTGGCACCACTGGGGATGCAGTGCAGTGAGTCCAGAGACTGCACTGGCACCACTGGGGATGCAGTACAGTGAGTCCACAGAGTGCACTGGCACCACTGGAATGCACTGCAGTGAGTGGAAAGAGTACACTGGCACCCCTGGGGATGCAGTGCAGTGACTCCAGAGAGTGCACTGGCACCACTGGGGATGCAGTGCAGTGAGTCCAGAGAGTGCACTGGCACCACTGGGGATGCACTTCAGTGAGTACAGAGAGTGCACTGGCACCACTGGGGATGAAGTTCAGTGAGTCCAGAGAGTGCACTGGCCCCAGTGGGGATGCAGTGCAGTGAGTCCAGAGAGTGCACTGGCACCACTGGGGATGCAGTGCAGTGAGTCCAGAGAGTGCCCTGGCACCACTAGAGGATATGCACTGCAGTGTCTCCAGAGAGTGCACTGGCACCACTGGGGATGCACTGCAGTGAGTCCAGAGAGTGCCCTGGCACCACTGGGGATGCAGTGCAGTGAGTCCAGAGAGTGCACTGGCACCACTGGGGATGCAGTGCAGTGAGTCCAGAGAGTGCACTGGCACCACTGGGGATGCAGTGCAGTGAGTCCAGAGAGTGCACTGGCACCACTGGGGATGCAGTGCAGTGAGTCCAGAGAGTGCACTGGCACCACTGGGGATGCAGTGCAGTGAGTCCAGAGAGTGCACTGGCACCACTGGGGATGCAGTGCAGTGAGTCCAGAGAGTGCACTGGCACCACTGGGGATGCAGTGCAGTGAGTCCAGAGAGTGCACTGGCACCACTGGGGATGCAGTGCAGTGAGTCCAGAGAGTGCACTGGCACCACTGGGGATGCAGTGCAGTGAGTCCAGAGAGTGCACTGGCACCACTGGGGATGCACTGCAGTGAGTCCAGAGAGTGCACTGGCACCACTGGGGATGCAGTGCAGTGAGTCCAGAGAGTGCACTGGCACCACTGGGGATGCAGTGCAGTGAGTCCAGAGAGTGCACTGGCACCACTGGGGATGCACTGCAGTGAGTCCAGAGAGTGCACTGGCACCACTGGGGATGCAGTGCAGTGAGTCCAGAGAGTGCACTGGCACCACTGGGGATGCAGTGCAGTGAGTCCAGAGAGTGCACTGGCACCACTGGGGATGCAGTGCAGTGAGTCCAGAGAGTGCACTGGCACCACTGGGGATGCAGTGCAGTGAGTCCAGAGAGTGCACTGGCACCACTGGGGATGCAGTGCAGTGAGTCCAGAGAGTGCACTGGCACCACTGGGGATGCAGTGCAGTGAGTCCAGAGAGTGCACTGGCACCACTGGGGATGCACTGCAGTGAGTCCAGAGAGTGCACTGGCACCACTGGGGATGCACTGCAGTGAGTCCAGAGAGTGCACTGGCACCACTGGGGATGCAGTGCAGTGAGTCCAGAGAGTGCACTGGCACCACTGGGGATGCAGTGCAGTGAGTCCAGAGAGTGCACTGGCACCACTGGGGATGCAGTGCAGTGAGTCCAGAGAGTGCACTGGCACCACTGGGGATGCACTGCAGTGACTCCAGAGAGTGCACTGGCACCACTGGGGATGCAGTGCAGTGAGTCCAGAGAGTGCACTGGCACCACTGGGGATGCAGTGCAGTGAGTCCAGAGAGTGCACTGGCACCACTGGGGATGCAGTGCAGTGAGTCCAGAGAGTGCACTGGCACCACTGGGGATGCAGTGCAGTGAGTCCAGAGAGTGCACTGGCACCACTGGGGATGCAGTGCAGTGAGTCCAGAGAGTGCACTGGCACCACTGGGGATGCAGTGCAGTGAGTCCAGAGAGTGCACTGGCACCACTGGGGATGCAGTGCAGTGAGTCCAGAGAGTGCACTGGCACCACTGGGGATGCAGTGCAGTGAGTCCAGAGAGTGCACTGGCACCACTGGGGATGCAGTGCAGTGAGTCCAGAGAGTGCACTGGCACCACTGGGGATGCAGTGCAGTGAGTCCAGAGAGTGCACTGGCACCACTGGGGATGCAGTGCAGTGAGTCCAGAGAGTGCACTGGCACCACTGGGGATGCACTGCAGTGAGTCCAGAGAGTGCACTGGCACCACTGGGGATGCAGTGCAGTGAGTCCAGAGAGTGCACTGGCACCACTGGGGATGCAGTGCAGTGAGTCCAGAGAGTGCACTGGCACCACTGGGGATGCAGTGCAGTGAGTCCAGAGAGTGCACTGGCACCACTGGGGATGCACTGCAGTGAGTCCAGAGAGTGCACTGGCACCACTGGGGATGCAGTGCAGTGAGTCCAGAGAGTGCACTGGCACCACTGGGGATGCAGTGCAGTGAGTCCAGAGAGTGCACTGGCACCACTGGGGATGCAGTGCAGTGAGTCCAGAGAGTGCACTGGCACCACTGGGGATGCAGTGCAGTGAGTCCAGAGAGTGCACTGGCACCACTGGGGATGCAGTGCAGTGAGTCCAGAGAGTGCACTGGCACCACTGGGGATGCAGTGCAGTGAGTCCAGAGAGTGCACTGGCACCACTGGGGATGCAGTGCAGTGAGTCCAGAGAGTGCACTGGCACCACTGGGGATGCAGTGCAGTGAGTCCAGAGAGTGCACTGGCACCACTGGGGATGCAGTGCAGTGAGTCCAGAGAGTGCACTGGCACCACTGGGGATGCAGTGCAGTGAGTCCAGAGAGTGCACTGGCACCACTGGGGATGCAGTGCAGTGAGTCCAGAGAGTGCACTGGCACCACTGGGGATGCAGTGCAGTGAGTCCAGAGAGTGCACTGGCACCACTGGGGATGCACTGCAGTGAGTCCAGAGAGTGCACTGGCACCACTGGGGATGCAGTGCAGTGAGTCCAGAGAGTGCACTGGCACCACTGGGGATGCAGTGCAGTGAGTCCAGAGAGTGCACTGGCACCACTGGGGATGCAGTGCAGTGAGTCCAGAGAGTGCACTGGCACCACTGGGGATGCAGTGCAGTGAGTCCAGAGAGTGCACTGGCACCACTGGGGATGCAGTGCAGTGACTCCAGAGAGTGCACTGGCACCACTGGGGATGCAGTGCAGTGAGTCCAGAGAGTGCACTGGCACCACTGGGGATGCAGTGCAGTGAGTCCAGAGAGTGCACTGGCACCACTGGGGATGCAGTGCAGTGAGTCCAGAGAGTGCACTGGCACCACTGGGGATGCAGTGCAGTGAGTCCAGAGAGTGCACTGGCACCACTGGGGATGCAGTGCAGTGAGTCCAGAGAGTGCACTGGCACCACTGGGGATGCAGTGCAGTGAGTCCAGAGAGTGCACTGGCACCACTGGGGATGCACTGCAGTGAGTCCAGAGAGTGCACTGGCACCACTGGGGATGCAGTGCAGTGAGTCCAGAGAGTGCACTGGCACCACTGGGGATGCAGTGCAGTGAGTCCAGAGAGTGCACTGGCACCACTGGGGATGCAGTGCAGTGAGTCCAGAGAGTGCACTGGCACCACTGGGGATGCAGTGCAGTGAGTCCAGAGAGTGCACTGGCACCACTGGGGATGCAGTGCAGTGAGTCCAGAGAGTGCACTGGCACCACTGGGGATGCAGTGCAGTGAGTCCAGAGAGTGCACTGGCACCACTGGGGATGCAGTGCAGTGAGTCCAGAGAGTGCACTGGCACCACTGGGGATGCAGTGCAGTGAGTCCAGAGAGTGCACTGGCACCACTGGGGATGCAGTGCAGTGAGTCCAGAGAGTGCACTGGCACCACTGGGGATGCAGTGCAGTGAGTCCAGAGAGTGCACTGGCACCACTGGGGATGCAGTGCAGTGAGTCCAGAGAGTGCACTGGCACCACTGGGGATGCAGTGCAGTGAGTCCAGAGAGTGCACTGGCACCACTGGGGATGCAGTGCAGTGAGTCCAGAGAGTGCACTGGCACCACTGGGGATGCACTGCAGTGAGTCCAGAGAGTGCACTGGCACCACTGGGGATGCAGTGCAGTGAGTCCAGAGAGTGCACTGGCACCACTGGGGATGCAGTGCAGTGAGTCCAGAGAGTGCACTGGCACCACTGGGGATGCACTGCAGTGAGTCCAGAGAGTGCACTGGCACCACTGGGGATGCAGTGCAGTGAGTCCAGAGAGTGCACTGGCACCACTGGGGATGCAGTGCAGTGAGTCCAGAGAGTGCACTGGCACCACTGGGGATGCAGTGCAGTGAGTCCAGAGAGTGCACTGGCACCACTGGGGATGCAGTGCAGTGAGTCCAGAGAGTGCACTGGCACCACTGGGGATGCAGTGCAGTGAGTCCAGAGAGTGCACTGGCACCACTGGGGATGCAGTGCAGTGAGTCCAGAGAGTGCACTGGCACCACTGGGGATGCAGTGCAGTGAGTCCAGAGAGTGCACTGGCACCACTGGGGATGCACTGCAGTGAGTCCAGAGAGTGCACTGGCACCACTGGGGATGCAGTGCAGTGAGTCCAGAGAGTGCACTGGCACCACTGGGGATGCAGTGCAGTGAGTCCAGAGAGTGCACTGGCACCACTGGGGATGCAGTGCAGTGAGTCCAGAGAGTGCACTGGCACCACTGGGGATGCAGTGCAGTGAGTCCAGAGAGTGCACTGGCACCACTGGGGATGCACTGCAGTGAGTCCAGAGAGTGCACTGGCACCACTGGGGATGCAGTGCAGTGAGTCCAGAGAGTGCACTGGCACCACTGGGGATGCACTGCAGTGAGTCCAGAGAGTGCACTGGCACCACTGGGGATGCAGTGCAGTGAGTCCAGAGAGTGCACTGGCACCACTGGGGATGCAGTGCAGTGAGTCCAGAGAGTGCACTGGCACCACTGGGGATGCAGTGCAGTGAGTCCAGAGAGTGCACTGGCACCACTGGGGATGCAGTGCAGTGAGTCCAGAGAGTGCACTGGCACCACTGGGATGCAGTGCAGTGAGTCCAGAGAGTGCACTGGCACCACTGGGGATGCAGTGCAGTGAGTCCAGAGAGTGCACTGGCACCACTGGGGATGCAGTGCAGTGAGTCCAGAGAGTGCACTGGCACCACTGGGGATGCAGTGCAGTGAGTCCAGAGAGTGCACTGGCACCACTGGGGATGCAGTGCAGTGAGTCCAGAGAGTGCACTGGCACCACTGGGGATGCAGTGCAGTGAGTCCAGAGAGTGCACTGGCACCACTGGGGATGCACTGCAGTGAGTCCAGAGAGTGCACTGGCACACTGGGGATGCAGTGCAGTGAGTCCAGAGAGTGCACTGGCACCACTGGGATGCAGTGCAGTGAGTCCAGAGAGTGCACTGGCACCACTGGGGATGCAGTGCAGTGAGTCCAGAGAGTGCACTGGCACCACTGGGGATGCAGTGCAGTGAGTCCAGAGAGTGCACTGGCACCACTGGGGATGCAGTGCAGTGAGTCCAGAGAGTGCACTGGCACCACTGGGGATGCAGTGCAGTGAGTCCAGAGAGTGCACTGGCACCACTGGGATGCAGTGCAGTGAGTCCAGAGAGTGCACTGGCACCACTGGGGATGCAGTGCAGTGAGTCCAGAGAGTGCACTGGCACCACTGGGGATGCAGTGCAGTGAGTCCAGAGAGTGCACTGGCACCACTGGGGATGCAGTGCAGTGAGTCCAGAGAGTGCACTGGCACCACTGGGGATGCAGTGCAGTGAGTCCAGAGAGTGCACTGGCACCACTGGGGATGCAGTGCAGTGAGTCCAGAGAGTGCACTGGCACCACTGGGGATGCAGTGCAGTGAGTCCAGAGAGTGCACTGGCACCACTGGGGATGCAGTGCAGTGAGTCCAGAGAGTGCACTGGCACCACTGGGGATGCACTGCAGTGAGTCCAGAGAGTGCACTGGCACCACTGGGGATGCACTGCAGTGAGTCCAGAGAGTGCACTGGCACACTGGGGATGCACTGCAGTGAGTCCAGAGAGTGCACTGGCACCACTGGGGATGCAGTGCAGTGAGTCCAGAGAGTGCACTGGCACCACTGGGGATGCAGTGCAGTGAGTCCAGAGAGTGCACTGGCACCACTGGGGATGCAGTGCAGTGAGTCCAGAGAGTGCACTGGCACCACTGGGGATGCAGTGCAGTGACTCCAGAGAGTGCACTGGCACCACTGGGGATGCACTGCAGTGAGTCCAGAGAGTGCACTGGCACCACTGGGGATGCACTGCAGTGAGTCCAGAGAGTGCACTGGCACCACTGGGGATGCAGTGCAGTGAGTCCAGAGAGTGCACTGGCACCACTGGGGATGCAGTGCAGTGAGTCCAGAGAGTGCACTGGCACCACTGGGGATGCAGTGCAGTGAGTCCAGAGAGTGCACTGGCACCACTGGGGATGCACTGCAGTGAGTCCAGAGAGTGCACTGGCACCACAGGGGATGCACTGCAGTGAGTCCAGAGAGTGCCACTGGCACCACTGGGGATGCTGTGCAGTGAGTCCAGAGAGTGCACTGGCACCACTGGGGATGCACTGCAGTGAGTCCAGAGAGTGCACTGGCACCACTGGGGATGCAGTGCAGTGAGTCCAGAGAGTGCACTGGCACCACTGGGGATGCATTGCAGTGAGTCCAGAGAGTGCACTGGCACCACTGGGGATGCAGTGCAGTGAGTCCAGAGAGTGCACTGGCACCACTGGGGATGCAGTGCAGTGAGTCCAGAGAGTGCACTGGCACCACTGGGGATGCAGTGCAGTGAGTCCAGAGAGTGCACTGGCACCACTGGGGATACAGTGCAGTGACACCAGAGAGTGCACTGGCACCACTGGGGATGCAGTGCAGTGAGTCCAGAGAGTGCACTGGCACCACTGGGGATGCAGTGCAGTGACTCCAGAGAGTGCACTGGCACCACTGGGGATGCAGTGCAGTGAGTCCAGAGAGTGCACTGGCACCACTGGGGATGCAGTGCAGTGAGTCCAGAGAGTGCACTGGCACCAGTGGGGATGCACCTGCAGTGAGTCCAGAGAGTGCACTGGCACACTGGGGATGCACTGCAGTGAGTCCAGAGAGTGCACTGGCACCACTGGTGATGCAGTGCAGTGAGTCCAGAGAGTGCACTGGCACCACTGGGGATGCAGTGCAGTGAGTCCAGAGAGTGCACTGGCACCACTGGGGATGCAGTGCAGTGAGTCCAGAGAGTGCACTGGCACCACTGGGGATGCAGTGCAGTGAGTCCAGAGAGTGCACTGGCACCACTGGGGATGCACTGCAGTGAGTCCAGAGAGTGCACTGGCACCACTGGGGATGCAGTGCAGTGAGTCCAGAGAGTGCACTGGCACCACTGGGGATGCAGTGCAGTGAGTCCAGAGAGTGCACTGGCACCACTGGGGATGCAGTGCAGTGAGTCCAGAGAGTGCACTGGCACCACTGGGGATGCACTGCAGTGAGTCCAGAGAGTGCACTGGCACCACTGGGGATGCACTGCAGTGAGTCCAGAGAGTGCACTGGCACCATTGGGGATGCAGTGCAGTGAGTCCAGAGAGTGCACTGGCACCACTGGGGATGCAGTGCAGTGAGTCCAGAGAGTGCACTGGCACCACTGGGGATGCAATGCAGTGAGTCCAGAGAGTGCACTGGCACCACTGGGGGATGCAGTGCAGTGACTCCAGAGAGTGCACTGGCACCACTGGGGATGCAGTGCAGTGAGTCCAGAGAGTGCACTGGCACCACAGGGGATGCACTGCAGTGAGTCCAGAGAGTGCACTGGCACCACTGGGGATGCAGTGCAGTGAGTCCAGAGAGTGCACTGGCACCACTGGGGATGCACTGCAGTGAGTCCAGAGAGTGCACTGGCACCACTGGGGTTTTGCAGTGCAGTGAGTCCAGAGAGTGCACTGGCACCACTGGGGATGCAGTGCAGTGAGTCCAGAGAGTGCACTGGCACCACTGGGGATGCACTGCAGTGAGTCCAGAAAGTGCACTGGCACCACTCGGGATGCAGCTCAGTGAGTCCAGAGAGTGCACTGGCACCACTGGGGATACACTGCCGTGAGTCCAGAGATTGCACTGGCACCACTGGGGATGCAGTGCAGTGAGTCCAGAGAGTGCACTGGCACCACTGGGGATGCAGTGCAGTGAGTCCAGAGAGTGCACTGGCCCCATTGGGGATGCAGTGCTGTGAGTCCAGAGAGTGCACTGGCACCACTGGGGATGCAGTGCAGTGAGTCCAGAGAGTGCACTGGCACCACTGGGGATGCAGTGCAGTGAGTCCAGAGAGTGCACTGGCACCACTAGGGATGCAATGCAGTGAGTCCAGAGAGTGCACTGTCACCACTGGGGATGCAGTGCAGTGACTCCAGAGAGTGCACTGGCACCACTGGGGATGCAATGCAGTGAGTCCAGAGAGTGCACTGGCTCCACTGGGGATGCAGTGCAGTGAGTCCAGAGAGTGCAATGGCACCACAGGGGATGCACTGCAGTGATTCCAGAGAGTGCACTGGCACCACTGGGGATGCAGTGCAGTGAGTCCAGAGAGTGCACTGGCACCACTGGGGATGCACTGCAGTGAGTCCAGAGAGTGCACTGGCACCACTGGGGTTTTAGTGCAGTGAGTCCAGAGAGTGCACTGGCACCACTGGTGATGCAGTGCAGTGAGTCCAGAGAGTGCACTGGCACCACTCGGGATGCAGCTCAGTGAGTCCAGAGAGTGCACTGGCACCACTGGGGATACACTGCCGTGACTCAAGAGAGGGCACTGACACCACTGGGGATGCAGTGCAGTGAGTCCAGAGAGTGCACTGGCACCACTGGGGATGCAGTGCAGTGAGTCCAGAGAGTGCACAGGCACCACTGGGGATGCAGTGCCGTGAGTCCAGAGAGTGCACTGGCACCTCAGGGGCTGCACTGCAGTGAGTCCAGAGAGTGCACAGGCACCACTGGGGATGCAGTGCAGTGAGTCCAGAGAGTGCACTGGCACTACTGGGGCAGTGCAGTGAGTCAGTGAGTGCACTGGCACCACTGGGGCTGCAGTGCAGTGAGTCCAGAGATTGCACTGGCACCACTGGGGATGCAGTGTAGTGAGTCCAGAGACTACACTGGCACCACTGGGGATGCAGTGTAGTGAGTCCAGAGAGTGCACTGGCACCACTGTTCATTCAGTGATGTGAGTCCAGAGAGTGCACTGGCACCACAGGGGCTGCACTGCAGTGAGTCCAGAGAATGCACTGGCACCACTGGGGATGCAGTGTAGTGAGTCCAGAGAGTTCACTGGCACCACTGGGGATGCACCTCGGTGAGTCCAGAGAGTGCACTGGGATCACTGGGGATGCAGTGCAGTGAGTGCAGAGAGTGCACTGGCACCACTGGGGATGCAGTGCAGTGAGTCCAGAGAGTGCACTGGCACCACTGGGGATGCACTGCAGTGAGTCCAGAGACTGCACAGGCACCACTGGGGATGCACTGCAGTGAGTCCAGAGAGTGCACTGGCACCACTGGGGATGCAGTGCAGTGAGTCCAGAGAGTGCACTGGCACCACTGGGGATGCAGTGCAGTGACTCCAGGGAGAGCACTGGCACCACTGGGGATGCAGTGCAGTGAATCCAGAGAGTGCACTGGCACCACTGGGGATGCAGTGCAGTGACTCCAGAGAGTGCCCTGGCACCACTGGGGATGCACTGCAGTGAGTCCAGAGAGTGCACTGGCACCACTGGGGATGCAGTGCAGTACTCCAGGGAGTGCACTGGCACCACTGGGGATGCACTGCAGTGAGTCCAGAGAGTGCACTGGCACCACTGGTGATGCAGTGCAGTGAGTCCAGAGAGTCCACTGTCACCACTGGGGATGCAGTGCAGTGAGTCCAGAGAGTGCATGGGCACCACTGGGGATGCAGTGCAGTCAGTCCAGAGAGTGCACTGGCACCACTGGGGATGGAGTGCAATGAGTACAGAGAGTGCACTGGCACCACTTGGGATGCATTGCAGTGAGTCCAGAGAGTGCACTGGCACCACTGGTGATGCAGTGCAGTGAGTCCAGAGAGTGCACTGGCACCACTCGGGATGCACTGCAATGAGTCCAGATAGTGCACTGGCACCACTGGGGATGCACTGCAGTGAGTCCAGAGAGTGCACTGGCACCACTGGGGATGCAGTGCAGTGAGTCCACAGAGTGCACTGGCACCACTGGGGATGCACTGCAGAGGGTCCAGAGAGTGCACTGGCACCACTGGATATGCACTGCAGTGGGTCCAGAGAGTGCACTGGCACCACTGGGGATGCAGCGCAGAGACTAAAGAGAGGGCACTGGCACCACCGTGGATGCAGTGCAGTGAGTCCACAGAGTGCACTGGCACCAGTGGGGATGCAATGCAGAGGGTCCAGAGAGTGCACTGGCACCACTGGAGATGCACTGCAGTGAGTCCAGAGAGTGCACTGGCACCACTGGGGATGCAGTTCAGTGAGTCCAGAGAGTGCACTGGCAGCACTGGGGATGCAGTTCAGTGAGTCCAGAGAGTGCACTGGCATCACTGGGGATTCACTGCAGTGAGTCCAGAGAGTGCACTGGCACCTCAGTGGCTGCATTGCAGTGAGTCCAGAGTGTGCAATGGCTCAACAGGGGATGCACTGCAGTGACTCCAGAGAGTCCACTGGCACCATTGGGGATGCAGTGCTGTGAGTCCAGAGAGTGCACTGGCACCACTGGGGTTTTAGTGCAGTGAGTCCAGAGAGTGCCCTTGCACCACTGGGGATGCACTGCAGTGAGTCCAGAGAGTGCACTGGCAACACTGGTGATGCACTGCAGTGAGTCCAGAGAGTGCACTGGCACCACCGGGAATTCACTGCAGTGAGTCCAGAGAGTGCACTGGCACCACCGGGGATTCACTGCAGTGAGTCCAGAGAGTGCACTGGCACCACTGGATATGCACTGCAGTGGGTCCAGAGAGTGCACTGGCATCACTGAGGATGCAGTGCAGTGACTAAAGAGAGGGCACTGGCACCAGTGGGGATGCAATGCAGAGGGTCCAGAGAGTGCACTGGCACCACTGGAGATGCACTGCAGTGAGTCCAGAGAGTGCACTGGCACCACTGGGGATGCAGTTCAGTGAGTTCAGAGAGTGCACTGGCAACACTGGGGATGCAGTTCAGTGAGTCCAGAGAGTGCACTGGCAACACCGGGTATGCACTGCAGTGAGTCCAGAGAGTGCACTGGCACCACTGGGGATGCAGTGCAGTGAGTCCAGAGTGTGCAATGGCTCAACAGGGGATGCACTGCAGTGACTCCAGAGAGTCCACTGGCACCACTGGGGATGCACTGCAGTGAGTCCAGAGAGTGCAGTGGCATCATTGGGGATGCAGTGCTGTGAGTCCAGAGAGTGCACTGGCACCACTGGGGTTTTAATGCAGTGAGTCCAGAGAGTGCCCTTGCACCACTGGGGATACACTGCAGTGAGTCCAGAGAGTGCACTGGCACCAGAGGAGATGCACTGCAGTGTCTCCAGAGAGCGCACTGGCAACACTGGGGATGCAGTGCAGGGAGTCCAGAGAGTGCACTGGCACCACTGGGGATGCAGTGCAGTGAGTCCAGAGAGTGCACTGGCACCACTGGGATGCAATGCAATGAGTCCACAGAGTGCACTGGCACCACTGGGGATACACTGCAGTGACTCCAGATTGTGCACAGGCACCAATGGGGATGCAGCGCAGTGAGTCCAGAGAGTGCACTGTCACCACTGGGGATGCAGTGCAGTGAGTCCAGAGAGTGCCCTGGCACCACTGGGGATGCACTGCAGTGAGTCCAGAGAGTGCACTGGCACCACTGGGGATGCAGTGCAGTGAGTCCAGAGAGTGCACTGGCACCAATGGGGATGCACTGCAGTGAGTCCAAAGAGTGAACTGGCACCACTGGGGATGCAGTGCAGTGAGTCCAGAGAGTGCCCTGGCATCCCTGGGGATGCAGTGCAGTTAGTCCAGAGAGTGCACTGGCAACACTGGGGATACACTACAGTGAGTCCAGAGAAGGCAGTGGCACCACCGGGGATTCACTGCAGTGAGTCCAGAGAGTGCGCTGGCACCACTGGGGATGCAGTGCAGTGAGTCCAGAGAGTGCACTAGCACGTCAGTGGCTGCATTGCAGTGAGTCCAGAGAGTGCACTGGCACCACTGGGGATGCACTGCAGTGACTCCAGAGAGTGCACTGGCACCACTGGGGATGCATGCAGTGAGTCCAGAGAATGCACTGGCATCAGTGGGGATGCAGCGCAGTGACTATAGAGAGTGCACTGTCACCACTGGGGATGCAGTGCAGTGAGTCCAGAGAGTGCACTGGCACACTGGGGATGCAGTGCAGTGAGTCCAGAGAGTGCACTGGCACCAGTGGGGATGCACTTCAGTGGGTCCAGAGAGTGCCCTGGCACCACTGGGGATGCACTGTAGTGACTCCAGACAGTGCACTGGCACCACTGGAGATGCAGTGCAGTGAGTCCAGATTGTGCACTGGCACCACTGGGGAAGCAGTGCAATGAGTCCAGAGAGTGCACTGGCACCACTGGGGATGCAGTTCAGTGAGTCCAGAGAGTGCACTGGCACACTGGGGATGCAGTGCAGTGAGTCCAGAGAGTGCACTGGCACCACTGGGGATGCAGTGCAGTGAGTCCAGAGACTGCACTGGCACCATCGGGGATTCACTGCAGTGAGTCTAGAGAGTGCACTGGCACCACAGGGGATGCAGTGCAGAGTGCAGAGAGTGCACTTGCAACACTGGGGATGCAGTGCCGTGAGTCCAGAGAGTGCACTGGCACCATGGGAATGCAGTTCAGTGAGTCCAGAAAGTGCACTGTCACCACTGGGGTTGCAGTGCAGTGACTCCATAGAGTGCACTGGCACCACTGGGGATGCACTGCAGTGAGTACAGGGAGTGCACTGGCACCACTGGGGATGCAGTGCAGTGACTCCAGAGAGTGCACTGGCACCACTGGGGATGCAGTGCAGTGAGTCCAGAGAGTGCACTGGCACCACTGGAGATGCACTGCAGTGACTCCAGAGAGTGCACTGGCACCACTGGGGTTTTAGTGCAGTGAGTCCAGAGAGTGCACTGGCACCACTGGGGATGCACTGCAGTGAGTCCAGAGAGTGCACTGGCACCACTGGGGATGCAGTGCAGTGAGTCCAGAGAGTGCACTGGCACCACTGGGGATGCACTGCAGTGAGTCCAGAGAGTGCACTGGCACAACTGATGATGCACCCTGGTGAGTCCATAGAGTGCACTGGCACCACTGGGGATGCAGTGCAGTGAGTCCAGAGAGTGCACTGGCACCACTGGGGATGCAGTGCAGTGAGTCCAGAGAGTGCACTGGCACCACTGGGGATGCAGTGCAGGGAGTCCGGAGAGTGCACAGGCACACTGGGGATGCAGTGCAATAATTCCAGAGAGTGCACTGCCACCACTGGGGATGCAGTGCAGTGAGTCCAGAGAGTGCACTGGCACCATTGGGGATGCAGTGCAGTGAGTCCAGAGAGTGCACTGGCACCACTGGGATGCAATGCAGTGAGTCCACAGAGTGCACTGGCACCACTGGGGATACAGTGCAGTGACTCCAGATTGTGCACAGGCACCACTGGGGATGCAGCGCAGTGAGTCCAGAGAGTGCACTGTCACCACTGGGGATGCAGTGCAGTGAGTCCACAGAGTGCACTCGCACCACTGGGGATGCACTGCAGTGAGTCCAGAGAGTGCACTGGCACCACTGGGGATGCAGTGCAGTGAGTCCAGAGAGTGCACTGGCACCAATGGGGATGCACTGCAGTGAGTCCAGAGAGTGAACTGGCACCACTGGGGATGCAGTGCAGTGAGTCCAGAGAGTGCCCTGGCATCCCTGGGGATGCAGTGCAGTTAGTCCAGAGAATGCACTGGCAACACTGGGGATACACTACAGTGAGTCCAGAGAAGGCAGTGGCACCACCGGGGATTCACTGCAGTGAGTCCAGAGAGTGCGCTGGCACCACTGGGGATGCAGTGCAGTGAGTCCAGAGAGTGCACTAGCACCTCAGTGGCTGCATTGCAGTGAGTCCAGAGAGTGCACTGGCACCACTGGGGATGCACTGCAGTGACTCCAGAGAGTGCACTGGCACCACTGGGGATGCATGCAGTGAGTCCAGAGAATGCACTGGCATCAGTGGGGATGCAGCGCAGTGACTATAGAGAGTGCACTGTCACCACTGGGGATGCAGTGCAGTGAGTCCAGAGAGTGCACTGGCACCAGTGGGGATGCACTTCAGTGGGTCCAGAGAGTGCCCTGGCACCACTGGAGATGCACTGTAGTGAGTCCAGAGAGTGCACTGGCACCACTGGAGATGCAGTGCAGTGAGTCCAGATTGTGCACTGGCACCACTGGGGAAGCAGTGCAATGAGTCCAGAGGGTGCACTGGCACCTCAGGGGCTGCACTGCAGTGAGTCCAGAAAGTGCACTGGCAACACTGGGGATGCAGTTCAGTGAGTCCAGAGAGTGCACTGGCAACACTGGGGATGCACTGCAGTGAGTCCAGAGAGTGCACTGGCACCACTGGGGATGCACTGCAGTGAGTCCAGAGAGTGCACTGGCACCACTGGGGATTCACTGCAGTGAGTCCAGAGAGTGCACTGGCACCACTGGGGATGCAGCGCAGTGAGTCCAGAGAGTGCACTGGCACCACAGGGGATGCAGTGCTGTGAGTGCAGAGAGTGCACTAGCACAACAGGGGATGCACTGCAGTGACTCCAGAGAGTGCACTGGCACCACTGGCGATGCAGTGCAGTGAGTCCAGAGAGTGCCCTGGCACCACTGGGGATGCAGTGCAGTGAATCCAGAGAGTGCACTGGCACCACAGGGAATGCAGCGCCGTGACTCCAGAGAGTGCACTGGCACCACAGGGGATGCAGTGCTGTGAGGGCAGAGAGTGCACTAGCACAACAGGGGAAGCACTGCAGTGACTCCAGAGAGTGCACTGGCACCACTGGGGATGCAGTGCAGTGAGTCCTGAGAGTGCACTGGCACCCCTGGGGATGCACTGCAGTGAGTCCAGAGAGTGCCCTGGCACCACTGGTGCTGCAGTGCAGTGAGTCCAGAGAGTGCACTGGCACCACTGGGGATGCAGTGCAGTTAGTGCAGAGAGTGCACTGGCACCACTGGCGATGCAGTGCAGTGAGTCCAGAGAGTGCACTGGCACCACTGGGGATGCAGTGCAGTGAGTCCAGAGAGTGCACTGTCACCACTGGGGATGCAGTGCAGTGACTACAGAGAGTGCACTGGTACCAGTGGGGATGCACTGCAGTGAGTCCAGAGAGCGCACTGGCACACTGGGTATGCAGTGCAGTGAGTCCAGAGAGTGCACTGCCACCACTGGTGATGCAGTGCAGTGAGTCCAGAGAGTGCACTGGCACCACTGGGGATGCAGTGCAGTGAGTCCAGAGAGTGCACTGGCACCACTGGGGATGCACTGCAGTGAGTCCAGAGACTGCACAGGCACCACTGGGGATGCACTGCAGTGAGTCCAGAGAGTGCACTGGCACCACTGGGTATGCAGTGCAGTGAGTCCAGAGAGTGCACTGGCACCACTGGGGATGCAGTGCAGTGACTCCAGGGAGTGCACTGGCACCACTGGGGATGCAGTGCAGTGAATCCAGAGAGTGCACTGGCACCACTGGGGATGCAGTGCAGTGACTCCAGAGAGTGCCCTGGCACCACTGGGGATGCACTGCAGTGAGTCCAGAGAGTGCACTGGCACCACTGGGGATGCAGTGCAGTACTCCAGGGAGTGCACTGGCACCACTGGGGATGCACTGCAGTGACTCCAGAGAGTGCACTGGCACCACCGTGGATGCAGTGCAGTGAGTCCACAGAGTGCACTGGCACCAGTGGGGATGCAATGCAGAGGGTCCAGAGAGTGCACTGGCACCACTGGAGATGCACTGCAGTGAGTCCAGAGAGTGCACTGGCACCACTGGGGATGCAGTGCAGTGAGTCCAGAAAGTGCACTGGCACCACTGGTGATGCAGTGCAGTGACTCCAGAGAGTCCACTGGCACCACTGGGGATGCACTGCAGTGAGTCCAGAGAGTGCACTGGCACCTCAGTGGCTGCATTGCAGTGAGTCCAGAGTGTGCAATGGCTCAACAGGGGATGCACTGCAGTGACTCCAGAGAGTCCACTGGCACCATTGGGGATGCAGTGCTGTGAGTCCAGAGAGTGCACTGGCACCACTGGGGTTTTAGTGCAGTGAGTCCAGAGAGTGCCCTTGCACCACTGGGGATGCACTGCAGTGAGTCCAGAGAGTGCACTGGCACTAGAGGATATGCACTGCAGTGTCTCCAGAGAGTGCACTGGCACCACTGGGGATGCAGTGCAGTGAGTGCAGAGAGTGCACTGGCACCACTGGGGATGCACTGCAGTGAGTCCAGAGAGTGCCCTGGCACCACTGGGGATGCAGTGCAGTGAGTCCAGAGAGTGCACTGGCAACACTGGTGATGCACTGCAGTGAGTCCAGAGAGTGCACTGGCACCACCGGGGATTCACTGCAGTGAGTCCAGAGAGTGCACTGGCACCACCGGGGATTCACTGCAGTGAGTCCAGAGAGTGCACTGGCACCACTGGATATGCACTGCAGTGGGTCCAGAGAGTGCACTGGCATCACTGAGGATGCAGTGCAGTGACTAAAGAGAGGGCACTGGCACCAGTGGGGATGCACTGCAGTGAGTCCAGAGAGTGCACTGGCACCTCAGTGGCTGCATTGCAGTGAGTCCAGAGTGTGCAATGGCTCAACAGGGGATGCACTGCAGTGACTCCAGAGAGTCCACTGGCACCATTGGGGATGCAGTGCTGTGAGTCCAGAGAGTGCACTGGCACCACTGGGGTTTTAGTGCAGTGAGTCCAGAGAGTACCCTTGCACCACTGGGGATGCACTGCAGTGAGTCCAGAGAGTGCACTGGCAACACTGGTGATGCACTGCAGTGAGTCCAGAGAGTGCACTGGCACCACCGGGGATTCACTGCAGTGAGTCCAGAGAGTGCACTGGCACCACCGGGGATTCACTGCAGTGAGTCCAGAGAGTGCACTGGCACCACTGGACATGCACTGCAGTGGGTCCAGAGAGTGCACTGGCATCACTGAGGATGCAGTGCAGTGACTAAAGAGAGGGCACTGGCACCAGTGGGGATGCAATGCAGAGGGTCCAGAGAGTGCACTGGCACCACTGGAGATGCACTGCAGTGAGTCCAGAGAGTGCACTGGCACCACTGGGGATGCAGTTCAGTGAGTTCAGAGAGTGCACTGGCAACACTGGGGATGCAGTTCAGTGAGTCCAGAGAGTGCACTGGCACCACCGGGGATGCACTGCAGTGAGTCCAGACAGTGCACTGGCACCACTGGGGATGCAGTGCAGTGAGTCCAGAGTGTGCAATGGCTCAACAGGGGATGCACTGCAGTGACTCCAGAGAGTCCACTGGCACCACTGGGGATGCACTGCAGTGAGTCCAGAGAGTGCAGTGGCATCATTGGGGATGCAGTGCTGGGAGTCCAGAGAGTGCACTGGCACCACTGGGGTTTTAATGCAGTGAGTCCAGAGAGTGCCCTTGCACCACTGGGGATACACTGCAGTGAGTCCAGAGAGTGCACTGGCACCAGAGGAGATGCACTGCAGTGTCTCCAGAGAGCGCACTGGCAACACTGGGGATGCAGTGCAGTGAGTCCAGAGAGTGCACTGGCACCACTGGGGATGCAGTGCAGTGAGTGCAGAGAGTGCACTGGCACCACTGGGGATGCAGTGCAGTGAGTCCAGAGACTGCACAGGCACCACTGGTGATGCACTGCAGTGAGTCCAAAGAGTGCACTGGCACCACTGGGGATGCAGTGCAGTGAGTCCAGAGAGTGCACTGGCACCACTGGGGATGCACTGCAGTGAGTCCAGAGAGTGCACTGGCACCACTGGGGATGCAGTGCAGTGAGTCCAGAGAGTGCACTGGCACCAGTGGGGATGCACTGCAGTGAGTCCAGAGAGTGCACTGGCACCACTGGGGATGCACTGCAGTGAGTCCATAGAGTGCACTGGCACCACTGGGGATGCAGTGCAGTGAGTCCAGAGAGTGCACTGGCACCACTGGGGATGCAGTGCAGTGAGTCCAGAGAGTGCACTGGCACCACTGGGGATGCACTGCAGTGAGTCCAGAGACTGCACAGGCACCACTGGGGATGCAGTTCAGTGAGTCCAGAGAGTGCACTGGCACCACTGGGGATGCAGTGCAGTGAGTCCAGAGAGTGCACTGGCACCACTGGGGATGCAGTGCAGTGAGTCCAGAGACTGCACTGGCACCATCGGGGATTCACTGCAGTGAGTCTAGAGAGTGCACTGGCACCACAGGGGATGCAGTGCAGAGTGCAGAGAGTGCACTTGCAACACTGGGGATGCAGTGCCGTGAGTCCAGAGAGTGCACTGGCACCATGGGAATGCAGTTCAGTGAGTCCAGAAAGTGCACTGTCACCACTGGAGTTGCAGTGCAGTGACTCCATAGAGTGCACTGTCACCACTGGGGATGCACTGCAGTGAGTCCAGGGAGTGCACTGGCACCACTGGGGATGCAGTGCAGTGACTCCAGAGAGTGCACTGGCACCACTGGGGATGCAGTGCAGTGAGTCCAGAGAGTGCACTGGCACCACTGGAGATGCACTGCAGTGACACCAGAGAGTGCACTGGCACCACTGGGGTTTTAGTGCAGTGAGTCCAGAGAGTGCACTGGCACCAATGGGGATGCACTGCAGTGAGTCCAGAGAGTGAACTGGCACCACTGGGGATGCAGTGCAGTGAGTCCAGAGAGTGCACTGGCACCACTGGGGATGCAGTGCAGTGAGTCCAGAGAGTGCACTGGCACCACTGGAATGCAATGCAATGAGTCCACAGAGTGCACTGGCACCACTGGGGATACACTGCAGTGACTCCAGATTGTGCACAGGCACCAATGGGGATGCAGCGCAGTGAGTCCAGAGAGTGCACTGTCACCACTGGGGATGCAGTGCAGTGAGTCCAGAGAGTGCCCTGGCACCACTGGGGATGCACTGCAGTGAGTCCAGAGAGTGCACTGGCACCACTGGGGATGCAGTGCAGTGAGTCCAGAGAGTGCACTGGCACCAATGGGGATGCACTGCAGTGAGTCCAGAGAGTGAACTGGCACCACTGGGGATGCAGTGCAGTGAGTCCAGAGAGTGCCCTGGCATCCCTGGGGATGCAGTGCAGTTAGTCCAGAGAGTGCACTGGCAACACTGGGGATACACTACAGTGAGTCCAGAGAAGGCAGTGGCACCACCGGGGATTCACTGCAGTGAGTCCAGAGAGTGCGCTGGCACCACTGGGGATGCAGTGCAGTGAGTCCAGAGAGTGCACTAGCACCTCAGTGGCTGCATTGCAGTGAGTCCAGAGAGTGCACTGGCACCACTGGGGATGCACTGCAGTGACTCCAGAGAGTGCACTGGCACCACTGGGGATGCATGCAGTGAGTCCAGAGAATGCACTGGCATCAGTGGGGATGCAGCGCAGTGACTATAGAGAGTGCACTGTCACCACTGGGGATGCAGTGCAGTGAGTCCAGAGAGTGCACTGGCACCAGTGGGGATGCACTTCAGTGGGTCCAGAGAGTGCCCTGGCACCACTGGGGATGCACTGTAGTGACTCCAGACAGTGCACTGGCACCACTGGAGATGCAGTGCAGTGAGTCCAGATTGTGCACTGGCACCACTGGGGAAGCAGTGCAATGAGTCCAGAGAGTGCACTGGCACCACTGGGGATGCAGTTCAGTGAGTCCAGAGAGTGCACTGGCACACTGGGGATGCAGTGCAGTGAGTCCAGAGAGTGCACTGGCACCACTGGGGATGCAGTGCAGTGAGTCCAGAGACTGCACTGGCACCATCGGGGATTCACTGCAGTGAGTCTAGAGAGTGCACTGGCACCACAGGGGATGCAGTGCAGAGTGCAGAGAGTGCACTTGCAACACTGGGGATGCAGTGCCGTGAGTCCAGAGAGTGCACTGGCACCATGGGAATGCAGTTCAGTGAGTCCAGAAAGTGCACTGTCACCACTGGGGTTGCAGTGCAGTGACTCCATAGAGTGCACTGGCACCACTGGGGATGCACTGCAGTGAGTACAGGGAGTGCACTGGCACCACTGGGGATGCAGTGCAGTGACTCCAGAGAGTGCACTGGCACCACTGGGGATGCAGTGCAGTGAGTCCAGAGAGTGCACTGGCACCACTGGAGATGCACTGCAGTGACTCCAGAGAGTGCACTGGCACCACTGGGGTTTTAGTGCAGTGAGTCCAGAGAGTGCACTGGCACCACTGGGGATGCACTGCAGTGAGTCCAGAGAGTGCACTGGCACCACTGGGGATGCAGTGCAGTGAGTCCAGAGAGTGCACTGGCACCACTGGGGATGCACTGCAGTGAGTCCAGAGAGTGCACTGGCACAACTGATGATGCACCCTGGTGAGTCCATAGAGTGCACTGGCACCACTGGGGATGCAGTGCAGTGAGTCCAGAGAGTGCACTGGCACCACTGGGGATGCAGTGCAGTGAGTCCAGAGAGTGCACTGGCACCACTGGGGATGCAGTGCAGGGAGTCCGGAGAGTGCACAGGCACACTGGGGATGCAGTGCAATAATTCCAGAGAGTGCACTGCCACCACTGGGGATGCAGTGCAGTGAGTCCAGAGAGTGCACTGGCACCATTTGGGATGCAGTGCAGTGATTCCAGAGAGTGCACTGGCACCAGTGGGGATGCAATGCAGTGAGTCCACAGAGTGCACTGGCACCACTGGGGATACAGTGCAGTGACTCCAGATTGTGCACAGGCACCACTGGGGATGCAGCGCAGTGAGTCCACAGAGTGCACTCGCACCACTGGGGATGCACTGCAGTGAGTCCAGCGAGTGCACTGGCACCACTGGGGATGCAGTGCAGTGAGTCCAGAGAGTGCACTGGCACCAATGGGGATGCACTGCAGTGAGTCCAGAGAGTGAACTGGCACCACTGGGGATGCAGTGCAGTGAGTCCAGAGAGTGCCCTGGCATCCCTGGGGATGCAGTGCAGTTAGTCCAGAGAGTGCACTGGCAACACTGGGGATACACTACAGTGAGTCCAGAGAAGGCAGTGGCACCACCGGGGATTCACTGCAGTGAGTCCAGAGAGTGCGCTGGCACCACTGGGGATGCAGTGCAGTGAGTCCAGAGAGTGCACTAGCACCTCAGTGGCTGCATTGCAGTGAGTCCAGAGAGTGCACTGGCACCACTGGGGATGCACTGCAGTGACTCCAGAGAGTGCACTGGCACCACTGGGGATGCATGCAGTGAGTCCAGAGAATGCACTGGCATCAGTGGGGATGCAGCGCAGTGACTATAGAGAGTGCACTGTCACCACTGGGGATGCAGTGCAGTGAGTCCAGAGAGTGCACTGGCACCAGTGGGGATGCACTTCAGTGGGTCCAGAGAGTGCCCTGGCACCACTGGAGATGCACTGTAGTGAGTCCAGAGAGTGCACTGGCACCACTGGAGATGCAGTGCAGTGAGTCCAGATTGTGCACTGGCACCACTGGGGAAGCAGTGCAATGAGTCCAGAGAGTGCACTGGCACCTCAGGGGCTGCACTGCAGTGAGTCCAGAAAGTGCACTGGCAACACTGGGGATGCAGTTCAGTGAGTCCAGAGAGTGCACTGGCAACACTGGGGATGCACTGCAGTGAGTCCAGAGAGTGCACTGGCACCACTGGGGATGCACTGCAGTGAGTCCAGAGAGTGCACTGGCACCACTGGGGATTCACTGCAGTGAGTCCAGAGAGTGCACTGGCACCACTGGGGATGCAGCGCAGTGAGTCCAGAGAGTGCACTGGCACCACAGGGGATGCAGTGCTGTGAGTGCAGAGAGTGCACTAGCACAACAGGGGATGCACTGCAGTGACTCCAGAGAGTGCACTGGCACCACTGGCGATGCAGTGCAGTGAGTCCAGAGAGTGCCCTGGCACCACTGGGGATGCAGTGCAGTGAATCCAGAGAGTGCACTGGCACCACAGGGAATGCAGCGCCGTGACTCCAGAGAGTGCACTGGCACCACAGGGGATGCAGTGCTGTGAGGGCAGAGAGTGCACTAGCACAACAGGGGAAGCACTGCAGTGACTCCAGAGAGTGCACTGGCACCACTGGGGATGCAGTGCAGTGAGTCCTGAGAGTGCACTGGCACCCCTGGGGATGCACTGCAGTGAGTCCAGAGAGTGCACTGCCACCACTGGTGATGCAGTGCAGTGAGTCCAGAGAGTGCACTGGCACCACTGGGGATGCAGTGCAGTGAGTCCAGAGAGTGCACTGGCACCACTGGGGATGCACTGCATTGAGTCCAGAGACTGCACAGGCACCACTGGGGATGCACTGCAGTGAGTCCAGAGAGTGCACTGGCACCACTGGGGATGCAGTGCAGTGAGTCCAGAGAGTGCACTGGCACCACTGGGGATGCAGTGCAGTGACTCCAGGGAGTGCACTGGCACCACTGGGTATGCAGTGCAGTGAATCCAGAGAGTGCACTGGCACCACTGGGGATGCAGTGCAGTGACTCCAGAGAGTGCCCTGGCACCACTGGGGATGCACTGCAGTGAGTCCAGAGAGTGCACTGGCACCACTGGGGATGCAGTGCAGTACTCCAGGGAGTGCACTGGCACCACTGGGGATGCACTGCAGTGACTCCAGAGAGTGCACTGGCACCACCGTGGATGCAGTGCAGTGAGTCCACAGAGTGCACTGGCACCAGTGGGGATGCAATGCAGAGGGTCCAGAGAGTGCACTGGCACCACTGGAGATGCACTGCAGTGAGTCCAGAGAGTGCACTGGCACCACTGGGGATGCAGTGCAGTGAGTCCAGAAAGTGCACTGGCACCACTGGTGATGCAGTGCAGTGACTCCAGAGAGTCCACTGGCACCACTGGGGATGCACTGCAGTGAGTCCAGAGAGTGCACTGGCACCTCAGTGGCTGCATTGCAGTGAGTCCAGAGTGTGCAATGGCTCAACAGGGGATGCACTGCAGTGACTCCAGAGAGTCCACTGGCACCATTGGGGATGCAGTGCTGTGAGTCCAGAGAGTGCACTGGCACCACTGGGGTTTTAGTGCAGTGAGTCCAGAGAGTGCCCTTGCACCACTGGGGATGCACTGCAGTGAGTCCAGAGAGTGCACTGGCACTAGAGGATATGCACTGCAGTGTCTCCAGAGAGTGCACTGGCACCACTGGGGATGCAGTGCAGTGAGTGCAGAGAGTGCCCTGGCACCACTGGGGATGCACTGCAGTGAGTCCAGAGAGTGCCCTGGCACCACTGGGGATGCAGTGCAGTGAGTCCAGAGAGTGCACTGGCAACACTGGTGATGCACTGCAGTGAGTCCAGAGAGTGCACTGGCACCACCGGGGATTCACTGCAGTGAGTCCAGAGAGTGCACTGGCACCACCGGGGATTCACTGCAGTGAGTCCAGAGAGTGCACTGGCACCACTGGATATGCACTGCAGTGGGTCCAGAGAGTGCACTGGCATCACTGAGGATGCAGTGCAGTGACTAAAGAGAGGGCACTGGCACCAGTGGGGATGCACTGCAGTGAGTCCAGAGAGTGCACTGGCACCTCAGTGGCTGCATTGCAGTGAGTCCAGAGTGTGCAATGGCTCAACAGGGGATGCACTGCAGTGAGTCCAGAGAGTCCACTGGCACCATTGGGGATGCAGTGCTGTGAGTCCAGAGAGTGCACTGGCACCACTGGGGTTTTAGTGCAGTGAGTCCAGAGAGTGCCCTTGCACCACTGGGGATGCACTGCAGTGAGTCCAGAGAGTGCACTGGCAACACTGGTGATGCACTGCAGTGAGTCCAGAGAGTGCACTGGCACCACCGGGGATTCACTGCAGTGAGTCCAGAGAGTGCACTGGCACCACCGGGGATTCACTGCAGTGAGTCCAGAGAGTGCACTGGCACCACTGGATATGCACTGCAGTGGGTCCAGAGAGTGCACTGGCATCACTGAGGATGCAGTGCAGTGACTAAAGAGAGGGCACTGGCACCAGTGGGGATGCAATGCAGAGGGTCCAGAGAGTGCACTGGCACCACTGGAGATGCACTGCAGTGAGTCCAGAGAGTGCACTGGCACCACTGGGGATGCAGTTCAGTGAGTTCAGAGAGTGCACTGGCAACACTGGGGATGCAGTTCAGTGAGTCCAGAGAGTGCACTGGCACCACCGGGGATGCACTGCAGTGAGTCCAGACAGTGCACTGGCACCACTGGGGATGCAGTGCAGTGAGTCCAGAGTGTGCAATGGCTCAACAGGGGATGCACTGCAGTGACTCCAGAGAGTCCACTGGCACCACTGGGGATGCACTGCAGTGAGTCCAGAGAGTGCAGTGGCATCATTGGGGATGCAGTGCTGTGAGTCCAGAGAGTGCACTGGCACCACTGGGGTTTTAATGCAGTGAGTCCAGAGAGTGCCCTTGCACCACTGGGGATACACTGCAGTGAGTCCAGAGAGTGCACTGGCACCAGAGGAGATGCACTGCAGTGTCTCCAGAGAGCGCACTGGCAACACTGGGGATGCAGTGCAGTGAGTCCAGAGAGTGCACTGGCACCACTGGGGATGCAGTGCAGTGAGTGCAGAGAGTGCACTGGCACCACTGGGGATGCAGTGCAGTGAGTCCAGAGACTGCACAGGCACCACTGGTGATGCACTGCAGTGAGTCCAAAGAGTGCACTGGCACCACTGGGGATGCAGTGCAGTGAGTCCAGAGAGTGCACTGGCACCACTGGGGATGCACTGCAGTGAGTCCATAGAGTGCACTGGCACCACTGGGGATGCAGTGCAGTGAGTCCAGAGAGTGCACTGGCACCAGTGGGGATGCACTGCAGTGAGTCCAGAGAATGCAGTGGCAACACTGGGGATGCAGCGCAGTGAGTCCAGAGAGTGCACTGGCACCACTGGGGATGCAGTGCAGTGAGTCCAGAGAGTGCACTGGCACCACTGGGGATGCAGTGCAGTGAGTCCAGAGAGTGCACTGGCACCACTGGGGATGCAGTTCAGTGAGTCCAGAGAGTGCACTGGCACACTGGGGATGCAGTGCAGTGAGTCCAGAGAGTGCACTGGCACCACTGGGGATGCAGTGCAGTGAGTCCAGAGACTGCACTGGCACCATCGGGGATTCACTGCAGTGAGTCTAGAGAGTGCACTGGCACCACAGGGGATGCAGTGCAGAGTGCAGAGAGTGCACTTGCAACACTGGGGATGCAGTGCCGTGAGTCCAGAGAGTGCACTGGCACCATGGGAATGCAGTTCAGTGAGTCCAGAAAGTGCACTGTCACCACTGGAGTTGCAGTGCAGTGACTCCATAGAGTGCACTGTCACCACTGGGGATGCACTGCAGTGAGTCCAGGGAGTGCACTGGCACCACTGGGGATGCAGTGCAGTGACTCCAGAGAGTGCACTGGCACCACTGGGGATGCAGTGCAGTGAGTCCAGAGAGTGCACTGGCACCACTGGAGATGCACTGCAGTGACACCAGAGAGTGCACTGGCACCACTGGGGTTTTAGTGCAGTGAGTCCAGAGAGTGCACTGGCACCACTGGGGATGCACTGCAGTGAGTCCAGAGAGTGCACTGGCACCACTGGTGATGCAGTGCAGTGAGTCCAGAGAGTGCACTGGCACCACTGGGGATGCACTGCAGTGAGTCCAGAGAGTGCACTGGCACCACTGATGATGCACCCTGGTGAGTCCATAGAGTGCACTGGCACCACTGGGGATGCAGTGCAGTGAGTCCAGAGAGTGCACTGGCACCACTGGGGATGCAGTGCAGTGAGTCCAGAGAGTGCACTGGCACCACTGGAATGCAATGCAATGAGTCCACAGAGTGCACTGGCACCACTGGGGATACACTGCAGTGACTCCAGATTGTGCACAGGCACCAATGGGGATGCAGCGCAGTGAGTCCAGAGAGTGCACTGTCACCACTGGGGATGCAGTGCAGTGAGTCCAGAGAGTGCCCTGGCACCACTGGGGATGCACTGCAGTGAGTCCAGAGAGTGCACTGGCACCACTGGGGATGCAGTGCAGTGAGTCCAGAGAGTGCACTGGCACCAATGGGGATGCACTGCAGTGAGTCCAGAGAGTGAACTGGCACCACTGGGGATGCAGTGCAGTGAGTCCAGAGAGTGCCCTGGCATCCCTGGGGATGCAGTGCAGTTAGTCCAGAGAGTGCACTGGCAACACTGGGGATACACTACAGTGAGTCCAGAGAAGGCAGTGGCACCACCGGGGATTCACTGCAGTGAGTCCAGAGAGTGCGCTGGCACCACTGGGGATGCAGTGCAGTGAGTCCAGAGAGTGCACTAGCACCTCAGTGGCTGCATTGCAGTGAGTCCAGAGAGTGCACTGGCACCACTGGGGATGCACTGCAGTGACTCCAGAGAGTGCACTGGCACCACTGGGGATGCATGCAGTGAGTCCAGAGAATGCACTGGCATCAGTGGGGATGCAGCGCAGTGACTATAGAGAGTGCACTGTCACCACTGGGGATGCAGTGCAGTGAGTCCGGAGAGTGCACTGGCACCAGTGGGGATGCACTTCAGTGGGTCCAGAGAGTGCCCTGGCACCACTGGGGATGCACTGTAGTGACTCCAGACAGTGCACTGGCACCACTGGAGATGCAGTGCAGTGAGTCCAGATTGTGCACTGGCACCACTGGGGAAGCAGTGCAATGAGTCCAGAGAGTGCACTGGCACCACTGGGGATGCAGTTCAGTGAGTCCAGAGAGTGCACTGGCACACTGGGGATGCAGTGCAGTGAGTCCAGAGAGTGCACTGGCACCACTGGGGATGCAGTGCAGTGAGTCCAGAGACTGCACTGGCACCATCGGGGATTCACTGCAGTGAGTCTAGAGAGTGCACTGGCACCACAGGGGATGCAGTGCAGAGTGCAGAGAGTGCACTTGCAACACTGGGGATGCAGTGCCGTGAGTCCAGAGAGTGCACTGGCACCATGGGAATGCAGTTCAGTGAGTCCAGAAAGTGCACTGTCACCACTGGGGTTGCAGTGCAGTGACTCCATAGAGTGCACTGGCACCACTGGGGATGCACTGCAGTGAGTACAGGGAGTGCACTGGCACCACTGGGGATGCAGTGCAGTGACTCCAGAGAGTGCACTGGCACCACTGGGGATGCAGTGCAGTGAGTCCAGAGAGTGCACTGGCACCACTGGAGATGCACTGCAGTGACTCCAGAGAGTGCACTGGCACCACTGGGGTTTTAGTGCAGTGAGTCCAGAGAGTGCACTGGCACCACTGGGGATGCACTGCAGTGAGTCCAGAGAGTGCACTGGCACCACTGGGGATGCAGTGCAGTGAGTCCAGAGAGTGCACTGGCACCACTGGGGATGCACTGCAGTGAGTCCAGAGAGTGCACTGGCACAACTGATGATGCACCCTGGTGAGTCCATAGAGTGCACTGGCACCACTGGGGATGCAGTGCAGTGAGTCCAGAGAGTGCACTGGCACCACTGGGGATGCAGTGCAGTGAGTCCAGAGAGTGCACTGGCACCACTGGGGATGCAGTGCAGGGAGTCCGGAGAGTGCACAGGCACACTGGGGATGCAGTGCAATAATTCCAGAGAGTGCACTGCCACCACTGGGGATGCAGTGCAGTGAGTCCAGAGAGTGCACTGGCACCATTTGGGATGCAGTGCAGTGAGTCCAGAGAGTGCACTGGCACCAGTGGGGATGCAATGCAGTGAGTCCACAGAGTGCACTGGCACCACTGGGGATACAGTGCAGTGACTCCAGATTGTGCACAGGCACCACTGGGGATGCAGCGCAGTGAGTCCAGAGAGTGCACTGTCACCACTGGGGATGCAGTGCAGTGAGTCCACAGAGTGCACTCGCACCACTGGGGATGCACTGCAGTGAGTCCAGCGAGTGCACTGGCACCACTGGGGATGCAGTGCAGTGAGTCCAGAGAGTGCACTGGCACCAATGGGGATGCACTGCAGTGAGTCCAGAGAGTGAACTGGCACCACTGGGGATGCAGTGCAGTGAGTCCAGAGAGTGCCCTGGCATCCCTGGGGATGCAGTGCAGTTAGTCCAGAGAGTGCACTGGCAACACTGGGGATACACTACAGTGAGTCCAGAGAAGGCAGTGGCACCACCGGGGATTCACTGCAGTGAGTCCAGAGAGTGCGCTGGCACCACTGGGGATGCAGTGCAGTGAGTCCAGAGAGTGCACTAGCACCTCAGTGGCTGCATTGCAGTGAGTCCAGAGAGTGCACTGGCACCACTGGGGATGCACTGCAGTGACTCCAGAGAGTGCACTGGCACCACTGGGGATGCATGCAGTGAGTCCAGAGAATGCACTGGCATCAGTGGGGATGCAGCGCAGTGACTATAGAGAGTGCACTGTCACCACTGGGGATGCAGTGCAGTGAGTCCAGAGAGTGCACTGGCACCAGTGGGGATGCACTTCAGTGGGTCCAGAGAGTGCCCTGGCACCACTGGAGATGCACTGTAGTGAGTCCAGAGAGTGCACTGGCACCACTGGAGATGCAGTGCAGTGAGTCGAGGCGACCGGCTCCGGGGCAGACGCGTGCTGCAGCGGAGCGCGGGATCGGGACAGGCAGGGCTATTTTTCGGGCATCGAGCCTACGTGAGGGAGCCGCCAGGCACCGGCAGCCCTCGTGAGGGAGGCTGACGAGGCGTAGGCGGGGCCAGCAGCGACAGCGTCAGCGTCAGCGACAGCGTCAGCGACAGCGTCAGCGGCGGGCCTTTTAAATCGGGCACCACCGCCTTTTCAGAGCCACTTGCCGAGGCGACCGGCTCCGGGGCAGACGCGTGCTGCAGCGGAGCGCGGGATCGGGACAGGCAGGGCTATTTTTCGGGCATCGAGCCTACGTGAGGGAGCCGCCAGGCACCGGCAGCCCTCGTGAGGGAGGCTGACGAGGCGTAGGCGGGGCCAGCAGCGACAGCGTCAGCGTCAGCGACAGCGTCAGCGACAGCGTCAGCGGCGGGCCTTTTAAATCGGGCACCACCGCCTTTTCAGAGCCACTTGCCGAGGCGACCGGCTCCGGGGCAGACGCGTGCTGCAGCGGAGCGCGGGATCGGGACAGGCAGGGCTATTTTTCGGGCATCGAGCCTACGTGAGGGAGCCGCCAGGCACCGGCAGCCCTCGTGAGGGAGGCTGACGAGGCGTAGGCGGGGCCAGCAGCGACAGCGTCAGCTCCTCCCCCCGGCCGTTCAAAGGCAGTCCTTAGGGAGCGCGAGCGACCAGGAGCGCGGCGAACAGGGCCGGCAAACAGGGAGTGACGCGGCAGTTAGCGAGGCAGTTGGCGCAGGCAGGGCGGGCAGGCAGGGCGGAGCGCTCACACCCGCCCTTAGGGACAATTCCTCTAACGGCACTCTCCTGTCAGCTGGGCTACAATGGTCTCCACCAGGCACGGTGCCTTCTCTAGGAAGTCAGTGCACACCCAGACCGACTGCCCGTCCAAACATGCGGCAGTTCAGGTCTCCGGATGCGGGGAGTGCCTGAGCCTCTTGCTGCCATCGGCGGGAGGCAGGGAGACTGCTTGCGTGAGGTGCGAGCAGGTGGACGACCTGGTCCGCATGGTGGCGGAGCTCAAGGAAGAGGTGCAGAGACTGAGGGATATCAGGGAGTGCGAGCGGGAGATAGACTGGTGGAGCAACTCCCTGCAGGACCAGAGGGAGAGGGACCAGGGTGAGACGCCCCAAAGGGGGGTGGACCCCCTGCCCTGTTGCCATCGGGCAGAGGGAGGGGACCTGCGAGTTGAGGAGGAATGGAGACAGGTCCCTGCTCGACCTCGCAGGAGATGCCCTCCCCTGCCGGCACCGCCTTCCCAGGTGCCCTTGAACAATAGGTTTGAGGCCCTGGGGCTCGAGAGACCCGTGGGTGAGGATGAGGTAGGAAGCCTACCCGGGAGGATGCCTGAGGTGAGGAAGTTGACTCCACGCCTCAGGACTGCCTCCACCAAGAAAGAAAGAAGGGTGATTGTTGTGGGCGGCTCCCTCCTCAGGGGAACGGAGGGCCCTATTTGTCGGCCTGACCCCACACATAGGGAAGTCTGCTGCCTCCCTGGGGCCAGGGTCAGAGACGTTACCAGGAAGCTTCCAAACCTGGTTCGCCCCTCTGACTATTACCCGCTTTTGATAGTCCAGGCTGGCAGCGATGATGTTGAAAAGAGAAGCCTCAGGGCCATCAAACAGGACTATAGGGGGCTGGGACGATTGGTGGAGGGAGCGGGAGTGCAGGTGGTGTTTTCGTCTATCCCTACGGGGGAAGGGAGAGGCACGGAGAGGACGCGGAAAGCTCATGTGGTTAATAGGTGGCTCAGAGGCTGGTGCCAGCATAGAAATTTTGGGTTTTTTCACCATGGGGAGCTTTACTCGGCACCCGGCCTGATGGCCCCGGACGGGTCTCTATCTCCAAGGGGAAAACGGATCCTAGGCCAGGAGCTGGCGGGGCTCATAGAGAGAGCTTTAAACTAGGTAAGAAGGGGGACGGGGCTCAAACAAGGCCTGTTGGAGCTGTGCCGGGGGAAACAATGGCTAGGCCGGGGAAGAAGGCGATGGCCCAGCTGAAGTGCATCTACACTAATGCACGCAGCATGGGTAACAAACAGGAGGAGCTGGAAGCCATCGTGCAACAGGCAGGCTACGACTTGGTTGCCATCACGGAGACGTGGTGGGACCGCTCCCACGACTGGAGTGCTGCAATGCCTGGCTATCGGCTCTTCAGGAGGGACAGGCAGCACAAAAGGGGTGGTGGCGTGGCTCTCTACATTAGAGAATCTTTTGATGTTGTGGAACTCCAGGCTGGGAATGATAAGGTTGAATCCCTGTGGGTTAGGATCCGTGGGAAGGCCGGCAAGGCTAGCATCCTGGTGGGGGTCTGCTATAGACCGCCGAACCAGGATGCGGAGACGGATGAGGAGTTTTATAGGCAACTGACAGAAGTTGCAAAATCGTCGGCGCTTGTCCTCGTGGGGGACTTCAACTTCCCGGACATATCCTGGAAACACAACACGGCACAGAGAAAGCAGTCTAGGAGGTTTCTGGAGAGCGTGGGAGATAGCTTCCTGACGCAGCTGGTCAGTGAACCTACCAGGGGTGGTGCCCCGCTAGACCTTCTCTTCACAAACAGAGAAGGACTGGTGGGAGATGTGGTGGTCGGAAGCTGTCTGGGGCAGAGTGACCACGAAATGGTAGAGTTCTCTATTCTTGGCGAGGCCAGGAAGGGGACCAGTAAAACTGCTGTCTTGGACTTCCGGAGGGCTGACTTTGAGCTGCTCAGGACGCTGGTTGGCCGAGTCCCTTGGGAGGCGGTTCTGAAGGGCAGAGGAGTCCAGGAAGGCTGGGCGCTCCTCAAGAAGGAAATCGTGATGGCACAGGAGCGGTCCGTCCCCACGTGCCCAAAGATGAGCCGGCGTGGAAGAAGACCGGCCTGGCTCAACAGAGAGTTGCGGCTGGAGCTTAGCAGAAAAAAGAGGGTTTATAATCTTTGGAAAAAAGGGCGGGCCACTGAGGAGGACTACAAGGATGTAGCGAGGCTGTGCAGGGAGAAAATTAGAAAGGCCAAAGCTCATCTGGAGCTCAATCTGGCTACTGCCGTTAAAGACAACAAAAAATCCTTTTACAAATACATCAACGCGAAACGGAGGACTAGGGAGAATCTCCATCCTTTACTGGATGCGAGGGGAAACCTAGTTACTAAGGATGAGGAAAAGGCTGAGGTGCTTAATGCCGCCTTTGCCTCAGTCTTTAGCGGCAGTACCGGTTGTTCTCCGGACACCCAGTGCCCTGAGCTGGTGGAAGGGGATGGGGAGCAGGATGTGGCCTTCGCTATCCATGAGGAAATGGTTGGCGACCTGCTACGGAGCTTGGATGTGCGCAAGTCGATGGGGCCTGATGGGATCCACCCGAGGGTACTGCGAGAACTGGCGGAGGAGCTGGCCGAGCCGCTTTCCATCATTTATCGGCAGTCCTGGCTATCGGGGGAGGTCCCGGTTGACTGGCGGCTAGCCAATGTGACGCCCATCTATAAGAAGGGCCGGAGGGCAGACCCGGGGAACTATAGGCCTGTCAGTTTGACCTCAGTGCCGGGGAAGCTCATGGAGCAGATTATCTTGAGGGTCATCACGCGGCACTTGCAGGGCAAGCAGGTGATCAGGCCCAGTCAGCATGGGTTTATGAAAGGCAGGTCCTGCTTGACGAACCTGATCTCCTTCTATGACCAAGTGACGCGCTTGGTGGATGAGGGAAAGGCTGTGGACGTGGTCTACCTTGACCTAAGTAAGGCTTTTGACACCGTTCCCCACAACATTCTCCTCAAGAAACTGGCTGCTCGTGGCTTGGACTGGCGTACGCTTCGCTGGGTTAGAAACTGGCTGGATGGCCGAGCCCAGAGAGTTGTGGTGAATGGAGTCAAATCTGGTTGGAGGCCGGTCACTAGTGGAGTCCCCCAGGGCTCGGTACTGGGGCCGGTCCTCTTTAATATCTTTATCGATGATCTGGATGAGGGCGTCCAGTGCACCCTCAGTAAGTTTGCAGATGACACCAAGCTAAGTACGTGTGTCGATCTGCTCGAGGGCAGGAAGGCTCTGCAGGAGGATCTGGATAGGCTGGAGCGATGGGCTGAGGTCAACTGCATGAAGTTCAACAAGGCCAAGTGCCGGGTCCTGCACCTGGGCTGCAACAACCCCAAGCAGAGCTACAGGCTGGGAGATGAGTGGCTGGAAAGCTGCCTGGCCGAGAAGGACCTGGGAGTATTGGTGGATAGTCGGCTGAATATGAGCCAGCAGTGTGCTCAGGTGGCCAAGAAGGCCAACGGCATCCTGGCCTGTATAAGAAGCAGTGTGGCCAGCAGGTCGAGGGAAGTGATTGTGCCCCTGTACTCGGCTCTGGTGAGGCCGCACCTCGAGTACTGTGTTCAGTTTTGGGCCCCTCGCTACAGGAAGGACATGGACGTGCTCGAGCGAGTCCAGAGAAGGGCGACCAAGCTGGTGAGGGGTCTGGAGAACAAGTCTTACGAGGAGCGGCTGAGGGAGCTGGGCTTGTTCAGCCTGGAGAAGAGGAGGCTCAGGGGCGACCTCATCGCTCTCTACAGTTACCTGAAAGGAGGCTGTAGAGAGGTGGGGGTTGGTCTATTCTCCCACGTGCCTAGTGACAGGACGAGGGGGAATGGGCTAAAGTTGCGACAGGGGAGTTTTAGGTTGGATGTTAGGAAGTACTTCTTTACCGAAAGGGTTATTAAGCATTGGAACAGGCTGCCCAGGGAGGTGGTGGAGTCACCATCCCTGGAGGTCTTTAAAAGACGTTTAGATGTAGAGCTTAGGGATATGGTTTAGTGGAGTACTTAGTGTTAGGTCGGAGGTTGGACTCGATGATCTTGAGGTCTCTTCCAACCTAGAGAAATCTGTGAAATCTGTGAAATCTGTGAGTCCAGATTGTGCACTGGCACCACTGGGGAAGCAGTGCAATGAGTCCAGAGAGTGCACTGGCACCTCAGGGGCTGCACTGCAGTGAGTCCAGAAAGTGCACTGGCAACACTGGGGATGCAGTTCAGTGAGTCCAGAGAGTGCACTGGCAACACTGGGGATGCACTGCAGTGAGTCCAGAGAGTGCACTGGCACCACTGGGGATGCACTGCAGTGAGTCCAGAGAGTGCACTGGCACCACTGGGGATTCACTGCAGTGAGTCCAGAGAGTGCACTGGCACCACTGGGGATGCAGCGCAGTGAGTCCAGAGAGTGCACTGGCACCACAGGGGATGCAGTGCTGTGAGTGCAGAGAGTGCACTAGCACAACAGGGGATGCACTGCAGTGACTCCAGAGAGTGCACTGGCACCACTGGCGATGCAGTGCAGTGAGTCCAGAGAGTGCCCTGGCACCACTGGGGATGCAGTGCAGTGAATCCAGAGAGTGCACTGGCACCACAGGGAATGCAGCGCCGTGACTCCAGAGAGTGCACTGGCACCACAGGGGATGCAGTGCTGTGAGGGCAGAGAGTGCACTAGCACAACAGGGGAAGCACTGCAGTGACTCCAGAGAGTGCACTGGCACCACTGGGGATGCAGTGCAGTGAGTCCTGAGAGTGCACTGGCACCCCTGGGGATGCACTGCAGTGAGTCCAGAGAGTGCCCTGGCACCACTGGTGCTGCAGTGCAGTGAGTCCAGAGAGTGCACTGGCACCACTGGGGATGCAGTGCAGTTAGTGCAGAGAGTGCACTGGCACCACTGGCGATGCAGTGCAGTGAGTCCAGAGAGTGCACTGGCACCACTGGGGATGCAGTGCAGTGAGTCCAGAGAGTGCACTGTCACCACTGGGGATGCAGTGCAGTGACTACAGAGAGTGCACTGGTACCAGTGGGGATGCACTGCAGTGAGTCCAGAGAGTGCACTGGCACACTGGGGATGCAGTGCAGTGAGTCCAGAGAGTGCACTGCCACCACTGGTGATGCAGTGCAGTGAGTCCAGAGAGTGCACTGGCACCACTGGGGATGCAGTGCAGTGAGTCCAGAGAGTGCACTGGCACCACTGGGGATGCACTGCAGTGAGTCCAGAGACTGCACAGGCACCACTGGGGATGCACTGCAGTGAGTCCAGAGAGTGCACTGGCACCACTGGGGATGCAGTGCAGTGAGTCCAGAGAGTGCACTGGCACCACTGGGGATGCAGTGCAGTGACTCCAGGGAGTGCACTGGCACCACTGGGGATGCAGTGCAGTGAATCCAGAGAGTGCACTGGCACCACTGGGGATGCAGTGCAGTGACTCCAGAGAGTGCCCTGGCACCACTGGGGATGCACTGCAGTGAGTCCAGAGAGTGCACTGGCACCACTGGGGATGCAGTGCAGTACTCCAGGGAGTGCACTGGCACCACTGGGGATGCACTGCAGTGACTCCAGAGAGTGCACTGGCACCACTGGTGATGCAGTGCAGTGAGTCCAGAGAGTCCACTGTCACCACTGGGGATGCAGTGCAGTGAGTCCAGAGAGTGCATGGGCACCACTGGGGATGCAGTGCAGTCAGTCCAGAGAGTGCACTGGCACCACTGGGGATGGAGTGCAATGAGTACAGAGAGTGTACTGGCACCACTTGGGATGCATTGCAGTGAGTCCAGAGAGTGCACTGGCACCACTGGTGATGCAGTGCAGTGAGTCCAGAGAGTGCACTGGCACCACTCGGGATGCACTGCAATGAGTCCAGATAGTGCACTGGCACCACTGGGGATGCACTGCAGTGAGTCCAGAGAGCGCACTGGCACCACTGGGGATGCAGTGCAGTGAGTCCACAGAGTGCACTGGCACCACTGGGGATGCACTGCAGAGGGTCCAGAGAGTGCACTGGCACCACTGGATATGCACTGCAGTGGGTCCAGAGAGTGCACTGGCACCACTGGGGATGCAGCGCAGAGACTAAAGAGAGGGCACTGGCACCACCGTGGATGCAGTGCAGTGAGTCCACAGAGTGCACTGGCACCAGTGGGGATGCAATGCAGAGGGTCAAGAGAGTGCACTGGCACCACTGGAGATGCACTGCAGTGAGTCCAGAAAGTGCACTGGCACCACTGGGGATGCAGTGCAGTGACTCCAGAGAGTGCACTGGCACCACTGGGGATGCACTGCAGTGAGTCCAGAGAGTGCACTGGCACCTCAGTGGCTGCATTGCAGTGAGTCCAGAGTGTGCAATGGCTCAACAGGGGATGCACTGCAGTGACTCCAGAGAGTCCACTGGCACCATTGGGGATGCAGTGCTGTGAGTCCAGAGAGTGCACTGGCACCACTGGGGTTTTAGTGCAGTGAGTCCAGAGAGTGCACTGGCACCACTGGGGTTTTAGTGCAGTGAGTCCAGAGAGTGCCCTTGCACCACTGGGGATGCACTGCAGTGAGTCCAGAGAGTGCACTGGCACTAGAGGATATGCACTGCAGTGTCTCCAGAGAGTGCACTGGCACCACTGGCGATGCAGTGCAGTGAGTGCAGAGAGTGCACTGGCACCACTGGGGATGCACTGCAGTGAGTCCAGAGAGTGCCCTGGCACCACTGGGGATGCAGTGCAGTGAGTCCAGAGAGTGCACTGGCAACACTGGTGATGCACTGCAGTGAGTCCAGAGAGTGCACTGGCACCACCGGGGATTCACTGCAGTGAGTCCAGAGAGTGCACTGGCACCACCGGGGATTCACTGCAGTGAGTCCAGAGAGTGCACTGGCACCACTGGATATGCACTGCAGTGGGTCCAGAGAGTGCACTGGCATCACTGAGGATGCAGTGCAGTGACTAAAGAGAGGGCACTGGCACCAGTGGGGATGCAATGCAGAGGGTCCAGAGAGTGCACTGGCACCACTGGAGATGCACTGCAGTGAGTCCAGAGAGTGCACTGGCACCACTGGGGATGCAGTTCAGTGAGTTCAGAGAGTGCACTGGCAACACTGGGGATGCAGTTCAGTGAGTCCAGAGAGTGCACTGGCACCACCGGGGATGCACTGCAGTGAGTCCAGAGAGTGCACTGGCACCACTGGGGATGCAGTGCAGTGAGTCCAGAGTGTGCAATGGCTCAACAGGGGATGCACTCCAGTGACTCCATAGAGTCCACTGGCACCACTGGGGATGCACTGCAGTGAGTCCAGAGAGTGCAGTGGCATCATTGGGGATGCAGTGCTGTGAGTCCAGAGAGTGCACTGGCACCACTGGGTTTTTAATGCAGTGAGTCCAGAGAGTGCCCTTGCACCACTGGGGATACACTGCAGTGAGTCCAGAGAGTGCACTGGCACCAGAGGAGATGCACTGCAGTGTCTCCAGAGAGCGCACTGTCACCACTGGGGATGCAGTGCAGTGAGTCCAGAGAGTGCACTGGCACCACTGGGGATGCAGTGCAGTGAGTCCAGAGAGTGCACTGGCACCACAGGAGATGCACTGCAGTGAGTCCAGAGAGTGCAGTGGCCCCATTGGGGATGCAGTGCAGTGAGTCCAGAGAGTGCACTGGCACCACTGGGGATGCAGTGCAGTGAGTCCAGAGAGTGCACTGGCACCACTGGGGATGCAGTGCAGTGAGTCCAGAGACTGCACAGGCACCACTGGTGATGCACTGCAGTGAGTCCAAAGAGTGCACTGGCACCACTGGGGATGCAGTGCAGTGAGTCCAGAGAGTGCCCTGGCACCACTGGGGATGCACTGCAGTGAGTCCATAGAGTGCACTGGCACCACTGGGGATGCAGTGCAGTGAGTCCAGAGAGTGCACTGGCACCAGTGGGGATGCACTGCAGTGAGTCCAGAGAATGCAGTGGCAACACTGGGGATGCAGCGCAGTGAGTCCAGAGAGTGCACTGGCACCACTGGGGATGCAGTGCAGTGAGTCCAGAGAGTGCACTGGCACCACTGGGGATGCACTGCAGTGAGTCCAGAGAGTGCATTGGCACCACTGGGGATGCAGTTCAGTGAGTCCAGAGAGTGCACTGGCACACTGGGGATGCAGTGCAGTGAGTCCAGAGAGTACACTGGCACCACTGGGGATGCAGTGCAGTGAGTCCAGAGACTGCACTGGCACCAAAGGGGATGCAGTGCAGTGAGTCTAGAGAGTGCACTGGCACCACAGGGGATGCAGTGCAGAGTGCAGAGAGTGCACTTGCAACACTGGGGATGCAGTGCCGTGAGTCCAGAGAGTGCACTGGCACCATGGGAATGCAGTTCAGTGAGTCCAGAAAGTGCACTGTCACCACTGGGGTTGCAGTGCAGTGACTCCATAGAGTGCACTGTCACCACTGGGGATGCACTGCAGTGAGTCCAGGGAGTGCACTGGCACCACTGGGGATGCAGTGCAGTGACTCTAGAGAGTGCACTGGCACCACTGGGGATGCAGTGCAGTGAGTCCAGAGAGTGCACTGGCACCACTGGAGATGCACTGCAGTGACTCCAGAGAGTGCACTGGCACCACTGGGGTTTTAGTGCAGTGAGTCCAGAGAGTGCACTGGCACCACTGGGGATGCACTGCAGTGAGTCCAGAGAGTGCACTGGCACCACTGGTGATGCAGTGCAGTGAGTCCAGAGAGTGCACTGGCACCACTGGGGATGCACTGCAGTGAGTCCAGAGAGTGCACTGGCACCACTGATGATGCACCCTGGTGAGTCCATAGAGTGCACTGGCACCACTGGGGATGCAGTGCAGTGAGTCCAGAGAGTGCACTGGCACCACTGGGGATGCAGTGCAGTGAGTCCAGAGAGTGCACTGGCACCACTGGGGATGCAGTGCAGGGAGTCCGGAGAGTGCACAGGCACACTGGGGATGCAGTGCAATAATTCCAGAGAGTGCACTGCCACCACTGGGGATGCAGTGCAGTGAGTCCAGAGAGTGCACTGGCACCATTGGGGATGCAGTGCAGTGAGTCCAGAGAGTGCACTGGCACCACTGGGATGCAATGCAATGAGTCCACAGAGTGCACTGGCACCACTGGGGATACACTGCAGTGACTCCAGATTGTGCACAGGCACCAATGGGGATGCAGCGCAGTGAGTCCAGAGAGTGCACTGTCACCACTGGGGATGCAGTGCAGTGAGTCCAGAGAGTGCCCTGGCACCACTGGGGATGCACTGCAGTGAGTCCAGAGAGTGCACTGGCACCACTGGGGATGCAGTGCAGTGAGTCCAGAGAGTGCACTGGCACCAATGGGGATGCACTGCAGTGAGTCCAGAGAGTGAACTGGCACCACTGGGGATGCAGTGCAGTGAGTCCAGAGAGTGCCCTGGCATCCCTGGGGATGCAGTGCAGTTAGTCCAGAGAGTGCACTGGCAACACTGGGGATACACTACAGTGAGTCCAGAGAAGGCAGTGGCACCACCGGGGATTCACTGCAGTGAGTCCAGAGAGTGCGCTGGCACCACTGGGGATGCAGTGCAGTGAGTCCAGAGAGTGCACTAGCACCTCAGTGGCTGCATTGCAGTGAGTCCAGAGAGTGCACTGGCACCACTGGGGATGCACTGCAGTGACTCCAGAGAGTGCACTGGCACCACTGGGGATGCATGCAGTGAGTCCAGAGAATGCACTGGCATCAGTGGGGATGCAGCGCAGTGACTATAGAGAGTGCACTGTCACCACTGGGGATGCAGTGCAGTGAGTCCAGAGACTGCACTGGCACCATCGGGGATTCACTGCAGTGAGTCTAGAGAGTGCACTGGCACCAGAGGGGATGCAGTGCAGTGAGTCCAGAGTGCAGAGAGTGCACTTGCAACACTGGGGATGCAGTGCCGTGAGTCCAGAGAGTGCACTGGCACCATGGGAATGCAGTTCAGTGAGTCCAGAAAGTGCACTGTCACCACTGGGGATGCAGTGCAGTGACTCCATAGAGTGCACTGGCACCACTGGGGATGCACTGCAGTGAGTCCAGGGAGTGCACTGGCACCACTGGGGATGCAGTGCAGTGACTCCAGAGAGTGCACTGGCACCACTGGGGATGCAGTGCAGTGAGTCCAGAGAGTGCACTGGCACCACTGGGGTTTTAGTGCAGTGAGTCCAGAGAGTGCACTGGCACCACTGGGGATGCACTGCAGTGAGTCCAGAGAGTGCACTGGCACCACTGGGGATGCACTGCAGTGAGTCCAGAGAGTGCACTGGCACCACTGGGGATGCACTGCAGTGAGTCCAGAGAGTTCACTGGCACAACTGATGATGCACCCTGGTGAGTCCATAGAGTGCACTGGCACCACTGGGGATGCAGTGCAGTGAGTCCAGAGAGTGCACTGGCACCACTGGGGATGCAGTGCAGTGAGTCCAGAGAGTGCACTGGCACCACTGGGGATGCAGTGCAGGGAGTCCGGAGAGTGCACAGGCAGACTGGGGATGCAGTGCAATAATTCCAGAGAGTGCACTGCCACCACTGGGGATGCAGTGCAGTGAGTCCAGAGAGTGCACTGGCACCATTGGGGATGCAGTGCAGTGAGTCCAGAGAGTGCACTGGCACCACTGGGATGCAATGCAGTGAGTCCACAGAGTGCACTGGCACCACTGGGGATACACTGCAGTGACTCCAGATTGTGCACAGGCACCACTGGGGATGCAGCGCAGTGAGTCCAGAGAGTGCACTGTCACCACTGGGGATGCAGTGCAGTGAGTCCACAGAGTGCACTCGCACCACTGGGGATGCACTGCAGTGAGTCCAGAGAGTGCACTGGCACCACTGGGGATGCAGTGCAGTGAGTCCAGAGAGTGCACTGGCACCAATGGGGATGCACTGCAGTGAGTCCAGAGAGTGAACTGGCACCACTGGGGATGCAGTGCAGTGAGTCCAGAGAGTGCCCTGGCATCCCTGGGGATGCAGTGCAGTTAGTCCAGAGAGTGCACTGGCAACACTGGGGATACACTACAGTGAGTCCAGAGAAGGCAGTGGCACCACCGGGGATTCACTGCAGTGAGTCCAGAGAGTGCGCTGGCACCACTGGGGATGCAGTGCAGTGAGTCCAGAGAGTGCGCTAGCACCTCAGTGGCTGCATTGCAGTGAGTCCAGAGAGTGCACTGGCACCACTGGGGATGCACTGCAGTGACTCCAGAGAGTGCACTGGCACCACTGGGGATGCATGCAGTGAGTCCAGAGAATGCACTGGCATCAGTGGGGATGCAGCGCAGTGACTATAGAGAGTGCACTGTCACCACTGGGGATGCAGTGCAGTGAGTCCAGAGAGTGCACTGGCACCACTGGGGATGCACTGCAGTGAGTCCAGAGAGTGCACTGGCACCACTGGGGATGCACTGCAGTGAGTCCAGAGAGTGCACTGGCACCACTGGGGATGCACTGCAGTGAGTCCAGAGAGTGCACTGGCACCACTGGCGATGCAGTGCAGTGAGTCCAGAGAGTGCCCTGGCACCACTGGGGATGCAGTGCAGTGAATCCAGAGAGTGCACTGGCACCACAGGGAATGCAGCGCCGTGACTCCAGAGAGTGCACTGGCACCACAGGGGATGCAGTGCTGTGAGGGCAGAGAGTGCACTAGCACAACAGGGGAAGCACTGCAGTGACTCCAGAGAGTGCACTGGCACCACTGGGGATGCAGTGCAGTGAGTCCTGAGAGTGCACTGGCACCCCTGGGGATGCACTGCAGTGAGTCCAGAGAGTGCCCTGGCACCACTGGTGCTGCAGTGCAGTGAGTCCAGAGAGTGCACTGGCACCACTGGGGATGCAGTGCAGTTAGTGCAGAGAGTGCACTGGCACCACTGGCGATGCAGTGCAGTGAGTCCAGAGAGTGCACTGGCACCACTGGGGATGCAGTGCAGTGAGTCCAGAGAGTGCACTGTCACCACTGGGGATGCAGTGCAGTGACTACAGAGAGTGCACTGGTACCAGTGGGGATGCACTGCAGTGAGTCCAGAGAGTGCACTGGCACACTGGGGATGCAGTGCAGTGAGTCCAGAGAGTGCACTGCCACCACTGGTGATGCAGTGCAGTGAGTCCAGAGAGTGCACTGGCACCACTGGGGATGCAGTGCAGTGAGTCCAGAGAGTGCACTGGCACCACTGGGGATGCACTGCAGTGAGTCCAGAGACTGCACAGGCACCACTGGGGATGCACTGCAGTGAGTCCAGAGAGTGCACTGGCACCACTGGGGATGCAGTGCAGTGAGTCCAGAGAGTGCACTGGCACCACTGGGGATGCAGTGCAGTGACTCCAGGGAGTGCACTGGCACCACTGGGGATGCAGTGCAGTGAATCCAGAGAGTGCACTGGCACCACTGGGGATGCAGTGCAGTGACTCCAGAGAGTGCCCTGGCACCACTGGGGATGCACTGCAGTGAGTCCAGAGAGTGCACTGGCACCACTGGGGATGCAGTGCAGTACTCCAGGGAGTGCACTGGCACCACTGGGGATGCACTGCAGTGACTCCAGAGAGTGCACTGGCACCACTGGTGATGCAGTGCAGTGAGTCCAGAGAGTCCACTGTCACCACTGGGGATGCAGTGCAGTGAGTCCAGAGAGTGCATGGGCACCACTGGGGATGCAGTGCAGTCAGTCCAGAGAGTGCACTGGCACCACTGGGGATGGAGTGCAATGAGTACAGAGAGTGTACTGGCACCACTTGGGATGCATTGCAGTGAGTCCAGAGAGTGCACTGGCACCACTGGTGATGCAGTGCAGTGAGTCCAGAGAGTGCACTGGCACCACTCGGGATGCACTGCAATGAGTCCAGATAGTGCACTGGCACCACTGGGGATGCACTGCAGTGAGTCCAGAGAGCGCACTGGCACCACTGGGGATGCAGTGCAGTGAGTCCACAGAGTGCACTGGCACCACTGGGGATGCACTGCAGAGGGTCCAGAGAGTGCACTGGCACCACTGGATATGCACTGCAGTGGGTCCAGAGAGTGCACTGGCACCACTGGGGATGCAGCGCAGAGACTAAAGAGAGGGCACTGGCACCACCGTGGATGCAGTGCAGTGAGTCCACAGAGTGCACTGGCACCAGTGGGGATGCAATGCAGAGGGTCAAGAGAGTGCACTGGCACCACTGGAGATGCACTGCAGTGAGTCCAGAGAGTGCACTGGCACCACTGGGGATGCAGTGCAGTGAGTCCAGAAAGTGCACTGGCACCACTGGGGATGCAGTGCAGTGACTCCAGAGAGTCCACTGGCACCACTGGGGATGCACTGCAGTGAGTCCAGAGAGTGCACTGGCACCTCAGTGGCTGCATTGCAGTGAGTCCAGAGTGTGCAATGGCTCAACAGGGGATGCACTGCAGTGACTCCAGAGAGTCCACTGGCACCATTGGGGATGCAGTGCTGTGAGTCCAGAGAGTGCACTGGCACCACTGGGGTTTTAGTGCAGTGAGTCCAGAGAGTGCCCTTGCACCACTGGGGATGCACTGCAGTGAGTCCAGAGAGTGCACTGGCACTAGAGGATATGCACTGCAGTGTCTCCAGAGAGTGCACTGGCACCACTGGCGATGCAGTGCAGTGAGTGCAGAGAGTGCACTGGCACCACTGGGGATGCACTGCAGTGAGTCCAGAGAGTGCCCTGGCACCACTGGGGATGCAGTGCAGTGAGTCCAGAGAGTGCACTGGCAACACTGGTGATGCACTGCAGTGAGTCCAGAGAGTGCACTGGCACCACCGGGGATTCACTGCAGTGAGTCCAGAGAGTGCACTGGCACCACCGGGGATTCACTGCAGTGAGTCCAGAGAGTGCACTGGCACCACTGGATATGCACTGCAGTGGGTCCAGAGAGTGCACTGGCATCACTGAGGATGCAGTGCAGTGACTAAAGAGAGGGCACTGGCACCAGTGGGGATGCAATGCAGAGGGTCCAGAGAGTGCACTGGCACCACTGGAGATGCACTGCAGTGAGTCCAGAGAGTGCACTGGCACCACTGGGGATGCAGTTCAGTGAGTTCAGAGAGTGCACTGGCAACACTGGGGATGCAGTTCAGTGAGTCCAGAGAGTGCACTGGCACCACCGGGGATGCACTGCAGTGAGTCCAGAGAGTGCACTGGCACCACTGGGGATGCAGTGCAGTGAGTCCAGAGTGTGCAATGGCTCAACAGGGGATGCACTCCAGTGACTCCATAGAGTCCACTGGCACCACTGGGGATGCACTGCAGTGAGTCCAGAGAGTGCAGTGGCATCATTGGGGATGCAGTGCTGTGAGTCCAGAGAGTGCACTGGCACCACTGGGTTTTTAATGCAGTGAGTCCAGAGAGTGCCCTTGCACCACTGGGGATACACTGCAGTGAGTCCAGAGAGTGCACTGGCACCAGAGGAGATGCACTGCAGTGTCTCCAGAGAGCGCACTGTCACCACTGGGGATGCAGTGCAGTGAGTCCAGAGAGTGCACTGGCACCACTGGGGATGCAGTGCAGTGAGTCCAGAGAGTGCACTGGCACCACAGGAGATGCACTGCAGTGAGTCCAGAGAGTGCAGTGGCCCCATTGGGGATGCAGTGCAGTGAGTCCAGAGAGTGCACTGGCACCACTGGGGATGCAGTGCAGTGAGTCCAGAGAGTGCACTGGCACCACTGGGGATGCAGTGCAGTGAGTCCAGAGACTGCACAGGCACCACTGGTGATGCACTGCAGTGAGTCCAAAGAGTGCACTGGCACCACTGGGGATGCAGTGCAGTGAGTCCAGAGAGTGCACTGGCACCACTGGGGATGCACTGCAGTGAGTCCATAGAGTGCACTGGCACCACTGGGGATGCAGTGCAGTGAGTCCAGAGAGTGCACTGGCACCAGTGGGGATGCACTGCAGTGAGTCCAGAGAATGCAGTGGCAACACTGGGGATGCAGCGCAGTGAGTCCAGAGAGTGCACTGGCACCACTGGGGATGCAGTGCAGTGAGTCCAGAGAGTGCACTGGCACCACTGGGGATGCACTGCAGTGAGTCCAGAGAGTGCATTGGCACCACTGGGGATGCAGTTCAGTGAGTCCAGAGAGTGCACTGGCACACTGGGGATGCAGTGCAGTGAGTCCAGAGAGTACACTGGCACCACTGGGGATGCAGTGCAGTGAGTCCAGAGACTGCACTGGCACCATCGGGGATGCAGTGCAGTGAGTCTAGAGAGTGCACTGGCACCACAGGGGATGCAGTGCAGAGTGCAGAGAGTGCACTTGCAACACTGGGGATGCAGTGCCGTGAGTCCAGAGAGTGCACTGGCACCATGGGAATGCAGTTCAGTGAGTCCAGAAAGTGCACTGTCACCACTGGGGTTGCAGTGCAGTGACTCCATAGAGTGCACTGTCACCACTGGGGATGCACTGCAGTGAGTCCAGGGAGTGCACTGGCACCACTGGGGATGCAGTGCAGTGACTCTAGAGAGTGCACTGGCACCACTGGGGATGCAGTGCAGTGAGTCCAGAGAGTGCACTGGCACCACTGGAGATGCACTGCAGTGACTCCAGAGAGTGCACTGGCACCACTGGGGTTTTAGTGCAGTGAGTCCAGAGAGTGCACTGGCACCACTGGGGATGCACTGCAGTGAGTCCAGAGAGTGCACTGGCACCACTGGTGATGCAGTGCAGTGAGTCCAGAGAGTGCACTGGCACCACTGGGGATGCACTGCAGTGAGTCCAGAGAGTGCACTGGCACCACTGATGATGCACCCTGGTGAGTCCATAGAGTGCACTGGCACCACTGGGGATGCAGTGCAGTGAGTCCAGAGAGTGCACTGGCACCACTGGGGATGCAGTGCAGTGAGTCCAGAGAGTGCACTGGCACCACTGGGGATGCAGTGCAGGGAGTCCGGAGAGTGCACAGGCACACTGGGGATGCAGTGCAATAATTCCAGAGAGTGCACTGCCACCACTGGGGATGCAGTGCAGTGAGTCCAGAGAGTGCACTGGCACCATTGGGGATGCAGTGCAGTGAGTCCAGAGAGTGCACTGGCACCACTGGGATGCAATGCAATGAGTCCACAGAGTGCACTGGCACCACTGGGGATACACTGCAGTGACTCCAGATTGTGCACAGGCACCAATGGGGATGCAGCGCAGTGAGTCCAGAGAGTGCACTGTCACCACTGGGGATGCAGTGCAGTGAGTCCAGAGAGTGCCCTGGCACCACTGGGGATGCACTGCAGTGAGTCCAGAGAGTGCACTGGCACCACTGGGGATGCAGTGCAGTGAGTCCAGAGAGTGCACTGGCACCAATGGGGATGCACTGCAGTGAGTCCAGAGAGTGAACTGGCACCACTGGGGATGCAGTGCAGTGAGTCCAGAGAGTGCCCTGGCATCCCTGGGGATGCAGTGCAGTTAGTCCAGAGAGTGCACTGGCAACACTGGGGATACACTACAGTGAGTCCAGAGAAGGCAGTGGCACCACCGGGGATTCACTGCAGTGAGTCCAGAGAGTGCGCTGGCACCACTGGGGATGCAGTGCAGTGAGTCCAGAGAGTGCACTAGCACCTCAGTGGCTGCATTGCAGTGAGTCCAGAGAGTGCACTGGCACCACTGGGGATGCACTGCAGTGAGTCCAGAGAGTGCACTGGCACCACTGGGGATGCATGCAGTGAGTCCAGAGAATGCACTGGCATCAGTGGGGATGCAGCGCAGTGACTATAGAGAGTGCACTGTCACCACTGGGGATGCAGTGCAGTGAGTCCAGAGACTGCACTGGCACCATCGGGGATTTACTGCAGTGAGTCTAGAGAGTGCACTGGCACCAGAGGGGATGCAGTGCAGAGTGCAGAGAGTGCACTTGCAACACTGGGGATGCAGTGCCGTGAGTCCAGAGAGTGCACTGGCACCATGGGAATGCAGTTCAGTGAGTCCAGAAAGTGCACTGTCACCACTGGGGATGCAGTGCAGTGACTCCATAGAGTGCACTGGCACCACTGGGGATGCACTGCAGTGAGTCCAGGGAGTGCACTGGCACCACTGGGGATGCAGTGCAGTGACTCCAGAGAGTGCACTGGCACCACTGGGGATGCAGTGCAGTGAGTCCAGAGAGTGCACTGGCACCACTGGGGTTTTAGTGCAGTGAGTCCAGAGAGTGCACTGGCACCACTGGGGATGCACTGCAGTGAGTCCAGAGAGTGCACTGGCACCACTGGGGATGCACTGCAGTGAGTCCAGAGAGTGCACTGGCACCACTGGGGATGCACTGCAGTGAGTCCAGAGAGTGCACTGGCACAACTGATGATGCACCCTGGTGAGTCCATAGAGTGCACTGGCACCACTGGGGATGCAGTGCAGTGAGTCCAGAGAGTGCACTGGCACCACTGGGGATGCAGTGCAGTGAGTCCAGAGAGTGCACTGGCACCACTGGGGATGCAGTGCAGGGAGTCCGGAGAGTGCACAGGCACACTGGGGATGCAGTGCAATAATTCCAGAGAGTGCACTGCCACCACTGGGGATGCAGTGCAGTGAGTCCAGAGAGTGCACTGGCACCATTGGGGATGCAGTGCAGTGAGTCCAGAGAGTGCACTGGCACCACTGGGATGCAATGCAGTGAGTCCACAGAGTGCACTGGCACCACTGGGGATACACTGCAGTGACTCCAGATTGTGCACAGGCACCACTGGGGATGCAGCGCAGTGAGTCCAGAGAGTGCACTGTCACCACTGGGGATGCAGTGCAGTGAGTCCACAGAGTGCACTCGCACCACTGGGGATGCACTGCAGTGAGTCCAGAGAGTGCACTGGCACCACTGGGGATGCAGTGCAGTGAGTCCAGAGAGTGCACTGGCACCAATGGGGATGCACTGCAGTGAGTCCAGAGAGTGAACTGGCACCACTGGGGATGCAGTGCAGTGAGTCCAGAGAGTGCCCTGGCATCCCTGGGGATGCAGTGCAGTTAGTCCAGAGAGTGCACTGGCAACACTGGGGATACACTACAGTGAGTCCAGAGAAGGCAGTGGCACCACCGGGGATTCACTGCAGTGAGTCCAGAGAGTGCGCTGGCACCACTGGGGATGCAGTGCAGTGAGTCCAGAGAGTGCGCTAGCACCTCAGTGGCTGCATTGCAGTGAGTCCAGAGAGTGCACTGGCACCACTGGGGATGCACTGCAGTGACTCCAGAGAGTGCACTGGCACCACTGGGGATGCATGCAGTGAGTCCAGAGAATGCACTGGCATCAGTGGGGATGCAGCGCAGTGACTATAGAGAGTGCACTGTCACCACTGGGGATGCAGTGCAGTGAGTCCAGAGAGTGCACTGGCACCAGTGGGGATGCACTTCAGTGGGTCCAGAGAGTGCCCTGGCACCACTGGAGATGCACTGTAGTGAGTCCAGAGAGTGCACTGGCACCACTGGAGATGCAGTGCAGTGAGTCCAGATTGTGCACTGGCACCACTGGGGAAGCAGTGCAATGAGTCCAGAGAGTGCACTGGCACCTCAGGGGCTGCACTGCAGTGAGTCCAGAAAGTGCACTGGCAACACTGGGAATGCAGTTCAGTGAGTCCAGAGAGTGCACTGGCAACACTGGGGATGCACTGCAGTGAGTCCAGAGAGTGCACTGGCACCACTGGGGATGCACTGCAGTGAGTCCAGAGAGTGCACTGGCACCACTGGGGATTCACTGCAGTGAGTCCAGAGAGTGCACTGGCACCACTGGGGATGCAGCGCAGTGAGTCCAGAGAGTGCACTGGCACCACAGGGGATGCAGTGCAGTGAGTCCAGAGAGTGCACTAGCACAACAGGGGATGCAGTGCAGTGACTCCAGAGAGTGCACTGGCACCACTGGCGATGCAGTGCAGTGAGTCCAGAGAGTGCCCTGGCACCACTGGGGATGCACTGCAGTGACTCGAAAGAGTGCACTGGCACCACTGCGGATGCACTGCAGTGAGTCCGGAGAGTGGCCTGGCATCCCTGGGGATGCAGTGCAGTTAGTCCAAAGAGTGCACTGGCACCACTGGGGATGCAGTGCAGTGAGTCCAGAGAGTGCACTGGCACCACTGGGGATGCAGTGCAGTGAGTCCAGAGAGTGCACTGGCACCACTGGGGATGCAATGCAGTTAGTCCAGAGAGTGCACTGGCTCCACCGGGGATGCAGTGCAGTGAGTACAGAGAGTGCACTGGCACCACTGGGGATGCAGTGCAGTGAGTCCAGAGAGTGCAATGGCACCAGTGGGGATGCACTGCAGTGATTCCAGAGAGTGCACTGGCACCACTGGGGATGCAGTGCAGTGAGTCCAGGGAGTGCACTGGCACCACTGGGGATGCACTGCAGTGAGTCCAGAGAGTGCACTGGCACCACTGGGGATTTAGTGCAGTGAGTCGAGAGAGTGCACTGGCACCACAGGTGATGCAGTGCAGTGAGTCCAGAGAGTGCATTGGCACCACTGGGGATGCAGTGCAGTGAGTCCAGAGAGTGCACTGGCACCACTGGGGATGCAGTGCTGTGAGTGCAGAGAGTGCACTAGCACAACAGGGGATGCACTGCAGTGACTCCAGAGAGTGCACTGGCACCACTGGGGATGCAGTGCAGTGAGTCCAGAGAGTGCCCTGGCACCACTGGGGATGCAGTGCAGTGACTCCAGAGAGTGCACTGGCACCACAGGGGATGCAGTGCTGTGAGGGCAGAGAGTGCACTAGCACAACAGGGGAAGCACTGCAGTGACTCCAGAGAGTGCACTGGCACCACTGGGGATGCACTGCAGTGAGTCCTGAGAGTGCACTGGCACCCCTGGGGATGCACTGCAGTGAGTCCAGAGAGTGCCCTGGCACCACTGGTGCTGCAGTGCAGTGAGTCCAGAGAGTGCACTGGCACCACTGGGGATGCAGTGCAGTTAGTGCAGAGAGTGCACTGGCACCACTGGGGATGCACTGCAGTGAGTCCAGAGAGTGCACTGGCACCACTGGGGATGCACTGCAGTGAGTCCAGAGAGTGCATTGGCACCACTGGGGATGCAGTTCAGTGAGTCCAGAGAGTGCACTGGCACACTGGGGATGCAGTGCAGTGAGTCCAGAGAGTACACTGGCACCACTGGGGATGCAGTGCAGTGAGTCCAGAGACTGCACTGGCACCATCGGGGATGCAGTGCAGTGAGTCTAGAGAGTGCACTGGCACCACAGGGGATGCAGTGCAGAGTGCAGAGAGTGCACTTGCAACACTGGGGATGCAGTGCCATGAGTCCAGAGAGTGCACTGGCACCATGGGAATGCAGTTCAGTGAGTCCAGAAAGTGCACTGTCACCACTGGGGTTGCAGTGCAGTGACTCCATAGAGTGCACTGTCACCACTGGGGATGCACTGCAGTGAGTCCAGGGAGTGCACTGGCACCACTGGGGATGCAGTGCAGTGACTCTAGAGAGTGCACTGGCACCACTGGGGATGCAGTGCAGTGAGTCCAGAGAGTGCACTGGCACCACTGGAGATGCACTGCAGTGACTCCAGAGAGTGCACTGGCACCACTGGGGTTTTAGTGCAGTGAGTCCAGAGAGTGCACTGGCACCACTGGGGATGCACTGCAGTGAGTCCAGAGAGTGCACTGGCACCACTGGTGATGCAGTGCAGTGAGTCCAGAGAGTGCACTGGCACCACTGGGGATGCACTGCAGTGAGTCCAGAGAGTGCACTGGCACCACTGATGATGCACCCTGGTGAGTCCATAGAGTGCACTGGCACCACTGGGGATGCAGTGCAGTGAGTCCAGAGAGTGCACTGGCACCACTGGGGATGCAGTGCAGTGAGTCCAGAGAGTGCACTGGCACCACTGGGGATGCAGTGCAGGGAGTCCGGAGAGTGCACAGGCACACTGGGGATGCAGTGCAATAATTCCAGAGAGTGCACTGCCACCACTGGGGATGCAGTGCAGTGAGTCCAGAGAGTGCACTGGCACCATTGGGGATGCAGTGCAGTGAGTCCAGAGAGTGCACTGGCACCACTGGGATGCAATGCAATGAGTCCACAGAGTGCACTGGCACCACTGGGGATACACTGCAGTGACTCCAGATTGTGCACAGGCACCAATGGGGATGCAGCGCAGTGAGTCCAGAGAGTGCACTGTCACCACTGGGGATGCAGTGCAGTGAGTCCAGAGAGTGCCCTGGCACCACTGGGGATGCACTGCAGTGAGTCCAGAGAGTGCACTGGCACCACTGGGGATGCAGTGCAGTGAGTCCAGAGAGTGCACTGGCACCAATGGGGATGCACTGCAGTGAGTCCAGAGAGTGAACTGGCACCACTGGGGATGCAGTGCAGTGAGTCCAGAGAGTGCCCTGGCATCCCTGGGGATGCAGTGCAGTTAGTCCAGAGAGTGCACTGGCAACACTGGGGATACACTACAGTGAGTCCAGAGAAGGCAGTGGCACCACCGGGGATTCACTGCAGTGAGTCCAGAGAGTGCGCTGGCACCACTGGGGATGCAGTGCAGTGAGTCCAGAGAGTGCACTAGCACCTCAGTGGCTGCATTGCAGTGAGTCCAGAGAGTGCACTGGCACCACTGGGGATGCACTGCAGTGACTCCAGAGAGTGCACTGGCACCACTGGGGATGCATGCAGTGAGTCCAGAGAATGCACTGGCATCAGTGGGGATGCAGCGCAGTGACTATAGAGAGTGCACTGTCACCACTGGGGATGCAGTGCAGTGAGTCCAGAGACTGCACTGGCACCATCGGGGATTCACTGCAGTGAGTCTAGAGAGTGCACTGGCACCAGAGGGGATGCAGTGCAGAGTGCAGAGAGTGCACTTGCAACACTGGGGATGCAGTGCCGTGAGTCCAGAGAGTGCACTGGCACCATGGGAATGCAGTTCAGTGAGTCCAGAAAGTGCACTGTCACCACTGGGGATGCAGTGCAGTGACTCCATAGAGTGCACTGGCACCACTGGGGATGCACTGCAGTGAGTCCAGGGAGTGCACTGGCACCACTGGGGATGCAGTGCAGTGACTCCAGAGAGTGCACTGGCACCACTGGGGATGCAGTGCAGTGAGTCCAGAGAGTGCACTGGCACCACTGGGGTTTTAGTGCAGTGAGTCCAGAGAGTGCACTGGCACCACTGGGGATGCACTGCAGTGAGTCCAGAGAGTGCACTGGCACCACTGGGGATGCACTGCAGTGAGTCCAGAGAGTGCACTGGCACCACTGGGGATGCACTGCAGTGAGTCCAGAGAGTGCACTGGCACAACTGATGATGCACCCTGGTGAGTCCATAGAGTGCACTGGCACCACTGGGGATGCAGTGCAGTGAGTCCAGAGAGTGCACTGGCACCACTGGGGATGCAGTGCAGTGAGTCCAGAGAGTGCACTGGCACCACTGGGGATGCAGTGCAGGGAGTCCGGAGAGTGCACAGGCACACTGGGGATGCAGTGCAATAATTCCAGAGAGTGCACTGCCACCACTGGGGATGCAGTGCAGTGAGTCCAGAGAGTGCACTGGCACCATTGGGGATGCAGTGCAGTGAGTCCAGAGAGTGCACTGGCACCACTGGGATGCAATGCAGTGAGTCCACAGAGTGCACTGGCACCACTGGGGATACACTGCAGTGACTCCAGATTGTGCACAGGCACCACTGGGGATGCAGCGCAGTGAGTCCAGAGAGTGCACTGTCACCACTGGGGATGCAGTGCAGTGAGTCCACAGAGTGCACTCGCACCACTGGGGATGCACTGCAGTGAGTCCAGAGAGTGCACTGGCACCACTGGGGATGCAGTGCAGTGAGTCCAGAGAGTGCACTGGCACCAATGGGGATGCACTGCAGTGAGTCCAGAGAGTGAACTGGCACCACTGGGGATGCAGTGCAGTGAGTCCAGAGAGTGCCCTGGCATCCCTGGGGATGCAGTGCAGTTAGTCCAGAGAGTGCACTGGCAACACTGGGGATACACTACAGTGAGTCCAGAGAAGGCAGTGGCACCACCGGGGATTCACTGCAGTGAGTCCAGAGAGTGCGCTGGCACCACTGGGGATGCAGTGCAGTGAGTCCAGAGAGTGCGCTAGCACCTCAGTGGCTGCATTGCAGTGAGTCCAGAGAGTGCACTGGCACCACTGGGGATGCACTGCAGTGACTCCAGAGAGTGCACTGGCACCACTGGGGATGCATGCAGTGAGTCCAGAGAATGCACTGGCATCAGTGGGGATGCAGCGCAGTGACTATAGAGAGTGCACTGTCACCACTGGGGATGCAGTGCAGTGAGTCCAGAGAGTGCAGTGGCACCAGTGGGGATGCACTTCAGTGGGTCCAGAGAGTGCCCTGGCACCACTGGAGATGCACTGTAGTGAGTCCAGAGAGTGCACTGGCACCACTGGAGATGCAGTGCAGTGAGTCCAGATTGTGCACTGGCACCACTGGGGAAGCAGTGCAATGAGTCCAGAGAGTGCACTGGCACCTCAGGGGCTGCACTGCAGTGAGTCCAGAAAGTGCACTGGCAACACTGGGAATGCAGTTCAGTGAGTCCAGAGAGTGCACTGGCAACACTGGGGATGCACTGCAGTGAGTCCAGAGAGTGCACTGGCACCACTGGGGATGCACTGCAGTGAGTCCAGAGAGTGCACTGGCACCACTGGGGATTCACTGCAGTGAGTCCAGAGAGTGCACTGGCACCACTGGGGATGCAGCGCAGTGAGTCCAGAGAGTGCACTGGCACCACAGGGGATGCAGTGCAGTGAGTCCAGAGAGAGCACTAGCACAACAGGGGATGCAGTGCAGTGACTCCAGAGAGTGCACTGGCACCACTGGCGATGCAGTGCAGTGAGTCCAGAGAGTGCCCTGGCACCACTGGGGATGCACTGCAGTGACTCGAAAGAGTGCACTGGCACCACTGCGGATGCACTGCAGTGAGTCCGGAGAGTGGCCTGGCATCCCTGGGGATGCAGTGCAGTTAGTCCAAAGAGTGCACTGGCACCACTGGGGATGCAGTGCAGTGAGTCCAGAGAGTGCACTGGCACCACTGGGGATGCAGTGCAGTGAGTCCAGAGAGTGCACTGGCACCACTGGGGATGCAATGCAGTTAGTCCAGAGAGTGCACTGGCTCCACCGGGGATGCAGTGCAGTGAGTACAGAGAGTGCACTGGCACCACTGGGGATGCAGTGCAGTGAGTCCAGAGAGTGCAATGGCACCAGTGGGGATGCACTGCAGTGATTCCAGAGAGTGCACTGGCACCACTGGGGATGCAGTGCAGTGAGTCCAGGGAGTGCACTGGCACCACTGGGGATGCACTGCAGTGAGTCCAGAGAGTGCACTGGCACCACTGGGGTTTTAGTGCAGTGAGTCGAGAGAGTGCACTGGCACCACAGGTGATGCAGTGCAGTGAGTCCAGAGAGTGCATTGGCACCACTGGGGATGCAGTGCAGTGAGTCCAGAGAGTGCACTGGCACCACTGGGGATGCAGTGCTGTGAGTGCAGAGAGTGCACTAGCACAACAGGGGATGCACTGCAGTGACTCCAGAGAGTGCACTGGCACCACTGGGGATGCAGTGCAGTGAGTCCAGAGAGTGCCCTGGCACCACTGGGGATGCAGTGCAGTGACTCCAGAGAGTGCACTGGCACCACAGGGGATGCAGTGCTGTGAGGGCAGAGAGTGCACTAGCACAACAGGGGAAGCACTGCAGTGACTCCAGAGAGTGCACTGGCACCACTGGGGATGCACTGCAGTGAGTCCTGAGAGTGCACTGGCACCCCTGGGGATGCACTGCAGTGAGTCCAGAGAGTGCCCTGGCACCACTGGTGCTGCAGTGCAGTGAGTCCAGAGAGTGCACTGGCACCACTGGGGATGCAGTGCAGTTAGTGCAGAGAGTGCACTGGCACCACTGGCGATGCAGTGCAGTGAGTCCAGAGAGTGCACTGGCACCACTGGGGATGCAGTGCAGTGAGTCCAGAGAGTGCACTGGCACCACTGGGGATGCAGTGCAGTGACTACAGAGAGTGCACTGGTACCAGTGGGGATGCAATGCAGTGAGTCCAGAGAGTGCACTGGCACACTGGGGATGCAGTGCAGTGAGTCCAGAGAGTGCACTGCCACCACTGGTGATGCAGTGCAGTGACTCCAGAGAGTGCACTGGCACGACTGGGGATGCAGTGCAGTGAGTCCAGAGAGTGCACTTGCACCACAGGGGATGCAGTGAGGTGAGTCCAGAGAGTGCACTGGCTCACAGGGGATGTAGTGCAGTGAGTCCAGAGAGTCCACTGGCACCACTGGGGATGCACTGCAGTGAGTCCAGAGAGTGCACTGGCACCACTGGGGTTTTAGTGCAGTGAGTCCAGAGAGTGCCCTTGCACCACTGGGGATGCAGTGCAGTGAGTCCAGAGAGTGCACTGGCACCTTGGGGATGCACTGCAGTGAGTCCAGAGAATGACCTGGCACTAATGGGGATGCACTGCAGTGACTCGAAAGAGTGCACTGGCACCACTGCGGATGCAATGCAGTGAGTCCGGAGAGTGCCCTGGCATCCCTGGGGATGCAGTGCAGTTAGTCCAAAGAGTGCACTGGCACCACTGGGGATGCAGTGCAGTGAGTCCAGAGAGTGCACTGGCACCACTGGGGATGCAGTGCAGTGAGTCCAGAGAGTGCACTGGCACCACTGGGGATGCAATGCAGTTAGTCCAGAGAGTGCACTGGCTCCACCGGGGATGCAGTGCAGTGAGTACAGAGAGTGCACTGGCACCACTGGGGATGCAGTGCAGTGAGTCCAGAGAGTGCAATGGCACCAGTGGGGATGCACTGCAGTGATTCCAGAGAGTGCACTGGCACCACTGGGGATGCAGTGCAGTGAGTCCAGAGAGTGCACTGGCACCACTGGGGATGCACTGCAGTGAGTCCAGAGAGTGCACTGGCACCACTGGGGTTTTAGTGCAGTGAGTCCAGAGAGTGCACTGGCACCACAGGTGATGCAGTGCAGTGAGTCCAGAGAGTGCATTGGCACCACTGGGGATGCAGTGCAGTGAGTCCAGAGAGTGCACTGGCACCACTAGGGATGCAGTGCAGTGAGTCCAGAGAGTGCACTGGCACCACAGGGGATGCACTGCAGTGATTCCAGAGAGTGCACTGGCACCACTGGGGATGCACTGCAGTGAGTCCAGAGAGTGCACTGGCACTACTGGGGATGCAGTGCAGTTAGTGCAGAGAGTGCACTGGCACCACTGGGGCTTTAGTGCAGTGAGTCCAAGAGTGCACTGGCACCACTGGGGATGCAGTGCTGTGTGTCCAGAGAGTGCACTGGCTCCAATGGGGATACACTGCAGTGACTCCAGACAGTGCACTGGCACCACTGGGTATGCAGTGCAGTGAGTCCAGAGAGTGCACTGGCACCACTGGGGATGCAGTGCAGTGAGTCCAGAGATTGCACTAGCACTACTGGGGATGCACTGCAGTGAGTCCAGAGAGTGCACTGGCACCACTGGGGCTTTAGTGCAGTGAGTCCAATAGTGCACTGGCACCACTGGGGATGCAGTGCTGTGTGTCCAGAGAGTACAGTTGCACCACTGTGCTGCACTGCAGTGAGTCCAGAGATTGCACTGGCACCAGTGGGGATGCACTGCAGTGAGTCCAGAGACTACACTGGCACCACTGGGGATGCACTGCAGTGAGTCCAGAGAGTGCACTGGCACCACTGGGGATGCAGTGCAGTGAGTCCAGAGAGCCACTGTCACCACTGGGGATGCAGTGCAGTGAGTCCAGAGATTGCACTGTCACCACTGGGGATGCAGCGCAGTGACTACAGAGAGTGCACTGGCACCACTGGGGATGCAGTGCAGTGAGTCCAGAGAGTGCACTGGCACACTGGGGATGCACTGCAGTGAGTCCAGAGAGTGCACTGGCACCACTGGGGATGCAGTGCAGTGAGTCCAGAGAGTGCACTGGCACCACTGGGGATGCACTGCAGTGAGTCCAGAGAGTGCACTGGCACCACTGGGGATGCAGTGCAGTGAGTCCAGAGAGTGCACTGGCACCACTGCGGTTGCAGTGCAGTGACAACAGAGAGTGCACTGGCACCACTGGGGATGCACTGCAGTGAGTCCAGAGAGTGCACTGGCACACTGGGGATGCAGTGCAGCGAGTCCAGAGAGTGCACTGCCACCACTGGTGATGCAGTGCAGTGAGTCCAGAGAGTGCACTGGCACCACTGGGGATGCAGTGCAGTGAGTCCAGAGAGTGCACTGGCACCTTGGGTATGCAGTGCAGTGAGTCCAGAGAGTGCACTGGCTCAACAGGAGATGCACTGCAGTGACTCCAGAGAGTCCACTGGCACCACTGGGGATGCTGTGCAGTGAGTCCAGAGAGTGCACTGGCACCACTGGGGATGCACTGCAGTGAGTCCAGAGAGTGCACTGGCAACACTGGGGATGCAGTGCAGTGAGTCCAGAGAGTGCACTGGCACCACTGCGGATGCAGTGCAGTGACTACAGAGAGTGCACTGGCACCACTGGGGATGCACTGCAGTGAGTCCAGAGAGTGCACTGGCACACTGGGGATGCACTGCGGTGAGTCCAGAGAGTGCACTGCCACCACTGGTGATGCAGTGCAGTGAGTCCAGAGAGTGCACTGGCACCACTGGGGATGCAGTGCAGTGAGTCCAGAGAGTGCACTGTCACCTTGGGTATGCACTGCAGTGAGTCCAGAGAGTGCACTGGCTCAACAGGAGATGCACTGCAGTGACTCCAGAGAGTCCACTGGCACCACTGGGGATGCTGTGCAGTGAGTCCAGAGAGTGCACTGGCACCACTGGGGATGCACTGCAGTGAGTCCAGAGAGTGCAGTGGCACCACTGGCGATGCAGTGCAGTGAGTCCAGAGAGTGCCCTGGCACCACTGGGGATGCAGTGCAGTGAGTCCAGAGAGTGCACTGGCACCACTGGGGATGCAATGCAGTTAGTTCAGAGAGTGCACTGGCTCCACTGGGGGATGCAGTGCAGTGACTCCAGAGAGTGCACTGTCACCACTGGGGATGCAGTGCAGTGAGTCCAGAGAGTGCAATGGCACCACAGGGGATGCACTGCAGTGATTCCAGAGAGTGCACTGGCACCACTGGTGATGCAGTGCAGTGAGTCCAGAGAGTGCACTGGCACCACTGGGGATGCAGTGCAGTGAGTCCAGAGAGTGCACTGGCACCACTGGGGATGCAGTGCAGTGAGTCCAGAGAGTGCACTGGCACCACTGGGGATGCAGCTCAGTGAGTCCAGAGAGTGCAGTGGCACCACTGGGGATACACTGCAGTGACTCCAGAGAGGGCACTGACACCACTGGGGATGCAGTGCAGTGAGTCAAGAGAGTGCACTGGCACCACTGGGGATGCAGTGCAGTTACTCCAGAGAGTGCACTGGCACCACTGGGGATGCAGTGCCGTGAGTTCAGAGAGTGCACTGGCACCACTGGGGATGCAGTGCAGTGAGTCCAGAGAGCCACTGTCACCACTGGGGATGCAGTGCAGTGAGTCCAGAGAGTGCACTGGCAACACTGGGGATGCAGTGCAGTGAGTCCAGAGAGTGCACTGGCACCACTGGGGATGCAGTGCAGTGAGTCCAGAGAGTGCACTGGCACCACTGGGGATGCACTGCAGTGAGTCCAGAGAGTGCACTGCCACCACTGGTGATGCAGTGCAGTGAGTCCAGAGAGTGCACTGGCACCACTGGGGATGCAGTGCAGTGAGTCCAGAGAGTGCACTGGCACCTTGGGTATGCACTGCAGTGAGTCCAGAGAGTGCACTGGCTCAACAGGAGATGCACTGCAGTGACTCCAGAGAGTCCACTGGCACCACTGGGGATGCAGTGCAGTGAGTCCAGAGAGTGCACTGGCACCACTGGGGCTGCACTGCAGTGAGTCCAGAGAGTGCAGTGGCCCCATTGGGGATGCAGTGCTGCGAGTCCAGAGAGTGCACTGGCACCAGTGGGGATGCAGTGCAGTGAGTCCAGAGAGTGCACTGGCACCACTGGGGATGCAATGCAGTTAATTCAGAGAGTGCACTGGCTCCACTGGGGGATGCAGTGCAGTGACTCCAGAGAGTGCACTGTCACCACTGGGGATGCAGTGCAGTGAGTCCAGAGAGTGCAATGGAACCACAGGGGATGCACTGCAGTGATTCCAGAGAGTGCACTGGCCCCACTGGGGATGCAGTGCAGTGAGTCCAGAGAGTGCACTGGCACCACTGCGGTTGCACTTCAGTGAGTCCAGAGAGTGCACTGGCACCACTGGGGTTTTAGTGCAGTGAGTGCAGAGAGTGCACTGGCACCACTGGGGATGCAGTGCAGTGAGTCCAGAGAGTGCACGGGCACCACTGGGGATGCACTGCAGTGAGTCCAGAAAGTGCACTGGCACCACTCGGGATGCAGCTCAGTGAGTCCAGAGAGTGCAGTGGCACCACTGGGGATACACTGCAGTGACTCCAGAGAGGGCACTGGCACCACTGGGGATGCAGTGCAGTGAGTCCAGAGAGTGCACTGGCAGCACTGGGGATGCAGTGTCGTGAGTCCAGAGAGTGCACTGGCACCTCAGGGGCTGCACTGCAGTGAGTCCAGAGAGTGCACTGGACCACTGGGGATGCACCTCGGTGAGTCCAGAGAGTGCACTGGCACACTGGGGATGCACTGCAGTGAGTCCAGAGAGTGCACTGGCACCACTGGTGATGCAGTTCAGTGAGTCCAGAGAGTGCACTGGCACCACTGGGGATGCACTGCAGTGAGTCCAGAGAGTGCACTGGCACCACTGGGGATGCAGTGCAGTGAGTCCAGAGAGTGCACTGACACCACTGGGGATGCAGTGCAGTGACTACAGAGAGTGCACTGGCACCACTGGGGATGCACTGCAGTGAGTCCAGAGAGTGCACTGGCACACTGGGGATGCACTGCAGTGAGTCCAGAGAGTGCACTGGCACCACTGGGGATGCAGTGCAGTGAGTCCAGAGAGTGCACTGGCCCCACTGGGGATGCAGTGCAGTGAGTCCAGAGAGTGCACTGGCACCACTGGGGATGCAGTGCAGTGAGTCCAGAGAGTGCACTGGCACCTTGGGGATGCACTGCAGTGAGTCCAGAGAGTGCACTGGCTCAACAGGAGATGCACTGCAGTGACTCCAGAGAGTCCACTGGCACCACTGGGGATGCTGTGCAGTGAGTCCAGAGAGTGCACTGGCACCACTGGGGATGCACTGCAGTGAGTCCAGAGAGTGCACTGGCCCCATTGGGGATGCAGTGCTGTGAGTCCAGAGAGTGCACTGGCACCACTGGGGATGCATTGCAGTGAGTCGAGAGAGTGCACTGGCACCACTGGGGATGCAGTGCAGTGAGTCCAGAGAGTGCACGGGCACCACTGGGGATGCAGTGCAGTGAGTCCAGAAAGTGCACTGGCACCACTCGGGATGCAGCTCAGTGAGTCCAGAGAGTGCAGTGGCACCACTGGGGATACACTGCAGTGACACCAGAGAGGGCACTGACACCACAGGGGATGCAGTGCAGTGAGTCCAGAGAGTGCACTGGCACCACTGGGGATGCAGTGCAGTGACTCCAGAGAGTGCACTGGCACCACTGGGGATGCAGTGCCGTGAGTCCAGAGAGTGCACTGGCATCTCAGGGGCTGCAGTGCAGTGAGTCCAGAGAGTGCACTGGACCAGTGGGGATGCACCTCGGTGAGTCCAGAGAGTGCACTGGCACACTGGGTATGCACTGCAGTGAGTCCAGAGAGTGCATTGCCGCCACTGGTGATGCAGTTCAGTGAGTCCAGAGAGTGCACTGGCACCACTGGTGATGCAGTGCAGTGAGTCCAGAGAGTGCACTGGCACCACTGGGGATGCAGTGCAGTGAGTCCAGAGAGTGCACTGGCACCACTGGGGATGCAATGCAGTTAGTCCAGAGAGTGCACTGGCTCCACTGGGGGATGCAGTGCAGTGACTCCAGAGAGTGCACTGTCACCACTGGGGATGCAGTGCAGTGAGTCCAGAGAATGCAATGGCACCACAGGGGATGCACTGCAGTGATTCCAGAGAGTGCACTGGCACCACTGGGGATGCAGTGCAGTGAGTCCAGAGAGTGCACTGGCACCACTGGGGTTGCACTTCAGTGAGTCCGGAGAGTGCACTGGCACCACTGGGGTTTTAGTGCAGTGAGTCCAGAGAGTGCACTGGCACCACTGGGGATGCAGTGCAGTGAGTCCAGAGAGTGCACGGGCACCACTGGGGATGCACTGCAGTGAGTCCAGAAAGTGCACTGGCACCACTCGGGATGCAGCTCAGTGAGTCCAGAGAGTGCAGTGGCACCACAGGGGATACACTGCCGTGACTCCAGAGATTGCACTGACACCACTGGGGATGCAGTGCAGTGAGTGCAGAGAGTGCACTGGCACCACTGGGGATGCAGTGCAGTGAGTCCAGAGAGTGCACTGGCCCCATTGCGGATGCAGTGCTGTGAGTCCAGAGAGTGCACTGGCACCACTGGGGATGCAGTGCAGTGAGTCCAGAGAGTGCACTGGCACCACTGGGGATGCAGTGCAGTGAGTCCAGAGAGTGCACTGGCACCACTAGGGATGCAATGCAGTTAGTCCAGAGAGTGCACTGTCACCACTTGGGATGCAGTGCAGTGAGTCCAGAGAGTGCACTGGCACCACTGGGGATGCAATGCAGTTAGTCCAGAGAGTGCACTGGCTCCACTGGGGATGCAGTGCAGTGAGTCCAGAGAATGCAATGGCACCACAGGGGATGCACTGCAGTGATTCCAGAGAGTGCACTGGCACCACTGGGGATGCAGTGCAGTGAGTCCAGAGAGTGCACTGGCACCACTGGGGTTGCACTTCAGTGAGTCCAGAGAGTGCACTGGCACGACTGGGGTTTTAGTGCAGTGAGTCCAGAGAGTGCACTGGCACCACTGGGGATGCAGTGCAGTGAGTCCAGAGAGTGCACGGGCACCAATGGCGATGCACTGCAGTGAGTCCAGAAAGTGCACTGGCACCACTCGGGATGCAGCTCAGTGAGTCCAGAGAGTGCAGTGGCACCACTGGGGATACACTTCCGTGACTCAAGAGAGGGCACTGACACCACTGGGGATGCAGTGCAGTGAGTTCAGAGAGTGCACTGGCACCACTGGGGATGCAGTGCAGTGAGTCCAGGGAGTGCACAGGCACCACTGGGGATGCAGTGCCGTGAGTCCAGAGAGTGCACTGGACCAGTGGGAATGCACCTCGGTGAGTCCAGAGAGTGCACTGGCAACACAGGGGATGCAGTGCAGTGAGTGCAGAGAGTGCACTGGCACCCCTGGGGATGCACTGCAATGAGTCCAGAGAGTGCACAGGCACCACTGGGGATGCAGTGCAGTGAGTCCAGAGTGTGCACTGGCACTACTGGGGATGCAGTACAGTGAGTGCACTGGCACCACTGGGGCTTTAGTGCAGTGAGTCCAGAGATTGCACTAGCACCACTGGGGATGCAGTGTAGTGAGTCCAGAGACTACACTGGCACCACTGGGGATGCAGTGTAGTGAGTCCAGAGAGTGCACTGGCACCACTGTTCATTCAGCGATGTGAGTCCAGAGAGTGCACTGGCACCACAGGGGATGCAGTGCAGTGAGTCCAGAGAATGACCTGGCACTAATGGGGATGCACTGCAGTGACTCGAAGGAGTGCACTGGCACCACTGCGGATGCACTGCAGTGAGTCCGGAGAGTGCCCTGGCATCCCTGGGGATGCAGTGCAGTTAGTCCAAAGAGTGCACTGGCACCACTGGGGATGCAGTGCAGTGAGTCCAGAGAGTGCAATGGCACCAGTGGGGATGCACTGCAGTGATTCCAGAGAGTGCACTGGCACCACTGGGGATGCACTGCAGTGAGTCCAGAGAGTGCACTGGCACCACTGGGGATGCACTGCAGTGAGTCCAGAGAGTGCACTGGCACCACTGGGGTTTTAGTGCAGTGAGTCCAGAGAGTGCACTGGCACCTTGGGGATGCACTGCAGTGAGTCCAGAGAGTGCACTGGCTCAACAGGAGATGCACTGCAGTGACTCCAGAGAGTCCACTGGCACCACTGGGGATGCTGTGCAGTGAGTCCAGAGAGTGCACTGGCACCACTGGGGATGCACTGCAGTGAGTCCAGAGAGTGCACTGGCCCCATTGGGGATGCAGTGCTGTGAGTCCAGAGAGTGCACTGGCACCACTGGGGATGCATTGCAGTGAGTCGAGAGAGTGCACTGGCACCACTGGGGATGCAGTGCAGTGAGTCCAGAGAGTGCACGGGCACCACTGGGGATGCAGTGCAGTGAGTCCAGAAAGTGCACTGGCACCACTCGGGATGCAGCTCAGTGAGTCCAGAGAGTGCAGTGGCACCACTGGGGATACACTGCAGTGACACCAGAGAGGGCACTGACACCACAGGGGATGCAGTGCAGTGAGTCCAGAGAGTGCACTGGCACCACTGGGGATGCAGTGCAGTGACTCCAGAGAGTGCACTGGCACCACTGGGGATGCAGTGCCGTGAGTCCAGAGAGTGCACTGGCATCTCAGGGGCTGCAGTGCAGTGAGTCCAGAGAGTGCACTGGACCAGTGGGGATGCACCTCGGTGAGTCCAGAGAGTGCACTGGCACACTGGGTATGCACTGCAGTGAGTCCAGAGAGTGCATTGCCGCCACTGGTGATGCAGTTCAGTGAGTCCAGAGAGTGCACTGGCACCACTGGTGATGCAGTGCAGTGAGTCCAGAGAGTGCACTGGCACCACTGGGGATGCAGTGCAGTGAGTCCAGAGAGTGCACTGGCACCACTGGGGATGCAATGCAGTTAGTCCAGAGAGTGCACTGGCTCCACTGGGGGATGCAGTGCAGTGACTCCAGAGAGTGCACTGTCACCACTGGGGATGCAGTGCAGTGAGTCCAGAGAATGCAATGGCACCACAGGGGATGCACTGCAGTGATTCCAGAGAGTGCACTGGCACCACTGGGGATGCAGTGCAGTGAGTCCAGAGAGTGCACTGGCACCACTGGGGTTGCACTTCAGTGAGTCCGGAGAGTGCACTGGCACCACTGGGGTTTTAGTGCAGTGAGTCCAGAGAGTGCACTGGCACCACTGGGGATGCAGTGCAGTGAGTCCAGAGAGTGCACGGGCACCACTGGGGATGCACTGCAGTGAGTCCAGAAAGTGCACTGGCACCACTCGGGATGCAGCTCAGTGAGTCTAGAGAGTGCAGTGGCACCACTGGGGATACACTGCCGTGACTCCAGAGATTGCACTGACACCACTGGGGATGCAGTGCAGTGAGTGCAGAGAGTGCACTGGCACCACTGGGGATGCAGTGCAGTGAGTCCAGAGAGTGCACTGGCCCCATTGGGGATGCAGTGCTGTGAGTCCAGAGAGTGCACTGGCACCACTGGGGATGCAGTGCAGTGAGTCCAGAGAGTGCACTGGCACCACTGGGGATGCAGTGCAGTGAGTCCAGAGAGTGCACTGGCACCACTAGGGATGCAATGCAGTTAGTCCAGAGAGTGCACTGTCACCACTTGGGATGCAGTGCAGTGAGTCCAGAGAGTGCACTGGCACCACTGGGGATGCAATGCAGTTAGTCTAGAGAGTGCACTGGCTCCACTGGGGATGCAGTGCAGTGAGTCCAGAGAATGCAATGGCACCACAGGGGATGCACTGCAGTGATTCCAGAGAGTGCACTGGCACCACTGGGGATGCAGTGCAGTGAGTCCAGAGAGTGCACTGGCACCACTGGGGTTGCACTTCAGTGAGTCCAGAGAGTGCACTGGCACCACTGGGGTTTTAGTGCAGTGAGTCCAGAGAGTGCACTGGCACCACTGGGGATGCAGTGCAGTGAGTCCAGAGAGTGCACGGGCACCAATGGCGATGCACTGCAGTGAGTCCAGAAAGTGCACTGGCACCACTCGGGATGCAGCTCAGTGAGTCCAGAGAGTGCAGTGGCACCACTGGGGATACACTTCCGTGACTCAAGAGAGGGCACTGACACCACTGGGGATGCAGTGCAGTGAGTTCAGAGAGTGCACTGGCACCACTGGGGATGCAGTGCAGTGAGTCCAGGGAGTGCACAGGCACCACTGGGGATGCAGTGCCGTGAGTCCAGAGAGTGCACTGGACCAGTGGGAATGCACCTCGGTGAGTCCAGAGAGTGCACTGGCAACACAGGGGATGCAGTGCAGTGAGTGCAGAGAGTGCACTGGCACCCCTGGGGATGCACTGCAATGAGTCCAGAGAGTGCACAGGCACCACTGGGGATGCAGTGCAGTGAGTCCAGAGTGTGCACTGGCACTACTGGGGATGCAGTACAGTGAGTGCACTGGCACCACTGGGGCTTTAGTGCAGTGAGTCCAGAGATTGCACTAGCACCACTGGGGATGCAGTGTAGTGAGTCCAGAGACTACACTGGCACCACTGGGGATGCAGTGTAGTGAGTCCAGAGAGTGCACTGGCACCACTGTTCATTCAGCGATGTGAGTCCAGAGAGTGCACTGGCACCACAGGGGATGCAGTGCAGTGAGTCCAGAGAATGACCTGGCACTAATGGGGATGCACTGCAGTGACTCGAAGGAGTGCACTGGCACCACTGCGGATGCACTGCAGTGAGTCCGGAGAGTGCCCTGGCATCCCTGGGGATGCAGTGCAGTTAGTCCAAAGACTGCACTGGCACCACTGGGGATGCAGTGCAGTGAGTCCAGAGAGTGCAATGGCACCAGTGGGGATGCACTGCAGTGATTCCAGAGAGTGCACTGGCACCACTGGGGATGCAGTGCAGTGAGTCCAGAGAGTGCACTGGCACCACTGGGGATGCACTGCAGTGAGTCCAGAGAGTGCACTGGCACCACTGGGGTTTTAGTGCAGTGAGTCCAGAGAGTGCACTGGAACCACAGGTGATGCAGTGCAGTGAGTCCAGAGAGTGCATTGGCACCACTGGGGATGCAGTGCAGTGAGTCCAGAGAGTGCACTGGCACCACTGGGGATGCAGTGCAGTGAGTCCAGAGAGTGCACTGGAACCACAGGGGATGCACTGCAGTGAGTCCAGAGAGTGCACTGGCACTACTGGGGATGCAGTGCAGTTAGTGCAGAGAGTGCTCTGGCACCACTGGGGCTTTAGTGCAGTGAGTCCAAGAGTGCACTGGCACCACTGGGGATGCAGTGCTGTGTGTCCAGAGAGTGCACTGGCTCCAATGGGGATACACTGCAGTGACTCCAGACAGTGCACTGGCACCACTGGGTATGCAGTGCAGTGAGTCCAGAGAGTGCACTGGCACCACTGGGGATGCAGTGCAGTGAGTCCAGAGATTGCACTGGCACCACTGGGGCTTTAGTGCAGTGAGTCCAATAGTGCACTGGCACCACTGGGGATGCAGTGCTGTGTGTCCAGAGAGTACAGTTGCACCACTGGGGATACACTGCAGTGTGTCCAGAGAGTGCACTGGCACCACTGTGCTGCACTGCAGTGAGTCCAGAGATTGCACTGGCACCAGTGGGGATGCACTGCAGTGAGTCCAGAGACTACACTGGCACCACTGGGGATGCACTGCAGTGAGTCCAGAGAGTGCACTGGCACCACTGGGGATGCAGTGCAGTGAGTCCAGAGAGGCACTGTCACCACTGGGGATGCAGTGCAGTGAGTCCAGAGATTGCACTGTCACCACTGGGGATGCAGCGCAGTGACTCCAGAGAGTGCACTGGCACCACTGGGGATGCACTGCAGTGAGTCCAGAGAGTGCAGTGGCCCCATTGGGGATGCAGTGCTGTGAGTCCAGAGAGTGCACTGGCACCACTGTGCTGCACTGCAGTGAGTCCAATGATTGCACTGGCACCACTGGGGATGCACTGCAGTGAGTCCAGAGAGTGCACTGGCACCACTGGGGATGCAGTGCAGTGAGTCCAGAGAGTGCACTGGCACCACTGGGGATGCAGTGCAGTTAGTCCAGAGAGCCACTGTCACCACTGGGGATGCAGTGCAGTGAGTCCAGAGATTGCACTGTCACCACTGGGGATGCAGCGCAGTGACTACAGAGAGTGCACTGGCACCACAGGGGATGCAGTGCAGTGAGTCCAGAGAGTGCACTGGCACACTGGGGATGCACTGCAGTGAGTCCAGAGAGTGCACTGGCACCACTGGGGATGCACTGCAGTGAGTCCAGAGAGTGCACTGGCAACACTGGGGATGCAGTGCAGTGAGTGCAGATAGTGCACTGGCACCACTGGGGATGCAGTGCAGTGAGTCCAGAGAGTGCACTGGCACCACTGCGGATGCAGAGCAGTGACTACAGAGAGTGCACTGGCACCACTGGGGATGCACTGCAGTGAGTCCAGAGAGTGCACTGGCACACTGGGGATGCACTGCAGTGAGTCCACAGAGTGCAATGCCACCACTGGTGATGCAGTGCAGTGAGTCCAGAGAGTGCACTGGCACCACTGGGGATGCAGTGCAGTGAGTCCAGAGAGTGCACTGGCACCTCGGGTATGCACTGCAGTGAGTCCAGAGAGTGCACTGGCTCAACAGGAGATGCACTGCAGTGACTCCAGAGAGTCCACTGGCACCACTGGGGATGCTGTGCAGTGAGTCCAGAGAGTGCACTGGCACCACTGGGGATGCAGTGCAGTGAGTCCAGAGAGTGCAGTGCCCCATTGGGGATGCAGTGCTGTGAGTCCAGAGAGTGCCCTGGCACCACTGGGGATGCAGTGCAGTGAGTCCAGAGAGTGCACTGGCACCACTGGGGATGCAATGCAGTTAGTTCAGAGAGTGCACTGGCTCCACTGGGGATGCAGTGCAGTGAGTCCAGAGAGTGCACTGTCACCACTGGGGATGCAGTGCAGTGAGTCCAGAGAGTGCAATGGCACCACAGGGGATGCACTGCAGTGATTCCAGAGAGTGCACTGGCACCACTGGTGATGCAGTGCAGTGAGTCCAGAGAGTGCACTGGCACCACTGGGGTTGCACTTCAGTGAGTCCAGAGAGTGCACTGGCACCACTGGGGATGCAGCTCAGTGAGTCCAGAGAGTGCAGTGGCACCACTGGGGATACACTGAAGTGACTCCAGAGAGGGCACTGACACCACTGGGGATGCAGTGCAGTGAGTCAAGAGAGTGCACTGGCACCACTGGGGATGCAGTGCAGTTACTCCAGAGAGTGCACTGGCACCACTGGGGATGCAGTGCCGTGAGTTCAGAGAGTGCACTGGCACCACTGGGGATGCAGTGCAGTGAGTCCAGAGAGCCACTGTCACCACTGGGGATGCAGTGCAGTGAGTCCAGAGAGTGCACTGGCAACACTGGGGATGCAGTGCAGTGAGTCCAGAGAGTGCACTGGCACCACTGGGGATGCAGTGCAGTGAGTCCAGAGAGTGCACTGGCACCACTGGGGATGCACTGCAGTGAGTCCAGAGAGTGCACTGCCACCACTGGTGATGCAGTGCAGTGAGTCCAGAGAGTGCACTGGCACCACTGGGGATGCAGTGCAGTGAGTCCAGAGAGTGCACTGGCACCTTGGATATGCACTGCAGTGAGTCCAGAGAGTGCACTGGCTCAACAGGAGATGCACTGCAGTGACTCCAGAGAGTCCACTGGCACCACTGGGGATGCAGTGCAGTGAGTCCAGAGAGTGCACTGGCACCACTGGGGCTGCACTGCAGTGAGTCCAGAGAGTGCAGTGGCCCCATTGGGGATGCAGTGCTGCGAGTCCAGAGAGTGCACTGGCACCACTGGGGATGCAGTGCAATGAGTCCAGAGAGTGCACTGGCACCACTGGGGATGCAATGCAGTTAGTTCAGAGAGTGCACTGGCTCCACTGGGGGATGCAGTGCAGTGATTCCAGAGAGTGCACTGGCCCCACTGGGGATGCAGTGCAGTGAGTCCAGAGAGTGCACTGGCACCACTGCGGTTGCACTTCAGTGAGTCCAGAGAGTGCACTGGCACCCCTGGGGTTTTAGTGCAGTGAGTGCAGAGAGTGCACTGGCACCACTGGGGATGCAGTGCAGTGAGTCCAGAGAGTGCACGGGCACCACTGGGGATGCACTGCAGTGACTCCAGAGAGGGCACTGACACCACTGGGGATGCAGTGCAGTGAGTCCAGAGAGTGCACTGGCAGCACTGGGGATGAAGTGCCGTGAGTCCAGAGAGTGCACTGGCACCTCAGGGGCTGCACTGCAGTGAGTCCAGAGAGTGCACTGGACCACTGGGGATGCACCTCGGTGAGTCCAGAGAGTGCACTGGCACACTGGGGATGCAGTGCAGTGAGTCCAGAGAGTGCACTGCCACCACTGGTGATGCAGTTCAGTGAGTCCAGAGAGTGCACTGGCACCACTGGGGATGCAGTGTAGTGAGTCCAGAGAGTGCACTGGCACCACTGGGGATGCAGTGCAGTGAGTCCAGAGAGTGCACTGGCACCACTGGGGATGCACTGCAGTGAGTCCAGAGAGTGCACTGGCACACTGGGGATGCACTGCAGTGAGTCCAGAGAGTGCACTGGCACCACTGGGGATGCAGTGCAGTGAGTCCAGAGAGTGCACTGGCCCCACTGGGGATGCAGTGCAGTGAGTCCAGAGAGTGCACTGGCACCACTGGGGATGCAGTGCAGTGAGTCCAGAGAGTGCACTGGCACCTTGGGGATGCACTGCAGTGAGTCCAGAGAGTGCACTGGCTCAACAGCAGATGCACTGCAGTGACTCCAGAGAGTCCACTGGCACCACTGGGGATGCTGTGCAGTGAGTCCAGAGAGTGCACTGGCACCACTGGGGATGCACTGCAGTGAGTCCAGAGAGTGCACTGGCCCCATTGGGGATGCAGTGCTGTGAGTCCAGAGAGTGCACTGGCACCACTGGGGATGCATTGCAGTGAGTCGAGAGAGTGCACTGGCACCACTGGGGATGCAGTGCAGTGAGTCCAGAGAGTGCACGGGCACCACTGGGGATGCAGTGCAGTGAGTCCAGAAAGTGCACTGGCACCACTCGGGATGCAGCTCAGTGAGTCCAGAGAGTGCAGTGGCACTACTGGGGATACACTGCAGTGACACCAGAGAGGGCACTGACACCACTGGGGATGCAGTGCAGTGAGTCCAGAGAGTGCACTGGCACCACTGGGGATGCAGTGCAGTGACTACAGAGAGTGCACTGGCACCACTGGGGATGCACTGCAGTGAGTCCAGAGAGTGCACTGGCACACTGGGGATGCACTGCAGTGAGTCCAGAGAGTGCACTGGCACCACTGGGGATGCAGTGCAGTGAGTCCAGAGAGTGCACTGGCCCCACTGGGGATGCAGTGCAGTGAGTCCAGAGAGTGCACTGGCACCACTGGGGATGCAGTGCAGTGAGACCAGATAGTGCACTGGCACTTTGGGGATGCACTGCAGTGAGTCCAGAGAGTGCACTGGCTCAACAGGAGATGCACTGCAGTGACTCCAGAGAGTCCACTGGCACCACTGGGGATGCTGTGCAGTGAGTCCAGAGAGTGCACTGGCACCACTGGGGATGCACTGCAGTGAGTCCAGAGAGCGCACTGGCCCCATTGGGGATGCAGTGCTGTGAGTCCAGAGAGTGCACTGGCACCACTGGGGATGCATTGCAGTGAGTCGAGAGAGTGCACTGGCACCACTGGGGATGCAGTGCAGTGAGTCCAGAGAGTGCACGGGCACCACTGGGGATGCAGTGCAGTGAGTCCAGAAAGTGCACTGGCACCACTCGGGATGCAGCTCAGTGAGTCCAGAGAGTGCAGTGGCACCACTGGGGATACACTGCAGTGACACCAGAGAGGGCACTGACACCACTGGGGATGCAGTGCAGTGAGTCCAGAGAGTGCACTGGCACCACTGGGGATGCAGTGCAGTGACTCCAGAGAGTGCACTGGCACCACTGGGGATGCAGTGCCGTGAGTCCAGAGAGTGCACTGGCACCACTGGGGATGCAGTGCAGTGAGTCCAGAGAGTGCACTGGACCAGTGGGGATGCAGTGCAGTGAGTCCAGAGAGTGCACTGGCACCACTGGGGATGCAGTGCAGTGAGTCCAGAGAGTGCACTGGCACCACTGGGGATGCAGTGCAGTGACTACAGAGAGTGCACTGGCACCACTGGGGATGCAGTGCAGTGAGTCCAGAGAGTGCACTGGCACACTGGGGATGCACTGCAGTGAGTCCAGAGAGTGCACTGGCACCACTGGGGATGCAGTGCAGTGAGTCCAGAGAGTGCACTGGCACCACTGGGCATGCAGTGCAGTGAGGCCAGAGAGTGCACTGGCACCACTGGGGATGCAGTGCAGTGAGTCCAGAGAGTGCACTGGCACCTTGGGGATGCACTGCAGTGAGTCCAGAGAGTGCACTGGCTCAACAGGAGATGCACTGCAGTGAGTCCAGAGAGTGCACTGGCACCACTGGGGATGCTGTGCAGTGAGTCCAGAGAGTGCACTGGCACCACTGGGGATGCACTGCAGTGAGTCCAGAGAGTGCAGTGGCCCCATTGGGGATGCAGTGCAGTGAGTCCAGAGAGTGCACTGGCTCCACTGGGGGATGCAGTGCAGTGACTCCAGAGAGTGCACTGTCACCACTGGGGATGCAGTGCAGTGAGTCCAGAGAATGCAATGGCACCACAGGGGATGCACTGCAGTGATTCCAGAGAGTGCACTGGCACCAGTGGGGATGCAGTGCAGTGAGTCCAGAGAGTGCACTGGCACCACTGGGGTTGCACTTCAGTGAGTCCAGAGAGTGCACTGGCACCACTGGGGTTTTAGTGCAGTGAGTCCAGAGAGTGCACTGGCACCACTGGGGATGCAGTGCAGTGAGTCCAGAGAGTGCACGGGCACCACTGGGGATGCACTGCAGTGAGTCCAGAAAGTGCACTGGCACCACTCGGGATGCAGCTCAGTGAGTCCAGAGAGTGCAGTTGCACCACTGACGATACACTGCCGTGACTCCAGAGATTGCACTAACACCACTGGGGATGCAGTGCAGTGAGTGCAGAGAGTGCACTGGCACCACTGGGGATGCAGTGCAGTGAGTCCAGAGAGTGCACTGGCCCCACTGGGGATGCAGTGCTGTGAGTCCAGAGAGTGCACTGGCACCACTGGGGATGCAGTGCAGTGAGTCCAGAGAGTGCACTGGCACCACTGGGGATGCAGTGCAGTGAGTCCAGAGAGTGCACTGGCACCACTAGGGATGCAATGCAGTTAGTCCAGAGAGTGCACAGGCACCACTGGGGATGCAGTGCAGTGAGTCCAGAGAGTGCACTGGCACCACTGGGTATGCAATGCAGTTAGTCCAGAGAGTGCACTGGCTCCACTGGGGATGCAGTGCAGTGAGTCCAGAGAATGCAATGGCACCACAGGGGATGCACTGCAGTGATTCCAGAGAGTGCACTGGCACCACTGGGGATGCAGTGCAGTGAGTCCAGAGAGTGCACTGGCACCATTGGGGTTGCACTTCAGTGAGTCCAGAGAGTGCACTGGCACCACTGGGGTTTTAGTGCAGTGAGTCCAGAGAGTGCACTGGCACCAGTGGGGATGCAGGGCAGTGAGTCCAGAGAGTGCACGGGCACCACTGGGGATGCACTGCAGTGAGTCCAGAAAGTGCACTGGCACCACTCGGGATGCAGCTCAGTGAGTCCAGAGAGTGCAGTGGCACCACTGGGGATACACTTCCGTGACTCAAGAGAGGGCACTGACACCACTGGGGATGCAGTGCAGTGAGTTCAGAGAGTGCACTGGCACCACTGGGGATGCAGTGCAGTGAGTCCAGGGAGTGCACAGGCACCACTGGGGATGCAGTGCCGTGAGTCCAGAGAGTGCACTGGCACCTCAGGGGCTGCACTGCAGTGAGTCCAGAGAGTGCACTGGACCAGTGGGAATGCACCTCGGTGAGTCCAGAGAGTGCACTGGCAACACAGGGGATGCAGTGCAGTGAGTGCAGAGAGTGCACTGGCACCCCTGGGGATGCACTGCAGTGAGTCCAGAGAGTGCACAGGCACCACTGGGGATGCAGTGCAGGGAGTCCAGAGTGTGCACTGGCACTACTGGGGATGTAGTACAGTGAGTGCACTGGCACCACTGGGGCTTTAGTGCAGTGAGTCCAGAGATTGCACTAGCACCACTGGGGATGCAGTGTAGTGAGTCCAGAGACTACACTGGCACCACTGGGGATGCAGTGTAGTGAGTCCAGAGAGTGCACTGGCACCACTGTTCATTCAGTGATGTGAGTCCAGAGAGTGCACTGGCACCACAGGGGATGCAGTGCAGTGAGTCCAGAGAGTGCGCTGGCACCTCAGGGGCTGCACTGCAGTGAGTCCAGAGAATGCACTGGCACCACAGGGGATGCAGTGTAGTGAGTCCAGAGAGTTCACTGGCACCACTGGGGATGCACCTCGGTGAGTCCAGAGAGTGCACTGGGATCACTGGGGATGCAGTGCAGTGAGTGCAGAGAGTGCACTGGCACCACTGGGGATGCAGTGCAGTGAGTCCAGAGAGTGCACTGGCACCACTGCGGATGCACTGCAGTGAGTCCAGAGACTGCACAGGCACCACTGGGGATGCACTGCAGTGAGTCCAGAGAGTGCACTGGCACCACTGGGGATGCAGTGCAGTGAGTCCAGAGAGTGCACTGGCACCACTGGGGATGCAGTGCAGTGACTCCAGAGAGTGCACTGGCACCACTGGGGATGCAGTGCAGTGAATCCAGAGAGTGCACTGGCACCACTGGGGATGCAGTGCAGTGACTCCAGAGAGTGCCCTGGCACCACTGGGGATGCACTGCAGTGAGTCCAGAGAGTGCACTGGCACCACTGGGGATGCAGTGCAGTACTCCAGGGAGTGCACTGGCACCACTGGGGATGCAGTGCAGTGACTCCAGAGAGTGCACTGGCACCACTGCTGATGCAGTGCAGTGAGTCCAGAGAGTGCATGGGCACCACTGGGGATGCAGTGCAGTCAGTCCAGAGAGTGCACTGGCACCACTGGGGATTCACTGCAGTGAGTCCTGACAGTGCTCTGGCACCACTGGGGATTCACTGCAGTGAGTCCAGAGAGTGCTCTGGCACCAGTGGGGATGCAGTTCAGGGAGTCCAGAGAGTGCACTGGCACCACTGGGGATACACTGCAGTGACTCCAGAGAGGGCACTGGCACCACTGGGTCTGCACGGCAGTGAGTGCAGAGAGTGCACTGGACCACTGGGGATGCACCTCGGAGAGTCCAGAGAGTGCAAAGGCAACACTGGGGATGCAGTGCAGTTAGTGCAGAGAGTGCAATGGCACCACTGGGATGCAGTGCACTGACTGAGAGAGTGCACTGGCACCACTGGGGATGCAGTGCAGTGAGTCCAGAGACTGAACAGGCACCACTGGGGATGCAGTGCAGTGAGTCCAGAAAGTGCACTGGCACCACTCGGGATGCAGCTCAGTGAGTCCAGAGAGTGCAGTGGCACCACTGGGGATACACTGCAGTGACACCAGAGAGGGCACTGACACCACAGGGGATGCAGTGCAGTGAGTCCAGAGAGTGCACTGGCACCACTGGGGATGCAGTGCAGTGACTCCAGAGAGTGCACTGGCACCACTGGGGATGCAGTGCCGTGAGTCCAGAGAGTGCACTGGCATCTCAGGGGCTGCAGTGCAGTGAGTCCAGAGAGTGCACTGGACCAGTGGGGATGCACCTCGGTGAGTCCAGAGAGTGCACTGGCACACTGGGTATGCACTGCAGTGAGTCCAGAGAGTGCATTGCCGCCACTGGTGATGCAGTTCAGTGAGTCCAGAGAGTGCACTGGCACCACTGGTGATGCAGTGCAGTGAGTCCAGAGAGTGCACTGGCACCACTGGGGATGCAGTGCAGTGAGTCCAGAGAGTGCACTGGCACCACTGGGGATGCAATGCAGTTAGTCCAGAGAGTGCACTGGCTCCACTGGGGGATGCAGTGCAGTGACTCCAGAGAGTGCACTGTCACCACTGGGGATGCAGTGCAGTGAGTCCAGAGAGTGCACTGGCACCACTGGGGATGCAGTGCAGTGAGTCCAGAGAGTGCACTGGCCCCATTGCGGATGCAGTGCTGTGAGTCCAGAGAGTGCACTGGCACCACTGGGGATGCAGTGCAGTGAGTCCAGAGAGTGCACTGGCACCACTGGGGATGCAGTGCAGTGAGTCCAGAGAGTGCACTGGCACCACTAGGGATGCAATGCAGTTAGTCCAGAGAGTGCACTGTCACCACTTGGGATGCAGTGCAGTGAGTCCAGAGAGTGCACTGGCACCACTGGGGATGCAATGCAGTTAGTCCAGAGAGTGCACTGGCTCCACTGGGGATGCAGTGCAGTGAGTCCAGAGAATGCAATGGCACCACAGGGGATGCACTGCAGTGATTCCAGAGAGTGCACTGGCACCACTGGGGATGCAGTGCAGTGAGTCCAGAGAGTGCACTGGCACCACTGGGGTTGCACTTCAGTGAGTCCAGAGAGTGCACTGGCACGACTGGGGTTTTAGTGCAGTGAGTCCAGAGAGTGCACTGGCACCACTGGGGATGCAGTGCAGTGAGTCCAGAGAGTGCACGGGCACCAATGGCGATGCACTGCAGTGAGTCCAGAAAGTGCACTGGCACCACTCGGGATGCAGCTCAGTGAGTCCAGAGAGTGCAGTGGCACCACTGGGGATACACTTCCGTGACTCAAGAGAGGGCACTGACACCACTGGGGATGCAGTGCAGTGAGTTCAGAGAGTGCACTGGCACCACTGGGGATGCAGTGCAGTGAGTCCAGGGAGTGCACAGGCACCACTGGGGATGCAGTGCCGTGAGTCCAGAGAGTGCACTGGACCAGTGGGAATGCACCTCGGTGAGTCCAGAGAGTGCACTGGCAACACAGGGGATGCAGTGCAGTGAGTGCAGAGAGTGCACTGGCACCCCTGGGGATGCACTGCAATGAGTCCAGAGAGTGCACAGGCACCACTGGGGATGCAGTGCAGTGAGTCCAGAGTGTGCACTGGCACTACTGGGGATGCAGTACAGTGAGTGCACTGGCACCACTGGGGCTTTAGTGCAGTGAGTCCAGAGATTGCACTAGCACCACTGGGGATGCAGTGTAGTGAGTCCAGAGACTACACTGGCACCACTGGGGATGCAGTGTAGTGAGTCCAGAGAGTGCACTGGCACCACTGTTCATTCAGCGATGTGAGTCCAGAGAGTGCACTGGCACCACAGGGGATGCAGTGCAGTGAGTCCAGAGAATGACCTGGCACTAATGGGGATGCACTGCAGTGACTCGAAGGAGTGCACTGGCACCACTGCGGATGCACTGCAGTGAGTCCGGAGAGTGCCCTGGCATCCCTGGGGATGCAGTGCAGTTAGTCCAAAGAGTGCACTGGCACCACTGGGGATGCACTGCAGTGAGTCCAGAGAGTGCAATGGCACCAGTGGGGATGCACTGCAGTGATTCCAGAGAGTGCACTGGCACCACTGGGGATGCACTGCAGTGAGTCCAGAGAGTGCACTGGCACCACTGGGGATGCACTGCAGTGAGTCCAGAGAGTGCACTGGCACCACTGGGGTTTTAGTGCAGTGAGTCCAGAGAGTGCACTGGCACCTTGGGGATGCACTGCAGTGAGTCCAGAGAGTGCACTGGCTCAACAGGAGATGCACTGCAGTGACTCCAGAGAGTCCACTGGCACCACTGGGGATGCTGTGCAGTGAGTCCAGAGAGTGCACTGGCACCACTGGGGATGCACTGCAGTGAGTCCAGAGAGTGCACTGGCCCCATTGGGGATGCAGTGCTGTGAGTCCAGAGAGTGCACTGGCACCACTGGGGATGCATTGCAGTGAGTCGAGAGAGTGCACTGGCACCACTGGGGATGCAGTGCAGTGAGTCCAGAGAGTGCACGGGCACCACTGGGGATGCAGTGCAGTGAGTCCAGAAAGTGCACTGGCACCACTCGGGATGCAGCTCAGTGAGTCCAGAGAGTGCAGTGGCACCACTGGGGATACACTGCAGTGACACCAGAGAGGGCACTGACACCACAGGGGATGCAGTGCAGTGAGTCCAGAGAGTGCACTGGCACCACTGGGGATGCAGTGCAGTGACTCCAGAGAGTGCACTGGCACCACTGGGGATGCAGTGCCGTGAGTCCAGAGAGTGCACTGGCATCTCAGGGGCTGCAGTGCAGTGAGTCCAGAGAGTGCACTGGACCAGTGGGGATGCACCTCGGTGAGTCCAGAGAGTGCACTGGCACACTGGGTATGCACTGCAGTGAGTCCAGAGAGTGCATTGCCGCCACTGGTGATGCAGTTCAGTGAGTCCAGAGAGTGCACTGGCACCACTGGTGATGCAGTGCAGTGAGTCCAGAGAGTGCACTGGCACCACTGGGGATGCAGTGCAGTGAGTCCAGAGAGTGCACTGGCACCACTGGGGATGCAATGCAGTTAGTCCAGAGAGTGCACTGGCTCCACTGGGGGATGCAGTGCAGTGACTCCAGAGAGTGCACTGTCACCACTGGGGATGCAGTGCAGTGAGTCCAGAGAATGCAATGGCACCACAGGGGATGCACTGCAGTGATTCCAGAGAGTGCACTGGCACCACTGGGGATGCAGTGCAGTGAGTCCAGAGAGTGCACTGGCACCACTGGGGTTGCACTTCAGTGAGTCCGGAGAGTGCACTGGCACCACTGGGGTTTTAGTGCAGTGAGTCCAGAGAGTGCACTGGCACCACTGGGGATGCAGTGCAGTGAGTCCAGAGAGTGCACGGGCACCACTGGGGATGCACTGCAGTGAGTCCAGAAAGTGCACTGGCACCACTGGGGATGCAGCTCAGTGAGTCTAGAGAGTGCAGTGGCACCACTGGGGATACACTGCCGTGACTCCAGAGATTGCACTGACACCACTGGGGATGCAGTGCAGTGAGTGCAGAGAGTGCACTGGCACCACTGGGGATGCAGTGCAGTGAGTCCAGAGAGTGCACTGGCCCCATTGGGGATGCAGTGCTGTGAGTCCAGAGAGTGCACTGGCACCACTGGGGATGCAGTGCAGTGAGTCCAGAGAGTGCACTGGCACCACTGGGGATGCAGTGCAGTGACTCCAGAGAGTGCACTGGCACCACTAGGGATGCAATGCAGTTAGTCCAGAGAGTGCACTGTCACCACTTGGGATGCAGTGCAGTGAGTCCAGAGAGTGCACTGGCACCACTGGGGATGCAATGCAGTTAGTCTAGAGAGTGCACTGGCTCCACTGGGGATGCAGTGCAGTGAGTCCAGAGAATGCAATGGCACCACAGGGGATGCACTGCAGTGATTCCAGAGAGTGCACTGGCACCACTGGGGATGCAGTGCAGTGAGTCCAGAGAGTGCACTGGCACCACTGGGGTTGCACTTCAGTGAGTCCAGAGAGTGCACTGGCACCACTGGGGTTTTAGTGCAGTGAGTCCAGAGAGTGCACTGGCACCACTGGGGATGCAGTGCAGTGAGTCCAGAGAGTGCACGGGCACCAATGGCGATGCACTGCAGTGAGTCCAGAAAGTGCACTGGCACCACTCGGGATGCAGCTCAGTGAGTCCAGAGAGTGCAGTGGCACCACTGGGGATACACTTCCGTGACTCAAGAGAGGGCACTGACACCACTGGGGATGCAGTGCAGTGAGTTCAGAGAGTGCACTGGCACCACTGGGGATGCAGTGCAGTGAGTCCAGGGAGTGCACAGGCACCACTGGGGATGCAGTGCCGTGAGTCCAGAGAGTGCACTGGACCAGTGGGAATGCACCTCGGTGAGTCCAGAGAGTGCACTGGCAACACAGGGGATGCAGTGCAGTGAGTGCAGAGAGTGCACTGGCACCCCTGGGGATGCACTGCAATGAGTCCAGAGAGTGCACAGGCACCACTGGGGATGCAGTGCAGTGAGTCCAGAGTGTGCACTGGCACTACTGGGGATGCAGTACAGTGAGTGCACTGGCACCACTGGGGCTTTAGTGCAGTGAGTCCAGAGATTGCACTAGCACCACTGGGGATGCAGTGTAGTGAGTCCAGAGACTACACTGGCACCACTGGGGATGCAGTGTAGTGAGTCCAGAGAGTGCACTGGCACCACTGTTCATTCAGCGATGTGAGTCCAGAGAGTGCACTGGCACCACAGGGAATGCAGTGCAGTGAGTCCAGAGAATGACCTGGCACTAATGGGGATGCACTGCAGTGACTCGAAGGAGTGCACTGGCACCACTGCGGATGCACTGCAGTGAGTCCGGAGAGTGCCCTGGCATCCCTGGGGATGCAGTGCAGTTAGTCCAAAGACTGCACTGGCACCACTGGGGATGCAGTGCAGTGAGTCCAGAGAGTGCAATGGCACCAGTGGGGATGCACTGCAGTGATTCCAGAGAGTGCACTGGCACCACTGGGGATGCAGTGCAGTGAGTCCAGAGAGTGCACTGGCACCACTGGGGATGCACTGCAGTGAGTCCAGAGAGTGCACTGGCACCACTGGGGTTTTAGTGCAGTGAGTCCAGAGAGTGCACTGGAACCACAGGTGATGCAGTGCAGTGAGTCCAGAGAGTGCATTGGCACCACTGGGGATGCAGTGCAGTGAGTCCAGAGAGTGCACTGGCACCACTGGGGATGCAGTGCAGTGAGTCCAGAGAGTGCACTGGAACCACAGGGGATGCACTGCAGTGATTCCAGAGAGTGCACTGGCACCACTGGGGATGCACTGCAGTGAGTCCAGAGAGTGCACTGGCACTACTGGGGATGCAGTGCAGTTAGTGCAGAGAGTGCTCTGGCACCACTGGGGCTTTAGTGCAGTGAGTCCAAGAGTGCACTGGCACCACTGGGGATGCAGTGCTGTGTGTCCAGAGAGTGCACTGGCTCCAATGGGGATACACTGCAGTGACTCCAGACAGTGCACTGGCACCACTGGGTATGCAGTGCAGTGAGTCCAGAGAGTGCACTGGCACCACTGGGGATGCAGTGCAGTGAGTCCAGAGATTGCACTGGCACCACTGGGGCTTTAGTTCAGTGAGTCCAATAGTGCACTGGCACCACTGGGGATGCAGTGCTGTGTGTCCAGAGAGTACAGTTGCACCACTGGGGATACACTGCAGTGTGTCCAGAGAGTGCACTGGCACCACTGTGCTGCACTGCAGTGAGTCCAGAGATTGCACTGGCACCAGTGGGGATGCACTGCAGTGAGTCCAGAGACTACACTGGCACCACTGGGGATGCACTGCAGTGAGTCCAGAGAGTGCACTGGCACCACTGGGGATGCAGTGCAGTGAGTCCAGAGAGGCACTGTCACCACTGGGGATGCAGTGCAGTGAGTCCAGAGATTGCACTGTCACCACTGGGGATGCAGCGCAGTGACTCCAGAGAGTGCACTGGCACCACTGGGGATGCACTGCAGTGAGTCCAGAGAGTGCAGTGGCCCCATTGGGGATGCAGTGCTGTGAGTCCAGAGAGTGCACTGGCACCACTGTGCTGCACTGCAGTGAGTCCAATGATTGCACTGGCACCAGTGGGGATGCACTGCAGTGAGTCCAGAGAGTGCACTGGCACCACTGGGGATGCAGTGCAGTGAGTCCAGAGAGTGCACTGGCACCACTGGGGATGCAGTGCAGTTAGTCCAGAGAGCCACTGTCACCACTGGGGATGCAGTGCAGTGAGTCCAGAGATTGCACTGTCACCACTGGGGATGCAGCGCAGTGACTACAGAGAGTGCACTGGCACCACAGGGGATGCAGTGCAGTGAGTCCAGAGAGTGCACTGGCACACTGGGGATGCACTGCAGTGAGTCCAGAGAGTGCACTGGCACCACTGGGGATGCACTGCAGTGAGTCCAGAGAGTGCACTGGCAACACTGGGGATGCAGTGCAGTGAGTGCAGATAGTGCACTGGCACCACTGGGGATGCAGTGCAGTGAGTCCAGAGAGTGCACTGGCACCACTGCGGATGCAGTGCAGTGACTACAGAGAGTGCACTGGCACCACTGGGGATGCACTGCAGTGAGTCCAGAGAGTGCACTGGCACACTGGGGATGCACTGCAGTGAGTCCACAGAGTGCAATGCCACCACTGGTGATGCAGTGCAGTGAGTCCAGAGAGTGCACTGGCACCACTGGGGATGCAGTGCAGTGAGTCCAGAGAGTGCACTGGCACCTCGGGTATGCACTGCAGTGAGTCCAGAGAGTGCACTGGCTCAACAGGAGATGCACTGCAGTGACTCCAGAGAGTCCACTGGCACCACTGGGGATGCTGTGCAGTGAGTCCAGAGAGTGCACTGGCACCACTGGGGATGCAGTGCAGTGAGTCCAGAGAGTGCAGTGCCCCATTGGGGATGCAGTGCTGTGAGTCCAGAGAGTGCCCTGGCACCACTGGGGATGCAGTGCAGTGAGTCCAGAGAGTGCACTGGCACCACTGGGGATGCAATGCAGTTAGTTCAGAGAGTGCACTGGCTCCACTGGGGGATGCAGTGCAGTGAGTCCAGAGAGTGCACTGTCACCACTGGGGATGCAGTGCAGTGAGTCCAGAGAGTGCAATGGCACCACAGGGGATGCACTGCAGTGATTCCAGAGAGTGCACTGGCACCACTGGTGATGCAGTGCAGTGAGTCCAGAGAGTGCACTGGCACCACTGGGGTTGCACTTCAGTGAGTCCAGAGAGTGCACTGGCACCACTGGGGATGCAGCTCAGTGAGTCCAGAGAGTGCAGTGGCACCACTGGGGATACACTGAAGTGACTCCAGAGAGGGCACTGACACCACTGGGGATGCAGTGCAGTGAGTCAAGAGAGTGCACTGGCACCACTGGGGATGCAGTGCAGTTACTCCAGAGAGTGCACTGGCACCACTGGGGATGCAGTGCCGTGAGTTCAGAGAGTGCACTGGCACCACTGGGGATGCAGTGCAGTGAGTCCAGAGAGCCACTGTCACCACTGGGGATGCAGTGCAGTGAGTCCAGAGAGTGCACTGGCAACACTGGGGATGCAGTGCAGTGAGTCCAGAGAGTGCACTGGCACCACTGGGGATGCAGTGCAGTGAGTCCAGAGAGTGCACTGGCACCACTGGGGATGCACTGCAGTGAGTCCAGAGAGTGCACTGCCACCACTGGTGATGCAGTGCAGTGAGTCCAGAGAGTGCACTGGCACCACTGGGGATGCAGTGCAGTGAGTCCAGAGAGTGCACTGGCACCTTGGATATGCACTGCAGTGAGTCCAGAGAGTGCACTGGCTCAACAGGAGATGCACTGCAGTGACTCCAGAGAGTCCACTGGCACCACTGGGGATGCAGTGCAGTGAGTCCAGAGAGTGCACTGGCACCACTGGGGCTGCACTGCAGTGAGTCCAGAGAGTGCAGTGGCCCCATTGGGGATGCAGTGCTGCGAGTCCAGAGAGTGCACTGGCACCACTGGGGATGCAGTGCAATGAGTCCAGAGAGTGCACTGGCACCACTGGGGATGCAATGCAGTTAGTTCAGAGAGTGCACTGGCTCCACTGGGGGATGCAGTGCAGTGACTCCAGAGAGTGCACTGTCACCACTGGGGATGCAGTGCAGTGAGTCCAGAGAGTGCAATGGCACCACAGGGGATGCACTGCAGTGATTCCAGAGAGTGCACTGGCCCCACTGGGGATGCAGTGCAGTGAGTCCAGAGAGTGCACTGGCACCACTGCGGTTGCACTTCAGTGAGTCCAGAGAGTGCACTGGCACCCCTGGGGTTTTAGTGCAGTGAGTGCAGAGAGTGCACTGGCACCACTGGGGATGCAGTGCAGTGAGTCCAGAGAGTGCACGGGCACCACTGGGGATGCACTGCAGTGACTCCAGAGAGGGCACTGACACCACTGGGGATGCAGTGCAGTGAGTCCAGAGAGTGCACTGGCAGCACTGGGGATGAAGTGCCGTGAGTCCAGAGAGTGCACTGGCACCTCAGGGGCTGCACTGCAGTGAGTCCAGAGAGTGCACTGGACCAATGGGGATGCACCTCGGTGAGTCCAGAGAGTGCACTGGCACCACTGTGCTGCACTGCAGTGAGTCCAATGATTGCACTGGCACCAGTGGGGATGCACTGCAGTGAGTCCAGAGAGTGCACTGGCACCACTGGGGATGCAGTGCAGTGAGTCCAGAGAGTGCACTGGCACCACTGGGGATGCAGTGCAGTTAGTCCAGAGAGCCACTGTCACCACTGGGGATGCAGTGCAGTGAGTCCAGAGATTGCACTGTCACCACTGGGGATGCAGCGCAGTGACTACAGAGAGTGCACTGGCACCACAGGGGATGCAGTGCAGTGAGTCCAGAGAGTGCACTGGCACACTGGGGATGCACTGCAGTGAGTCGAGAGAGTGCACTGGCACCACTGGGGATGCACTGCAGTGAGTCCAGAGAGTGCACTGGCAACACTGGGGATGCAGTGCAGTGAGTGCAGATAGTGCACTGGCACCACTGGGGATGGAGTGCAGTGAGTCCAGAGAGTGCACTGGCACCACTGCGGATGCAGTGCAGTGACTACAGAGAGTGCACTGGCACCACTGGGGATGCACTGCAGTGAGTCCAGAGAGTGCACTGGCACACTGGGGATGCACTGCAGTGAGTCCACAGAGTGCAATGCCACCACTGGTGATGCAGTGCAGTGAGTCCAGAGAGTGCACTGGCACCACTGGGGATGCAGTGCAGTGAGTCCAGAGAGTGCACTGGCACCTCGGGTATGCACTGCAGTGAGTCCAGAGAGTGCACTGGCTCAACAGGAGATGCACTGCAGTGACTCCAGAGAGTCCACTGGCACCACTGGGGATGCTGTGCAGTGAGTCCAGAGAGTGCACTGGCACCACTGGGGATGCAGTGCAGTGAGTCCAGAGAGTGCAGTGCCCCATTGGGGATGCAGTGCTGTGAGTCCAGAGAGTGCCCTGGCACCACTGGGGATGCAGTGCAGTGAGTCCAGAGAGTGCACTGGCACCACTGGGGATGCAATGCAGTTAGTTCAGAGAGTGCACTGGCTCCACTGGGGGATGCAGTGCAGTGAGTCCAGAGAGTGCACTGTCACCACTGGGGATGCAGTGCAGTGAGTCCAGAGAGTGCAATGGCACCACAGGGGATGCACTGCAGTGATTCCAGAGAGTGCACTGGCACCACTGGTGATGCAGTGCAGTGAGTCCAGAGAGTGCACTGGCACCACTGGGGTTGCACTTCAGTGAGTCCAGAGAGTGCACTGGCACCACTGGGGATGCAGCTCAGTGAGTCCAGAGAGTGCAGTGGCACCACTGGGGATACACTGAAGTGACTCCAGAGAGGGCACTGACACCACTGGGGATGCAGTGCAGTGAGTCAAGAGAGTGCACTGGCACCACTGGGGATGCAGTGCAGTTACTCCAGAGAGTGCACTGGCACCACTGGGGATGCAGTGCCGTGAGTTCAGAGAGTGCACTGGCACCACTGGGGATGCAGTGCAGTGAGTCCAGAGAGCCACTGTCACCACTGGGGATGCAGTGCAGTGAGTCCAGAGAGTGCACTGGCAACACTGGGGATGCAGTGCAGTGAGTCCAGAGAGTGCACTGGCACCACTGGGGATGCAGTGCAGTGAGCCCAGAGAGTGCACTGGCACCACTGGGGATGCACTGCAGTGAGTCCAGAGAGTGCACTGCCACCACTGGTGATGCAGTGCAGTGAGTCCAGAAAGTGCACTGGCACCACTGGGGATGCAGTGCAGTGAGTCCAGAGAGTGCACTGGCACCTTGGATATGCACTGCAGTGAGTCCAGAGAGTGCACTGGCTCAACAGGAGATGCACTGCAGTGACTCCAGAGAGTCCACTGGCACCACTGGGGATGCAGTGCAGTGAGTCCAGAGAGTGCACTGGCACCACTGGGGCTGCACTGCAGTGAGTCCAGAGAGTGCAGTGGCCCCATTGGGGATGCAGTGCTGCGAGTCCAGAGAGTGCACTGGCACCACTGGGGATGCAGTGCAATGAGTCCAGAGAGTGCACTGGCACCACTGGGGATGCAATGCAGTTAGTTCAGAGAGTGCACTGGCTCCACTGGGGGATGCAGTGCAGTGACTCCAGAGAGTGCACTGTCACCACTGGGGATGCAGTGCAGTGAGTCCAGAGAGTGCAATGGCACCACAGGGGATGCACTGCAGTGATTCCAGAGAGTGCACTGGCCCCACTGGGGATGCAGTGCAGTGAGTCCAGAGAGTGCACTGGCACCACTGCGGTTGCACTTCAGTGAGTCCAGAGAGTGCACTGGCACCCCTGGGGTTTTAGTGCAGTGAGTGCAGAGAGTGCACTGGCACCACTGGGGATGCAGTGCAGTGAGTCCAGAGAGTGCACGGGCACCACTGGGGATGCACTGCAGTGACTCCAGAGAGGGCACTGACACCACTGGGGATGCAGTGCAGTGAGTCCAGAGAGTGCACTGGCAGCACTGGGGATGAAGTGCCGTGAGTCCAGAGAGTGCACTGGCACCTCAGGGGCTGCACTGCAGTGAGTCCAGAGAGTGCACTGGACCACTGGGGATGCACCTCGGTGAGTCCAGAGAGTGCACTGGCACACTAGGGATGCAGTGCAGTGAGTCCAGAGAGTGCACTGCCACCACTGGTGATGCAGTTCAGTGAGTCCAGAGAGTGCACTGGCACCACTGGGGATGCAGTGTAGTGAGTCCAGAGAGTGCACTGGCACCACTGGGGATGCAGTGCAGTGAGTCCAGAGAGTGCACTGGCACCACTGGGGATGCAGTGCAGTGACTACAGAGAGTGCACTGGCACCACTGGGGATGCACTGCAGTGAGTCCAGAGAGTGCACTGGCACACTGGGGATGCACTGCAGTGAGTCCAGAGAGTGCACTGGCACCACTGGGGATGCAGTGCAGTGAGTCCAGAGAGTGCACTGGCCCCACTGGGGATGCAGTGCAGTGAGTCCAGAGAGTGCACTGGCACCACTGGGGATGCAGTGCAGTGAGTCCAGAGAGTGCACTGGCACCTTGGGGATGCACTGCAGTGAGTCCAGAGAGTGCACTGGCTCAACAGCAGATGCACTGCAGTGACTCCAGAGAGTCCACTGGCACCACTGGGGATGCTGTGCAGTGAGTCCAGAGAGTGCACTGGCACCACTGGGGATGCACTGCAGTGAGTCCAGAGAGTGCACTGGCCCCATTGGGGATGCAGTGCTGTGAGTCCAGAGAGTGCACTGGCACCACTGGGGATGCATTGCAGTGAGTCGAGAGAGTGCACTGGCACCACTGGGGATGCAGTGCAGTGAGTCCAGAGAGTGCACGGGCACCACTGGGGATGCAGTGCAGTGAGTCCAGAAAGTGCACTGGCACCACTCGGGATGCAGCTCAGTGAGTCCAGAGAGTGCAGTGGCACTACTGGGGATACACTGCAGTGACACCAGAGAGGGCACTGACACCACTGGGGATGCAGTGCAGTGAGTCCAGAGAGTGCACTGGCACCACTGGGGATGCAGTGCAGTGACTACAGAGAGTGCACTGGCACCACTGGGGATGCACTGCAGTGAGTCCAGAGAGTGCACTGGCACACTGGGGATGCACTGCAGTGAGTCCAGAGAGTGCACTGGCACCACTGGGGATGCAGTGCAGTGAGTCCAGAGAGTGCACTGGCCCCACTGGGGATGCAGTGCAGTGAGTCCAGAGAGTGCACTGGCACCACTGGGGATGCAGTGCAGTGAGACCAGAGAGTGCACTGGCACTTTGGGGATGCACTGCAGTGAGTCCAGAGAGTGCACTGGCTCAACAGGAGATGCACTGCAGTGACTCCAGAGAGTCCACTGGCACCACTGGGGATGCTGTGCAGTGAGTCCAGAGAGTGCACTGGCACCACTGGGGATGCACTGCAGTGAGTCCAGAGAGCGCACTGGCCCCATTGGGGATGCAGTGCTGTGAGTCCAGAGAGTGCACTGGCACCACTGGGGATGCATTGCAGTGAGTCGAGAGAGTGCACTGGCACCACTGGGGATGCAGTGCAGTGAGTCCAGAGAGTGCACGGGCACCACTGGGGATGCAGTGCAGTGAGTCCAGAAAGTGCACTGGCACCACTCGGGATGCAGCTCAGTGAGTCCAGAGAGTGCAGTGGCACCACTGGGGATACACTGCAGTGACACCAGAGAGGGCACTGACACCACTGGGGATGCAGTGCAGTGAGTCCAGAGAGTGCACTGGCACCACTGGGGATGCAGTGCAGTGACTCCAGAGAGTGCACTGGCACCACTGGGGATGCAGTGCCGTGAGTCCAGAGAGTGCACTGGCAGCTCAGGGGCTGCAGTGCAGTGAGTCCAGAGAGTGCACTGGACCAGTGGGGATGCAGTGCAGTGAGTCCAGAGAGTGCACTGGCACCACTGGGGATGCAGTGCAGTGAGTCCAGAGAGTGCACTGGCACCACTGGGGATGCAGTGCAGTGACTACAGAGAGTGCACTGGCACCACCACTGGGGATGCAGTGCAGTGAGTCCAGAGAGTGCACTGGCACACTGGGGATGCACTGCAGTGAGTCCAGAGAGTGCACTGGCACCACTGGGGATGCAGTGCAGTGAGTCCAGAGAGTGCACTGGCACCACTGGGCATGCAGTGCAGTGAGGCCAGAGAGTGCACTGGCACCACTGGGGATGCAGTGCAGTGAGTCCAGAGAGTGCACTGGCACCTTGGGGATGCACTGCAGTGAGTCCAGAGAGTGCACTGGCTCAACAGGAGATGCACTGCAGTGAGTCCAGAGAGTGCACTGGCACCACTGGGGATGCTGTGCAGTGAGTCCAGAGAGTGCACTGGCACCACTGGGGATGCACTGCAGTGAGTCCAGAGAGTGCAGTGGCCCCATTGGGGATGCAGTGCAGTGAGTCCAGAGAGTGCACTGGCTCCACTGGGGGATGCAGTGCAGTGACTCCAGAGAGTGCACTGTCACCACTGGGGATGCAGTGCAGTGAGTCCAGAGAATGCAATGGCACCACAGGGGATGCACTGCAGTGATTCCAGAGAGTGCACTGGCACCAGTGGGGATGCAGTGCAGTGAGTCCAGAGAGTGCACTGGCACCACTGGGGTTGCACTTCAGTGAGTCCAGAGAGTGCACTGGCACCACTGGGGTTTTAGTGCAGTGAGTCCAGAGAGTGCACTGGCACCACTGGGGATGCAGTGCAGTGAGTCCAGAGAGTGCACGGGCACCACTGGGGATGCACTGCAGTGAGTCCAGAAAGTGCACTGGCACCACTCGGGATGCAGCTCAGTGAGTCCAGAGAGTGCAGTTGCACCACTGACGATACACTGCCGTGACTCCAGAGATTGCACTAACACCACTGGGGATGCAGTGCAGTGAGTGCAGAGAGTGCACTGGCACCACTGGGGATGCAGTGCAGTGAGTCCAGAGAGTGCACTGGCCCCACTGGGGATGCAGTGCTGTGAGTCCCGAGAGTGCACTGGCACCACTGGGGATGCAGTGCAGTGAGTCCAGAGAGTGCACTGGCACCACTGGGGATGCAGAGCAGTGAGTCCAGAGAGTGCACTGGCACCACTAGGGATGCAATGCAGTTAGTCCAGAGAGTGCACAGGCACCACTGGGGATGCAGTGCAGTGAGTCCAGAGAGTGCACTGGCACCACTGGGTATGCAATGCAGTTAGTCCAGAGAGTGCACTGGCTCCACTGGGGATGCAGTGCAGTGAGTCCAGAGAATGCAATGGCACCACAGGGGATGCACTGCAGTGATTCCAGAGAGTGCACTGGCACCACTGGGGATGCAGTGCAGTGAGTCCAGAGAGTGCACTGGCACCATTGGGGTTGCACTTCAGTGAGTCCAGAGAGTGCACTGGCACCACTGGGGTTTTAGTGCAGTGAGTCCAGAGAGTGCACTGGAACCAGTGGGGATGCAGGGCAGTGAGTCCAGAGAGTGCACGGGCACCACTGGGGATGCACTGCAGTGAGTCCAGAAAGTGCACTGGCACCACTCGGGATGCAGCTCAGTGAGTCCAGAGAGTGCAGTGGCACCACTGGGGATACACTTCCGTGACTCAAGAGAGGGCACTGACACCACTGGGGATGCAGTGCAGTGAGTTCAGAGAGTGCACTGGCACCACTGGGGATGCAGTGCAGTGAGTCCAGGGAGTGCACAGGCACCACTGGGGATGCAGTGCCGTGAGTCCAGAGAGTGCACTGGCACCTCAGGGGCTGCACTGCAGTGAGTCCAGAGAGTGCACTGGACCAGTGGGAATGCACCTCGGTGAGTCCAGAGAGTGCACTGGCAACACAGGGGATGCAGTGCAGTGAGTGCAGAGAGTGCACTGGCACCCCTGGGGATGCACTGCAGTGAGTCCAGAGAGTGCACAGGCACCACTGGGGATGCAGTGCAGGGAGTCCAGAGTGTGCACTGGCACTACTGGGGATGTAGTACAGTGAGTGCACTGGCACCACTGGGGCTTTAGTGCAGTGAGTCCAGAGATTGCACTAGCACCACTGGGGATGCAGTGTAGTGAGTCCAGAGACTACACTGGCACCACTGGGGATGCAGTGTAGTGAGTCCAGAGAGTGCACTGGCACCACTGTTCATTCAGTGATGTGAGTCCAGAGAGTGCACTGGCACCACAGGGGATGCAGTGCAGTGAGTCCAGAGAGTGCGCTGGCACCTCAGGGGCTGCACTGCAGTGAGTCCAGAGAGTGCACTGGCACCACTGCGGATGCACTGCAGTGAGTCCAGAGACTGCACAGGCACCACTGGGGATGCACTGCAGTGAGTCCAGAGAGTGCACTGGCACCACTGGGGATGCAGTGCAGTGAGTCCAGAGAGTGCACTGGCACCACTGGGGATGCAGTGCAGTGACTCCAGAGAGTGCACTGGCACCACTGGGGATGCAGTGCAGTGAATCCAGAGAGTGCACTGGCACCACTGGGGATGCAGTGCAGTGACTCCAGAGAGTGCCCTGGCACCACTGGGGATGCAGTGCAGTGAGTCCAGAGAGTGCACTGGCACCACTGGGGATGCAGTGCAGTACTCCAGGGAGTGCACTGGCACCACTGGGGATGCAGTGCAGTGACTCCAGAGAGTGCACTGGCACCACTGCTGATGCAGTGCAGTGAGTCCAGAGAGTCCACTGTCACCACTGGGGATGCAGTGCAGTGAGTCCAGAGAGTGCATGGGCACCACTGGGGATGCAGTGCAGTCAGTCCAGAGAGTGCACTGGCACCACTGGGGATTCACTGCAGTGAGTCCTGACAGTGCTCTGGCACCACTGGGGATTCACTGCAGTGAGTCCAGAGAGTGCTCTGGCACCAGTGGGGATGCAGTTCAGGGAGTCCAGAGAGTGCACTGGCACCACTGGGGATACACTGCAGTGACTCCAGAGAGGGCACTGGCACCACTGGGTCTGCACGGCAGTGAGTGCAGAGAGTGCACTGGACCACTGGGGATGCACCTCGGAGAGTCCAGAGAGTGCAAAGGCAACACTGGGGATGCAGTGCAGTTAGTGCAGAGAGTGCAATGGCACCACTGGGATGCAGTGCACTGACTGAGAGAGTGCACTGGCACCACTGGGGATGCAGTGCAGTGAGTCCAGAGACTGAACAGGCACCACTGGGGATGCAGTGCAGTGAGTCCAGAGAGTGCACTGGCACCACTGGGGATGCAGTGCAGTGAGTCCAGAGAGTGCACTGGCACCACTGGGGATGCACTGCAGTGAGTCCAGAGAGTGCACTGGCACCACTGGGGTGCAGTGCAGTGAGTGCAGAGAGTGCACTGGCCCCACTGGGGCTTTAGTGCAGTGAGTCCAGAGAGTGCACTGGCACCACTGGAGATGCATTGCAGTGAGCCCAGAGAGTGCACTGGCACCACTGGGGATGCAGTGCACTGAGTCCAGAGAGTGCACTGGCACCACTGGGGATGCACTGCAGTGAGTCCAGAGAGTGCACTGGCACCACTGTGGTGCAGTGCAGTGAGTGCAGAGAGTGCACTGGCCCCACTGGGGCTTTAGTGCAGTGAGTCCAGAGAGTGCACTGGCACCACTGGGGATGCACTGCAGTGAGTCCAGAGAGTGCACTGGCACCACTGGGGATGCAGTGCAGTGAGTCCAGAGACTGCACTGGCACCAACTGGAGCTGCACTGCAGTGAGTCCTGAGATTGCACTAGCACCACTGGGGATGCAGTGTAGTGAGTCCAGAGACTACACTGACACCACTGGGGATGCAGTGCAGTGAGTCCAGAGAGTGCACTGGCACCACTGGTGATGCACCTCGGTGAGTCCAGAGACTGCACTGGCACCACTGGGGATGCAGTGCAGTGAGTCCAGAGAGTGCACTGGCACCACTGGGAATGCAGTGCAGTGACTCCAGAGAGTGCACTGGCACCACTGGGGATGCAGTGCAGTGAGTCCAGAGAGTGCACTGGCACCACTGGGGATGCAGTGCAGTGACTCCAGAGAGTGCACAGGCACCACTGGGGATGCACTGCAGTGAGTCCATAGAGTGCACTGGCACCACTGGGGATGCAGTGCAGTGAGTCCAGAGAGTGCACTGGCACCACTGGAGATGCAGTGCAGTGAGTCCAGAGAGTGCACTTTCACCTTTCGTGATGCAATGCAGTGAGTCCAGAGAGGGCCCTGGCACCACTGGGAATGCAGTGCAGTGAGTCCAGAGAGTGCAATGGCACCACAGGGGATGCACTGCAGTGATTCCAGAGAGTGCACTGGCACCACTGGGGATGCAGTGCAGTGAGTCCAGAGAGAGCACTGGCACCACTGGGGTTGCACTTCAGTGAGTCCAGGGAGTGCACTGGCACCACTGGGGTTTTAGTGCAGTGAGTCCAGAGAGTGCACTGGCAGCACTGGGGATGCAGTGCAGTGAGTCCAGAGAGTGCATGGGCACCACTGGGGATGCACTGCAGTGAGTCCAGAAAGTGCACTGGCACCACAGGGGATGCACTGCAGTGAGTCCAGAGAGTGCTCTGGCACCACTGGGGATGCAGCTCGGTGAGTCCAGAGACTGCACTGGCACCACTGGGGATGCAGTGCAGTGAGTCCAGAGAGTGCACTGGCACCACTGGGGATGCACTGCAGTGACTCCAGAGAGTGCACTGGCACCACTGGGGATTCAGTGCAGTGAGTCCAGAGAGTGCACTGGCACCACTGGGGATGCAGTGCAGTGAGTCCAGAGAGTGCACTGGCACCACTGGGGATGCAGTGCAGTGACTCCGGAGAGTGCACAGGCACCACTGGGGATGCACTGCAGTGAGTCCATAGAGTGCACTGGCACCACTGGGGATGCAGTGCAGTGAGTCCACAGAGTGCACTGGCACCACTGGAGATGCAGTGCAGTGAGTCCACAGAGTGCACTGGCACCACTGGAGATGCAGTGCAGTGAGTCCAGAGAGTGCCCTGGCACCACTGGGAATGCAGTGCAGTGATTCCAGAGAGTGCAATGGCACCACAGGGGATGCACTGCAGTGATTCCAGAGAGTGCACTGGCACCACTGGGGATGCAGTGCAGTGAGTCCAGAGAGAGCACTGGCACTACTGGCGTTGCACTTCAGTGAGTCCAGAGAGTGCACTGGCACCACTGGGGTTTTAGTGCAGTGAGTCCAGAGAGTGCACTGGCAGCACTGGGGATGCAGTGCAGTGAGTCCAGAGAGTGCATGGGCACCACTGGGGATGCACTGCAGTGAGTCCAGAAAGTGCACTGGCACCACAGGGGATGCACTGCAGTGAGTCCAGAGAGTGCACTGGCACCACTGGGGATACACTGCAGTGACGCCAGAGAGGGCACTGACACCACTGGGGATGCAGTGCAGTGAGTCCAGAGAGTGCACTGGCACCACTTGGGATGCAGTGCAGTGACTCCAGAGAGTGCACTGGCACCACTGGGGATGCACTGCAGTGAGTCCAGAGAGTGCACTGGCACCTCAGGGGCTGCACTGCAGTGAGTCCAGAGAGTGCACTGGAACCACTGGGGATGTAGTGTAGTGAGTCCAGAGAGTGCACTGGCACCTCTGGAGATGCAGTGCAGTGAGTCCAGAGAGTGCACTTTCACCTTTCGTGATGCAATGCAGTGAGTCCAGAGAGTGCCCTGGCACCACTGGGAATGTAGTGCAGTGAGTCCAGAGAGTGCAATGGCACCACAGGGGATGCACTGCAGTGATTCCAGAGAGTGCACTGGCACCACTGGGGATGCAGTGCAGTGAGTCCAGAGAGAGCACTGGCACCACTGGGGTTGCACTTCAGTGAGTCCAGAGAGTGCACTGGCACCACTGGGGTTTTAGTGCAGTGAGTCCAGAGAGTGCACTGGCAGCACTGGGGATGCAGTGCAGTGAGTCCAGAGAGTGCATGGGCTCCACTGGGGATGCACTGCAGTGAGTCCAGAAAGTGCACAGGCACCACTCGGGATGCACTGCAGTGAGTCCAGAGAGTGCTCTGGCACCACTGGGGATGCAGCTCAGTGAGTCCAGAGAGTGCACTGGCACCACTGGGGATACACTGCAGTGACTCCAGAGAGGGCACTGACACCACTGGGGATGCAGTGCAGTGAGTCCAGAGAGTGCACTGGCACCACTTGGGATGCAGTGCAGTGACTCCAGAGAGTGCACTGGCACCACTGGGGATGCAGTGCAGTGAGTCCAGAGAGTGCACTGGCACCTCAGGGGCTGCACTGCAGTGAGTCCAGAGAGTGCACTGGACCACTGGGAATGCACTGCAGTGAGTCCAGAGAGTGCACTGGCACCACTGGGGATGCACCTAAGTGAGTCCAGAGAGTGCACTGGCATCACTGGGGATGCAGTGCAGTGAGTACAGAGAGTGCACTGGCACCACTGGGGATGCAGTGCAGTGAGTCCAGAGAGTGCACTGGCACCAACTGGAGCTGCACTGCAGTGAGTCCTGAGATTGCACTAGCACCACTGGGGATGCAGTGTAGTGAGTCCAGATACTACACTGGCACCACTGGGGATGCCCTGCAGTGAGTCCAGAGAGTGCACTGGCACCACTGATCATTCAGTGCAGTGAGTCCAGAGAGTACACTGGCACCACTGGGGCTGCACTGCAGTGAGTCCAGAGAGTGCAATGGCACCACTGGTGATGCACCTTGGTGAGTCCAGAGACTGCACTGGCACCACTGGGGATGCAGTGCAGTGAGTCCAGAGAGTGCACTGGCACCACTGGGGATGCAGTGCAGTGAGTCCAGAGAGTGTACTGGCACCACTGGGGATTCAGTGCAGTGAGTCCAGAGAGTGCACTGGCACCACTGGGGATGCAGTGCAGTGAGTCCAGAGAGTGCACTGGCACCACTGGGGATGCAGTGCAGTGACTCCAGAGAGTGCACAGGCACCACTGGGGATGCAGTGCAGTGAGTCCATAGAGTGCACTGGCACCACTGGGGATGCAGTGCAGTGAGTCCAGAGAGTGCACTGGCACCACTGGAGATGCAGTGCAGTGAGTCCAGAGAGTGCACTTTCACCTTTCGTGATGCAATGCAGTGAGTCCAGAGAGTGCCCTGGCACCACTGGGAATGCAGTGCAGTGAGTCCAGAGAGTGCAATGGCACCACAGGGGATGCAGTGCAGTGATTCCAGAGAGTGCACTGGCACCACTGGGGATGCAGTGCAGTGAGTCCAGAGAGAGCACTGGCACCACTGGGATTGCACTTCAGTGAGTCCAGAGAGTGCACTGGCACCACTGGGGTTTTAGTGCAGTGAGTCCAGAGAGTGCACTGGCAGCACTGGGGATGCAGTGCAGTGAGTCCAGAGAGTGCATGGGCACCACTGGGGATGCACTGCAGTGAGTCCAGCAAGTGCACTGGCACCACTGGGGATGCAGTGCAGTGAGTCCAGAGAGTGCACTGGCACCACTGGGGATGCAGTGCAGTGAGTCCAGAGAGTGCACTGGCACCACTGGAGATGCAGTGCAGTGAGTCCAGAGAGTGCACTTTCACCTTTCGTGATGCAATGCAGTGAGTCCAGAGAGTGCCCTGGCACCACTGGGAATGCAGTGCAGTGAGTCCAGAGAGTGCAATGGCACCACAGGGGATGCACTGCAGTGATTCCAGAGAGTGCACTGGCACCACTGGGGATGCAGTGCAGTGAGTCCAGAGAGAGCACTGGCACCACTGGGATTGCACTTCAGTGAGTCCAGAGAGTGCACTGGCACCACTGGGGTTTTAGTGCAGTGAGTCCAGAGAGTGCACTGGCAGCACTGGGGATGCAGTGCAGTGAGTCCAGAGAGCGCATGGGCACCACTGGGGATGCACTGCAGTGAGTCCAGAAAGTGCACTGGCACCACTCGGGATGCACTGCAGTGAGTCCAGAGAGTGCACTGGCACCACTGGGGATACACTGCAGTGACTCCAGAGAGGGCACTGACACTACTGGGGATGCAGTGCAGTGAGTCCAGAGAGTGCACTGGCACCACTTGGGATGCAGTGCAGTGACTCCAGAGAGTGCACTGGCACCACTGGGTATGCACTGCAGTGAGTCCAGAGAGTGCACTGGCACCTCAGGGGCTGCACTGCAGTGAGTCCAGAGAGTGCACTGGACCACTGGGAATGCACTGCAGTGAGTCCAGAGAGTGCACTGGCACCACTGGGGATGCACCTACGTGAGTCCAGAGAGTGCACTGGCATCACTGGGGATGCAGTGCAGTGAGTACAGAGAGTGCCCTGGCACCACTGGGGATGCAGTGCAGTGAGTCCAGAGAGTGCACTGGCACCAACTGGAGCTGCACTGCAGTGAGTCCTGAGATTGCACTAGCACCACTGGGGATGCAGTGTAGTGAGACCAGATACTACACTGGCACCTCTGGGGATGCCCTGCAGTGACTCCAGAGAGGGCACTGGCACCACTGATCATTCAGTGCAGTGAGTCCAGAGAGTGCACTGGCACCACTGGGGATGCACTGCAGTGAGTCCACAGAGTGCACTGGCACCACTGGGGATGCAGTGCTATGACTCCAGAGAGTGCACTGGCACCACAGGGGCTGCACTGCAGTGATTCCAGAGAGTGCACTGGCACCACTGGGGATGCACCTCGGTGAGTCCAGAGAGTGCTCTGGGATCACTGGGGATGCAGTGCAGTGAGTGCAGAGAGTGCACTGGCACCACTGGGGATGCAGTGCAATGAGTCCAGAGAGTGCACTGGCACGAGAGGGCATGCACTGCAGTGATTACAGAGTGCACTGGCACCAGTGGGGATGCACTGCAGTGATTCCAGAGAGTGCACTGGCACCACTGGGGTTTTATTGCAGTGACTGCACTCAGTGACTGCAGTCCCTGGACTCACTGCAGTGCATCCCCAGTGGTGCCAGTGCACTCTCTGGACTCACTGCAGTGCATCACCAGTGGTACCAGTGCACTCTCTGGACTCACTGCAGTGGAACCCCAGTGATGCCAGTGTACTCTGTGGACTCACTGCACTGCATCCCCAGTGGTGCCAGTGCACTCTCTGGACTCACTGCACTGCATCCCCAGTGGTGCCAGTGCACTCTCTGCACTCACTGCACTGAATCCCCTGTGGTGCCAGTGTAGTCTCTGGACTCACTGCACTGCATCCCCAGTGGTGCCAGTTCACTCTCTGGATTCACTGCACTGCATCCCCAGTGGTGCCAGTGCACTCTCTGCACTCACTGCACTAAGACCCAAGTGGTGCCAGTGCACTCTCTGGACTCACTGCACTGCATCCCCAGTGGTGACAGTGCACTCTCTGGACTCACTGCACTGCATCCCCAGTGGTGCCAGTACACTCTCTGGACTCACTGCACTGCATCCCCAGTGGTGCCAGTGCACTCTCTGGACTCACTGCACTGCATCTCCAGTGGTGCCAGTGCACTCTCTGGACTCACTGCAGTGCATCCCCAGTGGTGCCAGTGCACTCTCTGGACTCACTGCACTGCATCCCCAGTGGTGCCACTGCACTCTCTGGACTCATGCAGTGCATCCCCACTGGTGCCAGTACACTCTCTGGACTCACTGCACTGCATCCTTAGTGGTGCCAGTGCACTCTCTGGAGTCACTGCACTGCATCACCAGTGGTGCCAGTGCAATCTCTGGACTCACTACAGTACACCTCCAATGGTGCCAGTGCACTCTCTGGACTCGCTGCACTGCATCCCCAGTGGTGCCAGTGCACTCTCTGCACTAACTGCACTGCATCCCCAGTGGTGCCAGTGCACTCTCTGGACTCACTGCAGTGCATCCCCAGTGGTGCCAGTGCACTCTCTGGACTCACTGCACTGCATCCCCAGTGGTGCCAGTGCACTCTTTAGAGTCACTGCAGTGTATCCCCAGTGGTGCCAGTGCACTCACTGCAGTGCATCCCCAGTGGTGCCAGTCCACTCTCTGAACTCACTGCACTGCATCCCCAGTGGTGGCAGTGCACTCTCTGGACTCACTGCACTGCATCCCCAGTGGTGCCAGTGCACTCTCTGGACTCACTGCACTCCATCCCCAGTGGTGCCACTGCACTCTCTGGACTCACTGCACTGCATCCCCAGTGGTGCCAGTGCACTCTCTGGACTCACTGCACTGCATCCTCAGTGGTGCCAGTGCACACACTGGACTCCCTGCACTGCATCCCCAGTGGTGCCAGTGCACTCTCTGGACTCACTGCACTGCATCCCCAGTGGTGCCAGTGCACTCTCTGCACTAACTGCACTGCATCCCCAGTGCTGCCAGTGCACTCTCTGGACTCACTGCAGTGCATCCCCAGAGGTGCCAGTGCACTCTCTGGACTCACTGCACTGCATCCCCAGTGGTGCCAGTGCACTCTTTAGAGTCACTGCACTGCATCCCCAGTGGTGGCAGTGCACTCACTGCAGTGCATTCCCAGTTGTGCCAGTGCACTCTTTAGAGTCACTGCAGTGCATCCCCAGTGGTGCCAGTGCACTCACTACACTCCATCCCTAGTGTTGCCACTGCACTCTCTGGACTCACTGCACTGCATCCCCAGTGGTGCCAGTGCACTCTCTGGACTCACTGCACTGCATCCTCAGTGGTGCCAGTGAACACACTGGACTCCCTGCACTGCATCGCCAGTGGTGCCAGTGCACTCTCTGGACTCACTGCACTGCATCCCCAGTGGTGCCAGTGCACTCTCTGGACTCACTGCACTGCATCCCCAGTGCTGACAGTGCACTCTCTGGACTGACGGCACTGCATCCGCAGTGGTGCCAGTGCACTCTGTTTACTCACTGCTCTGCATCCCCTGTGGTGCCAGTGCGCTCTCTGGACTCACTGCACTGCATTCCCAGTGGTGCCAGTGCACTCTCTGGACTCATTGCACTGCATCCCCAGTGGTGTCAGTGTAGTTTCTGGACTCACTGCAGTGCATCCCTAGTGGTGCCAGTGCACTCTCTGGACTCACTGGACTGCATCACCAGTGGTGCCACTGCACTCTTTGGACTCAACTGGGTGCATTCGAAGTGGTGCCAGTGCACTCTCCGGAGTCACTGCACTGCATCCCCAGTGGTGCCAGTGCACTCTCTGGAGTCACTGCAGTGTATTCCCAGTGGTGCCAGTGCACTCTCTGGACTCACTGCACTCCATTCCCAGTGGTGCCAGTGCACTCTCTGGACTCACTACAGTACAGCTCCAGTGGTGCCAGTGCACTCTCTGGACTCACTGCACTGCTTCCCCAGTGGTGCCAGTGCACTCTCTGGAGTCACTGCAGTGTATTCCCAGTGGTGCCAGTGCACTCTCTAGAGTCACTGCAGTGCATCCCCAGTGGTGCCAGAGCACTCTCTGCACTCACTGCAGTGCATCCCCACTGGTGCCAGTGCACTCTCTGGAGTCACTGCACTGCATCCCCAGTGGTGCCAGTGCACTCTCTGGACTCACTGCACTGCATCCCCAGTGGTGCCAGTGCACTCTCTGGACTCACTGCACTGCATCCCCAGTGGTGCCAGTGCACTCTCTGGACTCACTGCACTGCATTCCCAGTGGTGCCAGTGCACTCTCTGGACTCACTGCACTGCATCCGCAGTGGTGCCAGTGCACACACTGGACTCCCTGCAGTGCATCCCCAGTGGTGCCAGTGCACTCTCTGGACTCACTGCACTGCATCCCCAGTGACGCCAGTGCACTCTCTGGACTCACTGCAATGCATCCCCAGTGGAGCCAGTGCACTCTCTGGACTCACGGCACTGCATCACCAGTGGTGCCAGTGCACTCTGTTTACTCACTGCACTGCATCCCCAGTGGTGCCAGTGCGCTCTCTGGACTCACTGCACTGCATTTCCAGTTGTGCCAGGGCACTCTCTGGAGTCACTGCAGTGCATTCCCAGTGCTGCCAGTGCACTCTCTGGACTCACTGCACTGCATCCCCAGTGGTGCCAGTGCACTCTCTGGACTCACTGCAGTGCATCCCCAGTGGTGCCAGTGCACTCTCTGGACTCACAGCAATGCATCCCCAGTGATGCCAGTGCACTCTCTGGACTCACGGCACTGCATCCCCAGTGCTGCTAGTGCACTCTCTGGAGTCACTGCACTGCATCCCCAGTGGGGCCAGTGCACTCTCTGGACTCACGGCACTGCATCCCCACTGGTGTCAGTGAACTCTGTGGACTCACTGCACTGCATCCCAAGTGGTGCCAGTGCACTCTCTGGACTCACTGCAGTGCATTCCCTGTGGTGCCAGTACACTCTCTGGACTCACTGCACTGCATCCCCAGTGGTGCCAGTGCAGTCTCTGGACTCACTACAGTACAGCTCCAATGGTGCCAGTGCACTCTCTGGACTCACTGCACTGCATCCCCAGTGGTGCCAGTGCACTCTCTGGACTCTCTGCACTGCATCCCCAGTGGTGCCAGTGCAGTCTCTGGACTCACTGTAGTGTATTCCCAGTGGTGCCAGTGCACTCTTTAGCGTCACTGCAGTGCATCCCCAGTGGTGCCAGTGCACTCACTGCAGTGCATCCCCAGTGGTGCCAGTGCACTCTCTGGACTCACTGCACTGCATCCCCAGTGGTGCCAGTGCACTCTCTGGACTCACTGCACTGCATCCCCAGTGGTGCCAGTGCACTCTCTGGACTCACTGCAGTACATCCCCATTGGTGCCAGTGCACTCTCTGGAGTCACTGAACTGCATCCTCAGTGGTGCCAGTGCACACACTGGACTCCCTGCACTGCATCCCCAGTGGTGCCAGTGCACTCTCTGGAATCACTGCACTGCATCCTCAGTGGTGCCAGTGCACACACTGGACTCCCTGCACTGCATCCCCAGTGGTGCCAGTGCACTCTCTGGACTCACTGCACTGCATCCCCAGTGGTGCCAGTGCACTCTCTGGACTCACTGCACTGCATCCCCAGTGCTGACAGTGCACTCTCTGTACTCACGGCACTGCATCCGCAGTGGTGCCAGTGCACTCTGTTTACTCACTGCACTGCATCCCCAGTGGTGCCAGGGCACTCTCTGGACTCACTGCACTGTATTCCCACTGGTGCCAGTGCACTCTCTGGACTCACTACAGTACAGCTCCAGTGGTGCCAGTGCACTCTGTGGACTCACTGCACTGCATCGCCAGTGGTGCCAGTGCACTCTCTGGACTCACTGCACTGCATCCCCAGTGGTGCCAGTGCACTCTCTGGACTCACTGCACTGCATCCCCAGTGGTGCCAGTGCACTCTCTAGAGTCACTGCAGTGCATCCCCAGTGGTGCCAGTGCACTCTCTGCACTCACTGCAGTGCATCACCAGTGGTGCCAGTGCACTCTCTGGAGTCACTGCACTGCATCCCCAGTGGTGCCATTGCACACACTGGACTCACTGCACTGCATCCCCAGTGGTGCCAGTGCACTCTATGGACTCACTGCACTGCATCCGCAGTGGTGCCACTGCACTCTCTGGACTCACTGCACTGCATTCCAAGTGGTGCCAGTGCACTCTCTGGACTCACTGCACTGCATCCCCAGTGGGGCCAGTGCACTCTCTGGACTCACGGCACTGCATCCCCAGTGGTGCCAGTACACTCTCTAGAGTCACTGCAGCGCATCCCCAGTGGTGCCAGTGCACTCTCTGCACTCACTGCAGTGCATCACCAGTGGTGCCAGTGCACTCTCTGGAGTCACGGCACTGCATCCCCAGTAGTGCCATTGCACTCTCTGGACTCACTGCAGTGCATCCCCAGTGGTGCCAGTGCACTCTCTGGACTCACAGCACTGCATCCCCAGTGGTGCCAGTGCACTCTCTGGACTCACGGCACTGCATTCCCAGTGCTGCTAGTGCACTCTCTGGAGTCACTGCACTGCATCCCCAGTGGGGCCAGTGCACTCTCTGGAGTCACTACACTGCATCCCCTGTGGTGCCAGTGCACTCTCTGGACTCACTGCAGTGCATTCCCTGTGGTGCCAGTGCCCTCTCTGGAGTCACTGCAGGGCATCCCCAGTGGTTCCAGTGCAGTCTCTGGACTCACTGCACTGCATCCCCAGTGGTGCCAGTGCAATCTCTTGACTCACTACAGTACAGCTCCAATGGTGCCAGTGCACTCTCTGGACTCACTGCACTGCATCCCCAGTGGTGCCAGTGCACTCTCTGGACTCTCTGGACTGCATCCCCAGTGGTGCCAGTGCACTCTCAGGACTCACGGCACTGCATCACCAGTGGTGCCAGTGCACTCTTTAGCGTCACTGCAGTGCATCCCCAGTGGTGCCAGTGCACTCTCTGGACTCACTGCAGTGCATCCCCTGTGGTGCCAGTGCACTCTCTGGACTCACAGCACTGCATCCCCAGTTGTGCCAGTGCACTCTCTGGACTGACGGCACTGCATCCCCAGTGCTGCTAGTGCACTCTCTGGAGTCACTGCACTGCATCCCCAGTGGGGCCAGTGCACTCTCTGGACTCACGGCACTGCATCCCCAGTGGTGTCAGTGAACTCTGTGGACTCACTGCACTGCATCCCCAGTGGTGCCAGTGCACTCTCTGGACTCACTGCAGTGCATTCCCTGTGGTGCCAGTACACTCTCTGGACTCACTGCACTGCATCCCCAGTGGTGCCAGTGCAGTCTCTGGACTCACTGCACTGCATACCCAGTGGTGCCAGTGCAATCTCTTGACTCACTACAGTACAGCTCTAATGGTGCCAGTGCACTCTCTGGACTCACTGCACTGCATCCCCAGTGGTGCCAGTGCACTCTCTGGACTCTCTGCACTGCATCCCCAGTGGTGCCAGTGCACTCTCTGGACTCACTGTAGTGTATTCCCAGTGGTGCCAGTGCACTCTTTAGCGTCACTGCAGTGCATCCCCAGTGGTGCCAGTGCACTCACTGCAGTGCATCCCCAGTGGTGCCAGTGCACTCTCTGGACTCACTGCACTGCATCCCAAGTGGTGCCAGTGCACTCTCTGGACTCACTGCACTGCATACCCAGTGGTGCCAGTGCACTCTCTGGACTCACTGCACTGCATCCCCAGTGGTGCCAGTGCACTCCCTGGACTCACTGCAGTGCATCCCCAGTGGTGCCAGTGCACTCTCTGGAGTCACTGCACTGCATCCCCAGTGGTGCCAGTGCACACACTGGACTCCCTGCACTGCATCCCCAGTGGTGCCAGTGCACTCTCTGGACTCACTGCACTGCATCCTCTGTGGTGCCAGTGCACACACTGGACTCCCTGCACTCCATCCCCAGTGGTGCCAGTGCACTCTCTGGACTCACTGCACTGCATCCTCAGTGGTGCCAGTGCACACACTGGACTCCCTGCACTGCATCCCCAGTGGTGCCAGTGCACTCTCTGGAGTCACTGCACTGCATCCTCAGTGGTGCCAGTGCACTCTCTGCACTCACTGCAGGGCATCCCCACTGGTGCCAGTGCACTCTCTGGACTCACTGCACTGCATCCCCAGTGGTGCCAGTGCACTCTCTGGACTCACAGCACTGCATCCGCAGTGGTGCCAGTGCACTCTGTTTACTCACTGCACTGCATCCCCAGTGGTGCCAGTGCACTCTCTGGACTCACTGCACTGCATTCCCACTGGTGCCAGTGCACTCTCTGGACTCACTACAGTAGAGCTCCAGTGGTACCAATGCACTCTCTGGACTCACTGCAGTGCATCCCCAGTGGTGCCAGTGCACTCTCTGGACTCACTGCACTGCATCCCCAGTGGTGCCAGTGCACTCTCTGGACTCACTGCACTGCATCCCCAGTGGTGCCAGTGCACTCTCTAGAGTCACTGCAGTGCATCCCCAGTGGTGCCAGTGCACTCTCTGCACTCACTGCAGTGCATCACCAGTGGTGCCAGTGCACTCTCTGGGGTCACTGCACTGCATCCCCAGTGGTGCCATTGCACTCTCTGGACTCACTGCACTGCATTCCAAGTGGTGCCAGTGCACTCTCTGGACTCACTGCACTGCATCCCCAGTGGTGCCAGTGCACACACTGGACTACCTGCACTGCATCCCCAGTGGTGCCAGTGCACTCTCTGGACTCACTGCACTGCATCCCCAGTGGCGCCAGTGCACTCTCTGGACTCACTACACTGCATCCCCAGTGGTGCCAGTGCACTCTTTAGAGTCACTGCAGTGTATCCCCAGTGGTGCCAGTGCACTCACTGCAGTGCATCCCCAGTGGTGCCAGTCCACTCTCTGAACTCACTGCACTGCATCCCCAGTGGTGGCAGTGCACTCTCTGGACTCACTGCACTGCATCCCCAGTGGTGCCAGTGCACTCTCTGGACTCACTGCACTCCATCCCCAGTGGTGCCACTGCACTCTCTGGACTCACTGCACTGCATCCCCAGTGGTGCCAGTGCACTCTCTGGACTCACTGCACTGCATCCTCAGTGGTGCCAGTGCACACACTGGACTCCCTGCACTGCATCCCCAGTGGTGCCAGTGCACTCTCTGGACTCACTGCACTGCATCCCCAGTGGTGCCAGTGCACTCTCTGCACTAACTGCACTGCATCCCCAGTGGTGCCAGTGCACTCTCTGGACTCACTGCAGTGCATCCCCAGAGGTGCCAGTGCACTCTCTGGACTCACTGCACTGCATCCCCAGTGGTGCCAGTGCACTCTTTAGAGTCACTGCACTGCATCCCCAGTTGTGGCAGTGCACTCACTGCAGTGCATTCCCAGTTGTGCCAGTGCACTCTTTAGAGTCACTGCAGTGCATCCCCAGTGGTGCCAGTGCACTCACTGCACTCCATCCCTAGTGTTGCCACTGCACTCTCTGGACTCACTGCACTGCATCCCCAGTGGTGCCAGTGCACTCTCTGGACTCACTGCACTGCATCCTCAGTGGTGCCAGTGAACACACTGGACTCCCTGCACTGCATCGCCAGTGGTGCCAGTGCACTCTCTGGACTCACTGCACTGCATCCCCAGTGGTGCCAGTGCACTCTCTGGACTCACTGCACTGCATCCCCAGTGCTGACAGTGCACTCTCTGGACTGACGGCACTGCATCCGCAGTGGTGCCAGTGCACTCTGTTTACTCACTGCTCTGCATCCCCTGTGGTGCCAGTGCGCTCTCTGGACTCACTGCACTGCATTCCCAGTGGTGCCAGTGCACTCTCTGGACTCATTGCACTGCATCCCCAGTGGTGCCAGTGTAGTCTCTGGACTCACTGCAGTGCATCCCTAGTGGTGCCAGTGCACTCTCTGGACTCACTGCACTGCATCACCAGTGGTGCCACTGCACTCTTTGGACTCAACTGGGTGCATTCGAAGTGGTGCCAGTGCACTCTCCGGAGTCACTGCACTGCATCCCCAGTGGTGCCGCTGCACTCTCTGGACTCACTGCAGTGCATCCCCAGTGGTGCCAGTGCACTCTCTGGACTCACTGCACTGCATCCCCAGTGCTGCCAGTGCACTCTCTGGACTCACTACACTGCATCCCTAGAGGTGCCAGTGCACTCTGTGGACTCACTGCACTGCATCCCCAGTGGTGCCAGTGCACTCTCTGGACTCACTGCACGGCATCCCCAGTGGTGCCAGTGCACTCTCTGCACTCACTGCACAGCATCCCCAGTGGTGCCAGTGCACTCTCTGGACTCACTGCAGTGCATCCCTAGTGGTGCCAGTGCACTCTCTGGACTCACTGCAGTGCATCCCGAGTGGTGTCAGTGCACTCTCTGGACTCACTGCAGTGCATCCCCAGTGGTGCCAGTGCACTCTCTGGACTCACTGCACTACATCCCCAGTGGTGCCAGTGCACTCTCTGGACTCACTGCACTGCATCCCCAGTGGTGGCAGGGCACTCTATGGACTCACTGCATTGCATCCCCAAAGGTGACAGTGCACTCTCTGGACTCACTGCACTGCATCCCCAGTGGTGCCAGTGCACTCTCTGGACTCACTGCAGTGCATCACCAGTGGTGCCAGTACACTCTCTGGACTCCCTGCACCGCATCCCCAGTGGTGCCAGTGCACTCTCTGGAGTCACTGCTCTGCATCCCCAGAGGTGCCAGTGCAATCTCTGGACTCACTACAGTACAGCTCCAATGGTGCCAGTGCACTCTCTGGACTCTCTGCAGTGCATCCCCAGTGGTGCCAGTACACTCTCTGGACTCACTGCACTGCATCCTCAGTGGTGCCAGTGCACACACTGGACTCCCTGCACTGCATCCCCAGTGGTGCCAGTGCACTCTCTGCACTCACTGCACTGCATCCCCAGTGGTGCCAGTGCACTCTGTTTACTCACTGCACTGCATCCCCAGTGCTGCCAGTGCACTCTCTGGACTCACTGCACTCCATTCCCAGTGGTGCCAGTGCACTCTCTGGACTCACTAGAGTACAGCTCCAGTGGTGCCAGTGCACTCTCTGGACTCACTGCACTGCATCCCCAGTGGTGCCAGTGCACTCTCTGCACTCACTGCAGTGCATCCCCAGTGGTGCCAGTGCACTCTCTGGACTCACTGCACTGCATCCCCAGTGGTGCCAGTGCACTCTCTGGACTCACTGCACTGCATCCCCAGTGGTGCCACTGCACTCTCTGGACTCACTGCACTGCATCCCCAGTGGTGCCAGTGCACTCTCTGGACTCACTGCACTGCATCCCCAGTGGTGCCACTGCACTCTCTGGACTCACTGCACTGCATTCCCAGTGGTGCCAGTGCACTCTCTGGACTCACTGCACTGCATCCGCAGTGGTGCCAGTGCACACACTGGACTCCCTGCAGTGCATCCCCAGTGGTGCCAGTGCACTCTCTGGACTCACTGCACTGCATCCCCAGTGGTGCCAGTGCACTCTCTGGACTCACTGCAATGCATCCCCAGTGGTGCCAGTGCACTCTCTGGACTCACGGCTCTGCATCACCAGTGGTGCCAGTGCACTCTGTTTACTCACTGCACTGCATCCCCAGTGGTGCCAGTGCGCTCTCTGGACTCACTGCACTGCATTTCCAGTTGTGCCAGGGCACTCTCTGGACTCACTGCACTGCATCCCCAGTGGTGCCAGTGCAGTCTCTGGACTCACTGCACTGCATCCCCAGTGGTGCCAGTGCAATCTCTTGACTCACTACAGTACAGCTCCAATGGTGCCAGTGCACTCTCTGCACTCACTGCACTGCATCCCCAGTGGTGCCAGTGCACTCTCTGGACTCTCTGCACTGCATCCCCAGTGGTGCCAGTGCAGTCTCTGGACTCACTGTAGTGTATTCCCAGTGGTGCCAGTGCACTCTTTAGCGTCACTGCAGTGCATCCCCAGTGGTGCCAGTGCACTCACTGCAGTGCATCCCCCGTGGTGCCAGTGCACTCTCTGGACTCACTGCACTGCATCCCCAGTGGTGCCAGTGCACTCTCTGGACTCACTGCACTGCATCCCTAGTGGTGCCAGTGCACTCTCTGGACTCACTGCAGTACATCCCCAGTGGTGCCAGTGCACTCTCTGGAGTCACTGCACTGCATCCTCAGTGGTGCCAGTGCACACACTGGACTCCCTGCACTGCATCCCCAGTGGTGCCAGTGCACTCTCTGGACTCACTGCACTGCATCCTCAGTGGTGCCAGTGCACAAACTGGACTCCCTGCACTGCATCCCCAGTGGTGCCAGTGCACTCTCTGGACTCACTGCACTGCATCCCCAGTGGTGCCAGTGCACTCTCTGGACTCACTGCACTGCATCCCCAGTGCTGACAGTGCACTCTCTGTACTCACGGCACTGCATCCGCAGTGGTGCCAGTGCACTCTGTTTACTCACTGCACTGCATCCCCAGTGGTGCCAGTGCACTCTCTGGACTCACTGCACTGTATTCCCACTGGTGCCAGTGCACTCTCTGGACTCACTACAGTACAGCTCCAGTGGTGCCAGTGCACTCTCTGGACTCACTGCACTGCATCGCCAGTGGTGCCAGTGCACTCTCTGGACTCACTGCACTGCATCCCCAGTGGTGCCAGTGCACTCTCTGGACTCACTGCACTGCATCCCCAGTGGTGCCAGTGCACTCTCTAGAGTCACTGCAGTGCATCCCCAGTGGTGCCATTGCACACACTGGACTCACTGCACTGCATCCCCAGTGGTGCCAGTGCACTCTATGGACTCACTGCACTGCATCCGCAGTGGTGCCACTGCACTCTCTGGAATCACTGCACTGCATTCCAAGTGGTGCCAGTGCACTCTCTGGACTCACTGCACTGCATCCCCAGTGGGGCCAGTGCACTCTCTGGACTCACGGCACTGCATCCCCAGTAGTGCCAGTACACTCTCTAGAGTCACTGCAGTGCATCCCCAGTGGTGCCAGTGCACTCTCTGCACTCACTGCAGTGCATCACCAGTGGTGCCAGTGCACTCTCTGGAGTCACGGCACTGCATCCCCAGTGGTGCCAGTGCAGTCTCTGGACTCACTGCACTGCATCCCCAGTGGTGGAGTGCAATCTCTTGACTCACTACAGTACAGCTCTAATGGTGCCAGTGCACTCTCTGGACTCACTGCACTGCATCCCCAGTGGTGCCAGTGCACTCTCTGGACTCTCTGCACTGCATCCCCAGTGGTGCCAGTGCACTCTCTGGACTCACTGTATTGTATTCCCAGTGGTGCCAGTGCACTCTTTAGCGTCACTGCAGTGCATCCCCAGTGGTGCCAGTGCACTCACTGCAGTGCATCCCCAGTGGTGCCAGTGCACTCTCTGGACTCACTGCACTGCATCCCAAGTGGTGCCAGTGCACTCTCTGGACTCACTGCACTGCATACCCAGTGGTGCCAGTGCACTCTCTGGACTCACTGCACTGCATCCCCAGTGGTGCCAGTGCACTCCCTGGACTCACTGCAGTGCATCCCCAGTGGTGCCAGTGCACTCTCTGGAGTCACTGCACTGCATCCCCAGTGGTGCCAGTGCACACACTGGACTCCCTGCACTGCATCCCCAGTGGTGCCAGTGCACTCTCTGGACTCACTGCACTGCATCCTCTGTGGTGCCAGTGCACACACTGGACTCCCTGCACTGCATCCCCAGTGGTGCCAGTGCACTCTCTGGACTCACTGCACTGCATCCCCAGTGGTGCCAGTGCACTCTCTGGACTCACTGCACTGCATCCCCAGTGGTGCCAGTGCACTCTCTAGAGTCACTGCAGTGCATCCCCAGTGGTGCCAGTGCACTCTCTGCACTCACTGCAGTGCATCACCAGTGGTGCCAGTGCACTCTCTGGGGTCACTGCACTGCATCCCCAGTGGTGCCATTGCACTCTCTGGACTCACTGCACTGCATTCCAAGTGGTGCCAGTGCACTCTCTGGACTCACTGCACTGCATCCACATTGGTGCCAGTGCACACACTGGACTACCTGCACTGCATCCCCAGTGGTGCCAGTGCACTCTCTGGAGTCACTGCACTGCATCCCCAGTGGCGCCAGTGCACTCTCTGGACTCACTGCACTGCATCCCCAGTGGTGCCAGTGCACTCTGTGGACTCACGGCACTGTATCACCAGTGGTGCCAGTGCACTCTGTTTACTCACTGCACTGCATCCCCAGTGGTGCCAGTGCGCTCTCTGGACTCACTGCACTGCATTACCAGTCGTGCCAGTGCACTCTCTGGTCTCACTGCACTGCATCCCCAGTGGTGCCAGTGCACTCTCTGGAGTCACTGCAGTGCATTCCCAGTGGTGCCAGTCCACTCTCTGGACTCACTGCACTGCATTACCAGTGGTGCCAGTGCACTCTCTGGACTCACTGCACTGCATCCCCAGTGTTGCCAGTGCACTCTCTGGACTCACGGCACAGCATCCCCAGTGCTGCTAGTGCACTCTCTGGAGTCACTGCACTGCATCCCCAGTGGTGCCAGTGCACTCTCTGGACTCACTGAAGTGCATCCGCCGTGGTGCCAGGGCACTCTCTGGACTCTCGGCACTGCATCCCCAGTGGTGCCAGTGCACTCTCTGGACTCACTGCACTGCATCCCCAGTGTTGCCAGTGCACTCTCTGGACTCACTGCAGTGCATCTCCAGTGGTGCCAGTGCACTCTCTGGACTCACTGCACTGCATTACCAGTGGTGCCAGTGCACTCTCTGGAGACACTGCAGTGCATATCCACTAGTGCCAGGGCACTCTCTGGACTCACTGCATGCATCCCCAGTGGTGCCAGTGCACTCTCTGGACTCACTGCACTGCATCCCCAGTGGTGCCAGTACACTCTCAGGAGTCACTGCAGTGCATCCCCTGTGGTGCCAGTGCACTCTCTGGACTCACTGCACTGCATCCCCAGTGGTGCCAGTGCACTCTCTGGACTCACTGCACTGCATCCCCAGTGGTGCCAGTGCACTCTCTGGACTCACTGCACTGCATTCCCAGTGGTGCCAGTGCACTCTCTGGACTCACTGCAGTGCATCTCCAGTGGTGCCAGTGCACTCTCTGGACTCACTGCACTGCATTACCAGTGGTGCCAGTGCACTATCTGGACTCATTGCAGTGCATCCCCAGTGGTGCCAGTGCAATCTCTGGACGCACTACAGTACAGCTCCAGTTGTGCCAGTGCACTCTCTGGACTCACTGCACTGCATCCCCAGTGGTGCCAGTGCACTCTCTGGAGTCACTGCACTGCATCCCCAGTGGTGCCTGTGCAGTCTCTGGACTCACTGCAGTGCATCCCCAGTGGTGCCAGTGCACTGTCTGGACTCACTGCACTGCATCCCCAGTGGTGCCAGTGCACTCTCTGGACTCACTGCAGTGCATCCCCAGTGGGGCCAGTGCACTCTCTGGAGTCACTACACTGCATCCCCAGTGGTGCCAGTTCACTCTCTGGCCTCACTGCAGTGCATCCCCAGTGGTGCCAGTGCACTCTCTGGCCTCACTGCACTGCATCCCCAGTGGTGCCAGTGCACTCTCTGAGTCACTGCACTGCATCCCCAGTGGTGCCATTGCACTCTCTGGACTCACTGCACTGCATCCCCAGTGGTGCCAGTGCACTCTCTGGACTCACTGCACTCCATCCCCACTGGTGCCAGTACACTCTATGGACACACTGTACTGCATCCCCAGTGCTGACAGTGTACTCTCTGGACTCACTGCACTGCATCCCCAGTGGTGCCAGTGCACTCTCTGGACTCAGTGCACTGCATTACCATTTGAGCCAGGGCACTCTCTGGAGTCACTGCAGTGCATCCCCAGTGGTGCCTGTGCACTCTCTGTACTCACTGAACTGCATCCCCAGTGGTGCCAGTGCACTCTCTGGACTCACTGCACTGCATCCCCAGTGGTGCCAGTGCACTCTCTGGACTCACTGCACTGCATCCCCAGTGGTGCCAGTGCACTCTCTGGAGACACTACAGTTCATCTCCGCTAGTGCCAGGGCACTCTCTGGACTCACTGCAGTGCATCCCCAGTGGTGCCAGTGCACTCTCTGGACTCACTGCACTGCATCCCCAGTGGTGCCAGTGCACTCTCTGGACTCACTGGACTGTATCCCCAGTGGTGCCAGTGCACTCTCAGGAGTCACTGCAGTGCATCCCCTGTGGGGCCAGTGCACTCTCTGGACTCACTGCACTGCATCCCCAGTGGAGCCAGTGCACTCTCTGGACTCACTGCACTGCATCCCCAGTGGTGCCAGTGCACTCTCTGGACTCACTGCAGTGCATCCCCAGTGGTGACAGGGCACTCTCTGCACTCACTGCAGTGCATCCCCAGTGGTGCCAGTGCACTCTCTGGACTCACTGCACTGCATCCCCAGTGGTGCCAGTGCACTCTCTGGACTCACTGCACTGCATTCTCAGTGGTGCCAGTGCACACACTGGACTCCCTGCCCTGCATTCCCAGTGGTGCCAGTGCACTCTCTGGACTCACTGCACTGCATCCCCAGTGGTGCCAGTGCACTCTCTGGTCTCACTGCAGTGCATCCCCAGTGGTGCCAGTGCACTCTCTGGACTCACTGCAGTGCATCCCCAGTGGTGCCAGTGCACTCTCTGGAGACACTGCAGTGCATCCCCACTGGTGCCAGTGCACTCTCTTGAGTCACTGCACTGCATCCCCAGTGGTGCCAGTGCACTCTCTGGATTCACTGCACTGCATCCCCAGTGGTGCCAGTGCACTCTCTGGTCTCACTGCAGTGCATCCCCAGTGGTGCCACTGCACTCTCTGGACTCACTGCACTGCATTACCAGTGGTGCCAGTGCACTCTCTGGAGACACTGCAGTGCATATCCACTAGTGCCAGGGCACTCTCTGGACTCACTGCAGTGTATCCCCAGTGGTGCCAGTGCACTCTCTGGACTCACTGCACTGCATCCCAAGTGGGGCCAGTGCACTCTCTGGACTCACTGCACTGCATCCCCAGTGGTGCCAGTACACTCTCAGGAGTCACTGCAGTGCATCCCCAGTGGTGCCAGTGCACTCTCTGGACTCACTGCACTGCATCCCCAGTGGTGCCAGTGCACTCTCTGGACTCACTGCACTGCATCCTCAGTGGTGCCAGTGCACACACTGGACTCCCTGCCCTGCATCCCCAGTGGTGCCAGTGCACTCTCTGGACTCACTGCACTGCATCCCCAGTGGTGCCAGTGCACTCTCTGGTCTCACTGCAGTGCATCCCCAGTGGTGCCACTGCACTCTCTGGACTCACTGCACTGCATTACCAGTGGTGCCAGTGCACTCTCTGGAGACACTGCAGTGCATATCCACTAGTGCCAGGGCACTCTCTGGACTCACTGCAGTGTATCCCCAGTGGTGCCAGTGCACTCTCTGGACTCACTGCACTGCATCCCAGGTGGGGCCAGTGCACTCTCTGGACTCACTGCACTGCATCCCCAGTGGTGCCAGTACACTCTCAGGAGTCACTGCAGTGCATCCCCAGTGGTGCCAGTGCACTCTCTGGACTCACTGCACTGCATCCCCAGTGGTGCCAGTGCACTCTCTCGACTAACTGCACTGCATCCCAAGTGGGGCCAGTGCACTCTCTGGACTCACTGCACTGCATCCCCAGTGGTGCCAGTGCACTCTCTCGACTAACTGCACTGCATCCCAAGTGGGGCCAGTGCACTCTCTGGACTCACTGCACTGCATCCCCAGTGGTGCCAGTGCACTCTCTGGACTCACTGCACTGCATCCCCAGTGGTGCCAGTGCACTCTCTGGACTCACTGCAGTGCATCTCCAGTGGTGCCAGTGCACTCTCTGGACTCACTGCACTGCATCCCCAGTGGTGCCAGTGCACTCTCTGGACTCACTGCACTGCATCCCCAGTGGTGCCAGTGCACTATCTGGACTCACTGCACTGCATCCCCAGTGGTGCCAGTGCACTCTCTGGAGTCACTACACTGCATCCCCAGTGGTGCCAGTGCACTCTCTGGCCTCACTGCAGTGCATCTCCAGTGGTGCTAGTGCACTCTCTGGACTCACTGCACTGCATTTCCAGTGGTGCCAGTGCACTCTCTGGAGACACTGCAGTGCATATCCACTAGTGCCAGGGCACTCTCTGGACTCACTGCAGTGTATCCCCAGTGGTGCCAGTGCACTCTCTGGACTCACTGCAGTGCATCCCCAGTGGTGCCAGTACACTCTCTGGACTCACTGCACTGCATCCCCAGTGATGACAGTGCACTCTCTGGACTCACTGCACTGCATCCCCAGTGGGGCCAGTGCACTCTCTGGACTCATTGCAGTGCATCCCCAGTGGTGCCAGTGCACTCTCTGAGTCAGTGCACTGCATCCCCAGTGGTGCCAGTGCACTCTCTGTACTCATTGAACTGCATCCCCAGTGGTGCCAGTGCACTCTCTGGACTCACTGAACTGCATCCCCAGTGGTGCCAGTGCACTCTCTGGACTCACAGCACTGCATCGCCAGTGGTGCCACTGCACTCTCTGGAGACACTGCAGTGCATCTCCACTAGTGCCAGGGCACTCTCTGGACTCACTGCAGTGCATCCCCAGTGCTGACAGTGCACTCTCGGGACTCACTGCACTGCATCCCCAGTGGTGCCAGTGCACTCTCCGGACTCACTGCACTGCATCCCCAGTGGTGCCAGTGCACTATCTGGACTCATTGCAGTGCATCCCCAGTGGTGCCAGTGCAATCTCTGGACTCACTACAGTACAGCTCCAATGGTGCCAGTGCACTCTCTGGACTCACTGCACTGCATCCCCAGTGGTGCCAGTGCACTCTGTTTACTCACTGCACTGCATCCCCAGTGGTGCCAGTGCACTCTCTGGACTCACGGCACTGCATCCGCAGTGGTGCCAGTGCACTCTCTGGACTCACTACAGTACAGTTCCAGTGGTGCCAGTGCACTCTCTGGACTCACTGCAGTGCATCCCCAGTGGTGCCAGTGCACTCTCTGGACACACTGCACTGCATCCCCAGCGGTGCCAGTGCACTCTCTAGAGTCACTGCAGTGCATCCCCAGTGGTGCCAGTGCACTCTCTGCACTCACTGCAGTGCATCACCAGTGGTGCCAGTGCACTCTCTGGGGTCACTGCACTGCATCCCCAGTGGTGCCATTGCACTCTCTGGACTCACTGCACTGCATTCCCCAGTGGTGCCAGTGCACTCTCTGGACTCACTGCACTGCATCCCCAGTGGTGCCAGTGCACACACTGGACTACCTGCAGTGCATCCCCAGTGGTGCCAGTGCACTCTCTGGAGTCACTGCACTGCATCCCCAGTGGCGCCAGTGCAGTCTCTGGACTCACTGCACTGCATCCCCAGTGGTGCCAGTGCACTCTGTGGACTCACGGCACTGTATCACCAGTGGTGCCAGTGCACTCTGTTTACTCACTGCACTGCATCCCCAGTGGTGCCAGTGCGCTCTCTGGACTCACTGCACTGCATTACCAGTCGTGCCAGTGCACTCTCTGGTCTCACTGCACTGCATCCCCAGTTGTGCCAGGACACTCTCTGGAGTCACTGCGTTGCATTCCCAGTGGTGCCAGTGCACTCTCTGGACTCACTGCACTGCATTACCAGTGGTGCCAGTGCACTCTCTGGACTAACTGCACTGCATCCCCAGTGTTGCCAGTGCACTCTCTGGACTCACGGCACTGCATCCCCAGTGCTGCTAGTGCACTCTCTGGAGTCACTGCACTGCATCCCCAGTGGTGCCAGTGCACTCTCTGGACTCACGGCACTGCATCCCCAGTGGTGCCAGTGCACTCTCTGGAGTCACTGCAGTGCATTCGCAGTGGTGCCAGTGCACTCTCTGGACTCACTGCACTGCATCACCAGTTGTGCCAGTGCACTCTCTGGACTCACTGAAGTGCATCCGCCGTGGTGCCAGGGCACTCTCTGGACTCTCGGCACTGCATCCCCAGTGGTGCCAGTGCACTCTCTGGACTCACTGCAGTGCATCTCCAGTGGTGCCAGTGCACCCTCTGGACTCACTGCACTGCATTACCAGTGGTGCCAGTGCACTCTCTGGAGACACTGCAGTGCATCTCCACTAGTGCCAGGGCACTCTCTGGACTCACTGCATGCATCCCCAGTGGTGCCAGTGCACTCTCAGGAGTCACTGCAGTGCATCCCCTGTGGTGCCAGTGCACTCTCTGGACTCACTGCACTGCATCCCCAGTGGTGCCAGTGCACTCTCTGGACTCACTGCACTGCATCTCCAGTGGTGCCAGTGCACTCTCTGGACTCACTGCACTGCATTACCAGTGGTGCCAGTGCACTATCTGGACTCACTGTACTGCATCCCCAGTGGTGCCAGTGCACTCTCTGGACTCACTGCACTGCATCCCCAGTGGTGCCTGTGCAGTCTCTGGACTCACTGCAGTGCATCCCCAGTGGTGCCAGTGCACTGTCTGGACTCACTGCACTGCATCCCCAGTGGTGCCAGTGCACTCTCTGGAATCACTGCAGTGCATCCCCAGTGGGGCCAGTGCACTCTCTGGACTCACTGTACTGCATCCCCAGTGGTGCCAGTGCACTCTCTGGACTCACTGCACTCCATCCGCACTGGTGCCAGTACACTGTCTGGACTCACTGCACTGCATCCCCAGTGATGACAGTGCACTCTCTGGACTCACTGCACTGCATCCCCAGTGGTGCCAGTGCACTCTCTGGACTCACTGCAGTGCATCCCCAGTGGTGCCAGTGCACTCTCTGAGTCACTGCACTGCATCCCCAGTGGTGCCAGGGCACTCTCTGGACTCACTGCAGTGCATCCCCAGTGGTGCCAGTGCACTCTCTGGACTCACTGCACTCCATCCCCACAGGTGCCACTACACTCTCTGGACTCACTGCACTGCATCACCAGTTGTGCCAGTGCACTCTCTGGACTCACTGAAGTGCATCCGCCGTGGTGCCAGGGCACTCTCTGGACTCTCGGCACTGCATCCCCAGTGGTGCCAGTGCACTCTCTGGACTCACTGCAGTGCATCTCCAGTGGTGCCAGTGCACCCTCTGGACTCACTGCACTGCATTACCAGTGGTGCCAGTGCACTCTCTGGAGACACTGCAGTGCATCTCCACTAGTGCCAGGGCACTCTCTGGACTCACTGCATGCATCCCCAGTGGTGCCAGTGCACTCTCAGGAGTCACTGCAGTGCATCCCCTGTGGTGCCAGTGCACTCTCTGGACTCACTGCACTGCATCCCCAGTGGTGCCAGTGCACTCTCTGGACTCACTGCACTGCATCTCCAGTGGTGCCAGTGCACTCTCTGGACTCACTGCACTGCATTACCAGTGGTGCCAGTGCACTATCTGGACTCACTGTACTGCATCCCCAGTGGTGCCAGTGCACTCTCTGGACTCACTGCACTGCATCCCCAGTGGTGCCTGTGCAGTCTCTGGACTCACTGCAGTGCATCCCCAGTGGTGCCAGTGCACTGTCTGGACTCACTGCACTGCATCCCCAGTGGTGCCAGTGCACTCTCTGGAATCACTGCAGTGCATCCCCAGTGGTGCCAGTGCACTGTCTGGACTCACTGCACTGCATCCCCAGTGGTGCCAGTGCACTCTCTGGAATCACGGCAGTGCATCCCCAGTGGGGCCAGTGCACTCTCTGGACTCACTGTACTGCATCCCCAGTGGTGCCAGTGCACTCTCTGGACTCACTGCACTCCATCCGCACTGGTGCCAGTACACTGTCTGGACTCACTGCACTGCATCCCCAGTGATGACAGTGCACTCTCTGGACTCACTGCACTGCATCCCCAGTGGTGCCAGTGCACTCTCTGGACTCACTGCAGTGCATCCCCAGTGGTGCCAGTGCACTCTCTGAGTCACTGCACTGCATCCCCAGTGGTGCCAGGGCACTCTCTGGACTCACTGCAGTGCATCCCCAGTGGTGCCAGTGCACTCTCTGGACTCACTGCACTCCATCCCCACAGGTGCCACTACACTCTCTGGACTCACTGCACTGCATCCCCAGTGCTGACAGTGCACTCTCTGGACTCACTGCACTGCATCCCCAGTGGTGCCAGTGCACTCTCTGGACTCAGTGCACTGCATTACCATTTGAGCCAGGGCACTCTCTGGAGTCACTGCACTGCATCCCCAGTGGTGCCAGTGCACTCTCTGTACTCACTGAACTGCATCCCCTGTGGTGCCAGTGCACTCTCTGGACTCACTGCACTGCATCCCCAGTGGTGCCAGTGCACTCTCTGGACTCACTGCACTGCATTACCAGTGGTGGCAGTGCACTCTCTGGAGACACTGCAGTGCATCTCCACTAGAGCCAGGGCACTCTCTGGACTCACTGCACTGCATCCCCAGTGGTGCCAGTGCACTCTCTGGACTCACTGCAGTGCATCCCCAGTGGTGCCAGTGCACTCTCTGGACTCACTGCACTGCATCCCCAGTGGTGCCAGTGCACTATCTGGAATCATTGCAGTGCATCCCCAGTGGTGCCAGTGCAATCTCTGGACTCACTACAGTACAGCTCCAATGGTGCCAGTGCACTCTCTGGACTCACTGCACTGCATCCCCAGTGGTGCCAGTGCACTCTCTGGACTCACTGCAGTGCATCCCCAGTGGTGCCAGTGCACTCTCTGGTCTCACTGCAGTGCATCCCCAGTGGTGCCAGTGCACTCTCTGGACTCAATGCACTGCATTACCAGTGGTGCCAGTGCACTCTCTGGAGACACTGCAGTGCATCCCCACTGGTGCCAGTGCACTCTCTTGACTCACTGCACTGCATCCCCAGTGGTGCCAGTGCACTCTCTGGACTCACTGCACTGCATCCTCTGTGGTGCCAGTGCACACACTGGACTCCCTGCACTGCATCCCCAGTGGTGCCAGTGCACTCTCTGGACTCACTGCACTGCATCCTCAGTGGTGCCAGTGCACACACTGGACTCCCTGCACTGCATCCCCAGTGGTGCCAGTGCACTCTCTGGACTCACTGCACTGCATCCTCAGTGGTGCCAGTGCACTCTCTGCACTCACTGCAGTGCATCACCAGTGGTGCCAGTGCACTCTCTGGAGTCACTGCACTGCATCCCCAGTGGTGCCATTGCACTCTCTGGACTCACTGCACTGCATCCCCAGTGGTGCCAGTGCACTCTCTGGACTCACGGCACTGCATCCGCAGTGGTGCCAGTGCACTCTGTTTACTCACTGCACTGCATCCCCAGTGGTGCCAGTGCACTCTCTGGACTCACTGCACTGCATTCCCACTGGTGCCAGTGCACTCTCTGGACTCACTACAGTACAGCTCCAGTGGTGCCAGTGCACTCTCTGGACTCACTGCACTGCATCCCCAGTGGTGCCAGTGCACTCTCTGGACTCACTGCACTGCATCCCCAGTGGTGCCAGTGCACTCTCTGGACTCACTGCACTGCATCCCCAGCGGGGCCAGTGCACTCTCTAGAGTCACTGCAGTGCATCCCCAGTGGTGCCAGTGCACTCTCTGCACTCACTGCAGTGCATCACCAGTGGTGCCAGTGCACTCTCTGGGGTCACTGCACTGCATCCCCAGTGGTGCCATTGCACTCTCTGGACTCACTGCACTGCATTCCAAGTGGTGCCAGTGCACTCTCTGGACTCACTGCACTGCATCCCCAGTGGTGCCAGTGCACACACTGGACTACCTGCACTGCATCCCCAGTGGTGCCAGTGCACTCTCTGGAGTCACTGCACTGCATCCCCAGTGGCGCCAGTGCACTCTCTGGACTCACTGCACTGCATCCCCAGTGGTGCCAGTGCACTGTGTGGACTCACGGCACTGTATCACCAGTGGTGCCAGTGCACTCTGTTTACTCACTGCACTGCATCCCCAGTGGTGCCAGTGCGCTCTCTGGACTCACTGCACTGCATTACCAGTCGTGCCAGTGCACTCTCTGGACTCACTGCACTGCATCCCCAGTTGTGCCAGGACACTCTCTGGAGTCCCTGCAGTGCATTCCCAGTGGTGCCAGTGCACTCTGTGGACTCACTGCACTGCATTACCAGTGGTGCCAGTGCACTCTCTGGACTCACAGCACTGCATCCCCAGTGTTGCCAGTGCACTCTCTGGACTCACGGCACTGCATCCCCAGTGCTGCTAGTGCACTCTCTGGAGTCACTGCACTGCATCCCCAGTGGTGCCAGTGCACTCTCTGGACTCTCGGCACTGCATCCCCAGTGGTGCCACTGCACACTCTGGACTCACTGCACTGCATCCCCAGTGTTGCCAGTGCACTCTCTGGACTCACTGCAGTGCATCTCCAGTGGTGCCAGTGCACTCTCTGGACTCACTGCACTGCATTACCAGTGGTGCCAGTGCACTCTCTGGAGACACTGCAGTGCATATCCACTAGTGCCAGGGCACTCTCTGGACTCACTGAATGCATCCCCAGTGGTGCCAGGGCACTCTCTGGACTCACTGCACTGCATCCCCAGTGGTGCCAGTACACTCTCAGGAGTCACTGCAGTGCATCCCCAGTGGTGCCAGTGCACTCTCTGGACTCACTGCACTGCATCCCCAGTGGTGCCAGTACACTCTCAGGAGTCACTGCAGTGCATCCCCAGTGGTGCCAGTGCACTCTCTGGCCTCACTGCAGTGCATCTCCAGTGGTGCCAGTGCACTCTCTGGACTCACTGCAATGCATCCCCAGTGGTGCCAGTACACTCTCAGGAGTCACTGCAGTGCATCCCCAGTGGTGCCAGTGCAATCTCGGGACTCACTACAGTACAGCTCCAATGGTGCCAGTGCACTCTCTGGACTCACTGCACTGCATCCCCAGCGGCGCCAGTGCACTCTCTGGACTCACTGCCCTGCATCCCCAGTGGTGCCAGTGCACTCTCTGGACTCACTGCACTGCATCCCCAGAGGTGCCAGTGCACTCTCTGGTCTCACTGCAGTGCATCCCCAGTGGTGCCAGTGCACTCTCTGGACTCACTGCAGTGCAGCCCCTGAGGTGCCAGTGCACTCTCTGGACTCACTGCACTGCATCCCCAGTGGTGCCAGTGCACACACTGGACTCCCTGCAGTGCATCCCCAGTCGTGCCAGTGCACTCTCTGGACTCATTGCACTGCATAACCAGTGGCGCCAGTGCACTCTCTGGACTCACTGCAATGCATCCCCAGTGGTGCCAGTGCACTCTCTGGACTCACGGCACTGCATCCCCAGTGGTGCCAGTGCACTCTGTTTACTCACTGAACTGCATCCCCAGTGGTGCCAGTGCGCTCTCTGGACTCACTGCACTGCATTCCCAGTTGTGCCAGGGCAGTCTCTGGACTCACTGCACTGCATCCCCAGTGGTGCCAGTGCACTCTCTGGACTCACTGCACTGAATCCCCAGTGGTGCCACTGCACTCTCTGGACTCACTGCACTGCATCCTCAGTGGTGCCAGTGCACTCTCTGGACTCACTGCAGTGCATCCCCAGTGGTGCCAGTGCACTCTCTGCACTCACTGCAGTGCATCACCAGTGGTGCCAGTGGACTCTCTGGAGTCACTGCACTGCATCCCCAGTGGTGCCATTGCACTCTCTGGGCTCACTGTAGTGCATCCCCAGTGGTGCCAGTGCACTCTCTGGACTCACAGCACTGCATCACCAGTGCTGCCACTGCACTCTCTGGACTCACGGCACTGCATCCCCAGTGCTGCTATTGCACTCTCTGGAGTCACTGCACTGCATCCCCAGTGGGGCCAGTGCACTCTCTGGACTCACGGCACTGCATCCCCAGTGGTGTCAGTGAACTCTGTGGACTCACTGCACTGCATCCCCAGTGGTGCCAGTACACTCTCTGGACTCACTGCACTGCATCCCCAGTGGTGCCAGTGCAGTCTCTGGACTCACTGTAGTGCATCCCCAGTGGTGCCAGTGAAATCTCTTGACTCACTACAGAACAGCTCCAATGGTGCCAGTGCACTCTCTGGACTCACTGCACTGCATCCCCAGTGGTGCCAGTGCACTCTCTGGACTCTCTGCACTGCATCCCCAGTGGTGCCTGTGCACTCTCTGGACTCACTGTAGTGTATTCCCAGTGGTGCCAGTGCACTCTTTAGCGTCACTGCAGTGCATCCCCAGTGGTGCCAGTGCACTCACTGCAGTGCATCCCCAGTGGTGCCAGTGCACTCTCTGGACTCACTGCACTGCATCCCAAGTGGTGCCAGTGCACTCTCTGGACTCACTGCACTGCATCCCCAGTGGTGCCAGTGCACTCTCTGGAGTCACTGCACTGCATCCTCAGTGGTGCCAGTGCACTCTCTGGACTCCCTGCACTGCATCCCCAGTGGTGCCAGTGCACTCTCTGGACTCACTGCACTGCATCCTCAGTGGTGCCAGTGCACACACTGGACTCCCTGCACTGCATCCCCAGTGGTGCCAGTGCACTCTCTGGACTCACTGCACTCCATCCCCAGTGCTGACAGTGCACTCTCTGGACTCACTGCACTGCATTCCCACTGGTGCCAGTGCACTCTCTGGACTCACTACAGTACAGCTCCAGTTGTGCCAGTGCACTCTCTGGACTCACTGCACTGCATCCCCAGTGGTGCCAGTGCACTCTCTGGACTCACTGCACTGCATCCCCAGCGGTGCCAGTGCACTCTCTAGAGTCACTGCAGTGCATCCCCAGTGGTGCCAGTGCACTCTCTGGACTCACTGCACTGCATCCCCAGCGGTGCCAGTGCACGCTCTAGAGTCAGTGCACTGCATTCCAAGTGGTGCCAGTGCACTCTCTGGACTCACTGCACTGCATCCCCAGTGGTGCCAGTGCACACACTGGACTACCTGCACTGCATCCCCAGTGGTGCCAGTGCACTCTCTGGACTCACTGCACTGCATCCCCAGTGGCGCCAGTGCACTCTCTGGACTCACTGCACTGCATCCCCAGTGGTGCCAGTGCACTCTGTGAACTCACGGCACTGTATCACCAGTGGTGCCAGTGCACTCTGTTTACTCACTGCACTGCATCCCCACTGGTGCCAGTGCGCTCTCTGGACTCACTGCACTGCATCCCCAGTTGTGCCAGGACACTCTCTGGAGTCACTGCAGTGCATTCCCAGTGGTGCCAGTGCACTCTCTGGACTCACTGCACTGCATCCCCAGTGGTGCCAGTGCACTCTCTGGACTCACTGCACTGCATCCCCAGTGGTGCCAGTGCACTCTCTGGACTCACGGCACTGCATCCCCAGTGCTGCTAGTGCACTCTCTGGAGTCACTGAAGTGCATCCGCCGTGGTGCCAGTGCACTCTCTGGACTCTCGGCACTGCATCCCCAGTGATGCCAGTGCACTCTCTGGACTCACTTAGTTGCATCCCCAGTGTTGCCAGTGCACTCTCTGGACTCACTGCAGTGCATCTCCAGTGGTGCCAGTGCACTCTCTGGACTCACTGCACTGCATTACCAGTGGTTCCAGTGCACTCTCTGGAGACACTGCAGTGCATATCCACTAGTGCCAGGGCACTCTCTGGACTCACTGCATGCATCCCCAGTGGTGCCAGTGCACTCTCTGGACTCACTGCACTGAATCCCCAGTGGTGCCAGTACACTCTCAGGAGTCACTGCAGTGCATCCCCTGTGGGGCAAGTGCACTCTCTGGACTCACAGCACTGCATCCCCAGTGGTGCCAGTGCACTCTCTGGACTCACGGTACTGCATCCCCAGTGCTGCTAGTGCACTCTCTGGACTCACTGCACTGCATCCCCAGTGGGGCCAGTGCACTCTCTGGACTCACGGCACTGCATCCCCAGTGGTGTCTGTGAACTCTGTGGACTCACTGCACTGCATACCCAGTGGTGCCAGTGCACTCTCTGGACTCACTGCAGTGCATTCCCTGTGGTGCCAGTACACTCTCTGGACTCACTGCACTGCATCCCCAGTGGTGCCAGTGCAGTCTCTGGACTCACTGCACTGCATCCCCAGTGGTGCCAGTGCAATCTCTTGACTCACTACAGTACAGCTCCAATGGTGCCAGTGCACTCTCTGGACTCACTGCACTGCATCCCCAGTGGTGCCAGTGCACTCTCTGGACTCTCTGCACTGCATCCCCAGTGGTGCCAGTGCACTCTCTGGACTCACTGTAGTGTATTCCCAGTGGTGCCAGTGCACTCTTTAGCGTCACTGCAGTGCATCCCCAATGGTGCCAGTGCACTCTCTGGACTCACTGCACTGCATCCCCTGTTGTGCCAGTGCACTCTATGGACTCACTGCACTGCATCCGCAGTGGTGCCTGTGCACTCTCTGGACGCACTGCACTGCATCCCCAATGGTGCCAGTACACTCTCTGGAGTCACTGCACTGTATCCCCAGTGGTGCCAGTGCACTCTCTGGACTCACTGCACTGCATCCCCAGTGGTGCCAGTGCACTCTCTGGAGTCACTGCACTGCATCGTCAGTGGTGCCAGTGCACTCTCTGGACTCCCTGCACTGCATCCCCAGTGGTGCCAGTGCACTCTCTGGACTCACTGCACTGCATCCTCAGTGGTGCCAGTGCACACACTGGACTCCCTGCACTGCATCCCCAGTGGTGCCAGTGCACTCTCTGGACTCACTGCACTGCATCCCCAGTGCTGACAGTGCACTCTCTGGACTCACTGCACTGCATTCCCACTGGTGCCAGTGCACTCTCTGGACTCACTACAGTACAGCTCCAGTGGTGCCAGTGCACTCTCTGGACTCACTGCACTGCATCCCCAGTGGTGCCAGTGCACTCTCTGGACTCACTGCACTGCATCCCCAGCGGTGCCAGTGCACTCTCTAGAGTCACTGCAGTGCATCCCCAGTGGTGCCAGTGCACTCTCTGGACTCACTGCACTGCATCCCCAGCGGTGCCAGTGCACGCTCTAGAGTCACTGCACTGCATTCCAAGTGGTGCCAGTGCACTCTCTGGACTCACTGCACTGCATCCCCAGTGGTGCCAGTGCACACACTGGACTACCTGCACTGCATCCCCAGTGGTGCCAGTGCACTCTCTGGACTCACTGCACTGCATCCCCAGTGGTGCCAGTGCACACACTGGACTACCTGCACTGCATCCCCAGTGGTGCCAGTGCACTCTCTGGACTCACTGCACTGCATCCCCAGTGGCGCCAGTGCACTCTCTGGACTCACTGCACTGCATCCCCAGTGGTGCCAGTGCACTCTGTGAACTCACGGCACTGTATCACCAGTGGTGCCAGTGCACTCTGTTTACTCACTGCACTGCATCCCCACTGGTGCCAGTGCGCTCTCTGGACTCACTGCACTGCATTACCAGTCGTGCCAGTGCACTCTCTGGTCTCACTGCACTGCATCCCCAGTGTTGCCAGTGCACTCTCTGGACTCACGGCACTGCATCCCCAGTGCTGCTAGTGCACTCTCTGGAGTCACTGAAGTGCATCCGCCGTGGTGCCAGTGCACTCTCTGGACTCTCGGCACTGCATCCCCAGTGGTGCCAGTGCACTCTCTGGACTCACTGCACTGCATCCCCAGTGTTGCCAGTGCACTCTCTGGACTCACTGCACTGCATCTCCAGTGGTGCCAGTGCACTCTCTGGACTCACTGCACTGCATTACCAGTGGTTCCAGTGCACTCTCTGGAGACACTGCAGTGCATATCCACTAGTGCCAGGGCACTCTCTGGACTCACTGCATGCATCCCCAGTGGTGCCAGTGCACTCTCTGGACTCACTGCACTGCATCCCCAGTGGTGCCAGTACACTCTCAGGAGTCACTGCAGTGCATCCCCTGTGGGGCAAGTGCACTCTCTGGACTCACAGCACTGCATCCCCAGTGGTGCCAGTGCACTCTCTGGACTCACGGCACTGCATCTCCAGTGCTGCTAGTGCACTCTCTGGACTCACTGCACTGCATCCCCAGTGGGGCCAGTGCACTCTCTGGACTCACGGCACTGCATCCCCAGTGGTGTCAGTGAACTCTGTGGACTCACTGCACTGCATACCCAGTGGTGCCAGTGCACTCTCTGGACTCACTGCAGTGCATTCCCTGTGGTGCCAGTACACTCTCTGGACTCACTGCACTGCATCCCCAGTGGTGCCAGTGCAGTCTCTGGACTCACTGCACTGCATCCCCAGTGGTGCCAGTGCAATCTCTTGACTCACTACAGTACAGCTCCAATGGTGCCAGTGCACTCTCTGGACTCACTGAACTGCATCCCCAGTGGTGCCAGTGCACTCTCTGGACCCTCTCCACTGCATCCCCAGTGGTGCCAGTGCACTCTCTGGACTCACTGTAGTGTATCCCCAGTGGTGCCAGTGCGCTATCTGGACTCACTGCACTACATCCCCACTGGTGCCAGTGCACTCTCTGGACTCACTGCAGTGCATCCCCTGTTTTGCCAGTGCACTCTATGGACTCACTGCACTGCATCCCCAGTGGTGCCTGTGCACTCTCTGGACTCACTGCACTGCATCCCCAATGGTGCCAGTGCACTCTCTGGACTCACTGCACTGTATCCCCAGTGGTGCCAGTGCACTCTCTGGACTCACTGCACTGCATCCCCAGTGGCGCCAGTGCACTCTCTGGACTCACCGCACTCAATCCCCAGAGTTGCCAGTGCACTCTCTGGACTCACGGCACTGCATCACCAGTGGTGCCAGTGCACTCTGTTTACTCACTGCACTGCATCCCCAGTGGTGCCAGTGCGCTCTCTGGACTCACTGCACTGCATTACCATTTGTGCCAGGGCACTCTCTGGAGTCTGCAGTGCATTCCCAGTGGTGCCAGTGCACTCTCTGGACTCACTGCACTGCATCCCCAGAGGTGCCAGGGCACTCTCTGGACTCACTGCACTGCATCCCCAGTGGTGCCAGTGCACTCTCTGGAGTCACGGCACTGCATCCCCAGTACTGCTAGTGCACTCTCTGGAGTCACTGCACTGCATCCCCACTGGGGCCAGTGCACTCTCTGGACTCACTGCACTGTATCCCCAGTGGTGCCAGTGCACTCTCTGGACTCACGGCACTGCATCCCCAGTGGTGCCAGTGCACTCTGTTTACTCACTGCACTGCATCCCCAGTAGTGCCAGTGCGCTCTCTGGACTCACTGCACTGCATTCCCAGTTGTGCCAGGGCACTCTCTGGACTCACTGCACTGCATCCTCAGTGGTGCCAGTGCACTCTCTGGACTCACTGCACTGCATCCCCAGTGGTGCCACTGCACTCTCTGGACTCACTGCACTGCATTCCAAGTGGTGCCAGTGCACTCTCTGGACTCACTGCACTGCATCCCCAGTGGGGCCAGTGCACTCTCTGGATTCACTGCACTGCATCCCCAGTGGTGCCAGTGCACTCTCTAGAGTCACTGCAGTGCATCCCCAGTGGTGCCAGTGCACTCTCTGCACTCACTGCAGTGCATCACCAGTGGTGCCAGTGCACTCTCTGGAGTCACTGCACTGCATCCCCAGTGCTGCCAGTGCACTCTCTGGACTCACTGCAGTGTATCCCCAGTGGTGCCAGTGCACTCTCTGGACTCACAGCACTGCATCACCAGTGGTGCCACTGCACTCTCTGGACTCACGGCACTGCATCCCCAGTGCTGCTATTGCACTCTCTGGAGTCACTGCACTGCATCCCCAGTGGGGCCAGTGGACTCTCTGGACTCACGGCACTGCATCCCCAGTGGTGTCAGTGAACTCTGTGGACTCACTGCACTGCATCCCCAGTGGTGCCAGTGCACTCTCTGGACTCACTGCAGTGCATTCCCTGTGGTGCCAGTACACTCTCTGGACTCACTGCACTGCATCCCCAGTGGTGCCAGTGCAGTCTCTGGACTCACTGCACTTCATCCCCAGTGGTGCCAGTGCAATCTCTTGACTCACTACAGTACAGCTCCAATGGTGCCAGTGCACTCTCTGGACTCACTGCACTGCATCCCCAGTGGTGCCAGTGCACTCACTGCAGTGCATCCCCAGTGGTGCCAGTGCACTCTCTGGACTCACTGCACTGCATCCCCAGTGGTGCCAGTGCACTCTCTGGACTCACTGCACTGCATCCCCAGTGGTGCCAGTGCACGCTCTGGACTCACTGCAGTGCATCCCCAGTGGTGCCAGTGCACTCTCTGGAGTCACTGCACTGCATCCTCAGTGGTGCCAGTGCACACACTGGACTCCCTGCAGTGCATCCCCAGTGGTGCCAGTGCACTCTCTGGACTCACTGCACTGCATCATCAGTGGTGCCAGTGCACACACTGGACTCCCTGCACTGCATCCCCAGTGGTGCCAGTGCACTCTCTGGACTCACTGCACTGCATCCCCAGTGCTGACAGTGCACTCTCTGGACTCACTGCACTGCATTCCCACTGGTGCCAGTGCACTCTCTGGACTCACTACAGTACAGCTCCAGTGGTGCCAGTGCACTCTCTGGACTCACTGCACTGCATCCCCAGTGGTGCCAGTGCACTCTCTGGACTCACTGCACTGCATCCCCAGTGGTGCCAGTGCACTCTCTGGACTCACTGCACTGCATCCCCAGCGGTGCCAGTGCACTCTCTAGAGTCACTGCAGTGCATCCCCAGTGGTGCCAGTGCACTCTCTGGACTCACTGCACTGCATCCCCAGCGGTGCCAGTGCACGCTCTAGAGTCACTGCACTGCATTCCAAGTGGTGCCAGTGCACTCTCTGGACTCACTGCACTGCATCCCCAGTGGTGCCAGTGCACACACTGGACTACCTGCACTGCATCCCCAGTGGTGCCAGTGCACTCTCTGGACTCACTGCACTGCATCCCCAGTGGCGCCAGTGCACTCTCTGGACTCACTGCACTGCATCCCCAGTGGTGCCAGTGCACTCTGTGGACTCACGGCACTGTATCACCAGTGGTGCCAGTGCACTCTGTTTACTCACTGCACTGCATCCCCACTGGTGCCAGTGCGCTCTCTGGACTCACTGCACTGCATTACCAGTCGTGCCAGTGCACTCTCTGGTCTCACTGCACTGCATCCCCAGTTGTGCCAGGACACTCTCTGGAGTCACTGCAGTGCATTCCCAGTGGTGCCAGTGCAGTCTCTGGACTCACTGCACTGCATCCCCAGTGGTGCCAGTGCACTCTCTGGACTCACTGCACTGCATCCCCAGTGTTGCCAGTGCACTCTCTGGACTCACGGCACTGCATCCCCAGTGCTGCTAGTGCACTCTCTGGAGTCACTGAAGTGCATCCGCCGTGGTGCCAGGGCACTCTCTGGACTCTCGGCACTGCATCCCCAGTGATGCCAGTGCACTCTCTGGGGTCACTGCACTGCATCCCCAGTGGTGCCATTGCACTCTCTGGACTCACTGCACTGCATCTCCAGTGGTGCCAGTGCACTCTCTGGACTCACTGCACTGCATTACCAGTGGTTCCAGTGCACTCTCTGGAGACACTGCAGTGCATATCCACTAGTGCCAGGGCACTCTCTGGACTCACTGCATGCATCCCCAGTGGTGCCAGTGCACTCTCTGGACTCACTGCACTGCATCCCCAGTGGTGCCAGTACACTCTCAGGAGTCACTGCAGTGCATCCCCTGTGGGGCAAGTGCACTCTCTGGACTCACAGCACTGCATCCCCAGTGGTGCCAGTGCACTCTCTGGACTCACGGCACTGCATCCCCAGTGCTGCTAGTGCACTCTCTGGACTCACTGCACTGCATCCCCAGTGGGGCCAGTGCACTCTCTGGACTCACGACACTGCATCCCCAGTGGTGTCTGTGAACTCTGTGGACTCACTGCACTGCATACCCAGTGGTGCCAGTGCACTCTCTGGACTCACTGCAGTGCATTCCCTGTGGTGCCAGTACACTCTCTGGACTCACTGCACTGCATCCCCAGTGGTGCCAGTGCAGTCTCTGGACTCACTGCACTGCATCCCCAGTGGTGCCAGTGCAATCTCTTGACTCACTACAGTACAGCTCCAATGGTGCCAGTGCACTCTCTGGACTCACTGCACTGCATCCCCAGTGGTGCCAGTGCACTCTCTGGACTCTCTGCACTGCATCCCCAGTGGTGCCAGTGCACTCTCTGGACTCACTGTAGTGTATTCCCAGTGGTGCCAGTGCACTCTTTAGCGTCACTGCAGTGCATCCCCAGTGGTGCCAGTGCACTCTCTGGACTCACTGCACTGCATCCCCTGTTGTGCCAGTGCACTCTATGGACTCACTGCACTGCATCCCCAGTGGTGCCTGTGCACTCTCTGGACGCACTGCACTGCATCCCCAATGGTGCCAGTACACTCTCTGGACTCACTGCACTGTATCCCCAGTGGTGCCAGTGCACTCTCTGGACTCACTGCACTGCATCCCCAGTGGTGCCAGTGCACTCTCTGGAGTCACTGCACTGCATCCCCAGTGGTGCCAGTGCACTCTCTGGACTCACTGCACTGCATCCCCAGTGGTGCCAGTGCACTCTCTGGACTCACTGCACTGCATCCTCAGTGGTGCCAGTGCACTCACTGGACTCACTGCACTGCATCCCCAGTGGTGCCAGTGCACTCTCTGGACTCACTGCACTGCATCCCCAGTGCTGACAGTGCACTCTCTGGACTCACTGCACTGCATTCCCACTGGTGCCAGTGCACTCTCTGGACTCACTACAGTACAGCTCCAGTGGTGCCAGTGCACTCTCTGGACTCACTGCACTGCATCCCCATTGGTGCCAGTGCACTCTCTGGACTCACTGCACTGCATCCCTAGCGGTGCCAGTGCACTCTCTAGAGTCACTGCAGTGCATCCCCAGTGGTGCCAGTGCACTCTCTGGACTCACTGCACTGCATCCCCAGCGGTGCCAGTGCACGCTCTAGAGTCACTGCACTGCATTCCAAGTGGTGCCAGTGCACTCTCTGGACTCACTGCACTGCATCCCCAGTGGTGCCAGTGCACACACTGGACTACCTGCACTGCATCCCCAGTGGTGCCATTGCACTCTCTGGACTCACTGCACTGCATCCCCAGTGGCGCCAGTGCACTCTCTGGACTCACTGCACTGCATCCCCAGTGGTGCCAGTGCACTCTGTGAACTCACGGCACTGTATCACCAGTGGTGCCAGTGCACTCTGGACTCACTGCACTGCATCCCCACTGGTGCCAGTGCGCTCTCTGGACTCACTGCACTGCATTACCAGTCGTGCCAGTGCACTCTCTGGTCTCACTGCACTGCATCCCCAGTTGTGCCAGGACACTCTCTGGAGTCACTGCAGTGCATTCCCAGTGGTGCCAGTGCACTCTCTGGACTCACTGCACTGCATTACCAGTGGTGCCAGTGCACTCTCTGGACTCACTGCACTGCATCCCCAGTGTTGCCAGTGCACTCTCTGGACTCACGGCACTGCATCCCCAGTGCTGCTAGTGCACTCTCTGGAGTCACTGAAGTGCATCCGCCGTGGTGCCAGGGCACTCTCTGGACTCACTGCACTGCATCCCCAGTGGTGCCAGTGCACTCTCTGGACTCACTGCACTGCATCCCCAGTGGTGCCAGTGCACTCTCTGGACTCACTGCAGTGCATCTCCAGTGGTGCCAGTGCACTCTCTGGACTCACTGCACTTCATCCCCAGTGGTTCCAGTGCACTCTCTGGAGACACTGCAGTGCATATCCACTAGTGCCAGGGCACTCTCTGGACTCACTGCATGCATCCCCAGTGGTGCCAGTGCACTCTCTGGACTCACTGCACTGCATCCCCAGTGGTGCCAGTACACTCTCAGGAGTCACTGCAGTGCATCCCCAGTGGTGCCAGTGCACTCTCTGGACTCACTGCACTGCATCCCCAGTGGTGCCAGTGCACTCTCTGGACTCACTGCACTGCATCCCCAGTGGTGCCAGTGCACTCTCTGGACTCACTGCACTGCATCCCCAGTGCTGCTAGTGCACTCTCTGGACTCACTGCACTGCATCCCCAGTGGTGCCAGTGCACTCTCTGGACTCACTGCACTGCATCCCCAGTGGTGCCAGTGCACTCTCTGGACTCACTGCACTGCATACCCAGTGGTGCCAGTGCACTCTCTGGACTCACTGCAGTGCATTCCCAGTGGTGCCAGTGCACTCTCTGGACTCACTGCACTGCATCCCCAGTGGTGCCAGTGCACTCTCTGGACTCACTGCACTGCATCCCCAGTGGTGCCAGTGCACTCTCTGGACTCACTACAGTGCATCTCCAGTGGTGCCAGTGCACTCTCTGGACTCACTGCACTGCATCCCCAGTGGTGCCAGTGCACTCTCTGGACTCACTGCACTGCATCCCCAGTGGTGCCAGTGCACTCTCTGGACTCACTGCAGTGCATCCCCAGTGGTGCCAGTGCACTCTCTGGACTCACTGCACTGCATCCCCAGTGGTGCCAGGGCACTCTCTGGACTCACTGCACTGCATCCCCAGTTTTGCCAGTGCACTCTCTGGACTCACTGCACTGCATCCCCAGTGGTGCCAGTGCACTCTCTGGACTCACTGCACTGCATCCCCAGTGGTGCCAGTGCACTCTCTGGACTCACTGCACTGCATCCCCAGTGGTGCCAGTGCACTCTCTGGACTCACTGCACTGCATCCCCAGTGGCGCCAGTGCACTCTCTGGACTCACTGCACTGCATCCCCAGTGGTGCCAGTGCACTCTCTGGACTCACTGCACTGCATCCCCAGTGGTGCCAGTGCACTCTCTGGACTCACTGCAGTGCATCTCCAGTGGTGCCAGTGCACTCTCTGGACTCACTGCACTGCATCCCCAGTGGTGCCAGTGCACTCTCTGGACTCTCTGCACTGCATCCCCAGTGGTGCCAGTGCACTCTCTGGACTCACTGCACTGCATCCCCAGTGGTGCCAGTGCACTCTCTGGACTCACTGCACTGCATCCCAGTGGTGCCAGTGCACTCTCTGGACTCACTGCACTGCATCCCCAGTGGTGCCAGTGCACTCTCTGGACTCACTGCACTGCATCCCAGTGGTGCCAGTGCACTCTCTGGACTCACTGCACTGCATCCCCAGTGGTGCCAGTGCACTCTCTGGACTCACTGCACTGCATCCCCAGTGGTGCCAGTGCACTCTCTGGACTCACTGCACTGCATCCCCAGTGGTGCCAGTGCACTCTCTGGACTCACTACAGTGCATCCCAGTGGTGCCAGTGCACTCTCTGGACTCACTGCACTGCATCCCCAGTGGTGCCAGTGCACTCTCTGGACTCACTGCACTGCATCCCCAGTGGTGCCAGTGCACTCTCTGGACTCACTGCACTGCATCCCCAGTGGTGCCAGTGCACTCTCTGGACTCACTGCACTGCATCCCCAGTGGTGCCAGTGCACTCTCTGGACTCACTGCACTGCATCCCCAGTGGTGCCAGTGCACTCTCTGGACTCACTGCACTGCATCCCCTGTGGTGCCAGTGCACTCTCTGGACTCACTGCACTGCATCCCCAGTGGTGCCAGTGCACTCTCTGGACTCACTGCACTGCATCCCCAATGGTGCCAGTGCACTCTCTGGACTCACTGCACTGCATCCCCAGTGGTGCCAGTGCACTCTCTGGACTCACTGCACTGCATCCCCAGTGGCGCCAGTGCACTCTCTGGACTCACTGCACTGCATCCCCAGTGGTGCCAGTGCACTCTCTGGACTCACTGCACTGCATCCCCAGTGGTGCCAGTGCACTCTCTGACTCACTGCAGTGCATCCCCAGTGGTGCCAGTGCACTCTCTGGACTCACTGCACTGCATCCCCAGTGGTGCCAGTGCACTCTCTGGACTCACTGCACTGCATCCCCAGTGGTGCCAGTGCACTCTCTGGACTCACTGCACTGCATCCCCAGTGGTGCCAGTGCACTCTCTGGAGTCACTGCACTGCATCCCCAGTGGTGCCAGTGCACTCTCTGGACTCACTGCACTGCATCCCCAGTGGTGCCAGTGCACTCTCTGGACTCACTGCACTGCATCCTCAGTGGTGCCAGTGCACACACTGGACTCCCTGCACTGCATCCCCAGTGGTGCCAGTGCACTCTCTGGACTCACTGCACTGCATCCCCAGTGCTGACAGTGCACTCTCTGGACTCACTGCACTGCATTCCCACTGGTGCCAGTGCACTCTCTGGACTCACTACAGTACAGCCCCAGTGGTGCCAGTGCACTCTCTGGACTCACTGCACTGCATCCCCAGTGGTGCCAGTGCACTCTCTGGACTCACTGCACTGCATCCCCAGTGGTGCCAGTGCACTCTCTGGACTCACTGCACTGCATCCCCAGCGGTGCCAGTGCACTCTCTAGAGTCACTGCAGTGCATCCCCAGTGGTGCCAGTGCACTCTCTGGACTCACTGCACTGCATCCCCAGCGGTGCCAGTGCACGCTCTAGAGTCACTGCACTGCATTCCAAGTGGTGCCAGTGCACTCTCTGGACTCACTGCACTGCATCCCCAGTGGTGCCAGTGCACACACTGGACTACCTGCACTGCATCCCCAGTGGTGCCAGTGCACTCTCTGGAGTCACTGCACTGCATCCCCAGTGGCGCCAGTGCACTCTCTGGACTCACTGCACTGCATCCCCAGTGGTGCCAGTGCACTCTGTGGACTCACGGCACTGTATCACCAGTGGTGCCAGTGCACTCTGTTTACTCACTGCACTGCATCCCCACTGGTGCCAGTGCGCTCTCTGGACTCACTGCACTGCATTACCAGTCGTGCCAGTGCACTCTCTGGTCTCACTGCACTGCATCCCCAGTTGTGCCAGGACACTCTCTGGAGTCACTGCAGTGCATTCCCAGTGGTGCCAGTGCACTCTCTGGACTCACTGCACTGCATCCCCAGTGGTGCCAGTGCACTCTCTGGACTCACTGCACTGCATCCCCAGTGTTGCCAGTGCACTCTCTGGACTCACGGCACTGCATCCCCAGTGCTGCTAGTGCACTCTCTGGAGTCACTGAAGTGCATCCGCCGTGGTGCCAGGGCACTCTCTGGACTCTCGGCACTGCATCCCCAGTGATGCCAGTGCACTCTCTGGACTCACTTAGGTGCATCCCCAGTGTTGCCAGTGCACTCTCTGGACTCACTGCAGTGCATCTCCAGTGGTGCCAGTGCACTCTCTGGACTCACTGCACTGCATTACCAGTGGTTCCAGTGCACTCTCTGGAGACACTGCAGTGCATATCCACTAGTGCCAGGGCACTCTCTGGACTCACTGCATGCATCCCCAGTGGTGCCAGTGCACTCTCTGGACTCACTGCACTGCATCCCCAGTGGTGCCAGTACACTCTCAGGAGTCACTGCAGTGCATCCCCTGTGGGGCAAGTGCACTCTCTGGACTCACAGCACTGCATCCCCAGTGGTGCCAGTGCACTCTCTGGACTCACGGCACTGCATCCCCAGTGCTGCTAGTGCACTCTCTGGACTCACTGCACTGCATCCCCAGTGGGGCCAGTGCACTCTCTGGACTCACGGCACTGCATCCCCAGTGGTGTCTGTGAACTCTGTGGACTCACTGCACTGCATACCCAGTGGTGCCAGTGCACTCTCTGGACTCACTGCAGTGCATTCCCTGTGGTGCCAGTACACTCTCTGGACTCACTGCACTGCATCCCCAGTGGTGCCAGTGCAGTCTCTGGACTCACTGCACTGCATCCCCAGTGGTGCCAGTGCAATCTCTTGACTCACTACAGTACAGCTCCAATGGTGCCAGTGCACTCTCTGGACTCACTGCACTGCATCCCCAGTGGTGCCAGTGCACTCTCTGGACTCTCTGCACTGCATCCCCAGTGGTGCCAGTGCACTCTCTGGACTCACTGTAGTGTATTCCCAGTGGTGCCAGTGCACTCTTTAGCGTCACTGCAGTGCATCCCCAGTGGTGCCAGTGCACTCTCTGGACTCACTGCACTGCATCCCCTGTTGTGCCAGTGCACTCTATGGACTCACTGCACTGCATCCCCAGTGGTGCCTGTGCACTCTCTGGACGCACTGCACTGCATCCCCAATGGTGCCAGTACACTCTCTGGACTCACTGCACTGTATCCCCAGTGGTGCCAGTGCACTCTCTGGACTCACTGCACTGCATCCCCAGTGGCGCCAGTGCACTCTCTGGACTCACCGCACTCAATCCCCAGTGGTGCCAGTGCACTCTCTGGACTCACGGCACTGCATCACCAGTGGTGCCAGTGCACTCTGTTTACTCACTGCACTGCATCCCCAGTGGTGCCAGTGCGCTCTCTGGACTCACTGCACTGCATTACCATTTGTGCCAGGGCACTCTCTGGAGTCTGCAGTGCATTCCCAGTGGTGCCAGTGCACTCTCTGGACTCACTGCACTGCATCCCCAGAGGTGCCAGGGCACTCTCTGGACTCACTGCACTGCATCCCCAGTGGTGCCAGTGCACTCTCTGGAGTCACGGCACTGCATCCCCAGTGCTGCTAGTGCACTCTCTGGAGTCACTGCACTGCATCCCCACTGGGGCCAGTGCACTCTCTGGACTCACTGCACTGTATCCCCAGTGGTGCCAGTGCACTCTCTGGACTCACTGCACTGCATCCCCAGTGGCGCCAGTGCACTCTCTGGACACACCGCACTCAATCCCCAGTGGTGCCAGTGCACTCTCTGGACTCACGGCACTGCATCACCAGTGGTGCCAGTGCACTCTGTTTACTCACTGCACTGCATCCCCAGTGGTGCCAGTGCGCTCTCTGGACTCACTGCACTGCATTACCATTTGTGCCAGGGCACTCTCTGGAGTCTGCAGTGCATTCCCAGTGGTGCCAGTGCACTCTCTGGACTCACTGCACTGCATCCCCAGAGGTGCCAGGGCACTCTCTGGAGTCACTGCAGTGCATCCGCAGTGGTGCCAGTGCACTCTCTGGAGTCACTGCACTGCATCCCCAGTGCTGCCAGTGCACTCTCTGGAGTCACTGCACTGCATCCCCACTGGTGCCAGTGCACTCTCTGGACTCACTGCACTGCATCCCCAGTGGTGCCAGTGCACTCTCTGGACTCACTGCACTGCATCCCCAGTGGTGCCAGTGCACTCTCTGGACTCACTGCACTGCATCCCCAGTGGTGCCACTGCACTCTCTGGACTCACTGCAGTGCATCCCCAGTGGTGCCAGTGCACTCTTTGGACTCACTGCACTTCATCCCCAGTGGTGCCAGTGCACTCTCTGGAGACACTGCAGTGCATATCCTCTAGTGCCAGGGCACCTACTGGACTCACTGCAGTATATCCCCTGTGGGGCCAGTGCACTCTCTGGACTCACTGCACTGCATCTCCAGTGGTGCCAATGCAGTCTCTGGACTCACTGCACTCCATCCCCACTGGTGCCAGTACACTCTCAGGACTCACTGCACTGCATCCCCAGTGGTGCCAGTGCACTCTCTGGACTCACTGCACTGCATCCCCAGTGGGGCCAGTGCACTCTCTGGACTCACGGCACTGCATCAGCAGTGGTGCCAGTGCACTCTCTGGACTCACTGCAATGCATCCCCAGTGGTGCCATTGCACTCTCTGGACTCACTGCACTGCATTCCCACTGGTGCCAGTACACTCTCTGGACTCACTGCACTGCATCCCCAGTGCTGACAGTGCACTCTCTGGACTCACTGCAGTGCATCCCCAGTGGTGCCAGTGCACTCTCTGGACTCACTGCACTGCATCCCCAGTGGTGCCAGTGCACTCTCTGGACTCACTGCACTGCATCCCCAGTGGTGCCAGTGCACTCTCTGGACTCACTGCACTGCATCCCCAGTGGTGCCAGTGCACTCTCTGGACTCACTGCACTGCATCCCCAGTGGTGCCAGTGCACTCTCTGGACTCACTGCACTGCATCATACCCAGTGGTGCCAGTGCACTCTCTGGACTCACTGCAGTGCATTCCCAGTGGTGCCAGTGCACTCTCTGGACTCACTGCACTGCATCCCCAGTGGTGCCAGTGCACTCTCTGGACTCACTGCACTGCATCCCCAGTGGTGCCAGTGCACTCTTGGACTCACTGCAGTGCATCCCCAGTGGTGCCAGTGCACTCTCTGGACTCACTGCACTGCATCCCCAGTGGTGCCAGTGCACTCTCTGGACTCACTGCACTGCATCCCCAGTGGTGCCAGTGCACTCTCTGGACTCACTGCAGTGCATCCCCAGTGGTGCCAGTGCACTCTCTGGACTCACTGCACTGCATCCCCAGTGGTGCCAGTGCACTCTCTGGACTCACTGCACTGCATCCCCAGTGGTGCCAGTGCACTCTCTGGACTCACTGCACTGCATCCCCAGTGGTGCCAGTGCACTCTCTGGACTCACTGCACTGCATCCCCAGTGGTGCCAGTACACTCTCTGGACTCACTGCACTGCATCCCCAGTGGTGCCAGTGCACTCTCTGGACTCACTGCACTGCATCCCCAGTGGTGCCAGTGCACTCTCTGGACTCACTGCACTGCATCCCCAGTGGTGCCAGTGCACTCTCTGGACTCACGGCACTGCATCCCAGTGGTGCCAGTGCACTCTGTGGACTCACTGCACTGCATCCCCAGTGGTGCCAGTGCACTCTCTGGACTCACTGCACTGCATTACCAGTGGTGCCAGTGGCACTCTCTGGACTCACTGCAGTGCATTCCCAGTGGTGCCAGTGCACTCTCTGGACTCACTGCACTGCATCCCCAGTGGTGCCAGTGCACTCTCTGGACTCACTGCACTGCATCCCCAGTGGTGCCAGTGCACTCTCTGGACTCACTGCACTGCATCCCCAGTGCTGCTAGTGCACTCTCTGGACTCACTGCACTGCATCCCCAGTGGGGCCAGTGCACTCTCTGGACTCACTGCACTGTATCCCCAGTGGTGCCAGTGCACTCTCTGGACTCACTGCACTGCATCCCCAGTGGTGCCAGTGCACTCTCTGGACTCACTGCACTGCATCCCAGTGGTGCCAGTGCACTCTCTGGACTCACTGCACTGCATCACCAGTGGTGCCAGTGCACTCTCTGGACTCACTGCACTGCATCCCCAGTGGTGCCAGTGCGCTCTCTGGACTCACTGCACTGCATCCCCAGTGGTGCCAGTGCACTCTCTGGAGTCACTGCAGTGCATTCCCAGTGGTGCCAGTGCACTCTCTGGACTCACTGCACTGCATCCCCAGTGGTGCCAGTGCACTCTCTGGACTCACTGCAGTGCATCCCCAGTGGTGCCAGTGCACTCTCTGGAGTCACTGCACTGCATCCCCAGTGGTGCCAGTGCACTCTCTGGAGTCACTGCACTGCATCCCCAGTGGTGCCAGTGCACTCTCTGGACTCACTGCACTGCATCCCCAGTGGTGCCAGTGCACTCTCTGGACTCACTGCACTGCATCCCCAGTGGTGCCAGTGCACTCTCTGGACTCACTGCACTGCATCCCCAGTGGTGCCAGTGCACTCTCTGGACTCACTGCAGTGCATCCCCAGTGGTGCCAGTGCACTCTCTGGACTCACTGCACTGCATCCCCAGTGGTGCCAGTGCACTCTCTGGACTCACTGCAGTGCATATCCCAGTGGTGCCAGGGCACTCTCTGGACTCACTGCACTGCATCCCCAGTGGTGCCAGTGCACTCTCTGGACTCACTGCACTGCATCCCCAGTGGTGCCAATGCACTCTCTGGACTCACTGCACTGCATCCCCAGTGGTGCCAGTGCACTCTCTGGACTCACTGCACTGCATCCCCAGTGGTGCCAGTGCACTCTCTGGACTCACTGCACTGCATCCCCAGTGGTGCCAGTGCACTCTCCGGACTCACTGCACTGCATCCCCAGTGGTGCCAGTGCACTCTCTGGACTCACTGCACTGCATCCCCAGTGGTGCCAGTGCACTCTCTGGACTCACTGCACTGCATCCCCAGTGGTGCCAGTGCACTCTCTGGACTCACTGCACTGCATCCCCAGTGGTGCCAGTGCACTCTCTGGACTCACTGCAGTGCATCCCCAGTGGTGCCAGTGCACTCTCTGGACTCACTGCACTGCATCCCCAGTGGTGCCAGTGCACTCTCTGGAGTCACTGCACTGCATCCCCAGTGGTGCCAGTGCACTCTCTGGACTCACTGCAGTGCATCCCCAGTGGTGCCAGTGCACTCTCTGGACTCACTGCACTGCATCCCCAGTGGTGCCAGTGCACTCTCTGGACTCACTGCACTGCATCCCCAGTGGTGCCAGTGCACTCTCTGGACTCACTGCACTGCATCCCCAGTGGTGCCAGTGCACTCTCTGGACTCACTGCACTGCATCCCCAGTGGTGCCAGTGCACTCTCTGGACTCACTGCACTGCATCCCCAGTGGTGCCAGTGCACTCTCTGGACTCACTGCACATGCATTCCCAGTGGTGCCAGGGCACTCTCTGGAGTCACTGCAGTGCATTCCCTGTGGTGCCAGTGCACTCTCTGGACTCACTGCACTGCATCCCCACTGGTGCCAGGGCACTCTCTGGACTCACTGCACTGCATCCCCAGTGGTGCTACTGCACTCTCTGGACTCACGGCACTGCATCCCCAGTGGTGCCAGTGAACTCTGTGGACTCACTTCACTGCATCCCCAGTGGTGCCAGTGCACTCTCTGGACTCACTGCAGTGCATTCCCAGTGGTGCCAGTACACTCTCTGGACTCACTGCACTGCATCCCCAGTGGTGCCAGTGCACTCTCTGGACTCACGGCACTGCATCACCAGTGGTGCCAGTGCAATCTCTGGACTCACTACAGTACATCCCCATGGTGCCAGTGCACTCTCTGGACTCACTGCACTGCATCCCCAGTGGTGCCAGTGCACTCTCTGGACTCACTGCACTGCATCCCCAGTGGTGCCAGTGCACTCTCTGGACTCACTGCAGTGTATGCCCAGTGGTGCCAGTGCACTCTCTGGACTCACTGCACTGCATCCCCAGTGGTGCCAGTGCACTCTCTGGACTCACTGCACTGCATCCCCAGTGCTGCCAGTGCACTCTGTGGACTCACTGCACTGCATCCCCAGTGGTGCCAGTGCACTCTCTGGACTCACTGCACTGCATCCCCAGTGGTGCCAGTGCACTCTCTGGACTCACTGCACTGCATCCTCAGTGGTGCGAGTGCACTCACTGGACTCACTTGCACTGCATCCCCAGTGGTGCCAGTGCACTCTGTGGACTCACTGCAGTGCATCCCCAGTGTTGCCAGTGCACTCTCTGGACTCACTGCACTGCATCCCCAGTGGTGCCAGTGCACTCTCTGGAGTCACTGCACTGCATCCCCAGTGGTGCCAGTGCACTCTGTGGACTCACTGCACTGCATTACCAGTGGTGCCAGTGCACTCTCTGTAGTCACTGCACTGCATCCCCAGTGGTGCCAGTGCACTCTCTGGACTCACTGCAGTGCATCCTCACTGGTGCCAGTGCACTCTCTGGAGTCACTGCACTGCATCCCCAGTGGAGCCAGTGCAATCTCTGGACTCACTGCACTGCATCCCCAGTGGTGCCAGTGCACTCTATGGACTCACTGCACTGCATACCCTGTGGTGCCTGTGCACTCTCTGGACTCACTGCACTGCATTCCCAGTGGTGCCAGTGCACTCTCTGTAGTCACTGCACTGCATCCCCAGTGGTGCCAGTGCACTCTCTGGAGTCACCGGGGTGCATCCCCAGTGGCGCCAGTGCACTCTCTGGACTCACTGCACTGCATCCCCATTGGTGCCAGTGCACTCTCTGGACTCACGGCACTGCATCACCAGTGGTGCCAGTGTACTCTCTGGACTCACTGCACTGCATCCCCAGTGGTGCCAGTGCACTCTCTGGAGTCACTGCAGTGGATTCCCAGTGGTGCCAGTGCACTCTCTGGACTCACTGCACTGCATCCCCAGTGGTGCCAGTGCACTCTCTGGACTCACTGCACTGCATCCCCAGTGGTTCCAGGGCACTCTCTGGACTCACTGCACTGCATCCCCAGTGGTGCCAGTGCACTCTCTGGACTCACTGCAGTGCATTCCCTGTGGTGCCAATACACTCTCTGGAGTCACTGCACTGCATCCCCAGTGGTGCCAGTGCACTCTCTGGACTCACTGCACTGCATCCCCAGTGCTGACAGTGCACTCTCTGGACTCACTGCAGTGTATTCCCATTGGTGCCAGTGCACTCTTTAGCATCACTGCAGTGCATCCCCAGTGGTGCCAGTGCACTCTCTGGACTCACTGCACTGCATCCCCAGTGGAGCCAGTGCACTCTATGGACTCACTGCACTGCATCCCCAGTGGTGCCAGTGCACTCTCTGGACTCACTGCACTGCATCCCCAGTGGTGCCAGTGCACTCTCTGGACTCACTGCAGTGCATCCCCAGTGGTGCCAGTGCACTCTCTGGACTCACTGCACTGCATCCCCAGTGGTGCCAGTGCACTCTCTGGACTCACTGCACTGCATCCCCAGTGGTGCCAGTGCACTCTCTGGACTCACTGTGCATCAGTGGTGCCACACTCTCTGGACTCACTGCAGTGCATCCCTGTGGTGCCAGTGCACTCTCTGGACTCACTGCACTGCATCCCCAATGGTGCCAGGGCACTCTCTGGACTCACTGCAGTGCATCCCCAGTGGTGCCAGTGCACTCTCTGGACTCACTGCACTGCATCCCCAGTGGTGCCAGTGCACTCTCTGGAGTCACTGCACTGCATCCCCACTGGGGCCAGTGCACTCTCTGGACTCACTGAACTTCATCCCCAGTGGTGCCAGTGCACTCTCTGTACTCACTGAAGTGCATCCCCAGTGGTGCCAGTGCACTCTCTGGACTCACTGCACTGCATCCCCAGTGGTGCCAGTGCACTCTCTGGAGTCACTGCACTGCATCCCCAGTGGTGCCAGTGCACTCTCTGCACTCACTGCAGTGCATCCCCAGTGGTGCCAGTGCACTCTCTGGACTCACTGCACTGCATCCCCAGTGGTGCCAGTGCACTCTCTGGACTCACTGCACTGCATCCCCAGTGGTGCCAGTGCACTCTCTGGAGTCACTGCAGTGCATCCCCAGTGGTGCCAGTGCACTCTCTGGACTCACTGCAGTGCATCCCCAGTGGTGCCAGTGCACTCTCTGGACTCACTGCACTGCATCCCCAGTGGTGCCAGTGCACTCTCTGGACTCACTGCACTGCATCCCAGTGGTGCCAGTGCACTCTCTGGACTCACTGCACTGCATCCCCAGTGGTGCCAGTGCACTCTCTGGACTCACTGCAGTGCATCCCCAGTGGTGCCAGTGCACTCTCTGGACTCACTGCACTGCATCCCAGTGGTGCCAGTGCACTCTCTGGACTCACTGCACTGCATCCCCAGTGGTGCCAGTGCACTCTCTGGACTCACTGCACTGCATCTCCAATGGTGCCAGTGCACTCTCTGGACTCACTGCAGTGCATCCCCAGTGGTGCCAGTGCACTCTCTGGACTCACTGCACTGCATCCCCAGTGGTGCCAGTGCACTCTCTGGACTCACTGCACTGCATCCCCAGTGGTGCCAGTGCACTCTCTGGAGTCACTGCAGTGCATCACCAGTGGTGCCAGTGCACTCTCTGGACTCACTGCACTGCATCCCCAGTGGTGCCAGTGCACTCTCTGGACTCACTGCACTGCATCCCCAGTGGTGCCAGTGCACTCTCTGGACTCACTGCACTGCATCCCCAGTGGTGCCAGTGCACTCTCTGGACTCACTGCACTGCATCCCCAGTGGTGCCAGTGCACTCTCTGGACTCACTGCAGTGCATCCCCAGTGGTGCCAGTGCACTCTCTGGACTCACTGCACTGCATTCCCAGTGGTGCCAGTGCACTCTCTGGAGTCACTGCAGTGCATCCCCAGTGGTGCCAGTGCACTCTCTGGACTCACTGCACTGCATCCCCAGTGGTGCCAGTGCACTCTCTGGACTCACTGCAGTGCATCCCCAGTGGTGCCAGTGCACTCTCTGGACTCACTGCACTGCATCCCCAGTGGTGCCAGTGCACTCTCTGGAGTCACTGCACTGCATCCCCAGTGGTGCCAGTGCACTCTCTGGACTCACTGCACTGCATCCCCAGTGGTGCCAGTGCACTCTCTGGACTCACTGCAGTGCATTCCCAGTGGTGCCAGTGCACTCTCTGGACTCACTGCACTGCATCCCCAGTGGTGCCAGTGCACTCTCTGGACTCACTGCACTGCATCCCCAGTGGTGCCAGTGCACTCTCTGGACTCACTGCACTGCATCCCCAGTGGTGCCAGTGCACTCTCTGGACTCACTGCACTGCATCCCCAGTGGTGCCAGTGCACTCTCTGGACTCACTGCACTGCATCCCCAGTGGTGCCAGTGCACTCTCTGGACTCACTGCACTGCATCCCCAGTGGTGCCAGTGCACTCTCTGGACTCACTGCACTGCATCCCAGTGGTGCCAGTGCACTCTCTGGACTCACTGCACTGCATCCCCAGTGGTGCCAGTGCACTCTCTGGACTCACTGCACTGCATCCCCAGTGGTGCCAGTGCACTCTCTGGACTCACTGCACTGCATCCCCAGTGGTGCCAGTGCACTCTCTGGACTCACTGCACTGCATCCCCAGTGGTGCCAGTGCACTCTCTGGACTCACTGCACTGCATCCCCAGTGGTGCCAGTGCACTCTCTGGACTCACTGCACTGCATCCCCAGTGGTGCCAGTGCACTCTCTGGACTCACTGCACTGCATCCCCAGTGGTGCCAGTGCACTCTCTGGACTCACTGCACTGCATCCCCAGTGGTGCCAGTGCACTCTCTGGACTCACTGCACTGCATCCCCAGTGGTGCCAGTGCACTCTCTGGACTCACTGCACTGCATCCCCAGTGGTGCCAGTGCACTCTCTGGACTCACTGCACTGCATCCCCAGTGGTGCCAGTGCACTCTCTGGACTCACTGCACTGCATCCCCAGTGGTGCCAGTGCACTCTCTGGACTCACTGCACTGCATCCCCAGTGGTGCCAGTGCACTCTCTGGACTCACTGCAGTGCATATCCCAGTGGTGCCAGTGCACTCTCTGGACTCACTGCAGTGCATCCCCAGTGGTGCCAGTGCACTCTCTGGACTCACTGCACTGCATCCCCAGTGGTGCCAGTGCACTCTCTGGACTCACTGCACTGCATCCCCAGTGGTGCCAGTGCACTCTCTGGACTCACTGCAGTGCATCCCCAGTGGTGCCAGTGCACTCTCTGGACTCACTGCACTGCATCCCCAGTGGTGCCAGTGCACTCTCTGGACTCACTGCACTGCATCCCCAGTGGTGCCAGTGCACTCTCTGGACTCACTGCAGTGCATCCCCAGTGGTGCCAGTGCACTCTCTGGACTCACTGCACTGCATCCCCAGTGGTGCCAGTGCACTCTCTGGACTCACTGCACTGCATCCCCAGTGGTGCCAGTGCACTCTCTGGACTCACTGCAGTGCATCCCCAGTGGTGCCAGTGCACTCTCTGGACTCACTGCACTGCATCCCCACTGGTGCCAGTGCACTCTCTGGAGTCACTGCACTGCATCCCCAGTGGTGCCAGTGCACTCTCTGGACTCACTGCAGTGCATCCCCAGTGGTGCCAGTGCACTCTCTGGACTCACTGCAGTGCATCCCCAGTGGTGCCAGTGCACTCTCTGGACTCACTGCACTGCATCCCCAGTGGTGCCAGTGCACTCTCTGGACTCACTGCACTGCATCCCCAGTGGTGCCAGTGCACTCTCTGGACTCACTGCACTGCATCCCCAGTGGTGCCAGTGCACTCTCTGGACTCACTGCACTGCATCCCCAGTGGTGCCAGTGCACTCTCTGGACTCACTGCACTGCATTCCCAGTTGTGCCAGGGCACTCTCTGGACTCACTGCAGTGCATTCCCTGTGGTGCCAGTGCACTCTCTGGACTCACTGCACTGCATCCCCAGTGGTGCCAGTGCACTCTCTGGACTCACTGCACTGCATCCCCAGTGGTGCCAGTGCACTCTCTGGACTCACTGCACTGCATCCCCAGTGGTGCCAGTGCACTCTGTGGACTCACTGCACTGCATCCCCAGTGGTGCCAGTGCACTCTCTGGACTCACTGCAGTGCATCCCCAGTGGTGCCAGTGCACTCTCTGGACTCACTGCACTGCATCCCCAGTGGTGCCAGTGCACTCTCTGGACTCACGGCACTGCATCACCAGTGGTGCCAGTGCACTCTCTGGACTCACTACAGTACATCCCCAGTGGTGCCAGTGCACTCTCTGGACTCACTGCAGTGCATCCCCAGTGGTGCCAGTGCACTCTCTGGACTCACTGCACTGCATCCCCAGTGGTGCCAGTGCACTCTCTGGACTCACTGCACTGCATCCCCAGTGGTGCCAGTGCACTCTCTGGACTCACTGCACTGCATCCCCAGTGGTGCCAGTGCACTCTCTGGACTCACTGCACTGCATCCCCAGTGGTGCCAGTGCACTCTCTGGACTCACTGCACTGCATCCCCAGTGGTGCCAGTGCACTCTCTGGACTCACTGCACTGCATCCCCAGTGGTGCCAGTGCACTCTCTGGACTCACTGCACTGCATCCCCAGTGGTGCCAGTGCACTCTCTGGACTCACTTGCACTGCATCCCCAGTGGTGCCAGTGCACTCTCTGGACTCACTGCAGTGCATCCCCAGTGGTGCCAGTGCACTCTCTGGACTCACTGCACTGCATCCCCAGTGGTGCCAGTGCACTCTCTGGACTCACTGCACTGCATCCCCAGTGGTGCCAGTGCACTCTCTGGACTCACTGCACTGCATTACCAGTGGTGCCAGTGCACTCTCTGTAGTCACTGCAGTGCATCCCCAGTGGTGCCAGTGCACTCTCTGGACTCACTGCAGTGCATCCCCACTGGTGCCAGTGCACTCTCTGGACTCACTGCACTGCATCCCCAGTGGTGCCAGTGCACTCTCTGGACTCACTGCACTGCATCCCCAGTGGTGCCAGTGCACTCTCTGGACTCACTGCACTGCATCCCCAGTGGTGCCAGTGCACTCTCTGGACTCACTGCACTGCATCCCCAGTGGTGCCAGTGCACTCTCTGGACTCACTGCACTGCATCCCCAGTGGTGCCAGTGCACTCTCTGGACTCACTGCACTGCATCCCCAGTGGTGCCAGTGCACTCTCTGGAGTCACTGCAGTGCATCCCTGGTGCCAGTGCCTGGGCACTCTCTGGACTCACTGCACTGCATCCCCAGTGGTGCCAGTGCACTCTCTGGACTCACTGCACTGCATCCCCAGTGGTGCCAGTGCACTCTCTGGACTCACTGCACTGCATCCCCAGTGGTGCCAGTGCACTCTCTGGACTCACTGCACTGCATCCCCAGTGGTGCCAGTGCACTCTCTGGACTCACTGCAGTGCATCCCCAGTGGTGCCAGTGCACTCTCTGGACTCACTGCACTGCATCCCCAGTGGTGCCAGTGCACTCTCTGGACTCACTGCAGTGCATCCCCAGTGGTGCCAGTGCACTCTCTGGACTCACTGCAGTGCATCCCCAGTGGTGCCAGTGCACTCTCTGGACTCACTGCAGTGCATCCCCAGTGGTGCCAGTGCACTCTCTGGACTCACTGCACTGCATCCCCAGTGGTGCCAGTGCACTCTCTGGACTCACTGCACTGCATCCCCAGTGGTGCCAGTGCACTCTCTGGACTCACTGCACTGCATCCCCAGTGGTGCCAGTGCACTCTCTGGACTCACTGCACTGCATCCCCAGTGGTGCCAGTGCACTCTCTGGACTCACTGCACTGCATCCCCAGTGGTGCCAGTGCACTCTCTGGACTCACTGCAGTGCATCCCCAGTGGTGCCAGTGCACTCTCTGGAGTCACTGCAGTGCATCCCCAGTGGTGCCAGTGCACTCTCTGGACTCACTGCACTGCATCCCAGTGGTGCCAGTGCACTCTCTGGACTCACTGCAGTGCATCCCCAGTGGTGCCAGTGCACTCTCTGGACTCACTGCACTGCATCCCCAGTGGTGCCAGTGCACTCTCTGGACTCACTGCACTGCATCCCCAGTGGTGCCAGTGCACTCTCTGGAGTCACTGCACCGCATCCCCAGTGGTGCCAGTGCACTCTCTAGAGTCACTGCACTGCATCCCCAGTGGTGCCAGTGCACTCTGTGGACTCACTGTACTGCATCCCCAGTGGTGCCAGTGCACTCTCTGGACTCACTGCACTGCATCCCCAGTGGTGCCAGTGCACTCTCTGGACTCACTGCAGTGCATCCCCAGTGGTGCCAGTGCACTCTCTGCACTCACTGCAGTGCATCCCCAGTGGTGCCAGTGCACTCTCTGGACTCACTGCACTGCATCCCCAGTGGTGCCAGTGCACTCTCTGGACTCACTGCACTGCATCCCCAGTGGTGCCAGTGCACTCTCTGGACTCACTGCAGTGCATCCCCAGTGGTGCCAGTGCACTCTCTGGACTCACTGCACTGCATCCCCAGTGGTGCCAGTGCACTCTCTGGACTCACTGCACTGCATCCCCAGTGGTGCCAGTGCACTCTCTGGACTCACTGCACTGCATCCCCAGTGGTGCCAGTGCACTCTCTGGACTCACTGCACTGCATCCCCAGTGGTGCCAGTGCACTCTCTGGACTCACTGCAGTGCATCCCCAGTGGTGCCAGTGCACTCTCTGGACTCACTGCACTGCATCCCCAGTGGTGCCAGTGCACTCTCTGGACTCACTGCACTGCATCCCCAGTGGTGCCAGTGCACTCTCTGGACTCACTGCAGTGCATCCCCAGTGGTGCCAGTGCACTCTCTGGACTCACTGCACTGCATCCCCAGTGGTGCCAGTGCACTCTCTGGACTCACTGCACTGCATCCCCAGTGGTGCCAGTGCACTCTCTGGACTCACTGCAGTGCATCCCCAGTGGTGCCAGTGCACTCTCTGGACTCACTGCACTGCATCCCCAGTGGTGCCAGTGCACTCTCTGGACTCACTGCACTGCATCCCCAGTGGTGCCAGTGCACTCTCTGGACTCACTGCACTGCATCCCCAGTGGTGCCAGTGCACTCTCTGGACTCACTGCACTGCATCCCCAGTGGTGCCAGTGCACTCTCTGGACTCACTGCAGTGCATCCCCAGTGGTGCCAGTGCACTCTCTGGACTCACTGCAGTGCATCCCCAGTGGTGCCAGTGCACTCTCTGGACTCACTGCACTGCATCCCCAGTGGTGCCAGTGCACTCTCTGGACTCACTGCACTGCATCCCCAGTGGTGCCAGTGCACTCTCTGGACTCACTGCAGTGCATCCCCAGTGGTGCCAGTGCACTCTCTGGACTCACTGCACTGCATCCCCAGTGGTGCCAGTGCACTCTCTGGACTCACTGCACTGCATCCCCAGTGGTGCCAGTGCACTCTCTGGACTCACTGCACTGCATCCCCAGTGGTGCCAGTGCACTCTCTGGACTCACTGCACTGCATCCCCAGTGGTGCCAGTGCACTCTCTGGACTCACTGTACTGCATCCCCAGTGGTGCCAGTGCACTCTCTGGACTCACTGCACTGCATCCCCAGTGGTGCCAGTGCACTCTCTGGACTCACTGCAGTGCATCCCCAGTGGTGCCAGTGCACTCTCTGGACTCACTGCACTGCATCCCCAGTGGTGCCAGTGCACTCTCTGCACTCACTGCAGTGCATCCCCAGTGGTGCCAGTGCACTCTCTGGACTCACTGTACTGCATCCCCAGTGGTGCCAGTGCACTCTCTGGACTCACTGCACTGCATCCCCAGTGGTGCCAGTGCACTCTCTGGACTCACTGCATTGCATCCCCAGTGGTGCCAGTGCACTCTCTGGACTCACTGCAGTGCATCCCCAGTGGTGCCAGTGCACTCTCTGGACTCACTGCAGTGCATTCCCAGTGGTGCCAGTGCACTCTCTGGACTCACTGTACTGCATCACCAGTGGTGCCAGTGCACTCTCTGGACTCACTGCACTGCATCCCCAGTGGTGCCAGTGCACTCTCTGGACTCACTGCAGTGCATCGCCAGTGGTGCCAGTGCACTCTCTGGACTCACAGCACTGCATCGCCAGTGGTGCCAGTGCACTCTCTGGACTCACTGCACTGCATCCCCAGTGGTGCCAGTGCACTCTCTGGACTCACTGCACTGCATCCCCAGTGGTGCCAGTGCACTCTCTGGAGTCACTGCAGTGCATCCCCAGTGGTGCCAGTGCACTCTCTAGACTCTGCACTGCATCCCCAGTGGTGCCAGTGCACTCTCTGGACTCACTGCACTGCATCCCCAGTGGTGCCAGTGCACTCTCTGGACTCACTGCACTGCATCCCCAATGGTGCCAGTGCACTCTCTAGACTCACTGCAGTGCATCCCCAGTGGTGCCAGTGCACTCTCCGGACTCACTGAGAGCATCCCCACTGGTGCCAGTGCACTCTCTGCATCACTGCACTGCATCCCCAGTGGTGCCAGTGCACTCTCTGGAGTCACTGCAGTGCATCACCAGTGGTGCCAGGGCACTCTCTGGACTCACTGCAGTGCATCCCCAGTGGTGCCAGTGCACTCTCTGGACTCACTGCACTGCATCCCCAGTGGTGCCAGTGCACTCTCTGGACTCACTGCAGTGCATCCCCAGTGGTGCCAGTGCACTCTCTGGACTCACTGCAGTGCATCCCCAGTGGTGCCAGTGCACTCTCTGGAGTCACTGCAGTGCATCCCCAGTGGTGCCAGTGCACTCTCTGGACTCACTGCACTGCATCCCCAGTGGTGCCAGTGCACTCTCTGGACTCACTGCACTGCATCCCCAGTGGTGCCAGTGCACTCTCTGGACTCACTGCAGTGCATCCCCAGTGGTGCCAGTGCACTCTCTGGACTCACTGCACTGCATCCCCAGTGGTGCCAGTGCACTCTCTGGACTCACTGCACTGCATCCCCAGTGGTGCCAGTGCACTCTCTGGACTCACTGCACTGCATCCCCAGTGGTGCCAGTGCACTCTCTGGAGTCACTGCAGTGCATCCCCAGTGGTGCCAGTGCACTCTCTAGACTCTGCACTGCATCCCCAGTGGTTCCAGTGCACTCTCTGGACTCACTGCACTGCATCCCCAGTGGTAACAGTGCACTCTCTGGACTCACTGCTCTGCATCTCCAATGGTGCCAGTGCACTCTCTAGATTCACTGCAGTGCATCCCCAGTGGTGCCAGGGCACTCTCTGGACTCACTGAGAGCATCCCCACTGGTGACAGTGCACTCTCTGCATCACTGCACTGCATCCCCAGTGGTGCCAGTGCACTCTCTTCAGTCACTGCAGTGCATCCCCAGTGGTGCCAGGGCACTCTCTGGACTCACTGCAGTGCATCCCCAGTGGTGCCAGTGCACTCTCTGGACTCACTGCACTGCATCCCCAGTGGTGCCAGTGCACTCTCTGGACTCACTGCAGTGCATCCCCAGTGGTGCCAGTGCACTCTCTGGACTCACTGCACTGCATCCCCAGTGGTGCCAGTGCACTCTCTGGAGTCACTGCAGTGCATCCCCAGTGGTGCCAGTGCACTCTCTGGACTCACTGCACTGCATTCCCAGTGGTGCCAGTGCACTCTCTGGAGTCACTGCAGTGCATCCCCAGTGGTGCCAGTGCACTCTCTGGACTCACTGCACTGCATCCCCAGTGGTGCCAGTGCCCTCTCTGGACTCACTCCACTGCATCCCCAGTGGTGCCAGTGCACTCTCTGGACTCACTGCACTGCATCCCCAGTGGTGCCAGTGCACTCTCTGGACTCACTGCAGTGCATCCCCAGTGTTGCAAGTGCACTCTCTAGACTCACTGCAGTGCATCCCCAGTGGTGCCAGTGCACTCTCTGGACTCACTGCACTGCATCACCGGTGGTGCCAGTGCACTCTCTGGACTCAATGAACTGCATCCCCAGTTGTGCCAGTGCACTCTCTGGACTCACTGCAGTGCAACAACAGTTCTGCCAGTGCACTCTCTGGACTCACTGCAGTGCATCCCCAGAGGTGCCAGTGCACTCTCTGGAGTCACTGAAGTCCATCCCCAGTGGTGCCAGTGCACTCTCTGGACTCACAGCACTGCATCGCCAGTGGTGCCAGTGCACTCTCTGGACTCACTGCACTGCATCCCCAGTGATACCAGTGCACTCTCTGGACTCACTGCACTGCATCCCCAGTGGTGCCAGTGCACTCTATGGACTCACTGCACTGCATCCCCAGTCGTGTCATTGCACTCTCTGGAGTCACTGCACCGCATCCCCAGTGGTGCCAGTGCACTCTCTAGAGTCACTGCACTGCATCCCGAGTGGTGCCAGTGCACTCTGTGGACTCATTGTACTGCATCCCCAGTGGTGCCAGTGCACTCTCTGGACTCACTGCACTGCATCCCCAGTGGTGCCAGTGCACTCTCTGGACTCACTGCAGTGCATCCCCAGTGGTGCCAGTGCACTCTCTGCACTCACTGCAGTGCATCCCCAGTGGTGCCAGTGCACTCTCCGGACTCACTGCACTGCATCCCCAGTGGTGCCAGTGCACTCTCTGGAGTCACTGCACTGCATCCCCAGTGGTGCCAGTGCACTCTCTGGACTCACTGTAGTGCATCTCCAGTGGTGCCAGTGCACTCTCTGGACTCACTGCACTGCATCCCCAGTGGTGCCAGTGCACTCACTGGACTCACTGCACTGCATCCCCAGTGGTGCCAGTGCACTCTCTGGACTCACTGCACTGCATCCCCAGTGGTGCCAGTGCACTCTCTGGACTCACTGCACTGCATCCCCAGTGTTGCCAGTGCACTCTCTGGAGTCACTGCAGTGCATCCCCAGTGGTGCCAGTGCACTCTCTGGACTCACTGCACTGCATCCCCAGTGGTGCCAGTGCACTCTCTGGAGTCACTGAAGTCCATCCCCAGTGGTGCCAGTGCACTCTCTGGACTCACAGCACTGCATCGCCAGTGGTGCCAGTGCACTCTCTGGACTCACTGCACTGCATCCCCAGTGGTGCCAGTGCACTCTCTGGACTCACTGCACTGCATCCCCAGTGATGCCAGTGCACTCTCTGGACTCACTGCACTGCATCCCCAGTGGTGCCAGTGCACTCTCTGGACTCACTGCACTGCATCCCCAGTGGTGTCATTGCACTCTCTGGACTCACTGCACCGCATCCCCAGTGGTGCCAGTGCACTCTCTGGAGTCACTGCACTGCATCCCCAGTGGTGCCAGTGCACTCTGTGGACTCACTGCACTGCATCCCCAGTGGTGCCAGTGCACTCTCTGGACTCACTGCACTGCATCCCCAGTGGTGCCAGTGCACTCTCTGGACTCACTGCAGTGCATCCCCAGTGGTGCCAGTGTACTCTCTGCACTCACTGCAGTGCATCCCCAGTGGTGCCAGTGCACTCTCTGGACTCACTGCACTGCATCCCCAGTGGTGCCAGTGCACTCTCTGGACTCACTGCACTGCATCCCCAGTGGTGCCAGTGCACTCTCTGCACTCACTGCAGTGCATCCCCAGTGGTGCCAGTGCACTCTCTGGACTCACTGCACTGCATCTCCAGTGGTGCCAGTGCACTCTCTGACTCACTGCAGTGCATCCCCAGTGGTGCCAGTGCACTCTCTGGACTCACTGCAGTGCATCCCCAGTGGTGCCAGTGCACTCTCTGGAGTCACTGCAGTGCATCCCCAGTGGTGCCAGTGCACTCTCTGGACTCACTGTACTGCATCCCCAGTGGTGCCAGTGCACTCTCTGGACTCACTGCACTGCATCCCCAGTGGTGCCAGTGCACTCTCTGGACTCACTGCACTGCATCCCCAGTGGTGCCAGTGCACTCTCTGGACTCACTGCAGTGCATCCCCAGTGGTGCCAGTGCACTCTCTGGACTCACTGCACTGCATCCCCAGTGGTGCCAGTGCACTCTCTGGACTCACTGCAGTGCATCCCCAGTGGTGCCAGTGCACTCTCTGGACTCACTGCAGTGCATCCCCAGTGGTGCCAGTGCACTCTCTGGACTCACTGCACTGCATCCCCAGTGGTGCCAGTGCACTCTCTGGACTCACTGCAGTGCATCCCCAGTGGTGCCAGTGCACTCTCTGGACTCACTGCACTGCATCCCCAGTGGTGCCAGTGCACTCTCTGGACTCACTGCACTGCATCCCCAGTGGTGCCAGTGCACTCTCTGGAGTCACTGCACTGCATCCCCAGTGGTGCCAGTGCACTCTCTGGACTCACTGCACTGCATCCCCAGTGGTGCCAGTGCACTCTCTGGACTCACTGCAGTGCATCCCCAGTGGTGCCAGTGCACTCTCTAGACTCACTGCAGTGCATCCCCAGTGGTGCCAGTGCACTCTCTGGACTCACTGCACTGCATTACCAGTGGTGCCAGTGCACTCTCTGGACTCACTGCACTGCATCCCCAGTGGTGCCAGTGCACTCTCTGGACTCACTGCAGTGCATCCCCAGTGGTGCCAGTGCACTCTCTGGACTCACTGCAGTGCATCCCCAGTGGTGCCAGTGCACTCTCTGGACTCACTGCAGTGCATCCCCAGTGGTGCCAGTGCACTCTCTGGACTCACTGCACTGCATCCCCAGTGGTGCCAGTGCACTCTCTGGACTCACTGCAGTGCATCACCAGTGGTGCCAGTGCACTCTCTGGACTCACTGCACTGCATCCCCAGTGGTGCCAGTGCACTCTCTGGACTCACTGCACTGCATCCCCAGTGGTGCCAGTGCACTCTCTGGACTCACTGCACTGCATCCCCAGTGGTGCCAGTGCACTCTCTGGACTCACTGCACTGCATCCCCAGTGGTGCCAGTGCACTCTCTGGACTCACTGCACTGCATCCCCAGTGGTGCCAGTGCACTCTCTGGACTCACTGCACTGCATCCCCAGTGGTGCCAGTGCACTCTCTGGACTCACTGCACTGCATCCCCAGTGGTGCCAGTGCACTCTCTGGACTCACTGCACTGCATCCCCAGTGGTGCCAGTGCACTCTCTGGACTCACTGCACTGCATCCCCAGTGGTGCCAGTGCACTCTCTAGGACTCACTGCACTGCATCCCCAGTGGTGCCAGTGCACTCTCTGGACTCACTGCACTGCATCCCCAGTGGTGCCAGTGCACTCTCTGGACTCACTGCACTGCATCCCCAGTGGTGCCAGTGCACTCTCTGGACTCACTGCAGTGCATCCCCAGTGGTGCCAGTGCACTCTCTGGACTCACTGCAGTGCATCCCCAGTGGTGCCAGTGCACTCTCTGGACTCACTGCACTGCATCCCCAGTGGTGCCAGTGCACTCTCTGGACTCACTGCACTGCATCCCCAGTGGTGCCAGTGCACTCTCTGGACTCACTGCAGTGCATCCCCAGTGGTGCCAGTGCACTCTCTGGACTCACTGCAGTGCATCCCCAGTGGTGCCAGTGCACTCTCTGGACTCACTGCACTGCATCCCCAGTGGTGCCAGTGCACTCTCTGGACTCACTGCACTGCATCCCCAGTGGTGCCAGTGCACTCTCTGGACTCACTGCACTGCATCCCCAGTGGTGCCAGTGCACTCTCTGGACTCACTGCACTGCATCCCCAGTGGTGCCAGTGCACTCTCTGGACTCACTGCAGTGCATCCCCAGTGGTGCCAGTGCACTCTCTGGACTCACTGCACTGCATCCCCAGTGGTGCCAGTGCACTCTCTGGACTCACTGCAGTGCATCCCCAGTGGTGCCAGTGCACTCTCTGGACTCACTGCACTGCATCCCCAGTGGTGCCAGTGCACTCTCTGGACTCACTGCACTGCATCCCCAGTGGTGCCAGTGCACTCTCTGGACTCACTGCACTGCATCCCCAGTGGTGCCAGTGCACTCTCTGGACTCACTGCAGTGCATCCCCAGTGGTGCCAGTGCACTCTCTGGACTCACTGCAGTGCATCCCCAGTGGTGCCAGTGCACTCTCTGGACTCACTGCAGTGCATCCCCAGTGGTGCCAGTGCACTCTCTGGACTCACTGCAGTGCATCCCCAGTGGTGCCAGTGCACTCTCTGGACTCACTGCACTGCATCCCCAGTGGTGCCAGTGCACTCTCTGGACTCACTGCACTGCATCCCCAGTGGTGCCAGTGCACTCTCTGGAGTCACTGCACTGCATCCCCAGTGGTGCCAGTGCACTCTCTGGACTCACTGCAGTGCATCCCCAGTGGTGCCAGTGCACTCTCTGGACTCACTGCAGTGCATCCCCAGTGGTGCCAGTGCACTCTCTGGACTCACTGCAGTGCATCCCCAGTGGTGCCAGTGCACTCTCTGGACTCACTGCACTGCATCCCCAGTGGTGCCAGTGCACTCTCTGGACTCACTGCACTGCATCCCCAGTGGTGCCAGTGCACTCTCTGGACTCACTGCAGTGCATCCCCAGTGGTGCCAGTGCACTCTCTGGACTCACTGCAGTGCATCCCCAGTGGTGCCAGTGCACTCTCTGGACTCACTGCAGTGCATCCCCAGTGGTGCCAGTGCACTCTCTGGACTCACTGCACTGCATCCCCAGTGGTGCCAGTGCACTCTCTGGACTCACTGCAGTGCATCCCCAGTGGTGCCAGTGCACTCTCTGGACTCACTGCACTGCATCCCCAGTGGTGCCAGTGCACTCTCTGGACTCACTGCACTGCATCCCCAGTGGTGCCAGTGCACTCTCTGGACTCACTGCACTGCATCCCCAGTGGTGCCAGTGCACTCTCTGGACTCACTGCACTGCATCCCCAGTGGTGCCAGTGCACTCTCTGGACTCACTGCACTGCATCCCCAGTGGTGCCAGTGCACTCTCTGGACTCACTGCACTGCATCCCCAGTGGTGCCAGTGCACTCTCTGGACTCACTGCACTGCATCCCCAGTGGTGCCAGGGCACTCTCTGGACTCACTGCACTGCATCCCCAGTGGTGCCAGTGCACTCTCTGGACTCACTGCACTGCATCCCCAGTGGTGCCAGTGCACTCTCTGGACTCACTGCACTGCATCCCCAGTGGTGCCAGTGCACTCTCTGGACTCACTGCAGTGCATCCCCAGTGGTGCCAGTGCACTCTCTGGACTCACTGCAGTGCATCCCCGGTGGTGCCAGTGCACTCTCTGGACTCACTGCAGTGCATCCCCAGTGGTGCCAGTGCACTCTCTGGACTCACTGCAGTGCATCCCCAGTGGTGCCAGTGCACTCTCTGGACTCACTGCACTGCATCCCCAGTGGTGCCAGTGCACTCTCTGGACTCACTGCAGTGCATCCCCAGTGGTGCCAGTGCACTCTCTGGACTCACTGCACTGCATCCCCAGTGGTGCCAGTGCACTCTCTGGACTCACTGCACTGCATCCCCAGTGGTGCCAGTGCACTCTCTGGACTCACTGCACTGCATCCCCAGTGGTGCCAGTGCACTCTCTGGACTCACTGCACTGCATCCCCAGTGGTGCCAGTGCACTCTCTGGACTCACTGCACTGCATCCCCAGTGGTGCCAGTGCACTCTCTGGACTCACTGCACTGCATCCCCAGTGGTGCCAGTGCACTCTCTGGACTCACTGCAGTGCATCCCCAGTGGTGCCAGTGCACTCTCTGGACTCACTGCACTGCATCCCCAGTGGTGCCAGTGCACTCTCTGGACTCACTGCACTGCATCCCCAGTGGTGCCAGTGCACTCTCTGGACTCACTGCACTGCATCCCCAGTGGTGCCAGTGCACTCTCTGGACTCACTGCACTGCATCCCCAGTGGTGCCAGTGCACTCTCTGGACTCACTGCAGTGCATCCCCAGTGGTGCCAGTGCACTCTCTGGACTCACTGCACTGCATCCCCAGTGGTGCCAGTGCACTCTCTGGACTCACTGCACTGCATCCCCAGTGGTGCCAGTGCACTCTCTGGACTCACTGCAGTGCATCCCCAGTGGTGCCAGTGCACTCTCTGGACTCACTGCAGTGCATCCCCAGTGGTGCCAGTGCACTCTCTGGACTCACTGCACTGCATCCCCAGTGGTGCCAGTGCACTCTCTGGACTCACTGCACTGCATCCCCAGTGGTGCCAGTGCACTCTCTGGACTCACTGCACTGCATCCCCAGTGGTGCCAGTGCACTCTCTGGACTCACTGCACTGCATCCCCAGTGGTGCCAGTGCACTCTCTGGACTCACTGCACTGCATCCCCAGTGGTGCCAGTGCACTCTCTGGACTCACTGCACTGCATCCCCAGTGGTGCCAGTGCACTCTCTGGACTCACTGCACTGCATCCCCAGTGGTGCCAGTGCACTCTCTGGACTCACTGCACTGCATCCCCAGTGGTGCCAGTGCACTCTCTGGACTCACTGCAGTGCATCCCCAGTGGTGCCAGTGCACTCTCTGGACTCACTGCACTGCATCCCCAGTGGTGCCAGTGCACTCTCTGGACTCACTGCACTGCATCCCCAGTGGTGCCAGTGCACTCTCTGGACTCACTGCACTGCATCCCCAGTGGTGCCAGTGCACTCTCTGGACTCACTGCACTGCATCCCCAGTGGTGCCAGTGCACTCTCTGGACTCACTGCAGTGCATCCCCAGTGGTGCCAGTGCACTCTCTGGACTCACTGCACTGCATCCCCAGTGGTGCCAGTGCACTCTCTGGACTCACTGCACTGCATCCCCAGTGGTGCCAGTGCACTCTCTGGACTCACTGCACTGCATCCCCAGTGGTGCCAGTGCACTCTCTGGACTCACTGCACTGCATCCCCAGTGGTGCCAGTGCACTCTCTGGACTCACTGCACTGCATCCCCAGTGGTGCCAGTGCACTCTCTGGACTCACTGCACTGCATCCCCAGTGGTGCCAGTGCACTCTCTGGACTCACTGCAGTGCATCACCAGTGGTGCCAGGGCACTCTCTGGACTCACTGCACTGCATCCCCAGTGGTGCCAGTGCACTCTCTGGACTCACTGCACTGCATCCCCAGTGGTGCCAGTGCACTCTCTGGACTCACTGCACTGCATCCCCAGTGGTGCCAGTGCACTCTCTGGACTCACTGCACTGCATCCCCAGTGGTGCCAGTGCACTCTCTGGACTCACTGCAGTGCATCCCCAGTGGTGCCAGTGCACTCTCTGGACTCACTGCACTGCATCCCCAGTGGTGCCAGTGCACTCTCTGGACTCACTGCAGTGCATCCCCAGTGGTGCCAGTGCACTCTCTGGACTCACTGCAGTGCATCCCCAGTGGTGCCAGTGCACTCTCTGGACTCACTGCAGTGCATCCCCAGTGGTGCCAGTGCACTCTCTGGACTCACTGCACTGCATCCCCAGTGGTGCCAGTGCACTCTCTGGACTCACTGCACTGCATCCCCAGTGGTGCCAGTGCACTCTCTGGACTCACTGCACTGCATCCCCAGTGGTGCCAGTGCACTCTCTGGACTCACTGCACTGCATCCCCAGTGGTGCCAGTGCACTCTCTGGACTCACTGCACTGCATCCCCAGTGGTGCCAGTGCACTCTCTGGACTCACTGCAGTGCATCCCCAGTGGTGCCAGTGCACTCTCTGGACTCACTGCAGTGCATCCCCAGTGGTGCCAGTGCACTCTCTGGACTCACTGCACTGCATCCCCAGTGGTGCCAGTGCACTCTCTGGACTCACTGCAGTGCATCCCCAGTGGTGCCAGTGCACTCTCTGGACTCACTGCACTGCATCCCCAGTGGTGCCAGTGCACTCTCTGGACTCACTGCACTGCATCCCCAGTGGTGCCAGTGCACTCTCTGGAGTCACTGCACTGCATCCCCAGTGGTGCCAGTGCACTCTCTAGACTCACTGCACTGCATCCCCAGTGGTGCCAGTGCACTCTCTGGACTCACTGCACTGCATCCCCAGTGGTGCCAGTGCACTCTCTGGACTCACTGCACTGCATCCCCAGTGGTGCCAGTGCACTCTCTGGACTCACTGCAGTGCATCCCCAGTGGTGCCAGTGCACTCTCTGGACTCACTGCAGTGCATCCCCAGTGGTGCCAGTGCACTCTCTGGACTCACTGCACTGCATCCCCAGTGGTGCCAGTGCACTCTCTGGACTCACTGCACTGCATCCCCAGTGGTGCCAGTGCACTCTCTGGACTCACTGCAGTGCATCCCCAGTGGTGCCAGTGCACTCTCTGGACTCACTGCACTGCATCCCCAGTGGTGCCAGTGCACTCTCTGGAGTCACTGCACTGCATCCCCAGTGGTGCCAGTGCACTCTCTGGACTCACTGCACTGCATCCCCAGTGGTGCCAGTGCACTCTCTGGACTCACTGCACTGCATCCCCAGTGGTGCCAGTGCACTCTCTGGACTCACTGCAGTGCATCCCCAGTGGTGCCAGTGCACTCTCTGGACTCACTGCAGTGCATCCCCAGTGGTGCCAGTGCACTCTCTGGACTCACTGCACTGCATCCCCAGTGGTGCCAGTGCACTCTCTGGACTCACTGCAGTGCATCCCCAGTGGTGCCAGTGCACTCTCTGGACTCACTGCACTGCATCCCCAGTGGTGCCAGTGCACTCTCTGGACTCACTGCACTGCATCCCCAGTGGTGCCAGTGCACTCTCTGGACTCACTGCAGTGCATCCCCAGTGGTGCCAGTGCACTCTCTGGACTCACTGCACTGCATCCCCAGTGGTGCCAGTGCACTCTCTGGACTCACTGCACTGCATCCCCAGTGGTGCCAGTGCACTCTCTGGACTCACTGCACTGCATCCCCAGTGGTGCCAGTGCACTCTCTGGACTCACTGCACTGCATCCCCAGTGGTGCCAGTGCACTCTCTGGACTCACTGCAGTGCATCCCCAGTGGTGCCAGTGCACTCTCTGGACTCACTGCAGTGCATCCCCAGTGGTGCCAGTGCACTCTCTGGACTCACTGCACTGCATCCCCAGTGGTGCCAGTGCACTCTCTGGACTCACTGCACTGCATCCCCAGTGGTGCCAGTGCACTCTCTGGACTCACTGCAGTGCATCCCCAGTGGTGCCAGTGCACTCTCTGGACTCACTGCACTGCATCCCCAGTGGTGCCAGTGCACTCTCTGGACTCACTGCACTGCATCCCCAGTGGTGCCAGTGCACTCTCTGGACTCACTGCACTGCATCCCCAGTGGTGCCAGTGCACTCTCTGGACTCACTGCACTGCATCCCCAGTGGTGCCAGTGCACTCTCTGGACTCACTGCACTGCATCCCCAGTGGTGCCAGTGCACTCTCTGGACTCACTGCACTGCATCCCCAGTGGTGCCAGTGCACTCTCTGGACTCACTGCAGTGCATCCCCAGTGGTGCCAGTGCACTCTCTGGACTCACTGCACTGCATCCCCAGTGGTGCCAGTGCACTCTCTGGACTCACTGCAGTGCATCCCCAGTGGTGCCAGTGCACTCTCTGGACTCACTGCACTGCATCCCCAGTGGTGCCAGTGCACTCTCTGGACTCACTGCACTGCATCCCCAGTGGTGCCAGTGCACTCTCTGGACTCACTGCACTGCATCCCCAGTGGTGCCAGTGCACTCTCTGGACTCACTGCAGTGCATCCCCAGTGGTGCCAGTGCACTCTCTGGAGTCACTGCAGTGCATCCCCAGTGGTGCCAGTGCACTCTCTGGACTCACTGCACTGCATCCCCAGTGGTGCCAGTGCACTCTCTGGACTCACTGCACTGCATCCCCAGTGGTGCCAGTGCACTCTCTGGACTCACTGCAGTGCATCCCCAGTGGTGCCAGTGCACTCTCTGGACTCACTGCACTGCATCCCCAGTGGTGCCAGTGCACTCTCTGGACTCACTGCACTGCATCCCCAGTGGTGCCAGTGCACTCTCTGGACTCACTGCACTGCATCCCCAGTGGTGCCAGTGCACTCTCTGGAGTCACTGCAGTGCATCCCCAGTGGTGCCAGTGCACTCTCTGGACTCACTGCACTGCATCCCCAGTGGTGCCAGTGCACTCTCTGGACTCACTGCACTGCATCCCCAGTGGTGCCAGTGCACTCTCTGGACTCACTGCACTGCATCCCCAGTGGTGCCAGTGCACTCTCTGGACTCACTGCAGTGCATCCCCAGTGGTGCCAGTGCACTCTCTGGACTCACTGCAGTGCATCCCCAGTGGTGCCAGTGCACTCTCTGGACTCACTGCACTGCATCCCCAGTGGTGCCAGTGCACTCTCTGGACTCACTGCAGTGCATCCCCAGTGGTGCCAGTGCACTCTCTGGACTCACTGCAGTGCATCCCCAGTGGTGCCAGTGCACTCTCTGGACTCACTGCACTGCATCCCCAGTGGTGCCAGTGCACTCTCTGGACTCACTGCAGTGCATCCCCAGTGGTGCCAGTGCACTCTCTGGACTCACTGCACTGCATCCCCAGTGGTGCCAGTGCACTCTCTGGACTCACTGCAGTGCATCCCCAGTGGTGCCAGTGCACTCTCTGGACTCACTGCACTGCATTCCCAGTGGTGCCAGTGCACTCTCTGGACTCACTGCAGTGCATCCCCAGTGGTGCCAGTGCACTCTCTGGACTCACTGCACTGCATCCCCAGTGGTGCCAGTGCCCTCTCTGGAGTCACTGCACTGCATCCCCAGTGGTGCCAGTGCACTCTCTGGACTCACTGCACTGCATCCCCAGTGGTGCCAGTGCACTCTCTGGACTCACTGCAGTGCATCCCCAGTGTTGCAAGTGCACTCTCTAGACTCACTGCAGTGCATCCCCAGTGGTGCCAGTGCACTCTCTGGACTCACTGCACTGCATCACCGGTGGTGCCAGTGCACTCTCTGGACTCAATGAACTGCATCCCCAGTTGTGCCAGTGCACTCTCTGGACTCACTGCAGTGCAACAACAGTTCTGCCAGTGCACTCTCTGGACTCACTGCAGTGCATCCCCAGAGGTGCCAGTGCACTCTCTGGAGTCACTGAAGTCCATCCCCAGTGGTGCCAGTGCACTCTCTGGACTCACAGCACTGCATCGCCAGTGGTGCCAGTGCACTCTCTGGACTCACTGCACTGCATCCCCAGTGATACCAGTGCACTCTCTGGACTCACTGCACTGCATCCCCAGTGGTGCCAGTGCACTCTATGGACTCACTGCACTGCATCCCCAGTCGTGTCATTGCACTCTCTGGAGTCACTGCACCGCATCCCCAGTGGTGCCAGTGCACTCTCTAGAGTCACTGCACTGCATCCCGAGTGGTGCCAGTGCACTCTGTGGACTCATTGTACTGCATCCCCAGTGGTGCCAGTGCACTCTCTGGACTCACTGCACTGCATCCCCAGTGGTGCCAGTGCACTCTCTGGACTCACTGCAGTGCATCCCCAGTGGTGCCAGTGTACTCTCTGCACTCACTGCAGTGCATCCCCAGTGGTGCCAGTGCACTCTCCGGACTCACTGCACTGCATCCCCAGTGGTGCCAGTGCACTCTCTGGACTCACTGCACTGCATCCCCAGTGGTGCCAGTGCACTCTCTGGAGTCACTGTAGTGCATCTCCAGTTTTGCCAGTGCACTCTCTGGACTCACTGCAGTGCATCCCCAGTGGTGCCAGTGCACTCACTGGACTCACTGCACTGCATCCCAGTGGTGCCAGTGCACTCTCTGGACTCACTGCACTGCATCCCCAGTGGTGCCAGTGCACTCTCTGGACTCACTGCACTGCATCCCCAGTGGTGCCAGTGCACTCTCTGGACTCACTGCACTGCATCCCCAGTGGTGCCAGTGCACTCTCTGGACTCACTGCACTGCATCCCCAGTGGTGCCAGTGCACTCTCTGGACTCACTGCACTGCATCCCCAGTGGTGCCAGTGCACTCTCTGGACTCACTGCACTGCATCCCCAGTGGTGCCAGTGCACTCTCTGGACTCACTGCACTGCATCCCCAGTGGTGCCAGTGCACTCTCTGGACTCACTGCACTGCATCCCCAGTGGTGCCAGTGCACTCTCTGGACTCACTGCACTGCATCCCCAGTGGTGCCAGTGCACTCTCTGGACTCAGTGCACTGCATCCCCAGTGGTGCCAGTGCACTCTCTGGACTCACTGCAGTGCATCCCCAGTGGTGCCAGTGCACTCTCTGGACTCACTGCACTGCATCCCCAGTGGTGCCAGTGCACTCTCTGGACTCACTGCACTGCATCCCCAGTGGTGCCAGTGCACTCTCTGGACTCACTGCACTGCATCCCCAGTGGTGCCAGTGCACTCTCTGGACTCACTGCAGTGCATCCCCAGTGGTGCCAGTGCACTCTCTGGACTCACTGCAGTGCATCCCCAGTGGTGCCAGTGCACTCTCTGGACTCACTGCACTGCATCCCCAGTGGTGCCAGTGCACTCTCTGGACTCACTGCACTGCATCCCCAGTGGTGCCAGTGCACTCTCTGGACTCACTGCAGTGCATCCCCAGTGGTGCCAGTGCACTCTCTGGACTCACTGCACTGCATCCCCAGTGGTGCCAGTGCACTCTCTGGACTCACTGCAGTGCATCCCCAGTGGTGCCAGTGCACTCTCTGGACTCACTGCAGTGCATCCCCAGTGGTGCCAGTGCACTCTCTGGACTCACTGCAGTGCATCCCCAGTGGTGCCAGTGCACTCTCTGGACTCACTGCACTGCATCCCCAGTGGTGCCAGTGCACTCTCTGGACTCACTGCACTGCATCCCCAGTGGTGCCAGTGCACTCTCTGGACTCACTGCAGTGCATCCCCAGTGGTGCCAGTGCACTCTCTGGACTCACTGCAGTGCATCCCCAGTGGTGCCAGTGCACTCTCTGGACTCACTGCACTGCATCCCCAGTGGTGCCAGTGCACTCTCTGGACTCACTGCACTGCATCCCCAGTGGTGCCAGTGCACTCTCTGGACTCACTGCACTGCATCCCCAGTGGTGCCAGTGCACTCTCTGGAGTCACTGCAGTGCATCCCCAGTGGTGCCAGTGCACTCTCTGGACTCACTGCACTGCATCCCCAGTGGTGCCAGTGCACTCTCTGGACTCACTGCACTGCATCCCCAGTGGTGCCAGTGCACTCTCTGGACTCACTGCACTGCATCCCCAGTGGTGCCAGTGCACTCTCTGGACTCACTGCACTGCATCCCCAGTGGTGCCAGTGCACTCTCTGGACTCACTGCAGTGCATCCCCAGTGGTGCCAGTGCACTCTCTGGACTCACTGCACTGCATCCCCAGTGGTGCCAGTGCACTCTCTGGACTCACTGCACTGCATCCCCAGTGGTGCCAGTGCACTCTCTGGACTCACTGCACTGCATCCCCAGTGGTGCCAGTGCACTCTCTGGACTCACTGCAGTGCATCCCCAGTGGTGCCAGTGCACTCTCTGGACTCACTGCAGTGCATCCCCAGTGGTGCCAGTGCACTCTCTGGACTCACTGCAGTGCATCCCCAGTGGTGCCAGTGCACTCTCTGGACTCACTGCACTGCATCCCCAGTGGTGCCAGTGCACTCTCTGGACTCACTGCAGTGCATCCCCAGTGGTGCCAGTGCACTCTCTGGACTCACTGCACTGCATCCCCAGTGGTGCCAGTGCACTCTCTGGACTCACTGCACTGCATCCCCAGTGGTGCCAGTGCACTCTCTGGACTCACTGCACTGCATCCCCAGTGGTGCCAGTGCACTCTCTGGACTCACTGCACTGCATCCCCAGTGGTGCCAGTGCACTCTCTGGACTCACTGCACTGCATCCCCAGTGGTGCCAGTGCACTCTCTGGACTCACTGCACTGCATCCCCAGTGGTGCCAGTGCACTCTCTGGACTCACTGCACTGCATCCCCAGTGGTGCCAGTGCACTCTCTGGACTCACTGCACTGCATCCCCAGTGGTGCCAGTGCACTCTCTGGACTCACTGCACTGCATCCCCAGTGGTGCCAGTGCACTCTCTGGACTCACTGCACTGCATCCCCAGTGGTGCCAGTGCACTCTCTGGACTCACTGCAGTGCATCCCCAGTGGTGCCAGTGCACTCTCTGGACTCACTGCACTGCATCCCCAGTGGTGCCAGTGCACTCTCTGGACTCACTGCAGTGCATCCCCAGTGGTGCCAGTGCACTCTCTGGACTCACTGCACTGCATCCCCAGTGGTGCCAGTGCACTCTCTGGACTCACTGCACTGCATCCCCAGTGGTGCCAGTGCACTCTCTGGACTCACTGCACTGCATCCCCAGTGGTGCCAGTGCACTCTCTGGACTCACTGCAGTGCATCCCCAGTGGTGCCAGTGCACTCTCTGGACTCACTGCAGTGCATCCCCAGTGGTGCCAGTGCACTCTCTGGACTCACTGCACTGCATCCCCAGTGGTGCCAGTGCACTCTCTGGACTCACTGCAGTGCATCCCCAGTGGTGCCAGTGCACTCTCTGGACTCACTGCACTGCATCCCCAGTGGTGCCAGTGCACTCTCTGGACTCACTGCACTGCATCCCCAGTGGTGCCAGTGCACTCTCTGGACTCACTGCAGTGCATCCCCAGTGGTGCCAGTGCACTCTCTGGACTCACTGCACTGCATCCCCAGTGGTGCCAGTGCACTCTCTGGACTCACTGCAGTGCATCCCCAGTGGTGCCAGTGCACTCTCTGGACTCACTGCACTGCATCCCCAGTGGTGCCAGTGCACTCTCTGGACTCACTGCACTGCATCCCCAGTGGTGCCAGTGCACTCTCTGGACTCACTGCACTGCATCCCCAGTGGTGCCAGTGCACTCTCTGGACTCACTGCAGTGCATCCCCAGTGGTGCCAGTGCACTCTCTGGACTCACTGCAGTGCATCCCCAGTGGTGCCAGTGCACTCTCTGGACTCACTGCACTGCATCCCCAGTGGTGCCAGTGCACTCTCTGGACTCACTGCAGTGCATCCCCAGTGGTGCCAGTGCACTCTCTGGACTCACTGCACTGCATCCCCAGTGGTGCCAGTGCACTCTCTGGACTCACTGCACTGCATCCCCAGTGGTGCCAGTGCACTCTCTGGACTCACTGCACTGCATCCCCAGTGGTGCCAGTGCACTCTCTGGACTCACTGCACTGCATCCCCAGTGGTGCCAGTGCACTCTCTGGACTCACTGCAGTGCATCCCCAGTGGTGCCAGTGCACTCTCTGGACTCACTGCACTGCATCCCCAGTGGTGCCAGTGCACTCTCTGGACTCACTGCACTGCATCCCCAGTGGTGCCAGTGCACTCTCTGGACTCACTGCACTGCATCCCCAGTGGTGCCAGTGCACTCTCTGGACTCACTGCACTGCATCCCCAGTGGTGCCAGTGCACTCTCTGGACTCACTGCAGTGCATCCCCAGTGGTGCCAGTGCACTCTCTGGACTCACTGCAGTGCATCCCCAGTGGTGCCAGTGCACTCTCTGGACTCACTGCACTGCATCCCCAGTGGTGCCAGTGCACTCTCTGGACTCACTGCAGTGCATCCCCAGTGGTGCCAGTGCACTCTCTGGACTCACTGCACTGCATCCCCAGTGGTGCCAGTGCACTCTCTGGACTCACTGCACTGCATCCCCAGTGGTGCCAGTGCACTCTCTGGACTCACTGCACTGCATCCCCAGTGGTGCCAGTGCACTCTCTGGACTCACTGCACTGCATCCCCAGTGGTGCCAGTGCACTCTCTGGACTCACTGCACTGCATCCCCAGTGGTGCCAGTGCACTCTCTGGACTCACTGCAGTGCATCCCCAGTGGTGCCAGTGCACTCTCTGGACTCACTGCACTGCATCCCCAGTGGTGCCAGTGCACTCTCTGGACTCACTGCACTGCATCCCCAGTGGTGCCAGTGCACTCTCTGGACTCACTGCACTGCATCCCCAGTGGTGCCAGTGCACTCTCTGGACTCACTGCACTGCATCCCCAGTGGTGCCAGTGCACTCTCTGGACTCACTGCAGTGCATCCCCAGTGGTGCCAGTGCACTCTCTGGACTCACTGCAGTGCATCCCCAGTGGTGCCAGTGCACTCTCTGGACTCACTGCAGTGCATCCCCAGTGGTGCCAGTGCACTCTCTGGACTCACTGCACTGCATCCCCAGTGGTGCCAGTGCACTCTCTGGACTCACTGCACTGCATCCCCAGTGGTGCCAGTGCACTCTCTGGACTCACTGCACTGCATCCCCAGTGGTGCCAGTGCACTCTCTGGACTCACTGCAGTGCATCCCCAGTGGTGCCAGTGCACTCTCTGGACTCACTGCAGTGCATCCCCAGTGGTGCCAGTGCACTCTCTGGACTCACTGCACTGCATCCCCAGTGGTGCCAGTGCACTCTCTGGACTCACTGCACTGCATCCCCAGTGGTGCCAGTGCACTCTCTGGACTCACTGCACTGCATCCCCAGTGGTGCCAGTGCACTCTCTGGACTCACTGCACTGCATCCCCAGTGGTGCCAGTGCACTCTCTGGAGTCACTGCAGTGCATCCCCAGTGGTGCCAGTGCACTCTCTGGACTCACTGCACTGCATCCCCAGTGGTGCCAGTGCACTCTCTGGACTCACTGCACTGCATCCCCAGTGGTGCCAGTGCACTCTCTGGACTCACTGCACTGCATCCCCAGTGGTGCCAGTGCACTCTCTGGACTCACTGCAGTGCATCCCCAGTGGTGCCAGTGCACTCTCTGGACTCACTGCAGTGCATCCCCAGTGGTGCCAGTGCACTCTCTGGACTCACTGCAGTGCATCCCCAGTGGTGCCAGTGCACTCTCTGGACTCACTGCACTGCATCCCCAGTGGTGCCAGTGCACTCTCTGGACTCACTGCACTGCATCCCCAGTGGTGCCAGTGCACTCTCTGGACTCACTGCAGTGCATCCCCAGTGGTGCCAGTGCACTCTCTGGACTCACTGCAGTGCATCCCCAGTGGTGCCAGTGCACTCTCTGGACTCACTGCAGTGCATCCCCAGTGGTGCCAGTGCACTCTCTGGACTCACTGCACTGCATCCCCAGTGGTGCCAGTGCACTCTCTGGAGTCACTGCAGTGCATCCCCAGTGGTGCCAGTGCACTCTCTGGACTCACTGCACTGCATCCCCAGTGGTGCCAGTGCACTCTCTGGACTCACTGCACTGCATCCCCAGTGGTGCCAGTGCACTCTCTGGACTCACTGCACTGCATCCCCAGTGGTGCCAGTGCACTCTCTGGACTCACTGCAGTGCATCCCCAGTGGTGCCAGTGCACTCTCTGGACTCACTGCACTGCATCCCCAGTGGTGCCAGTGCACTCTCTGGACTCACTGCACTGCATCCCCAGTGGTGCCAGTGCACTCTCTGGACTCACTGCACTGCATCCCCAGTGGTGCCAGTGCACTCTCTGGACTCACTGCAGTGCATCAACAGTGGTGCCAGTGCACTCTCTGGACTCACTGCAGTGCATCCCCAGTGGTGCCAGTGCACTCTCTGGAGTCACTGAAGTCCATCCCCAGTGGTGCCAGTGCACTCTCTGGACTCACAGCACTGCATCGCCAGTGGTGCCAGTGCACTCTCTGGACTCACTGCACTGCATCCCCAGTGATACCAGTGCACTCTCTGGACTCACTGCACTGCATCCCCAGTGGTGCCAGTGCACTCTATGGACTCACTGCACTGCATCCCCAGTGGTGTCATTGCACTCTCTGGAGTCACTGCACCGCATCCCCAGTGGTGCCAGTGCACTCTCTAGAGTCACTGCACTGCATCCCCAGTGGTGCCAGTGCACTCTGTGGACTCATTGTACTGCATCCCCAGTGGTGCCAGTGCACTCTCTGGACTCACTGCACTGCATCCCCAGTGGTGCCAGTGCACTCTCTGGACTCACTGCAGTGCATCCCCAGTGGTGCCAGTGCACTCTCTGGACTCACTGCAGTGCATCCCCAGTGGTGCCAGTGCACTCTCTGGACTCACTGCACTGCATCCCCAGTGGTGCCAGTGCACTCTCTGGACTCACTGCACTGCATCCCCAGTGGTGCCAGTGCACTCTCTGGACTCACTGCAGTGCATCCCCAGTGGTGCCAGTGCACTCTCTGGACTCACTGCACTGCATCCCCAGTGGTGCCAGTGCACTCTCTGGACTCACTGCACTGCATCCCCAGTGGTGCCAGTGCACTCTCTGGACTCACTGCACTGCATCCCCAGTGGTGCCAGTGCACTCTCTGGACTCACTGCACTGCATCCCCAGTGGTGCCAGTGCACTCTCTGGACTCACTGCAGTGCATCCCCAGTGGTGCCAGTGCACTCTCTGGACTCACTGCACTGCATCCCCAGTGGTGCCAGTGCACTCTCTGGACTCACTGCAGTGCATCCCCAGTGGTGCCAGTGCACTCTCTGGACTCACTGCACTGCATCGCCAGTGGTGCCAGTGCACTCTCTGGACTCACTGCACTGCATCCCCAGTGGTGCCAGTGCACTCTCTGGACTCACTGCACTGCATCCCCAGTGATGCCAGTGCACTCTCTGGACTCACTGCACTGCATCCCCAGTGGTGCCAGTGCACTCTCTGGACTCACTGCACTGCATCCCCAGTGGTGCCAGTGCACTCTCTGGACTCACTGCACCGCATCCCCAGTGGTGCCAGTGCACTCTCTAGAGTCACTGCACTGCATCCCCAGTGGTGCCAGTGCACTCTCTGGACTCACTTTACTGCATCCCCAGTGGTGCCAGTGCACTCTCTGGACTCACTGCACTGCATCCCCAGTGGTGCCAGTGCACTCTCTGGACTCACTGCAGTGCATCCCCAGTGGTGCCAGTGCACTCTCTGGACTCACTGCAGTGCATCCCCAGTGGTGCCAGTGCACTCTCTGGACTCACTGCACTGCATCCCCAGTGGTGCCAGTGCACTCTCTGGACTCACTGCACTGCATCCCCAGTGGTGCCAGTGCACTCTCTGCACTCACTGCAGTGCATCCCCAGTGGTGCCAGTGCACTCTCTGGACTCACTGCACTGCATCCCCAGTGGTGCCAGTGCACTCTCTGGACTCACTGCAGTGCATCCCCAGTGGTGCCAGTGCACTCTCTGGACTCACTGCAGTGCATCCCCAGTGGTGCCAGTGCACTCTCTGGACTCACTGCAGTGCATCCCCAGTGGTGCCAGTGCACTCTCTGGACTCACTGCACTGCATCCCCAGTGGTGCCAGTGCACTCTCTGGACTCACTGCACTGCATCCCCAGTGGTGCCAGTGCACTCTCTGGACTCACTGCACTGCATCCCCAGTGGTGCCAGTGCACTCTCTGGACTCACTGCAGTGCATCCCCAGTGGTGCCAGTGCACTCTCTGGACTCACTGCACTGCATCCCCAGTGGTGCCAGTGCACTCTCTGGACTCACTGCAGTGCATCCCCAGTGGTGCCAGTGCACTCTCTGGACTCACTGCAGTGCATCCCCAGTGGTGCCAGTGCACTCTCTGGACTCACTGCACTGCATCCCCAGTGGTGCCAGTGCACTCTCTGGACTCACTGCAGTGCATCCCCAGTGGTGCCAGTGCACTCTCTGGACTCACTGCACTGCATCCCCAGTGGTGCCAGTGCACTCTCTGGACTCACTGCACTGCATCCCCAGTGGTGCCAGTGCACTCTCTGGACTCACTGCACTGCATCCCCAGTGGTGCCAGTGCACTCTCTGGACTCACTGCAGTGCATCCCCAGTGGTGCCAGTGCACTCTCTGGACTCACTGCAGTGCATCCCCAGTGGTGCCAGTGCACTCTCTAGACTCACTGCAGTGCATCCCCAGTGGTGCCAGTGCACTCTCTGGACTCACTGCACTGCATCCCCAGTGGTGCCAGTGCACTCTCTGGACTCACTGCACTGCATCCCCAGTGGTGCCAGTGCACTCTCTGGACTCACTGCAGTGCATCCCCAGTGGTGCCAGTGCACTCTCTGGACTCACTGCAGTGCATCCCCAGTGGTGCCAGTGCACTCTCTGGACTCACTGCAGTGCATCCCCAGTGGTGCCAGTGCACTCTCTGGACTCACTGCACTGCATCCCCAGTGGTGCCAGTGCACTCTCTGGAGTCACTGCAGTGCATCACCTGTGGTGCCAGGCACTCTCTGGACTCACTGCACTGCATCCCCAGTGGTGCCAGTGCACTCTCTGGACTCACTGCACTGCATCCCCAGTGGTGCCAGTGCACTCTCTGGACTCACTGCACTGCATCCCCAGTGGTGCCAGTGCACTCTCTGGACTCACTGCACTGCATCCCCAGTGGTGCCAGTGCACTCTCTGGACTCACTGCACTGCATCCCCAGTGGTGCCAGTGCACTCTCTGGACTCACTGCACTGCATCCCCAGTGGTGCCAGTGCACTCTCTGGACTCACTGCACTGCATCCCCAGTGGTGCCAGTGCACTCTCTGGACTCACTGCACTGCATCCCCAGTGGTGCCAGTGCACTCTCTGGACTCACTGCACTGCATCCCCAGTGGTGCCAGTGCACTCTCTGGACTCACTGCACTGCATCCCCAGTGGTGCCAGTGCACTCTCTGGACTCACTGCACTGCATCCCCAGTGGTGCCAGTGCACTCTCTGGACTCACTGCACTGCATCCCCAGTGGTGCCAGTGCACTCTCTGGACTCACTGCAGTGCATCCCCAGTGGTGCCAGTGCACTCTCTGGACTCACTGCAGTGCATCCCCAGTGGTGCCAGTGCACTCTCTGGACTCACTGCACTGCATCCCCAGTGGTGCCAGTGCACTCTCTGGACTCACTGCACTGCATCCCCAGTGGTGCCAGTGCACTCTCTGGACTCACTGCAGTGCATCCCCAGTGGTGCCAGTGCACTCTCTGGACTCACTGCAGTGCATCCCCAGTGGTGCCAGTGCACTCTCTGGACTCACTGCACTGCATCCCCAGTGGTGCCAGTGCACTCTCTGGACTCACTGCAGTGCATCCCCAGTGGTGCCAGTGCACTCTCTGGACTCACTGCACTGCATCCCCAGTGGTGCCAGTGCACTCTCTGGACTCACTGCACTGCATCCCCAGTGGTGCCAGTGCACTCTCTGGACTCACTGCAGTGCATCCCCAGTGGTGCCAGTGCACTCTCTGGACTCACTGCACTGCATCCCCAGTGGTGCCAGTGCACTCTCTGGACTCACTGCACTGCATCCCCAGTGGTGCCAGTGCACTCTCTGGACTCACTGCACTGCATCCCCAGTGGTGCCAGTGCACTCTCTGGACTCACTGCACTGCATCCCCAGTGGTGCCAGTGCACTCTCTGGACTCACTGCACTGCATCCCCAGTGGTGCCAGTGCACTCTCTGGACTCACTGCAGTGCATCCCCAGTGGTGCCAGTGCACTCTCTGGACTCACTGCAGTGCATCCCCAGTGGTGCCAGTGCACTCTCTGGACTCACTGCAGTGCATCCCCAGTGGTGCCAGTGCACTCTCTGGACTCACTGCAGTGCATCCCCAGTGGTGCCAGTGCACTCTCTGGACTCACTGCACTGCATCCCCAGTGGTGCCAGTGCACTCTCTGGACTCACTGCACTGCATCCCCAGTGGTGCCAGTGCACTCTCTGGACTCACTGCACTGCATCCCCAGTGGTGCCAGTGCACTCTCTGGACTCACTGCACTGCATCCCCAGTGGTGCCAGTGCACTCTCTGGACTCACTGCAGTGCATCCCCAGTGGTGCCAGTGCACTCTCTGGACTCACTGCAGTGCATCCCCAGTGGTGCCAGTGCACTCTCTGGACTCACTGCACTGCATCCCCAGTGGTGCCAGTGCACTCTCTGGACTCACTGCACTGCATCCCCAGTGGTGCCAGTGCACTCTCTGGACTCACTGCACTGCATCCCCAGTGGTGCCAGTGCACTCTCTGGACTCACTGCAGTGCATCCCCAGTGGTGCCAGTGCACTCTCTGGACTCACTGCACTGCATCCCCAGTGGTGCCAGTGCACTCTCTGGACTCACTGCACTGCATCCCCAGTGGTGCCAGTGCACTCTCTGGACTCACTGCAGTGCATCCCCAGTGGTGCCAGTGCACTCTCTGGACTCACTGCACTGCATCCCCAGTGGTGCCAGTGCACTCTCTGGACTCACTGCACTGCATCCCCAGTGGTGCCAGTGCACTCTCTGGACTCACTGCACTGCATCCCCAGTGGTGCCAGTGCACTCTCTGGACTCACTGCACTGCATCCCCAGTGGTGCCAGTGCACTCTCTGGACTCACTGCACTGCATCCCCAGTGGTGCCAGTGCACTCTCTGGACTCACTGCACTGCATCCCCAGTGGTGCCAGTGCACTCTCTGGACTCACTGCACTGCATCCCCAGTGGTGCCAGTGCACTCTCTGGACTCACTGCACTGCATCCCCAGTGGTGCCAGTGCACTCTCTGGACTCACTGCACTGCATCCCCAGTGGTGCCAGTGCACTCTCTGGACTCACTGCACTGCATCCCCAGTGGTGCCAGTGCACTCTCTGGACTCACTGCAGTGCATCCCCAGTGGTGCCAGTGCACTCTCTGGACTCACTGCAGTGCATCCCCAGTGGTGCCAGTGCACTCTCTGGACTCACTGCACTGCATCCCCAGTGGTGCCAGTGCACTCTCTGGACTCACTGCACTGCATCCCCAGTGGTGCCAGTGCACTCTCTGGACTCACTGCACTGCATCCCCAGTGGTGCCAGTGCACTCTCTGGACTCACTGCACTGCATCCCCAGTGGTGCCAGTGCACTCTCTGGACTCACTGCACTGCATCCCCAGTGGTGCCAGTGCACTCTCTGGACTCACTGCACTGCATCCCCAGTGGTGCCAGTGCACTCTCTGGACTCACTGCACTGCATCCCCAGTGGTGCCAGTGCACTCTCTGGACTCACTGCAGTGCATCCCCAGTGGTGCCAGTGCACTCTCTGGACTCACTGCACTGCATCCCCAGTGGTGCCAGTGCACTCTCTGGACTCACTGCACTGCATCCCCAGTGGTGCCAGTGCACTCTCTGGACTCACTGCAGTGCATCCCCAGTGGTGCCAGTGCACTCTCTGGACTCACTGCACTGCATCCCCAGTGGTGCCAGTGCACTCTCTGGACTCACTGCACTGCATCCCCAGTGGTGCCAGTGCACTCTCTGGACTCACTGCACTGCATCCCCAGTGGTGCCAGTGCACTCTCTGGACTCACTGCACTGCATCCCCAGTGGTGCCAGTGCACTCTCTGGACTCACTGCACTGCATCCCCAGTGGTGCCAGTGCACTCTCTGGACTCACTGCAGTGCATCCCCAGTGGTGCCAGTGCACTCTCTGGACTCACTGCACTGCATCCCCAGTGGTGCCAGTGCACTCTCTGGACTCACTGCACTGCATCCCCAGTGGTGCCAGTGCACTCTCTGGACTCACTGCACTGCATCCCCAGTGGTGCCAGTGCACTCTCTGGACTCACTGCACTGCATCCCCAGTGGTGCCAGTGCACTCTCTGGACTCACTGCACTGCATCCCCAGTGGTGCCAGTGCACTCTCTGGACTCACTGCACTGCATCCCCAGTGGTGCCAGTGCACTCTCTGGACTCACTGCAGTGCATCCCCAGTGGTGCCAGTGCACTCTCTGGACTCACTGCACTGCATCCCCAGTGGTGCCAGTGCACTCTCTGGACTCACTGCACTGCATCCCCAGTGGTGCCAGTGCACTCTCTGGACTCACTGCACTGCATCCCCAGTGGTGCCAGTGCACTCTCTGGACTCACTGCACTGCATCCCCAGTGGTGCCAGTGCACTCTCTGGACTCACTGCACTGCATCCCCAGTGGTGCCAGTGCACTCTCTGGACTCACTGCACTGCATCCCCAGTGGTGCCAGTGCACTCTCTGGACTCACTGCACTGCATCCCCAGTGGTGCCAGTGCACTCTCTGGACTCACTGCACTGCATCCCCAGTGGTGCCAGTGCACTCTCTGGACTCACTGCACTGCATCCCCAGTGGTGCCAGTGCACTCTCTGGACTCACTGCACTGCATCCCCAGTGGTGCCAGTGCACTCTCTGGACTCACTGCACTGCATCCCCAGTGGTGCCAGTGCACTCTCTGGACTCACTGCACTGCATCCCCAGTGGTGCCAGTGCACTCTCTGGACTCACTGCACTGCATCCCCAGTGGTGCCAGTGCACTCTCTGGACTCACTGCACTGCATCCCCAGTGGTGCCAGTGCACTCTCTGGACTCACTGCACTGCATCCCCAGTGGTGCCAGTGCACTCTCTGGACTCACTGCACTGCATCCCCAGTGGTGCCAGTGCACTCTCTGGACTCACTGCACTGCATCCCCAGTGGTGCCAGTGCACTCTCTGGACTCACTGCACTGCATCCCCAGTGGTGCCAGTGCACTCTCTGGACTCACTGCAGTGCATCCCCAGTGGTGCCAGTGCACTCTCTGGACTCACTGCACTGCATCCCCAGTGGTGCCAGTGCACTCTCTGGACTCACTGCACTGCATCCCCAGTGGTGCCAGTGCACTCTCTGGACTCACTGCACTGCATCCCCAGTGGTGCCAGTGCACTCTCTGGACTCACTGCACTGCATCCCCAGTGGTGCCAGTGCACTCTCTGGACTCACTGCACTGCATCCCCAGTGGTGCCAGTGCACTCTCTGGACTCACTGCACTGCATCCCCAGTGGTGCCAGTGCACTCTCTGGACTCACTGCACTGCATCCCCAGTGGTGCCAGTGCACTCTCTGGACTCACTGCACTGCATCCCCAGTGGTGCCAGTGCACTCTCTGGACTCACTGCACTGCATCCCCAGTGGTGCCAGTGCACTCTCTGGACTCACTGCACTGCATCCCCAGTGGTGCCAGTGCACTCTCTGGACTCACTGCACTGCATCCCCAGTGGTGCCAGTGCACTCTCTGGACTCACTGCACTGCATCCCCAGTGGTGCCAGTGCACTCTCTGGACTCACTGCACTGCATCCCCAGTGGTGCCAGTGCACTCTCTGGACTCACTGCACTGCATCCCCAGTGGTGCCAGTGCACTCTCTGGACTCACTGCACTGCATCCCCAGTGGTGCCAGTGCACTCTCTGGACTCACTGCACTGCATCCCCAGTGGTGCCAGTGCACTCTCTGGACTCACTGCACTGCATCCCCAGTGGTGCCAGTGCACTCTCTGGACTCACTGCACTGCATCCCCAGTGGTGCCAGTGCACTCTCTGGACTCACTGCACTGCATCCCCAGTGGTGCCAGTGCACTCTCTGGACTCACTGCACTGCATCCCCAGTGGTGCCAGTGCACTCTCTGGACTCACTGCAGTGCATCCCCAGTGGTGCCAGTGCACTCTCTGGACTCACTGCACTGCATCCCCAGTGGTGCCAGTGCACTCTCTGGACTCACTGCACTGCATCCCCAGTGGTGCCAGTGCACTCTCTGGACTCACTGCAGTGCATCCCCAGTGGTGCCAGTGCACTCTCTGGACTCACTGCACTGCATCCCCAGTGGTGCCAGTGCACTCTCTGGACTCACTGCACTGCATCCCCAGTGGTGCCAGTGCACTCTCTGGACTCACTGCACTGCATCCCCAGTGGTGCCAGTGCACTCTCTGGACTCACTGCACTGCATCCCCAGTGGTGCCAGTGCACTCTCTGGACTCACTGCACTGCATCCCCAGTGGTGCCAGTGCACTCTCTGGACTCACTGCACTGCATCCCCAGTGGTGCCAGTGCACTCTCTGGACTCACTGCACTGCATCCCCAGTGGTGCCAGTGCACTCTCTGGACTCACTGCACTGCATCCCCAGTGGTGCCAGTGCACTCTCTGGACTCACTGCACTGCATCCCCAGTGGTGCCAGTGCACTCTCTGGACTCACTGCACTGCATCCCCAGTGGTGCCAGTGCACTCTCTGGACTCACTGCACTGCATCCCCAGTGGTGCCAGTGCACTCTCTGGACTCACTGCACTGCATCCCCAGTGGTGCCAGTGCACTCTCTGGACTCACTGCAGTGCATCCCCAGTGGTGCCAGTGCACTCTCTGGACTCACTGCACTGCATCCCCAGTGGTGCCAGTGCACTCTCTGGACTCACTGCACTGCATCCCCAGTGGTGCCAGTGCACTCTCTGGACTCACTGCACTGCATCCCCAGTGGTGCCAGTGCACTCTCTGGACTCACTGCACTGCATCCCCAGTGGTGCCAGTGCACTCTCTGGACTCACTGCACTGCATCCCCAGTGGTGCCAGTGCACTCTCTGGACTCACTGCACTGCATCCCCAGTGGTGCCAGTGCACTCTCTGGACTCACTGCACTGCATCCCCAGTGGTGCCAGTGCACTCTCTGGACTCACTGCACTGCATCCCCAGTGGTGCCAGTGCACTCTCTGGACTCACTGCACTGCATCCCCAGTGGTGCCAGTGCACTCTCTGGACTCACTGCACTGCATCCCCAGTGGTGCCAGTGCACTCTCTGGACTCACTGCACTGCATCCCCAGTGGTGCCAGTGCACTCTCTGGACTCACTGCAGTGCATCCCCAGTGGTGCCAGTGCACTCTCTGGACTCACTGCACTGCATCCCCAGTGGTGCCAGTGCACTCTCTGGACTCACTGCACTGCATCCCCAGTGGTGCCAGTGCACTCTCTGGACTCACTGCACTGCATCCCCAGTGGTGCCAGTGCACTCTCTGGACTCACTGCACTGCATCCCCAGTGGTGCCAGTGCACTCTCTGGACTCACTGCAGTGCATCCCCAGTGGTGCCAGTGCACTCTCTGGACTCACTGCACTGCATCCCCAGTGGTGCCAGTGCACTCTCTGGACTCACTGCACTGCATCCCCAGTGGTGCCAGTGCACTCTCTGGACTCACTGCACTGCATCCCCAGTGGTGCCAGTGCACTCTCTGGACTCACTGCACTGCATCCCCAGTGGTGCCAGTGCACTCTCTGGACTCACTGCACTGCATCCCCAGTGGTGCCAGTGCACTCTCTGGACTCACTGCACTGCATCCCCAGTGGTGCCAGTGCACTCTCTGGACTCACTGCACTGCATCCCCAGTGGTGCCAGTGCACTCTCTGGACTCACTGCAGTGCATCCCCAGTGGTGCCAGTGCACTCTCTGGACTCACTGCACTGCATCCCCAGTGGTGCCAGTGCACTCTCTGGACTCACTGCACTGCATCCCCAGTGGTGCCAGTGCACTCTCTGGACTCACTGCACTGCATCCCCAGTGGTGCCAGTGCACTCTCTGGACTCACTGCAGTGCATCCCCAGTGGTGCCAGTGCACTCTCTGGACTCACTGCACTGCATCCCCAGTGGTGCCAGTGCACTCTCTGGACTCACTGCACTGCATCCCCAGTGGTGCCAGTGCACTCTCTGGACTCACTGCAGTGCATCCCCAGTGGTGCCAGTGCACTCTCTGGACTCACTGCACTGCATCCCCAGTGGTGCCAGTGCACTCTCTGGACTCACTGCACTGCATCCCCAGTGGTGCCAGTGCACTCTCTGGACTCACTGCACTGCATCCCCAGTGGTGCCAGTGCACTCTCTGGACTCACTGCACTGCATCCCCAGTGGTGCCAGTGCACTCTCTGGACTCACTGCACTGCATCCCCAGTGGTGCCAGTGCACTCTCTGGACTCACTGCACTGCATCCCCAGTGGTGCCAGTGCACTCTCTGGACTCACTGCACTGCATCCCCAGTGGTGCCAGTGCACTCTCTGGACTCACTGCACTGCATCCCCAGTGGTGCCAGTGCACTCTCTGGACTCACTGCACTGCATCCCCAGTGGTGCCAGTGCACTCTCTGGACTCACTGCACTGCATCCCCAGTGGTGCCAGTGCACTCTCTGGACTCACTGCAGTGCATCCCCAGTGGTGCCAGTGCACTCTCTGGACTCACTGCAGTGCATCCCCAGTGGTGCCAGTGCACTCTCTGGACTCACTGCACTGCATCCCCAGTGGTGCCAGTGCACTCTCTGGACTCACTGCACTGCATCCCCAGTGGTGCCAGTGCACTCTCTGGACTCACTGCACTGCATCCCCAGTGGTGCCAGTGCACTCTCTGGACTCACTGCACTGCATCCCCAGTGGTGCCAGTGCACTCTCTGGACTCACTGCAGTGCATCCCCAGTGGTGCCAGTGCACTCTCTGGACTCACTGCACTGCATCCCCAGTGGTGCCAGTGCACTCTCTGGACTCACTGCACTGCATCCCCAGTGGTGCCAGTGCACTCTCTGGACTCACTGCACTGCATCCCCAGTGGTGCCAGTGCACTCTCTGGACTCACTGCAGTGCATCCCCAGTGGTGCCAGTGCACTCTCTGGACTCACTGCACTGCATCCCCAGTGGTGCCAGTGCACTCTCTGGACTCACTGCACTGCATCCCCAGTGGTGCCAGTGCACTCTCTGGACTCACTGCACTGCATCCCCAGTGGTGCCAGTGCACTCTCTGGACTCACTGCACTGCATCCCCAGTGGTGCCAGTGCACTCTCTGGACTCACTGCACTGCATCCCCAGTGGTGCCAGTGCACTCTCTGGACTCACTGCAGTGCATCCCCAGTGGTGCCAGTGCACTCTCTGGACTCACTGCACTGCATCCCCAGTGGTGCCAGTGCACTCTCTGGACTCACTGCACTGCATCCCCAGTGGTGCCAGTGCACTCTCTGGACTCACTGCACTGCATCCCCAGTGGTGCCAGTGCACTCTCTGGACTCACTGCACTGCATCCCCAGTGGTGCCAGTGCACTCTCTGGACTCACTGCACTGCATCCCCAGTGGTGCCAGTGCACTCTCTGGACTCACTGCAGTGCATCCCCAGTGGTGCCAGTGCACTCTCTGGACTCACTGCAGTGCATCCCCAGTGGTGCCAGTGCACTCTCTGGACTCACTGCACTGCATCCCCAGTGGTGCCAGTGCACTCTCTGGACTCACTGCACTGCATCCCCAGTGGTGCCAGTGCACTCTCTGGACTCACTGCACTGCATCCCCAGTGGTGCCAGTGCACTCTCTGGACTCACTGCACTGCATCCCCAGTGGTGCCAGTGCACTCTCTGGACTCACTGCACTGCATCCCCAGTGGTGCCAGTGCACTCTCTGGACTCACTGCACTGCATCCCCAGTGGTGCCAGTGCACTCTCTGGACTCACTGCACTGCATCCCCAGTGGTGCCAGTGCACTCTCTGGACTCACTGCACTGCATCCCCAGTGGTGCCAGTGCACTCTCTGGACTCACTGCACTGCATCCCCAGTGGTGCCAGTGCACTCTCTGGACTCACTGCACTGCATCCCCAGTGGTGCCAGTGCACTCTCTGGACTCACTGCACTGCATCCCCAGTGGTGCCAGTGCACTCTCTGGACTCACTGCACTGCATCCCCAGTGGTGCCAGTGCACTCTCTGGACTCACTGCAGTGCATCCCCAGTGGTGCCAGTGCACTCTCTGGACTCACTGCACTGCATCCCCAGTGGTGCCAGTGCACTCTCTGGACTCACTGCACTGCATCCCCAGTGGTGCCAGTGCACTCTCTGGACTCACTGCAGTGCATCCCCAGTGGTGCCAGTGCACTCTCTGGACTCACTGCACTGCATCCCCAGTGGTGCCAGTGCACTCTCTGGACTCACTGCACTGCATCCCCAGTGGTGCCAGTGCACTCTCTGGACTCACTGCACTGCATCCCCAGTGGTGCCAGTGCACTCTCTGGACTCACTGCACTGCATCCCCAGTGGTGCCAGTGCACTCTCTGGACTCACTGCACTGCATCCCCAGTGGTGCCAGTGCACTCTCTGGACTCACTGCACTGCATCCCCAGTGGTGCCAGTGCACTCTCTGGACTCACTGCACTGCATCCCCAGTGGTGCCAGTGCACTCTCTGGACTCACTGCACTGCATCCCCAGTGGTGCCAGTGCACTCTCTGGACTCACTGCACTGCATCCCCAGTGGTGCCAGTGCACTCTCTGGACTCACTGCAGTGCATCCCCAGTGGTGCCAGTGCACTCTCTGGACTCACTGCACTGCATCCCCAGTGGTGCCAGTGCACTCTCTGGACTCACTGCACTGCATCCCCAGTGGTGCCAGTGCACTCTCTGGACTCACTGCACTGCATCCCCAGTGGTGCCAGTGCACTCTCTGGACTCACTGCACTGCATCCCCAGTGGTGCCAGTGCACTCTCTGGACTCACTGCACTGCATCCCCAGTGGTGCCAGTGCACTCTCTGGACTCACTGCACTGCATCCCCAGTGGTGCCAGTGCACTCTCTGGACTCACTGCAGTGCATCCCCAGTGGTGCCAGTGCACTCTCTGGACTCACTGCACTGCATCCCCAGTGGTGCCAGTGCACTCTCTGGACTCACTGCACTGCATCCCCAGTGGTGCCAGTGCACTCTCTGGACTCACTGCACTGCATCCCCAGTGGTGCCAGTGCACTCTCTGGACTCACTGCACTGCATCCCCAGTGGTGCCAGTGCACTCTCTGGACTCACTGCACTGCATCCCCAGTGGTGCCAGTGCACTCTCTGGACTCACTGCAGTGCATCCCCAGTGGTGCCAGTGCACTCTCTGGACTCACTGCACTGCATCCCCAGTGGTGCCAGTGCACTCTCTGGACTCACTGCACTGCATCCCCAGTGGTGCCAGTGCACTCTCTGGACTCACTGCACTGCATCCCCAGTGGTGCCAGTGCACTCTCTGGACTCACTGCAGTGCATCCCCAGTGGTGCCAGTGCACTCTCTGGACTCACTGCACTGCATCCCCAGTGGTGCCAGTGCACTCTCTGGACTCACTGCAGTGCATCCCCAGTGGTGCCAGTGCACTCTCTGGACTCACTGCACTGCATCCCCAGTGGTGCCAGTGCACTCTCTGGACTCACTGCACTGCATCCCCAGTGGTGCCAGTGCACTCTCTGGACTCACTGCACTGCATCCCCAGTGGTGCCAGTGCACTCTCTGGACTCACTGCACTGCATCCCCAGTGGTGCCAGTGCACTCTCTGGACTCACTGCAGTGCATCCCCAGTGGTGCCAGTGCACTCTCTGGACTCACTGCACTGCATCCCCAGTGGTGCCAGTGCACTCTCTGGACTCACTGCACTGCATCCCCAGTGGTGCCAGTGCACTCTCTGGACTCACTGCACTGCATCCCCAGTGGTGCCAGTGCACTCTCTGGACTCACTGCAGTGCATCCCCAGTGGTGCCAGTGCACTCTCTGGACTCACTGCACTGCATCCCCAGTGGTGCCAGTGCACTCTCTGGACTCACTGCACTGCATCCCCAGTGGTGCCAGTGCACTCTCTGGACTCACTGCAGTGCATCCCCAGTGGTGCCAGTGCACTCTCTGGACTCACTGCACTGCATCCCCAGTGGTGCCAGTGCACTCTCTGGACTCACTGCACTGCATCCCCAGTGGTGCCAGTGCACTCTCTGGACTCACTGCACTGCATCCCCAGTGGTGCCAGTGCACTCTCTGGACTCACTGCACTGCATCCCCAGTGGTGCCAGTGCACTCTCTGGACTCACTGCAGTGCATCCCCAGTGGTGCCAGTGCACTCTCTGGACTCACTGCAGTGCATCCCCAGTGGTGCCAGTGCACTCTCTGGACTCACTGCAGTGCATCCCCAGTGGTGCCAGTGCACTCTCTGGACTCACTGCACTGCATCCCCAGTGGTGCCAGTGCACTCTCTGGACTCACTGCACTGCATCCCCAGTGGTGCCAGTGCACTCTCTGGACTCACAGCACTGCATCCCCAGTGGTGCCAGTGCACTCTCTGGACTCACTGCAGTGCATCCCCAGTGTTGCAAGTGCACTCTCTAGACACACTGCAGTGCATCCCCAGTGGTGCCAGTGCACTCTCTGGACTCACTGCACTGCATTACCAGTGGTGCCAGTGCACTCTCTGGACTCACTGCAGTGCATCACCAGTGGTGCCAGTGCACTCTCTGGACTCACTGCACTGCATCCCCAGTGGTGCCAGTGCACTCTCTGGACTCACTGCAGTGCAACAACAGTTCTGCCATTGCACTCTCTGGTCTCACGGCAGTGCATCCCCAGTGGTGCCAGTGCAGTCTCCGGACTCACTGCAGTGCATCCCCAGTGGTGCCAGTGCAATCTCTGGACTCACTGCAGTGCATCCCCAGTGGTTCCAGTGCACTCTCTGGACTCACTGCACTGCAACCCCAGTGGTAACAGTGCATTCTCTGGACTCACTGCACTGCATCCCCAGTGGTGCCAGTGCACTCTCTGGACTCACTGCACTGCATCCCCAGTGGTGCCAGTGCACTCTCTGATTCACTGCACTGCATCCCCAGTGGTGCCAGGGCACTCTCTGGACTCACTGCAGTGCATCCCCAGTGGTGCCAGTGCACTCTCTGGACTCACTGCACTGCATCCCCAGTGGTGCCAGTGCACTCTCTGGACTCACTGCACTGCATCCCCAGTGGTGCCAGTGCACTCTCTGGACTCACTGCACTGCATCCCCAGTGGTGCCAGTGCACTCTCTGGACTCACTGCACTGCATCCCCAGTGGTGCCAGTGCACTCTCTGGACTCACTGCAGTGCATCCCCAGTGGTGCCAGTGCACTCTCTGGACTCACTGCTCTGCATCCCCAGTGGTGCCAGTGCACTCTCTGGACTCACTGCACTGCATCCCCAGTGGTGCCAGGGCACTCTCCGGACTCACTGCACTGCATCCCCAGTGGTGCCAGTGCACTCTCTGGACTCACTGCAGTGCATCCCCAGTGGTGCCAGTGCACTCTCTGGACTCACTGCACTGCATCCCCAGTGGTGCCAGTGCACTCTCTGGACTCACTGCAGTGCATCAACAGTGGTGCCAGTGCACTCTCTGGACTCACTGCACTGCATCCCCAGTGGTGCCAGTGCACTCTCTGGACTCACTGCACTGCATCCCCAGTGGTGCCAGTGCACTCTCTGGACTCACTGCACTGCATCCCCAGTGGTGCCAGTGCACTCTCTGGACTCACTGCAGTGCATCCCCAGTGGTGCCAGTGCACTCTCTGGACTCACTGCACTGCATCCCCAGTGGTGCCAGTGCACTCTCTGGACTCACTGCACTGCATCCCCAGTGGTGCCAGTGCACTCTCTGGACTCACTGCACTGCATCCCCAGTGGTGCCAGTGCACTCTCTGGACTCACTGCACTGCATCCCCAGTGGTGCCAGTGAACTCTCTGGACTCACTGCAGTGCATCCCCAGTGGTGCCAGTGCACTCTCTGGACTCACTGCACTGCATCCCCAGTGGTGCCAGTGCACTCTCTGGACTCACTGCACTGCATCCCCAGTGGTGCCAGTGCACTCTCCGGACTCACTGCACTGCATCCCCAGTGGTGCCAGTGCACTCTCTGCTCACTGCACTGCATCCCCAGTGGTGCCAGTGCACTCTCTGGACTCACTGCACTGCATCCCCAGTGGTGCCAGTGCACTCTCTGGACTCACTGCAGTACATCCCCAGTGGTGCCAGTGCACTCTCTGTACTCACTGCAGTGCATCCCCAGTGGTGCCAGTGCACTCTCTGGACTCACTGCAGTGCATCCCCGGTGGTGCCAGTGCACTCTCTGGACTCACTGCACTGCATCCCCAGTGGTGCCAGTGCCCTCTCTGGACTCACTCCACTGCATCCCCAGTGGTGCCAGTGCACTCTCTGGACTCACAGCACTGCATCCCCAGTGGTGCCAGTGCACTCTCTGGACTCACTGCAGTGCATCCCCAGTGTTGCAAGTGCACTCTCTAGACACACTGCAGTGCATCCCCAGTGGTGCCAGTGCACTCTCTGGACTCACTGCACTGCATTACCAGTGGTGCCAGTGCACTCTCTGGACTCACTGCAGTGCATCACCAGTGGTGCCAGTGCACTCTCTGGACTCACTGCACTGCATCCCCAGTGGTGCCAGTGCACTCTCTGGACTCACTGCAGTGCAACAACAGTTCTGCCATTGCACTCTCTGGTCTCACGGCAGTGCATCCCCAGTGGTGCAGTGCAGTCTCCGGACTCACTGCAGTGCATCCCCAGTGGTGCCAGTGCAATCTCTGGACTCACTGCAGTGCATCCCCAGTGGTGCCAGTGCACTCTCTGGACTCACTGCACTGCATCCCCAGTGGTGCCAGTGCACTCTCTGGACTCACTGCACTACATCCCCAGTGGTAACAGTGCACTCTCTGGCCTCACTGCACTGCATCTCCAATGGTGCCAGTGCACTCTCTAGATTCACTGCACTGCATCCCCAGTGGTGCCAGGGCACTCTCTGCAGTCACTTTAGTGCATCACCTCTGTTGCCGGGGCACTCTCTGGACTCACTGCAGTGCATCCCCAGTGGTGCCAGTGCACTCTCTGGACTCACTGCACTGCATCCCCAGTGGTGCCAGTGCACTCTCTGGACTCACTGCACTGCATCCCCAGTGGTGCCAGTGCACTCTCTGGACTCACTGCACTGCATCCCCAGTGGTGCCAGTGCACTCTCTGGACTCACTGCACTGCATCCCCAGTGGTGCCAGTGCACTCTCTGGACTCACTGCACTGCATCCCCAGTGGTGCCAGTGCACTCTCTGGACTCACTGCACTGCATCCCCAGTGGTGCCAGTGCACTCTCTGGACTCACTGCACTGCATCCCCAGTGGTGCCAGTGCACTCTCTGGACTCACTGCAGTGCATCCCCAGTGGTGCCAGTGCACTCTCTGGACTCACTGCACTGCATCCCCAGTGGTGCCAGTGCACTCTCTGGACTCACTGCACTGCATCCCCAGTGGTGCCAGTGCACTCTCTGGACTCACTGCAGTGCATCCCCAGTGGTGCCAGTGCACTCTCTGGACTCACTGCACTGCATCCCCAGTGGTGCCAGTGCACTCTCTGGACTCACTGCACTGCATCCCCAGTGGTGCCAGTGCACTCTCTGGACTCACTGCACTGCATCCCCAGTGGTGCCAGTGCACTCTCTGGACTCACTGCAGTGCATCCCCAGTGGTGCCAGTGCACTCTCTGGACTCACTGCACTGCATCCCCAGTGGTGCCAGTGCACTCTCTGGACTCACTGCAGTGCATCCCCAGTGGTGCCAGTGCACTCTCTGGACTCACTGCACTGCATCCCCAGTGGTGCCAGTGCACTCTCTGGACTCACTGCAGTGCATCCCCAGTGGTGCCAGTGCACTCTCTGGACTCACTGCAGTGCATCCCCAGTGGTGCCAGTGCACTCTCTGGACTCACTGCAGTGCATCCCCAGTGGTGCCAGTGCACTCTCTGGACTCACTGCACTGCATCCCCAGTGGTGCCAGTGCACTCTCTGGACTCACTGCACTGCATCCCCAGTGGTGCCAGTGCACTCTCTGGACTCACTGCACTGCATCCCCAGTGGTGCCAGTGCACTCTCTGGACTCACTGCACTGCATCCCCAGTGGTGCCAGTGCACTCTCTGGACTCACTGCACTGCATCCCCAGTGGTGCCAGTGCACTCTCTGGACTCACTGCACTGCATCCCCAGTGGTGCCAGTGCACTCTCTGGACTCACTGCACTGCATCCCCAGTGGTGCCAGTGCACTCTCTGGACTCACTGCACTGCATCCCCAGTGGTGCCAGTGCACTCTCTGGACTCACTGCAGTGCATCCCCAGTGGTGCCAGTGCACTCTCTGGACTCACTGCACTGCATCCCCAGTGGTGCCAGTGCACTCTCTGGACTCACTGCACTGCATCCCCAGTGGTGCCAGTGCACTCTCTGGACTCACTGCAGTGCATCCCCAGTGGTGCCAGTGCACTCTCTGGACTCACTGCACTGCATCCCCAGTGGTGCCAGTGCACTCTCTGGACTCACTGCACTGCATCCCCAGTGGTGCCAGTGCACTCTCTGGACTCACTGCACTGCATCCCCAGTGGTGCCAGTGCACTCTCTGGACTCACTGCACTGCATCCCCAGTGGTGCCAGTGCACTCTCTGGACTCACTGCACTGCATCCCCAGTGGTGCCAGTGCACTCTCTGGACTCACTGCACTGCATCCCCAGTGGTGCCAGTGCACTCTCTGGACTCACTGCACTGCATCCCCAGTGGTGCCAGTGCACTCTCTGGACTCACTGCACTGCATCCCCAGTGGTGCCAGTGCACTCTCTGGACTCACTGCACTGCATCCCCAGTGGTGCCAGTGCACTCTCTGGACTCACTGCACTGCATCCCCAGTGGTGCCAGTGCACTCTCTGGACTCACTGCACTGCATCCCCAGTGGTGCCAGTGCACTCTCTGGACTCACTGCAGTGCATCCCCAGTGGTGCCAGTGCACTCTCTGGACTCACTGCACTGCATCCCCAGTGGTGCCAGTGCACTCTCTGGACTCACTGCACTGCATCCCCAGTGGTGCCAGTGCACTCTCTGGACTCACTGCACTGCATCCCCAGTGGTGCCAGTGCACTCTCTGGACTCACTGCACTGCATCCCCAGTGGTGCCAGTGCACTCTCTGGACTCACTGCACTGCATCCCCAGTGGTGCCAGTGCACTCTCTGGACTCACTGCACTGCATCCCCAGTGGTGCCAGTGCACTCTCTGGACTCACTGCAGTGCATCCCCAGTGGTGCCAGTGCACTCTCTGGACTCACTGCACTGCATCCCCAGTGGTGCCAGTGCACTCTCTGGACTCACTGCAGTGCATCCCCAGTGGTGCCAGTGCACTCTCTGGACTCACTGCACTGCATCCCCAGTGGTGCCAGTGCACTCTCTGGACTCACTGCACTGCATCCCCAGTGGTGCCAGTGCACTCTCTGGACTCACTGCACTGCATCCCCAGTGGTGCCAGTGCACTCTCTGGACTCACTGCACTGCATCCCCAGTGGTGCCAGTGCACTCTCTGGACTCACTGCACTGCATCCCCAGTGGTGCCAGTGCACTCTCTGGACTCACTGCACTGCATCCCCAGTGGTGCCAGTGCACTCTCTGGACTCACTGCACTGCATCCCCAGTGGTGCCAGTGCACTCTCTGGACTCACTGCACTGCATCCCCAGTGGTGCCAGTGCACTCTCTGGACTCACTGCACTGCATCCCCAGTGGTGCCAGTGCACTCTCTGGACTCACTGCACTGCATCCCCAGTGGTGCCAGTGCACTCTCTGGACTCACTGCACTGCATCCCCAGTGGTGCCAGTGCACTCTCTGGACTCACTGCACTGCATCCCCAGTGGTGCCAGTGCACTCTCTGGACTCACTGCACTGCATCCCCAGTGGTGCCAGTGCACTCTCTGGACTCACTGCACTGCATCCCCAGTGGTGCCAGTGCACTCTCTGGACTCACTGCACTGCATCCCCAGTGGTGCCAGTGCACTCTCTGGACTCACTGCACTGCATCCCCAGTGGTGCCAGTGCACTCTCTGGACTCACTGCACTGCATCCCCAGTGGTGCCAGTGCACTCTCTGGACTCACTGCAGTGCATCCCCAGTGGTGCCAGTGCACTCTCTGGACTCACTGCACTGCATCCCCAGTGGTGCCAGTGCACTCTCTGGACTCACTGCACTGCATCCCCAGTGGTGCCAGTGCACTCTCTGGACTCACTGCACTGCATCCCCAGTGGTGCCAGTGCACTCTCTGGACTCACTGCACTGCATCCCCAGTGGTGCCAGTGCACTCTCTGGACTCACTGCAGTGCATCCCCAGTGGTGCCAGTGCACTCTCTGGACTCACTGCACTGCATCCCCAGTGGTGCCAGTGCACTCTCTGGACTCACTGCAGTGCATCCCCAGTGGTGCCAGTGCACTCTCTGGACTCACTGCACTGCATCCCCAGTGGTGCCAGTGCACTCTCTGGACTCACTGCACTGCATCCCCAGTGGTGCCAGTGCACTCTCTGGACTCACTGCAGTGCATCCCCAGTGGTGCCAGTGCACTCTCTGGACTCACTGCACTGCATCCCCAGTGGTGCCAGTGCACTCTCTGGACTCACTGCACTGCATCCCCAGTGGTGCCAGTGCACTCTCTGGACTCACTGCACTGCATCCCCAGTGGTGCCAGTGCACTCTCTGGACTCACTGCACTGCATCCCCAGTGGTGCCAGTGCACTCTCTGGACTCACTGCAGTGCATCCCCAGTGGTGCCAGTGCACTCTCTGGACTCACTGCACTGCATCCCCAGTGGTGCCAGTGCACTCTCTGGACTCACTGCACTGCATCCCCAGTGGTGCCAGTGCACTCTCTGGACTCACTGCACTGCATCCCCAGTGGTGCCAGTGCACTCTCTGGACTCACTGCAGTGCATCCCCAGTGGTGCCAGTGCACTCTCTGGACTCACTGCACTGCATCCCCAGTGGTGCCAGTGCACTCTCTGGACTCACTGCAGTGCATCCCCAGTGGTGCCAGTGCACTCTCTGGACTCACTGCACTGCATCCCCAGTGGTGCCAGTGCACTCTCTGGACTCACTGCAGTGCATCCCCAGTGGTGCCAGTGCACTCTCTGGACTCACTGCACTGCATCCCCAGTGGTGCCAGTGCACTCTCTGGACTCACTGCACTGCATCCCCAGTGGTGCCAGTGCACTCTCTGGACTCACTGCACTGCATCCCCAGTGGTGCCAGTGCACTCTCTGGACTCACTGCACTGCATCCCCAGTGGTGCCAGTGCACTCTCTGGACTCACTGCACTGCATCCCCAGTGGTGCCAGTGCACTCTCTGGACTCACTGCACTGCATCCCCAGTGGTGCCAGTGCACTCTCTGGACTCACTGCACTGCATCCCCAGTGGTGCCAGTGCACTCTCTGGACTCACTGCACTGCATCCCCAGTGGTGCCAGTGCACTCTCTGGACTCACTGCACTGCATCCCCAGTGGTGCCAGTGCACTCTCTGGACTCACTGCACTGCATCCCCAGTGGTGCCAGTGCACTCTCTGGACTCACTGCACTGCATCCCCAGTGGTGCCAGTGCACTCTCTGGACTCACTGCAGTGCATCCCCAGTGGTGCCAGTGCACTCTCTGGACTCACTGCACTGCATCCCCAGTGGTGCCAGTGCACTCTCTGGACTCACTGCACTGCATCCCCAGTGGTGCCAGTGCACTCTCTGGACTCACTGCACTGCATCCCCAGTGGTGCCAGTGCACTCTCTGGACTCACTGCAGTGCATCCCCAGTGGTGCCAGTGCACTCTCTGGACTCACTGCACTGCATCCCCAGTGGTGCCAGTGCACTCTCTGGACTCACTGCACTGCATCCCCAGTGGTGCCAGTGCACTCTCTGGACTCACTGCACTGCATCCCCAGTGGTGCCAGTGCACTCTCTGGACTCACTGCACTGCATCCCCAGTGGTGCCAGTGCACTCTCTGGACTCACTGCACTGCATCCCCAGTGGTGCCAGTGCACTCTCTGGACTCACTGCACTGCATCCCCAGTGGTGCCAGTGCACTCTCTGGACTCACTGCAGTGCATCCCCAGTGGTGCCAGTGCACTCTCTGGACTCACTGCACTGCATCCCCAGTGGTGCCAGTGCACTCTCTGGACTCACTGCACTGCATCCCCAGTGGTGCCAGTGCACTCTCTGGACTCACTGCACTGCATCCCCAGTGGTGCCAGTGCACTCTCTGGACTCACTGCACTGCATCCCCAGTGGTGCCAGTGCACTCTCTGGACTCACTGCAGTGCATCCCCAGTGGTGCCAGTGCACTCTCTGGACTCACTGCACTGCATCCCCAGTGGTGCCAGTGCACTCTCTGGACTCACTGCACTGCATCCCCAGTGGTGCCAGTGCACTCTCTGGACTCACTGCACTGCATCCCCAGTGGTGCCAGTGCACTCTCTGGACTCACTGCACTGCATCCCCAGTGGTGCCAGTGCACTCTCTGGACTCACTGCACTGCATCCCCAGTGGTGCCAGTGCACTCTCTGGACTCACTGCACTGCATCCCCAGTGGTGCCAGTGCACTCTCTGGACTCACTGCACTGCATCCCCAGTGGTGCCAGTGCACTCTCTGGACTCACTGCACTGCATCCCCAGTGGTGCCAGTGCACTCTCTGGACTCACTGCACTGCATCCCCAGTGGTGCCAGTGCACTCTCTGGACTCACTGCACTGCATCCCCAGTGGTGCCAGTGCACTCTCTGGACTCACTGCACTGCATCCCCAGTGGTGCCAGTGCACTCTCTGGACTCACTGCACTGCATCCCCAGTGGTGCCAGTGCACTCTCTGGACTCACTGCAGTGCATCCCCAGTGGTGCCAGTGCACTCTCTGGACTCACTGCACTGCATCCCCAGTGGTGCCAGTGCACTCTCTGGACTCACTGCACTGCATCCCCAGTGGTGCCAGTGCACTCTCTGGACTCACTGCACTGCATCCCCAGTGGTGCCAGTGCACTCTCTGGACTCACTGCAGTGCATCCCCAGTGGTGCCAGTGCACTCTCTGGACTCACTGCACTGCATCCCCAGTGGTGCCAGTGCACTCTCTGGACTCACTGCACTGCATCCCCAGTGGTGCCAGTGCACTCTCTGGACTCACTGCACTGCATCCCCAGTGGTGCCAGTGCACTCTCTGGACTCACTGCACTGCATCCCCAGTGGTGCCAGTGCACTCTCTGGACTCACTGCACTGCATCCCCAGTGGTGCCAGTGCACTCTCTGGACTCACTGCACTGCATCCCCAGTGGTGCCAGTGCACTCTCTGGACTCACTGCACTGCATCCCCAGTGGTGCCAGTGCACTCTCTGGACTCACTGCACTGCATCCCCAGTGGTGCCAGTGCACTCTCTGGACTCACTGCACTGCATCCCCAGTGGTGCCAGTGCACTCTCTGGACTCACTGCACTGCATCCCCAGTGGTGCCAGTGCACTCTCTGGACTCACTGCACTGCATCCCCAGTGGTGCCAGTGCACTCTCTGGACTCACTGCACTGCATCCCCAGTGGTGCCAGTGCACTCTCTGGACTCACTGCACTGCATCCCCAGTGGTGCCAGTGCACTCTCTGGACTCACTGCACTGCATCCCCAGTGGTGCCAGTGCACTCTCTGGACTCACTGCAGTGCATCCCCAGTGGTGCCAGTGCACTCTCTGGACTCACTGCAGTGCATCCCCAGTGGTGCCAGTGCACTCTCTGGACTCACTGCACTGCATCCCCAGTGGTGCCAGTGCACTCTCTGGACTCACTGCACTGCATCCCCAGTGGTGCCAGTGCACTCTCTGGACTCACTGCACTGCATCCCCAGTGGTGCCAGTGCACTCTCTGGACTCACTGCACTGCATCCCCAGTGGTGCCAGTGCACTCTCTGGACTCACTGCACTGCATCCCCAGTGGTGCCAGTGCACTCTCTGGACTCACTGCACTGCATCCCCAGTGGTGCCAGTGCACTCTCTGGACTCACTGCACTGCATCCCCAGTGGTGCCAGTGCACTCTCTGGACTCACTGCAGTGCATCCCCAGTGGTGCCAGTGCACTCTCTGGACTCACTGCACTGCATCCCCAGTGGTGCCAGTGCACTCTCTGGACTCACTGCAGTGCATCCCCAGTGGTGCCAGTGCACTCTCTGGACTCACTGCACTGCATCCCCAGTGGTGCCAGTGCACTCTCTGGACTCACTGCACTGCATCCCCAGTGGTGCCAGTGCACTCTCTGGACTCACTGCACTGCATCCCCAGTGGTGCCAGTGCACTCTCTGGACTCACTGCACTGCATCCCCAGTGGTGCCAGTGCACTCTCTGGACTCACTGCACTGCATCCCCAGTGGTGCCAGTGCACTCTCTGGACTCACTGCACTGCATCCCCAGTGGTGCCAGTGCACTCTCTGGACTCACTGCACTGCATCCCCAGTGGTGCCAGTGCACTCTCTGGACTCACTGCAGTGCATCCCCAGTGGTGCCAGTGCACTCTCTGGACTCACTGCACTGCATCCCCAGTGGTGCCAGTGCACTCTCTGGACTCACTGCACTGCATCCCCAGTGGTGCCAGTGCACTCTCTGGACTCACTGCAGTGCATCCCCAGTGGTGCCAGTGCACTCTCTGGACTCACTGCACTGCATCCCCAGTGGTGCCAGTGCACTCTCTGGACTCACTGCACTGCATCCCCAGTGGTGCCAGTGCACTCTCTGGACTCACTGCACTGCATCCCCAGTGGTGCCAGTGCACTCTCTGGACTCACTGCACTGCATCCCCAGTGGTGCCAGTGCACTCTCTGGACTCACTGCAGTGCATCCCCAGTGGTGCCAGTGCACTCTCTGGACTCACTGCAGTGCATCCCCAGTGGTGCCAGTGCACTCTCTGGACTCACTGCACTGCATCCCCAGTGGTGCCAGTGCACTCTCTGGACTCACTGCACTGCATCCCCAGTGGTGCCAGTGCACTCTCTGGACTCACTGCACTGCATCCCCAGTGGTGCCAGTGCACTCTCTGGACTCACTGCACTGCATCCCCAGTGGTGCCAGTGCACTCTCTGGACTCACTGCAGTGCATCCCCAGTGGTGCCAGTGCACTCTCTGGACTCACTGCACTGCATCCCCAGTGGTGCCAGTGCACTCTCTGGACTCACTGCACTGCATCCCCAGTGGTGCCAGTGCACTCTCTGGACTCACTGCACTGCATCCCCAGTGGTGCCAGTGCACTCTCTGGACTCACTGCACTGCATCCCCAGTGGTGCCAGTGCACTCTCTGGACTCACTGCACTGCATCCCCAGTGGTGCCAGTGCACTCTCTGGACTCACTGCACTGCATCCCCAGTGGTGCCAGTGCACTCTCTGGACTCACTGCACTGCATCCCCAGTGGTGCCAGTGCACTCTCTGGACTCACTGCACTGCATCCCCAGTGGTGCCAGTGCACTCTCTGGACTCACTGCAGTGCATCCCCAGTGGTGCCAGTGCACTCTCTGGACTCACTGCACTGCATCCCCAGTGGTGCCAGTGCACTCTCTGGACTCACTGCACTGCATCCCCAGTGGTGCCAGTGCACTCTCTGGACTCACTGCACTGCATCCCCAGTGGTGCCAGTGCACTCTCTGGACTCACTGCACTGCATCCCCAGTGGTGCCAGTGCACTCTCTGGACTCACTGCACTGCATCCCCAGTGGTGCCAGTGCACTCTCTGGACTCACTGCACTGCATCCCCAGTGGTGCCAGTGCACTCTCTGGACTCACTGCACTGCATCCCCAGTGGTGCCAGTGCACTCTCTGGACTCACTGCACTGCATCCCCAGTGGTGCCAGTGCACTCTCTGGACTCACTGCAGTGCATCCCCAGTGGTGCCAGTGCACTCTCTGGACTCACTGCACTGCATCCCCAGTGGTGCCAGTGCACTCTCTGGACTCACTGCACTGCATCCCCAGTGGTGCCAGTGCACTCTCTGGACTCACTGCACTGCATCCCCAGTGGTGCCAGTGCACTCTCTGGACTCACTGCAGTGCATCCCCAGTGGTGCCAGTGCACTCTCTGGACTCACTGCAGTGCATCCCCAGTGGTGCCAGTGCACTCTCTGGACTCACTGCACTGCATCCCCAGTGGTGCCAGTGCACTCTCTGGACTCACTGCACTGCATCCCCAGTGGTGCCAGTGCACTCTCTGGACTCACTGCAGTGCATCCCCAGTGGTGCCAGTGCACTCTCTGGACTCACTGCACTGCATCCCCAGTGGTGCCAGTGCACTCTCTGGACTCACTGCACTGCATCCCCAGTGGTGCCAGTGCACTCTCTGGACTCACTGCACTGCATCCCCAGTGGTGCCAGTGCACTCTCTGGACTCACTGCAGTGCATCCCCAGTGGTGCCAGTGCACTCTCTGGACTCACTGCACTGCATCCCCAGTGGTGCCAGTGCACTCTCTGGACTCACTGCACTGCATCCCCAGTGGTGCCAGTGCACTCTCTGGACTCACTGCACTGCATCCCCAGTGGTGCCAGTGCACTCTCTGGACTCACTGCACTGCATCCCCAGTGGTGCCAGTGCACTCTCTGGACTCACTGCAGTGCATCCCCAGTGGTGCCAGTGCACTCTCTGGACTCACTGCACTGCATCCCCAGTGGTGCCAGTGCACTCTCTGGACTCACTGCAGTGCATCCCCAGTGGTGCCAGTGCACTCTCTGGACTCACTGCAGTGCATCCCCAGTGGTGCCAGTGCACTCTCTGGACTCACTGCACTGCATCCCCAGTGGTGCCAGTGCACTCTCTGGACTCACTGCAGTGCATCCCCAGTGGTGCCAGTGCACTCTCTGGACTCACTGCACTGCATCCCCAGTGGTGCCAGTGCACTCTCTGGACTCACTGCAGTGCATCCCCAGTGGTGCCAGTGCACTCTCTGGACTCACTGCACTGCATCCCCAGTGGTGCCAGTGCACTCTCTGGACTCACTGCAGTGCATCCCCAGTGGTGCCAGTGCACTCTCTGGACTCACTGCACTGCATCCCCAGTGGTGCCAGTGCACTCTCTGGACTCACTGCACTGCATCCCCAGTGGTGCCAGTGCACTCTCTGGACTCACTGCACTGCATCCCCAGTGGTGCCAGTGCACTCTCTGGACTCACTGCAGTGCATCCCCAGTGGTGCCAGTGCACTCTCTGGACTCACTGCAGTGCATCCCCAGTGGTGCCAGTGCACTCTCTGGACTCACTGCACTGCATCCCCAGTGGTGCCAGTGCACTCTCTGGACTCACTGCACTGCATCCCCAGTGGTGCCAGTGCACTCTCTGGACTCACTGCAGTGCATCCCCAGTGGTGCCAGTGCACTCTCTGGACTCACTGCAGTGCATCCCCAGTGGTGCCAGTGCACTCTCTGGACTCACTGCAGTGCATCCCCAGTGGTGCCAGTGCACTCTCTGGACTCACTGCACTGCATCCCCAGTGGTGCCAGTGCACTCTCTGGACTCACTGCACTGCATCCCCAGTGGTGCCAGTGCACTCTCTGGACTCACTGCACTGCATCCCCAGTGGTGCCAGTGCACTCTCTGGACTCACTGCACTGCATCCCCAGTGGTGCCAGTGCACTCTCTGGACTCACTGCACTGCATCCCCAGTGGTGCCAGTGCACTCTCTGGACTCACTGCACTGCATCCCCAGTGGTGCCAGTGCACTCTCTGGACTCACTGCACTGCATCCCCAGTGGTGCCAGTGCACTCTCTGGACTCACTGCACTGCATCCCCAGTGGTGCCAGTGCACTCTCTGGACTCACTGCAGTGCATCCCCAGTGGTGCCAGTGCACTCTCTGGACTCACTGCAGTGCATCCCCAGTGGTGCCAGTGCACTCTCTGGACTCACTGCACTGCATCCCCAGTGGTGCCAGTGCACTCTCTGGACTCACTGCACTGCATCCCCAGTGGTGCCAGTGCACTCTCTGGACTCACTGCAGTGCATCCCCAGTGGTGCCAGTGCACTCTCTGGACTCACTGCACTGCATCCCCAGTGGTGCCAGTGCACTCTCTGGACTCACTGCACTGCATCCCCAGTGGTGCCAGTGCACTCTCTGGACTCACTGCACTGCATCCCCAGTGGTGCCAGTGCACTCTCTGGACTCACTGCACTGCATCCCCAGTGGTGCCAGTGCACTCTCTGGACTCACTGCACTGCATCCCCAGTGGTGCCAGTGCACTCTCTGGACTCACTGCACTGCATCCCCAGTGGTGCCAGTGCACTCTCTGGACTCACTGCACTGCATCCCCAGTGGTGCCAGTGCACTCTCTGGACTCACTGCACTGCATCCCCAGTGGTGCCAGTGCACTCTCTGGACTCACTGCACTGCATCCCCAGTGGTGCCAGTGCACTCTCTGGACTCACTGCACTGCATCCCCAGTGGTGCCAGTGCACTCTCTGGACTCACTGCACTGCATCCCCAGTGGTGCCAGTGCACTCTCTGGACTCACTGCACTGCATCCCCAGTGGTGCCAGTGCACTCTCTGGACTCACTGCACTGCATCCCCAGTGGTGCCAGTGCACTCTCTGGACTCACTGCACTGCATCCCCAGTGGTGCCAGTGCACTCTCTGGACTCACTGCACTGCATCCCCAGTGGTGCCAGTGCACTCTCTGGACTCACTGCACTGCATCCCCAGTGGTGCCAGTGCACTCTCTGGACTCACTGCAGTGCATCCCCAGTGGTGCCAGTGCACTCTCTGGACTCACTGCAGTGCATCCCCAGTGGTGCCAGTGCACTCTCTGGACTCACTGCACTGCATCCCCAGTGGTGCCAGTGCACTCTCTGGACTCACTGCACTGCATCCCCAGTGGTGCCAGTGCACTCTCTGGACTCACTGCAGTGCATCCCCAGTGGTGCCAGTGCACTCTCTGGACTCACTGCACTGCATCCCCAGTGGTGCCAGTGCACTCTCTGGACTCACTGCACTGCATCCCCAGTGGTGCCAGTGCACTCTCTGGACTCACTGCAGTGCATCCCCAGTGGTGCCAGTGCACTCTCTGGACTCACTGCAGTGCATCCCCAGTGGTGCCAGTGCACTCTCTGGACTCACTGCACTGCATCCCCAGTGGTGCCAGTGCACTCTCTGGACTCACTGCACTGCATCCCCAGTGGTGCCAGTGCACTCTCTGGACTCACTGCAGTGCATCCCCAGTGGTGCCAGTGCACTCTCTGGACTCACTGCAGTGCATCCCCAGTGGTGCCAGTGCACTCTCTGGACTCACTGCACTGCATCCCCAGTGGTGCCAGTGCACTCTCTGGACTCACTGCACTGCATCCCCAGTGGTGCCAGTGCACTCTCTGGACTCACTGCAGTGCATCCCCAGTGGTGCCAGTGCACTCTCTGGACTCACTGCACTGCATCCCCAGTGGTGCCAGTGCACTCTCTGGACTCACTGCAGTGCATCCCCAGTGGTGCCAGTGCACTCTCTGGACTCACTGCACTGCATCCCCAGTGGTGCCAGTGCACTCTCTGGACTCACTGCACTGCATCCCCAGTGGTGCCAGTGCACTCTCTGGACTCACTGCACTGCATCCCCAGTGGTGCCAGTGCACTCTCTGGACTCACTGCACTGCATCCCCAGTGGTGCCAGTGCACTCTCTGGACTCACTGCAGTGCATCCCCAGTGGTGCCAGTGCACTCTCTGGACTCACTGCAGTGCATCCCCAGTGGTGCCAGTGCACTCTCTGGACTCACTGCACTGCATCCCCAGTGGTGCCAGTGCACTCTCTGGACTCACTGCACTGCATCCCCAGTGGTGCCAGTGCACTCTCTGGACTCACTGCAGTGCATCCCCAGTGGTGCCAGTGCACTCTCTGGACTCACTGCAGTGCATCCCCAGTGGTGCCAGTGCACTCTCTGGACTCACTGCAGTGCATCCCCAGTGGTGCCAGTGCACTCTCTGGACTCACTGCACTGCATCCCCAGTGGTGCCAGTGCACTCTCTGGACTCACTGCACTGCATCCCCAGTGGTGCCAGTGCACTCTCTGGACTCACTGCACTGCATCCCCAGTGGTGCCAGTGCACTCTCTGGACTCACTGCACTGCATCCCCAGTGGTGCCAGTGCACTCTCTGGACTCACTGCACTGCATCCCCAGTGGTGCCAGTGCACTCTCTGGACTCACTGCACTGCATCCCCAGTGGTGCCAGTGCACTCTCTGGACTCACTGCACTGCATCCCCAGTGGTGCCAGTGCACTCTCTGGACTCACTGCACTGCATCCCCAGTGGTGCCAGTGCACTCTCTGGACTCACTGCACTGCATCCCCAGTGGTGCCAGTGCACTCTCTGGACTCACTGCACTGCATCCCCAGTGGTGCCAGTGCACTCTCTGGACTCACTGCACTGCATCCCCAGTGGTGCCAGTGCACTCTCTGGACTCACTGCACTGCATCCCCAGTGGTGCCAGTGCACTCTCTGGACTCACTGCACTGCATCCCCAGTGGTGCCAGTGCACTCTCTGGACTCACTGCACTGCATCCCCAGTGGTGCCAGTGCACTCTCTGGACTCACTGCAGTGCATCCCCAGTGGTGCCAGTGCACTCTCTGGACTCACTGCACTGCATCCCCAGTGGTGCCAGTGCACTCTCTGGACTCACTGCACTGCATCCCCAGTGGTGCCAGTGCACTCTCTGGACTCACTGCACTGCATCCCCAGTGGTGCCAGTGCACTCTCTGGACTCACTGCAGTGCATCCCCAGTGGTGCCAGTGCACTCTCTGGACTCACTGCAGTGCATCCCCAGTGGTGCCAGTGCACTCTCTGGACTCACTGCACTGCATCCCCAGTGGTGCCAGTGCACTCTCTGGACTCACTGCAGTGCATCCCCAGTGGTGCCAGTGCACTCTCTGGACTCACTGCACTGCATCCCCAGTGGTGCCAGTGCACTCTCTGGACTCACTGCACTGCATCCCCAGTGGTGCCAGTGCACTCTCTGGACTCACTGCAGTGCATCCCCAGTGGTGCCAGTGCACTCTCTGGACTCACTGCACTGCATCCCCAGTGGTGCCAGTGCACTCTCTGGACTCACTGCAGTGCATCCCCAGTGGTGCCAGTGCACTCTCTGGACTCACTGCACTGCATCCCCAGTGGTGCCAGTGCACTCTCTGGACTCACTGCACTGCATCCCCAGTGGTGCCAGTGCACTCTCTGGACTCACTGCACTGCATCCCCAGTGGTGCCAGTGCACTCTCTGGACTCACTGCAGTGCATCCCCAGTGGTGCCAGTGCACTCTCTGGACTCACTGCAGTGCATCCCCAGTGGTGCCAGTGCACTCTCTGGACTCACTGCAGTGCATCCCCAGTGGTGCCAGTGCACTCTCTGGACTCACTGCAGTGCATCCCCAGTGGTGCCAGTGCACTCTCTGGACTCACTGCACTGCATCCCCAGTGGTGCCAGTGCACTCTCTGGACTCACTGCACTGCATCCCCAGTGGTGCCAGTGCACTCTCTGGACTCACTGCACTGCATCCCCAGTGGTGCCAGTGCACTCTCTGGACTCACTGCAGTGCATCCCCAGTGGTGCCAGTGCACTCTCTGGACTCACTGCAGTGCATCCCCAGTGGTGCCAGTGCACTCTCTAGACTCACTGCAGTGCATCCCCAGTGGTGCCAGTGCACTCTCTGGACTCACTGCACTGCATTACCAGTGGTGCCAGTGCACTCTCTGGACTCACTGCACTGCATCCCCAGTGGTGCCAGTGCACTCTCTGGACTCACTGCAGTGCATCCCCAGTGGTGCCAGTGCACTCTCTGGACTCACTGCAGTGCATCCCCAGTGGTGCCAGTGCACTCTCTGGACTCACTGCAGTGCATCCCCGGTGGTGCCAGTGCACTCTCTGCATCACTGCACTGCATCCCCAGTGGTGCCAGTGCACTCTCTGCAGTCACTTTAGTGCATCACCTGTGTTGCCAGGGCACTCTCTGGACTCACTGCACTGCATCCCAATTGCTGCCAGTGCACTCTCTGGACTCACTGCACTGCATCCCCAGTGGTGCCAGTACACTCTCTGGACTCACTGCACTGCATCCCCAATGGTGCCAGTGCACTCTCTGGAATCACTGCACTGCATCCCCAGTGGTGCCAGTGCACTCTCTGGACTCACTGCACTGCATCCCCAGTGGTAACAGTGCACTCTCTGGACTCACTGCTCTACATCCCCAGTGGTGTCAGTGCACTCTCCGGACTCACTGCACTGCATCCCCAGTGGTGCCAGGGCACTCTCTGGACTCACTGCACTGCATCCCCAGTGGTGCCAGGGCACTCTCTGGACTCACTGCACTGCATCCCCAGTGGTGCCAGTGTACTCTCTAGACTCACTGCACTGCATTCCCAGTGGTGCCAGTGCACTCTCTGGACTCACTGCAGTGCATCCCCAGTGGTGCCAGTGCACTCTCTGGACTCACTGCAGTGCATCCCCGGTGGTGCCAGTGCACACTCTGGACTCACTGCAGTGCATCCCCGTGGTGCCAGTGCACTCTCTAGACTCACTGCAGTGCATCCCCAGTGGTGCCAGTGCACTCTCTGGACTCACTGCACTGCATCCCCAGTGGTGCCAGTGCACTCTCTGGACTCACTGCACTGCATCCCCAGTGGTGCCAGTGCACTCTCTGGACTCACTGCAGTGCATCCCCAGTGGTGCCAGGGCACTCTCTGGACTCACTGCAGTGCATCCCCAGTGGTGCCAGTGCACTCTCTGGACTCACTGCACTGCATCACCAGTGGTGCCAGTGCACTCTCTGGAGTCACTGCAGTGCATCCCCAGTGGTGCCAGTGCACTCTCTAGAGTCACTGCAGTGCATCCCCAGTGGTGCCAGTGCACTCTCTGGACTCACTGCACTGCATTACCAGTGGTGCCAGTGCACTCTCTGGAGTCACTGCAGTGCATCCCCAGTGGTGCCAGTGCACTCTCTGGACTCACTGCACTGCATCGCCAGTGGTGCCAGTGCACTCTCTGGACTCACTGCACTGCATCCCCAGTGGTACCAGTGCCCTCTCTGGAGTCACTGCACTGCATCCCCAGTGGTGCCAGTGCACTCTCTGGACTCACTGCAGTGCATCCCCAGTGGTGCCAGTGCACTCTCTGGACTCACTGCAGTGCATCCCCAGTGTTGCAAGTGCACTCTCTAGACTCACTGCAGTGCATACCCAGTGGTGCCAGTGCACTCTCTGGACTCACTGCACTGCATTACCATTGGTGCCACTGGACTATCTGGACTCACTGCACTGCATCCCCAGTGGTGCCAGTGCACTCTCTGGACTCACTGCAGTACATCCCCAGTGGTGCCAGTGCACTCTCTGTACTCACTGCAGTGCATTCCCGTGGTGCCAGTGCACACTCTGGACTCACTGCAGTGCATCCCCAGTGGTGACAGTGCACTCTCTGCATCACTGCACTGCATCCCCAGTGGTGCCAGTGCACTCTCTGCAGTCACTTTAGTGCATCACCTGTGTTGCCGGGGCACTCTCTGGACTCACTGCACTGCATCCCAATTGCTGCCAGTGCACTCTCTGGACTCACTGCACTGCATCCCCAGTGGTGCCAGTACACTCTCTGGACTCACTGCACTGCATCCCCAATGGTGCCAGTGCACTCTCTGGAATCACTGCACTGCATCCCCAGTGGTGCCAGTGCACTCTCTGGACTCACTGCACTGCATCCCCAGTGGTAACAGTGCACTCTCTGGACTCACTGCTCTACATCCCAGTGGTGTCAGTGCACTCTCCGGACTCACTGCACTGCATCCCCAGTGGTGCCAGGGCACTCTCTGGACTCACTGCACTGCATCCCCAGTGGTGCCAGGGCACTCTCTGGACTCACTGCACTGCATCCCCAGTGGTGCCAGTGTACTCTCTAGACTCACTGCACTGCATTCCCAGTGGTGCCAGTGCACTCTCTGGACTCACTGCAGTGCATCCCCAGTGGTGCCAGTGCACTCTCTGGACTCACTGCAGTGCATCCCCGGTGGTGCCAGTGCACTCTCTGGACTCACTGCAGTGCATCCCCGTGGTGCCAGTGCACTCTCTAGACTCACTGCAGTGCATCCCCAGTGGTGCCAGTGCACTCTCTGGACTCACTGCAGTGCATCCCCAGTGGTGCCAGTGCACTCTCTGGACTCACTGCACTGCATCCCCAGTGGTGCCAGTGCACTCTCTGGACTCACTGCAGTGCATCCCCAGTGGTGCCAGTGCACTCTCTGGACTCACTGCACTGCATCCCCAGTGGTGCCAGTGCACTCTCTGAGTCACTGCAGTGCATCCCCAGTGGTGCCAGTGCACTCTCTGGACTCACTGCAGTGCATCCCCAGTGGTGCCAGTGCACTCTCTGGAGTCACTGCAGTGCATCCCAGTGGTGCCAGTGCACTCTCTGGACTCACTGCACTGCATCCCCAGTGGTGCCAGTGCACTCTCTGGACTCACTGCACTGCATCCCCAGTGGTGCCAGTGCACTCTCTGGACTCACTGCACTGCATCCCCAGTGGTGCCAGGGCACTCTCTGGAGTCACTGCAGTGCATCCCCAGTGGTGCCAGTGCACTCTCTGGACTCACTGCACTGCATCACCAGTGGTGCCAGTGCACTCTCTGGACTCACTGCAGTGCATCCCCAGTGGTGCCAGTGCACTCTCTGGACTCACTGCAGTGCATCCCCAGTGGTGCCAGTGCACTCTCTGGACTCACTGCACTGCATTACCAGTGGTGCCAGTGCACTCTCTGGACTCACTGCAGTGCATCCCCAGTGGTGCCAGTGCACTCTCTGGACTCACTGCACTGCATCCCCAGTGGTGCCAGTGCACTCTCTGGACTCACTGCACTGCATCCCCAGTGGTGCCAGTGCACTCTCTGGAGTCACTGCACTGCATCCCCAGTGGTGCCAGTGCACTCTCTGGACTCACTGCACTGCATCCCCAGTGGTGCCAGTGCACTCTCTGGACTCACTGCAGTGCATCCCCAGTGTTGCCAGTGCACTCTCTAGACTCACTGCAGTGCATCCCCAGTGGTGCCAGTGCACTCTCTGGACTCACTGCACTGCATTACCATTGGTGCCACTGCACTCTCTGGACTCACTGCACTGCATCCCCAGTGGTGCCAGTGCACTCTCTGGACTCACTGCAGTACATCCCCAGTGGTGCCAGTGCACTCTCTGTACTCACTGCAGTGCATTCCCGTGGTGCCAGTGCACACTCTGGACTCACTGCAGTGCATCCCCGGTGGTGACAGTGCACTCTCTGCATCACTGCACTGCATCCCCAGTGGTGCCAGTGCACTCTCTGCAGTCACTTTAGTGCATCACCTGTGTTGCCAGGGCACTCTCTGGACTCACTGCACTGCATCCCAAGTGCTGCCAGTGCACTCTCTGGACTCACTGCACTGCATCCCCAGTGGTGCCAGTACACTCTCTGGACTCACTGCACTGCATCCCCAGTGGTGCCAGTGCACTCTCTGGAATCACTGCACTGCATCCCCAGTGGTGCCAGTGCACTCTCTGGACTCACTGCACTGCATCCCCAGTGGTAACAGTGCACTCTCTGGACTCACTGCTCTACATCCCCAGTGGTGTCAGTGCACTCTCCGGACTCACTGCACTGCATCCCCAGTGGTGCCAGGGCACTCTCTGGACTCACTGCACTGCATCCCCAGTGGTGCCAGGGCACTCTCTGGACTCAATGCACTGCATCCCCAGTGGTGCCAGTGTACTCTCTGGACTCACTGCACTGCATTCCCAGTGGTGCCAGTGCACTCTCTGGACTCACTGCACTGCATCCCCAGTGGTGCCAGTGCACTCTCTGGACTCACTGCACAGCATCCCCAGTGGTGCCAGTGCACTCTCTGGACTCACTGCAGTGCATCCCCAGTTGGTGCCAGTGCACTCTCTAGACTCACTGCAGTGCATCCCCAGTGGTGCCAGTGCACTCTCTGGACTCACTGTACTGCATCCCCAGTGGTGCCAGTGCACTCTCTGGACTCACTGCACTGCATCCCCAGTGGTGCCAGTGCACTCTCTGGACTCACTGCAGTGCATCCCCAGTGGTGCCAGTGCACTCTCTGGAGTCACTGCAGTGCATCCCCAGTGGTGCCAGTGCACTCTCTGGACTCACTGCACTGCATCACCAGTGGTGCCAGTGCACTCTCTGGACTCACTGCAGTGCATCCCCAGTGGTGCCAGTGCACTCTCTGGAGTCACTGCACTGCATCCCCAGTGGTGCCAGTGCACTCTCTGGACTCACTGCACTGCATCCCCAGTGGTGCCAGTGCACTCTCTGGAGTCACTGCAGTGCATCCCCAGTGGTGCCAGTGCACTCTCTAGACTCACTGCACTGCATCCCCAGTGGTGCCAGTGCACTCTCTGGACTCACTGCAGTGCATCCCCAGTGGTGCCAGTGCACTCTCTGGACTCACTGCACTGCATCCCAGTGGTGCCAGTGCACTCTCTGGACTCACTGCACTGCATCCCCAGTGGTGCCAGTGCACTCTCTGGACTCACTGCACTGCATCCCCAGTGGTGCCAGTGCACTCTCTGGACTCACTGCAGTGCATCCCCAGTGGTGCCAGTGCACTCTCTGGACTCACTGCAGTGCATCCCCAGTGGTGCCAGTGCACTCTCTGGACTCACTGCAGTGCATCCCCAGTGGTGCCAGTGCACTCTCTGGACTCACTGCAGTGCATCCCCAGTGGTGCCAGTGCACTCTCTGGACTCACTGCACTGCATCCCCAGTGGTGCCAGTGCACTCTCTGGACTCACTGCACTGCATCCCCAGTGGTGCCAGTGCACTCTCCGGACTCACTGCACTGCATCCCCAGTGGTGCCAGTGCACTCTCTGGACTCACTGCAGTGCATCCCCAGTGGTGCCAGTGCACTCTCTGGACTCACTGCAGTGCATCCCCAGTGTTGCCAGTGCACTCTCTAGACTCACTGCAGTGCATCCCCAGTGGTGCCAGTGCACTCTCTGGACTCACTGCACTGCATTACCATTGGTGCCACTGCACTCTCTGGACTCACTGCACTGCATCCCCAGTGGTGCCAGTGCACTCTCTGGACTCACTGCAGTGCATCCCCAGTGGTGCCAGTGCACTCTCTGTACTCACTGCAGTGCATTCCCGTGGTGCCAGTGCACTCTCTGGACTCACTGCACTGCATCCCCAGTGGTGCCAGTGCACTCTCTGCATCACTGCACTGCATCCCCAGTGGTGCCAGTGCACTCTCTGCAGTCACTGCAGTGCATCACCTGTGGTGCCAGGGCACTCTCTGGACTCACTGCACTGCATCCCAAGTGCTGCCAGTGCACTCTCTGGACTCACTGCACTGCATCCCCAGTGGTGCCAGTGCACTCTCTGGACTCACTGCACTGCATCCCCAATGGTGCCAGTGCACTCTCTGGAATCACTGCACTGCATCCCCAGTGGTGCCAGTGCACTCTCTGGACTCACTGCACTGCATCCCCAGTGGTGCCAGTGCACTCTCTGGACTCACTGCACTGCATCCCCAGTGGTGCCAGTGCACTCTCTGGACTCACTGCACTGCATCCCCAGTGGTGCCAGTGCACTCTCTGGACTCACTGCACTGCATCCCCAGTGGTGCCAGTGCACTCTCTGGACTCACTGCACTGCATCCCCAGTGGTGCCAGTGCACTCTCTGGACTCACTGCACTGCATCCCCAGTGGTGCCAGTGCACTCTCTGGACTCACTGCAGTGCATCCCCAGTGGTGCCAGTGCACTCTCTGGACTCACTGCAGTGCATCCCCAGTGGTGCCAGTGCACTCTCTGGACTCACTGCAGTGCATCCCCAGTGGTGCCAGTGCACTCTCTGGACTCACTGCAGTGCATCCCCAGTGGTGCCAGTGCACTCTCTGGACTCACTGCACTGCATCCCCAGTGGTGCCAGTGCACTCTCTGGACTCACTGCACTGCATCCCCAGTGGTGCCAGTGCACTCTCTGGACTCACTGCAGTGCATCCCCAGTGGTGCCAGTGCACTCTCTGGACTCACTGCAGTGCATCCCCAGTGGTGCCAGTGCACTCTCTGGACTCACTGCACTGCATCCCCAGTGGTGCCAGTGCACTCTCTGGAGTCACTGCAGTGCATCCCCAGTGGTGCCAGTGCACTCTCTGGACTCACTGCAGTGCATCCCCAGTGGTGCCAGTGCACTCTCTGGACTCACTGCACTGCATCCCCAGTGGTGCCAGTGCACTCTCTGGACTCACTGCAGTGCATCCCCAGTGGTGCCAGTGCACTCTCTGGACTCACTGCACTGCATCCCCAGTGGTGCCAGTGCACTCTCTGGACTCACTGCACTGCATCCCCAGTGGTACCAGTGCCCTCTCCGGAGTCACTCCACTGCATCCCCAGTGGTGCCAGTGCACTCTCTGGACTCACTGCAGTGCATCCCCAGTGGTGCCAGTGCACTCTCTGGACTCACTGCAGTGCATCCCCAGTGTTGCAAGTGCACTCTCTAGACTCACTGCAGTGCATACCCAGTGGTGCCAGTGCACTCTCTGGACTCACTGCACTGCATTACCATTGGTGCCACTGGACTATCTGGACTCACTGCACTGCATCCCCAGTGGTGCCAGTGCACTCTCTGGACTCACTGCAGTACATCCCCAGTGGTGCCAGTGCACTCTCTGTACTCACTGCAGTGCATTCCCGTGGTGCCAGTGCACACTCTGGACTCACTGCAGTGCATCCCCGGTGGTGACAGTGCACTCTCTGCATCACTGCACTGCATCCCCAGTGGTGCCAGTGCACTCTCTGCAGTCACTGCAGTGCATCACCTGTGTTGCCAGGGCACTCTCTGGACTCACTGCACTGCATCCCAATTGCTGCCAGTGCACTCTCTGGACTCACTGCACTGCATCCCCAGTGGTGCCAGTACACTCTCTGGACTCACTGCACTGCATCCCCAATGGTGCCAGTGCACTCTCTGGAATCACTGCACTGCATCCCCAGTGGTGCCAGTGCACTCTCTGGACTCACTGCACTGCATCCCCAGTGGTAACAGTGCACTCTCTGGACTCACTGCTCTACATCCCCAGTGGTGTCAGTGCACTCTCCGGACTCACTGCACTGCATCCCCAGTGGTGCCAGGGCACTCTCTGGACTCACTGCACTGCATCCCCAGTGGTGCCAGGGCACTCTCTGGACTCACTGCAGTGCATCCCCAGTGGTGCCAGTGCACTCTCTGGACTCACTGCAGTGCATCCCCAGTGGTGCCAGTGCACTCTCTAGACTCACTGCAGTGCATCCCCAGTGGTGCCAGTGCACTCTCTGGACTCACTGCAGTGCATCCCCAGTGGTGCCAGTGCACTCTCTGGACTCACTGCACTGCATCACCCAGTGGTGCCAGTGCACTCTCTGGACTCACTGCAGTGCATCAACAGTTCTGCCATTGCACTCTCTGGACTCACTGCACTGCATCCCCAGTGGTGCCAGTGCACTCTCTGGACTCACTGCAGTGCATCCCCAGTGGTGCCAGTGCACTCTCTGGACTCACTGCACTGCATCGCCAGTGGTGCCAGTGCACTCTCTGGACTCACTGCACTGCATCCCCAGTGGTGCCAGTGCACTCTCTGGACTCACTGCACTGCATCCCCAGTGGTGCCAGTGCACTCTCTGGAGTCACTGCAATGCATCCCCAGTGGTGCCAGTGCACTCTCTGGACTCACTGCACTGCATCCCCAGTGGTGCCAGTGCACTCTCTGGACTCACTGCAGTGCATCCCCAGTGGTGCCAGTGCACTCTCTGGACTCACTGCACTGCATCACCCAGTGGTGCCAGTGCACTCTCTGGACTCACTGCAGTGCAACAACAGTTCTGCCATTGCACTCTCTGGACTCACTGCACTGCATCCCCAGTGGTGCCAGTGGCCTCTCTAGACCCACTGCACTGCATCCCCAGTGGTGCCAGTGCACTCTCTGGAGTCACTGCACTAAAACCCCAGTGGTGCCAGTGCACTCTCTAGACTCACTGCACTGCATCCCCAGTGGTGCCAGTGCACTCTCTGGACTCACTGCACTGCATCCCCAATGGTGCCAGTGCACTCTCTGGACTCACTGCACTGCATCCCCAATGGTGCCACTGCACTCTCTGGACTCACTGCAGTGCATCCTCAGTGGTGCCAGTGCACTCTCTGGAGTCACTGCACTGCATCCCCAGTGGTGCCAGTGCACTCTCTGTACTCACTGCACTGCATCCCCAGTGGTGCCAGTGCAATCTCTGGACTCACTGCAGTGCATCCCCAGTAGTGCCAGTGCACTCTCTGGACTCACTGCACTGCATCCCCAGTGGTGCCAGTGCACTCTCTGGACTCACTGCACTGCATCACCATGGTGCCAGTGCACTCTCTGGACTCACTGCAGTGCAACAACAGTTCTGCTATTACACTCTCTGGACTCACTGCACTGCATCCCCAGTGGTGCCAGTGCACTCTCTAGACTCACTGCACTGCATCCCCAGTGGTGCCAGTGCACTCTCTGGAGTCACTGCACTAAAACCCCAGTGGTGCCAGTGCACTCTCTGGACTCACTGCAGTGCATCCCCAATGGTGCCACTGCACTCTCTGGACTCACTGCACTGCATCCCCAGTGGTGCCAGTGCACTCTCTGGACTCACTGCAGTGCATCCCCAGTAGTGCCAGTGCACTCTCTGGAGTCACTGCACTGCATCCCCAGTGGTGCCAGTGCACTCTCTGGACTCACTGCACTGCATCCCCAGTGGTGCCAGTGGACTATCTGGACTCACTGAACTGCATCCCCAGTGGTGCCAGTGCACTCTCTGGACTCACTGCACTGCATCACCAGTGTTGCCAGTGAACTGTTTGGAGAAACTGCAGTGCATCCCCAGTGGTGCCAATGCACTCTCCGGACTCACTGCACTGCATCCCCAGTGGTGCCAGTGCACTCTCCGGACTCACTGCACTGCATCCCCAGTGGTGCCAGGGCACTCTCCGGACTCACTGCACTGCATCCCCAGTGGTGCCAGTGCACTCTCTGGACTCACTGCACTGCATCCCCAGTGGTGCCAGTGGACTATCTGGACTCACTGCACTGCATCCCCAGTGGTGCCAGTGCACTCTCTGGACTCACTGCAGTACATCCCCAGTGGTGCCAGTGCACTCTCTGTACTCACTGCAGTGCATCCCCGGTGGTGCCAGTGCACACTCTGGACTCACTGCACTGCATCCCCAGTGGTGCCAGTGCCCTCTCTGGACTCACTCCACTGCATCCCCAGTGGTGCCAGTGCACTCTCTGGACTCACTGCACTGCATCCCCAGTGGTGCCAGTGCACTCTCTGGACTCACTGCAGTGCATCCCCAGTGTTGCAAGTGCACTCTCTAGACACACTGCAGTGCATCCCCAGTGGTGCCAGTGCACTCTCTGGACTCACTGCACTGCATTACCAGTGGTGCCAGTGCACTCTCTGGACTCACTGCAGTGCATCCCCGGTGGTGCCAGTGCACTCTCTGGACTCACTGCACTGCATCCCCACTGGTGCCAGTGCCCTCTCTGTACTCACTCCACTGCATCCCCAGTGGTGCCAGTGCACTCTCTGGACTCACAGCACTGCATCCCCAGTGGTGCCAGTGCACTCTCTGGACTCACTGCAGTGCATCCCCAGTGTTGCAAGTGAACTCTCTAGACACACTGCAGTGCATCCCCAGTGGTGCCAGTGCACTCTCTGGACTCACTGCACTGCATTACCAGTGATGCCAGTGCACTCTCTGGACTCACTGCAGTGCATCACCAGTGGTGCCAGTGCACTCTCTGGACTCAATGAACTGCATCCCCAGTGGTGCCAGTGCACTCTCTGGACTCACTGCAGTGCAACAACAGTTCTGCCATTGCACTCTCTGGTCTCACGGCAGTGCATCCCCAGTGGTGCCAGTGCAGTCTCCGGACTCACTGCAGTGCATCCCCAGTGGTGCCAGTGCAATCTCTGGACTCACTGCAGTGCATCCCCAGTGGTTCCAGTGCACTATCTGGACTCACTGCACTGCAACCCCAGTGGTAACAGTGCATTCTCTGGACTCACTGCACTACATCCCCAGTGGTAAGAGTGCACTCTCTGGCCTCACTGCACTGCATCCCCAGTGGTGCCAGGGCACTCTCTGCAGTCACTTTAGTGCATCACCTCTGTTGCCGGGGCACTCTCTGGACTCACTGCAGTGCATCCCCAGTGGTGCCAGTGCACTCTCTGGACTCACTGCACTGCATCCCAATTGCTGCCACTGCACTCTCTGGACTCACTGCACTGCATCCCCAGTGGTGCCAGTACACTCTCTGGACTCACTGCACTGCATCCCCAATGGTGCCAGTGCACTCTCTGGAATCACTGCACTGCATCCCCAATGGTGCCAGTGCACTCTCTGGACTCACTGCAGTGCATCCCCAGTGGTAACAGTGCACTCTCTGGACTCACTGCTCTACATCCCCAGTGGTGCCAGTGCACTCTCCGGACTCACTGCACTGCATCCCTAGTGGTGCCAGGGCACTCTCCGGACTCCCTGCACTGCATCCGCAGTGGTGCCAGGGCACTCTCTGGACTCACTGCAGTGCATCCCCAGTGGTGCCAGTGCACTCTCTGGACTCACTGCACTGCATCACCAGTGGTGCTAGTGCACTCTCTGGACTCACTGCAGTGCAACAACAGTTCTGCTATTACACTCTCTGAACTCACTGCACTGCATCCCCAGTGGTGCCAGTGCACTCTCTAGACTCACTGCACTGCATCCCCAGTGGTGCCAGTGCACTCTCTGGAGTCACTGCACTAAAACCCCAGTGGTGCCAGTGCACTCTCTGGACTCACTGCAGTGCATCCCCAATGGTGCCAGTGCACTCTCTGGACTCACTGCACTGCATCCCCAGTGGTGCCAGTGCACTCTCTGGACTCACTGCAGTGCATCCCCAGTAGTGCCAGTGCACTCTCTGGAGTCACTGCACTGCATCCCCAGTGGTGCCAGGGCACTCTCCGGACTCACTGCACTGCATCACCAGTGGTGCCAGTGAACTGTTTGGAGAAACTGCAGTGCATCCCCAGTGGTGCCAATGCACTCTCCGGACTCACTGCACTGCATCCCCAGTGGTGCCAGTGCACTCTCCGGACTCACTGCACTGCATCCCCAGTGGTGCCAGGCACTCTCCGGACTCACTGCACTGCATCCCCAGTGGTGCCAGTGCACTCTCTGGACTCACTGCACTGCATCACCAGTGGTGCCAGTGGACTATCTGGACTCACTGCACTGCATCCCCAGTGGTGCCAGTGCACTCTCTGGACTCACTGCAGTACATCCCCAGTGGTGCCAGTGCACTCTCTGTACTCACTGCAGTGCATCCCCGGTGGTGCCAGTGCACACTCTGGACTCACTGCAGTGCATTCCCGGTGGTGCCAGTGCACTCTCTGGACTCACTGCACTGCATCCCCAGTGGTGCCAGTGCCCTCTCTGGACTCACTCCACTGCATCCCCAGTGGTGCCAGTGCACTCTCTGGACTCACAGCACTGCATCCCCAGTGGTGCCAGTGCACTCTCTGGACTCACTGCAGTGCATCCCCAGTGTTGCAAGTGCACTCTCTAGACACACTGCAGTGCATCCCCAGTGCTGCCAGTGCACTCTCTGGACTCACTGCACTGCATTACCAGTGGTGCCAGTGCACTCTCTGGACTCACTGCAGTGCATCACCAGTGGTGCCAGTGCACTCTCTGGACTCAATGAACTGCATCCCCAGTGGTGCCAGTGCACTCTCTGGACTCACTGCAGTGCAACAACAGTTCTGCCATTGCACTCTCTGCTCTCACGGCAGTGCATCCCCAGTGGTGCCAGTGCAGTCTCTCACTGACTCACTGCAGTGCATCCCCAGTGGTGCCAGTGCACTCTCTGGACTCACTGCACTGCAACCCCAGTGGTAACAGTGCATTCTCTGGACTCACTGCACTACATCCCCAGTGGTAACAGTGCACTTCTGGCCTCACTGCACTGCATCTCCAGTGGTGCCAGTGCACTCTCTAGATTCACTGCACTGCATCCCCAGTGGTGCCAGGGCACTCTCTGCAGTACTTTAGTGCATCACCTCTGTTGCCGGGGCACTCTCTGGACTCACTGCACTGCATCCCAGTTGCTGCCAGTGCACTCTCTGGACTCACTGCACTGCATCCCCAGTGGTTCCAGTGCACTCTCTGGACTCACTGCACTGCATCCCCAGTGGTGCCAGTGCACTCTCTGGACTCACTGCAGTGCATCCCCAGTGGTGCCAGTGCACTCTCTGGACTCACTGCAGCTGCATCCCCAGTGGTGCCAGTGCACTCTCTGGACTCACTGCACTAAATCCCCAGTGGTGCCAGTGCACTCTCCGGACTCACTGCAGTGCATCCCCAGTGGTGCCAGTGCACTCTCTGGACTCACTGCACTGCATCCCCAGTGGTGCCAGTGCACTCTCTGGACTCACTGCAGTGCATCCCCAGTGGTGCCAGTGCACTCTCTGGACTCACTGCACTGCATCCCCAGTGGTGCCAGTGCACTCTCTGGACTCACTGCACTGCATCCCCAGTGGTGCCAGTGCACTCTCTGAACTCACTGCACTGCATCCCCAGTGGTGCCAGTGCACTCTCTGGACTCACTGCACTGCATCCCCAGTGGTGCCAGTGCACTCTCTGGACTCACTGCACAGCATCCCCAGTGGTGCCAGTGCACTCTCTGGACTCACTGCAGTGCATCTCCAGTGGTGCCAGTGCACTCTCTGGACTCACTGCAGTGCATCCCCAGTGGTGCCAGTGCACTCTCTGGACTCACTGCACTGCATCCCCAGTGGTGCCAGTGCACTCTCTGGACTCACTGCAGTGCATCCCCAGTGGTGCCAGTGCACTCTCTGGACTCACTGCAGTGCATCCCCAGTGTGCCAGTGCACTCTCTGGACTCACTGCAGTGCATCCCCAGTGGTGCCAGTGCACTCTCTGTAGTCACTGCACTGCATCCCCAGTGGTGCCAGTGCACTCTCTGGACTCACTGCACTGCATCCCCAGTGGTGCCAGTGCACTCTCTGGACTCACTGCACTGCATCCCCAGTGGTGCCAGTGCACTCTCTGGACTCACTGCACTGCATCCCCAGTGGTGCCAGTGCACTCTCTGGACTCACTGCACTGCATCCCCAGTGGTGCCAGTGCACTCTCTGGACTCACTGCACTGCATCCCCTGTGGTGCCAGTGCACTCTCTGGTCACTGCACTGCATCCCCAGTGGTGCCAGTGCACTCTCTGGACTCACTGCACTGCATCCCCAGTGGTGCCAGTGCACTCTCTGGACTCACTGCACTGCATCCCCAGTGGTGCCAGTGCACTCTCTGGACTCACTGCACTGCATCCCCAGTGGTGCCAGTGCAGTCTCTGGACTCACTGCAGTGCATCCCCAGTGGTGCCAGTGCAATCTCTGGACTCACTGCAGTGCATCCCCAGTGGTGCCAGTGCACTCTCTGGACTCACTGCACTGCATCCCCAGTGGGGCCAGTGCACTCTCTGGACTCACTGCAGTGCATCCCCAGTGGTGCCAGTGCACTCTCTGGACTCACTGCACTGCATCCCCAGTGGTGCCAGTGCACTCTCTGGAGTCACTGCAGTGCATCCCCTGTGGTGCCAGTGCACTCTCTGGACTCACTGCACTGCATCCCCAGTGGTGCCAGTGCACTCTCTGGACTCACTGCACTGCATCCCCAGTGGTGCCAGTGCACTCTCTGGACTCACTGCACTGCATCCCCAGTGGTGCCAGTGCACTCTCTGGACTCACTGCAGTGCATCCCCAGTGGTGCCAGTGCACTCTCTGGACTCACTGCAGTGCATCCCCAGTGGTGCCAGTGCACTCTCTGGACTCACTGCACTGCATCCCCAGTGGTGCCAGTGCACTCTCTGGACTCACTGCACTGCATCCCCAGTGGTGCCAGTGCACTCTCTGGACTCACTGCACTGCATCCCCAGTGGTGCCAGTGCACTCTCTGGACTCACTGCACTGCATCCCCAGTGGTGCCAGTGCACTCTCTGGACTCACTGCAGTGCATCCCCAGTGGTGCCAGTGCACTCTCTGGACTCACTGCACTGCATCCCCAGTGGTGCCAGTGCACTCTCTGGACTCACTGCACTGCATCCCCAGTGGTGCCAGTGCACTCTCTGGACTCACTGCACTGCATCCCCAGTGGTGCCAGTGCACTCTCTGGACTCACTGCACTGCATCCCCAGTGGTGCCAGTGCACTCTCTGGACTCACTGCAGTGCATCCCCAGTGGTGCCAGTGCACTCTCTGGACTCACTGCAGTGCATCCCCACTGGTGCCAGTGCACTCTCTGGACTCACTGCAGTGCATCCCCAGTGGTGCCAGTGCACTCTCTGGACTCACTGCAGTGCATCCCCAGTGGTGCCAGTGCACTCTCTGGACTCACTGCACTGCATCCCCAGTGGTGCCAGTGCACTCTCTGGACTCACTGCACTGCATCCCCAGTGGTGCCAGTGCACTCTCTGGACTCACTGCACTGCATCCCCAGTGGTGCCAGTGCACTCTCTGGACTCACTGCACTGCATCCCCAGTGGTGCCAGTGCACTCTCTGGACTCACTGCACTGCATCCCCAGTGGTGCCAGTGCACTCTCTGGACTCACTGCACTGCATCCCCAGTGGTGCCAGTGCACTCTCTGGACTCACTGCACTGCATCCCCAGTGGTGCCAGTGCACTCTCTGGACTCACTGCACTGCATCCCCAGTGGTGCCAGTGCACTCTCTGGACTCACTGCACTGCATCCCCAGTGGTGCCAGTGCACTCTCTGGACTCACTGCACTGCATCCCCAGTGGTGCCAGTGCACTCTCTGGACTCACTGCAGTGCATCCCCAGTGGTGCCAGTGCACTCTCTGGACTCACTGCACTGCATCCCCAGTGGTGCCAGTGCACTCTCTGGACTCACTGCACTGCATCCCCAGTGGTGCCAGTGCACTCTCTGGACTCACTGCACTGCATCCCCAGTGGTGCCAGTGCACTCTCTGGACTCACTGCACTGCATCCCCAGTGGTGCCAGTGCACTCTCTGGACTCACTGCAGTGCATCCCCAGTGGTGCCAGTGCACTCTCTGGACTCACTGCACTGCATCCCCAGTGGTGCCAGTGCACTCTCTGGACTCACTGCACTGCATCCCCAGTGGTGCCAGTGCACTCTCTGGACTCACTGCACTGCATCCCCAGTGGTGCCAGTGCACTCTCTGGACTCACTGCACTGCATCCCCAGTGGTGCCAGTGCACTCTCTGGACTCACTGCACTGCATCCCCAGTGGTGCCAGTGCACTCTCTGGACTCACTGCACTGCATCCCCAGTGGTGCCAGTGCACTCTCTGGACTCACTGCACTGCATCCCCAGTGGTGCCAGTGCACTCTCTGGACTCACTGCAGTGCATCCCCAGTGGTGCCAGTGCACTCTCTGGACTCACTGCACTGCATCCCCAGTGGTGCCAGTGCACTCTCTGGACTCACTGCACTGCATCCCCAGTGGTGCCAGTGCACTCTCTGGACTCACTGCACTGCATCCCCAGTGGTGCCAGTGCACTCTCTGGACTCACTGCAGTGCATCCCCAGTGGTGCCAGTGCACTCTCTGGACTCACTGCACTGCATCCCCAGTGGTGCCAGTGCACTCTCTGGACTCACTGCAGTGCATCCCCAGTGGTGCCAGTGCACTCTCTGGACTCACTGCACTGCATCCCCAGTGGTGCCAGTGCACTCTCTGGACTCACTGCACTGCATCCCCAGTGGTGCCAGTGCACTCTCTGGACTCACTGCACTGCATCCCCAGTGGTGCCAGTGCACTCTCTGGACTCACTGCACTGCATCCCCAGTGGTGCCAGTGCACTCTCTGGACTCACTGCACTGCATCCCCAGTGGTGCCAGTGCACTCTCTGGACTCACTGCAGTGCATCCCCAGTGGTGCCAGTGCACTCTCTGGACTCACTGCACTGCATCCCCAGTGGTGCCAGTGCACTCTCTGGACTCACTGCACTGCATCCCCAGTGGTGCCAGTGCACTCTCTGGACTCACTGCACTGCATCCCCAGTGGTGCCAGTGCACTCTCTGGACTCACTGCACTGCATCCCCAGTGGTGCCAGTGCACTCTCTGGACTCACTGCACTGCATCCCCAGTGGTGCCAGTGCACTCTCTGGACTCACTGCAGTGCATCCCCAGGGGTGCCAGTGCACTCTCTGGACTCACTGCACTGCATCCCCAGTGGTGCCAGTGCACTCTCTGGACTCACTGCACTGCATCCCCAGTGGTGCCAGTGCACTCTCTGGACTCACTGCACTGCATCCCCAGTGGTGCCAGTGCACTCTCTGGACTCACTGCACTGCATCCCCAGTGGTGCCAGTGCACTCTCTGGACTCACTGCACTGCATCCCCAGTGGTGCCAGTGCACTCTCTGGACTCACTGCACTGCATCCCCAGTGGTGCCAGTGCACTCTCTGGACTCACTGCAGTGCATCCCCAGTGGTGCCAGTGCACTCTCTGGACTCACTGCACTGCATCCCCAGTGGTGCCAGTGCACTCTCTGGACTCACTGCACTGCATCCCCAGTGGTGCCAGTGCACTCTCTGGACTCACTGCAGTGCATCCCCAGTGGTGCCAGTGCACTCTCTGGACTCACTGCAGTGCATCCCCAGTGGTGCCAGTGCACTCTCTGGACTCACTGCAGTGCATCCCCAGTGGTGCCAGTGCACTCTCTGGACTCACTGCACTGCATCCCCAGTGGTGCCAGTGCACTCTCTGGACTCACTGCAGTGCATCCCCAGTGGTGCCAGTGCACTCTCTGGACTCACTGCACTGCATCCCCAGTGGTGCCAGTGCACTCTCTGGACTCACTGCACTGCATCCCCAGTGGTGCCAGTGCACTCTCTGGACTCACTGCAGTGCATCCCCAGTGGTGCCAGTGCACTCTCTGGACTCACTGCAGTGCATCCCCAGTGGTGCCAGTGCACTCTCTGGACTCACTGCACTGCATCCCCAGTGGTGCCAGTGCACTCTCTGGACTCACTGCACTGCATCCCCAGTGGTGCCAGTGCACTCTCTGGACTCACTGCACTGCATCCCCAGTGGTGCCAGTGCACTCTCTGGAGTCACTGCAGTGCATCCCCAGTGGTGCCAGTGCACTCTCTGGACTCACTGCAGTGCATCCCCAGTGGTGCCAGTGCACTCTCTGGACTCACTGCACTGCATCCCCAGTGGTGCCAGTGCACTCTCTGGACTCACTGCAGTGCATCCCCAGTGGTGCCAGTGCACTCTCTGGACTCACTGCAGTGCATCCCCAGTGGTGCCAGTGCACTCTCTGGACTCACTGCACTGCATCCCCAGTGGTGCCAGTGCACTCTCTGGACTCACTGCACTGCATCCCCAGTGGTGCCAGTGCACTCTCTGGACTCACTGCACTGCATCCCCAGTGGTGCCAGTGCACTCTCTGGACTCACTGCACTGCATCCCCAGTGGTGCCAGTGCACTCTCTGGACTCACTGCACTGCATCCCCAGTGGTGCCAGTGCACTCTCTGGACTCACTGCAGTGCATCCCCAGTGGTGCCAGTGCACTCTCTGGACTCACTGCACTGCATCCCCAGTGGTGCCAGTGCACTCTCTGGACTCACTGCACTGCATCCCCAGTGGTGCCAGTGCACTCTCTGGACTCACTGCACTGCATCCCCAGTGGTGCCAGTGCACTCTCTGGACTCACTGCACTGCATCCCCAGTGGTGCCAGTGCACTCTCTGGACTCACTGCACTGCATCCCCAGTGGTGCCAGTGCACTCTCTGGACTCACTGCACTGCATCCCCAGTGGTGCCAGTGCACTCTCTGGACTCACTGCACTGCATCCCCAGTGGTGCCAGTGCACTCTCTGGACTCACTGCAGGGTGCATCCCCAGTGGTGCCAGTGCACTCTCTGGACTCACTGCACTGCATCCCCAGTGGTGCCAGTGCACTCTCTGGACTCACTGCACTGCATCCCCAGTGGTGCCAGTGCACTCTCTGGACTCACTGCACTGCATCCCCAGTGGTGCCAGTGCACTCTCTGGACTCACTGCACTGCATCCCCAGTGGTGCCAGTGCACTCTCTGGACTCACTGCAGTGCATCCCCAGTGGTGCCAGTGCACTCTCTGGACTCACTGCACTGCATCCCCAGTGGTGCCAGTGCACTCTCTGGACTCACTGCACTGCATCCCCAGTGGTGCCAGTGCACTCTCTGGACTCACTGCACTGCATCCCCAGTGGTGCCAGTGCACTCTCTGGACTCACTGCACTGCATCCCCAGTGGTGCCAGTGCACTCTCTGGACTCACTGCACTGCATCCCAGTGGTGCCAGTGCACTCTCTGGACTCACTGCACTGCATCCCCAGTGGTGCCAGTGCACTCTCTGGACTCACTGCACTGCATCCCCAGTGGTGCCAGTGCACTCTCTGGACTCACTGCAGTGCATCCCCAGTGGTGCCAGTGCACTCTCTGGACTCACTGCAGTGCATCCCCAGTGGTGCCAGTGCACTCTCTGGACTCACTGCACTGCATCCCCAGTGGTGCCAGTGCACTCTCTGGACTCACTGCACTGCATCCCCAGTGGTGCCAGTGCACTCTCTGGACTCACTGCACTGCATCCCCAGTGGTGCCAGTGCACTCTCTGGACTCACTGCACTGCATCCCCAGTGGTGCCAGTGCACTCTCTGGACTCACTGCAGTGCATCACCAGTGGTGCCAGTGCACTCTCTGGACTCACTGCAAGTGCATCCCCAGTGGTGCCAGTGCACTCTCTGGACTCACTGCACTGCATCCCCAGTGGTGCCAGTGCACTCTCTGGACTCACTGCACTGCATCCCCAGTGGTGCCAGTGCACTCTCTGGACTCACTGCACTGCATCCCCAGTGGTGCCAGTGCACTCTCTGGACTCACTGCACTGCATCCCCAGTGGTGCCAGTGCACTCTCTGGACTCACTGCAGTGCATCCCCAGTGGGGCCAGTGCACTCTCTGGACTCACTGCACTGCATCCCCAGTGGTGCCAGTGCACTCCCTGGACTCACTGCACTGCATCCCCAGTGGTGCCAGTGCACTCTCTGGACTCACTGCACTGCATCCCCAGTGGTGCCAGTGCACTCTCTGGACTCACTGCACTGCATCCCCAGTGGTGCCAGTGCACTCTCTGGACTCACTACACTGCATCCCCAGTGGTGCCAGTGCACTCTCTGGCCTCACTGCAGTGCATCCCCAGTGGTGCCAGTGCACTCTCTGGACTCACTGCAGTGCATCCCCAGTGGTGCCAGTGCACTCTATGGACTCACTGCACTGCATCCCCAGTGGTGCCTGTGCACTCTCTGGACTCACTGCACTGCATCCCCAGTGGTGCCAGTGCACTCTCTGGACTCACTGCACTGCATCCCCAGTGGTGCCAGTGCACTCTCTGGACTCACTGCACTGCATCCCCAGTGGCGCCAGTGCACTCTCTGGACTCACTGCACTGCATCCCCAGTCGTGCCAGTGCACTCTCTGGACTCACGGCACTGCATCACCAGTGGTGCCAGTGCACTCTGTTTACTCACTGCACTGCATCCCCAGTGGTGCCAGTGCGCTCTCTGGACTCACTGCACTGCATTCCCAGTTGTGCCAGGGCACTCTCTGGAGTCACTGCAGTGCATTCCCAGTGGTGCCAGTGCACTCTCTGGACTCACTGCACTGCATCCCCAGTGGTGCCAGGGCACTCTCTGGACTCACTGCACTGCATCCCCAGTGGTGCCAGTGCACTCTCTGGACTCACGGCACTGCATCCCCAGTGCTGCTAGTGCACTCTCTGGAGTCACTGCACTGCATCCCCACTGGGGCCAGTGCACTCTCTGGACTCACTGCACTGCATCCACAGTGGTGCCAGTGAACTCTGTGGACTCACTGCACTGCATCCCCAGTGGTGCCAGTGCACTCTCTGGACTCACTGCACTGCATCCCCAGTGGTGCCAGTGCACTCTCTGGACTCACTGCACTGCATCCCCAGTGGTGCCAGTGCACTCTCTGGACTCACTGCAGTACATCCCCAGTGGTGCCAGTGCAATCTCTGGACTCACTACAGTACAGCTCCAATGGTGCCAGTGCACTCTCTGGACTCACTGCAGTGCATCCCCAGTGGTGCCAGTGCACTCTCTGGACTCACTGCACTGCATCCCCAGTGGTGCCAGTGCAATCTCTGGACTCACTGCTGTGTATTCCCAGTTGTACCAGTGCACTCTTTAGCATCACTGCAGTGGATCCCCAGTGGTGCCAGTGCACTCTCTGGACTCACTGCACTGCATCCCCAGTGGTGCCAGTGCACTCTATGGACTCACTGCACTGCGTCCCCAGTGGTGCCAGTGCACTCTCTGCACTCACTGCACTGCATCCCCAGTGGTGCCAGTGCACTCTCTGGACTCACGGCACTGCATCCCCAGTGCTGCTAGTGCACTCTCTGGAGTCACTGCACTGCATCCCCAGTGGTGGCAGTGCACTCTCTGGACTCACTGCAGTGCATTCCCTGTGGTGCCAGTGCACTCTCTGGACTCACTGCACTGCATTCCCAGTGGTGCCAGTGCACTCTCTGGACTCACTGCACTGCATCCCCAGTGGTGACAGTGCACTCTTTGGAGTCACCGGGGTGCATCTGCAGTGGTGCCAGTGCACTCTCTGGACTCACTGCACTGCATCCCCAGTGGTGCCAGTGCACTCTCTGGACTCACTGCACTGCATCCCCAGTGGTGCCAGTGCACTCTGTTTACTCTCTGGACTCACTCACACTGCATTCCCAGTTGAGCCAGGGCACTCTCTGGAGTCACTGTAGTGCATTCCCAGTGGTGCCAGTGCACTCTCTGGACTCACTGCACTGCATTACCAGTGGTGCCAGTGCACTCTCTGAACTCACTGCAGTGCATCCCCAGTGTTGCCAGTGCACTCTCTGGACTCACGGCACTGCATCCCCAGTGGTGCCAGTGTACTCTGTTTACTCACTGCAGTGCATCCCCAGTGGTGCCAGTGCGCTCTCTGGACTCACTGCACTGCATTCCCAGTTGAGCCAGGGCACTCTCTGGAGTCACTGCAGTGCATTCCCAGTGGTGCCAGTGCACTCTCTGGACTCACTGCACTGCATCACCAGTGGCGCCAGTGCTCTCTCTGGACTCACTGCAGTGCATCCCCAGTGGTGCCAGTGCACTCTCTGGACTCACGGCACTGCATCACCAGTGGTGCCAGTGTACTCTGTTTACTCACTGCAGTGCATCCCCAGTGGTGCCAGTGCGCTCTCTGGACTCACTGCACTGCATTCCCAGTTGAGCCAGGGCACTCTCTGGAGTCACTGCAGTGCATTCCCAGTGGTGCCAGTGCACTCTCTGGACTCACTGCACTGCATTACCAGTGGTGCCAGTGCACTCTCTGGACTCACTGCACTCCATCCCCAGTGGTTCCAGGGCACTCTCTGGACTCACTGCACTGCATCCCCAGTGCTGCCAGTGCACTCTCTGGAGTCACTGCACTGCATCCCCAGTGGGGCCAGTGCACTCTCTGGACTCACTGCAGTGCATTTCCTGTGGTGCCAGTACACTCTCTGGAATCACTGCAGTGCATCCCCAGTGGTGCCAGTGCACTCTCTGGACTCACTGCACTGCATCCCCAGTGGTGCCAGTGCACTCTCTGGACTCACTGCACTGCATCCTCAGTCGTGCCAGTGCACACACTGGACTCCCTGCACTGCATCCCCAGTGGTGCCAGTGCACTCTCTGGACTCAGTGCACTGCATCCCCAGTGGTGCCAGTGCACTCTCTGGACTCACTGCAGTGCATCCCCAGTGGTGCCAGTGCACTCTCTGGACTCACTGCACTTCATCCCCGTTGGTGCCAGTGCACTCTCTGGAGACACTGCAGTGCATATCCTCTAGTGCCAGTGCACCCTCTGGACTCACTGCAGTATATCCCCTGTGGGGCCAGTGCACTCTCTGGACTCACTGCACTGCATCCCGGGTGGTGGTGCCAGTGCAGTCTCTGGACTCACTGCACTCCATCCCCACTGGTGCCAGTACACTCTCAGGACTCACTGCACTGCATCCCCAGTGGTGCCAGTGCACTCTCTGGACTCACTGCACTGCATCCCCAGTGGTGCCAGTGCACTCCCTGGACTCACTGCACTGCATCCCCAGTGGTGCCAGTGCACTCTCTGGACTCACGGCACTGCATCCCCAGTGGTGCCAGTGCACTCTCTGGACTCACTGCAATGCATCCCCAGTGGTGCCAGTGTACTCTCTGGACTCACTGCACTCCATCCCCACTGGTGCCAGTACACTCTCTGGACTCACTGCACTGCATCCCTAGTGCTGACATTGCACTCTCTGGACTCACTGCACTGCATCCCCAGTGGTGCCAGTGCACTATCTGGACTCATTGCAGTGCATCCCCAGTGGTGCCAGTGCACTCTCTGGACTCAGTGCACTGCAACCCCAGTGGTGCCAGTGCACTCCCTGGACTCACTGCACTGCATCCCCAGTGGTGCCAGTGCACTATCTGGACTCACTGCAATGCATCACCAGTGTTGCCAGTGCACTCTCTGGAGTCACTACACTGCATCCCCAGTGGTGCCGGTGCACTCTCTGGCCTCACTGCAGTGCATCCCCAGTGGTGCCAGTGCACTCTCTGGACTCACTGCACTGCATCCCCAGTGGTGCCAGTGCACTCTATGGACTCACTGCACTGCATACCCAGTGGTGCCTGTGCACTCTCTGGACTCACTGCACTGCATCCCCAGTGGTGCCAGTGCACTCTCTGGACTCACTGCACTGCATCCCCAGTGGCGCCAGTGCACTCTCTGGACTCACTGCACTGCATCCCCAGTGGTGCCAGTGCACTCTGTTTACTCACTGCACTGCATCCCCAGTGGTGCCAGTGCACTCTCTGGACTCACTGCACTGCATCCCCAGTGGTGCCAGTGCAATCTCTGGACTCACTGCTGTGTATTCCCAGTTGTACCAATGCACTCTTTAGAATCACTGCAGTGGATCCCCAGTGGTGCCAGTGCACTCTCTGGACTCACTGCACTGCATCCCCAGTGGTGCCAGTGCACTCTCTGGACTCACTGCACTGCGTCCCCAGTGGTGCCAGTGCACTCTCTGGACTCACTGGCACTGCATCCCCAGTGTGCTGCTAGTGCACTCTCTGGAGTGACTGCACTGCATCCCCAGTGGGGCCAGTGCACTCTCTGGACTCACTGCACTGCATCCCCAGTGGTGCCAGTGCACTCTCTGGACTCACTGCACTGCATTCCCAGTGGTGCCAGTGCACTCTCTGGACTCACTGCACTGCATCCCCAGTGGTGCCAGTGCACTCTTTGGAGTCACTGCAGTGCATCCCCAGTGGCGCCAGTGCACTCTCTGGACTCACTGCACTGCATCCCCAGTGGTGCCAGTGCACTCTCTGGACTCACGGCACTGCATCCCCAGTGGTGCCAGTGCACTCTGTGGACTCACTGCAGTGCATCCCCAGTGGTGCCAGTGCACTCTCTGGACTCACTGCACTGCATCCCCAGTGGTGCCAGGGCACTCTCTGGACTCACTGCAGTGCATTCCCAGTGGTGCCAGTGCACTCTCTGGACTCACTGCACTGCATTACCAGTGGTGCCAGTGCACTCTCTGAACTCACTGCACTGCATCCCCAGTGGTGCCAGTGCACTCTCTGGACTCACTGCACTGCATCCCCAGTGGTGCCAGTGCACTCTGTGGACTCACTGCAGTGCATCCCCAGTGGTGCCAGTGCGCTCTCTGGACTCACTGCACTGCATTCCCAGTTGAGCCAGGGCACTCTCTGGAGTCACTGCAGTGCATTCCCAGTGGTGCCAGTGCACTCTCTGGACTCACTGCACTGCATCCCCAGTGCTGCTAGTGCACTCTCTGGAGTCACTGCACTGCATCCCCAGTGGGGCCAGTGCACTCTCTGGACTCACTGCACTGCATGCCCTGTGGTGCCAGTGCACTCTCTGGACTCACTGCACTGCATCCCCAGTGGTGCCAGTGCACTCTCTGGACTCACTGCACTGCATCCCCAGTGATGCCAGTGCACTCTCTGGACTCACTGCAGTGTATTCCCAGTGGTGCCAGTGCACTCTCTAGATCACTGCAGTGCATCCCCAGTGATGCCAGTGCACTCTCTGGACCTCACTGCACTGCATTTTCAGTGGTGCCAGTGCACTCTCTGGACTCACTGCACTGCATCCCCAGTGGTGCCAGTGCACTCTATGGACTCACTGCAGTGCATCCCCAGTGGTGCCAGTGCACTCTCTGGACTCACTGCACTGCATCCCCAGTGGTGCCAGTGCACTCTCTGGACTCACTGCACTGCATTCCCAGTGGTGCCAGTGCACTCTCTGGACTCACTGCACTGCATCCCCAGTGGTGCCAGTGCACTCTCTGGACTCACTGCACTGCATCCCCAGTGGTGCCAGTGCACTCTCTGGACTCACTGCACTGCATCCCCAGTGGTGCCAGTGCACTCTCTGGACTCACTGCACTGCATCCCCAGTGGTGCCAGTGCACTCTCTGGACTCACTGCACTGCATCCCCAGTGGTGCCAGTGCACTCTCTGGACTCACTGCACTGCATCCCCAGTGGGGCCAGTGCACTCTCTGGACTCACGGCACTGCATCCACCAGTGGTGCCAGTGCACTCTCTGGACTCACTGCACTGCATCCCCAGTGGTGCCAGTGCACTCTCTGGACTCACTGCACTGCATTTCCAGTGGTGCCAGTGCACTCTCTGGACTCACTGCACTGCATTACCAGTGGTGCCAGTGCACTCTCTGGACTCACTGCAGTGCATCCCCAGTGGTGCCAGTGCACTCTCTGGACTCACTGCACTGCATCCCCAGTGGTGCCAGTGCACTCTCTGGACTCACTGCACTGCATCCCCAGTGGTGCCAGTGCACTCTCTGGACTCACTGCACTGCATCCCCAGTGGTGCCAGTGCACTCTCTGGACTCACTGCACTGCATCCCCAGTGGTGCCAGTGCACTCTCTGGACTCACTGCACTGCATCCCCAGTGGTGCCAGTGCACTCTCTGGACTCACTGCACTGCATCCCCAGTGGTGCCAGTGCACTCTCTGGAGTCACTGCACTGCATCCCCAGTGGTGCCAGTGCACTCTCTGGACTCACTGCAGTGCATCCCCAATGGTGCCAGTGCACTCTCTGGACTCACTGCACTGCATCCCCAGTGGTGCCAGTGCACTCTCTGGACTCACTGCACTGCATCCCCAGTGGTGCCAGTGCAATCTCTGGACTCACTGCACTGCATTCCCAGTTGTACCAGTGCACTCTCTGCATCACTGCAGTGCATCCCCAGTGGTGCCAGTGCACTCTCTGGACTCACTGCACTGCATCCCCAGTGGTGCCAGTGCACTCTATGGACTCACTGCACTGCATCCCCAGTGGTGCCAGTGCACTCTCTGGACTCACTGCACTGCATCCCCAGTGGTGCCAGTGCACTCTCTGGACTCACTGCACTGCATCCCCAGTGGTGCCAGTGCACTCTCTGGACTCACTGCACTGCATCCCCAGTGGTGCCAGTGCACTCTCTGGACTCACTGCAGTGCATCCCCTGTGGTGCCAGTGCACTCTCTGGACTCACTGCACTGCATCCCCAGTGGTGCCAGTGCACTCTCTGGACTCACTGCACTGCATCCCCAGTGGTGCCAGTGCACTCTCTGGAGTCACTGCACTGCATCCCCAGTGGTGCCAGTGCACTCTCTGGACTCACTGCACTGCATCCCCAGTGGTGCCAGGGCACTCTCTGGACTCACTGCACTGCATCCCCAGTGGTGCCAGTGCACTCTCTGGACTCACTGCACTGCATCCCCAGTGGTGCCAGTGCACTCTCTGGACTCACTGCACTGCATCCCCACTGGTGCCAGTGCACTCTCTGGACTCACTGCACTGCATCCCCAGTGGTGCCAGTGCACTCTCTGGACTCACTGCACTGCATCCCCAGTGGTGCCAGTGCACTCTCTGGAGTCACTGCAGTGCATTTCCAGTGGTGCCAGTGCACTCTCTGGACTCACTGCACTGCATTACCAGTGGTGCCAGTGCACTCTCTGGACTCACTGCACTGCATCCCCAGTGGTGCCAGTGCACTCTCTGGACTCACTGCACTGCATCCCCAGTGGTGCCAGTGCACTCTCTGGACTCACTGCAGTGCATCCCCAGTGGTGCCAGTGCACTCTCTGGACTCACTGCACTGCATCCCCAGTGGTGCCAGTGCACTCTCTGGACTCACTGCACTGCATCCCCAGTGGTGCCAGTGCACTCTCTGGACTCACTGCACTGCATCCCCAGTGGTGCCAGTGCACTCTCTGGACTCACTGCACTGCATCCCCAGTGGTGCCAGTGCACTCTCTGGACTCACTGCACTGCATCCCCAGTGGTGCCAGTGCACTCTCTGGACTCACTGCAGTGCATCCCCAATGGTGCCAGTGCACTCTCTGGACTCACTGCACTGCATCCCCAGTGGTGCCAGTGCACTCTCTGGACTCACTGCACTGCATCCCCAGTGGTGCCAGTGCACTCTCTGGACTCACTGCACTGTATCCCCAGTGGTGCCAGTGCACTCTCTGGACTCACTGCACTGCATCCCCAGTGGTGCCAGTGCACTCTCTGGACTCACTGCACTGCATCCCCAGTGGTGCCAGTGCACTCTCTGGACTCACTGCACTGCATCCCCAGTGGTGCCAGTGCACTCTCTGGACTCACTGCACTGCATCCCCAGTGGTGCCAGTGCACTCTCTGGACTCACTGCACTGCATCCCCAGTGGTACCAGTGCACTCTCTGGACTCACTGCACTGCATCCCCAGTGGTGCCAGTGCACTCTCTGGACTCACTGCAGTGCATTCCCTGTGGTGCCAGTGCACTCTCTGGACTCACTGCACTGCATTCCCAGTGGTGCCAGTGCACTCTCTGGACTCACTGCACTGCATCCCCAGTGGTGACAGTGCACTCTTTGGAGTCACCGGGGTGCATCCCCAGTGGCGCCAGTGCACTCTCTGGACTCACTGCACTGCATCCCCAGTGGTGCCAGTGCACTCTCTGGACTCACGGCACTGCATCCCCAGTGGTGCCAGTGCACTCTGTTTACTCACTGCAGTGCATCCCCAGTGGTGCCAGTGCGCTCTCTGGACTCACTGCACTGCATTCCCAGTTGAGCCAGGGCACTCTCTGGAGTCACTGCAGTGCATTTCCAGTGGTGCCAGTGCACTCTCTGGACTCACTGCACTGCATTACCAGTGGTGCCAGTGCACTCTCTGGACTCACTGCAGTGCATCCCCAGTGGTTGCCAGTGCACTCTCTGGACTCACGGCACTGCATCCCCAGTGGTGCCAGTGCACTCTGTGGACTCACTGCAGTGCATCCCCAGTGGTGCCAGTGCACTCTCTGGACTCACTGCACTGCATCCCCAGTGGTGCCAGTGCACTCTCTGGACTCACTGCACTGCATCCCCAGTGGTGCCAGTGCACTCTCTGGACTCACTGCACTGCATACCCAGTGGTGCCAGTGCACTCTCTGGACTCACTGCAGTGCATCCCCAGTGGTGCCAGTGCACTCTCTGGACTCACTGCACTGCATCCCCAGTGGTGCCAGTGCACTCTCTGGACTCACGGCACTGCATCACCAGTGGTGCCAGTGCACTCTGTTTACTCACTGCACTGCATCCCCAGTGGTGCCAGTGCACTCTCTGGACTCACTGCACTGCATTCCCAGTGGTGCCAGTGCACTCTCTGGACTCACTGCACTGCATCCCCAGTAGTGCCAGGGCACTCTCTGGACTCACTGCACTGCATCCCCAGTGGTGCCAGTGCACTCTCTGGACTCACGGCACTGCATCCCCAGTGGTGCCAGTGCACTCTCTGGACTCACTGCACTGCATCCCCAGTGGTGCCAGTGCACTCTCTGGACTCACTGCACTGCATCCCCAGTGGTGCCAGTGCACTCTCTGGACTCACTGCACTGCATCCCCAGTGGTGCCAGTGCACTCTCTGGACTCACTGCAGTGCATCCCCAGTGGTGCCAGTACACTCTCTGGACTCACTGCACTGCATCCCCAGTGGTGCCAGTGCACTCTCTGGACTCACTGCAGTACATCCCCAGTGGTGCCAGTGCACTCTCTGGACTCACTGCACTGCATCCCCAGTGGTGCCAGTGCACTCTCTGGACTCACTGCACTGCATCCCCAGTGGTGCCAGTGCACTCTCTGGACTCACTGCACTGCATTCCCAGTGGTGCCAGTGCACTCTCTGGACTCAGTGCAGTGCATCCCCAGTGGTGCCAGTGCACTCTCTGGACTCACTGCACTGCATCCCCAGTGGTGCCAGTGCACTCTCTGGACTCACTGCAGTGCATCCCCAGTGGTGCCAGTGCACTCTCTGGACTCACGGCACTGCATCCCAGTGGTGCCAGTGCACTCTGTGGACTCACTGCACTGCATTCCCAGTTGTGCAGGGCACTCTCTGGAGTCACTGCAGTGCATTCCCAGTGGTGCCAGTGCACTCTCTGGACTCACTGCACTGCATCCCCAGTGGTGCCAGGGCACTCTCTGGACTCACTGCACTGCATCCCCAGTGGTGCCAGTGCACTCTCTGGACTCACTGCACTGCATCCCCAGTGGTGCCAGTGCACTCTCTGGAGTCACTGCACTGCATCCCCAGTGGTGCCAGTGCACTCTCTGGACTCACGGCACTGCATCCACAGTGGTGCCAGTGCACTCTCTGGACTCACTGCACTGCATCCCCAGTGGTGCCAGTGCACTCTCTGGACTCACTGCAGTGCATTCCCAGTGGTGCCAGTACACTCTCTGGACTCACTGCACTGCATCCCCAGTGGTGCCAGTGCACTCTCTGGACTCACTGCACTGCATCCCCAGTGGTGCCAGTGCACTCTCTGGACTCACTACAGTGCATCACCAGTGGTGCCAGTGCACTCTCTGGACTCACTGCACTGCATCCCCAGTGGTGCCAGTGCACTCTCTGGACTCACTGCACTGCATCCCCAGTGGTGCCAGTGCAATCTCTGGACTCACTGCTGTGTATTCCCAGTTGTGCCAGTGCACTCTTTAGCATCACTGCAGTGGATCCCCAGTGGTGCCAGTGCACTCTCTGGACTCACTGCACTGCATCCCCAGTGGTGCCAGTGCACTCTCTGGACTCACTGCACTGCATCCCCAGTGGTGCCAGTGCACTCTCTGGACTCACTGCACTGCATCCCAGTGGTGCCAGTGCACTCTCTGGACTCACGGCACTGCATCCCCAGTGCTGCTAGTGCACTCTCTGGAGTCACTGCACTGCATCCCCAGTGGTGCCAGTGCACTCTCTGGACTCACTGCAGTGCATTCCCAGTGGTGCCAGTGCACTCTCTGGACTCACTGCACTGCATTCCCAGTGGTGCCAGTGCACTCTCTGGACTCACTGCACTGCATCCCCAGTGGTGCCAGTGCACTCTCTGGAGTCACTGCACTGCATCTGCAGTGGCGCCAGTGCACTCTCTGGACTCACTGCACTGCATCCCCAGTGGTGCCAGTGCACTCTCTGGACTCACGGCACTGCATCACCAGTGGTGCCAGTGCACTCTGTTTACTCACTGCAGTGCATCCCCAGTGGTGCCAGTGCGCTCTCTGGACTCACTCCACTGCATTCCCAGTTGAGCCAGGGCACTCTCTGGAGTCACTGCAGTGCATTTCCAGTGGTGCCAGTGCACTCTCTGGACTCACTGCACTGCATTACCAGTGGTGCCAGTGCACTCTCTGGACTCACTGCAGTGCATCCCCAGTGGTGCCAGTGCACTCTCTGGACTCACTGCACTGCATCCCCAGTGGTGCCAGTGCACTACTCTGTTTACTCACTGCAGTGCATCCCCAGTGGTGCCAGTGCACTCTCTGGACTCACTGCACTGCATCCCCAGTGGTGCCAGTGCACTCTCTGGACTCACTGCACTGCATCCCCAGTGGTGCCAGTGCACTCTCTGGACTCACTGCAGTGCATCCCCAGTGGTGCCAGTGCACTCTCTGGACTCACTGCACTGCATCCCCAGTGGTGCCAGTGCACTCTCTGGACTCACTGCACTGCATTCCCAGTGGTGCCAGTGCACTCTCTGGACTCACTGCAGTGCATCCCCAGTGGTGCCAGTGCACTCTCTGGACTCACTGCACTGCATCCCCAGTGGTGCCAGTGCACTCTCTGGACTCACTGCACTGCATCCCCAGTGGTGCCAGTGCACTCTCTGGACTCACGGCACTGCATCCCCAGTGGTGCCAGTGCACTCTCTGGACTCACTGCACTGCATCCCCAGTGGGGCCAGTGCACTCTCTGGACTCACTGCACTGCATCCCCAGTGGTGCCAGTGCACTCTCTGGACTCACTGCACTGCATCCCCAGTGGTGCCAGTGCACTCTCTGGACTCACTGCAGTGCATCCCCAGTGGTGCCAGTACACTCTCTGGACTCACTGCACTGCATCCCCAGTGGTGCCAGTGCACTCTCTGGACTCACTGCACTGCATCCCAGTGGTGCCAGTGCAATCTCTGGACTCACTACAGTACAGCACCAGTGGTGCCAGTGCACTCTCTGGACTCACTGCACTGCATCCCCAGTGGTGCCAGTGCACTCTCTGGACTCACTGCACTGCATCCCCAGTGGTGCCAGTGCAATCTCTGGACTCACTGCACTGTATTCCCAGTTGTACCAGTGCACTCTTTAGCATCAGTGCAGTGCATCCCCAGTGGTGCCAGTGCACTCTCTGGACTCACTGCACTGCATCCCCAGTTTTGCCAGTGCACTCTATGGACTCACTGCACTGCATCCCCAGTGGTGCCAGTGCACTCTCTGGACTCACTGCACTGCATCCCCAGTGGTGCCAGTGCACTCTCTGGACTCACGGCACTGCATCCCCAGTGCTGCTAGTGCACTCTCTGGAGTCACTGCACTGCATCCCCAGTGGGGCCAGTGCACTCTCTGGACTCACTGCAGTGCATTCCCTGTGGTGCCAGTGCACTCTCTGGACTCACTGCACTGCATTCCCAGTGGTGCCAGTGCACTCTCTGGACTCACTGCACTGCATCCCCAGTGGTGCCAGTGCACTCTCTGGAGTCACTGCAGTGCATCCCCAGTGGTGCCAGTGCACTCTCTGGACCCACTGCACTGCATCCCCAGTGGTGCCAGTGCACTCTCTGGACTCACGGCACTGCATCACCAGTGGTGCCACTGCACTCTGTTTACTCACTGCAGTGCATCCCCAGTGGTGCCAGTGCGCTCTCTGGACTCACTGCACTGCATTCCCAGTTGAGCCAGGGCACTCTCTGGAGTCACTGCAGTGCATTCCCAGTGGTGCCAGTGCACTCTCTGGACTCACTGCACTGCATCCCCAGTGGTGCCAGTGCACTCTCTGGACTCACTGCAGTGCATCCCCAGTGTTGCCAGTGCACTCTCTGGACTCACTGCACTGCATCCCCAGTGGTGCCAGTGCACTCTGTTTACTCACTGCAGTGCATCCCCAGTGGTGCCAGTGCACTCTCTGGACTCACTGCACTGCATCCCCAGTGGTGCCAGTGCACTCTCTGGACTCACTGCACTGCATCCCCACTGGTGCCAGTGCACTCTATGGACTCACTGCACTGCATACCCAGTGGTGCCTGTGCACTCTCTGGACTCACTGCAGTGCATCCCCAGTGGTGCCAGTGCACTCTCTGGACTCACTGCAGTGCATCCCCAGTGGTGCCAGTGCACTCTCTGGACTCACTGCACTGCATCCCCAGTGGTGCCAGTGCACTCTCTGGACTCACGGCACTGCATCACCAGTGGTGCCAGTGCACTCTGTTTACTCACTGCACTGCATCCCCAGTGGTGCCAGTGCGCTCTCTGGACTCACTGCACTGCATTCCCAGTTGTGCCAGGGCACTCTCTGGAGTCACTGCAGTGCATTCCCAGTGGTGCCAGTGCACTCTCTGGACTCACTGCACTGCATTACCAGTGGTGCCAGTGCACTCTCTGGACTCACTGCACTGCATCCCCAGTGGTTCCAGGGCACTCTCTGGACTCACTGCACTGCATCCCCAGTGGTGCCAGTGCACTCTCTGGACTCACGGCACTGCATCCCCAGTGCTGCTAGTGCACTCTCTGGAGTCACTGCACTGCATCCCCAGTGGGGCCAGTGCACTCTCTGGACTCACTGCACTGCATTCCCAGTGGTGCCAGTACACTCTCTGGACTCACTGCACTGCATCCCCAGTGGTGCCAGTGCACTCTCTGGACTCACTGCACTGCATCCCCAGTGGTGCCAGTGCACTCTCTGGACTCACTGCACTGCATTCCCAGTGGTGCCAGTGCACTCTTTAGCATCACTGCAGTGCATCCCCAGTGGTGCCAGTGCACTCTCTGGACTCACTGCACTGCATCCCCAGTGGTGCCAGTGCACTCTCTGGACCTCACGGCACTGCATCCCCAGTGGTGCCAGTGCACTCTATGGACTCACTGCACTGCATCCCCAGTGGTGCCAGTGCACTCTCTGGACTCACTGCACTGCAACCCCAGTCGTGCCAGTGCACTCTCTGGACTCACTGCAGTGTATTCCCAGTGGTGCCAGTGCACTCTTTAGCATCACTGCAGTGCATCCCCAGTGGTGCCAGTGCACTCTCTGGACTCACTGCACTGCATCCCCAGTGGTGCCAGTGCACTCTCTGGACTCACTGCACTGCATCCCCAGTAGTGCCAGTGCACTCTCTGGACTCACTGCACTGCATCCCCAGTGGTGCCAGTGCACTCTCTGGACTCACTGCAGTGCATCCCCAGTGGTGCCACTGCACTCTCTGAGTCACTGCACTGCATCCCCAGTGGTGCCAGTGCACTCTCTGGACTCACTGCAATGCATCCCCAGTGGTGCCAGTGCACTCTCTGGACTCACTGCAGTCCATCCCCACTGGTGCCAGTACACTCTCTCGACTCACTGCACTGCATCCCCAGTGCTGACAGTGCACTCTCTGGACTCACTGCCCTGCATCCCCAGTGGTGCCAGTGCACTATCTGGACTCACTACACTGCATCCCCAGTGGTGCCAGTGCACTCTCAGGACTCACTACACTGCATCCCCAGTGGTGCCAGTGCAATCTCTGGCCTCACTGTACTGCATCTCCAGTTGTGCCAGGGCACTCTCTGGACTCACTGGAGTGCATCCCCAGTGGTGCCAGGGCACTCTCTGGACTGTCTAGAGAGCATCCCCGCTGGTGACAGTGCACTCTCTGCATCACTGCACTGCATCCCCTCTGGTGCAAGTGCACTCTCTGGACTCGCGGCACTGCATCCCAGGTGGTGCCAGTGCACTCTCTGGAGTCACTGTAGTGCATCCCCAGTGGTGCCAGGGCACTCTCTGGACTCACTGCACTGCATCCCCAGTGGTGCCAGTGCAATCTCTGGACTCACTGCACTGCATCCCCAGTGGTGCCTGTACACTCTCTGGACTCACTGCACTGCATCCCCAAAGGTGCCAGTGCACTCTCTGAACTCACTACACTGCATCCCCACTGGTGCCAGTGCACTCTCTGGACTCACTGCAGTGCATCCCCAGTGGTGCCAGTGCACTCTCTGGACTCACTGCACTGCATCCCCACTGGTGCCAGTACACTCTCTGGACTCACTGCACTGCATCCCCAGTGTTGCCAGTGCACTCTGTGGACTCTCATCAGTGCATCACCATTGGTGCCAGTGCACTCTCTGGACTCACTGCACTGCATCCCCAGTGGTGCCAGTGCACTCTCTGGACTCACTGCAGTGTATTCCCAGTGGTGCCAGTGCAATCTCTGCACTCACTGCAGTGCATCCCCACTGGTGCCAGTGCACTCTCTGGAGTCACTACACTGCATCCCCAGTGGCGCCAGTGCACTCTCTGGACTCACTGCACTGCATCCCCAGTGGTGCCAGTGCACTCTCTGGACTCACGGCACTGCATCCCCAGTGGTGCCAGGGCACTCTGTTTACTAACTGCACTGCATCCCCAGTGGTGCCAGTGCACTCTCTGGACTCCCTGCACTGCATCCCCAGTGGTGCCAGTGCACTCTCTGGACTCACTGCACTGCATCCCCACTGGTGCCAGGGAACTCTCTGGACTCACTGCAGTGCATCCCCAGTGTTGCCAGGGCACTCTCTGGACTCACGGCACTGCATCCCCAGTGGTGCCAGTGCACTCTCTGGACTCACTGCACTGCATTACCAGTGGTGCCAGTGCACTCTCTGGAGACACTGCACTGCATCCCCAGTGGTGCCAGTGCACTCTCTGGACTCACTGCAGTGCATCCCCAGTGGTGCCAGTGCACTCTCTGGAGTCACTGCACTGCATCCCCAGTGGAGCCAGTGCAATCTCTGGACTCACTGCACGGCATCCCCAGTGGTGCCAGTGCACTCTATGGACTCACTGCACTGCATCCCCAGTGGTGCCAGTGCACTCTCTGGACTCACGGCACTGCATCCCCAGTGGTGCCAGTGCACTCTGTTTACTCACTGCAGTGCATCCCCAGTGGTGCCAGTGCGCTCTCTGGACTCACTGCACTGCATTCCCAGTTGAGCGAGGGCACTCTCTGGAGTCACTGCAGTGCATTCCCTGTGGTGCCAGTGCACTCTCTGGACTCACTGCACTGCATTACCAGTGGTGCCAGTGCACTCTCTGGACTCACTACACTCCATCCCCAGTGGTTCCAGGGTACTCTCTGGACTCAGGGCACTGCATCCCCAGTGGTGCCAGTGCACTCTCTGGACTCACGGCACTGCATCCCCAGTGCTGCTAGTGCACTCTCTGGAGTCACTGCACTGCATCCACAGTGGGGCCAGTGCACTCTCTGGACTCACTGCAGTGCATTCCCTGTGGTGCCAGTACACTCTCTGGACTCACTGCAGTGCATCCCCAGTGGTGCCAGTGCACTCTCTGGATTCACTGCACTGCATCCCCAGTGGTGCCAGTGCACTCTCTGGACTCACTGCAGTGTATTCCCAGTGGTGCCAGTGCACTCTTTAGCATCACTGCAGTGCATCCCCAGTGGTGCCAGTGCACTCTCTGGACTCACTGCACTGCATCCCCAGTGGTGCCAGTGCACTCTATGGACACACTGCACTGCATCCCCAGTGGTGCCAGTGCACTCTCTGGACTCACTGCACTGCATCCCCAGTGGTGCCAGTGCACTCTCTGGAGTCACTGCACTGCATCCTCAGTGGTGCCAGTGCACACACTGGACTCACCTGCACTGCATCCCCAGTGGTGCCAGTGCACTCTCTGGACTCAGTGCACTGCATCCCCAGTGGTGCCAGTGCACTCTCTGGACTCACTGCAGTGCATCCCCAGTGGTGCCAGTGCACTCTCTGGCCTCACTGCAGTGCATCCCCAGTGGTGCCAGTGCACTCTCTGGACTCACTGCACTGCATCCCCAGTGGTGCCATTGCACTCTCTGGACTCACTGCACTGCATCCCCAGTGGTGCCAGTGCACTCTATGGACTCACTGTACTGCATACCCAGTGGTGCCTGTGCACTCTTTGGACTCACTGCACAGCATTCCCAGTGGTGCCAGTGCACTCTCTGGACTCACTGCACTGCATCCCCAGTGGCGCCAGTGCACTCTCTGGACTCACTGCACTGCATCCCCATTGGCGCCAGTGCACTCTCTGGACTCACTGCACTGCATCCCCAGTGGTGCCAGTGCACTCTCTGGACTCACGGCACTGCATCACCAATGGTGCCAGTGCACTCTGTTTACTCACTGCACTGCATCCCCAGTAGTGCCAGTGTGCTCTCTGGACTCACTGCACTGCATCCCCAGTGGTGCCAGGGCACTCTCTGGATTCACTGCAGTGCATTCCCAGTGGTGCCAGTGCACTCTCTGGACTCACTGCACTGCATCCCCAGTGGTGCCAGTGCACTCTCTGGACTCACTGCACTGCATTCCCAGTTGTGCCAGGGCACTCTCTGGACTCACTGAAGTGTATTCCCAGTGGTGCCAGTGCACTCTCTGGATCACTGCAGTGCATCCCCAGTGGTGCCAGTGCACTCTCTGGACTCACTGCACTGCATCCCCAGTGGTGCCAGTGCACTCTCTGGACTCACGGCACTGCATCCCCAGTGGTGCCAGTCACTCTATGGACTCACTGCACTGCATCCCCAGTGGTGCCAGTGCACTCTCTAGACTCACTGCCCTGCATCCCCAGTCGTGCCAGTGCACTCTCTGGACTCACTGCAGTGTATTCCCAGTGGTGCCAGTGCACTCTTTAGCATCACTGTAGTGCATCCCCAGTGGTACCAGTGCACTCTATGGACTCACTGCACTGCATCCCCAGTGGTGCCAGTGCACTCTATGGACTCACTGCACTGCATCCCCAGTGGTGCCTGTGCACTCTCTGGACTCACTGCACTGCATCCCCAGTGGTGCCAGTGCACTCTCTGGACTCACTGCAGTGCATCCCCAGTGGTGCCACTGCACTTTCTGAGTCACTGCACTGCATCCCCAGTGGTGCCAGTGCACTCTCTGAACTCACTGCAATGCATCCCCACTGGTGCCAGTGCACTCTCTGGACTCACTGCACTGCATCCCCACTGGTGCCAGTACACTCCCTGGACTCACTGCACTGCATCCCCAGTGCTGACAGTGCACTCTCTGGACTCACTGCACTGCATCCCCAGTGGTGCCAGTGCACTATCTGGACTCACTTCAGTGCATCCCCAGTGGTGCCAGTGCACTCTCTGAGTCTCATGCACTGCATCCCCAATGGTGCCAGTGCACTCTCTGGACTCACTGCACTGCATCCCCAGTGGTGCCAGTGCACTCTCTGGACTCACTGCAGTGCATCCCCAGTGGTGCCAGTGCTCTCCCTGGAGTCACTGCACTGCATCCCCAGTGGTGCCAGTGCAATCTCTGGCCTCACTGCAGTGCATCCCCAGTGGTGCCAGTGCACTCTCTGGACTCACTGCAGTGCATCCCCAGTGGTGCCAGGGCACTCTCTGGACTCACTGCACTGCATCCCCAGTGGTGCCAGTGCACTCTCTGGACTCACTGCACTGCATCCCGAGTGGTGCCAGTGCACTCTCTGGACTCACTGCACTGCATCCCCAGGTGCCAGTGCACTCTCTGGACTCACTGCACTGCATCCCAGTGGTGCCAGGGCACTCTCTGGACTCACTGCACTGCATCCCCAGTGGTGCCAGTGCACTCTCTGGACTCACTGCACTGCATCCCCAGTGGTGCCAGTGCACTCTCTGGAATCACTGCAGTGCATCCCAGTGGTGCCAGTGCACTCTCTGGACTCACTGCAGTGCATCCCCAGTGGTGCCAGTGCACTCTCTGTACTCACTGCACTGCAATCCCCAGTGGTGCCAGTGCACTCTCTGGACTCACTGCACTGCATCCCCAGTGGTGCCAGTGCACTTATGGACTCACTGCAGTGCATCTCCAGTGGTGCCAGTGCACTCTCTGGACTCACTGCACTGCATCCCCAGTGGTGCCAGTGCACTCTCTGGACTCACTGCGCTGCATCCCCAGTGGTGCCAGTGCACTCTCTGGACTCACTGCAGTGCATCCCCAGTGTTGCCAGTGCAATCTCTGGACTCACTGCACTGCATCCCCAGTGGTAACAGTGCACTCTGGCCTCACTGCACTGCATCCCCAATGGTGCCAGTGCACTCTCGAGATTCACTGCAGTGCATCTCCAGTGGTGCCAGTGCACTCTCTGGACTCACTGCAGTGCATCCCCAGTGGTGCCAGGGCACTCTCCGGACTCTCTAGAGAGCATCCCCGCTGGTGACAGTGCACTCTCTGCATCACTGCACTGCATCCCCTCTGGTGCAAGTGCACTCTCTGGACTCGCGGCACTGCATCCCAGGTGGTGCCAGTGCACTCTCTGGAGTCACAGTATTGCATCCCCAGTGGTGCCAGGGCACTCTCTGGACTCACGGCAATGCATCCCCATTGCTGCCAGTGCACTCTCTGGACTCACTGCACTGCATCCCCAGTGGTGCCTGTACACTCTCTGGACTCACTGCACTGCATCCCCAGTGTTGCCAGTGCACTCTGTGGACTATCTTCAGTGCATACCCATTGGTGCCAGGGCACTCTCTGGACTCACTGCAGTGCATCCCCAGTGGTTCCAGTGCTCTCTCTGGAGTCACTACACTGCATCCCCAGTGGTGCCAGTGCAATCTCTGGCCTCACTGCAGTGCATCCCCAGTGGTGCCAGTGCACTCTCTGAACTCACTGCAGTGCATCCCCAGTGGTGCCAGGGCACTCTCTGGACTCACTGCACTGCATCCCCAGTGGTGCCAGTGCACTCTCTGGACTCACTGCACTGCATCCTGAGTGGTGCCAGTGCACTCTCTGGACTCACTGCAGTGCATACCCAAGGTGCCAGTGCACTCTCTGGACTCACTGCAGTGCATCCCCAGTGGTGCCAGTGCACTCTCTGGACTCACTGCACTGCATCCCCAGTGGTGGCAGTGCACTCTCTGGACTCACTGCACTGCATCCCCAGTGGTGCCAGTACACTCTCTGGAATCACTGCAGTGCATCCGCAGTGGTGCCAGTGCACTCTCTGGACTCACTGCAGTGCATCCGCAGTGGTGCCAGTGCACTCTCTGTACTCACTGAACTGAATCCCCAGTGGTGCCAGTGCACTCTCTGGACTCACTGCACTGCATCCCCAGTGGTGCCAGGGCACTCTCTGGACTCACTGCAGTGCATCTCCAGTGGTGCCAGTGCACTCTCTGGACTCACTGCACTGCATCCCCAGTGGTGCCAGTGCACTCTCTGGACTCACTGCGCTGCATCCCCAGTGGTGCCAGTGCACTCTCTGGACTCACTGCACTGCATCCCCAGTGTTGCCAGTGCAATCTCTGGACTCACTGCACTGCATCCCCAGTGCTAACAGTGCACTGTGGCCTCACTGCACTGCATCCCCACTGGTGCCAGTGCACTCTCTAGATTCACTGCAGTGCATCTCCAGTGGTGCCAGGGCACTCTCTGGACTCACTGCACTGCATCCCCAGTGGTGCCAGTGCACTCCCTGGAGTTACCGGTGTGCATCCCCAGTGGCGCCAGTGCACTCTCTGGACTCACTGCACTGCATCGCCAGTGGTGCCAGTGCACTCTCTGGACTCACGGCACTGCATCACCAGTGGTGCCAGTGCACTCTGTTTACTCACTGCAGTGCATCCCCAGTGGTGCCAGTGCAGTCTCTGGACTCACTGCACTGCATTTCCAGTTGTGCCAGGGCACTCCCTGGAGTCACTGCAGTGCATTCCCAGTGGTGCCAGTGCACTCTGTGGACTCACGGCACTTCATCCCCAGTGGTGCCAGTGCACTCTCTGGACCCACTGCACTGCATCCCCAGTGGTGCCAGTGCACTCCCTGGACTCACTGCACTGCATCCTCAGTGGTGCCAGTGCACACACTGGACTCACTGCACTGCATCCCCAGTGGTGCCAGTGCACTCTCTGGACTCACTGCACTGCATCCCCAGTGGTGCCAGTGCACTCTCTGGACTCACTGCAGTGCATCCCCAGTGGTGCCAGTGCACTCTCTGCACTCACTGCACTGCGTCCCCAGTGGTGCCAGTGCACTCTCTGGAGACACTGCAGTGCATATCCTCTAGTGCCAGGGCACCCTCTGGACTCACTGCAGTGTATCCCCTGTGGGGCCAGTGCACTCTCTGGACTCACTGCACTGCATCCCCAGTGGTGCCAGTGCAATCTCTGGCCTCACTGCAGTGCATCCCCAGTGGTGCCAGTGCACTCTCTGGACTCACTGCAGTGCATCCCCAGTGGTGCCAGGGCACTCTCTGGACTCACTGCACTGCATCCCCTGTAGTGCCAGTGCACTCTCTGGACTCACTGCACTGCATCCCGAGTGGTGCCAGTGCACTCTCTGGACTCACTGCACTGCATCCCCAAGGTGCCAGTGCACTCTGTGGACTCACTGCACTGCATCCCCAGTGGTGCTAGTGCACTGTCTGGACTCACTGCACCGCATCGCCAGTGGTGCCAGTGCACTCTCTGGACTCACTGCAGTGCATCCCCTGTGGGCCAGTGCACTCTCTGGACTCACTGCACTGCATCCCCAGTGGTGCCAGTGCACTCTGGCCTCACTGCACTGCATCCCCGATGGTGCCAGTGCACTCTCTAGATTCACTGCAGTGCATCCCCAGTGGTGCCAGTGCACTCTCTTGACTCACTGCACTGCATCCCCAGTGGTGCCAGTGCACTCTGTTTACTAACTGCACTGCATCCCCAGTGGTGCCAGTGCACTCTCTGGACTCACTGCACTGCATTCCCAGTGGTGCCAGGGAACTCTGTGGACTCACTGCAGTGCATTCCCAGTGGTGCCAGTGCACTCTCTGGACTCACTGCACTGCATTACCAGTGGTGCCAGTGCACTCTCTGGACTCACTGCACTGCATCCCCAGTGGTGCCAGGGCACTCTCTGGACTCACTGCACTGTATCCCCAGTGGTGCCTGTGCACTCTCTGGACTCACGGCACTGCATCACCAGTGCTGCCAGTGCACTCTCTGGAGTCACTGCGCTGCATCCCCAGTGGTGCCAGTGCACTCTCTGGAGTCACTGCACTGCATCCCCAGTGGTGCCAGGGCACTCTCCGGACTGTCTAGAGAGCATCCCCGCTGGTGACGGTGCACTCTCTGCATCACTGCACTGCATCCCCTCTGGTGCCAGTGCACTCTCTGGACTCGCGGCACTGCATCCCAGGTGGTGCCAGTGCACTCTCTGGAGTCACTGTGGTGCATCCCCAGTGGTGCCGGGGCACTCTCTGGACTCACTGCACTGCATCCCCAGTGCTGCCAGTGCACTCTCTGGACTCACTGCACTGCATCCCCAGTGGTGCCTGTACACTCTCTGGACTCACTGCACTGCATCCCCAAAGGTGCCAGTGCACTCTCTGAACTCACTGCAGTGCATTCCCAGTGGTGCCAGTGCACTCTCTGCACTCACTGCAGTGCATCCCCAGTGGTGCCAGTGCACTCTCTGGACTCACTGCACTGCATCCCCAGTGGTGCCAGTGCACTCTCTGGACTCACTGCACTGCATCCCCAGTGGCGCCAGTGCACTCTCTGGACTCACTGCACTGCATCCCCAGTGGTGCCAGTGCACTCTCTGGACTCACGGCACTGCATCACCAGTGGTGCCAGTGCACTCTGTTTACTCACTGCACTGCATCCCCAGTGGTGCCAGTGCGCTCTCTGGACTCACTGCAGTGCATTCCCAGTTGTGCCAGGGCACTCTCTGGAGTCACTGCAGTGCATTCCCAGTGGTGCCAGTGCACTCTCTGGACTCACTGCACTGCATCCCCAGTGGTGCCAGTGCACTCTCTGGACTCACTGCACTGCATCCCCAGTGGTGCCAGGGCACTCTCTGGACTCACTGCACTGCATCCCCAGTGGTGCCAGTGCACTCTCTGGACTCACGGCACTGCATCCCCAGTGCTGCTAGTGCACTCTCTGGAGTCACTGCACTGCATCCCCAGTGGGGCCAGTGAACTCTCTGGACTCACGGCACTGCATCCCCAGTGGTGCCAGTGAACTCTGTGGACTCACTGCACTGCATCCCCAGTGGTGCCAGTGCACTCTCTGGACTCACTGCACTGCATCCCCAGTGGTGCCAGTGCACTCTCTGGACTCACTGCACTGCATCCCCAGTGGTGCCAGTGCACTCTCTGGACTCACTGCACTGCATCCCCAGTGGTGCCAGTGCACTCTCTGGAGTCACTGCACTGCATCCCCAGTGGTGCCAGTGCACTCTCTGGACTGTCTAGAGAGCATCCCCGTGGTGCCAGTGCACTCTCTGCATCACTGCACTGCATCCCCAGTGGTGCCAGTGCACTCTCTGGACTCACGGCACTGCATCCCAGTGGTGCCAGTGCACTCTCTGGAGTCACTGCACTGCATCCCCAGTGGTGCCAGGGCACTCTCTGGACTGTCTAGCACTGCATCCCCAGCTGGTGACAGGTGCACTCTCTGCATCACTGCACTGCATCCCCTCTGGTGCCAGTGCACTCTCTGGACTCACTGCACTGCATCCCCAGTGGTGCCAGTGCACTCTCTGGAGTCACTGCACTGCATCCCCAGTGGTGCCAGGGCACTCTCTGGACTCACTGCACTGCATCCCCAGTGGTGCCAGTGCACTCTCTGGACTCACTGCACTGCATTCCCAGTGGTGCCAGTGCACTCTCTGGACTCACTGCAGTGCATCCCCAGTGGTGCCAGTGCACTCTCTGGACTCACTGCACTGCATCCCCAGTGGTGCCAGTGCACTCTCTGGACTCACTGCACTGCATCCCCAGTGGTGCCAGTGCACTCTCTGGACTCACTGCACTGCATCCCCAGTGGTGCCAGTGCACTCTCTGGACTCACGGCACTGCATCCCCAGTGGTGCCAGTGCACTCTGTTTACTGCACTGCATCCCCAGTGGTGCCAGTGCGCTCTCTGGACTCACTGCACTGCATTCCCAGTTGTGCCAGGGCACTCTCTGGAGTCACTGCAGTGCATTCCCAGTGGTGCCAGTGCACTCTCTGGACTCACTGCAGTGCATCCCCAGTGGTGCCAGTGCACTCTCTGGACTCACTGCACTGCATCCCCAGTGGTGCCAGGGCACTCTCTGGACTCACTGCACTGCATCCCCAGTGGTGCCAGTGCACTCTCTGGACTCACTGCACTGCATCCCCAGTGCTGCTAGTGCACTCTCTGGAGTCACTGCACTGCATCCCCAGTGGTGCCAGTGCACTCTCTGGACTCACTGCACTGCATCCCAGTGGTGCCAGTGCACTCTCTGGACTCACTGCACTGCATCCCCAGTGGTGCCAGTGCACTCTCTGGACTCACTGCAGTGCATCCCCACTGGTGCCAGTGCACTCTCTGGACTCACTGCACTGCATCCCCAGTGGTGCCAGTGCACTCTCTGGACTCACTGCACTGCATCCCCAGTGGTGCCAGTGCACTCTCTGGACTCACTGCAGTGCATCCCCAGTGGTGCCAGTGCACTCTCTGGACTCACTGCACTGCATCCCCAGTGGTGCCAGTGCACTCTCTGGACTCACTGCACTGCATCCCCAGTGGTGCCAGTGCACTCTCTGGACTCACTGCACTGCATCCCCAGTGGTGCCAGTGCACTCTCTGGACTCACTGCACTGCATCCCCAGTGGTGCCAGTGCACTCTCTGGACTCACTGCACTGCATCCCCAGTGGTGCCAGTGCACTCTCTGGACTCACTGCACTGCATCCCCAGTGGTGCCAGTGCACTCTCTGGACTCACTGCACTGCATCCCCAGTGGTGCCAGTGCACTCTCTGGACTCACTGCACTGCATCCCCAGTGGTGCCAGTGCACTCTCTGGACTCACTGCACTGCATCCCCAGTGGTGCCAGTGCACTCTCTGGACTCACTGCACTGCATCCCCAGTGGTGCCAGTGCACTCTCTGGACTCACTGCACTGCATCACCAGTGGTGCCAGTGCACTCTCTGGACTCACTGCACTGCATCCCCAGTGGTGCCAGTGCACTCTCTGGACTCACTGCAGTGCATCCCCAGTGGTGCCAGTGCACTCTCTGGACTCACTGCACTGCATCCCCAGTGGTGCCAGTGCACTCTCTGGACTCACTGCACTGCATCCCCAGTGGTGCCAGTGCACTCTCTGGAGTCACTGCACTGCATCCCCAGTGGTGCCAGTGCACTCTCTGGACTCACTGCACTGCATCCCCAGTGGTGCCAGTGCACTCTCTGGACTCACTGCACTGCATCCCCAGTGGTGCCAGTGCACTCTCTGGACTCACTGCACTGCATCCCCAGTGGTGCCAGTGCACTCTCTGGACTCACGGCACTGCATCCCCAGTGCTGCCAGTGCACTCTCTGGACTCACTGCACTGCATCCCCAGTGGGGCCAGTGCACTCTCTGGACTCACTGCACATGTGGTGCCAGTGCACTCTCTGGACTCACTGCACTGCATCCCCAGTGGTGCCAGTGCACTCTCTGGACTCACTGCACTGCATCCCCAGTGGTGCCAGGGCACTCTCTGGACTCACTGCACTGCATCCCCAGTGGTGCCAGTGCACTCTCTGGACTCACTGCACTGCATCCCCAGTGGTGCCAGTGCACTCTCTGGACTCACTGCACTGCATCTGGACCAGTGGTGCCAGTGCACTCTCTGGACTCACTGCACTGCATCCCCAGTGGTGCCAGTGCACTCTCTGGACTCACTGCACTCCATCCCCACTGGTGCCAGTGCACTCTCTGGACTCACTGCACTGCATCCCCAGTGGTGCCAGTGCACTCTCTGGACTCACTGCACTGCATCCCCAGTGGTGCCAGTGCACTATCTGGACTCACTGCAGTGCATCCCCAGTGGTGCCAGTGCACTCTCTGGACTCACTGCACTGCATCCCCAGTGGTGCCAGTGCACTCTCTGGACTCACTGCACTGCATCCCCAGTGGTGCCAGTGCACTCTCTGGACTCACTGCACTGCATCCCGAGTGGTGCCAGTGCACTCTCTGAACTCACTGCACTGCATCACCACTGGTGCCAGTGCACTCTCTGGACTCACTGCAGTGCATCCCCAGTGGTGCCAGTGCACTCTCTGGACTCACTGCACTGCATCCCCAGTGGTGCCAGTGCACTCTCTGGACTCACTGCACTGCATCCCCAGTGGTGCCAGTGCACTCTCTGGACTCACTGCAGTGCATCCCCAGTGGTGCCAGTGCACTCTCTGGACTCACTGCAGTGCATTCCCAGTGGTGCCAGTGCACTCTCTGGACTCACTGCAGTGCATCCCCAGTGGTGCCAGTGCACTCTCTGGACTCACTGCACTGCATCCCCAGTGGTGCCAGTGCACTCTCTGGACTCACTGCACTGCATCCCCAGTGGTGCCAGTGCACTCTCTGGACTCACTGCACTGCATCCCCAGTGGTGCCAGTGCACTCTCTGGAGTCACTGCACTGCATCCCCAGTGGTGCCAGTGCACTCTCTGGACTCACTGCACTGCATCCCCAGTGGTGCCAGTGCACTCTCTGGACTCACTGCACTGCATCCCCAGTGGTGCCAGTGCACTCTCTGGACTCACTGCACTGCATCCCCAGTGGTGCCAGTGCACTCTCTGGACTCACGGCACTGCATCCCCAGTGGTGCCAGTGCACTCTCTGGACTCACTGCACTGCATCCCCAGTGGTGCCAGTGCACTCTCTGGACTCACTGCACTGCATCCCCAGTGGTGCCAGTGCACTCTCTGGACTCACTGCAGTGCATCCCCAGTGGTGCCAGTGCACTCTCTGGACTCACTGCAGTGCATCCCCAGTGGTGCCAGTGCACTCTCTGGACTCACTGCAGTGCATCCCAGTGGTGCCAGTGCACTCTCTGGAGTCACTGCACTGCATCCCCAGTGGTGCCAGTGCACTCTCTGGACTCACTGCACTGCATCCCCAGTGGTGCCAGTGCACTCTCTGGACTCACTGCACTGTATTCCCAGTGGTGCCAGTGCACTCTCTGGACTCACTGCAGTGCATCCCCACTGGTGCCAGTGCACTCTCTGGACTCACTGCACTGCATCCCCAGTGGTGCCAGTGCACTCTCTGGACTCACTGCACTGCATCCCCAGTGGTGCCAGTGCACTCTATGGACTCACTGCACTGCATCCCCAGTGGTGCCAGTGCACTCTCTGGACTCACTGCACTGCATCCCCAGTGGTGCCAGTGCACTCTCTGGACTCACTGCACTGCATCCCCAGTGGTGCCAGTGCACTCTCTGGACTCACTGCACTGCATCCCCAGTGGTGCCAGTGCACTCTCTGGACTCACTGCAGTGCATCCCCAGTGGTGCCAGTGCACTCTCTGGAGTCACTGCACTGCATCCCCAGTGGTGCCAGTGCACTCTCTGGACTCACTGCAGTGCATCCCCACTGGTGCCAGTGCACTCTCTGGACTCACTACACTGCATCCCCAGTGGTGCCAGTGCACTCTCTGGACTCACTGCAGTGCATCCCCAGTGGTGCCAGTGCACTCTTTGGACTCACTGCAGTGCATCCCCAGTGGTGCCAGTGCACTCTCTGGACTCACTGCACTGCATCCCCAGTGGTGCCAGTGCACTCTCTGGACTCACTGCACTGCATCCCCAGTGGTGCCAGTGCACTCTCTGGACTCACTGCACTGCATCCCCAGTGGTGCCAGTGCACTCTCTGGACTCACTGCACTGCATCCCAGTGGTGCCAGTGCACTCTCTGGACTCACTGCACTGCATCCCCAGTGGTGCCAGTGCACTCTCTGGACTCACTGCACTGCATCCCCAGTGGTGCCAGTGCACTCTCTGGACTCACTGCACTGCATCCCCAGTGGTGCCAGTGCACTCTCTGGACTCACTGCACTGCATCCCCAGTGGTGCCAGTGCACTCTCTGGACTCACTGCACTGCATCCCCAGTGGTGCCAGTGCACTCTCTGGACTCACTGCAGTGCATTCCCAGTGGTGCCAGTGCACTCTCTGGACTCACTGCACTGCATCCCCAGTGGTGCCAGTGCACTCTCTGGACTCACTGCACTGCATCCCCAGTGGTGCCAGTGCACTCTCTGGACTCACTGCACTGCATCCCCAGTGGTGCCAGTGCACTCTCTGGACTCACTGCACTGCATCCCCAGTGGTGCCAGTGCACTCTCTGGACTCACTGCACTGCATTCCCAGTGGTGCCAGTGCACTCTCTGGACTCACTGCAGTGCATCCCCAGTGGTGCCAGTGCACTCTCTGGACTCACTGCACTGCATCCCCAGTGGTGCCAGTGCACTCTCTGGACTCACTGCACTGCATCCCCAGTGGTGCCAGTGCACTCTATGGACTCACTGCACTGCATCCCCAGTGGTGCCAGTGCACTCTCTGGACTCACTGCACTGCATCCCCAGTGGTGCCAGTGCACTCTCTGGACTCACTGCACTGCATCCCCAGTGGTGCCAGTGCACTCTCTGGACTCACTGCACTGCATCCCCAGTGGTGCCAGTGCACTCTCTGGACTCACTGCACTGCATCCCCAGTGGTGCCAGTGCACTCTCTGGACTCACTGCACTGCATCCCCAGTGGTGCCAGTGCACTCTCTGGACTCACTGCAGTGCATCCCCAGTGGTGCCAGTGCACTCTCTGGACTCACTGCACTGCATCCCCAGTGGTGCCAGTGCACTCTCTGGACTCACTGCAGTGCATCCCCAGTGGTGCCAGTGCACTCTCTGGACTCACTGCACTGCATCCCCAGTGGTGCCAGTGCACTCTCTGGACTCACTGCACTGCATCCCCAGTGGTGCCAGTGCACTCTCTGGACTCACTGCACTGCATCCCCAGTGGTGCCAGTGCACTCTCTGGACTCACTGCACTGCATCCCCAGTGGTGCCAGTGCACTCTCTGGACTCACTGCACTGCATCCCCAGTGGTGCCAGTGCACTCTCTGGACTCACTGCACTGCATCCCCAGTGGTGCCAGTGCACTCTCTGGACTCACTGCACTGCATCCCCAGTGGTGCCAGTGCACTCTCTGGACTCACTGCACTGCATCCCCAGTGGTGCCAGTGCACTCTCTGGACTCACTGCAGTGCATCCCCAGTGGTGCCAGTGCACTCTCTGGACTCACTGCACTGCATCCCCAGTGGTGCCAGTGCACTCTCTGGACTCACTGCACTGCATCCCCAGTGGTGCCAGTGCACTCTCTGGACTCACTGCACTGCATCCCCAGTGGTGCCAGTGCACTCTCTGGACTCACTGCACTGCATCCCCAGTGGTGCCAGTGCACTCTCTGGACTCACTGCACTGCATCCCCAGTGGTGCCAGTGCACTCTCTGGACTCACTGCACTGCATCCCCAGTGGTGCCAGTGCACTCTCTGGACTCACTGCACTGCATCCCCAGTGGTGCCAGTGCACTCTCTGGACTCACTGCACTGCATCCCCAGTGGTGCCAGTGCACTCTCTGGACTCACTGCACTGCATCCCCAGTGGTGCCAGTGCACTCTCTGGACTCACTGCACTGCATCCCCAGTGGTGCCAGTGCACTCTCTGGACTCACTGCAGTGCATCCCCAGTGGTGCCAGTGCACTCTCTGGACTCACTGCAGTGCATCCCCAGTGGTGCCAGTGCACTCTCTGGACTCACTGCACTGCATCCCCAGTGGTGCCAGTGCACTCTCTGGACTCACTGCACTGCATCCCCAGTGGTGCCAGTGCACTCTCTGGACTCACTGCACTGCATCCCCAGTGGTGCCAGTGCACTCTCTGGACTCACTGCACTGCATCCCCAGTGGTGCCAGTGCACTCTCTGGACTCACTGCACTGCATCCCCAGTGGTGCCAGTGCACTCTCTGGACTCACTGCACTGCATCCCCAGTGGTGCCAGTGCACTCTCTGGACTCACTGCACTGCATCCCCAGTGGTGCCAGTGCACTCTCTGGACTCACTGCACTGCATCCCCAGTGGTGCCAGTGCACTCTCTGGAGTCACTGCACTGCATCCCCAGTGGTGCCAGTGCACTCTCTGGACTCACTGCAGTGCATTCCCCAGTGGTGCCAGTGCACTCTCTGGACTCACTGCACTGCATCCCCAGTGGTGCCAGTGCACTCTCTGGACTCACTGCACTGCATCCCCAGTGGTGCCAGTGCACTCTCTGGACTCACTGCAGTGCATCCCCAGTGGTGCCAGTGCACTCTCTGGACTCACTGCACTGCATCCCCAGTGGTGCCAGTGCACTCTCTGGACTCACTGCACTGCATATCCAGTGGTGCCAGTGCACTCTCTGGACTCACTGCACTGCATCCCCAGTGGTGCCAGTGCACTCTCTGGACTCACTGCACTGCATCCCCAGTGGTGCCAGTGCACTCTCTGGACTCACTGCACTGCATCCCCACTGGTGCCAGTGCACTCTCTGGACTCACTGCACTGCATCCCCAGTGGTGCCAGTGCACTCTCTGGACTCACTGCACTGCATCCCCAGTGGTGCCAGTGCACTCTCTGGACTCACTGCACTGCATCCCCAGTGGTGCCAGTGCACTCTCTGGACTCACTGCACTGCATCCCCAGTGGTGCCAGTGCACTCTCTGGACTCACTGCACTGCATCCCCAGTGGTGCCAGTGCACTCTCTGGACTCACTGCACTGCATCCCCAGTGGTGCCAGTGCACTCTCTGGACTCACTGCACTGCATCCCCAGTGGTGCCAGTGCACTCTCTGGACTCACTGCACTGCATCCCCAGTGGTGCCAGTGCACTCTCTGGACTCACTGCACTGCATCCCCAGTGGTGCCAGTGCACTCTCTGGACTCACGGCACTGCATCCCCAGTGGTGCCAGTGCACTCTGTTTACTCACTGCACTGCATCCCCAGTGGTGCCAGTGCGCTCTCTGGACTCACTGCACTGCATTCCCAGTTGTGCCAGGGCACTCTCTGGAGTCACTGCAGTGCATTCCCAGTGGTGCCAGTGCACTCTCTGGACTCACTGCACTGCATCCCCAGTGGTGCCAGTGCACTCTCTGGACTCACTGCACTGCATCCCCAGTGGTGCCAGTGCACTCTCTGGACTCACTGCACTGCATCCCCAGTGGTGCCAGTGCACTCTCTGGACTCACTGCACTGCATCCCCAGTGGTGCCAGTGCACTCTCTGGACTCACTGCACTGCATCCCCAGTGGTGCCAGTGCACTCTCTGGACTCACTGCACTGCATCCCCAGTGGTGCCAGTGCACTCTCTGGACTCACTGCACTGCATCCCCAGTGGTGCCAGTGCACTCTCTGGACTCACTGCAGTGCATCCCCAGTGGTGCCAGTGCACTCTCTGGACTCACTGCACTGCATCCCCAGTGGTGCCAGTGCACTCTCTGGACTCACTGCACTGCATCCCCAGTGGTGCCAGTGCACTCTCTGGACTCACTGCACTGCATCCCCAGTGGTGCCAGTGCACTCTCTGGACTCACTGCAGTGCATCCCCAGTGGTGCCAGTGCACTCTCTGGACTCACTGCACTGCATCCCCAGTGGTGCCAGTGCACTCTCTGGACTCACTGCACTGCATCCCCAGTGGTGCCAGTGCACTCTCTGGACTCACTGCAGTGCATCCCCAGTGGTGCCAGTGCACTCTCTGGACTCACTGCACTGCATCCCCAGTGGTGCCAGTGCACTCTCTGGACTCACTGCACTGCATCCCCAGTGGTGCCAGTGCACTCTCTGGACTCACTGCAGTGCATCCCCAGTGGTGCCAGTGCACTCTCTGGACTCACTGCACTGCATCCCCAGTGGTGCCAGTGCACTCTCTGGACTCACTGCACTGCATCCCCAGTGGTGCCAGTGCACTCTCAGGACTCACTGCACTGCATCCCCAGTGGTGCCAGTGCACTCTCTGGACTCACTGCACTGCATCCCCAGTGGTGCCAGTGCACTCTCTGGACTCACTGCAGTGCATCCCCAGTGGTGCCAGTGCACTCTCTGGACTCACTGCACTGCATCCCCAGTGGTGCCAGTGCACTCTCTGGACTCACTGCACTGCATCCCCAGTGGTGCCAGTGCACTCTCTGGACTCACTGCACTGCATCCCCAGTGGTGCCAGTGCACTCTCTGGACTCACTGCACTGCATCCCCAGTGGTGCCAGTGCACTCTCTGGACTCACTGCACTGCATCCCCAGTGGTGCCAGTGCTCTCTCTGGACTCACTGCACTGCATCCCCAGTGGTGCCAGTGCACTCTCTGGACTCACGGCACTGCATCCCCAGTGGTGCCAGTGCACTCTGTTTACTCACTGCACTGCATCCCCAGTGGTGCCAGTGCGCTCTCTGGACTCACTGCACTGCATTACCAGTTGTGCCAGGGCACTCTCTGGAGTCACTGCAGTGCATTCCCAGTGGTGCCAGTGCACTCTCTGGACTCACTGCACTGCATCCCCAGTGGTGCCAGTGCACTCTCTGGACTCACTGCACTGCATCCCCAGTGGTGCCAGTGCACTCTCTGGACTCACTGCACTGCATCCCCAGTGGTGCCAGTGCACTCTCTGGACTCACTGCACTGCATCCCCAGTGGTGCCAGTGCACTCTCTGGACTCACTGCACTGCATCCCCAGTGGTGCCAGTGCACTCTCTGGACTCACTGCACTGCATCCCCAGTGGTGCCAGTGCACTCTCTGGACTCACTGCACTGCATCCCCAGTGGTGCCAGTGCACTCTCTGGACTCACTGCAGTGCATCCCCAGTGGTGCCAGTGCACTCTCTGGACTCACTGCACTGCATCCCCAGTGGTGCCAGTGCACTCTCTGGACTCACTGCACTGCATCCCCAGTGGTGCCAGTGCACTCTCTGGACTCACTGCACTGCATCCCCAGTGGTGCCAGTGCACTCTCTGGACTCACTGCACTGCATCCCCAGTGGTGCCAGTGCACTCTCTGGACTCACTGCACTGCATCCCCAGTGGTGCCAGTGCACTCTCTGGACTCACTGCACTGCATCCCCAGTGGTGCCAGTGCACTCTCTGGACTCACTGCAGTGCATCCCCAGTGGTGCCAGTGCACTCTCTGGACTCACTGCACTGCATCCCCAGTGGTGCCAGTGCACTCTCTGGACTCACTGCACTGCATCCCCAGTGGTGCCAGTGCACTCTCTGGACTCACTGCAGTGCATCCCCAGTGGTGCCAGTGCACTCTCTGGACTCACTGCACTGCATCCCCAGTGGTGCCAGTGCACTCTCTGGACTCACTGCACTGCATCCCCAGTGGTGCCAGTGCACTCTCTGGACTCACTGCACTGCATCCCCAGTGGTGCCAGTGCACTCTCTGGACTCACTGCACTGCATTCCCAGTGGTGCCAGTGCACTCTCTGGACTCACTGCACTGCATCCCCAGTGGTGCCAGTGCACTCTCTGGACTCACTGCACTGCATCCCCAGTGGTGCCAGTGCACTCTCTGGACTCACTGCACTGCATCCCCAGTGGTGCCAGTGCACTCTCTGGACTCACTGCACTGCATCCCCAGTGGTGCCAGTGCACTCTCTGGACTCACTGCACTGCATCCCCAGTGGTGCCAGTGCACTCTCTGGACTCACTGCACTGCATCCCCAGTGGTGCCAGTGCACTCTCTGGACTCACTGCACTGCATCCCCAGTGGTGCCAGTGCACTCTCTGGACTCACTGCACTGCATCCCCAGTGGTGCCAGTGCACTCTCTGGACTCACTGCACTGCATCCCCAGTGGTGCCAGTGCACTCTCTGGACTCACTGCACTGCATCCCCAGTGGTGCCAGTGCACTCTCTGGACTCACTGCAGTGCATTCCCAGTGGTGCCAGTGCACTCTCTGGACTCACTGCACTGCATCCCCAGTGGTGCCAGTGCACTCTCTGGACTCACTGCACTGCATCCCCAGTGGTGCCAGTGCACTCTCTGGACTCACTGCAGTGCATCCCCAGTGGTGCCAGTGCACTCTCTGGACTCACTGCACTGCATCCCCAGTGGTGCCAGTGCACTCTCTGGACTCACTGCACTGCATCCCCAGTGGTGCCAGTGCACTCTCTGGACTCACTGCACTGCATCCCCAGTGGTGCCAGTGCACTCTCTGGACTCACTGCAGTGCATCCCAGTGGTGCCAGTGCACTCTCTGGACTCACTGCACTGCATCCCCAGTGGTGCCAGTGCACTCTCTGGACTCACTGCACTGCATCCCCAGTGGTGCCAGTGCACTCTCTGGACTCACTGCACTGCATCCCCAGTGGTGCCAGTGCACTCTCTGGACTCACTGCACTGCATCCCCAGTGGTGCCAGTGCACTCTCTGGACTCACTGCACTGCATCCCCAGTGGTGCCAGTGCACTCTCTGGACTCACTGCACTGCATCCCCAGTGGTGCCAGTGCACTCTCTGGACTCACTGCACTGCATCCCCAGTGGTGCCAGTGCACTCTCTGGACTCACTGCAGTGCATCCCCAGTGGTGCCAGTGCACTCTCTGGACTCACTGCACTGCATCCCCAGTGGTGCCAGTGCACTCTCTGGACTCACTGCACTGCATCCCCAGTGGTGCCAGTGCACTCTCTGGACTCACTGCACTGCATCCCCAGTGGTGCCAGTGCACTCTCTGGACTCACTGCACTGCATTCCCAGTGGTGCCAGTGCACTCTCTGGACTCACTGCAGTGCATCCCCAGTGGTGCCAGTGCACTCTCTGGACTCACTGCACTGCATCCCCAGTGGTGCCAGTGCACTCTCTGGACTCACTGCACTGCATCCCCAGTGGTGCCAGTGCACTCTCTGGACTCACTGCACTGCATCCCCAGTGGTGCCAGTGCACTCTCTGGACTCACTGCACTGCATCACCAGTGCTGCCAGTGCACTCTCTGGACTCACTGCACTGCATCCCCAGTGGTGCCAGTGCACTCTCTGGACTCACTGCAGAGCATCCCCAGTGGTGCCAGTGCACTCTCTGGACTCACTGCACTGCATCCCCAGTGGTGCCAGTGCACTCTCTGGACTCACTGCACTGCATCCCCAGTGGTGCCAGTGCACTCTCTGGACTCACTGCACTGCATCCCCAGTGGTGCCAGTGCACTCTCTGGACTCACTGCACTGCATCCCCAGTGGTGCCAGTGCACTCTCTGGACTCACTGCACTGCATCCCCAGTGGTGCCAGTGCACTCTCTGGACTCACTGCACTGCATCCCCAGTGGTGCCAGTGCACTCTCTGGACTCACTGCAGTGCATTCCCAGTGGTGCCAGTGCACTCTCTGGACTCACTGCAGTGCATCCCCAGTGGTGCCAGTGCACTCTCTGGACTCACTGCACTGCATCCCCAGTGGTGCCAGTGCACTCTCTGGACTCACTGCACTGCATCCCCAGTGGTGCCAGTGCACTCTCTGGACTCACTGCACTGCATCCCCAGTGGTGCCAGTGCACTCTCTGGACTCACTGCACTGCATCCCCAGTGGTGCCAGTGCACTCTCTGGACTCACTGCACTGCATCCCCAGTGGTGCCAGTGCACTCTCTGGACTCACTGCACTGCATTCCCAGTGGTGCCAGGGCACTCTCTGGACTCACTGCAGTGCATCCCCAGTGGTGCCAGTGCACTCTCTGGACTCACTGCACTGCATCCCCAGTGGTGCCAGTGCACTCTCTGGACTCACTGCACTGCATCCCCAGTGGTGCCAGTGCACTCTCTGGACTCACTGCACTGCATCCCCAGTGGTGCCAGTGCACTCTCTGGACTCACTGCACTGCATCCCCAGTGGTGCCAGTGCACTCTCTGGACTCACTGCACTGCATCCCCAGTGGTGCCAGTGCACTCTCTGGACTCACTGCACTGCATCCCCAGTGGTGCCAGTGCACTCTCTGGACTCACTGCACTGCATCCCCAGTGGTGCCAGTGCACTCTCTGGACTCACTGCACTGCATCCCCAGTGGTGCCAGTGCACTCTCTGGACTCACTGCACTGCATCCCCAGTGGTGCCAGTGCACTCTCTGGACTCACTGCACTGCATCCCCAGTGGTGCCAGTGCACTCTCTGGACTCACTGCAGTGCATCCCCAGTGGTGCCAGTGCACTCTCTGGACTCACTGCACTGCATCCCAGTGGTGCCAGTGCACTCTCTGGACTCACTGCACTGCATCCCCAGTGGTGCCAGTGCACTCTCTGGACTCACTGCACTGCATCCCCAGTGGTGCCAGTGCACTCTCTGGACTCACTGCACTGCATCCCCAGTGGTGCCAGTGCACTCTCTGGACTCACTGCACTGCATCCCCAGTGGTGCCAGTGCACTCTCTGGACTCACTGCAGTGCATCCCCAGTGGTGCCAGTGCACTCTCTGGACTCACTGCACTGCATCCCCAGTGGTGCCAGTGCACTCTCTGGACTCACTGCACTGCATCCCCAGTGGTGCCAGTGCACTCTCTGGACTCACTGCACTGCATCCCCAGTGGTGCCAGTGCACTCTCTGGACTCACTGCACTGCATCCCCAGTGGTGCCAGTGCACTCTCTGGACTCACTGCACTGCATCCCCAGTGGTGCCAGTGCACTCTCTGGACTCACTGCACTGCATCCCCAGTGGTGCCAGTGCACTCTCTGGACTCACTGCACTGCATCCCCAGTGGTGCCAGTGCACTCTCTGGACTCACTGCAGTGCATCCCCAGTGGTGCCAGTGCACTCTCTGGACTCACTGCACTGCATCCCCAGTGGTGCCAGTGCACTCTCTGGACTCACTGCACTGCATCCCCAGTGGTGCCAGTGCACTCTCTGGACTCACTGCACTGCATCCCCAGTGGTGCCAGTGCACTCTCTGGACTCACTGCACTGCATCCCCAGTGGTGCCAGTGCACTCTCTGGACTCACTGCACTGCATCCCCAGTGGTGCCAGTGCACTCTCTGGACTCACTGCACTGCATCCCCAGTGGTGCCAGTGCACTCTCTGGACTCACTGCACTGCATCCCCAGTGGTGCCAGTGCACTCTCTGGACTCACTGCACTGCATCCCCAGTGGTGCCAGTGCACTCTCTGGACTCACTGCAGTGCATTCCCTCAGTGGTGCCAGTGCACTCTCTGGACTCACTGCACTGCATCCCCAGTGGTGCCAGTGCACTCTCTGGACTCACTGCACTGCATCCCCAGTGGTGCCAGTGCACTCTCTGGACTCACTGCAGTGCATCCCCAGTGGTGCCAGTGCACTCTCTGGACTCACTGCACTGCATCCCCAGTGGTGCCAGTGCACTCTCTGGACTCACTGCACTGCATCCCCAGTGGTGCCAGTGCACTCTCTGGACTCACTGCACTGCATCCCCAGTGGTGCCAGTGCACTCTCTGGACTCACTGCACTGCATCCCCAGTGGTGCCAGTGCACTCTCTGGACTCACTGCACTGCATCCCCAGTGGTGCCAGTGCACTCTCTGGACTCACTGCACTGCATCCCCAGTGGTGCCAGTGCACTCTCTGGACTCACTGCACTGCATCCCCAGTGGTGCCAGTGCACTCTCTGGACTCACTGCACTGCATCCCCAGTGGTGCCAGTGCACTCTCTGGACTCACTGCACTGCATCCCCAGTGGTGCCAGTGCACTCTCTGGACTCACTGCACTGCATCCCCAGTGGTGCCAGTGCACTCTCTGGACTCACTGCACTGCATCCCCAGTGGTGCCAGTGCACTCTCTGGACTCACGGCACTGCATCCCCAGTGGTGCCAGTGCACTCTCTGGACTCACTGCACTGCATCCCCAGTGGTGCCAGTGCACTCTCTGGACTCACTGCACTGCATTCCCAGTTGTGCCAGTGCACTCTCTGGAGTCACTGCAGTGCATTCCCAGTGGTGCCAGTGCACTCTCTGGACTCACTGCACTGCATCCCCAGTGGTGCCAGTGCACTCTCTGGACTCACTGCACTGCATCCCCAGTGGTGCCAGTGCACTCTCTGGACTCACTGCACTGCATCCCCAGTGGTGCCAGTGCACTCTCTGGACTCACGGCACTGCATCCCCAGTGGTGCCAGTGCACTCTCTGGACTCACTGCACTGCATCCCCAGTGGTGCCAGTGCACTCTCTGGACTCACTGCACTGCATCCCCAGTGGTGCCAGTGCACTCTCTGGACTCACTGCACTGCATCCCCAGTGGTGCCAGTGCACTCTCTGGACTCACTGCAGTGCATCCCCAGTGGTGCCAGTGCACTCTCTGGACTCACTGCACTGCATCCCCAGTGGTGCCAGTGCACTCTCTGGACTCACTGCACTGCATCCCCAGTGGTGCCAGTGCACTCTCTGGACTCACTGCAGTGCATCCCCAGTGGTGCCAGTGCACTCTCTGGACTCACTGCACTGCATCCCCAGTGGTGCCAGTGCACTCTCTGGACTCACTGCACTGCATCCCCAGTGGTGCCAGTGCACTCTCTGGACTCACTGCACTGCATCCCCAGTGGTGCCAGTGCACTCTCTGGACTCACTGCACTGCATCCCCAGTGGTGCCAGTGCACTCTCTGGACTCACTGCACTGCATCCCCAGTGGTGCCAGTGCACTCTCTGGACTCACTGCAGTGCATCCCCAGTGGTGCCAGTGCACTCTCTGGACTCACTGCACTGCATCCCCAGTGGTGCCAGTGCACTCTCTGGACTCACTGCACTGCATCCCCAGTGGTGCCAGTGCACTCTCTGGACTCACTGCACTGCATCCCAGTGGTGCCAGTGCACTCTCTGGACTCACTGCACTGCATCCCCAGTGGTGCCAGTGCACTCTCTGGACTCACTGCACTGCATCCCCAGTGGTGCCAGTGCACTCTCTGGACTCACTGCACTGCATCCCCAGTGGTGCCAGTGCACTCTCTGGACTCACTGCACTGCATCCCCAGTGGTGCCAGTGCACTCTCTGGACTCACTGCAGTGCATCCCCAGTGGTGCCAGTGCACTCTCTGGACTCACTGCACTGCATCCCCAGTGGTGCCAGTGCACTCTCTGGACTCACTGCACTGCATCCCCAGTGGTGCCAGTGCACTCTCTGGACTCACTGCACTGCATCCCCAGTGGTGCCAGTGCACTCTCTGGACTCACTGCACTGCATCCCCAGTGGTGCCAGTGCACTCTCTGGACTCACTGCACTGCATCCCCAGTGGTGCCAGTGCACTCTCTGGACTCACTGCACTGCATCCCCAGTGGTGCCAGTGCACTCTCTGGACTCACTGCAGTGCATCCCCAGTGGTGCCAGTGCACTCTCTGGACTCACTGCACTGCATCCCCAGTGGTGCCAGTGCACTCTCTGGACTCACTGCACTGCATCCCCAGTGGTGCCAGTGCACTCTCTGGACTCACTGCACTGCATCCCCAGTGGTGCCAGTGCACTCTCTGGACTCACTGCACTGCATCCCCAGTGGTGCCAGTGCACTCTCTGGAGACACTGCAGTGCATATCCCAGTGGTGCCAGGGCACTCTCTGGACTCACTGCACTGCATCCCCAGTGGTGCCAGTGCACTCTCTGGACTCACTGCACTGCATCCCCAGTGGTGCCAGTGCACTCTCTGGACTCACTGCACTGCATCCCCAGTGCTGCCAGTGCACTCTCTGGAGTCACTGCACTGCATCCCCAGTGGTGCCAGTGCACTCTCTGGACTCACTGCACTGCATCCCCAGTGGTGCCAGTGCACTCTCTGGACTCACTGCACTGCATCCCCAGTGGTGCCAGTGCACTCTCTGGACTCACTGCACTGCATCCCAGTGGTGCCAGTGCACTCTCTGGACTCACTGCACTGCATCCCCAGTGGTGCCAGTGCACTCTCTGGACTCACTGCACTGCATCCCCAGTGGTGCCAGTGCACTCTCTGGACTCACTGCAGTGCATCCCCATGGTGCCAGTGCACTCTCTGGACTCACTGCACTGCATCCCAGTGGTGCCAGTGCACTCTCTGGACTCACTGCACTGCATCCCCAGTGGTGCCAGTGCACTCTCTGGACTCACTGCACTGCATCCCCAGTGGTGCCAGTGCACTCTCTGGACTCACTGCACTGCATCCCCAGTGGTGCCAGTGCACTCTCTGGACTCACTGCACTGCATCCCCAGTGGTGCCAGTGCACTCTCTGGACTCACTGCACTGCATCCCCAGTGGTGCCAGTGCACTCTCTGGACTCACTGCACTGCATCCCCAGTGGTGCCAGTGCACTCTCTGGACTCACTGCACTGCATCCCCAGTGGTGCCAGTGCACTCTCTGGACTCACTGCACTGCATCCCCAGTGGTGCCAGTGCACTCTCTGGACTCACTGCACTGCATCCCCAGTGGTGCCAGTGCACTCTCTGGACTCACTGCACTGCATCCCCAGTGGTGCCAGTGCACTCTCTGGACTCACTGCACTGCATCCCCAGTGGTGCCAGTGCACTCTCTGGACTCACTGCACTGCATCCCCAGTGGTGCCAGTGCACTCTCTGGACTCACTGCAGTGCATCCCCAGTGGTGCCAGTGCACTCTCTGGACTCACTGCACTGCATCCCCAGTGGTGCCAGTGCACTCTCTGGACTCACTGCACTGCATCCCCAGTGGTGCCAGTGCACTCTCTGGACTCACTGCACTGCATCCCCAGTGGTGCCAGTGCACTCTCTGGACTCACTGCACTGCATCCCCAGTGGTGCCAGTGCACTCTCTGGACTCACTGCACTGCATCCCCAGTGGTGCCAGTGCACTCTCTGGACTCACTGCACTGCATCCCCAGTGGTGCCAGTGCACTCTCTGGAGGCACTGCAGTGCATATCCAGTGTGCCAGGGCACTCTCTGGACTCACTGCAGTGCATCCCCAGTGGTGCCAGTGCACTCTCTGGACTCACTGCACTGCATCCCCAGTGGTGCCAGTGCACTCTCTGGACTCACTGCACTGCATCCCCAGTGGTGCCAGTGCACTCTCTGGACTCACTGCACTGCATCCCCAGTGGTGCCAGTGCACTCTCTGGACTCACTGCACTGCATCCCCAGTGGTGCCAGTGCACTCTCTGGACTCACTGCACTGCATCCCCAGTGGTGCCAGTGCACTCTCTGGACTCACTGCACTGCATCCCCAGTGGTGCCAGTGCACTCTCTGGACTCACTGCACTGCATCCCCAGTGGTGCCAGTGCACTCTCTGGACTCACTGCACTGCATCCCCAGTGGTGCCAGTGCACTCTCTGGACTCACTGCACTGCATCCCCAGTGGTGCCAGTGCACTCTCTGGACTCACTGCACTGCATCCCCAGTGGTGCCAGTGCACTCTCTGGACTCACTGCAGTGCATCCCCAGTGGTGCCAGTGCACTCTCTGGACTCACTGCACTGCATCCCCAGTGGTGCCAGTGCACTCTCTGGACTCACTGCACTGCATCCCCAGTGGTGCCAGTGCACTCTCTGGACTCACTGCACTGCATCCCCAGTGGTGCCAGTGCACTCTCTGGACTCACTGCACTGCATCCCCAGTGGTGCCAGTGCACTCTCTGGACTCACTGCACTGCATCCCCAGTGGTGCCAGTGCACTCTCTGGACTCACTGCACTGCATCCCCAGTGGTGCCAGTGCACTCTCTGGACTCACTGCACTGCATCCCCAGTGGTGCCAGTGCACTCTCTGGACTCACTGCACTGCATCCCCAGTGGTGCCAGTGCACTCTCTGAACTCACTGCACTGCATCACCACTGGTGCCAGTGCACTCTCTGGACTCACTGCAGTGCATCCCCAGTGGTGCCAGTGCACTCTCTGGACTCACTGCACTGCATCCCCACTGGTGCCAGTACACTCTCTGGACTCACTGCACTGCATCCCCAGTGGTGCCAGTGCACTCTCTGGACTCACTGCAGTGCATCCCCAGTGGTGCCAGTGCACTCTCTGGACTCACTGCAGTGTATTCCCAGTGGTGCCAGTGCACTCTCTGGACTCACTGCAGTGCATCCCCAGTGGTGCCAGTGCACTCTCTGGAGTCACTGCACTGCATCCCCAGTGGTGCCAGTGCACTCTCTGGACTCACTGCACTGCATCCCCAGTGGTGCCAGTGCACTCTCTGGACTCACTGCACTGCATCCCCAGTGGTGCCAGTGCACTCTCTGGACTCACTGCACTGCATCCCCAGTGGTGCCAGTGCACTCTCTGGACTCACTGCACTGCATCCCCAGTGGTGCCAGTGCACTCTCTGGACTCACTGCACTGCATCCCCAGTGGCGCCAGTGCACTCTCTGGACTCACTGCACTGCATCCCCAGTGGTGCCAGTGCACTCTCTGGACTCACTGCACTGCATCCCCAGTGGTGCCAGTGCACTCTCTGGACTCACTGCACTGCATCCCCAGTGGTGCCAGTGCACTCTCTGGACTCACTGCACTGCATCCCCAGTGCTGCCAGTGCACTCTCTGGACTCACTGCAGTGCATCCCCAGTGGTGCCAGTGCACTCTCTGGACTCACTGCAGTGCATCCCCAGTGGTGCCAGTGCACTATCTGGACTCACTGCAGTGCATCCCAGTGGTGCCAGTGCACTCTCTGGACTCACTGCACTGCATCCCCAGTGGTGCCAGTGCACTCTCTGGACTCACTGCACTGCATCCCCAGTGGTGCCAGTGCACTATCTGGACTCACTGCAGTGCATTCCCAGTGGTGCCAGTGCACTCTCTGGACTCACTGCAGTGCATGGCCAGTGGTGCCAGTGCACTCTCTGGACTCACTGCACTGCATCCCCAGTGGTGCCAGTGCACTCTATGGACTCACTGCACTGCATCCCCAGTGGTGCCAGTGCACTCTCTGGACTCACTGCACTGCATATCCCAGTGGTGCCAGTGCACTCTCTGGACTCACTGCACTGCATCACCAGTGGGGCCAGTGCACTCTCTGGACTCACTGCACTGCATCCCCAGTGGTGCCAGTGCACTCTCTGGACTCACTGCACTGCATCCCCAGTGGTGCCAGTGCACTCTCTGGACTCACTGCACTGCATCCCCAGTGGTGCCAGTGCACTCTCTGGACTCACTGCACTGCATCCCCAGTGGTGCCAGTGCACTCTCTGGACTCACTGCACTGCATCCCCAGTGGTGCCAGTGCACTCTCTGGACTCACTGCACTGCATCCCCAGTGGTGCCAGTGCACTCTCTGGACTCACTGCACTGCATCCCCAGTGGTGCCAGTGCACTCTCTGGACTCACGGCACTGGATCCACAGTGGTGCCAGTGAACTCTGTGGACTCACTGCACTGCATCCCCAGTGGTGCCAGTGCACTCTCTGGACTCACTGCAGTGCATTCCCAGTGGTGCCAGTACACTCTCTGGACTCACTGCACTGCATCCCCAGTGGTGCCAGTGCACTATCTGGACTCACGGCACTGCATCAACAGTGGTGCCAGTGCAATCTCTGGACTCACTACAGTACAGCTCCAATGGTGCCAGTGCACTCTCTGGACTCACTGCACTGCATCCCCAGTGGTGCCAGTGCACTCTCTGGACTCACTGCACTGCATCCCCAGTGGTGCCAGTGCACTCTCTGGACTAACTGCTGTGTATTCCCAGTGGTGCCAGTGCACTCTCTGGACTCACTGCAGAGCATGCCCACTGGTGCCAGTGCACTCTCTGGACCCTCTGCCCTGCATCCCCAGTGGTGCCAGTGCACTCTCTGGACTCACTGCACTGCATCCCCAGTGGTGCCAGTGCACTCTCTGGACTCACTGCACTGCATCCCCAGTGGTGCCAGTGCACTCTCTGGACTCACTGCACTGCATCCCCAGTGGTGCCAGTGCACTCTCTGGACTCACTGCACTGCATTACCAGTGGTGCCAGTGCACTCTCTGTAGTCACTGCAGTGCATCCCCAGTGGTGCCAGTGCACTCTCTGGACTCACTGCACTGCATCCCCAGTGGTGCCAGTGCACTCTCTGGAGTCACTGCACTGCATCCCCAGTGGTGCCAGTGCACTCTCTGGACTCACTGCAGTGCATCCCCACTGGTGCCAGTGCACTCTCTGGAGTCACTGCACTGCATCCCCAGTGGAGCCAGTGCAATCTCTGGACTCACTGCAGTGCATCCCCAGTGGTGCCAGTGCACTCTCTGGACTCACTGCAGAGCATCCCAGTGGTGCCAGTGCACTCTCTGCACTCACTGCACTGCATCCCCAGTGGTGCCAGTGCACTCTCTGGATTCACTGCAGTGCATCCCCAGTGGTGCCAGTGCACTCTCTGGACTCACTGCAGAGCATCCCAGTGGTGCCAGTGCACTCTCTGCACTCACTGCACTGCATCCCCAGTGGTGCCAGTGCACTCTCTAGAGGCACTGCAGTGTATATCCTCTAGTGCCAGGGCACTCTCTGGACTCACTGCAGTGTATCACCTGTGGGGCCAGTGCACTCTCTGGACTCACTGCACTGCATCCCCACTGGTGCCAGTGCACTCTCTGGACTCACTGCACTGCATCCCCAGTGGTGCCAGTGCACTCTATGGACTCACTGCACTGCATCACCACTGGTGCCAGTACACTCTCAGAACTCACTGCACTGCATCCCCAGTGGTGCCAGTGCACTCTCTGGACTCACTGCACTGCATCCCCAGTGGTGCCAGTGCACTCTCTGGACTCACTGCACTGCATCCCCCAGTGCACTATCTGTGCCAGTGCACTCTCTGGACTCACTGCACTCCATCCCGACTTGTACCAGTACACTCTCTGGACTCACTGCACTGCATCCCCAGTGCTGACATTGCACTCTCTGGACTCACTGCAGTGCATCCGCAGTGGTGCCAGTGCACTCTCTGGACTCACTGCACTGCATCCCCTGTTTTTCCAGTGCACTATCTGGACTCATTGCAGTGCATCCCCAGTGGTGCCAGTGCACTCTCTGGACTCACTGCAGTGCATCCCCAGTGGCGCCAGTGCACTCTTTAGCATCACTGCAGTGCATCCCCAGTGGTGCCAGTGCACTCTCTGGACTCACTGCACTGCATCCCCAGTGGTGCCAGTGCACTCTCTGGACTCACTGCAGTGCATCCCCAGTGGTGCCAGTGCACTCTCTGGACTCACTGCAGAGCATCCCAGTGGTGCCAGTGCACTCTCTGCACTCACTGCACTACATCCCCAGTGGTGCCAGTGCACTCTCTAGAGGCACTGCAGTGTATATCCTCTAGTGCCAGGGCACTCTCTGGACTCACTGCAGTGTATCACCTGTGGGGCCAGTGCACTCTCTGGACTCACTGCACTGCATCCCCACTGGTGCCAGTGCACTCTCTGGACTCACTGCACTGCATCCCCAGTGGTGCCAGTGCACTCTATGGACTCACTGCACTGCATCACCACTGGTGCCAGTACACTCTCAGAACTCACTGCACTGCATCCCCAGTGGTGCCAGTGCACTCTCTGGACTCACTGCACTGCATCCCCAGTGGTGCCAGTGCACTCTCTGGACTCACTGCACTGCATCACCAGTGGTGCCAGTGCACTATCTGGACTCACTGCACTGCATCCCCAGTCGTGCCAGTGCACTCTCTGGACTCACTGCACTCCATCCCGACTTGTACCAGTACACTCTCTGGACTCACTGCACTGCATCCCCAGTGCTGACATTGCACTCTCTGGACTCACTGCAGTGCATCCCAGTGGTGCCAGTGCACTCTCTGGACTCACTGCACTGCATCCCCTGTTTTTCCAGTGCACTATCTGGACTCATTGCAGTGCATCCCCAGTGGTGCCAGTGCACTCTCTGGACTCACTGCAGTGCATCCCCAGTGGCGCCAGTGCACTCTTTAGTATCACTGCAGTGCATCCCCAGTGGTGCCAGTGCACTCTCTGGACTCACTGCACTGCATCCCCAGTGGTGCCAGTGCACTCTCTGGACTCACTGCACTGCATCCCCAGTGGTGCCAGTGCACTCTCTGGACTCACTGCACTGGATCCCCAGTGGTGCCAGTGCACTCTCTGGACTCACTGCACTGCATCCCCAGTGGTGCCAGTGCACTCTGTGGACTCACTGCACTGCATCCCCAGTGGTGCCAGTGCACTCTCTGGACTCACTGCAGTGCATCCCCAGTGGTGCCAGTACACTCTCTGGACTCACTGCACTGCATCCCCAGTGGTGCCAGTGCACTCTCTGGACTCACTACACTGCATCTCCAGTGGTGCCAGTGCACTCTCTGGACTCACTGCAGTGCATCTCCAGTGGTGCCAGTGCACTCTCTGGACTCACTGCACTGCATCCCCAGTGGTGCCAGTGCACTCTCTGGACTAACTGCTGTGTATTCCCAGTGGTGCCAGTGCACTCTCTGGACTCACTGCAGTGCATGCCCACTGGTGCCAGTGCACTCTCTGGACCCTCTGCCCTGCATCCCCAGTGGTGCCAGTGCACTCTCTGGACTCACTGCACTGCATCCCCAGTGGTGCCAGTGCACCTTATGGACTCACTGCACTGCATCCCCAGTGGGGCCAGTGCACTCTATGGACTCACTGCACTGCATCCCCAGTGGTGCCAGTGCACTCTCTGTACTCACTGAACTGCATCCCCAGTGGTGCCAGTGCACTCTCTGGACTCACTGCACTGCATTACCAGTGGTGCCAGTGCACTCTCTGTAGTCACTGCAGTGCATCCCCAGTGGTGCCAGTGCACTCTCTGGACTCACTGCAGTGCATCCCCAATGGTGCCAGTGCACTCTCTGGAGTCACTGCACTGCATCCCCAGTGGTGCCAGTGCACTCTCTGGACTCACTGCAGTGCATCCCCACTGGTGCCAGTGCACTCTCTGGAGTCACTGCACTGCATCCCCAGTGGAGCCAGTGCAATCTCTGGACTCACTGCAGTGCATCCCCAGTGGTGCCAGTGCACTCTCTGGACTCACTGCAGAGCATCCCAGTGGTGCCAGTGCACTCTCTGCACTCACTGCACTGCATCCCCAGTGGTGCCAGTGCACTCTCTGGATTCACAGCAGTGCATCCCCAGTGGTGCCAGTGCACTCTCTGGACTCACTGCAGAGCATCCCAGTGGTGCCAGTGCACTCTCTGCACTCACTGCACTGCATCCCCAGTGGTGCCAGTGCACTCTCTAGAGGCACTGCAGTGTATATCCTCTAGTGCCAGGGCACTCTCTGGACTCACTGCAGTGTATCACCTGTGGGGCCAGTGCACTCTCTGGACTCACTGCACTGCATCCCCACTGGTGCCAGTGCACTCTCTGGACTCACTGCACTGCATCCCCAGTGGTGCCAGTGCACTCTATGGACTCACTGCACTGCATCACCACTGGTGCCAGTACACTCTCAGAACTCACTGCACTGCATCCCCAGTAGTGCCAGTGCACTCTCTGGACTCACTGCACTGCATCCCCAGTGGTGCCAGTGCACTCTCTGGACTCACTGCACTGCATCACCAGTGGTGCCAGTGCACTCTCTGGACTCACTGCACTGCATCCCCAGTCGTGCCAGTGCACTCTCTGGACTCACTGCACTCCATCCCGACTTGTACCAGTACACTCTCTGGACTCACTGCACTGCATCCCCAGTGCTGACATTGCACTCTCTGGACTCACTGCACTGCATCCCCAGTGGTGCCAGTGCACTCTCTGGACTCACTGCACTGCATCCCCTGTTTTTCCAGTGCACTATCTGGACTCATTGCAGTGCATCCCCAGTGGTGCCAGTGCACTCTCTGGACTCACTGCAGTGCATCCCCAGTGGCGCCAGTGCACTCTTTAGCATCACTGCAGTGCTTCCCCAGTGGTGCCAGTGCACTCTCTGGACTCACTGCACTGCATCCCCAGTGGTGCCAGTGCACTCTCTGGACTCACTGCACTGCATCCCCAGTGGTGCCAGTGCACTCTCTGGACTCACTGCACTGCATCCCCAGTGGTGCCACTGCACTCTCTGGACTCACTGCACTGCATCCCCAGTGGTGCCAGTGCACACACTGGACTCCCTGCACTGCATCCCCAGTGGTGCCAGTGCACTCTCTGGACTCACTGCACTGCATCCCCAGTGGTTCCAGGGCACTCTCTGGACTCACTGCACTGCATCCCCAGTGGTGCCAGTGCACTCTCTGGACTCACGGCACTGCATCCCCAGTGCTGCTAGTGCACTCTCTGGAGTCACTGCACTGCATCCCCAGTGGGGCCAGTGCACTCTCTGGACTCACTGCAGTGCATTCCCTGTGGTGCCAGTGCACTCTCTGGACTCACTGCACTGCATCCCCAGTGGTGCCAGTGCACTCTCTGGACTCACTGCACTGCATCCCCAGTGGTGCCAGGGCACTCTCTGGACTCACTGCAGTGCATCCCCATTGTTGCCAGTGCACTCTCTGCACTCACTGCACTGCATCCCCAGTGGTGCCAGTGCACTCTCTGGAGACACTGCAATGCATATCCTCTAGTGCCAGGGCACCCTCTGGACTCACTGCAGTGTATCCCCACTGGTGCCCAGTACACTCTCAGGACTCACTGCACTGCATCCCCAGTGGTGCCAGTGCACTCTCTGGACTCACTGCACTGCATCCCCTGTGGTGCCAGTGCACTATCTGGACTCATTGCAGTGCATCCCCAGTGGTGCCAGTGCACTCTCTGGACTCACTGCACTGCATCCCCAGTGGTGCCAGTGCACTCTCTGGACTCACTGCACTGCATCCCCAGTGGTGCCTGTACACTCTCTGGACTCACTGCACTGCATCCCCAAAGGTGCCAGTGCACTCTCTGAACTCACTGCACTGCATCACCACTGGTGACATTGCACTCTCTGGACTCACTGCAGTTCATCCCCAGTGGTGCCAGTGCACTCTCTGGACTCACTGCACTGCATCCCCATTGGTGCCAGTGCACTCTCTGGACTCACTGCAGTGTATTCCCAGTGGTGCCAGTGCACTCTCTGGACTCACTGCAGTGCATCCCCAGTGGTGCCAGTGCACTCTCTGGAGTCACTGCACTGCATCCCCAGTGGTGCCAGTGCACTCTCTGGACTCACTGCACTGCATCCCCAGTGGTGCCAGTGCACTCTCTGGACTCACTGCACTGCATCCCCAGTGGTGCCAGTGCACTCTCTGGACTCACTGGCACTGCATACCCAGTGGTGCCAGTGCACTACTCTGTTTACTCACTGCACTGCATCCCCAGTGGTGCCAGTGCGCTCTCTGGACTCACTGCACTGCATTACCATTTGTGCCAGGGCACTCTCTGGACTCACTGCAGTGCATCCCCAGTGGTGCCAGTGCACTCTCTGGACTCACTGCAGTGCATCACCTGTGGTGCCAGTGCACTCTCTGGAGTCACTGCACTGCATCCCCAGTGGTGCCAGTGCACTCTCTGGACTCACTGCACTGCATCCCCAGTGGTGCCAGTGCACTCTCTGGACTTACTGCTGTGTATTCCCAGTGGTGCCAGTGCACTCTCTGGACTCACTGCACTGCATGGCCACTGGTGCCAGTGCACTCTCTGGACCCTCTGCCCTGCATCCCCAGTGGTGCCAGTGCACTCTCTGGACTCACTGCACTGCATCCCCAGTGGTGCCAGTGCACCTTATGGACTCACTGCACTGCATCCCCAGTGCTGCCAGTGCACTCTATGGACTCACTGCACTGCATCCCCAGTGGTGCCAGTGCACTCTCAGGACTCACTGAACTGCATCCCCAGTGGTTCCAGTGCACTCTCTGGACTCACTGCACTGCATTACCAGTGGTGCCAGTGCACTCTCTGTAGTCACTGCACTGCATCCCCAGTGGTGCCAGTGCACTCTCTGGACTCACTGCAGTGCATCCCCACTGGTGCCAGTGCACTCTCTGGACTCACTGCAGTGCATCCCCAGTGGCGCCAGTGCACTCTTTAGCATCACTGCAGTGCATCCCCAGTGGTGCCAGTGCACTCTCTGGACTCACTGCACTGCATCCCCAGTGGTGCCAGTGCACTCTCTGGACTCACTGCACTGCATCCCCAGTGGTGCCAGTGCACTCTCTGGACTCACTGCACTGCATCCCCAGTGGTGCCAGTGCACTCTCTGGACTCACTGCACTGGATCCACAGTGGTGCCAGTGCAACTCTGTGGACTCACTGCACTGCATCCCCAGTGGTGCCAGTGCACTCTCTGGACTCACTGCACTGCATCACCAGTGGTGCCAGTGCACTCTATGGACTCACTGCACTGCATCACCAGTGGTGCCAGTGCACTCTCTGGACTCACTGCACTGCATCCCCAGTAGTGCCAGTGCACTCTCTGGACTCACTGCACTGCATCCCCAGTGGTGCCAGTGCACTCTCTGGACTCACTGCACTGCATCACCAGTGGTGCCAGTGCACTCTCTGGACTCACTGCACTGCATCACCAGTGGTGCCAGTGCACTCTCTGGACTCACTGCACTGCATCCCCTGTTTTTCCAGTGCACTATCTGGACTCATTGCAGTGCATCCCCAGTGGTGCCAGTGCACTCTCTGGACTCACTGCAGTGCATCCCCAGTGGCGCCAGTGCACTCTTTAGCATCACTGCAGTGCTTCCCCAGTGGTGCCAGTGCACTCTCTGGACTCACTGCACTGCATCCCCAGTGGTGCCAGTGCACTCTATGGACTCACTGCACTGCATCCCCAGTGGTGCCAGTGCACTCTCTGGACTCACTGCACTGCATCCCCAGTGGTGCCAGTGCACTCTCTGGACTCACTGCACTGCATCCCCAGTGGTGCCAGTGCACACACTGGACTCCCTGCACTGCATCCCCAGTGGTGCCAGTGCACTCTCTGGACTCACTGCACTGCATCCCCAGTGGTTCCAGGGCACTCTCTGGACTCACTGCACTGCATCCCCAGTGGTGCCAGTGCACTCTCTGGACTCACGGCACTGCATCCCCAGTGCTGCTAGTGCACTCTCTGGAGTCACTGCACTGCATCCCCAGTGGGGCCAGTGCACTCTCTGCACTCACTGCAGTGCATCCCCAGTGGTGCCAGTGCACTCTCTGGACTCACTGCACTGCATCCCCAGTGGTGCCAGTGCACTCTCTGGACTCACTGCACTGCATCCCCAGTGGTGCCAGGGCACTCTCTGGACTCACTGCACTGCATCCCCATTGTTGCCAGTGCACTCTCTGCACTCACTGCACTGCATCCCCAGTGGTGCCAGTGCACTCTCTGGAGACACTGCAATGCATATCCTCTAGTGCCAGGGCACCCTCTGGACTCACTGCAGTGTATCCCCTGTGGGGCCAGTGCACTCTCTGGACTCACTGCACTGCATCCCCACTGGTGCCAGTGCAGTCTCTGGACTCACTGCACTCCATCCCCACTGGTGCCAGTACACTCTCAGGACTCACTGCACTGCATCCCCAGTGGTGCCAGTGCACTCTCTGGACTCACTGCACTGCATCCCCTGTGGTGCCAGTGCACTATCTGGACTCATTGCAGTGCATCCCCAGTGGTGCCAGTGCACTCTCTGGACTCACTGCACTGCATCCCCAGTGGTGCCAGTGCACTCTCTGGACTCACTGCACTGCATCCCCAGTGGTGCCTGTACACTCTCTGGACTCACTGCACTGCATCCCCAAAGGTGCCAGTGCACTCTCTGAACTCACTGCACTGCATCACCACTGGTGACATTGCACTCTCTGGACTCACTGCAGTTCATCCCCAGTGGTGCCAGTGCACTCTCTGGACTCACTGCACTGCATCCCCAGTGGTGCCAGTGCACTCTCTGGACTCACTGCAGTGTATTCCCAGTGGTGCCAGTGCACTCTCTGGACTCACTGCAGTGCATCCCCAGTGGTGCCAGTGCACTCTCTGGAGTCACTGCACTGCATCCCCAGTGGTGCCAGTGCACTCTCTGGACTCACTGCACTGCATCCCCAGTTGTGCCAGTGCACTCTCTGGACTCACTGCACTGCATCCCCAGTGGTGCCAGTGCACTCTCTGGACTCACTGCACTGCATCCCCAGTGGTGCCAGTGCACTCTCTGGACTCACTGCACTGCATCCCCAGTGGCGCCAGTGCACTCTCTGGACTCACCGCACTGCATCCCCAGTGGTGCCAGTGCACTCTCTGGACTCACGGCACTGCATACCCAGTGGTGCCAGTGCACTCTGTTTACTCACTGCACTGCATCCCCAGTGGTGCCAGTGCGCTCTCTGGACTCACTGCACTGCATTACCATTTGTGCCAGGGCACTCTCTGGACTCACTGCAGTGCATCCCCAGTGGTGCCAGTGCACTCTCTGGACTCACTGCAGTGCATCCCCAGTGGTGCCAGTGCACTATCTGGACTCACTGCAGTGCATCACCAGTGGTGCCAGTGCACTCTCTGGAGTCACTGCACTGCATCCCCAGTGGTGCCAGTGCACTCTCTGGACTCACTGCACTGCATCCCCAGTGGTGCCAGTGCACTCTCTGGACTTACTGCTGTGTATTCCCAGTGGTGCCAGTGCACTCTCTGGACTCACTGCACTGCATGGCCACTGGTGCCAGTGCACTCTCTGGACCCTCTGCCCTGCATCCCCAGTGGTGCCAGTGCACTCTCTGGACTCACTGCACTGCATCCCCAGTGGTGCCAGTGCACCTTATGGACTCACTGCACTGCATCCCCAGTGCTGCCAGTGCACTCTATGGACTCACTGCACTGCATCCCCAGTGGTGCCAGTGCACTCTCTGGACTCACTGAACTGCATCCCCAGTGGTGCCAGTGCACTCTCTGGACTCACTGCACTGCATTACCAGTGGTGCCAGTGCACTCTCTGGAGTCACTGCACTGCATCCCCAGTGGTGCCAGTGCACTCTCTGGACTCACTGCAGTGCATCCCCACTGGTGCCAGTGCACTCTCTGGACTCACTGCAGTGCATCCCCAGTGGCGCCAGTGCACTCTTTGCACTCACTGCAGTGCATCCCCAGTGGTGCCAGTGCACTCTCTGGACTCACTGCACTGCATCCCCAGTGGTGCCAGTGCACTCTCTGAACTCACTGCACTGCATCCCCAGTGGTGCCAGTGCACTCTCTGGACTCACTGCACTGCATCCCCAGTCGTGCCAGTGCACTCTCTGGACTCACTGCACTGGATCCACAGTGGTGCCAGTGCACTCTGTGGACTCACTGCACTGCATTACCAGTGGTGCCAGTGCACTCTCTGTACTCACTGCACTGCATCCCCAGTGGTGCCAGTGCACTCTCTGGACTCACTGCACTGCATCACCAGTGGTGCCAGTGCACTCTATGGACTCACTGCACTGCATCACCACTGGTGCCAGTACACTCTCAGAACTCACTGCACTGCATCCCCAGTAGTGCCAGTGCACTCTCTGGACTCACTGCACTGCATCCCCAGTGGTGCCAGTGCACTCTCTGGACTCACTGCACTGCATCACCAGTGGTGCCAGTGCACTCTATCTGGACTCACTGCACTGCATCACCAGTCGTGCCAGTGCACTCTCTGGACTCACTGCACTCCATCCCGACTTGTACCAGTACACTCTCTGGACTCACTGCACTGCATCCCCAGTGCTGACATTGCACTCTCTGGACTCACTGCACTGCATCCCCAGTGGTGCCAGTGCACTCTCTGGACTCACTGCACTGCATCCCCTGTTTTTCCAGTGCACTATCTGGACTCATTGCAGTGCATCCCCAGTGGTGCCAGTGCACTCTCTGGACTCACTGCAGTGCATCCCCAGTGGCGCCAGTGCACTCTTTAGCATCACTGCAGTGCTTCCCCAGTGGTGCCAGTGCACTCTCTGGACTCACTGCACTGCATCCCCAGTGGTGCCAGTGCACTCTATGGACTCACTGCACTGCATCCCCAGTGGTGCCAGTGCACTCTCTGGACTCACTGCACTGCATCCCCAGTGGTGCCAGTGCACTCTCTGGACTCACTGCACTGCATCCCCAGTGGTGCCAGTGCACACACTGGACTCCTGCACTGCATCCCCAGTGGTGCCAGTGCACTCTCTGGACTCACTGCACTGCATCCCCAGTGGTTCCAGGGCACTCTCTGGACTCACTGCACTGCATCCCCAGTGGTGCCAGTGCACTCTCTGGACTCACGGCACTGCATCCCCAGTGCTGCTAGTGCACTCTCTGGAGTCACTGCACTGCATCCCCAGTGGGGCCAGTGCACTCTCTGGACTCACTGCAGTGCATTCCCTGTGGTGCCAGTGCACTCTCTGGACTCACTGCACTGCATCCCCAGTGGTGCCAGTGCACTCTCTGGACTCACTGCACTGCATCCCCAGTGGTGCCAGGGCACTCTCTGGACTCACTGCACTGCATCCCCATTGTTGCCAGTGCACTCTCTGCACTCACTGCACTGCATCCCCAGTGGTGCCAGTGCACTCTCTGGAGACACTGCAATGCATATCCTCTAGTGCCAGGGCACCCTCTGGACTCACTGCAGTGTATCCCCTGTGGGGCCAGTGCACTCTCTGGACTCACTGCACTGCATCCCCACTGGTGCCAGTGCAGTCTCTGGACTCACTGCACTCCATCCCCACTGGTGCCAGTACACTCTCTGGACTCACTGCACTGCATCCCCAGTGGTGCCAGTGCACTCTCTGGACTCACTGCACTGCATCCCCTGTGGTGCCAGTGCACTATTGGACTCATTGCAGTGCATCACCAGTGGTGCCAGTGCACTCTCTGGACTCACTGCACTGCATCCCCAGTGGTGCCAGTGCACTCTCTGGACTCACTGCACTGCATCCCCAGTGGTGCCTGTACACTCTCTGGACTCACTGCACTGCATCCCCAAAGGTGCCAGTGCACTCTCTGAACTCACTGCACTGCATCACCACTGGTGACATTGCACTCTCTGGACTCACTGCAGTTCATCCCCAGTGGTGCCAGTGCACTCTCTGGACTCACTGCACTGCATCCCCATTGGTGCCAGTGCACTCTCTGGACTCACTGCAGTGTATTCCCAGTGGTGCCAGTGCACTCTCTGGACTCACTGCAGTGCATCCCCAGTGGTGCCAGTGCACTCTCTGGAGTCACTGCACTGCATCCCCAGTGGTGCCAGTGCACTCTCTGGACTCACTGCACTGCATCCCCAGTTGTGCCAGTGCACTCTCTGGACTCACTGCACTGCATCCCCAGTGGTGCCAGTGCACTCTCTGGACTCACTGCACTGCATCCCCAGTGGTGCCAGTGCACTCTCTGGACTCACTGCACTGCATCCCCAGTGGCGCCAGTGCACTCTCTGGACTCACCGCACTGCATCCCCAGTGGTGCCAGTGCACTCTCTGGACTCACGGCACTGCATACCCAGTGGTGCCAGTGCACTCTGTTTACTCACTGCACTGCATCCCCAGTGGTGCCAGTGCGCTCTCTGGACTCACTGCACTGCATTACCATTTGTGCCAGGGCACTCTCTGGACTCACTGCAGTGCATCCCCAGTGGTGCCAGTGCACTCTCTGGACTCACTGCAGTGCATCCCCAGTGGTGCCAGTGCACTATCTGGACTCACTGCAGTGCATCACCAGTGGTGCCAGTGCACTCTCTGGAGTCACTGCACTGCATCCCCAGTGGTGCCAGTGCACTCTCTGGACTCACTGCACTGCATCCCCAGTGGTGCCAGTGCACTCTCTGGACTTACTGCTGTGTATTCCCAGTGGTGCCAGTGCACTCTCTGGACTCACTGCACTGCATGGCCACTGGTGCCAGTGCACTCTCTGGACCCTCTGCCCTGCATCCCCAGTGGTGCCAGTGCACTCTCTGGACTCACTGCACTGCATCCCCAGTGGTGCCAGTGTACCTTATGGACTCACTGCACTGCATCCCCAGTGCTGCCAGTGCACTCTATGGACTCACTGCACTGCATCCCCAGTGGTGCCAGTGCACTCTCAGGACTCACTGAACTGCATCCCCAGTGGTGCCAGTGCACTCTCTGGACTCACTGCACTGCATTACCAGTGGTGCCAGTGCACTCTCTGTAGTCACTGCACTGCATCCCCAGTGGTGCCAGTGCACTCTCTGGACTCACTGCAGTGCATCCCCACTGGTGCCAGTGCACTCTCTGGACTCACTGCAGTGCATCCCCAGTGGCGCCAGTGCACTCTTTAGCTCACTGCAGTGCATCCCCAGTGGTGCCAGTGCACTCTCTGGACTCACTGCACTGCATCCCCAGTGGTGCCAGTGCACTCTCTGGACTCACTGCACTGCATCCCCAGTGGTGCCAGTGCACTCTCTGGACTCACTGCACTGCATCCCCAGTGGTGCCAGTGCACTCTCTGGACTCACGGCACTGGATCCACAGTGGTGCCAGTGAACTCTGTGGACTCACTGCACTGCATTACCAGTGGTGCCAGTGCACTCTCTGTAGTCACTGCACTGCATCCCCAGTGGTGCCAGTGCACTCTCTGGACTCACTGCACTGCATCACCAGTGGTGCCAGTGCACTCTATGGACTCACTGCACTGCATCACCACTGGTGCCAGTACACTCTCAGAACTCACTGCACTGCATCCCCAGTAGTGCCAGTGCACTCTCTGGACTCACTGCACTGCATCCCCAGTGGTGCCAGTGCACTCTCTGGACTCACTGCACTGCATCACCAGTGGTGCCAGTGCACTCTCTGGACTCACTGCACTGCATCACCAGTCGTGCCAGTGCACTCTCTGGACTCACTGCACTCCATCCCGACTTGTACCAGTACACTCTCTGGACTCACTGCACTGCATCCCCAGTGCTGACATTGCACTCTCTGGACTCACTGCACTGCATCCCCAGTGGTGCCAGTGCACTCTCTGGACTCACTGCACTGCATCCCCTGTTTTTCCAGTGCACTATCTGGACTCATTGCAGTGCATCCCCAGTGGTGCCAGTGCACTCTCTGGACTCACTGCAGTGCATCCCCAGTGGCGCCAGTGCACTCTTTAGCATCACTGCAGTGCTTCCCCAGTGGTGCCAGTGCACTCTCTGGACTCACTGCACTGCATCCCCAGTGGTGCCAGTGCACTCTATGGACTCACTGCACTGCATCCCCAGTGGTGCCAGTGCACTCTCTGGACTCACTGCACTGCATCCCCAGTGGTGCCAGTGCACTCTCTGGACTCACTGCACTGCATTACCAGTGGTGCCAGTGCACACACTGGACTCACTGCACTGCATCCCCAGTGGTGCCAGTGCACTCTCTGGACTCACTGCACTGCATCCCCAGTGGTTCCAGGGCACTCTCTGGACTCACTGCACTGCATCCCCAGTGGTGCCAGTGCACTCTCTGGACTCACGGCACTGCATCCCCAGTGCTGCTAGTGCACTCTCTGGAGTCACTGCACTGCATCCCCAGTGGGGCCAGTGCACTCTCTGGACTCACTGCACTGCATTCCCTGTGGTGCCAGTGCACTCTCTGGACTCACTGCACTGCATCCCCAGTGGTGCCAGTGCACTCTCTGGACTCACTGCACTGCATCCCCAGTGGTGCCAGGGCACTCTCTGGACTCACTGCAGTGCATCCCCATTGTTGCCAGTGCACTCTCTGCACTCACTGCACTGCATCCCCAGTGGTGCCAGTGCACTCTCTGGAGACACTGCAATGCATATCCTCTAGTGCCAGGGCACCCTCTGGACTCACTGCAGTGTATCCCCTGTGGGGCCAGTGCACTCTCTGGACTCACTGCACTGCATCCCCACTGGTGCCAGTGCAGTCTCTGGACTCACTGCACTCCATCCCCACTGGTGCCAGTACACTCTCAGGACTCACTGCACTGCATCCCCAGTGGTGCCAGTGCACTCTCTGGACTCACTGCACTGCATCCCCTGTGGTGCCAGTGCACTATCTGGACTCATTGCAGTGCATCCCCAGTGGTGCCAGTGCACTCTCTGGACTCACTGCACTGCATCCCCAGTGGTGCCAGTGCACTCTCTGGACTCACTGCACTGCATCCCCAGTGGTGCCTGTACACTCTCTGGACTCACTGCACTGCATCCCCAAAGGTGCCAGTGCACTCTCTGAACTCACTGCACTGCATCACCACTGGTGACATTGCACTCTCTGGACTCACTGCAGTTCATCCCCAGTGGTGCCAGTGCACTCTCTGGACTCACTGCACTGCATCCCCACTGGTGCCAGTACACTCTCTGGACTCACTGCACTGCATCCCCAGTGTTGCCAGTGAACTCTGTGGACTCACTTCAGTGCATCCCCATTGGTGCCAGTGCACTCTCTGGACTCACTGCAGTGTATTCCCAGTGGTGCCAGTGCACTCTCTGGACTCACTGCAGTGCATCCCCAGTGGTGCCAGTGCACTCTCTGGAGTCACTGCACTGCATCCCCAGTGGTGCCAGTGCACTCTCTGGACTCACTGCACTGCATCCCCAGTTGTGCCAGTGCACTCTCTGGACTCACTGCACTGCATCCCCAGTGGTGCCAGTGCACTCTCTGGACTCACTGCACTGCATCCCCAGTGGTGCCAGTGCACTCTCTGGACTCACTGCACTGCATCCCCAGTGGCGCCAGTGCACTCTCTGGACTCACCGCACTGCATCCCCAGTGGTGCCAGTGCACTCTCTGGACTCACGGCACTGCATACCCAGTGGTGCCAGTGCACTCTGTTTACTCACTGCACTGCATCCCCAGTGGTGCCAGTGCGCTCTCTGGACTCACTGCACTGCATTACCATTTCTGCCAAGGCACTCTCTGGACTCACTGCAGTGCATCCCCAGTGGTGCCAGTGCACTCTCTGGACTCACTGCAGTGCATCCCCAGTGGTGCCAGTGCACTATCTGGACTCACTGCAGTGCATCACCAGTGGTGCCAGTGCACTCTCTGGACTCACTGCACTGCATCCCCAGTGGTGCCAGTGCACTCTCTGGACTCACTGCACTGCATCCCCAGTGGTGCCAGTGCACTCTCTGGACTTACTGCTGTGTATTCCCAGTGGTGCCAGTGCACTCTCTGGACTCACTGCACTGCATGGCCACTGGTGCCAGTGCACTCTCTGGACCCTCTGCCCTGCATCCCCAGTGGTGCCAGTGCACTCTCTGGACTCACTGCACTGCATCCCCAGTGGTGCCAGTGCACCTTATGGACTCACTGCACTGCATCCCCAGTGCTGCCAGTGCACTCTATGGACTCACTGCACTGCATCCCCAGTGGTGCCAGTGCACTCTCTGGACTCACTGAACTGCATCCCCAGTGGTGCCAGTGCACTCTCTGGACTCACTGCACTGCATTACCAGTGGTGCCAGTGCACTCTCTGTACTCACTGCACTGCATCCCCAGTGGTGCCAGTGCACTCTCTGGACTCACTGCAGTGCATCCCCACTGGTGCCAGTGCACTCTCTGGAGTCACTGCACTGCATCCCCAGTGGTGCAAGTGCACTCTCTGGACTCACTGCAGTGCATCCCCACTGGTGCCAGTGCACTCTCTGGAGTCACAGCACTGCATCCCCAGTGGAGCCAGTGCAATCTCTGGACTCACTGCAGTGCATTCCCTGTGGTGCCAGTGCACTCTCTGGACTCACTGCACTGCATCCCCAGTGGTGCCAGTGCACTCTCTGGACTCACTGCACTGCATCCCCAGTGGAGCCAGGGCACTCTCTGGACTCACTGCAGTGCATCCCCATTGTTGCCAGTGCACTCTCTGCACTCACTGCACTGCATCCCCAGTGGTGCCAGTGCACTCTCTGGAGACACTGCAATGCATATCCTCTAGTGCCAGGGCACCCTCTGGACTCACTGCAGTGTATCCCCTGTGGGGCCAGTGCACTCTCTGGACTCACTGCACTGCATCCCCACTGGTGCCAGTGCAGTCTCTGGACTCACTGCACTCCATCCCCACTGGTGCCAGTACACTCTCAGGACTCACTGCACTGCATCCCCAGTGGTGCCAGTGCACTATCTGGACTCACTGCACTGCATCCCCAGTGGTGCCAGTGCACTCTCTGGACTCACTGCACTGCATCCCCAGTGGTGCCAGTGCACTCTCTGGACTCACTGCACTGCATCCCCAGTGGTGCCTGTGCACTCTCTGGACTCACTGCACTGCATCCCCAGTGGTGCCAGTGCACTCTCTGGACTCACTGCAGTGCATCCCCAGTGGTGCCAGTGCACTCTCTGGACTCACTGCACTGCATCACCAGTGGCGCCAGTGCTCTCTCTGGACTCATCGCACTGCATCCCCAGTGGTGCCAGTGCACTCTCTGGACTCACGGCACTGCATACCCAGTGGTGCCAGTGCACTCTGTTTACTCACTGCACTGCATCCCCAGTGGTGCCAGTGCGCTCTCTGGACTCACTGCACTGCATTACCATTTGTGCCAGGGCACTCTCTGGACTCACTGCACTGCATCCCCAAAGGTGCCAGGGCACTCTCTGGACTCACTGCACTGCATCCCCAGAGGTGCCAGGGCACTCTCTGGACTCACTGCACTGCATCCCCAGTGGTGCCAGTGCACTCTCTGGACTCACAGCACTGCATCCCCAGTGCTGCTAGTGCACTCTCTGGAGTCACTGCACTGCATCCCCACTGGGGCCAGTGCACTCTCTGGACTCACTGCACTGCATCCCCAGTGGAGCCAGTGCACACACTGGACTCACTGCACTGAATCCCCAGTAGTGCCAGTGCACTCTCTGGACTCACTGCACTGCATCCCCAGTGGTGCCAGTGCACTCTCTGGACTCACTGCAGTGCATCCCCAGTGGTGCCAGTGCACTCTCTGGACTCACTGCACTGCATCCCCAGTGGTGCCAGTGCACTCTCTGGAGACACTGCAGTGCATATCCTCTAGTGCCAGGGCACCCTCTGGACTCACTGCAGTGCATCCCCTGTGGGGCCAGTGCACTCTCTGGACTCACTGCACTGCATCCCCAGTGGTGCCAGTGCACTCTCTGGACTCACTGCACTGCATCCCCACTGGTGCCAGTACACTCTCAGGACTCACTGCACTGCATCCCCAGTGGTGCCAGTGCACTCTCTGGACTCACTGCACTGCATCCCCAGTGGTGCCAGTGCACTCTCTGGACTCACTGCACTGCATCCCCACTGGTGCCAGTGCACTCTCTGGACTCACGGCACTGCATCCCCAGTGGTGCCAGTGCACTCTCTGGACTCACTGCAATGCATCCCCAGTGGTGCCAGTGCACTCTCTGGACTCACTGCACTCCATCCCCAGTGGTGCCAGTGCACTCTCTGGACTCACTGCACTGCATCCCCAGTGGTGCCAGTGCACTCTCTGGACTCACTGCAGTGCATCCCCACTGGTGCCAGTGCACTCTCTGGACTCACTGCACTGCATCCCCAGTGGTGCCAGTGCACTATCTGGACTCATTGCAGTGCATCCCCAGTGGTGCCAGTGCACTCTCTGGACTCACTGCACTGCATCCCCAGTGGTGCCAGTGCACTCTCTGGACTCACGGCACTGCATCACCAGTGGTGCCAGTGCACTCTGTTTACTCACTGCACTGCATCCCCAGTGGTGCCAGTGCGCTCTCTGGACTCACTGCACTGCATCCCCAGTGGTGCCAGGGCACTCTCTGGAGTCACTGCAGTGCATTCCCAGTGGTGCCAGTGCACTCTCTGGACTCACTGCACTGCATCCCCAGTGGTGCCAGTGCACTATCTGGACTCACTGCAGTGCATCCCCACTGGTGCCAGTGCACTCTGGGGTCACTGCACTGCATCCCCAGTGGTGCCAGTGCACTCTCTGGACTCACTGCACTGCATCCCCAGTGGTGCCAGTGCACTCTCTGGACTCACTGCACTGCATCCCCAGTGGTGCCAGTGCACTCTCTGGACTCACTGCACTGCATCCCCAGTGGTGCCAGTGCACTCTCTGGACTCACTGCACTGCATCCCCAGTGGTGCCAGTGCACTCTCTGGACTCACGGCACTGCATCACCAGTGGTGCCAGTGCACTCTGTTTACTCACTGCACTGCATCCCCAGTGGTGCCATTGCGCTCTCTGGACTCACTGCACTGCATCCCCAGTGGTGCCAGGGCACTCTCTGGAGTCACTGCAGTGCATTCCCTGTGGTGCCAGTGCACTCTCTGGACTCACTGCACTGCATCCCCAGTGGTGCCAGGGCACTCTCTGGACTCACTGCACTGCATCCCCAGTGGTGCCAGTGCACTCTCTGGACTCACGGCACTGGATCCACAGTGGTGCCAGTGAACTCTGTGGACTCACTGCACTGCATCCCCAGTGGTGCCAGTGCACTCTCTGGACTCACTGCAGTGCATTCCCAGTGGTGCCAGTACACTCTCTGGACTCACTGCACTGCATCCCCAGTGGTGCCAGTGCACTATCTGGACTCACGGCACTGCATCACCAGTGGTGCCAGTGCAATCTCTGGACTCACTACAGTACAGCTCCAGTGGTGCCAGTGCACTCTCTGGACTCACTGCACTGCATCCCCAGTGGTGCCAGTGCACTCTCTGGACTCACTGCACTGCATTCCCAGTGGTGCCAGTGCACTCTCTGGAGTCACTGCACTGCATCCCAAGTGGGGCCAGTGCACTCTCTGGACTCACTGCACTGCATCCCCAGTGGCGCCAGTGCACTCTCTGGACTCACTGCACTGCATCCCCAGTGGTGCCAGTGCACTCTCTGGACTCACGGCACTGCATCATCAGTGGTGCCAGTGCACTCTGTTTACTCACTGCACTGCATCCCCAGTGGTGCCAGTGCGCTCTCTGGACTCACTGCACTGCATTCCCAGTGGTGCCAGGGCACTCTCTGGAGTCACTGCAGTGCATTCCCAGTGGTGCCAGTGCACTCTCTGGACTCACTGCACTGCATCCCCAGTGGTGCCAGTGCACTCTCTGGACTCACTGCACTGCATCCCCAGTGGCGCCAGTGCACTCTCTGGACTCACCGCACTGCATCCCCAGTGGTGCCAGTGCACTCTCTGGACTCACTGCACTGCATAACCAGTGGTGCCAGTGCACTCTGTTTACTCACTGCACTGCATCCCCAGTGGTGCCAGTGCGCTCTCTAGACTCACTGCACTGCATTACCATTTGTGCCAGGGCACTCTCTGGAGTCACCGCAGTGCATTCCCAGTGGTGCCAGTGCACTCTCTGGACTCACTGCACTGCATCCCCAGAGGTGCCAGTGCACTCTCTGGACTCACTGCACTGCATCCCCAGTGGTGCCAGTGCACTCTCTGGACTCACTGCACTGCATCCCCAGTGGTGCCAGTGCACTCTCTGGACTCACTGCACTGCATCCCCAGTGGGGCCAGTGCACTCTCTGGAGTCACTGCACTGCATCCCCAGTGGTGCCAGTGCACTCTCTGGACTCACTGCACTTCATCCCCAGTGGTGCCAGTGCACTCTCTGGAGACACTGCAGTGCATATCCTCTAGTGCCAGGGCACCCTCTGGACTCACTGCAGTATATCCCCTGTGGGGCCAGTGCACTCTCTGGACTCACTGCACTGCATCTCCAGTGGTGCCAGTGCAGTCTCTGGACTCACTGCACTCCATCCCCACTGGTGCCAGTACACTCTCAGGACTCACTGCACTGCATCCCCAGTGGTGCCAGTGCACTCTCTGGACTCACTGCAGTGCATCACCACTGGTGCCAGTGCACTCTCTGGACTCACTACACTGCATCCCCAGTGGTGCCAGTGCACTCTCTGGAGTCACTGCACTGCATCCCCAGTGGTGCCAGTGCACTCTCTGGCCTCACTGCAGTGCATCCCCAGTGGTGCCAGTGCACTCTCTGGACTCACTACACTGCATCCCCAGTGGTGCCAGTGCACTCTCTGGACTCACTGCACTGCATCCCCAGTGGTGCCTGTGCACTCTCTGGACTCACTGCACTGCATTCCCAGTGGTGCCAGTGCACTCTCTGGACTCATTGCACTGCATCCCCAGTGGTGCCAGTGCACTCTCTGGACTCACTGCACTGCATCCCCAGTGGCGCCAGTGCACTCTCTGGACTCACTGCACTGCATCCCCAGTGGTGCCAGTGCACTCTCTGGACTCACTGCACTGCATCACCAGTGGTGCCAGTGCACTCTGTTTACTCACTGCACTGCATCCCCAGTGGTGCCAGTGCGCTCTCTGGACTCACTGCACTGCATTCCCAGTGGTGCCAGGGCACTCTCTGGAGTCACTGCAGTGCATTCCCAGTGGTGCCAGTGCACTCTCTGGACTCACTGCACTGCATCCCCAGTGGTGCCAGTGCACTCTCTGGAGTCACTGCACTGCATCCCCAGTGGTGCCAGTGCACTCTCTGGACTCACTGCACTGCATCCCAGTGGTGCCAGTGCACTCTCTGGACTCACTGCAGTGCATCCCCAGTGGTGCCAGTGCACTCTCTGGACTCACTGCTCTGCATCCCCAGTGGTGCCAGTGCACTCTCTGGACTCACTGCACTGCATCCCCAGTGGTGCCAGTGCACTCTCTGGACTCACTGCACTGCATCCCCAGTGGTGCCAGTGCACTCTCTGGACTCACTGCACTGCATCCCCACTGGTGCCAGTGCACTCTCTGGACTCACTGCAGTGCATCCCCAGTGGTGCCAGTGCACTCTCTGGACTCACTGCACTGCATCCCCAGTGGTGCCAGTGCACTCTGGACTCACTGCACTGCATCCCCAGTGGTGCCAGTGCGCTCTCTGGACTCACTGCACTGCATTACCATTTGTGCCAGGGCACTCTCTGGAGTCACTGCAGTGCATTCCCAGTGGTGCCAGTGCACTCTCTGGACTCACTGCACTGCATCCCCAGAGGTGCCAGGGCACTCTCTGGACTCACTGCACTGCGTCCCCAGTCGTGCCAGTGCACTCTCTGGACTCACGGCACTGCATCCCCAGTGCTGCTAGTGCACTCTCTGGAGTCACTGCACTGCATCCCCACTGGGGCCAGTGCACTCTCTGGACTCACTGCACTGCATCCTCAGTGATGCCAGTGCACACACTGGACTCACTGCACTGCATCCCCAGTGGTGCCAGTGCACTCTCTGGACTCACTGCACTGCATCCCCAGTGGTGCCATTGCACTCTCTGGAGTCACTGCACTGCATCCCCAGTGGTGCCAGTGCACTCTCTGGACTCACTGCACTTCATCCCCAGTGGTGCCAGTGCACTCTCTGGAGACACTGCAGTGCATATCCTCTAGTGCCAGGGCACCCTCTGGACTCACTGCAGTATATCCCCTGTGGGGCCAGTGCACTCTCTGGACTCACTGCACTGCATCTCCAGTGGTGCCAGTGCAGTCTCTGGACTCACTGCACTCCATCCCCACTGGTGCCAGTACACTCTCTGGACTCACTGCAGTGCATCACCACTGGTGCCAGTGCACTCTCTGGAGTCACTACACTGCATCCCCAGTGGTGCCAGTGCACTCTCTGGAGTCACTACACTGCATCCCCAGTGGTGCCAGTGCACTCTCTGAAGTCACTGCAGTACATCCCCAGTGGTGCCAGTGCACTCTCTGGACTCACTACACTGCATCCCCAGTGGTGCCAGTGCACTCTCTGGACTCACTGCACTGCATCCCCAGTGGTGCCTGTGCACTCTCTGCACTCACTGCACTGCATTCCCAGTGGAGCCAGTGCACTCTCTGGACTCATTGCACTGCATCCCCAGTGGTGCCAGTGCACTCTCTGGACTCACTGCACTGCATCCCCAGTGGCGCCAGTGCACTCTCTGGACTCACTGCACTGCATCCCCAGTGGTGCCAGTGCACTCTCTGGACTCACGGCACTGCATCACCAGTGGTGCCAGTGCACTCTGTTTACTCACTGCACTGCATCCCCAGTGGTGCCATTGCGCTCTCTGGACTCACTGCACTGCATTCCCAGTTGTGCCAGGGCACTCTCTGGAGTCACTGCAGTGCATTCCCTGTGGTGCCAGTGCACTCTCTGGACTCACTGCACTGCATCCCCAGTGGTGCCAGGGCACTCTCTGGACTCACTGCACTGCATCCCCAGTGGTGCCAGTGCACTCTCTGGACTCACGGCACTGGATCCACAGTGGTGCCAGTGAACTCTGTGGACTCACTGCACTGCATCACCAGTGGTGCCAGTGCACTCTCTGGACTCACTGCAGTGCATTCCCAGTGGTGCCAGTACTCTCTCTGGACTCACTGCACTGCATCCCCAGTGGTGCCAGTGCACTCTCTGGACTCACGGCACTGCATCACCAGTGGTGCCAGTGCACTCTCTGGACTCACTACAGTACAGCTCCAATGGTGCCAGTGCACTCTCTGGACTCACTGCACTGCATCCCCAGTGGTGCCAGTGCACTCTCTGGACTCACTGCACTGCATCCCCAGTGGTGCCAGTACACTCTCTGGACTCACTGCACTGCATCCCCAGTGGTGCCAGTGCACTCTCTGGACTCACGGCACTGCATCACCAGTGGTGCCAGTGCAATCTCTGGACTCACTACAGTACAGCTCCAATGGTGCCAGTGCACTCTCTGGACTCACTGCACTGCATCCCCAGTGGTGCCAGTGCACTCTCTGGACTCACTGCACTGCATCCCCAGTGGTGCCAGTGCACTCTCTGGACTCACTGCTGTGTATTCCCAGTGGTGCCAGTGCACTCTCTGGACTCACTGCAGTGCATGCCCACTGGTGCCAGTGCACTCTCTGGACCCTCTGCCCTGCATCCCCAGTGGTGCCAGTGCACTCTCTGGACTCACTGCACTGCATCCCCAGTGCTGCCAGTGCACTCTCTGGACTCACTGCACTGCATCCCCAGTGGTGCCAGTGCACTCTCTGGACTCACTGCACTGCATCCCCAGTGGTGCCAGTGCACTCTCTGGACTCACTGCACTGCATCCTCAGTGGTGCCAGTGCACTCTCTGGACTCCCTGCACTGCATCCCCAGTGGTGCCAGTGCACTCTCTGTACTCACTTCAGTGCATACCCAGTGTTGCCAGTGCAGTCTCTGGACTCACTGCACTGCATCCCCAGTGGTGCCAGTGCACTCTCTGTACTCACTGAACTTCATCCCCAGTGGTGCCAGTGCACTCTCTGTACTCACTGAACTGCATCCCCAGTGGTGCCAGTGCACTCTCTGGACTCACTGCAATGCATTACCAGTGGTGCCAGTGCACTCTCTGTAGTCACTGCACTGCATCCCCAGTGGTGCCAGTGCACTCTCTGGACTCACTGCAGTGCATCCCCAGTGGTGCCAGTGCACTCTCTGGAGTCACTGCACTGCATCCCCAGTGGAGCCAGTGCAATTTCTGGACTCACTGCACTGCATTACCAGTGGTGCCAGTGCACTCTATGGACTCACTGCACTGCATACCCAGTGGTGCCTGTGCACTCTCTGGACTCACTGCACGGCATTCCCAGTGGTGCCAGTGCACTCTCTGTAGTCACTGCACTGCATCCCCAGTGGTGCCAGTGCACTCTCTGGAGTCACCGGGTTGCATCCCCAGTGGCGCCAGTGCACTCTCTGGACTCACTGCACTGCATCCCCATTGGTGCCAGTGCACTCTCTGGACTCACGGCACTGCATCACCAGTGGTGCCAGTGCACTCTCTGGACTCACTGCACTGCATTCCCAGTTGTGCCAGGGCACTCTCTGGAGTCACTGCAGTGCATTCCCAGTGGTGCCAGTGCACTCTCTGGACTCACTGCACTGCATTACCAGTGGTGCCAGTGCACTCTCTGGACTCACTGCACTGCATCCCCAGTGGTTCCAGGGCACTCTCTGGACTCACTGCACTGCATCCCCAGTGGTGCCAGTGCACTCTCTGGACTCACTGCAGTGCATTCCCTGTGGTGCCAGTACACTCTCTGGACTCACTGCACTGCATCCCCAGTGGTGCCAGTGCACTCTCTGGACTCACTGCAGTGCATCCCCAGTGGTGCCAGTGCACTCTCTGGACTCACTGCAGTGTATTCCCATTGGTGCCAGTGCACTCTTTAGCATCACTGCAGTGCATCCCCAGTGGTGCCAGTGCACTCTCTGGACTCACTGCACTGCATCCCCAGTGGTGCCAGTGCACTCTCTGGACTCACTGCACTGCATCCCCAGTGGTGCCAGTGCACTCTCTGGACTCACTGCACTGCATCTCCAGTGGTGCCACTGCACTCTCTGGACTCACTGCACTGCATGCCCACTGGTGCCAGTGCACACACTGGACTCCCTGCACTGCATCCCCAGTGGTGCCAGTGCACTCTCTGGACTCACTGCACTGCATCCCCAGTGGTGGCAGTGCACTCTCTGGACTCACTGCACTTCATCTCCAGTGGTGCCAGTGCACTCTCTGGAGACACTGCAGTGCATATCCTCTAGTGCCAGGGCACCCTCTGGACTCACTGCAGTATATCTCCTGTGGTGCCAGTGCACTCTCTGGACTCACGGCACTGCATCCCCAGTGTTGCTAGTGCACTCTCTGGAGTCACTGCACTGCATCCCCAGTGGGGCCAGTGCACTCTCTGGACTCACTGCACTGCATCCCCAGTGGTGCCAGTGCACTCTCTGGACTCACTGCACTGCATCCCCAGTGGTGCCAGTGCACTCTCTGCACTCACTGCACTGCATCCTCAGTGGTGCCAGTGCACACACTGGACTCCCTTTACTGCATCCCCAGTGGTGCCAGTGCACTCTCTGGACTCACTGCACTGCATCCCCAGTGGTGCCAGGGCACTCTCTGGAGTCACTGCAGTGCATCCCCAGTGGTGGCAGTGCACTCTCTGCACTCACTGCACTGCATCCCCACTGGTGCCAGTGCACTCTCTGCACTCACTGCACTGCATCCCCAGTGGTGCCAGTGCACTCTCTGGAGACACTGCAGTGCATATCCTCTAGTGCCAGGGCACCCTCTCGACCCACTGCAGTGTATCCCCTGTGGGGCCAGTGCACTCTCAGGACTCACTGCACTGCATCCCCAGTGGTGCCAGTGCACTCTCTGGACTCACTGCACTGCATCCCCAGTGGTGCCAGTGCACTCTCAGGACTCACTGCACTGCATCCCCAGTGGTGCCAGTGCACTCTCTGGACTCACTGCACTGCATCCCCAGTGGTGCCAGTGCACTATCTGGACTCACTGCACTGCATCCCCAGTGGTGCCAGTGCACTCTCTGCACTCACTGCACTGCATCCCCAGTGCTGCCTGTACACTCTCTGGACTCACTGCACTGCATCCCCAAAGGTGCCAGTACACTCTCTGAAGTCACTGCACTGCATCCCCACTCGTTACAGTGCACTCTCTGGACTCACTGCAGTGCATCCCCAGTGGTGCCAGTGCACTCTCTGGACTCACTGCACTGCATCCCCACTGGTGCCAGTACACTCTCTGGACTCACTGCACTGCATCCCCAGTGGTGCCAGTGCACTCTGTGGACTCACTTCAGTGCATCCCCATTGTTGCCAGTGCACTCTCTGGACTCACTGCACTGCATCCCCAGTGGTGCCAGTGCACTCTATGGACTCACTGCACTGCATCCCCAGTGGTGCCACTGCACTCTCTGGACTCACTGCACTGCATCCCCACTGGGGCCAGTGCACTCTGTGGACTCACTTCAGTGCATCCCCATTGTTGCCAGTGCACTCTCTGGACTCACTGCACTGCATCCCCAGTGGTGCCAGTGCACTCTATGGACTCACTGCACTGCATCCCCAGTGCTGCCTGTACACTCTCTGGACTCACTGCACTGCATCCCCAAAGGTGCCAGTGCACTCTCTGAAGTCACTGCACTGCATCCCCACTGGTTACAGTGCACTCTCTGGACTCACTGCAGTGCATCCCCAGTGGTGCCAGTGCACTCTCTGGACTCACTGCACTGCATCCCCACTGGTGCCAGTACACTCTCTGGACTCACTGCACTGCATCCCCAGTGGTGCCAGTGCACTCTGTGGACTCACTTCAGTGCATCCCCATTGTTGCCAGTGCACTCTCTGGACTCACTGCACTGCATCCCCAGTGGTGCCAGTGCACTCTATGGACTCACTGCACTGCATCCCCAGTGCTGCTAGTGCACTCTCTGGACTCACTGCACTGCATCCCCACTGGGGCCAGTGCACTCTCTGGACTCACTGCACTGCAACCTCAGTGATGCCAGTGCACACACTGGACTCACTGCACTGCATCCCCAGTGGTGCCAGTGCACTCTCTGGACTTACTGCACTGCATCCCCAGTGGTGCCACTGCACTCTCTGGACTCACTGCACTGCATCCCCAGTGGTGCCAGTGCACTCTTTGGACTCACTGCACTTCATCCCCAGTGCTGCCAGTGCACTCTCTGGAGACACTGCAGTGCATATCCTCTAGTGCCAGGGCACCTACTGGACTCACTGCAGTATATCCCCTGTGGGGCCAGTGCACTCTCTGGACTCACTGCACTGCATCTCCAGTGGTGCCAGTGCAGTCTCTGGACTCACTGCACTCCATCCCCACTGGTGCCAGTACACTCTCAGGACTCACTGCACTGCATCCCCAGTGGGGCCAGTGCACTCTCTGGACTCACGGCACTGCATCAGCAGTGGTGCCAGTGCACTCTCTGGACTCACTGCAATGCATCCCCAATGGTGCCATTGTACTCTCTGGACTCACTGCACTGCATCCCCACTGGTGCCAGTGCACTCTCTGGAGTCACTACACTGCATCCCCAGTGGTGCCAGTGCACTCTCTGGCCTCACTGCAGTGCATCCCCAGTGGTGCCAGTGCACTCTCTGGACTCACTGCACTGCATCCCCAGTGGTGCCAGTGCACTCTATGGAGTCACTGCACTGCATACCCAGTGGTGCCTGTGCACTCTCTGAACTCACTGCACTGCATCCCCAGTGGTGCCAGTGCACTCTCTGGACTCACTGCACTGCATCCCCAGTGGCGCCAGTGCACTCTCTGGACTCACTGCACTGCATCCCCAGTGGTGCCAGTGCACTCTCTGGACTCACGGCACTGCATCACCAGTGGTGCCAGTGCACTCTGTTTACTCACTGCACTGCATCCCCAGTGGTGCCATTGCGCTCTCTGGACTCACTGCACTGCATTCCCAGTTGTGCCAGTGCAATCTCTGGACTCACTACAGTACAGCTCCAATGGTGCCAGTGCACTCTCTGGACTCACTGCACTGCATCCTCAGTGGTGCCAGTGCACACACTGGACTCCTTGCACTGCATCCCCAGTGGTGCCAGTGCACTCTGTGGACTCACTGCAGTGCATCCCCAGTGTTGCCAGTGCACTCTCTGGACTCACTGCACTGCATCCCCAGTGGTGCCAGTGCACTCTCTGGAGTCACTGCAGTGCATTCCCAGTGGTGCCAGTGCACTCTCTGGACTCACTGCAGTGCATCCCCAGTGGTGCCAGTGCACTCTCTGGACTCACTGCACTGCATCCCCAGTGGTTCCAGGGCACTCTCTGGACTCACTGCACTGCATCCCCAGTGGTGCCAGTGCACTCTCTGGACTCACTGCAGTGCATTCCCTGTGGTGCCAATACACTCTATGGAGTCACTGCACTGCATCCCCAGTGGTGCCAGTGCACTCTCTGGACTCACTGCACTGCATCCCCAGTGGTGCCAGTGCACTCTCTGGACTCACTGCAGTGCATCCCCAGTGGTGCCAGTGCACTCTTTGGACTCACTGCACTTCATCCCCAGTGGTGCCAGTGCACTCTCTGGAGACACTGCAGTGCATATCCTCTAGTGCCAGGGCACCTACTGGACTCACTGCAGTATATCCCCTGTGGGGCCAGTGCACTCTCTGGACTCACTGCACTGCATCCCCAGTGGTGCCAGTGCAGTCTCTGGACTCACTGCACTCCATCCCCACTGGTGCCAGTACACTCTCAGGACTCACTGCACTGCATCCCCAGTGGTGCCAGTGCACTCTCTGGACTCACTGCCCTGCATCCCCAGTGGTGCCAGTGCACTCTCTGGACTCACTGCACTGCATCCCCAGTGCTGCCAGTGCACTCTATGGACTCACTGCACTGCATCCCCAGTGGTGCCAGTGCACTCTCTGGACTCACTGCACTGCATCCCCAGTGGTGCCAGTGCACTCTCTGGACTCACTGCACTGCATCCTCAGTGGTGCCAGTGCACACACTGGACTCCTTGCACTGCATCCCCAGTGGTGCCAGTGCACTCTGTGGACTCACTGCAGTGCATCCCCAGTGTTGCCAGTGCACTCTCTGGACTCACTGCACTGCATCCCCAGTGGTGCCAGTGCACTCTCTGGAGTCACTGCACTGCATCTCCAGTGGTGCCAGTGCACTCTCTGTACTCACTGCACTGCATCCCCAGTGGTGCCAGTGCACTCTCTGGACTCACTGCAGTGCATCCTCACTGGTGCCAGTGCACTCTCTGGAGTCACTGCACTGCATCCCCAGTGGAGCCAGTGCAATCTCTGGACTCACTGCACTGCATCCCCAGTGGTGCCAGTGCACTCTCTGGACTCACGGCACTGGATCCACAGTGGTGCCAGTGAACGCTGTGGACTCACTGCACTGCATCCCCAGTGGTGCCAGTGCACTCTCTGGACTCACTGCAGTGCATTCCCTGTGGTGCCAGTACACTCTCTGGACTCACTGCACTGCATCCCCAGTGGTGCCAGTGCAATATCTGGACTCACGGCACTGCATCACCAGTGGTGCCAGGGCACTCTCTGGAGTCACTGCAGTGCATTCCCAGTGGTGCCAGTGCACTCTGTGGACTCACTGCACTGCATCCCCAGTGGTGCCAGTGCACTCTCTGGACTCACTGCACTGCATCCCCAGTGGCGCCAGTGCACTCTCTGGACTCACCGCACTGCATAACCAGTGGTGCCAGTGCACTCTGTTTACTCACTGCACTGCATCCCCAGTGGTGCCAGTGCGCTCTCTGGACTCACTGCACTGCATTACCATTTGTGCCAGGGCACTCTCTGGAGTCACCGCAGTGCATTCCCAGTGGTGCCAGTGCACTCTCTGGACTCACTGCACTGCATCCCCAGAGGTGCCAGGGCACTCTCTGGACTCACTGCACTTCATCCCCAGTGGTGCCCGTGCACTCTCTGGACTCACTGCACTGCATCCCCAGTGGTGCCAGTGCACTCTCTGGACTCCCTGCACTGCATCCCCAGTGGTGCCAGTGCACTCTCTGGAGTCACTGCACTGCATCCCCAGTGGTGCCAGTGCACTCTCTGGACTCACTGCACTTCATCCCCAGTGGTGCCAGTGCACTCTCTGGAGACACTGCAGTGCATATCCTCTAGTGCCAGGGCACCCTCTGGACTCACTGCAGTATATCCCCTGTGGGGCCAGTGCACTCTCTGGACTCACTGCACTGCATCTCCAGTGGTGCCAGTGCAGTCTCTGGACTCACTGCACTCCATCCCCACTGGTGCCAGTACACTCTCAGGACTCACTGCACTACATCCCCAGTGGTGCCAGTGCACTCTCTGGACTCACTGCAGTGCATCACCACTGGTGCCAGTGCACTCTCTGGAGTCACTACACTGCATCCCCAGTGGTGCCAGTGCACTCTCTGGAGTCACTGCACTGCATCCCCAGTGGTGCCAGTGCACTCTCTGGCCTCACTGCAGTGCATCCCCAGTGGTGCCAGTGCACTCTCTGGACTCACTACACTGCATCCCCAGTGGTGCCAGTGCACTCTCTGGACTCACTGCACTGCATCCCCAGTGGTGCCTGTGCACTCTCTGGACTCACTGCACTGCATTCCCAGTGGTGCCAGTGTACTCTCTGGACTCATTGCACTGCATCCCCAGTGGTGCCAGTGCACTCTCTGGACTCACTGCACTGCATCCCCAGTGGCGCCAGTGCACTCTCTGGACTCACTGCACTGCATCCCCAGTGGTGCCAGTGCACTCTCTGGACTCACGGCACTGCATCACCAGTGGTACCAGTGCACTCTGTTTACTCACTGCACTGCATCCCCAGTGGTGCCATTGCGCTCTCTGGACTCACTGCACTGCATTCCCAGTTGTGCCAGGGCACTCTCTGGAGTCACTGCAGTGCATTCCCTGTGGTGCCAGTGCACTCTCTGGACTCACTGCACTGCATCCCCAGTGGTGCCAGGGCACTCTCTGGACTCACTGCACTGCATCCCCAGTGGTGCCACTGCACTCTCTGGACTCACGGCACTGGATCCACAGTGGTGCCAGTGAACTCTGTGGACTCACTGCACTGCATCACCAGTGGTGCCAGTGCACTCTCTGGACTCACTGCAGTGCATTCCCAGTGGTGCCAGTACACTCTCTGGACTCACTGCACTGCATCCCCAGTGGTGCCAGTGCACTATCTAGACTCACGGCGCTGCATCACCAGTGGTGCCAGTGCAATCTCTGGACTCACTACAGTACAGCTCCAGTGGTGCCAGTGCACTCTCTGGACTCACTGCACTGCAATCCCAGTGGTGCCAGTGCACTCTCTGGAGTCACTGCACTGCATCCCCAGTGGTGCCAGTGCACTCTCTGGACTCACTGCTGTGTATTCCCAGTGGTGCCAGTGCACTCTCTGGACTCACTGCAGTCCATGCCCACTGGTGCCAGTGCACTCTCTGGACCCTCTGCTCTGCATCCCCAGTGGTGCCAGTGCACTCTCTGGACTCACTGCACTGCATCCCCAGTGGTGCCAGTGCACTCTCTGGACTCACTGCACTGCATCCCCAGTGGTGCCAGTGCACTCTCTGGACTCACTGCACTGCATCCCCAGTGGTGCCAGTGCACACACTGGACTCCCTGCACTGCATCACCACTGGTGCCAGTGCACTCTCTGTACTCACTGCAGTGCATCCCCAGTGTTGCCAGTGCAGTCTCTGGACTCACTGCACTGCATCCCCAGTGGTGCCAGTGCACTCTGTTTACTCACTGCACTGCATCCCCAGTGGTGCCAGTGCGCTCTCTGGACTCACTGCACTGCATTACCATTTGTGCCAGGGCACTCTCTGGAGTCACTGCAGTGCATTCCCAGTGGTGCCAGTGCACTCTCTGGACTCACTGCACTGCATCCCCAGAGGTGCCAGGGCACTCTCTGGACTCACTGCACTGCGTCCCCAGTCGTGCCAGTGCACTCTCTGGACTCACGGCACTGCATCCCCAGTGCTGCTAGTGCACTCTCTGGAGTCACTGCACTGCATCCCCACTGGGGCCAGTGCACTCTCTGGACTCACTGCACTGCATCCTCAGTGATGCCAGTATACACACTGGACTCACTGCACTGCATCCCCAGTGGTGACAGTGCACTCTCTGGACTCACTGCACTGCATCCCCAGTGGTGCCATTGCACTCTCTGGAGTCACTGCACTGCATCCCAAGTGGTGCCAGTGCACTCTCTGGACTCACTGCACTTCATCCCCAGTGGTGCCAGTGCACTCTCTGGAGACACTGCAGTGCATATCCTCTAGTGCCAGGGCACCCTCTGGACTCACTGCAGTATATCCCCTGTGGGGCCAGTGCACTCTCTGGACTCACTGCACTGCATCTCCAGTGGTGCCAGTGCAGTCTCTGGACTCACTGCACTCCATCCCCACTGGTGCCAGTACACTCTCTGGACTCACTGCAGTGCATCACCACTGGTGCCAGTGCACTCTCTGGAGTCACTACACTGCATCCCCAGTGGTGCCAGTGCACTCTCTGGAGTCACTACACTGCATCCCCAGTGGTGCCAGTGCACTCTCTGAAGTCACTGCAGTACATCCCCAGTGGTGCCAGTGCACTCTCTGGACTCACTACACTGCATCCCCAGTGGTGCCAGTGCACTCTCTGGACTCACTGCACTGCATCCCCAGTGGTGCCTGTGCACTCTCTGCACTCACTGCTCTGCATTCCCAGTGGAGCCAGTGCACTCTCTGGACTCATTGCACTGCATCCCCAGTGGTGCCAGTGCACTCTCTGGACTCACTGCACTGCATCCCCAGTGGCGCCAGTGCACTCTCTGGACTCACTGCACTGCATCCCCAGTGGTGCCAGTGCACTCTCTGGACTCACGGCACTGCATCACCAGTGGTGCCAGTGCACTCTGTTTACTCACTGCACTGCTTCCCCAGTGGTGCCATTGCGCTCTCTGGACTCACTGCACTGCATTCCCAGTTGTGCCAGGGCACTCTCTGGAGTCACTGCAGTGCATTCCCTGTGGTGCCAGTGCACTCTCTGGACTCACTGCACTGCATCCCCAGTGGTGCCAGGGCACTCTCTGGACTCACTGCACTGCATCCCCAGTGGTGCCACTGCACTCTCTGGACTCACGGCACTGGATCCACAGTGGTGCCAGTGAACTCTGTGGACTCACTGCACTGCATCACCAGTGGTGCCAGTGCACTCTCTGGACTCACTGCAGTGCATTCCCAGTGGTGCCAGTACTCTCTCTGGACTCACTGCACTGCATCCCCAGTGGTGCCAGTGCACTCTCTGGACTCACGGCACTGCATCACCAGTGGTGCCAGTGCACTCTCTGGACTCACTACAGTACAGCTCCAATGGTGCCAGTGCACTCTCTGGACTCACTGCACTGCATCCCCAGTGGTGCCAGTGCACTCTCTGGACTCACTGCACTGCATCCCCAGTGGTGCCAGTACACTCTCTGGACTCACTGCACTGCATCCCCAGTGGTGCCAGTGCACTCTCTGGACTCACGGCACTGCATCACCAGTGGTGCCAGTGCAATCTCTGGACTCACTACAGTACAGCTCCAATGGTGCCAGTGCACTCTCTGGACTCACTGCACTGCATCCCCAGTGGTGCCAGTGCACTCTCTGGACTCACTGCACTGCATCCCCAGTGGTGCCAGTGCACTCTCTGGACTCACTGCTGTGTATTCCCAGTGGTGCCAGTGCACTCTCTGGACTCACTGCAGTGCATGCCCACTGGTGCCAGTGCACTCTCTGGACCCTCTGCCCTGCATCCCCAGTGGTGCCAGTGCACTCTCTGGACTCACTGCACTGCATCCCCAGTGCTGCCAGTGCACTCTCTGGACTCACTGCACTGCATCCCCAGTGGTGCCAGTGCACTCTCTGGACTCACTGCACTGCATCCCCAGTGGTGCCAGTGCACTCTCTGGACTCACTGCACTGCATCCTCAGTGGTGCCAGTGCACTCTCTGGACTCCCTGCACTGCATCCCCAGTGGTGCCAGTGCACTCTCTGTACTCACTTCAGTGCATACCCAGTGTTGCCAGTGCAGTCTCTGGACTCACTGCACTGCATCCCCAGTGGTGCCAGTGCACTCTCTGTACTCACTGAACTTCATCCCCAGTGGTGCCAGTGCACTCTCTGTACTCACTGAACTGCATCCCCAGTGGTGCCAGTGCACTCTCTGGACTCACTGCAATGCATTACCAGTGGTGCCAGTGCACTCTCTGTAGTCACTGCACTGCATCCCCAGTGGTGCCAGTGCACTCTCTGGACTCACTGCAGTGCATCCCCAGTGGTGCCAGTGCACTCTCTGGAGTCACTGCACTGCATCCCCAGTGGAGCCAGTGCAATTTCTGGACTCACTGCACTGCATTACCAGTGGTGCCAGTGCACTCTATGGACTCACTGCACTGCATACCCAGTGGTGCCTGTGCACTCTCTGGACTCACTGCACGGCATTCCCAGTGGTGCCAGTGCACTCTCTGTAGTCACTGCACTGCATCCCCAGTGGTGCCAGTGCACTCTCTGGAGTCACCGGGGTGCATCCCCAGTGGCGCCAGTGCACTCTCTGGACTCACTGCACTGCATCCCCATTGGTGCCAGTGCACTCTCTGGACTCACGGCACTGCATCACCAGTGGTGCCAGTGCACTCTCTGGACTCACTGCACTGCATTCCCAGTTGTGCCAGGGCACTCTCTGGAGTCACTGCAGTGCATTCCCAGTGGTGCCAGTGCACTCTCTGGACTCACTGCACTGCATTACCAGTGGTGCCAGTGCACTCTCTGGACTCACTGCACTGCATCCCCAGTGGTTCCAGGGCACTCTCTGGACTCACTGCACTGCATCCCCAGTGGTGCCAGTGCACTCTCTGGACTCACTGCAGTGCATTCCCTGTGGTGCCAGTACACTCTCTGGACTCACTGCACTGCATCCCCAGTGGTGCCAGTGCACTCTCTGGACTCACTGCAGTGCATGCCCACTGGTGCCAGTGCACTCTCTGGACCCTCTGCCCTGCATCCCCAGTGGTGCCAGTGCACTCTCTGGACTCACTGCACTGCATCCCCAGTGCTGCCAGTGCACTCTCTGGACTCACTGCACTGCATCCCCAGTGGTGCCAGTGCACTCTCTGGACTCACTGCACTGCATCCCCAGTGGTGCCAGTGCACTCTCTGGACTCACTGCACTGCATCCTCAGTGGTGCCAGTGCACTCTCTGGACTCCCTGCACTGCATCCCCAGTGGTGCCAGTGCACTCTCTGTACTCACTTCAGTGCATACCCAGTGTTGCCAGTGCAGTCTCTGGACTCACTGCACTGCATCCCCAGTGGTGCCAGTGCACTCTCTGTACTCACTGAACTTCATCCCCAGTGGTGCCAGTGCACTCTCTGTACTCACTGAACTGCATCCCCAGTGGTGCCAGTGCACTCTCTGGACTCACTGCAATGCATTACCAGTGGTGCCAGTGCACTCTCTGTAGTCACTGCACTGCATCCCCAGTGGTGCCAGTGCACTCTCTGGACTCACTGCAGTGCATCCCCAGTGGTGCCAGTGCACTCTCTGGAGTCACTGCACTGCATCCCCAGTGGAGCCAGTGCAATTTCTGGACTCACTGCACTGCATTACCAGTGGTGCCAGTGCACTCTATGGACTCACTGCACTGCATACCCAGTGGTGCCTGTGCACTCTCTGGACTCACTGCACGGCATTCCCAGTGGTGCCAGTGCACTCTCTGTAGTCACTGCACTGCATCCCCAGTGGTGCCAGTGCACTCTCTGGAGTCACCGGGGTGCATCCCCAGTGGCGCCAGTGCACTCTCTGGACTCACTGCACTGCATCCCCATTGGTGCCAGTGCACTCTCTGGACTCACGGCACTGCATCACCAGTGGTGCCAGTGCACTCTCTGGACTCACTGCACTGCATTCCCAGTTGTGCCAGGGCACTCTCTGGAGTCACTGCAGTGCATTCCCAGTGGTGCCAGTGCACTCTCTGGACTCACTGCACTGCATTACCAGTGGTGCCAGTGCACTCTCTGGACTCACTGCACTGCATCCCCAGTGGTTCCAGGGCACTCTCTGGACTCACTGCACTGCATCCCCAGTGGTGCCAGTGCACTCTCTGGACTCACTGCAGTGCATTCCCTGTGGTGCCAGTACACTCTCTGGACTCACTGCACTGCATCCCCAGTGGTGCCAGTGCACTCTCTGGACTCACTGCAGTGCATGCCCACTGGTGCCAGTGCACTCTCTGGACCCTCTGCCCTGCATCCCCAGTGGTGCCAGTGCACTCTCTGGACTCACTGCACTGCATCCCCAGTGCTGCCAGTGCACTCTCTGGACTCACTGCACTGCATCCCCAGTGGTGCCAGTGCACTCTCTGGACTCACTGCACTGCATCCCCAGTGGTGCCAGTGCACTCTCTGGACTCACTGCACTGCATCCTCAGTGGTGCCAGTGCACTCTCTGGACTCCCTGCACTGCATCCCCAGTGGTGCCAGTGCACTCTCTGTACTCACTTCAGTGCATACCCAGTGTTGCCAGTGCACTCTCTGGACTCACTGCACTGCATCCCCAGTGGTGCCAGTGCACTCTCTGTACTCACTGAACTTCATCCCCAGTGGTGCCAGTGCACTCTCTGTACTCACTGAACTGCATCCCCAGTGGTGCCAGTGCACTCTCTGGACTCACTGCAATGCATTACCAGTGGTGCCAGTGCACTCTCTGTAGTCACTGCACTGCATCCCCAGTGGTGCCAGTGCACTCTCTGGACTCACTGCAGTGCATCCCCAGTGGTGCCAGTGCACTCTCTGGAGTCACTGCACTGCATCCCCAGTGGAGCCAGTGCAATTTCTGGACTCACTGCACTGCATTACCAGTGGTGCCAGTGCACTCTATGGACTCACTGCACTGCATACCCAGTGGTGCCTGTGCACTCTCTGGACTCACTGCACGGCATTCCCAGTGGTGCCAGTGCACTCTCTGTAGTCACTGCACTGCATCCCCAGTGGTGCCAGTGCACTCTCTGGAGTCACCGGGGTGCATCCCCAGTGGCGCCAGTGCACTCTCTGGACTCACTGCACTGCATCCCCATTGGTGCCAGTGCACTCTCTGGACTCACGGCACTGCATCACCAGTGGTGCCAGTGCACTCTCTGGACTCACTGCACTGCATTCCCAGTTGTGCCAGGGCACTCTCTGGAGTCACTGCAGTGCATTCCCAGTGGTGCCAGTGCACTCTCTGGACTCACTGCACTGCATTACCAGTGGTGCCAGTGCACTCTCTGGACTCACTGCACTGCATCCCCAGTGGTTCCAGGGCACTCTCTGGACTCACTGCACTGCATCCCCAGTGGTGCCAGTGCACTCTCTGGACTCACTGCAGTGCATTCCCTGTGGTGCCAGTACACTCTCTGGACTCACTGCACTGCATCCCCAGTGGTGCCAGTGCACTCTCTGGACTCACTGCAGTGCATCCCCAGTGGTGCCAGTGCACTCTCTGGACTCACTGCAGTGTATTCCCATTGGTGCCAGTGCACTCTTTAGCATCACTGCAGTGCATCCCCAGTGGTGCCAGTGCACTCTCTGGACTCACTGCACTGCATCCCCAGTGGTGCCAGTGCACTCTCTGGACTCACTGCACTGCATCCCCAGTGGTGCCAGTGCACTCTCTGGACTCACTGCACTGCATCTCCAGTGGTGCCACTGCACTCTCTGGACTCACTGCACTGCATGCCCACTGGTGCCAGTGCACACACTGGACTCCCTGCACTGCATCCCCAGTGGTGCCAGTGCACTCTCTGGACTCACTGCACTGCATCCCCAGTGGTGGCAGTGCACTCTCTGGACTCACTGCACTTCATCTCCAGTGGTGCCAGTGCACTCTCTGGAGACACTGCAGTGCATATCCTCTAGTGCCAGGGCACCCTCTGGACTCACTGCAGTATATCTCTTGTGGTGCCAGTGCACTCTCTGGACTCACGGCACTGCATCCCCAGTGTTGCTAGTGCACTCTCTGGAGTCACTGCACTGCATCCCCAGTGGGGCCAGTGCACTCTCTGGACTCACTGCACTGCATCCCCAGTGGTGCCAGTGCACTCTCTGGACTCACTGCACTGCATCCCCAGTGGTGCCAGTGCACTCTCTGCACTCACTGCACTGCATCCTCAGTGGTGCCAGTGCACACACTGGACTCCCTTTACTGCATCCCCAGTGGTGCCAGTGCACTCTCTGGACTCACTGCACTGCATCCCCAGTGGTGCCAGGGCACTCTCTGGAGTCACTGCAGTGCATCCCCAGTGGTGGCAGTGCACTCTCTGCACTCACTGCACTGCATCCCCACTGGTGCCAGTGCACTCTCTGCACTCACTGCACTGCATCCCCAGTGGTGCCAGTGCACTCTCTGGAGACACTGCAGTGCATATCCTCTAGTGCCAGGGCACCCTCTGGACCCACTGCAGTGTATCCCCTGTGGGGCCAGTGCACTCTCAGGACTCACTGCACTGCATCCCCAGTGGTGCCAGTGCACTCTCTGGACTCACTGCACTGCATCCCCAGTGGTGCCAGTGCACTCTCAGGACTCACTGCACTGCATCCCCAGTGGTGCCAGTGCACTCTCTGGACTCACTGCACTGCATCCCCAGTGGTGACAGTGCACTATCTGGACTCACTGCACTGCATCCCCAGTGGTGCCAGTGCACTCTCTGCACTCACTGCACTGCATCCCCAGTGCTGCCTGTACACTCTCTGGACTCACTGCACTGCATCCCCAAAGGTGCCAGTACACTCTCTGAAGTCACTGCACTGCATCCCCACTCGTTACAGTGCACTCTCTGGACTCACTGCAGTGCATCCCCAGTGGTGCCAGTGCACTCTCTGGACTCACTGCACTGCATCCCCACTGGTGCCAGTACACTCTCTGGACTCACTGCACTGCATCCCCAGTGGTGCCAGTGCACTCTGTGGACTCACTTCAGTGCATCCCCATTGTTGCCAGTGCACTCTATGGACTCACTGCACTGCATCCCCAGTGGTGCCAGTGCACTCTATGGACTCACTGCACTGCATCCCCAGTGGTGCCACTGCACTCTCTGGACTCACTGCACTGCATCCCCACTGGGGCCAGTGCACTCTGTGGACTCACTTCAGTGCATCCCCATTGTTGCCAGTGCACTCTCTGGACTCACTGCACTGCATCCCCAGTGGTGCCAGTGCACTCTATGGACTCACTGCACTGCATCCCCAGTGCTGCCTGTACACTCTCTGGACTCACTGCACTGCATCCCCAAAGGTGCCAGTGCACTCTCTGAAGTCACTGCACTGCATTCCCAGTTGTGCCAGTGCAATCTCTGGACTCACTACAGTACAGCTCCAATGGTGCCAGTGCACTCTCTGGACTCACTGCACTGCATCCTCAGTGGTGCCAGTGCACACACTGGACTCCTTGCACTGCATCCCCAGTGGTGCCAGTGCACTCTGTGGACTCACTGCAGTGCATCCCCAGTGTTGCCAGTGCACTCTCTGGACTCACTGCACTGCATCCCCAGTGGTGCCAGTGCACTCTCTGGAGTCACTGCAGTGCATTCCCAGTGGTGCCAGTGCACTCTCTGGACTCACTGCAGTGCATCCCCAGTGGTGCCAGTGCACTCTCTGGACTCACTGCACTGCATCCCCAGTGGTTCCAGGGCACTCTCTGGACTCACTGCACTGCATCCCCAGTGGTGCCAGTGCACTCTCTGGACTCACTGCAGTGCATTCCCTGTGGTGCCAATACACTCTCTGGAGTCACTGCACTGCATCCCCAGTGGTGCCAGTGCACTCTCTGGACTCACTGCACTGCATCCCCAGTGGTGCCAGTGCACTCTCTGGACTCACTGCAGTGCATCCCCAGTGGTGCCAGTGCACTCTTTGGACTCACTGCACTTCATCCCCAGTGGTGCCAGTGCACTCTCTGGAGACACTGCAGTGCATATCCTCTAGTGCCAGGGCACCTACTGGACTCACTGCAGTATATCCCCTGTGGGGCCAGTGCACTCTCTGGACTCACTGCACTGCATCCCCAGTGGTGCCAGTGCAGTCTCTGGACTCACTGCACTCCATCCCCACTGGTGCCAGTACACTCTCAGGACTCACTGCACTGCATCCCCAGTGGTGCCAGTGCACTCTCTGGACTCACTGCCCTGCATCCCCAGTGGTGCCAGTGCACTCTCTGGACTCACTGCACTGCATCCCCAGTGCTGCCAGTGCACTCTATGGACTCACTGCACTGCATCCCCAGTGGTGCCAGTGCACTCTCTGGACTCACTGCACTGCATCCCCAGTGGTGCCAGTGCACTCTCTGGACTCACTGCACTGCATCCTCAGTGGTGCCAGTGCACACACTGGACTCCTTGCACTGCATCCCCAGTGGTGCCAGTGCACTCTGTGGACTCACTGCAGTGCATCCCCAGTGTTGCCAGTGCACTCTCTGGACTCACTGCACTGCATCCCCAGTGGTGCCAGTGCACTCTCTGGAGTCACTGCACTGCATCTCCAGTGGTGCCAGTGCACTCTCTGTACTCACTGCACTGCATCCCCAGTGGTGCCAGTGCACTCTCTGGACTCACTGCAGTGCATCCTCACTGGTGCCAGTGCACTCTCTGGAGTCACTGCACTGCATCCCCAGTGGAGCCAGTGCAATCTCTGGACTCACTGCACTGCATCCCCAGTGGTGCCAGTGCACTCCATGGACTCACTGCCTTGCATACCCAGTGGTGCCTGTGCACTCTCTGGACTCACTGCACTGCATCCTCAGTGGTGCCAGTGCACTCTCTGGACTCACTGCACTGCATCCCCAGTGGTGCCAGTGCACTCTCTGGAGTCACCGGGGTGCATCCCCAGTGGCGCCAGTGCACTCTCTGGACTCACTGCACTGCATCCCCATTGCTGCCAGTGCACTCTCAGGAGTCACTGCAGTGCATCCCCACTGGGGCCAGTGCACTCTCTGGACTCACTGCACTGCATCCCCACTGGGGCCAGTGCACTCTCTGGACTCACTGCACTGTATCCCCAGTGGTGCCAGTGCACTCTCTGGACTCACTGCACTGCATCCCCAGTGGCGCCAGTGCACTCTCTGGACACACCGCACTCAATCCCCAGTGGTGCCAGTGCACTCTCTGGACTCACGGCACTGCATCACCAGTGGTGCCAGTGCACTCTATTTACTCACTGCACTGCATCCCCAGTGGTGCCAGTGCGCTCTCTGGACTCACTGCACTGCATCACCAGTGGTGCCAGGGCACTCTCTGGACTCACTGCACTGCATCCCCAGTGGTGCCAGTGCACTCTCTGGACTCACTGCAGTGCATCCCCAGTGGTGCCAGTACACTCTTTGGACTCACTGCACTTCATCCCCAGTGGTGCCAGTGCACTCTCTGGAGACACTGCAGTGCATATCCTCTAGTGCCAGGGCACCCTCTGGACTCACTGCAGTGCATCCCCTGTGGGGCCAGTGCACTCTCTGGACTCACTGCACTGCATCCCCACTGGTGCCAGTGCAGTCTCTGGACTCACTGCACTCCATCCCCACCGGTGCCAGTACACTCTCAGGACTCACTGCACTGCATCCCCAGTGGTGCCAGTGCACTATCTGGACTCATTGCAGTGCATCCCCAGCGGTGCCAGTGCACTCTCTGGACTCACTGCACTGCATCCCCAGTGGTGCCAGTGCACTCTCTGGACTCACTGCAGTGCATCCCCAGTGGTGCCTGTACACTCTCTGGACTCCCTGCACTGCATCACCAGTGGTGCCAGTGCACTCTCTGGACTCACTGCACTGCATCCCCAGTGGTGCCAGGGCACTCTCTGGACTTACTGCAGTGCATCCCCACTGGTGCCAGTGCACTCTCTGGACTCACTGCACTCCATCCCCACTGGTGCCAGTACACTCTCAGGACTCACTGCACTGCATCCCCAGTGGTGCCAGTTGACTCTCTGGACTCACTGCAGTGCATCCCCAGTGGTGCTAGTGCACTCTTTAGACTCACTGCAGTGCATCCCCAGTGGTGCCTGTGCACTCTCTGGAGTCACTGCACTGCATCCCCAGTGGTGCCAGTGTACTCTATGGACTCACTGCACTGCATCCCCAGTGGTGCCAGTGCACTCACTGGACTCACTGCACTGCATCCCCAGTGGTGCCAGTGCACTCTCTGGACTCACTGCAGTGTATTCCCAGTGGTGCCAGTGCACTCTTTAGCATCACTGCAGTGCATCCCCTGTGGTGCCAGTGCACTCTCTGGACCCTCTGGACTGCATCCCCAGTGGTGCCAGTGCACTCTCTGGACTCACTGCACTGCATCCCCACTGGTGCCAGTGCACTCTCTGGACTCACTGCACTGCATCCCCAGTGGTGCCAGTGCACTCTCTGGACTCACTGCACTGCATCCTCATAGGTGCCAGTGCACACACTGGACTCCCTGCACTGCATCCCCACTGGTGCCAGTGCACTCTCTGGACTCACTGCACTGCATCCCCAGTGGTGCCAGGGCACTCTCTGGACTCCCTGCAGTGCATCCCCAGTGGTGCCAGTGCAATCTCTGCACTCACTGCACTGCATCCCCAGTGGTGCCAGTGCACTCTCTGGAGACACTGCAGTGCATATCCTCTAGTGCCAGGGCACCCTCTGGACTCACTGCAGTGTATCCCCTGTGGGGCCAGTGCACTCTCTGGACTCACTGCACTGCATCCCCAGTGGTGCCAGTGCACTCTCTGGACTCACTGCACTGCATCCCCAGTGGTGCCAGTGCACTATCTGGACTCATTGCAGTGCATCCCCAGTGGTGCCAGTGCACTCTCTGGACTCACTGCACTGCATCCCCAGTGGTGCCAGTGCACTCTCTGGACTCACTGCAGTGCATCCCCAGTGGTGCCTGTACACTCTCTGGACTCACTGCACTGCATCCCCAAAGGTGCCAGTGCACTCTCTGAACTCACTGCACTGCATCCCCACTGGTGCCAGTGCACTCTCTGGACTCACTGCACTGCATCCCCAGTGGTGCCAGTGTACTCTATGGACTCACTGCACTGCATCCCCAGTGGTGCCAGTGCACTCTCTGGACTCACTGCACTGCATCCCCAGTGGTGCCAGTGCACTCTCTGGACTCACTGCTGTGTATTCCCAGTGGGGCCAGTGCACTCTTTAGCATCACTGCAGTGCATCCCCAGTGGTGCCAGTGCACTCTCTGGACCCTCTGGACTGCATCCCCAGTGGTGCCAGTGCAGTCTCTGGACTCACTGCACTGCATCCCCAGTGGTGCCAGTGCACTCTCTGGACTCGCTGCACTGCATCCTCAGTGGTGCCAGTGCACACAGTGGACTCCCTGCACTGCATCCCCAGTGGTGCCAGTGCACTCTATGGACTCACTGCACTGCATCCCCAGTGGTGCCAGTGCACTCTCTGGACTCACTGCACTGCATCCCCAGTGGTGCCAGTGCACTCTCTGGACTCACTGCACTGCATCCTCAGTGGTGCCAGTGCACACACTGGACTCCTTGCACTGCATCCCCAGTGGTGCCAGTGCACTCTGTGGACTCACTGCAGTGCATCCCCAGTGTTGCCAGTGCACTCTCTGGACTCACTGCACTGCATCCCCAGTGGTGCCAGTGCACTCTCTGGAGTCACTGCACTGCATCTCCAGTGGTGCCAGTGCACTCTCTGTACTCACTGAACTGCATCCCCAGTGGTGCCAGTGCACTCTCTGGACTCACTGCACTGCATTACCAGTGGTGCCAGTGCACTCTCTGTAGTCACTGCACTGCATCCCCAGTGGTGCCAGGGCACTCTCTGGACTCACTGCAGTGCATCCTCACTGGTGCCAGTGCACTCTCTGGAGTCACTGCACTGCATCCCCAGTGGAGCCAGTGCAATCTCTGGACTCACTGCACTGCATCCCCAGTGGTGCCAGTGCACTCTATGGACTCACTGCCTTGCATACCCAGTGGTGCCTGTGCACTCTCTGGACTCACTGCACTGCATCCCCAGTGGTGCCAGTGCACTCTCTGGACTCACTGCACTGCATCCCCAGTGGTGCCAGTGCACTCTAAGGAGTCACTGGGGTGCATCCCCAGTGGCGCCAGTGCACTCTCTGGACTCACTGCACTGCATCCCCATTGGTGCCAGTGCACTCTCAGGAGTCACTGCAGTGCATCCCCTGTGGGGCCAGTGCACTCTCTGGACTCACTGCACTGCATCCCCAGTGGTGCCAGTGCACTCTCTGGAGTCACTGCAGTGCATTCCCAGTGGTGCCAGTGCACTCTCTGGACTCACTGCACTGCATCCCCAGTGGTGCCAGTGCACTCTCTGGACTCACTGCACTGCATCCCCAGTGGTTCCAGGGCACTCTCTGGACTCACTGTTCTGCATCCCCAGTGGTGCCAGTGCACTCTCTGGACTCACTGCAGTGCATCACCAGTGGTGCCAGTGCACTCTTTAGCATCACTGCAGTGCATCCCCAGTGGTGCCAGTGCACTCTCTGGACTCAGTGCAGTGCATCCCCAGTGGTGCCAGTGCACTCTCTGGACTCACTGCACTGCATCCCCAGTGGTGCCAGTGCACTCTCTGGACTCACTGCAGTGTATTCCCATTGGAGCCAGTGCACTCTTTAGCATCACTGCAGTGCATCCCCAGTGGTGCCAGTGCACTCTCTGCACTCACTGCACTGCATTCTCAGTGATGCCAGTGCACACACTGGACTCCCTTCACTGCATCCTCAGTGGTGCCAGTGCACTCTCTGGACTCACTGCAGTGCATCCCCAGTGGTGCCAGTGCACTCTCTGCACTCACTGCACTGCATCCCCAGTGGTGCCAGTGCACTCTCTGGAGACACTGCAGTGCATATCCTCTAGTGCCAGCGCACCCTCTGGACTCACTGCAGTGTATCCCCTGTGGGGCCAGTGCACTCTCTGGACTCACTGCACTGCATCCCCAGTGGTGTCAGTGCACTCTCTGGACTCACTGCACTGCATCCCCACTGGGGCCAGTGCACTCTCTGGACTCACTGAACTTCATCCGCAGTGGTGCCAGTGCACTCTCTGTACTCACTGCAGTGCATCCCCAGTGATGCCAGTGCACTCTCTGGACTCACTGCAGTGCATCCCCAGTGGTGCCAGTGCACTCTCTGTAGTCACTGCACTGCATCCCCAGTGGTGCCAGTGCACTCTCTGCAGTGCATCCCCAGTGGTCCCAGTGCACTCTCTGGAGTCACTGCACTGCATCCCCAGTGGAGCCAGTGCAATCTCTGGACTCACTGCACTGCATCCCCAGTGGTGCCAGTGCACTCTATGGACTCACTGCACTGCATCCCCAGTGGTGCCAGTGCACTCTCTGGACTCACTGCACTGCATTCCCAGTGGTGCCAGTGCACTCTCTGGACTCACTGCACTGCATCCCCAGTGGTGCCAGTGCACTCTCTGGAGTCACCGGGGTGCATCCCCAGTGGTGCCAGTGCACTCTCTGGACTCACTGCACTGCATCCCCATTGGTGCCAGTGCACTCTCTGGACTCACGGCACTGCATCACCAGTGGTGCCAGTGCACTCTATGGACTCACTGCACTGCATTCCCAGTTGTGCCAGGGCACTCTCTGGAGTCACTGCAGTGCATCCCCAGTGGTGCCAGTGCACTCTCTGGACTCACTGCACTGCATCCCCAGTGGTGCCAGTGCAATCTCTGGACTCACTACAGTACAGCTCCAATGGTGCCAGTGCACTCTCTGGACTCACTGCACTGCATCCCCAGTGGTGCCAGTGCACTCTCTGGACTCACTGCACTGCATCCCCAGTGGTGCCAGTGCACTCTCTGGACTCACTGCTGTGTATGCCCAGTGGTGCCAGTGCACTCTCTGGACCCTCTGCCCTACATCCCCAGTGGTGCCAGTGCACTCTATGGACTCACTGCACTGCATCCCCAGTGGTGCCAGTGCACTCTCTGGACTCACTGCACTGCATCCCCAGTGGTGCCAGTGCACTCTCTGGACTCACTGAATTGCATTCCCTGTGGTGCCAGTACACTCTCTGGACTCACTGCACTGCATCCCCAGTGGTGCCAGTGCACTCTCTGGACTCACGGCACTGCATCACCAGTGGTGCCAGTGCACTCTCTGGACTCACTGCACTGCATTCCCATTTGTGCCAGGGCACTCTCTGGAGTCACTGCAGTGCATTCCCAGTGGTGCCAGTGCACTCTCTGGACTCACTGCAGTGCATCCCCAGTGGTGCCAGTGCACTCTCTGGACTCACGGCACTGCATCCCCAGTGCTGCTAGTGCACTCTCTGGAGTCACTGCACTGCATCCCCAGTGGGGCCAGTGCACTCTCTGGACTCACTGCAGTGCATTCCCTGTGGTGCCAGTGCACTCTCTGGACTCCCTTCACTGCATCCCCAGTGTTGCCAGTGCACTCTCTGGACTCACTGCACTGCATCCCCAGTGGTGCCAGTGCACTCTCTGGACTCACTGCAGTGTATTCCCATTGGTGCCAGTGCACTCTTTAGCATCACTGCAGTGCATCCCCAGTGGTGCCAGTGCACTCTCTGGACTCACTGCACTGCATCCCCACTGGTGCCAGTGCACTCTCTGCACTCACTGCAGTGCATCCCCAGTGGTGCCAGTGCACTCTCTGCACTCACTGCACTGCATCCCCAGTGGTTCCAGTGCACTCTCTGCACTCACTGCACTGCATCCCCAGTGGTGCCAGTGCACTCTCCGGAGACACTGCAGTGCATATCCTCTAGTGCCAGGGCACCCTCTGGACTCACTGCAGTGTATCCCCTGTGGGGCCAGTGCACTCTCTGGACTCACTGCACTGCATCCCCAGTGGTGCCAGTGCACTCTCTGGACTCACTGCACTGCATCCCCAGTGGTGCCAGTGCACTCTCTGGACTCACTGAACTTCATCCCCAGTGGTGCCAGTGCACTCTCTGTACTCACTGAAGTGCATCCCCAGTGGTGCCAGTGCACTCTCTGGACTCACTGCACTGCATTACCAGTGGTGCCAGTGCACTCTCTGTAGTCACTGCACTGCATCCCCAGTGGTGCCAGTGCACTCTCTGCACTCACTGCAGTGCATCCCCACTGGTGCCAGCGCACTCTCTGGAGTCACTGCACTGCATCCCCAGTGGAGCCAGTGCAATCTCTGGACTCACTGCACTGCATTCCCAGTGGTGCCAGTGCACTCTATGGACTCACTGCACTGCATACCCAGTGGTGCGTGTGCACTCTCTGGACTCACTGCACTGCACTCCCAGTGGTGCCAGTGCACTCTCTGGACTCACTGCACTGCATCCCCAGTGGCGCCAGTGCACTCTCTGGACTCACTGCACTGCATCCCCATTGGTGCCAGTGCACTCTCTGGACTCACGGCACTGCATCCCCAGTGGTTCCAGGGCACTCTCTGGACTCACTGCACTGCAACCCCAGTGGTGCCAGTGCACTCTCTGGACTCACTGCAGTGCATTACCAGTGGTGCCAGTACACTCTCTGGACTCACTGCACTGCATCCCCAGTGGTGCCAGTGCACTCTCTGGACTCACTGCATTGCATCCCCATTGGTGCCAGGGCACTCTCTGGAGTCACTGCAGTGCATTCCCAGTGGTGCCAGTGCACTCTCTGGACTCACTGCACTGCATCCCCAGTGGTGCCAGTGCACTCTCTGGACTCACTGCACTGCATCCCCAGTGGTTCCAGGGCACTCTCTGGACTCACTGCACTGCAACCCCAGTGGTGCCAGTGCACTCTCTGGACTCACTGCAGTGCATTCCCTGTGGTGCCAGTACACTCTCTGGACTCACTGCACTGCATCCCCAGTGGTGCCAGTGCACTCTCTGGACTCACTGCACTGCATCCCCAGTGGTGCCAGTGCACTCTCTGGACTCACTGCAGTGTATTCCCATTGGTGTCAGTGCACTCTTTAGCATCACTGCAGTGCATCCCCAGTGGTGCCAGTGCACTCTCTGGACTCACTGCACTGCATCCAAAGTGGTGCCAGTGCACTCTCTGGACTCACTGCACTGCATCCCCACTGGTGCGAGTGCACACACTGGACTCCCTGCACTGCATCCCCAGTGGTGCCAGTGCACTTTCTGGACTCACTGCACTGCATCCCCAGTGGTGCCAGGGCACTCTCTGGACTCACTGCAGTGCATCCCCAGTGGTGGCAGTGCACTCTCTGGACTCACTGCACTGCATCCCCAGTGGTGCCAGTGCACTCTCTGGAGACACTGCAGTGCATGTCCTCTAGTGCCGGGGCACCCTCTGGACTCACTGCAGTATATCTCCTGTGGTGCCAGTGCACTCTCTGGACTCACTGCACTGCATCCCCAGTGGTTCCAGGGCACTCTCTGGACTCACTGCACTGCATCCCCAGTGGTGCCAGTGCACTCTCTGGACTCACGGCACTGCATCCCCAGTGCTGCTAGTGCACTCTCTGGAGTCACTGCACTGCATCCCCAGTGGGGCCAGTGCACTCTCTGGACTCACTGCAGTGCATTCCCTGTGGTGCCAGTGCACTCTCTGGACTCCCTTCACTGCATCCCCAGTGTTGCCAGTGCACTCTCTGGACTCACTGCACTGCATCCCCAGTGGTGCCAGGGCACTCTCTGGACTCACTGCAGTGCATCCCCAGTGCTGCCAGTGCACTCTCTGCACTCACTGCACTGCATCCCCAGTGGTGCCAGTGCACTCTCTGGACTCACTGCACTGCATCCCCAGTGGTGCCAGTGCACTCTCTGCACTCACTGCACTGCATCCCCACTGGTGCCAGTGCACTCTCTGCACTCACTGCACTGCATCCCCAGTGGTGCCAGTGCACTCTCTGGAGACACTGCAGTGCATATCCCCAGTGCCAGGGCACCCTCTGGACTCACTGCAGTGTATCCCCTGTGGGGCCAGTGCACTCTCTGGACTTACTGCACTGCATCCCCAGTGGTGCCAGTGCACTCTCTGGACTCACTGCACTGCATTACCAGTGGTGCCAGTGCACTCTCTGTAGTCACTGCACTGCATCCCCAGTGGTGCCAGTGCACTCTCTGCACTCACTGCAGTGCATCCCCAGTGGTGCCAGTGCACTCTCTGGAGTCACTGCACTGCATCCCCAGTGGAGCCAGTGCAATCTCTGGACTCACTGCACTGCATCCCCAGTGGTGCCAGTGCACTCTCTGGACTCACTGCACTGCATACCCAGTGGTGCGTGTGCACTCTCTGGACTCACTGCACTGCATCCCCAGTGGTGCCAGTGCACTCTCTGGACTCACTGCACTGCATCCCCAGTGCTGCCAGTGCACTCTCTGGAGTCACCGGGGTGCATCCCCAGTGGTGCCAGTGCCCTCTCTGGACTCACTGCACTGCATCCCCATTGGTGCCAGTGCACTCTCTGGACTCACGGCACTGCATCCCCAGTGGTTCCAGGGCACTCTCTGGACTCACTGCACTGCAACCCCAGTGGTGCCAGTGCACTCTCTGGACTCACTGCAGTGCATTCCCTGTGGTGCCAGTACACTCTCTGGACTCACTGCACTGCATCCCCAGTGGTGCCAGTGCACTCTCTGGACTCACTGCATTGCATCCCCATTGGTGCCAGGGCACTCTCTGGAGTCACTGCAGTGCATTCCCAGTGGTGCCAGTGCACTCTCTGGAATCACTGCACTGCATCCCCAGTGGTGCCAGTGCACTCTTTGGACTCACTGCACTTCATCCCCAGTGGTGCCAGTGCACTCTCTGGAGACACTGCAGTGCATGTCCTCTAGTGCCAGGGCACCCTCTGGACTCACTGCAGTATATCTCCTGTGGTGCCAGTGCACTCTCTGGACTCACTGCACTGCATCCCCAGTGGTTCCAGGGCACTCTCTGGACTCACTGCACTGCATCCCCAGTGGTGCCAGTGCACTCTCTGGACTCACGGCACTGCATCCCCAGTGCTGCTAGTGCACTCTCTGGAGTCACTGCACTGCATCCCCAGTGGGGCCAGTGCACTCTCTAGACTCACTGCAGTGCATTCCCTGTGGTGCCAGTGCACTCTCTGGACTCCCTTCACTGCATCCCCAGTGCTGCTCAGTGCACTCTCTGGACTCACTGCACTGCATCCCCAGTGGTGCCAGTGCACTCTATGGACTCACTGCACTGCATCCCCAGTGCTGCCAGTGCACTCTCTGCACTCACTGCACTGCATCCCCAGTGGTGCCAGTGCACTCTCTGGAGACACTGCAGTGCATATCCTCTAGTGCCAGGGCACCCTATGGACTCACTGCAGTGTATCCCCAGTGGGGCCAGTGCACTCTCAGGACTCACTGCACTGCATCCCCAGTGGTGCCAGTGCACTCTATGGACTCACTGCGCTGCATCCCCAGTGGTGCCAGTGCACTATCTGGACTCATTGCAGTGCATCCCCAGTGGTGCCAGTGCACTCTCTGGACTCACTACACTGCATCCCCACTGGTGCCAGTGCACTCTCTGCACTCACTGCACTGCATCCCCAGTGGTGGCTGTACACTCTCTGGACTCACTGCACTGCATCCCCAAAGGTGCCAGTGCACTCTCTGGACTCACGGCACTGCTCCATCCGCGGCAGCCGCTCCAGCCGCACCAGCCGCGGCATCCGCTCCAGCCTCGGCATCCGCTCCAGCCGCGTCAGCCGCTCCAGCCGCGATAGCCCCTCCAGCCGCTGCAGCCGCTCCAGCCGCGGCAGCCGCTCCAGCCGCTCCAGCCGCTCCAGCCGCTCCAGCCGCGGCAGCCGCTCCAGCCGCTCCAGCCGCGGCAGCCGCTCAGCCGCTCCAGCCGCGGCAGCCGCTCCAGCCGCGGCAGCCGCTCTAACCGCGGTAGCCGCTCCAGCCGCGGCAGCCGCTCCAGCCGCTCCAACCGCGGCAGCCGCTCCAGCCGCTACCGACTGGAGCGGCTGCCACGGCTGGAGCGGCTGCCGCGGTTGGAGCGGCTGCCGATGCTGGAGCGGATGCCGCGGTTGCAGCGGCTGGAGCGTTGCCACGGTTGCCGAGCGTCCGCGGCTGCCGCGGCTGGAGGGGGATCGGCTACAGCGACTGGAGCGGCTGACGCGGCTGGAGCGGCTGGAGCGGCTGGAGCGGATGCCGCGGCTAAGCGGCTGGAGCGGCTGCCGCAGCTGGAGCAGTGCAGTGAGTCCAGAGAGTGCAAAGACACCAGAAGGGGATGGAGTGCAGTGAGTCCAGAGACTGCACAGGCAACACTGGGGATGCACTGCAGTGAGTCCAGAGAGTGCCCTGGCAACACTGGGGATGCAGTGCAGTGACTCCAGAGAGTGCACTGGCACCACTGGGGATGCAGTGCAGTGATTCCAGAGAGTACACTGGCACCACTGGGGATGCACTGCAGTGAGTCCAGAGAGTGCACTGGCACCACTGGGGATGCAGTGCAGTGAGTCCAGAGAGTGCACTGGCACCACTGGAGATGCACTGCAGTGAATCCAGAGAGTGCAATGGCACGACTGGGAATGCAGTTCAGTGAGTCCAGAAAGACTGGCACCACTGCACTGACTCCATAGAGTGCACACTGGGGATGATGCACTGCAGTGATTCAGTGCAGTGACAGAGAGTGCACTGGCACCACTGGGGATGCAGTGCAGTGAGTCAGTGAGTCACAGAGAGAGTGCACTGGCACCACTGGGGATGTAGTGCAGTGAGTGAGAGTGCACTGCAGGGGATGAGTGAGTCCAGAGAGTGCACTGGCACCACTGGGGATGCACTGCAGGAGTCCATTGGCACTGCAGTGAGTCCAGAGAGTGCACTGTCACCAATGGGGATGCACTGCAGTGAGTCCAGAGAGTGCACTGGCACCACTGGGGATGCAGTGCAGTGAGTCCAGAGAGTGCACTGGCACCACTGGGGATGCACTGCAGTGAGTCCAGAGAGCGCACTGGCACCACTGGGGATGCAGTGCAGTGAGTCCAGAGAGTGCACTGGCACCACTGGGGATGCAGTGCAGGGAGTCCGGAGAGTGCACAGGCACATTGGGGATGCAGTGCAATGATTCCAGAGAGTGCACTGGCACCACTGGGGATGCAGTGCAGTGAGTCCAGAGAGTGCACTGGCACCATTGGGGATGCAGTGCAGTGAGTCCACAGAGTGCAGTGGCACCAGTGGGGATGCAATGCAGAGGGTCCAGAGAGTGCACTGGCACCACTGGTGATGCACTGCAGTGAGTCCAGAGAGTGCACTGGCACCACTGGGGATGCAGTTCAGTGAGTCCAGACAGTGCACTGGCAACACTGTGGATTCACTGCAGTGAGTCCAGAGAGTGCACTGGCACCACTGGGGATGCAGTGCAGTGAGTCCAGAGAGTGCACTAGCACCTCAGTGGCTGCATTGCAGTGAGTCCAGAGTGTGCAATGGCTCAACAGGGGATGCACTGCAGTGACTCCAGAGAGTCCACTGGCACCACTGGGGATGCACTGCAGTGAGTCCAGAGAGTGCAGTGGCACCATTGGGGATGCAGTGCTGTGAGTCCAGAGAGTGCACTGGCACCACTGGGGTTTTAGTGCAGTGAGTCCAGAGAGTGCCCTTGCACCACTGGGGATGCAGTGCAGTGAGTCCAGAGAGTGCACTGGCACTAGAGGATATGCACTGCAGTGTCTCCAGAGAGTGCACTGGCACCACTGGGGATGCAGTGCAGTGAGTCCAGAGAGTGCCCTGGCACCACTGGGGATGCAGTGCAGTGAGTCCAGAGAGTGCACTGGCAACACTGGTGATGCACTGCAGTAAGTCCAGAGAGTGCACTGGCACCACCGGGGATTCACTGCAGTGAGTTCAGAGAGTGCACTGGCACCACTGGGGATGCAGTGCAGTGAGTCCAGAGAGTGCACTGGCACCACTGGGGATGCAGCGCAGTGACTAAAGAGAGGGCACTGGCACCAGTGGGGATGCAATGCAGAGGGTCCAGAGAGTGCACTGGCACCACTGGAGATACACTGCAGTGAGTCCAGAGAGTGCACTGGCACCACTGGGGATGCAGTTCAGTGAGTCCAGACAGTGCACTGGCAACTGGGGATTTAGTGCAGTGAGTCCAGAGAGTGCACTGGCACCACTGGGGATTCACTGCAGTGAGTCCAGAGAGTGCACTGGCACCACTGGGGATGCAGTGCAGTGAGTCCAGAGAGTGCACTAGCACCTCAGTGGCTGCATTGCAGTGAGTCCAGAGTGTGCAATGGCTCAACAGGGGATGCACTGCAGTGACTCCAGAGAGTCCACTGGCACCACTGGGGATGCACTGCAGTGAGTCCAGAGAGTGCAGTGGCACCATTGGGGATGCAGTGCTGTGAGTCCAGAGAGTGCACTGGCACCACTGGGGTTTTAGTGCAGTGAGTCCAGAGAGTGCCCTTGCACCACTGGGGATGCAGTGCAGTGAGTCCAGAGAGTGCACTGGCACTAGAGGATATGCACTGCAGTGTCTCCAGAGAGTGCACTGGCACCACTGGGGATGCAGTGCAGTGAGTCCAGAGAGTGCCCTGGCACCACTGGGGATGCAGTGCAGTGAGTCCAGAGAGTGCACTGGCAACACTGGTGATGCACTGCAGTGAGTCCAGAGAGTGCACTGGCACCACCGGGGATTCACTGCAGTGAGTTCAGAGAGTGCACTGGCACCACTGGGGATGCAGTGCAGTGAGTCCAGAGAGTGCACTGGCACCACTGGGGATGCAGCGCAGTGACTAAAGAGAGGGCACTGGCACCAGTGGGGATGCAATGCAGAGGGTCCAGAGAGTGCACTGGCACCACTGGAGATGCACTGCAGTGAGTCGAGAGAGTGCACTGGCACCACTGGGGATGCAGTTCAGTGAGTCCAGAGAGTGCACTGGCAACACTGGGGATGCAGTTCAGTGAGTCCAGAGAGTGCACTGGCACCACCGGGGATGCACTGCAGTGAGTCCAGAGAGTGCACTGGTACCACTGGGGATGCAGTGCAGTGAGTCCAGAGTGTGCAATGGCTCAACAGGGGATGTACTGCAGTGACTCCAGAGAGTCCACTGGCACCACTGGGGATGCACTGCAGTGAGTCCAGAGAGTGCAGTGGCATCATTGGGGATGCAGTGCTGTGAATCCAGAGAGTGCACTGGCACCACTGGGGTTTTAATGCAGTGAGTCCAGAGAGTGCCCTTGCACCACTGGGGATACACTGCAGTGAGTCCAGAGAGTGCACTGGCACCAGAGGAGATGCACTGCAGTGTCTCCAGAGAGCGCACTGTGACCACTGGGGATGCAGTGCAGTGAGTCCAGAGAGTGCACTGGCACCACTGGGGATGCACTGCAGTGAGTCCATAGAGTGTACTGGCACCATTGGGGGGTGCACTGCAGTGGGTCCAGAGAGTGCACTGGCACCACTGGAGATGCACTGCAGTGAGTGCAGAGACTGCACTTGCACCACTGGGGATGCAATGCACTGAGTACAGAGACTGCACAGGCACCACTGGGGATGCAGTGCAGTGAGTCCAGAGAGTACACTGGCACCACCGGGGTTGCACTGCAGTGAGTCCAGATTGTGCACTGGCACCACTGGGGATGCAGTTCAGTGAGTCCAGAGAGTGCACTGGCACCACCGGGGATTCACTGCAGTGAGTCCAGAGAGTGCACTGGCACCAGTGGGGATGCAGTGCAGTGAGTCCAGAGAGTGCACTGGCACCTCAGGAGCTGCACTGCAGTGAGTCCAGAGAGCGCACTGGTACCACTGGGGATGCACTGCAGTGAGTCCAGAGAGTGCACTGGCACCACTAGGGGATGCAGTGCAGTGAGTCCAGAGAGTGCACTGGCACCACTGGAGATGCACTGCAGTGAGTCCAGAGAGTGCACTGGCAACACTGGGGATGCAGTGCAGTGAGTCCAGAGAGTGCACTGGCACCACTGGGGATGCAGTGCAGTGAGTCCAGAGAGTGCACTGGCACCACTGAGGATGCAGTGCAGTGAGTCCAGAGAGTGCACTGGCACCACTGGGGATGCACTGCAGTGAGTCCAAAGAGTGCACTGGCACCACTGGGGATGCAGTGCAGTGAGTCCAGAGAGTGCACTGGCACCACTGGGGATGCAGTGCAGTGAGTCCAGAGAGTGCACTGGCACCATGGGAATGCAGTGCAGTGAGTCCAGAAAGTGCACTGTCACCACTGGGGATGCAGTGCAGTGACTCCAGAGAGTGCACTGGCACCACTGGGGATGCACTGCAGTGAGTCCAGGAGTGCACTGGCACCACTGGGGATGCAGTGCAGTGAGTCCAGAGAGTGCACTGGCACCACTGGAGATGTACTGCAGTGACTCCAGAGAGTGCACTGGCACCACAGGGGTTTTAGTGCAGTGAGTCCAGAGAGTGCACTGGCACCACTGGGGATGGACTGCAGTGAGTCCAGAGAGTGCACTGGCATCACTGGGGATGCAGGGCAGTGAGTCCAGAGAGTGCACTGGCACCACTGGGGATGCAGTGCAGTGAGTCCAGAGAGTGCACTGGCACCAGTGGGGATGCAGTGCAGTGAGTCCAGAGAGTGCACTGGCACCACTGGGGATGCAATGCAGTGAGTCCACAGAGTGCACTGGCACCACTGGGGATACACTGCAGTGACTCCAGATTGTGCACAGGCACCACTGGGGATGCAGCGCAGTGAGTCCAGAGAGTGCACTGTCACCACTGGGGATGCAGTTCAGTGAGTCCACAGAGTGCACTGGCACCACTGGGGATGCAGTGCAGTGAGTCCAGAGAGTGCACTGGCACCAATGGGGATGCACTGCAGTGAGTCCAGAGAGTGCACTGGCACCACTGGGGATGCAGTGCAGTTAGTCCAGAGAGTGCCCTGGCATCCCTGGGGATGCAGTGCAGTTAGTCCAGAGAGTGCTCTAGCAACACTGGGGATGCACTACAGTGAGTCCAGAGAAGGCAGTGGCACCACCGGGGATGCACTGCAGTGAGTCCAGAGAGTGCGCTGGCACCACTGGGGATGCAGTGCAGTGAGTCCAGAGAGTGCACTAGCACCTCAGTGGCTGCATTGCAGTGAGTCCAGAGAGTGCACTGGCACCACTGGGGATGCAGGGCAGTGAGTCCAGAGAGTGCACTGGCACCACTGGGGATGCAGCGCAGTGAGTCCAGAGAATGCACTGGCATCAGTGGGGATGCACTTCAGTGGGTCCAGAGAGTGCCCTGGCACCACTGGAGATGCACTGTAGTGACTCCAGACAGTGCACTGGCACCACTGGAGATGCAGTGCAGTGAGTCCAGATTGTGCACTGGCACCACTGGGGAAGCAGTGCAATGAGTCCAGAGAGTGCACTGGCACCTCAGGGGCTGCACTGCAGTGAGTCCAGAAAGTGCACTGGCAACACTGGGGATGCAGTGCAGTGAGTCCAGAGAGTGCACTAGCACCTCAGTGGCTGCATTGCAGTGAGTCCAGAGAGTGCACTGGCACCACTGGGGATGCAGGGCAGTGAGTCCAGAGAGTGCACTGTCACCACTGGGGATGCAGTGCAGTGAGTCCAGAGAGTGCACTGGCACCAGTGGGGATGCACTTCAGTGGGTCCAGAGAGTGCCCTGGCACCACTGGAGATGCACTGTAGTGACTCCAGACAGTGCACTGGCACCACTGGAGATGCAGTGCAGTGAGTCCAGATTGTGCACTGGCACCACTGGGGAAGCAGTGCAATGAGTCCAGAGAGTGCACTGGCACCTCAGGGGCTGCACTGCAGTGAGTCCAGAAAGTGCACTGGCAACACTGGGGATGCAGTTCAGTGAGTCCAGAGAGTGCACTGGCAACACTGGGGATGCACTGCAGTGAGTCCAGAGAGTGCACTGGCACCACTGGGGATGCACTGCAGTGAGTCCAGAGAGTGCACTGGCACCACTGGGGATTTACTGCAGTGAGTCCAGAGAGTGCACTGGCACCACTGGGGATGCAGCGCAGTGAGTCCAGAGAGTGCACTGGCACCACAGGGGATGCACTGCAGTGAGTCCAGAGAGCGCAGTGGCACCATTGGGGATGCAGTGCTGTGAGTCCAGAGAGTGCACTGGCACCACTGGGGTTTTAGTGCAGTGAGTCCAGAGAGTGCCCTTGCACCACTGGGGATGCAGTGCAGTGAGTCCAGAGAGTGCACTGGCACTAGAGGATATGCACTGCACTGTCTCCAGAGAGTGCACTGGCACCACTGGGGATGCAGTGCAGTGAGTGCAGAGAGTGCACTGGCACCACTGGGGATGCACTGCAGTGAGTCCAGAGAGTGCCCTGGCACCACTGGGGATGCAGTGCAGTGAGTCCAGAGAGTGCACTGGCAACACTGGTGATGCACTGCAGTGAGTCCAGAGAGTGCACTGGCACCACCGGGGATTCACTGCAGTGAGTCCAGAGAGTGCACTGGCACCGCCGGGGATTCACTGCAGTGAGTCCAGAGAGTGCACTGGCACCACTGGGGATGCACTGCAGTGGGTCCAGAGAGTGCACTGGCACCACTGCGGATGCAGCGCAGTGACTAAAGAGAGGGCACTGGCACCAGTGGGGATGCAATGCAGAGGGTCCAGAGAGTGCACTGGCACCACTGGAGATGCACTGCAGTGAGTCCAGAGAGTGCACTGGCACCACTGGGGATGCAGTTCAGTGAGTCCAGAGAGTGCACTGGCACCACCGGGGATGCACTGCAGTGAGTCCAGAGAGTGCACTGGCACCACTGGGGATGCACTGCAGTGAGTCCGGAGAGTGCAGTGGCATCATTGGGGATGCAGTGCTGTGAGTCCAGAGAGTGCACTGGCACCACTGGGGTTTTAATGCAGTGAGTCCAGAGAGTGCCCTTGCACCACTGGGGATACACTGCAGTGAGTCCAGAGAGTGCACTGGCACCAGAGGAGATGCACTGCAGTGTCTCCAGAGAGCGCACTGTCACCACTGGGGATGCAGTGCAGTGAGTCCAGAGAGTGCACTGGCACCACTGGGGATGCACTGCAGTGAGTCCATAGAGTGTACTGGCACCATTGGGGGGTGCACTGCAGTGGGTCCAGAGAGTGCACTGGCACCACTGGGGATGCACTGCAGTGAGTGCAGAGACTGCACTTGCACCACTGGGGATGCAATGCACTGAGTACAGAGACTGCACAGGCACCACTGGGGATGCAGTGCAGTGAGTCCAGAGAGTACACTGGCACCACCGGGGTTGCACTGCAGTGAGTCCAGATTGTGCACTGGCACCACTGGGGATGCTGTTCAGTGAGTCCAGAGAGTGCACTGGCACCACCGGGGATTCACTGCAGTGAGTCCAGAGAGTGCACTGGCACCAGTGGGGATGCAGCGCAGTGAGTCCAGAGAGTGCACTGGCACCTCAGGAGCTGCACTGCAGTGAGTCTACAGTGCGCACTGGTACCACTGGGGATGCACTGCAGTGAGTCCAGAGAGTGCACTGGCACCACTGGGGATGCAGTGCAGTGAGTCCAGAGAGTGCACTGGCACCACTGGAGATGCACTGCAGTGAGTCCAGAGAGTGCACTGGCAACACTGGGGATGCAGTGCAGTGAGTGCAGAGAGTGCACTGGCACCACTGGGGATGCAGTGCCGTGAGTCCAGAGAGTGCACTGGCACCACTGAGGATGCAGTGCAGTGAGTCCAGAGACTGCACAGGCACCACTGGGGATGCACTGCAGTGAGTCCAAAGAGTGCACTGGCACCACTGGGGATGCAGTGCAGTGAGTCCAGAGAGTGCACTGGCACCACTGGGGATGCACTGCAGTGAGTCCATAGAGTGCACTGGCACCACTGGGGATGCAGTGCAGTGAGTCCAGAGAGTGCACTGGCACCAGTGGGGATGCACTGCAGTGAGTCCAGAGAGTGCACTGGACCACTGGGGATGCAGCCCGGTGAGTCCAGAGAGTGCAGTGGCACCACTGGGGATTCAGTGCAGTGAGTCCAGAGAGTGCACTGGCACCACTGCGGATGCACTGCAGTGAGTCCAGAGAGTGCACTGGCACCACTGGGGATGCAGTTCAGTGAGTCCGGAGAGTGCACTGGCACTTCAGGGGCTGCACTGCAGTGAGTCCAGAGAGTGCACTGGCAGCACTGGGGATGCACTGCAGTGAGTCCAGAGAATGCAGTGGCAACACTGGGGATGCAGCGCAGTGAGTCCAGAGAGTGCACTGGCACCACTGGGGATGCACTGCAGTGAGTCCAGAGAGTGCACTGGCACCACTGGGGATGCACTGCAGTGAGTCCAGAGAGTGCATTGGCACCACTGGGGATGCAGTGTAGTGACTCCAGAGAGTGCACTGGCAACACTGGTGATGCATTGCAGTGAGTCCAGATAGTGCACTGGCACCACTGGGGATGCAGTGCAGTGAGTCCAGGGAGTGCACTGGCACCACTGGGGTTGAAGTGCACTGAGTCCAGAGAGTGCACTGGCACCACTGGGGATGCACTGCAATGAGTCCAGATAGTGCACTGGCACCACTGGGGATGCACTGCAGTGAGTCCAGAGAGTGCAATGTCAGCACTAGGGATGCAGTGCAGTGAGTCCAGAGAGTGTACTGGCACCAGTGGGGATGGAGTGCAGTGAGTCCAGAGAGTACACTGGCACCACTGGGGATGCATTGCAGTGAGTCCAGAGAGTGCACTGGCACCACTGGGGATGCAGTGCCGTGATTCCAGAGAGTGCACTGGCACCACTGGGGATGCACTGCAGTGAGTCCATAGAGTGTACTGGCACCATTGGGGGGTGCACTGCAGTGGGTCCAGAGAGTGCACTGGCACCACTGGAGATGCACTGCAGTGAGTGCAGAGACTGCACTTGCACCACTGGGGATGCAATGCACTGAGTACAGAGACTGCACAGGCACCACTGGGGATGCAGTGCAGTGAGTCCAGAGAGTACACTGGCACCACCGGGGTTGCACTGCAGTGAGTCCAGATTGTGCACTGGCACCACTGGGGATGCAGTTCAGTGAGTCCAGAGAGTGCACTGGCACCACCGGGGATTCACTGCAGTGAGTCCAGAGAGTGCACTGGCACCAGTGGGGATGCAGCGCAGTGAGTCCAGAGAGTGCACTGGCACCTCAGGAGCTGCACTGCAGTGAGTCTATAGTGCGCACTGGTACCACTGGGGATGCACTGCAGTGAGTCCAGAGAGTGCACTGGCACCACTAGGGATGCAGTGCAGTGAGTCCAGAGAGTGCACTGGCACCACTGGAGATGCACTGCAGTGAGTCCAGAGAGTGCACTGGCAACACTGGGGATGCAGTGCAGTGAGTGCAGAGAGTGCACTGGCACCACTGGGGATGCAGTGCAGTGAGTCCAGAGAGTGCACTGGCACCACTGAGGATGCAGTGCAGTGAGTCCAGAGACTGCACAGGCACCACTGGGGATGCACTGCAGTGAGTCCAAAGAGTGCACTGGCACCACTGGGGATGCAGTGCAGTGAGTCCAGAGAGTGCACTGGCACCACTGGGGATGCAGTGCCGTGAGTCCAGAGAGTGCACTGGCACCATGGGAATGCAGTTCAGTGAGTCCAGAAAGTGCACTGTCACCACTGGGGTTGCAGTGCAGTGACTCCATAGAGTGCACTGGCACCACTGGGGATGAACTGCAGTGAGTCCAGGGAGTGCACTGGCACCACTGGGGATGCAGTGCAGTGAGTCCAGAGAGTGCACTGGCACCACTGGAGATGTACTGCAGTGACTCCAGAGAGTGCACTGGCACCACAGGGGTTTTAGTGCAGTGAGTCCAGAGAGTGCACTGGCACCACTGGGGATGGACTGCAGTGAGTCCAGAGAGTGCACTGGCATCACTGGTGATGCAGGGCAGTGAGTCCAGAGAGTGCACTGGCACCACTGGGGATGCAGTGCAGTGAGTCCAGAGAGTGCACTGGCACCAGTGGGGATGCAGTGCAGTGAGTCCAGAGAGTGCACTGGCACCACTGGCATGCAATGCAGTGAGTCCACAGAGTGCACTGGCACCACTGGGGATACACTGCAGTGACTCCAGATTGTGCACAGGCACCACTGGGGATGCAGCGCAGTGAGTCCAGAGAGTGCACTGTCACCACTGGGGATGCAGTTCAGTGAGTCCACAGAGTGCACTGGCACCACTGGGGATGCAGTGCAGTGAGTCCAGAGAGTGCACTGGCACCAATGGGGATGCACTGCAGTGAGTCCAGAGAGTGAACTGGCACCACTGGGGATGCAGTGCAGTTAGTCCAGAGAGTGCCCTGGCATCCCTGGGGATGCAGTGCAGTTAGTCCAGAGAGTGCTCTAGCAACACTGGGGATGCACTACAGTGAGTCCAGAGAAGGCAGTGGCACCACCGGGGATGCACTGCAGTGAGTCCAGAGAGTGCGCTGGCACCACTGGGGATGCAGTGCAGTGAGTCCAGAGAGTGCACTAGCACCTCAGTGGCTGCATTGCAGTGAGTCCAGAGAGTGCACTGGCACCACTGGGGATGCAGGGCAGTGAGTCCAGAGAGTGCACTGGCACCACTGGGGATGCAGCGCAGTGAGTCCAGAGAATGCACTGGCATCAGTGGGGATGCACTTCAGTGGGTCCAGAGAGTGCCCTGGCACCACTGGAGATGCACTGTAGTGACTCCAGACAGTGCACTGGCACCACTGGAGATGCAGTGCAGTGAGTCCAGATTGTGCACTGGCACCACTGGGGAAGCAGTGCAATGAGTCCAGAGAGTGCACTGGCACCTCAGGGGCTGCACTGCAGTGAGTCCAGAAAGTGCACTGGCAACACTGGGGATGCAGTGCAGTGAGTCCAGAGAGTGCACTAGCACCTCAGTGGCTGCATTGCAGTGAGTCCAGAGAGTGCACTGGCACCACTGGGGATGCAGGGCAGTGAGTCCAGAGAGTGCACTGTCACCACTGGGGATGCAGTGCAGTGAGTCCAGAGAGTGCACTGGCACCAGTGGGGATGCACTTCAGTGGGTCCAGAGAGTGCCCTGGCACCACTGGAGATGCACTGTAGTGACTCCAGACAGTGCACTGGCACCACTGGAGATGCAGTGCAGTGAGTCCAGATTGTGCACTGGCACCACTGGGGAAGCAGTGCAATGAGTCCAGAGAGTGCACTGGCACCTCAGGGGCTGCACTGCAGTGAGTCCAGAAAGTGCACTGGCAACACTGGGGATGCAGTTCAGTGAGTCCAGAGAGTGCACTGGCAACACTGGGGATGCACTGCAGTGAGTCCAGAGAGTGCACTGGCACCACTGGGGATGCACTGCAGTGAGTCCAGAGAGTGCACTGGCACCACTGGGGATTTACTGCAGTGAGTCCAGAGAGTGCACTGGCACCACTGGGGATGCAGCGCAGTGAGTCCAGAGAGTGCACTGGCACCACAGGGGATGCACTGCAGTGAGTCCAGAGAGCGCAGTGGCACCATTGGGGATGCAGTGCTGTGAGTCCAGAGAGTGCACTGGCACCACTGGGGTTTTAGTGCAGTGAGTCCAGAGAGTGCCCTTGCACCACTGGGGATGCAGTGCAGTGAGTCCAGAGAGTGCACTGGCACTAGAGGATATGCACTGCACTGTCTCCAGAGAGTGCACTGGCACCACTGGGGATGCAGTGCAGTGAGTGCAGAGAGTGCACTGGCACCACTGGGGATGCACTGCAGTGAGTCCAGAGAGTGCCCTGGCACCACTGGGGATGCAGTGCAGTGAGTCCAGAGAGTGCACTGGCAACACTGGTGATGCACTGCAGTGAGTCCAGAGAGTGCACTGGCACCACCGGGGATTCACTGCAGTGAGTCCAGAGAGTGCACTGGCACCGCCGGGGATTCACTGCAGTGAGTCCAGAGAGTGCACTGGCACCACTGGATATGCACTGCAGTGGGTCCAGAGAGTGCACTGGCACCACTGGGGATGCAGCGCAGTGACTAAAGAGAGGGCACTGGCACCAGTGGGGATGCAATGCAGAGGGTCCAGAGAGTGCACTGGCACCACTGGAGATGCACTGCAGTGAGTCCAGAGAGTGCACTGGCACCACTGGGGATGCAGTTCAGTGAGTCCAGAGAGTGCACTGGCACCACCGGGGATGCACTGCAGTGAGTCCAGAGAGTGCACTGGCACCACTGGGGATGCACTGCAGTGAGTCCGGAGAGTGCAGTGGCATCATTGGGGATGCAGTGCTGTGAGTCCAGAGAGTGCACTGGCACCACTGGGGTTTTAATGCAGTGAGTCCAGAGAGTGCACTGGCACCACTGGGGATACACTGCAGTGAGTCCAGAGAGTGCACTGGCACCAGAGGAGATGCACTGCAGTGTCTCCAGAGAGCGCACTGTCACCACTGGGGATGCAGTGCAGTGAGTCCAGAGAGTGCACTGGCACCACTGGGGATGCACTGCAGTGAGTCCATAGAGTGTACTGGCACCATTGGGGGGTGCACTGCAGTGGGTCCAGAGAGTGCACTGGCACCACTGGGGATGCACTGCAGTGAGTGCAGAGACTGCACTTGCACCACTGGGGATGCAATGCACTGAGTACAGAGACTGCACAGGCACCACTGGGGATGCAGTGCAGTGAGTCCAGAGAGTACACTGGCACCACCGGGGTTGCACTGCAGTGAGTCCAGATTGTGCACTGGCACCACTGGGGATGCTGTTCAGTGAGTCCAGAGAGTGCACTGGCACCACCGGGGATTCACTGCAGTGAGTCCAGAGAGTGCACTGGCACCAGTGGGGATGCAGCGCAGTGAGTCCAGAGAGTGCACTGGCACCTCAGGAGCTGCACTGCAGTGAGTCTACAGTGCGCACTGGTACCACTGGGGATGCACTGCAGTGAGTCCAGAGAGTGCACTGGCACCACTGGGGATGCAGTGCAGTGAGTCCAGAGAGTGCACTGGCACCACTGGAGATGCACTGCAGTGAGTCCAGAGAGTGCACTGGCAACACTGGGGATGCAGTGCAGTGAGTGCAGAGAGTGCACTGGCACCACTGGGGATGCAGTGCCGTGAGTCCAGAGAGTGCACTGGCACCACTGAGGATGCAGTGCAGTGAGTCCAGAGACTGCACAGGCACCACTGGGGATGCACTGCAGTGAGTCCAAAGAGTGCACTGGCACCACTGGGGATGCAGTGCAGTGAGTCCAGAGAGTGCACTGGCACCACTGGGGATGCACTGCAGTGAGTCCATAGAGTGCACTGGCACCACTGGGGATGCAGTGCAGTGAGTCCAGAGAGTGCACTGGCACCAGTGGGGATGCACTGCAGTGAGTCCAGAGAGTGCACTGGACCACTGGGGATGCAGCCCGGTGAGTCCAGAGAGTGCAGTGGCACCACTGGGGATTCAGTGCAGTGAGTCCAGAGAGTGCACTGGCACCACTGCGGATGCACTGCAGTGAGTCCAGAGAGTGCACTGGCACCACTGGGGATGCAGTTCAGTGAGTCCGGAGAGTGCACTGGCACTTCAGGGGCTGCACTGCAGTGAGTCCAGAGAGTGCACTGGCAGCACTGGGGATGCACTGCAGTGAGTCCAGAGAATGCAGTGGCAACACTGGGGATGCAGCGCAGTGAGTCCAGAGAGTGCACTGGCACCACTGGGGATGCAGTGCAGTGAGTCCAGAGAGTGCACTGGCACCACTGGGGATGCACTGCAGTGAGTCCAGAGAGTGCATTGGCACCACTGGGGATGCAGTGTAGTGACTCCAGAGAGTGCACTGGCAACACTGGTGATGCATTGCAGTGAGTCCAGATAGTGCACTGGCACCACTGGGGATGCAGTGCAGTGAGTCCAGGGAGTGCACTGGCACCACTGGGGTTGAAGTGCACTGAGTCCAGAGAGTGCACTGGCACCACTGGGGATGCACTGCAATGAGTCCAGATAGTGCACTGGCACCACTGGGGATGCACTGCAGTGAGTCCAGAGAGTGCAATGTCAGCACTAGGGATGCAGTGCAGTGAGTCCAGAGAGTGTACTGGCACCAGTGGGGATGGAGTGCAGTGAGTCCAGAGAGTACACTGGCACCACTGGGGATGCATTGCAGTGAGTCCAGAGAGTGCACTGGCACCACTGGGGATGCAGTGCCGTGATTCCAGAGAGTGCACTGGCACCACTGGGGATGAAGTGCAGTGAGTCCAGGGAGTGCACTGGCACCACTGGGGATGCAGTGCAGTGAGTCCAGAGAGTGCACTGGCACCACTGGGGATGCAGTGCAGTGAGTCCTGAGAGTGTACTGGCACCAGTGGGGATGCAGTGCAGTGAGTCCAGAGAGTGCACTGGCCCCGCAGGGGATATACTGCAGTGAGTCCAGAGGGTGCCCTTGCACTAGGGGATATGCACTGCAGTGTCTCCAGAGAGTGCACTGGCACCAACGGGGATGAAGTGCAGTGAGTCCAGAGAGTGCACTGGCACCACTGGGGATGCACTGCAGTGAGTCCAGAGAGTGCACTGGCACCACTGGGGATGCAGTGCACTGAGTCCAGAGAGTGCACTGGCACCACTGGGGATGCAGTGCAGGGAGTCCAGTGTGTGCACTGGCACGACTGAGGATGCAGTGCAGTGAGTCCAGAGAGTGCACTGGCACCACTGGGGATGCAGTGCAGTGAGTCCAGAGAGTGCACTGGCACCACTGGGGATGCACTGCAGTGATTCCAGAGAGTGTACTGGCACCACAGGAAATGCACTGCAGTGAGTCCAGAGAGTGCACTGGCCCCACTGGGGATGCAGTGCAGTGACTCCAGAGAGTGCACTGGCAGCACTGGGGATGCAGTGCAGTGACTCCAGAGAGTGCCCTGGAACCACTGGGGATGGAGTGCAGTGAGTCCAGAGAGTGCACTGGCACCACTGGGGATGCAGTGCAGTGAGTCCAGGGAGTGCACTGGCACCACTGGGGTTGAAGTGCACTGAGTCCAGAGAGTGCACTGGCACCACTGGGGATGCACTGCAATGAGTCCAGATAGTGCACTGGCACCACTGGGGATGCACTGCAGTGAGTCCAGAGAGTGCAATGTCAGCACTAGGGATGCAGTGCAGTGAGTCCAGAGAGTGTACTGGCACCAGTGGGGATGGAGTGCAGTGAGTCCAGAGAGTACACTGGCACCACTGGGGATGCATTGCAGTGAGTCCAGAGAGTGCACTGGCACCACTGGGGATGCAGTGCCGTGATTCCAGAGAGTGCACTGGCACCACTGGGGATGAAGTGCAGTGAGTCCAGGGAGTGCACTGGCACCACTGGGGATGCAGTGCAGTGAGTCCAGAGAGTGCACTGGCACCACTGGGGATGCAGTGCAGTGAGTCCTGAGAGTGTACTGGCACCAGTGGGGATGCAGTGCAGTGAGTCCAGAGAGTGCACTGGCCCCGCAGGGGATATACTGCAGTGAGTCCAGAGGGTGCCCTTGCACTAGGGGATATGCACTGCAGTGTCTCCAGAGAGTGCACTGGCACCAACGGGGATGAAGTGCAGTGAGTCCAGAGAGTGCACTGGCACCACTGGGGATGCACTGCAGTGAGTCCAGAGAGTGCACTGGCACCACTGGGGATGCAGTGCACTGAGTCCAGAGAGTGCACTGGCACCACTGGGGATGCAGTGCAGGGAGTCCAGTGTGTGCACTGGCACGACTGAGGATGCAGTGCAGTGAGTCCAGAGAGTGCACTGGCACCACTGGGGATGCAGTGCAGTGAGTCCAGAGAGTGCACTGGCACCACTGGGGATGCACTGCAGTGATTCCAGAGAGTGTACTGGCACCACAGGAAATGCACTGCAGTGAGTCCAGAGAGTGCACTGGCCCCACTGGGGATGCAGTGCAGTGACTCCAGAGAGTGCACTGGCAGCACTGGGGATGCAGTGCAGTGACTCCAGAGAGTGCCCTGGAACCACTGGGGATGGAGTGCAGTGAGTCCAGAGAGTGCAGAGGCACCACTGGTAATGCAGTGCAGTGAGTCCAGAGAGTGCACTGGCACCACTGGGAATGCACTGCAGTGACTCCAGAGAGTGCCCTGGCTCAACTGGGAATGCAGTGCAGTGAGTCCAGAGAGCGCACTGGCACCACTGGGGATGCACTGCAGTGAGTAAACAGAGTACACTGGCACCACTGTTGATGCAGTTCCGTGAGTCCAGAGAGTGCACTGGCACCACTGGGGATGCACTGCAGTGAGTCCAGAGAGAGCACTGGCGCCACTGGTGATGCAGTGCAGTGAGTCCAGAGAGTGCACTGGCACCACTGGGAATGCACTACAGTGACTCCAGAGAGTGCACTGGCTCAACTGGGAATGCAGTGCAGTGAGTCCAGAGAGCGCACTGGCACCACTGGGGATGCACTGCAGTGAGTAAACAGAGTACACTGGCACCACTGGGGATGCAGTGCCGTGAGTCCAGAGAGTGCACTGGCACCACTGCGGATGCACTGCAGTGAGTCCAGAGAGTGCACTGGCACCACTGGGGATTCAGTTCAGTGAGTCCGGAGAGTGCACTGGCACCACTGCGGATGCACTGCAGTGAGTCCAGAGAGTGCACTGGCACCACTGGGGATGCAGTTCAGTGAGTCCGGAGAGTGCACTGGCACTTCAGGGGCTGCACTGCAGTGAGTCCAGAGAGTGCACTGGCAGCACTGGGGATGCACTGCAGTGAGTCCAGAGAATGCAGTGGCAACACTGGGGAAGCAGCGCAGTGAGTCCAGAGAGTGCACTGGCACCACTGGGGATGCAGTGCAGTGAGTCCAGAGAGTGCACTGGCACCACTGGGGATGCACTGCAGTGAGTCCAGAGAGTGCATTGGCACCACTGGGGATGCAGTGTAGTGACTCCAGAGAGTGCACTGGCAACACTGGTGATGCATTGCAGTGAGTCCAGATAGTGCACTGGCACCACTGGGGATGCAGTGCAGTGAGTCCAGGGAGTGCACTGGCACCACTGGGGATGCAGTGCACTGAGTCCAGAGAGTGCACTGGCACCACTGGGGATGCACTGCAATGAGTCCAGATAGTGCACTGGCACCACTGGGGATGCACTGCAGTGAGTCCAGAGAGTGCAATGTCAGCACTAGGGATGCAGTGCAGTGAGTCCAGAGAGTGTACTGGCACCAGTGGGGATGGAGTGCAGTGAGTCCAGAGAGTACACTGGCACCACTGGGGATGCATTGCAGTGAGTCCAGAGAGTGCACTGGCACCACTGGGGATGCAGTGCCGTGATTCCAGAGAGTGCACTGGCACCACTGGGGATGAAGTGCAGTGAGTCCAGGGAGTGCACTGGCACCACTGGGGATGCAGTGCAGTGAGTCCAGAGAGTGCACTGGCACCACTGGGGATGCAGTGCAGTGAGTCCTGAGAGTGCACTGGCACCAGTGGGGATGCAGTGCAGTGAGTCCAGAGAGTGCACTGGCCCCGCAGGGGATATACTGCAGTGAGTCCAGAGGGTGCCCTTGCACTAGGGGATATGCACTGCAGTGTCTCCAGAGAGTGCACTGGCACCAACGGGGATGAAGTGCAGTGAGTCCAGAGAGTGCACTGGCACCACTGGGGATGCACTGCAGTGAGTCCAGAGAGTGCACTGGCACCACTGGGGATGCAGTGCACTGAGTCCAGAGAGTGCACTGGCACCACTGGGGATGCAGTGCAGGGAGTCCAGTGTGTGCACTGGCACGACTGAGGATGCAGTGCAGTGAGTCCAGAGAGTGCACTGGCACCACTGGGGATGCAGTGCAGTGAGTCCAGAGAGTGCACTGGCACCACTGGGGATGCACTGCAGTGATTCCAGAGAGTGTACTGGCACCACAGGAAATGCAGTGCAGTGAGTCCAGAGAGTGCACGGGCCCCACTGGGGATGCAGTGCAGTGACTCCAGAGAGTGCACTGGCAGCACTGGGGATGCAGTGCAGTGACTCCAGAGAGTGCCCTGGAACCACTGGGGATGGAGTGCAGTGAGTCCAGAGAGTGCAGAGGCACCACTGGTAATGCAGTGCAGTGAGTCCAGAGAGTGCACTGGCACCACTGGGAATGCACTGCAGTGACTCCAGAGAGTGCCCTGGCTCAACTGGGAATGCAGTGCAGTGAGTCCAGAGAGCGCACTGGCACCACTGGGGATGCACTGCAGTGAGTAAACAGAGTACACTGGCACCACTGGTGATGCAGTTCCGTGAGTCCAGAGAGTGCACTGGCACCACTGGGGATGCACTGCAGTGAGTCCAGAGAGAGCACTGGCGCCACTGGTGATGCAGTGCAGTGAGTCCAGAGAGTGCACTGGCACCACTGGGAATGCACTACAGTGACTCCAGAGAGTGCACTGGCTCAACTGGGAATGCAGTGCAGTGAGTCCAGAGAGCGCACTGGCACCACTGGGGATGCACTGCAGTGAGTAAACAGAGTACACTGGCACCACTGGGGATGCAGTGCCGTGAGTCCAGAGAGTGCACTGGCACCACTGCGGATGCACTGCAGTGAGTCCAGAGAGTGCACTGGCACCACTGGGGATTCAGTTCAGTGAGTCCGGAGAGTGCACTGGCACCACTGCGGATGCACTCCAGTGAGTCCAGAGAGTGCACTGGCACCACTGGGGATGCAGTTCAGTGAGTCCGGAGAGTGCACTGGCACTTCAGGGGCTGCACTGCAGTGAGTCCAGAGAGTGCACTGGCAGCACTGGGGATGCACTGCAGTGAGTCCAGAGAATGCAGTGGCAACACTGGGGAAGCAGCGCAGTGAGTCCAGAGAGTGCACTGGCGCCACTGCAAATGCACCCCGGTGACTCCAAAGAGTGCACTGTCACCACTGGGGATGCAGTGCAGTGAGTCCAGAGAGTGCACTGGCACCACAGGGAATGCACTGCAGTGAGTCCAGAGAGTGCACTGGCCCCACTGGGGATGCAGTGCAGTGACTCCAGAGAGTGCACTAGCAGCACTGGGGATGCAGTGCCGTGAGTCCAGAGAGTGCACTGGCACCACTGGGGATGCAGTGCAGTGAGTGCAGAGAGTGCACTGGCACCACTGTGGACGCAGTGCAGTGAGTCCATAGAGTGCACTGGCACCACTGGGGATGCAGTGCAGTGAGTCCAGAGAGTGCACTGGCACCACTGGGGATCCACTGCAGTGATGCTAAAGAGTGCACTGCTACAACAGGGAATACACAGCAGTGAGTCCAGAGATTGCACTGGCACCACTGGGGATGCAGTGCAGTGAGTCCAGAGAGTGCACTGGCACCACTGGGGATGCAGTGCAGTGAGTCCAGAGAGTGCACTGGCACCATTGGAGCTGTACTGTAGTGAGTCCAGAGAGTGCACTGGCACCACTGGGGATGCAGTGCAGTGACTCCAGAGAGTGCACTGGCACCACTGGGGATGCAGTGCAGTGAGTCCAGAGAGTGTACTGGCACCACTGGGGATGCACTGCAGTGAGTCCAGAGAGTGCACTGGCACCACTGGGGATGCAGTGCAGTGAGTCCACAGAGTTCACTGGCACCACTGTGGATGCAGTGCCGTGAGTCCAGAGAGTGCACTGGCCCCAGTGGGGATGCAGTGCAGTGACTCCAGAGAGTGCACTAGCAGCACTGGGAATGCAGTGCCGTGAGTCCAGAGAGTGCACTGGCACCACTGGGGATGCAGTGCAGTGAGTCCAGAGAGTGCCCTGGCACCACTGGCGATGCAGTGCAGTGAGTCCAGAGAGTGCACTGGCACCACTGGGAATGCACTGCAGTGACTCCAGAGAGTACCCTGGCACAACTGGGAATGCAGTGCAGTGAGTCCAGAGAGCGCACTGGCACCACTGGGGATGCAGTGCAGTGAGTAAACAGAGTGCACTGGCACCACTGGTGATGCAGTGCCGTGAGTCCAGAGAGTGCACTGGCACGACTGGGGATGCAGTGCAGTGAGTCCAGAGAGTGCACTGGCACCACTGGGGATGCACTGCAGTGAGTCCAGAGAGTGCACTGGCACCACTGGGGATGCAGTGCAGTGAGTCCAGAGAGTGCACAGGCACCACTGGGGATGCAGTGCAGTGAGTCCATAGAGTGCACTGGCACCACTGGGGATGCACTGCAGTGAGTCCAGAGAGTGCACTGGCACCACTGGGGATGCACTGCAGTGAGGCCAGAGAGTGCACTGGCACCACTGGGGATACAGTGTAGTGACTCCAGAGAGTGCACTGGCACCACTGGGGATGCAGTGCAGTGAGTCCAGAGAGTGCACTGGCACCACTGGGGATGCAGTGCCGTGAGTCCAGAGAGTGCACTGGCACCACTGGGGATGCAGTGCAGTGAGTCCAGAGAGTGCACTGGCACCACTGGGGATGCAGTGCAGTGAGTCCAGAGAGTGCACTGGCCCCACTGGGGATGCACTGCAATGAGTCCAGATAGTGCACTGGCACCACTGGGGATGCAGTGCAGTGAGTCCAGAGAGTGCACTGGCACCACTGGGGATGCACTGCAGTGAGTCCAGAGAGTGCAATGTCAGCACTGGAGATGCAGTGCAGTGAGTCCAGAGAGTGTACTGGCACAAGTGGGGATGGAGTGCAATGAGTACAGAGAGTGCACTGGCACCACTGGGGATGCATTGCAGTGAGTCCAGAGAGTGCACTGGCACCACTGGGGATGCAGTGCAGTGAGTCCAGAGAGTGCACTGGCACCACTCGGGATGCACTGCAATGAGTCCAGATAGTGCACTGGCACCACTGGGGATGCAGTGCAGTGAGTCCAGAGAGTGCACTGGCACCACTGGGGATGCAGGGCAGTGAGTCCAGAGAGTGCACTGGCACCACTGGGGATGCAGTGCAGTGAGTCCTGAGAGTGTACTGGCACCAGTGGGGATGGAGTGCAGTGAGTCCAGAGAGTGCACTGGCACCACTGGGGATGCAGTGCAGTGAGTCCAGAGAGTGCACTAGCACCACTGGGGATGCAGTGCAGTGAGCCCAGAGAGTGCACTGGCACCACTGGGGATACACTGCAGTGAGTCCAGAGAGTGCACTGGCACCACTGGGGATGCAGTGCAGTGAGTCCAGAGAGTGCACTGTCACCAGTGGGGATGCAGTGCAGTGAGTTCAGAGAGTGCACTGGCACCACTGGGGATGCAGTGCAGTGAGTCCAGAGAGTGTACAGGCACCACTGGGGATGCAGTGCAGTGAGCCCAGAGAGTGCACTGGCACCACTGGGGATGCAGTGCAGTGGGTCCAAAGAGTGCACTGGCAGCACTGGGGATGCACTGCAATGAGTCCAGATAGTGCACTGGCACCACTGGGGATGCAGTGCAGTGAGTCCAGAGAGTGCACTGGCACCACTGGGGATGCAGTGCAGTGAGTCCTGAGAGTGTACTGGCACCAGTGGGGATGGAGTGCAGTGAGTCCTGAGACTGCACTGGCACCAGTGGGGATGCAGTGCAGTGAGTCCAGAGAGTGCACTGGCCCCACAGGGGATACACTGCAGTGAGTCCAGAGGGTGTCCTGGCACTAGAGGATATGCACTGCAGTGTCTCCAGAGAGTGCACTGGCACCACTGGGGATGAAGTGCAGTGAGTCCAGAGAGTGCACTGGCACCACAGGGGATGCAGTGCAGTGAGTGCAGAGAGTGCACTGGCACCACTGGGGATGCACTGCAGTGAGTCCAGAGAGTGCACTGGCACCACTGGGGATGCAGTGCAGTGAGTCCAGAGAGTGCACTGGCACCACTGGGGATGCAGTGCAGGGAGTCCAGTGTGTGCACTGTCACAACTGAGGATGCAGTGCAGTGAGTCCAGAGAGTGCACTGGCACCATTGGAGCTGTACTGTAGTGAGTCCAGAGATTGCACTGGCACCACTGGGGATGCAGTGCAGTGAGTCCAGAGAGTGCACTGGCACCACTGGGGATGCAGTGCAGTGAGTCCAGAGAGTGCACTGGCACCACTGGGGATGCAGTGCAGAGGGTCCAGAGAGTGTACTGGCACCACCTGGGATGCACTGCAGTGATGCTAAAGAGTGCACTGGCACCACTGGGAATACACTGCAGTGAGTCCAGAGAGTGCACTGGCACCACTGGGGATGCAGTGCAGTGAGTCCAGAGAGTGCACTGGCACCACTGGGGATGCAGTGCAGTGAGTCCAGAGAGTGTACTGGCACCACAGGGAATGCACTGCAGTGAGTCCAGAGAGTGCACTGGCACCACTGGGGATGCAGTGCAGTGACTCCAGAGAGTGCACTAGCAGCACTGGGGATGCAGTGCCGTGAGTCCAGAGAGTGCACTGGCACCACTGGGAATGGACTGCAGTGACTCCAGAGAGTGCCCTGGCACAACTGGGAATGCAGTGCAGTCACTCCAGAGAGTGCACTGGCACCACTGGGGATGCAGTGCAGTGAGTCCAGAGAGTGCACTGGCACCACTGGGGATGCAGTGCAGTGAGTCCAGAGAGTGCATTGGCACCACTGGGGATGCAGTGCAGTGACTCCAGAGAGTGTACTGGCCCCACAGGTGATACACTGCAGTGAGTCCAGAGAGTGCCCTGGCACTAGAGGATATGCACTGCAGTGTCTTCAGAGAGTGCACTGGCACCACTGGGGATGCAGTGCAGTGAGTCCAGAGAGTGCACTGGCACCACTGGGGATGCACTACAGTGATTCCAGAGAGTGCCCTGGCACAACTGGGAATGCAGTGCAGTGAGTCCAGAGAGCGCACTGGCACCACTGGGGATGCAGTGCAGTGAGTAAACAGAGTGCACTGGCACCACTGGTGATGCAGTGCCGTGAGTCCAGAGAGTGCACTGGCACCACCGGGGATGCACTGCAGTGAGTCCAGAGAGTGCACTGGCGCCACTGGGGATGCAGTGCAGTGAGTCCAGAGAGTGCACTGGCACCACTGGGGTTGCTGTGCAGTGACTCCAGAGAGTGCACTGGCACCAGTGGGGATGCACTGCAGTGAGTGCAGAGATTGCACTGGCACCACTGGGAATACACTGCAGTGAGTCCAGAGAGTGCACTGGCACCACTGGGGATGCAGTGCAGTGAGTCCAGAGAGTGCACTGGCACCAATGGGGATGCACTGAAGAGAGTCCACAGAGTGCACTGGCAACACTGGGGATGCAGTGCAGTGAGTCCAGAGAGTGTACTGGCACCACTGGGGATGCAGTGCAGTGAGTCCAGAGAGTGCACTGGCACCACTGGGGATGCAGTGCAGTGAGTCCAGAGAGTGCACTGGCACCAGTGGGGATGCAGCGTAGTGAGTTCAGAGAGTGCACTGGCACCTTTGGGGATGCAGTGCAGTGAGTCCAGAGAGTGTACAGGCACCACTGGGGATGCAGTGCAGTGAGTCCAGAGAGTGCACTGGCAGCAATGGGGATGCATTGCCGTGAGTCCACAGAGTGCCCCGGCACCACATGGGATGCCCTACAGTGACTCCAGAGAGTGCACTTGCACCAGAGGGGATGCAGTGCAGTGATGCAGAGAGTACACTGTCACCAGCGGGGATGCTCTCTAGAAAGTCCGGAGAGTGCCCTAGCACCACTGGAGATGCACTGCAGTGAATCTAGAGAGTGCACTGGCACCATTGGGGATGCAGTGCAGTGAGGCCAGAGTGCACTGGCACCACTGGGGATGTAGTGCAGTTAGTCCAGAGAGTGCACAGTTACCACTGGGGATGCAGTGCAGTGAGTGCAGAGAGTGCACTGGCACCACTGGGGATGCAGTGCAGTGACTCCAGAGAGTGCACTGGCACCACTGGGAATGCACTGCAGTGAGTCCAGAGAGTGAACTTGCACAATCAGGGTGCAGTGCAGTGAGTCCAGAGAATGCACTGGCACCACTGGGGATGCAGTGCAGTGAGTCCAGAGAGTGCACTGGCACCACTGGGGATGCAGCGCAGTGAGTCCAGAGAGTGCACTGGCACCACTGCGGATGCACTGCAGTGAGTCCAGAGAGTGAACTGGCACCACTAAAGATGCACTGCAGTGAGTCCAGAGAGTGCCCTGGCACCACTGGGGATGCAGTGCAGTGAGTCCAGAGAGTGCACTGGCACCACTGGGGATGCAGTTCAGTGAGTACAGAGAGTGCACTGGCACCACTGCGGATGCACTGCAGTGAGTCCAGAGAGTGCACTGTCACCACTGTGGATGCACTGCAGTGATTCCAGAGAGTACACTGGTACCACTGGGGATGCAGTGCAGTGAGTCCAGAGAGTGCACTGGCACCACTGGGGATGCAGTGCAGTGAGTACAGAGAGTGCCCTGGCACCACTGGGGATGCAGTGCAGTGAGTCCAGAGAGTTCCCTGGCTACATTGGGGATGCAGTGCAGTGAGTCCAGAGAGTGCACTGGCTCCACTGAGGATGCAGTGCAGTGAGTCCAGAGAGTGCACTGGCACCTTGGGGATGCAGTGCAGTGAGTCCAGAGAGTGCCCTGTCACCACTGGGGATGCACTGCAGTGAGTCCAGAGAGTTCACTGGCACCACTGGGGATGCACTGCAGTGAGGCCAGAGATTGCACTGGCACCACTGGGGATGCAGTGTAGTGACTCCAGAGAGTGCACTGGCACCACTGGTGATGCACTGCAGTGAGTCCAGAGAGTACACTCGCACCACTGGGGATGCAGTGCAGTGAGTCCAGAGAGTGCACTGGCCCCACAGGGGATACACTGCAGTGAGTCCATAGGGTGCCCTGACACTAGAGGATATGCACTGCAGTGTCTCCAGAGAGTGTCCTGGCACCACTGGGGATGCAGTGCAGTGAGTCCACAGAGTGCACTGGCACCACTGGGGATGCACTGCAGTGAGTCCAGAGAGTGCCCTGGCACCACTGGGGATGCAGTGCAGTGAGTCCAGAGAGTGCACTGGCACCACTGGGGATGCAGTGCAGGGAGTCCAGTGTGTGCACTGGCACCACTGAGGATGCAGTGCAGTGAGTCCAGAGAGTGCAATGGCGCCACTGGGGATGCACCCCGGTGACTCCAGAGAGTGCACTGGCACCACTGGGGATGCAGTGCAGTGAGTCCAGAGAGTGCACTGGCACCACTGGGAATGCAGTGCAGTGAGTCCAGAGAGTGCACAGGAACCACTGGGTATGCAGTGCCGTGAGTCCAGAGAGTGCACTGGCACCACTGGGGATGCAGTGCAGTGAGTCCAGAGATTGCACTGGCTCCACTGTGGATGCAGTGCAGTGAGTCCAGAGAGTGCACTGGCACCTGTGGGGATGCACTGCAGTGAGTCCAGAGAGTGCACTGGCACCACTGGGGATGCACTGCAGTGAGTCCAGAGAGTGCACTGGAACCACTGGGGATGCAGTGCAGTGTGTCCAGAGAGTGCACTGGCACCACTGGGGATGCAGTGCAGTGACTCCAGAGAGTGCACTGGCACCACTGTGGATGCAGTGCAGTGAGTCCAGAGAGTGAACTAGCACAATCAGGGTGCAGTGCAGTGAGTCCAGAGAATGCACTGGCAACACTGGGGATGCAGTGCAGTGAGTCCAGAGAGTGCACTGGCACCACTGGGGATGCAGCGCAGTGAGTCCAGAGAGTGCACTGGCACCACTGGGGATGCACTGCAGTGAGTCCAGAGAGTGAACTGGCACCACTAAAGATGCACTGCAGTGAGTCCAGAGAGTGCCCTGGCACCACTGGGGATGCAGTGCAGTGAGTCCAGAGAGTGCACTGGCACCACTGGGGATGCAGTTCAGTGAGTACAGAGAGTGCACTGGCATCACTGCGGATGCACTGCATTGAGTCCAGAGAGTGCACTGTCACCACTGCGGATGCACTGCAGTGATTCCAGAGAGTGCACTGGTACCACTGGGGATGCAGTGCAGTGAGTCCAGAGAGTGCACTGGTACCACTGTGGATGCAGTGCAGTGAGTACAGAGAGTGCCCTGGCACCACTGGGGATGCAGTGCAGTGAGTCCAGAGAGTTCCCTGGCTACATTGGGGATGCAGTGCAGTGAGTCCAGAGAGTGCACTGGCTCCACTGGGGATGCAGTGCAGTGAGTCCAGAGAGTGCACTGGCACCTTGGGGATGCAGTGCAGTGAGTCCAGAGAGTGCCCTGTCACCACTGGGGATGCACTGCAGTGAGTCCAGAGAGTTCACTGGCACCACTGGGGATGCACTGCAGTGAGGCCAGAGATTGCACTGGCACCACTGGTGATGCACTGCAGTGAGTCCAGAGACTACACTCGCACCACTGGGGATGCAGTGCAGTGAGTCCAGAGAGTGCACTGGCCCCACAGGGGATACACTGCAGTGAGTCCATAGGGTGCCCTGACACTAGAGGATATGCACTGCAGTGTCTCCAGAGAGTGTCCTGGCACCACTGGGGATGCAGTGCAGTGAGTCCACAGAGTGCACTGGCACCACTGGGGATGCACTGCAGTGAGTCCAGAGAGTGCCCTGGCACCACTGGGGATGCAGTGCAGTGAGTCCAGAGAGTGCACTGGCACCACTGGGGATGCAGTGCAGGGAGTCCAGTGTGTGCACTGGCACCACTGAGGATGCAGTGCAGTGAGTCCAGAGAGTGCAATGGCGCCACTGGGGGTGCACCCCGGTGACTCCAGAGAGTGCACTGGCACCACTGGGGATGCAGTGCAGTGAGTCCAGAGAGTGCACTGGCACCACTGGGAATGCAGTGCAGTGAGTCCAGAGAGTGCACAGGAACCACTGGGTGATGCAGTGCAGTGAGTCCAGAGAGTGCACTGGCACCACAGGGGATGCAGTGCAGTGAGTCCAGAGATTGCACTGGCTCCACTGTGGATGCAGTGCAGTGAGTCCAGAGAGTGCACTGGCACCTGTGGGGATGCACTGCAGTGAGTCCAGAGAGTGCACTGGCACCACTGGGGATGCAGTGCAGTGAGTCCAGAGAGTGCACTGGCACCACTGGGGATGCAGTGCAGTGTGTCCAGAGAGTGCACTGGCACCACTGGGGATGCACTGCAGTGAGTCCAGAGAGTGCACTGGCACCACTGGGGATGCAGCGCAGTGAGTCCAGAGAGTGCACTGGCACCACTGGGGATGCAGTGTAGTGACTCCAGAGAGTGCACTGGCACCACTGGTGATGCACTGCAGTGAGTCCAGAGAGTGCACTGGCACCAGTGGGGATACACTGCAGTGAGTGTAGAGAGTGCACTGGCACCAGTGGGGATGCACTGCAGTGAGTCCAGAGAGTTCACTGGCCCCACTTGGGATGCAGTGCATTGACTCCAGAAAGTGCACTGGCACTACTGGGGATGCAGTGGAGTGAGTCCAGAGAGTGCACTGGCACCAATGTGGATGCACTGAAGTGAGTCCACAGAGTGCACTGGCAACACTGGGGATGCAGTGCAGTGAGTCCAGAGAGTGTACTGGCACCCTTGGGGATGCAGTGCAGTGAGTCCGGAGAGTGCACTGGCACTCTGGGGATGCACTGCAGTGAGTCTAGAGACTGCACTGTCACCACTGGGGATGCAGTGCAGTGAGTCCAAAGAGTGCACTGGCACCACTGGGGATGCACTGCAATGAGTCCAGATAGTGCACTGGCACCACTGGGGATGCAGTGCAGTGAGTCCAGAGAGTGCACTGGCACCACTGGGGATGCACTGCAGTGAGTCCTGAGAGTGTACTGGCACCAATGGGGATGGAGTGCAGTGAGTCCAGAGACTGCACTGGCACCACTGGGGATGCAGTGCAGTGAGTCCAGAGAGTGCACTGGCCCCACCGGGGATACACTGCAGTGAGTCCAGAGGGTGCCCTGGCACTAGAGGATATACACTGCAGTGTCTCCAGAGTTCACTGGCACCACTGGGGATACAGTGCAGTGAGTGCAGAGAATGCACTGGCACCACAGGGGATGCAGTGCAGTGAGTGCAGAGAGTGCACTGGCACCACTGGGGATGCACTGCAGTGAGTCCAGAGAGTGCCCTGGCACCACTGGGGATGCAGTGCAGTGAGTCCAGAGAGTGCACTGGCACCACTGGGGATGCAGTGCAGGGAGTCCACTGTGTGCACTGGCACCACTGGGGATGCAGTGCAGTGAGTGCAGAGAGTGCCCTGGCACAACTGGGAATGCAGTGCAGTGAGTCCAGAGATTGCACTGGCACCACTGGGAATGCAGTGCAGTGAGTCCAGAGAGTGCACAGGAACCACTGGGTATGCAGTGCAGTGAGTCCATAGAGTGCACTGGCACCACTGGGGATGCAGTGCAGTGAGTCCCGAGAGTGCACTGGCTCCACTGTGGATGCAGTGCAGTGACTCCAGAATGTGCACTGGCACCTGTGGGGATGCACTGCAGTGAGTCCAGAGAGTGCACTGGCACCACTGGGGATGCAGTGCAGTGAGTCCAGAGAGTGCACTGGCACCACTGGGGATGCAGTGCAGTGAGTCCAGAGAGTGCACTGGCACCACTGGGGATGCACTGCAGTGAGGCCAGAGAGTGCACTGGCACCACTGGGGATGCAGTGTAGTGACTCCAGAGAGTGCACTGGCACCACTGGTGATGCACTGCAGTGAGTCCAGAGAGTGCACTGGCACCAGTGGGGATGCACTGCAGTGAGTCCAGAGAGGGCACTGGCACCAGTAGGGATGCACTGCAGTGAGTCCAGAGAGTTCACTGGCCCCACTTGGGATGCAGTGCATTGACTCCAGAAAGTGCACTGGCACACTGGGGATGCAGTGGAGTGAGTCCAGAGAGTGCACTGGCACCAGTGGGGATGCACTGAAGTGAGTCCACAGAGTGCACTGGCAACACTGGGGATGCAGTGCAGTGAGTCCAGAGAGTGTACTGGCACCAGTGGGGATGCAGTGCAGTGAGTCCGGAGAGTGCACTGGCACTACTGGGGATGCACTGCAGTGAGTCCAAAGAGTGCACTGGCACTAATGGGGATGCACTGCAATGAGTCCAGATAGTGCACTGGCACCACTGGGGATGCAGTGCAGTGACTCCAGAGAGTGCACTGGCACCAATGGGGATGCAGTGCAGTGAGTCCTGAGAGTGTACTGGCACCAGTGGGGATGGAGTGCAGTGAGTCCAGAGACTGCACTGGCACCAGTGGGGATGCAGTGCAGTGAGTCCAGAGAGTGCACTGGCCCCACCGGGGATACACTGCAGTGAGTCCAGAGGGTGCCCTGGCACTAGAGGATATACACTGCAGTGTCTCCAGAGTTCACTGGCACCACTGGGGATGCAGTGCAGTGAGTGCAGAGAGTGCACTGGCACCACAGGGGATGCAGTGCAGTGAGTGCAGAGAGTGCACTGGCACCACTGGGGATGCACTGCAGTGAGTCCAGAGAGTGCCCTGGCACCACTGGGGATGCAGTGCAGAGAGTCCAGAGAGTGCACCGGCACCACTGGGGATGCAGTGCAGGGAGTCCAGTGTGTACACTGGCACCACTGAGGATGCAGTGCAGTGAGTCCAGAGAGTGCACTGGCACCACTGGGGAAGCACTGCAGTGAGTCCAGAGAGTGCTCTGGCACCACTGGGGATGCAGTGCAGTGAGTCCATAGAGTGCACTGGCACCACTGGGGATGCAGTGCAGTGAGTCCAGAGAGTGCACTGGCACCACTGGGGATGCAGTGCAGAGGGTCCAGAGAGTGTACTGGCATCACTGGGGATGCACTGCAGTGATGCTAAAGAGTGCACTGGCACCACTGGGAATGCACTGCAGTGATTCCAGAGAGTGCACTGGCACCACTGGGGATGCAGTGCAGTGAGTCCAGAAAGTGCACTGGCACCACTGGGGGTGCAGTGCAGTGAGTCCAGAGAGTGTACTGGCACCACAGGGAATGCACTGCAGTGAGTCCAGAGAGTGCACTGGCCCCACTGGGGATGCAGTGCAGTGACTCCAGAGAGTGCACTAGCAGCACTGGGGATGCAGTGCCGTGAGTCCAGAGAGTGCACTGTCACCACTGGGAATGCACTGCAGTGACTCCAGAGAGTGCCCTGGCACCACTGGGGATGCAGTGCAGTGAGTAAACAGAGTGCACTGGCACCACTGGTGATGCAGTGCCGTGAGTCCAGAGACTGCACTGGCACCACTGGGGATGCACCCCGGTGACTCCAGAGAGTGCACTGGCACCACTGGGGATGCAGTGCAGTGAGTCCAGAGAGTGCACTGGCACCACTGGGGATGCAGTGCAGTGAGTCCAGAGAGTGCACTGGCCCCACAGGTGATACACTGCAGTGAGTCCAGAGAGTGCCCTGGCACTACAGGATATGCACTGCAGTGTCTTCAGAGAGTGCACTGGCACCACTGGGGATGCACTGCAGTGAGTCCAGAGAGTTCACTGGCACCACTGGGGATGCACTGCAGTGAGTCCAGAGAGTGCACTGGCACCACTGGGGATGCACTGCAGTGATGCTAAAGAGTGCACTGGCACCACTGGGAATACACAGCAGTGAGTCCAGAGAGTGCACTGGCACCACTGGGGATGCAGTGCAGTGAGTCCAGAGAGTGCACTGGCACCACTGGGGATGCAGTGCAGTGAGTCCAGAGAGTGCACTGGCACCACTGGGGATGCAGTGCCGTGAGTCCAGAGATTGCACTGGCACCACTGGGGATGCAGTGCAGTGACGCCAGAGAGTGCACTGGCACCAGTGGGGATGGAGTGCAGTGAGTCCAGAGACTACACTGGCACCACCGGGGATGCACTGCAGTGAGTCCAGAGAGTGCACTGGCACCACTGGTAATGCAGTGCAGTGAGTCCAGAGAGTGCACTGGCACCACTGGGAATGCACTACAGTGACTCCAGAGAGTGCACTGGCACAACTGGGAATGCAGTGCAGTGAGTCCAGAGAGCGCACTGGCACCACTGGGGATGCAGTGCAGTGAGTAAACAGAGTGCACTGGCACCACTGGTGATGCAGTGCCGTGAGTCCAGAGAGTGCACTGGCACCACTGGGGATGCAGTGCAGTGAGTCCAGAGAGTGCACTGGCTCCACTGGGGATGCAGTGCAGTGAGTCCAGAGAGTGCACTGGCACCACTGGGGATGCACTGCAGTGAGTCCAAAGACTACACTGGCACCACTGGGGATGCACTGCAGTGAGTCCAGAGAGTGCATTGGCACCACTGGGGATGCAGTGCAGTGAGTCCAGAGACTACACTGGCACCACTGGGGATGCACTGCAGTGAGGCCAGAGAGTGCACTGGCACCACTGGTGATGCAGTGCCGTGAGTCCAGAGAGTGCACTGGCACCACTGGGGATGCAGTGCAGTGAGTCCAGAGAGTGCACTGGCGCCACTGGTGATGCAGTGCCGTGAGTCCAGAGAGTGCACTGGCACCACTGGGGATGCACTGCAGTGAGTGCACAGATTGCACTGGCACCACTGGGGATGCCCTACAGTGACTCCAGAGAGTGCACTGGCACCACCTGGGATGCAGTGCCGCGAGTCCAGAGAGTGCACTTGCACCAGATTGGATGCAGTGCAGTGATGCAGAGAGTACACTGTCACCCGCGGGGATGCTCTCTAGAGAGTCCAGAGAGTGCACTGGCACCACTGGGGATGCAGTGCAGTGAGTCCAGAGAGTGCACTGGCACCACTGGGGATGCAGTGCAGGGAGTCCAGTGTGTGCACTGGCACCACTGAGGATGCAGTGCAGTGAGTCCAGAGAGTGCACTGGCACCACTGGGGATGCAGTGCAGTGAGTCCAGAGAGTGCACTGGCACCAGTGGGGATGCAGTGCAGTGAGTCCAGAGAGTGCAATGGCGCCACTGGGGATGCACCCCGGTGACTCCAGAGAGTGCACTGGCACCACTGGGGATGCAGTGCAGTGAGTTCAGAGAGTGCACTGGCACCACTGGGACTGCAGTGCAGTGAGTCCAGAGAGTGCACAGGCACCACTGGGGATGCAGTGCAGTGAGTCCAGAGAGTGCACAGGCACCACTGGGGATGCAGTGCAGTGAGTCCATAGAGTGCACTGGCACCACTGGGGATGCACTGCAGTGAGTCCAGAGATTGCACTGGCTCCACTGGGGATGCAGTGCAGTGACTCCAGAGAGTGCACTGGCACCAGTGGGGATGCACTGCAGTGAGTCCAGAGAGTGCACTGGCACCACTGGGGATGCAGTGCAGTGAGTCCAGAGAGCGCACTGGCACCACTGGGGATGCAGTGCAGTGACTCCAGAGAGTGCACTGGCACCACTGGAGATGCACTGCAGTTAGTCCAGAGAGTGCCCTGGCACTAGTGGAGATGCACTGCAGTGTCTCCAGAGAGTGCACTGGCACCACTGGTAATGCAGTGCAGTGAGTCCAGAGAGTGCACTGGCACCACTGGGGATGCAGTTCAGTGAGTCCAGAGAGTGCACTGGCACCACTGGGGATGCAGTTCCGTGAGTCCAGAGAGTGCACTGGCAACACTGGGGATGCACTGCAGTGAGTCCAGAGAGTGCACTGGCACCACTGGGGATGCACTGCAGTGAGGCCAGAGAGTGCACTGGCACCACTGGTGATGCAGTGTAGTGACTCCAGAGAGTGCACTGGCACCACTGGTGATGCACTGCAGTGAGTCCAGATAGTGCACTGGCACCACTGGGGATGCAGTGCAGTGAGTCCAGGGAGTGCACTGGCACCACTGGGGATGCAGTGCAGTGAGTCCAGAGAGTGCACAGGCACCACTGGGGATGCAGTGCAGTGAGTCCAGAGAGTGCCCTGGCACTAGTGGAGATGCACTGCAGTGTCTCCAGAGAGTGCACTGGCACCACTGGTAATGCAGTGCAGTGAGTCCACAGAGTGCACTGGCACCACTGGGGATGCAGTTCAGTGAGTACAGAGAGTGCACTGGCACCACTGGGGATGCAGTTCCGTGAGTCCAGAGAGTGCACTGGCAACACTGGGGATGCAGTTCCGTGAGTCCAGAGAGTGCACTGGCACCACTGGGGATGCACTGCAGTGAGTCCAGAGAGTGCACTGGCACCACTGGGGATGCAGTGCAGTGAGTCCAGAGAGTGTACTGGCACCACTGGGGATGCACTGCAGTGACTCCAGATAGTGCACTGGCACCACTGGTAATGCAGTGCAGTGAGTCCAGAGAGAGCACTGGCACCACTGGGGATGCAGTGTAGTGAGTCCAGGGAGTGCACTGGCACCACCGGGGATGCAGTGCAGTGATTCCAGAGAGTGCACTGGCACCACTGGGGATGCACTGCAGTGAGCCCAGAGAGTACACTGGAACCACCGGGGATGCAGTGCAGTGATTCCAGAGAGTGCACTGGCACCACTGCGGATGCACTGCACTGAGTCCAGAGAGTGCACTGGCACCACTGGAGATGCAGTGCAGTGACTCCGGAGAGTGCACTGGCACCACTGGGGATGCAGTGCAGTGAGTCCAGAGAGTGCACTGGCACCACTGGGGATTCACTGCAATGAGTCCAGAGAGTGCACTGGCACCACTGGGGATGCAGTGCAGTGAGTCCAGAGAGTGCACTGGCACCACTGGGGATGCACTGCAGTGAGTCCAGAGAGTGCACTGGCACCACTGGGGATGCAGTGCAGTGAGTCCAGAGAGTGCACTGGCACCACTGCGGATGCAGTTCAGTGAGTACAGAGAGTGCACTGGCACCACTGGGGATGCAGTTCCGTGAGTCCAGAGAGTGCACTGGCAACACTGGGGATGCAGTTCCGTGAGTCCAGAAAGTGCACTGGCACCACTGGGGATGCACTGCAGTGAGTCCAGAGAGTGCACTGGCACCACTGGGGATGCACTGCAGTGAGGCCAGAGAGTGCACTGGCACCACTGGGGATGCAGTGTAGTGACTCCAGAGAGTGCACTGGCACCACTGGTGATGCACTGCAGTGAGTCCAGATAGTCCACTGGCACCACTGGGGATGCAGTGCAGTGAGTCCAGGGAGTGCACTGGCACCACTGGGGATGCAGTGCAGTGAGTCCAGAGAGTGCACTGGCACCACTGGGGATGCACTGCAATGAGTCCAGATAGTGCACTGGCACCACTGGGGATGCAGTGCAGTGAGTCCAGAGAGTGCACTGGCACCACTGGGAATGCACTACAGTGACTCCAGAGAGTGCACTGGCACCACTGGGGATGCAGTGCAGTGAGTCCAGAGAGTGCAATGTCAGCACTGGGGTTGCAGTGCAGTGAGTCCAGAGAGTGTACTGGCACAAGTGGGGATGGAGTGCAGTGAGTCCAGAGAGTGCACTGGCACCACTGGGGATGCACTGCAATGAGTCCAGATAGTGCACTGGCACCACTGGGGATGCAGTGCAGTGAGTCCAGAGAGTGCACTGGCACCACTGGGGATGCAGTGCAGGGAGTCCAGTGTGTGCACTGGCACCACTGAGGATGCAGTGCAGTGAGTCCAGAGAGTGCAATGGCGCCACTGGGGATGCACCCCGGTGACTCCAGAGAGTGCACTGGCACCACTGGGGATGCAGTGCAGTGAGTCCAGAGAGTGCACTGGCACCACTGGGAATGCAGTGCAGTGAGTCCAGAGAGTGCACAGGAACCACTGGGTGATGCAGTGCAGTGAGTCCAGAGAGTGCACTGGCACCACTGGGGATGCAGTGCAGTGAGTCCAGAGATTGCACTGGCTCCACTGTGGATGCAGTGCAGTGAGTCCAGAGAGTGCACTGGCACCACTGGGGATGCAGTGCAGTGAGTCCAGAGAGTGCACTGGAACCACTGGGGATGCAGTGCAGTGTGTCCAGAGAGTGCACTGGCACCACTGGGGATGCACTGCAGTGAGTCCAGAGAGTGCACTGGCACCACTGGGGATGCAGCGCAGTGAGTCCAGAGAGTGCACTGGCACCACTGGGGATGCAGTGTAGTGACTCCAGAGAGTGCACTGGCACCACTGGTGATGCACTGCAGTGAGTCCAGAGAGTGCACTGGCACCAGTGGGGATACACTGCAGTGAGTGTAGAGAGTGCACTGGCACCACTGGGGATGCACTGCAGTGAGTCCAGAGAGTTCACTGGCCCCACTTGGGATGCAGTGCATTGACTCCAGAAAGTGCACTGGCACTACTGGGGATGCAGTGGAGTGAGTCCAGAGAGTGCACTGGCACCAATGTGGATGCACTGAAGTGAGTCCACAGAGTGCACTGGCAACACTGGGGATGCAGTGCAGTGAGTCCAGAGAGTGTACTGGCACCCTTGGGGATGCAGTGCAGTGAGTCCGGAGAGTGCACTGGCACTCTGGGGATGCACTGCAGTGAGTCTAGAGACTACACTGTCACCACTGGGGATGCAGTGCAATGAGTCCAAAGAGTGCACTGGCACCACTGGGGATGCACTGCAATGAGTCCAGATAGTGCACTGGCACCACTGGGGATGCAGTGCAGTGAGTCCAGAGAGTGCACTGGCACCACTGGGGATGCACTGCAGTGAGTCCTGAGAGTGTACTGGCACCAATGGGGATGGAGTGCAGTGAGTCCAGAGACTGCACTGGCACCACTGGGGATGCAGTGCAGTGAGTCCAGAGAGTGCACTGGCCCCACCGGGGATACACTGCAGTGAGTCCAGAGGGTGCCCTGGCACTAGAGGATATACACTGCAGTGTCTCCAGAGTTCACTGGCACCACTGGGGATACAGTGCAGTGAGTGCAGAGAATGCACTGGCACCACAGGGGATGCAGTGCAGTGAGTGCAGAGAGTGCACTGGCACCACTGGGGATGCACTGCAGTGAGTCCAGAGAGTGCCCTGGCACCACTGGGGATGCAGTGCAGTGAGTCCAGAGAGTGCACTGGCACCACTGGGGATGCAGTGCAGGGAGTCCAGTGTGTGCACTGGCACCACTGGGGATGCAGTGCAGTGAGTGCAGAGAGTGCCCTGGCACAACTGGGAATGCAGTGCAGTGAGTTCAGAGATTGCACTGGCACCACTGGGAATGCAGTGCAGTGAGTCCAGAGAGTGCACAGGAACCACTGGGTATGCAGTGCAGTGAGTCCATAGAGTGCACTGGCACCACTGGGGATGCAGTGCAGTGAGTCCCGAGAGTGCACTGGCTCCACTGTGGATGCAGTGCAGTGACTCCAGAATGTGCACTGGCACCTGTGGGGATGCACTGCAGTGAGTCCAGAGAGTGCACTGGCACCACTGGGGATGCAGTGCAGTGAGTCCAGAGAGTGCACTGGCACCACTGGTGATGCAGTGCAGTGAGTCCAGAGAGTGCACTGGCACCACTGGGGATGCACTGCAGTGAGGCCAGAGAGTGCACTGGCACCACTGGGGATGCAATGTAGTGACTCCAGAGAGTGCACTGGCACCACTGGTGATGCACTGCAGTGAGTCCAGAGAGTGCACTGGCACCAGTGGGGATGCACTGCAGTGAGTCCAGAGAGGGCACTGGCACCAGTAGGGATGCACTGCAGTGAGTCCAGAGAGTTCACTGGCCCCACTTGGGATGCAGTGCATTGACTCCAGAAAGTGCACTGGCACTACTGGGGATGCAGTGGAGTGAGTCCAGAGAGTGCACTGGCACCACTGGGGATGCACTGAAGTGAGTCCACAGAGTGCACTGGCAACACTGGGGATGCAGTGCAGTGAGTCCAGAGAGTGTACTGGCACCAGTGGGGATGCAGTGCAGTGAGTCCGGAGAGTGCACTGGCACTACTGGGGATGCACTGCAGTGAGTCCAAAGAGTGCACTGGCACTAATGGGGATGCACTGCAATGAGTCCAGAGAGTGCACTGGCACCACTGGGGATGCAGTGCAGTGACTCCAGAGAGTGCACTGGCACCACTGGGGATGCAGTGCAGTGAGTCCTGAGAGTGTACTGGCACCAGTGGGGATGGAGTTCAGTGAGTCCAGAGACTGCACTGGCACCAGTGGGGATGCAGTGCAGTGAGTCCAGAGAGTGCACTGGCCCCACCGGGGATACACTGCAGTGAGTCCAGAGGGTGCCCTGGCACTAGAGGATATACACTGCAGTGTCTCCAGAGTTCACTGGCACCACTGGGGATGCAGTGCAGTGAGTGCAGAGAGTGCACTGGCACCACAGGGGATGCAGTGCAGTGAGTGCAGAGAGTGCACTGGCACCACTGGGGATGCACTGCAGTGAGTCCAGAGAGTGCCCTGGCACCACTGGGGATGCAGTGCAGAGAGTCCAGAGAGTGCACCGGCACCACTGGGGATGCAGTGCAGGGAGTCCAGTGTGTACACTGGCACCACTGAGGATGCAGTGCAGTGAGTCCAGAGAGTGCACTGGCACCACTGGGGAAGCACTGCAGTGAGTCCAGAGAGTGCTCTGGCACCACTGGGGATGCAGTGCAGTGAGTCCATAGAGTGCACTGGCACCACTGGGGATGCAGTGCAGTGAGTCCAGAGAGTGCACTGGCACCACTGGGGATGCAGTGCAGAGGGTCCAGAGAGTGTACTGGCATCACTGGGGATGCACTGCAGTGATGCTAAAGAGTGCACTGGCACCACTGGGAATGCACTGCAGTGATTCCAGAGAGTGCACTGGCACCACTGGGGATGCAGTGCAGTGAGTCCAGAGAGTGCACTGGCACCACTGGGGGTGCAGTGCAGTGAGTCCAGAGAGTGTACTGGCACCACAGGGAATGCACTGCAGTGAGTCCAGAGAGTGCACTGGCCCCACTGGGGATGCAGTGCAGTGACTCCAGAGAGTGCACTAGCAGCTCTGGGGATGCAGTGCCGTGAGTCCAGAGAGTGCACTGTCACCACTGGGAATGCACTGCAGTGACTCCAGAGAGTGCCCTGGCACCACTGGGGATGCAGTGCAGTGAGTAAACAGAGTGCACTGGCACCACTAGTGATGCAGTGCCGTGAGTCCAGAGACTGCACTGGCGCCACTGGGGATGCACCCCGGTGACTCCAGAGAGTGCACTGGCACCACTGGGGATGCAGTGCAGTGAGTCCAGAGAGTACACTGGCACCACTGGGAATGCAGTGCAGTGAGTCCAGAGAGTGCACAGGAACCACTGGGTATGCAGTGCAGTGAGTCCATAGAGTGCACTGGCACCACTGGGGATGCAGTGCAGTGAGTCCAGAGATTGCACTGGCTCCACTGGGGATGCACTGCAGTGACTCCAGAGAGTGCACTGGCACCAGTGGGGATGCACTGCAGTGAGTCCAGAGAGTGCACTGGCACCACTGGGGATGCAGTGCAGTGAGTCCAGAGAGTGCACTGGCACCACTGGGGATGCAGTTCAGTGAGTCCAGAGAGTGCACTGGCACCACTGGGGATGCACTGCAGTGAGTCCAGAGAGTGCACTGGCACCACTGGGGATGCAGTGTAGTGACTCCAGAGAGTGCACTGGCACCACTGGTGATGCACTGCAGTGAGTCCAGATAGTACACTGGCACTACTGGGGATGCACTGCAGTGAGTCCAGAGAGTGCACTGGCACCACTGGGGATGCAGTGCAGTGAGTCCAGAGAGTGCACTGGCACCACTGGGGATGCACTGCGATGAGTCCAGATAGTGAACTGGCATCACTGGGGATGCAGTGCAGTGAGTCCAGAGAGTGCACTGGCACCACTGGGGATGCAGTGCAGTGAGTCCAGAGAGTGCACTGGCCCCACAGGTGATACACTGCAGTGAGTCCAGAGAGTGCCCTGGCACTACAGGATATGCACTGCAGTGTCTTCAGAGAGTGCACTGGCACCACTGGGGATGCACTGCAGTGAGTCCAGAGAGTGCACTGGCACCACTGGGGATGCACTGCAGTGAGTCCAGAGAGTGCACTGGCACCACTGGGGATGCACTGCAGTGATGCTAAAGAGTGCACTGGCACCACTGGGAATACACAGCAGTGAGTCCAGAGAGTGCACTGGCACCACTGGGGATGCAGTGCAGTGAGTCCAGAGAGTGCACTGGCACCACTGGGGATGCAGTGCAGTGAGTCCAGAGAGTGCACTGGCACCACTGGGGATGCAGTGCCGTGAGTCCAGAGATTGCACTGGCACCACTGGGGATGCAGTGCAGTGACGCCAGAGAGTGCACTGGCACCAGTGGGGATGGAGTGCAGTGAGTCCAGAGACTACACTGGCACCACCGGGGATGCACTGCAGTGAGTCCAGAGAGTGCACTGGCACCACTGGTAATGCAGTGCAGTGAGTCCAGAGAGTGCACTGGCACCACTGGGAATGCACTACAGTGACTCCAGAGAGTGCACTGGCACAACTGGGAATGCAGTGCAGTGAGTCCAGAGAGCGCACTGGCACCACTGGGGATGCAGTGCAGTGAGTAAACAGAGTGCACTGGCACCACTGGTGATGCAGTGCCGTGAGTCCAGAGAGTGCACTGGCACCACTGGGGATGCAGTGCAGTGAGTCCAGAGAGTGCACTGGCTCCACTGGGGATGCAGTGCAGTGAGTCCAGAGAGTGCACTGGCACCACTGGGGATGCACTGCAGTGAGTCCAGAGACTACACTGGCACCACTGGGGATGCACTGCAGTGAGTCCAGAGAGTGCATTGGCACCACTGGGGATGCAGTGCAGTGAGTCCAGAGACTACACTGGCACCACTGGGGATGCACTGCAGTGAGTCCAGAGAGTGCACTGGCACCACTGGGGATGCAGTGCCGTGAGTCCAGAGAGTGCACTGGCACCACTGGGGATGCAGTGCAGTGAGTCCAGAGAGTGCACTGGCGCCAATGGGGATGCAGTGCAGTGAGTCCAGAGAGTGCACTGGCACCACTGGGTATGCAGTGCAGTGACTCCAGAGAGTGCACTGGCACCACTGGGGATGCACTGCAGTGAGTGCACAGATTGCACTGGCACCACTGGGGATGCCCTACAGTGACTCCAGAGAGTGCACTGGCACCACCTGGGATGCAGTGCCGCGAGTCCAGAGAGTGCACTTGCACCAGATTGGATGCAGTGCAGTGATGCAGAGAGTACACTGTCACCCGCGGGGATGCTCTCTAGAGAGTCCAGAGAGTGCACTGGCACCACTGGGGATGCAGTGCAGGGAGTCCAGAGAGTGCACTGGCACCACTGGGGATGCAGTGCAGGGAGTCCAGTGTGTGCACTGGCACCACTGAGGATGCAGTGCAGTGAGTCCAGAGAGTGCACTGGCACCACTGGGGATGCAGTGCAGTGAGTCCAGAGAGTGCACTGGCACCAGTGGGGATGCAGTGCAGTGAGTCCAGAGAGTGCAATGGCGCCACTGGGGATGCACCCCGGTGACTCCAGAGAGTGCACTGGCACCACTGGGGATGCAGTGCAGTGAGTTCAGAGAGTGCACTGGCACCACTGGGACTGCAGTGCAGTGAGTCCAGAGAGTGCACAGGCACCACTGGGGATGCAGTGCAGTGAGTCCAGAGAGTGCACAGGCACCACTGGGGATGCAGTGCAGTGAGTCCATAGAGTGCACTGGCACCACTGGGGATGCAGTGCAGTGAGTCCAGAGATTGCACTGGCTCCACTGGGGATGCAGTGCAGTGAGTCCAGAGAGTGCACTGGCACCAGTGGGGATGCACTGCAGTGAGTCCAGAGAGTGCACTGGCACCACTGGGGATGCAGTGCAGTGAGTCCAGAGAGTGCACTGGCACCACTGGGGATGCAGTGCAGTGACTCCAGAGAGTGCACTGGCACCACTGGAGATGCACTGCAGTTAGTCCAGAGAGTGCCCTGGCACTAGTGGAGATGCACTGCAGTGTCTCCAGAGAGTGCACTGGCACCACTGGGGATGCAGTGCAGTGAGTCCAGAGAGTGCACTGGCACCACTGGGGATGCAGTTCAGTGAGTCCAGAGAGTGCACTGGCACCACTGGGGATGCATTTCCGTGAGTCCAGAGAGTGCACTGGCACCACTGGGGATGCACTGCAGTGAGTCCAGAGAGTGCACTGGCACCACTGGGGATGCACTGCAGTGAGGCCAGAGAGTGCACTGGCACCACTGGGGATGCAGTGTAGTGACTCCAGAGAGTGCACTGGCACCACTGGTGATGCACTGCAGTGAGTCCAGATAGTGCACTGGCACCACTGGGGATGCAGTGCAGTGAGTCCAGGGAGTGCACTGGCACCACTGGGGATGCAGTGCAGTGAGTCCAGAGAGTGCACAGGCACCACTGGGGATGCAGTGCAGTGAGTCCAGAGAGTGCCCTGGCACTAGTGGAGATGCACTGCTGTGTCTCCAGAGAGTGCACTGGCACCACTGGTAATGCAGTGCAGTGAGTCCACAGAGTGCACTGGCACCACTGGGGATGCAGTTCAGTGAGTACAGAGAGTGCACTGGCACCACTGGGGATGCAGTTCCGTGAGTCCAGAGAGTGCACTGGCAACACTGGGGATGCAGTGCAGTGAGTCCAGAGAGTGCACTGGCACCACTGGGGATGCACTGCAGTGAGTCCAGAGAGTGCACTGGCACCACTGGGGATGCAGTGCAGTGAGTCCAGAGAGTGTACTGGCACCACTGGGGATGCACTGCAGTGACTCCAGATAGTGCACTGGCACCACTGGTAATGCAGTGCAGTGAGTCCAGAGAGAGCACTGGCACCACTGGGGATGCAGTGTAGTGAGTCCAGGGAGTGCACTGGCACCACCGGGGATGCAGTGCAGTGATTCCAGAGAGTGCACTGGCACCACTGCGGATGCACTGCACTGAGTCCAGAGAGTGCACTGGCACCACTGGGGATGCAGTGCAGTGACTCCAGAGAGTGCACTGGCACCACTGGGGATGCACTGCAGTGAGTCCAGAGAGTGCACTGGCACCACTGGGGATTCACTGCAATGAGTCCAGAGAGTGCACTGGCACCACTGGGGATGCAGTGCAGTGAGTCCAGAGAGTGCACTGGCACCACTGGTAATGCAGTGCAGTGAGTCCAGAGAGTGCACTGGCACCACTGCGGATGCAGTTCAGTGAGTACAGAGAGTGCACTGGCACCACTGGGGATGCAGTTCCGTGAGTCCAGAGAGTGCACTGGCAACACTGGGGATGCAGTTCCATGAGTCCAGAGAGTGCACTGGCACCACTGGGGATGCACTGCAGTGAGTCCAGAGAGTGCACTGGCACCACTGGGGATGCACTGCAGTGAGGCCAGAGAGTGCACTGGCACCACTGGGGATGCAGTGTAGTGACTCCAGAGAGTGCACTGGCACCACTGTTGATGCACTGCAGTGAGTCCAGATAGTCACTGGCACCACTGGGGATGCAGTGCAGTGAGTCCAGGGAGTGCACTGGCACCACTGGGGATGCAGTGCAGTGAGTCCAGAGAGTGCACTGGCACCACTGGGGATGCACTGCAATGAGTCCAGATAGTGCACTGGCACCACTGGGGATGCAGTGCAGTGAGTCCAGAGAGTGCACTGGCTCCACTGGGGATGCACTACAGTGACTCCAGAGAGTGCACTGGCACCACTGGGGATGCAGTGCAGTGAGTCCAGAGAGTGCAATGTCAGCACTGGGGTTGCAGTGCAGTGAGTCCAGAGAGTGTACTGGCACAAGTGGGGATGCAGTGCAGTGAGTCCAGAGAGTGCACTGGCACCACTGGGGATGCACTGCAGTGAGTCCAGATAGTGCACTGGCACCACTGGGGATGCAGTGCAGTGAGTCCAGAGAGTGCACTGGCACCACTGGGGATGCACTACAGTGACTCCAGAGAGTGCACTGGCACCACTGGGGATGCAGTGCAGTGAGTCCTGAGAGTGTACTGGCACCAGTGGGGATGGAGTGCAGTGAGTCCAGAGAGTGCACTGGCACCACTGGGGATGCAGTGCAGTGATTCCAGAGAGTGCACTGGCACCACTGGAGATGCAGTGCAGTGAGTCCAGAGAGTGCACTGGCCCCACTGGGGATGCAGTGCAGTGAGTCCAGAGAGTGCACTGGCACCACTGGAGATGCAGTGCAGTGGGTCCAGAGAGTGCACTGGCACCACTGGGGATGCACTGCAGTGATGCTAAAGAGTGCACTGGCACCACTGGGAATACACTGCAGTGAGTGCAGAGAGTGCACTGGCACCACTGGGGATGCAGTGCAGTGAGTCCAGAGAGTGCACTGGCACCATTGGAGCTGTAATGTACTGAGTCCAGAGATTGCACTGGCACCACTGGGGATGCAGTGCAGTGACTCCAGATAGTGCACTGGCACCACTGGGGATGCAGTGCAGTGAGTCCAGAGAGTGTACTGGCACCACTGGGGATGCACTGCAGTGAGTCCAGAGAGTGCACTGGCACCACTGGGGATGCAGTGCAGTGAGTCCACAGAGTGCACTGGCACCACTGTGGATGCAGTGCAGTGAGTCCAGAGAGTGCACTGGCCCCACTGGGGATGCAGTGCAGTGAGTCCAGAGAGTGCACTGGCACCACTGGGGATGCAGTGCAGTGAGTGCAGAGAGTGCACTGGCACCACTGGGGATGCAGTGCAGTGAGTCCAAAGAGTGCACTGGCACCACTGGGGATGCACTGCAGTGACTCCAGATAGTGCACTGGCACCACTGGTAATGCAGTGCAGTGAGTCCAGAGAGTGCACTGGCACCACTGGGGATGCAGTGCAGTGAGTCCAGGGAGTGCACTGGCACCACTGGGGATGCAGTGCAGTGATTCCAGAGAGTGCACTGGCACCACTGGGGATGCACTGCAGTGAGTCCAGAGAGTGCACTGGCACCACTGGGGATGCAGTGCAGTGATTCCAGAGAGTGCACTGGCACCACTGGGGATGCACTGCAGTGAGTCCAGAGAGTGCACTGGCACCACTGGAGATGCAGTGCAGTGAGTCCAGAGAGTGCACTGGCACCACTGGGGATGCACTGCAGTGAGTCCAGAGAGTGCACTGGCACCACTGGGGATGCACTGCAGTGAGTCCAGAGAGTGCACTGGCACCACTGGGGATGCAGTGCAGTGAGTCCAGAGAGTGCACTGGCACCACTGGGGATGCACTGCAGTGAGTCCAGAGAGTGCACTGGCACCACTGGGGATGCAGTGCAGTGAGTCCAGAGAGTGCACTGGCACCACTGGGGATGCAGTGCAGTGAGTCCAGAGAGTGCACTGGCACCACTTTTAATGCACTGCAGTGAGTCCAGAGTGCACTGGCACCACTGGGGATGCAGTGCAGTGACTCCAGAGAGTGCACTGGCACCACTGGGGATGCAGTGCAGTGAGTCCAGAGAGTGCACAGGCACCACTGGGGATGCAGTGCAGTGACTCCGGAGAGTGCACTGGCACCACTGGGGATGCACTGCAGTGAGTCCAGAGAGTGCACTGGCACCACTGGGGATTCACTGCAATGAGTCCAGAGAGTGCACTGGCACCACTGGGGATGCAGTGCAGTGAGTCCAGAGAGTGCACTGGCACCACTGGGGATGCACTGCAGTGAGTCCAGAGAGTGCACTGGCACCACTGGGGATGCAGTGCAGTGAGTCCAGAGAGTACACTGGCACCACTTTTAATGCACTGCAGTGAGTCCAGAGTGCACTGGCACCACTGGGGATGCAGTGCAGTGACTCCAGAGAGTGCACTGGCACCACTGGGGATGCAGTGCAGTGAGTCCAGAGAGTGCACTGGCACCACTGGGGATGCAGTGCAGTGACTCTAGAGAGTGCACTGGCACCACTGGGGATGCAGTGCAGTAAGTCCAGAGAGTGCACTGGCACCACTGGGGATGCAGTGCAGTGAGTCCAGAGAGTGCACTGGCACCACTGGGGATGCTCTGCAGTGACTCGAGAGAGTGCACTGGCACCACTGGGGATGCAGTTCAGTGAGTACAGAGAGTGCACTGGCACCACTGGGGATGCAGTTCAGTGAGTCCAGAGAGTGCACTGGCAACACTGGGGATGCAGTTCAGTGAGTCCAGAGAGTGCACTGGCACCACTGGGGATGCACTGCAGTGAGTCCAGAGAGTGCACTGGCACCACTGGGGATGCACTGCAGTGAGGCCAGAGAGTGCACTGGCACCACTGGGGATGCAGTGTAGTGACTCCAGAGAGTGCACTGGCACCACTGGTGATGCACTGCAGTGAGTCCAGATAGTCCACTGGCACCACAGGGGATGCAGTGCAGTGAGTCCAGGGAGTGCACTGGCACCACTGGGGATGCAGTGCAGTGAGTCCAGAGAGTGCACTGGCACCACTGGGGATGCACTGCAATGAGTCCAGATAGTGCACTGGCACCACTGGGGATGCAGTGCAGTGAGTCCAGAGAGTGCACTGGCACCACTGGGAATGCACTACAGTGACTCCAGAGAGTGCACTGGCACCACTGGGGATGCAGTGCAGTGAGTCCAGAGAGTGCACTGGCAGCACTGGGGTTGCAGTGCAGTGAGTCCAGAGAGTGTACTGGCACAAGTGGGGATGCAGTGCAGTGAGTCCAGAGAGTGCACTGGCACCACTGGGGATGCACTGCAATGAGTCCAGATAGTGCACTGGCACCACTGGGGATGCAGTGCAGTGAGTCCAGAGAGTGCACTGGCACCACTGGGAATGCACTACAGTGACTCCAGAGAGTGCACTGGCACCACTGGGGATGCAGTGCAGTGAGTCCTGAGAGTGTACTGGCACCAGTGGGGATGGAGTGCAGTGAGTCCAGAGAGTGCACTGGCACCACTGGGGATGCAGTGCAGTGATTCCAGAGAGTGCACTGGCACCACTGGAGATGCAGTGCAGTGAGTCCAGAGAGTGCACTGGCCCCACAGGGGATACACTGCAGTGAGTCCAGAGAGTGCACTGGCACCACTGGGGATGCAGTGCAGGGAGTCCAGTGTGTGCACTGGCACCACTGGGGATGCAGTGCAGTGAGTCCAGAGAGTGCACTGGCACCACTGGGGATGCAGTGCAGTGAGTCCAGAGAGTGCACTGGCACCACTGGAGATGCAGTGCAGAGGGTCCAGAGAGTGCACTGGCACCACTGGGGATGCACTGCAGTGATGATAAAGAGTGCACTGGCAACACTGGGAATACACTGCAGTGAGTGCAGAGAGTGCACTGGCACCACTGGGGATGCAGTGCAGTGAGTCCAGAGAGTGCACTGGCACCATTGGAGCTGTAATGTACTGAGTCCAGAGATTGCACTGGCACCACTGGGGATGCACTGCATTGAGTCCAGTGAGTGCACTGGCACCACTGGGGATGCAGTGCAGTGACTCGAGAGAGTGTACTGGCACCACTGGGGATGCACTGCAGTGAGTCCAGAGAGTGCACTGGCACCACTGGGGATGCAGTGCAGTGAGTCCACAGAGTTCACTGGCACCACTGGGGATGCAGTGCCGTGAGTCCAGAGAGTGCACTGGCCCCACTGGGGATGCACTGCAGTGAGTCCAGAGAGTGCACTGGCACCACTGGGGATGCAGTGCAGTGAGTCCAGAGAGTGCACTGGCACCACTGGGGATGCAGTGCAGTGAGTCCAGAGAGTGTACTGGCACCACTGGGGATGCAGTGCAGTGACTCCAGATAGTGCACTGGCACCACTGGTAATGCAGTGCAGTGAGTCCAGAGAGAGCACTGGCACCACTGGGGATGCACTGCAGTGAGTCCAGAGAGTGCACTGGCACCACTGGGGATGCACTGCAATGAGTCCAGAGAGTGCACTGGCACCACTGGGGATGCAGTGCAGTGAGTCCAGAGAGTGCACTGGCACCACTGGGGATGCAGTGCAGTGAGTCCAGAGAGTGCACTGGCACCACTGGGGATGCAGTGCAGTGAGTCCAGAGAGTGCACTGGCACCACTGGGGATGCAGTGCAGTGAGTCCAGAGAGTGCACTGGCACCACTTTTAATGCACTGCAGTGAGTCCAGAGTGCACTGGCACCACTGGGGATGCAGTGCAGTGACTCCAGAGAGTGCACTGGCACCACTGGGGATGCAGTGCAGTGAGTCCAGAGAGTGCACAGGCACCACTGGGGATGCAGTGCAGTGACTCTAGAGAGTGCACTGGCACCACTGGGGATGCAGTGCAGTGAGTCCAGAGAGTGCACTGGCACCACTGGGGATGCAGTGCAGTGAGTCCAGAGAGTGCACTGGCACCACTGGGGATGCACTGCAGTGACTCCAGAGAGTGCACTGGCACCACTGGGGATGCACTGCAGTGAGTCCAGAGAGTGCACTGGCACCACTGGGGATGCACTGCAGTGAGTCCAGAGAGTGCACTGGCACCACTGGGGATGCACTGCAGTGAGTCCAGAGAGTGCACTGGCACCACTGGAGATGCACTGCAGTGAGTCCAGAGAGTGCACTGGCACCACTGGAGATGCACTGCAGTGAGTCCAGAGAGTGCACTGGCACCACTGGGGATGCACTGCAGTGAGTCCAGAGAGTGCACTGGCACCACTGGGTATGCAGTGCAGTGACTCCAGAGAGTGCCCTGGCACCACTGGGGATGCACTGCAGTGAGTCCACAGAGTGCACTGGCACCACTGGGGATGCACTACAGTGACTCCAGAGAGTGCACTGGCACCACTGGGATGCAGTGCAGCGAGTCCAGAGAGTGCACTGCACCAGATTGGATGCAGTGCAGTGATGCAGAGAGTACACTGTCACCCGCGGGGATGCTCTCTAGAGAGTCCAGAGAGTGCACTGGCACCACTGGGTATGCAGTGCAGTGAGTCCAGAGAGTGCACTGGCACCACTGGGGATGCAGTGCAGTGAGTCCAGTGAGTGCACTGGCACCACTGGGGATGCAGTGCAGTGAGTCCAGAGAGTGCACTGGCACCACTGGGGATGCAGTGCAGTGAGTCCAGAGAGTGCACTGGCACCACTGGGGATGCACTGCAGTGAGTCCAGATAGTGCACTGGCACCACTGGGGATGCAGTGCAGTGAGTCCAGAGAGTGCACTGGCACCACTGGGGATGCACTGCAGTGACTCCAGAGAGTGCACTGGCACCACTGGGGATGCAGTGCAGTGAGTCCAGAGAGTGCACTGTCAGCACTGGGGATGCAGTGCAGTGAGTCCAGAGAGTGTACTGGCACCACTGGGGATGCAGTGCAGTGAGTCCAGAGAGTGCACTGGCACCACTGGGGATGCACTGCAATGAGTCCAGAGAGTGCACTGGCACCACTGGGGATGCAGTGCAGTGAGTCCAGAGAGTGCACTGGCACCACTGGGAATGCACTGCAGTGACTCCAGAGAGTGCACTGGCACCACTGGGGATGCAGTGCAGTGAGTCCAGAGAGTGCACTGGCACCACTGGGGATGCAGTGCAGTGAGTCCAGAGAGTGCACTGGCACCACTGGGGATGCAGTGCAGTGATTCCAGAGAGTGCACTGGCACCACTGGGGATGCAGTGCAGTGAGTCCAGAGAGTGCACTGGCCCCACTGGGGATGCACTGCAGTGAGTCCAGAGAGTGCACTGGCACCACTGGGGATGCAGTGCAGTGAGTCCAGAGAGTGCACTGGCACCACTGGGGATGCAGTGCAGTGAGTCCAGAGAGTGCACTGGCACCACTGGGGATGCAGTGCAGTGAGTCCAGAGAGTGCACTGGCACCACTGGGGATGCAGTGCAGTGAGTCCAGAGAGTGCACTGGCACCACTGGGGATGCACTGCAGTGATCCTAAAGAGTGCACTGGCACCACTGGGAATGCACTGCAGTGAGTCCAGAGAGTGCACTGGCACCACTGGGGATGCAGTGCAGTGAGTCCAGAGAGTGCACTGGCACCACTGGGGATGCAATGCAGTGAGTCCAGAGAGTGCACTGGCACCACTGGGGATGCAGTGCAGTGACTCCAGATAGTGCACTGGCACCACTGGGGATGCAGTGCAGTGAGTCCAGAGAGTGCACTGGCACCACTGGGGATGCACTGCAGTGAGTCCAGAGAGTGCACTGGCACCACTGGGGATGCAGTGCAGTGAGTCCAGAGAGTTCACTGGCACCACTGGGGATGCAGTGCAGTGAGTCCAGAGAGTGCACTGGCACCACTGGGGATGCAGTGCAGTGAGTCCAGAGAGTGCACTGGCACCACTGGGGATGCAGTGCAGTGAGTCCAGAGAGTGCACTGGCACCACTGGGGATGCAGTGCAGTGAGTCCAGAGAGTGTACTGGCACCACTGGGGATGCACTGCAGTGACTCCAGAGAGTGCACTGGCACCACTGGTAATGCAGTGCAGTGAGTCCAGAGAGTGCACTGGCACCACTGGGGATGCAGTGCAGTGAGTCCAGAGAGTGCACTGGCACCACTGGGGATGCAGTGCAGTGATTCCAGAGAGTGCACTGGCACCACTGGGGATGCAGTGCAGTGAGCCCAGAGAGTACACTGGAACCACCGGGGATGCAGTGCAGTGATTCCAGAGAGTGCACTGGCACCACTGCGGATGCACTGCAGTGAGTCCAGAGAGTGCACTGGCACCACTGGAGATGCAGTGCAGTGAGTCCGGAGAGTGCACTGGCACCACTGGGGATGCACTGCAGTGAGTCCAGAGAGTGCACTGGCACCACTGGGGATTCACTGCAATGAGTCCAGAGAGTGCACTGGCACCACTGGGGATGCAGTGCAGTGAGTCCAGAGAGTGCACTGGCACCACTGGGGATGCACTGCAGTGAGTCCAGAGAGTGCACTGGCACCACTGGGGATGCAGTGCAGTGAGTCCAGAGAGTGCACTGGCACCACTTTTAATGCACTGCAGTGAGTCCAGAGTGCACTGGCACCACTGGGGATGCAGTGCAGTGACTCCAGAGAGTGCACTGGCACCACTGGGGATGCAGTGCAGTGAGTCCAGAGAGTGCACAGGCACCACTCGGGGTGCAGTGCAGTGACTCTAGAGAGTGCACTGGCACCACTGGGGATGCAGTGCAGTAAGTCCAGAGAGTGCACTGGCACCACTGGGGATGCAGTGCAGTGAGTCCAGAGAGTGCACTGGCACCACTGGGGATGCTCTGCAGTGACTCCAGAGAGTGCACTGGCACCACTGGGGATGCACTGCAGTGAGTCCAGAGAGTGCACTGGCACCACTGGGGATGCACTGCAGTGAGTCCAGAGAGTGCACTGGCACCACTGGGGATGCACTGCAGTGAGTCCAGAGAGTGCACTGGCACCACTGGAGATGCACTGCAGTGAGTCCAGAGAGTGCACTGGCACCACTGGGGATGCACTGCAGTGAGTCCAGAGAGTGCACTGGCACCACTGGGTATGCAGTGCAGTGACTCCAGAGAGTGCACTGGCACCACTGGGGATGCACTGCAGTGAGTGCACAGATTGCACTGGCACCACTTGGGATGCCCTACAGTGACTCCAGAGAGTGCACTGGCACCACCTGGGATGCAGTGCCGCGAGTCCAGAGAGTGCACTTGCACCAGATTGGATGCAGTGCAGTGATGCAGAGAGTACACTGTCACCCGCGGGGATGCTCTCTAGAGAGTCCAGAGAGTGCACTGGCACCACTGGGGATGCAGTGCAGGGAGTCCAGAGAGTGCACTGGCACCACTGGGGATGCAGTGCAGTGAGTCCAGTGTGTGCACTGGCACCACTGAGGATGCAGTGCAGTGAGTCCAGAGAGTGCACTGGCACCACTGGGGATGCAGTGCAGTGAGTCCAGAGAGTGCACTGGCACCAGTGGGGATGCAGTGCAGTGAGTCCAGAGAGTGCAATGGCGCCACTGGGGATGCACCCCGGTGACTCCAGAGAGTGCACTGGCACCACTGGGGATGCAGTGCAGTGAGTTCAGAGAGTGCACTGGCACCACTGGGACTGCAGTGCAGTGAGTCCAGAGAGTGCACAGGCACCACTGGGGATGCAGTGCAGTGAGTCCAGAGAGTGCACAGGCACCACTGGGGATGCAGTGCAGTGAGTCCAGAGAGTGCACTGGCACCACTGGGGATGCACTGCAGTGAGTCCAGAGATTGCACTGGCTCCACTGGGGATGCAGTGCAGTGAGTCCAGAGAGTGCACTGGCACCAGTGGGGATGCACTGCAGTGAGTCCAGAGAGTGCACTGGCACCACTGGGGATGCAGTGCAGTGAGTCCAGAGAGTGCACTGGCACCACTGGGGATGCAGTGCAGTGACTCCAGAGAGTGCACTGGCACCACTGGAAATGCACTGCAGTTAGTCCAGAGAGTGCCCTGGCACTAGTGCAGATGCACTGCAGTGTCTCCAGAGAGTGCACTGGCACCACTGGTAATGCAGTGCAGTGAGTCCAGAGAGTGCACTGGCCCCACTGGGGATGCACTGCAGTGAGTCCAGAGAGTGCACTGGCACCACTGGGGATGCAGTTCCTTGAGTCCAGAGAGTGCACTGGCAACACTGGGGATGCAGTGCAGTGAGTCCAGAGAGTGCACTGGCACCACTGGGGATGCACTGCAGTGAGTCCAGAGAGTGCACTGGCACCACTGGGGATGCACTGCAGTGAGGCCAGAGAGTGCACTGGCACCACTGGGGATGCAGTGTAGTGAGTCCAGAGAGTGCACTGGCACCACTGGTGATGCACTGCAGTGAGTCCAGATAGTGCACTGGCACCACAGGGGATGCAGTGCAGTGAGTCCAGGGAGTGCACTGGCACCACTGGGGATGCAGTGCAGTGAGTCCAGAGAGTGCACAGGCACCACTGGGGATGCAGTGCAGTGAGTCCAGAGAGTGCCCTGGCACTAGTGGAGATGCACTGCAGTGTCTCCAGAGAGTGCACTGGCACCACTGGTAATGCAGTGCAGTGAGTCCACAGAGTGCACTGGCACCACTGGGGATGCAGTTCAGTGAGTACAGAGAGTGCACTGGCACCACTGGGGATGCAGTTCCGTGAGTCCAGAGAGTGCACTGGCAACACTGGGGATGCAGGTCCGTGAGTCCAGAGAGTGCACTGGCACCACTGGGGATGCACTGCAGTGAGTCCAGAGAGTGCACTGGCACCACTGGGGATGCACTGCAGTGAGGCCAGAGAGTGCACTGGCACCACTGGGGATGCAGTGTAGTGACTCCAGAGAGTGCACTGGCACCACTGGTGATGCACTGCAGTGAGTCCAGATAGTGCACTGGCACCACTGGGGATGCAGTGCAGTGAGTCCAGGGAGTGCACTGGCACCACTGGGGATGCAGTGCAGTGAGTCCAGAGAGTGCACAGGCACCACTGGGGATGCAGTGCAGTGAGTCCATAGAGTGCTCTGGCACCACTGGGGATGCACTGCAGTGAGTCCAGAGAGTGCACTGGCACCACTGGGGATGCAGTGCAGTGAGTCCAGAGAGTGCACTGGCACCACTGGGGATGCAGTGCAGTGACTCCAGAGAGTGCACTGGCACCACTGGAGATGCACTGCAGTTAGTCCAGAGAGTGCCCTGGCACTAGTGGAGATGCACTGCAGTGTCTCCAGAGAGTGCACTGGCACCACTGGTAATGCAGTGCAGTGAGTCCAGAGAGTGCACTGGCACCACTGGGGATGCAGTTCAGTGAGTACAGAGAGTGCACTGGCACCACTGGGGATGCAGTTCCGTGAGTCCAGAGAGTGCACTGGCAACACTGGGGATGCAGTTCCGTGAGTCCAGAGAGTGCACTGGCACCACTGGGGATGCAGTGCAGTGAGTCCAGAGAGTGCACTGGCACCACTGGGGATGCACTGCAGTGAGTCCAGAGAGTGCACTGGCACCACTGGGGATGCAGTGTAGTGACTCCAGAGAGTGCACTGGCACCACTGGTGATGCACTGCAGTGAGTCCAGATAGTGCACTGGCACCACTGGGGATGCAGTGCAGTGAGTCCAGAGAGTGCACTGGCACCACTGGGGATGCAGTGCAGTGAGTCCAGAGAGTGCACTGGCACCACTGGGGATGCACTGCAATGAGTCCAGATAGTGCACTGGCACCACTGGGGATGCACTGCAGTGAGTCCAGAGAGTGCACTGGCACCACTGGAGATGCACTGCAGTGAGTCCAGAGAGTGCAATGTCAGCACTGGAGATGCACTGCATTGACTCCAGTGAGTGTACTGGCACCACTGGGGATGCAGTGCAGTGAGTCCAGAGAGTGCACTGGCACCACTGGGGATGCAGTGCAGTGAGTCCAGAGAGTGCACTGGCACCACTGGGGATGCACTGCAGTGACTCCAGAGAGTGCACTGGCACCACTGGGGATGCACTGCAGTGAGTCCAGTGAGTTCACTGGCACCACTGGGGATGCAGTGCAGTGAGTCCAGAGAGTGCACTGGCACCACTGGGGATGCAGTGCAGTGAGTCCAGAGAGTGCACAGGCACCACTGGGGATGCAGTGCAGTGACTCCGGAGAGTGCACTGGCACCACTGGGGATGCACTGCAGTGAGTCCAGAGAGTGCACTGGCACCACTGGGTTTCACATCAATGAGTCCAGAGAGTGCACTGGCACCACTGGGGATGCAGTGCAGTGAGTCCAGAGAGTGCACTGGCACCACTTTTAATGCACTGCAGTTAGTCCAGAGTGCACTGGCACCACTGGGGATGCAGTGCAGTGACTCCAGAGAGTGCACTGGCACCACTGGGGATGCACTGCAGTGAGTCCAGAGAGTGCACTGGCTCCACTGTGGATGCAGTGCAGTGAGTCCAGAGCGTACACTGGCACCACTGGTGATGCAGTGCAGTGAGTCCAGAGAGTGCACTGGCACCACTGGGGATGCAGTGCAGTGAGTCCAGAGAGTGCACTGGCACCACTGGTGATTCACTGCAGTGAGTCCAGAGAGTGCACTGGCACCACTGGGGATGCAGTGCAGTGAGTCCACAGAGTGCACAGGCACCACTGGGGATGCAGTGCAGTGAGTCCAGAGAGTGCACTGGCACCACTCGGGATGCAGTGCAGTGAGTCCAGGAGTGCACTGGCACCACTGGGGATGCAGTGCAGTGAGTCCAGAGAGTGCACTGGCACCACTTTTAATGCACTGCAGTTAGTCCAGAGTGCACTGGCACCACTTTTCATGCACTGCATTTAATCCAGAGAGTGCACTGGCACCACTGGGGATGCACTGCAGTGAGTCCAGAGAGTGCACTGGCACCACTGTGGATGCAGTGCAGTGACTCGAGAGAGTGCACTGGCACCACTGGGGATGCAGTGCAGTGAGTCCAGAGAGTGCACTGGCACCACTGGGGATGCAGTGCAGTGAGTCCAGAGAGTGCACTGGCACCACTGGTGATTCACTGCAATGAGTCCAGAGAGTGCACTGGCACCACTAGGGATGCAGTGCAGTGAGTCCAGAGAGTGCACTGGCACCACTGGGGATTGAGTGCAGTGAGTCCAGAGAGTGCACTGGCACCACTGGGGATGCAGTGCAGTGAGTCCAGGAGTGCATTGGCACCACTGGGGATGCAGTGCAGTGAGTCCACAGAGAGCACTGGCACCACTGGGGATGCACTGCAGTGAGTCCAGGGAGTGCACTGGCACCACTGGGGATGCAGTGCAGTGAGTCCAGAGAGTGCAGTGGCACCACTGGTGATGCACTGCAGTGAGTCCAGAGAGTGCACTGGCACCACTGGGTATGCAGTGCAGTGAGTCGAGGGAGTGCACAGGCACCATTGGGGATGCAGTGCAGTGAGTCCAGAGAGTGCACTGGCACCACTGGGGATGCAGTGCAGTGAGTCCAGAGAGTGCACTGGCACCACTGGGGATGCACTGCATTGAGTCCAGTGAGTTCAGTGGCACCACTGGGGATGCAGTGCAGTGAGTCCAGAGAGTGCACTGGCACCACTGGTGATGCACTGCAGTGAGTCCAGAGAGTGCACTGGCACCAGTGGGGATGCAGTGCAGTAAGTCCAGAGAGTGCACTGGCACCACTTTTAATGCACTGCAGTTAGTCCAGAGTGCACTGGCACCACTGGGGATGCACTGCAGTGAGTCCAGAGAGTGCACTGGCTCCACTGTGGATGCTGAGCAGTGACTCGAGAGAGTGCACTGGCACCACTGGGGATGCAGTGCAGTGAGTCCAGAGAGTGCACTGGCACCACTGGGGATGCAGTGCAGTGAATCCAGAGAATGCACTGGCACCACTGGGGATGCACTGCAGTGAGTCCAGAGAGTGCACTGGCACCACTGGGGATGCACTGCATTGAGTCCAGTGAGTTCACTGGCACCACTGGGGATGCAGTGCAGTGACTCGAGAGAGTGCACTGTCACCACTTTTAACGCACTGCAGTGAGTCCAGAGTGCACTGGCACCACTGGGGATGCAGTGCAGTGAGTCCAGAGAGTACACTGGCACCACTGGGGATGCACTGCAGTGAGTCCAGAGAGTGCACTGGCACCACTGGGGATGCACTGCAGTGAGTCCAGAGAGTGCACTGGCACCACTGGGGATGCAGTGCAGTGACTCGAGAGAGTGCACTGGCACCACTGGGGATGCACTGCAGTGAGTCCAGAGAGTGCACTGGCACCACTGGGGATGCACTGCAGTGACTCCAGCGAGTGCACAGGCACCACTGGGGATGCAGTGCAGTGAGTCCAGAGAGTGCACTGGCACCACTGGTTATGCAGTGCAGTGACTCCAGAGAGTGCACTGGCACCACTGGGGATGCAGTGCAGTGAGTCCACAGAGAGCACTGGCACCACTGGGGATTCACTGCAGTGAGTCCAGGAAGTGCACTGGCACCACTGGGGATGCAGTGCAGTGAGTCCAGAGAGTGCACTGGCACCACTGGTGATGCACTGCAGTGAGTCCAGAGAGTGCACTGGCACCACTAGGGATGCACTGCAGTGAGTCCAGAGAGTGCACTGGCACCACTGGGGATGCAGTTCAGTGAGTCCAGGAGTGCACTGGCACCACTGGGGATGCAGTGCAGTGAGTCCAGAGAGTGCACTGGCACCACTGGGGATGCAGTGCAGTGAGTCCAGAGAGTGCACTGGCACCACTGGGGATGCACTGCATTGAGTCCAGTGAGTTCAGTGGCACCACTGGGGATGCACTGCATTGAGTCCAGTAAATTCACTGGCACCACTGGGGATGCAGTACAGTGAGTCCAGAGAGTGCACTGGCACCACTGGTGATGCAGTGCAGGGAGTCCAGGAGTGCACTGGCACCTCTGGGGATGCACTGCAGTGAGTCCAGAGAGTGCACTGGCACCACTGGGGATGCACTGCATTGAATCCAGTGAGTTCAGTGGCACCACTGGGGATGCACTGCAGTGAGTCCAGAGAGTGCACTGGCACCACTGGAGATGCAGTGCAGTGACTCCGGAGAGTGCACTGGCACCACTGGGGATGCACTGCAGTGAGTCCAGAGAGTGCACTGGCACCACTGGGGATGCAGTGCAGTGACTCGAGAGAGTGCACTGGCACCACTGGGGATGCAGTGCAGTGAGTCCAGAGAGTGCACTGGCACCACTGGGGATGCAGTGCAGTGAGTCCAGAGAGTGCACTGGCACCACTGGTGATTCACTGCAATGAGTCCAGAGAGTGCACTGGCACCACTAGGGATGCAGTGCAGTGAGTCCAGAGAGTGCACTGGCACCACTGGTTATGCAGTGCAGTGACTCCAGAGAGTGCACTGGCACCACTGGGGATGCAGTGCAGTGAGTCGAGGGAGTGCACAGGCACCATTGGGGATGCAGTGCAGTGAGTCCAGAGAGTGCACTGGCACCACTGGGGATGCAGTGCAGTGAGTCCAGAGAGTGCACTGGCACCACTGGGGATGCACTGCATTGAGTCCAGTGAGTTCAGTGGCACCACTGGGGATGCAGTGCAGTGAGTCCAGAGAGTGCACTGGCACCACTCGTGATGCAGTGCAGGGAGTCCAGGAGTGCACTGGCACCTCTGGGGATGCACTGCAGTGAGTCCAGAGAGTGCACTGGCACCACTGGGGATGCACTGCATTGAATCCAGTGAGTTCAGTGGCACCACTGGGGATGCACTGCAGTGAGTCCAGAGAGTGCACTGGCACCACTGGAGATGCAGTGCAGTGACTCCGGAGAGTGCACTGGCACCACTGGGGATGCACTGCAGTGAGTCCAGAGAGTGCACTGGCACCACTGGGGATGCAGTGCAGTGACTCGAGAGAGTGCACTGGCACCACTGGGGATGCAGTGCAGTGACTCCAGAGAGTGCACTGGCACCACTGGGGATGCAGTGCAGTGAGTCCAGAGAGTGCACTGGCACCACTGGTGATTCACTGCAATGAGTCCAGAGAGTACACTGGCACCACTTTTAATGCACTGCAGTTAGTCCAGAGTGCACTGGCACCACTGGGGATGCAGTGCAGTGACTCCAGAGAGTGCACTGGCACCACTGGGGATGCACTGCAGTGAGTCCAGAGAGTGCACTGGCTCCACTGTTGATGCTGAGCAGTGACTCGAGAGAGTGCACTGGCACCACTGGGGATGCAGTGCAGTGAGTCCAGAGAGTGCACTGGCACCACTGGGGATGCAGTGCAGTGACTCCAGAGAATGCACTGGCACCACTGGGGATGCACTGCAGTGAGTCCAGAGAGTGCACTGGCACCACTGGGGATGCACTGCATTGAGTCCAGTGAGTTCACTGGCACCACTGGGGATGCAGTGCAGTGACTCGAGAGAGTGCACTGTCACCACTTTTAACGCACTGCAGTGAGTCCAGAGTGCACTGGCACCACTGGGGATGCAGTGCAGTGAGTCCAGAGAGTGCACTGGCACCACTGGGGATGCACTGCAGTGAGTCCAGAGAGTGCACTGGCACCACTGGGGATGCACTGCAGTGAGTCCAGAGAGTGCACTGGCACCACTGGGGATGCAGTGCAGTGACTCGAGAGAGTGCACTGGCACCACTGGGGATGCACTGCAGTGAGTCCAGAGAGTGCACTGGCACCACTGGGGATGCACTGCAGTGACTCCAGAGAGTGCACAGGCACCACTGGGGATGCAGTGCAGTGAGTCCAGAGAGTGCACTGGCACCACTGGTTATGCAGTGCAGTGACTCCAGAGAGTGCACTGGCACCACTGGGGATGCAGTGCAGTGAGTCCACAGAGAGCACTGGCACCACTGGGGATTCACTGCAGTGAGTCCAGGAAGTGCACTGGCACCACTGGGGATGCAGTGCAGTGAGTCCAGAGAGTGCACTGGCACCACTGGTGATGCACTGCAGTGAGTCCAGAGAGTGCACTGGCACCACTAGGGATGCACTGCAGTGAGTCCAGAGAGTGCACTGGCACCACTGGGGATGCAGTTCAGTGAGTCCAGGAGTGCACTGGCACCACTGGGTATGCAGTGCAGTGAGTCCAGAGAGTGCACTGGCACCACTGGGGATGCAGTGCAGTGAGTCCAGAGAGTGCACTGGCACCACTGGGGATGCAGTGCAGTGAGTCCAGAGAGTGCACTGGCACCACTGGGGATGCACTGCATTGAGTCCAGTGAGTTCAGTGGCACCACTGGGGATGCAGTGCAGTGAGTCCAGAGAGTGCACTAGCACCACTGGGGATGCAGTGCAGTGAGTCCAGAGAGTGCACTGGCACGACTTTTAATGCACTGCATTTAGTCCAGAGTGCACTGGCACCACTGGGGATGCACTGCAGTGAGTCCAGAGAGTGCACTGGCTCCACTGTGGATGCAGTGCAGTGACTCGAGAGAGTGCACTGGCACCACTGGTGATGCACTGCAGTGAGTCCAGAGAGTGCACTGGCACCATTGGGGATGCAGTGCAGTGAGTCCAGAGAGTGCACTGGCACCACTGGGGATGCAGTGCAGTGAGTCCAGAGAGTGCACTGGCACCACTGGGGATGCAGTGCAGTGAGTCCAGAGAGTGCACTGGCACCACTGGGGATGCAGTGCAGTGAGTCCAGAGAGTGCACTGGCACCACTGGGGATGCAGTGCAGTGAGTCCAGAGAGTGCACTGGCACCACTTTTAATGCACTGCAGTGAGTCCAGAGTGCACTGGCACCACTGGGGATGCAGTGCAGTGAGTCCAGAGAGTGCACTGGCACCACTGGGGATGCAGTGCAGTGAGTCCAGAGAGTGCACTGGCACCACTGGGGATGCTCTGCAGTGACTCCAGAGAGTGCACTGGCACCACTGGGGATGCACTGCAGTGAGTCCAGAGAGTGCACTGGCACCACTGGGGATGCACTGCAGTGAGTCCAGAGAGTGCACTGGCACCACTGGGGATGCACTGCAGTGAGTCCAGAGAGTGCACTGGCACCACTGGAGATGCACTGCAGTGAGTCCAGAGAGTGCACTGGCACCACTGGGGATGCACTGCAGTAAGTCCAGAGAGTGCACTGGCACCACTGGGGATGCAGTGCAGTGAGTCCAGAGAGTGCACTGGCACCACTGGGGATGCAGTGCAGTGAGTCCAGTGTGTGCACTGGCACCACTGAGGATGCAGTGCAGTGAGTCCAGAGAGTGCACTGGCACCACTGGGGATGCAGTGCAGTGAGTCCAGAGAGTGCACTGGCACCACTGGGGATGCACTGCAATGAGTCCAGATAGTGCACTGGCACCACTGGGGATGCAGTGCAGTGAGTCCAGAGAGTGCACTGGCACCACTGGGAATGCACTACAGTGACTCCAGAGAGTGCACTGGCACCACTGGGGATGCAGTGCAGTGAGTCCAGAGAGTGCAATGTCAGCACTGGGGTTGCAGTGCAGTGAGTCCAGAGAGTGTACTGGCACAAGTGGGGATGGAGTGCAGTGAGTCCAGAGAGTGCACTGGCACCACTGGGGATGCACTGCAATGAGTCCAGATAGTGCACTGGCACCACTGGGGATGCAGTGCAGTGAGTCCAGAGAGTGCACTGGCACCACTGGGAATGCACTACAGTGACTCCAGAGAGTGCACTGGCACCACTGGGGATGCAGTGCAGTGAGTCCTGAGAGTGTACTGGCACCAGTGGGGATGGAGGGCAGTGAGTCCAGAGAGTGCACTGGCACCACTGGGGATGCAGTGCAGTGATTCCAGAGAGTGCACTGGCACCACTGGAGATGCAGTGCAGTGAGTCCAGAGAGTGCACTGGCCCCACAGGGGATACACTGCAGTGAGTCCAGAGAGTGCACTGGCACCACAGGGGATGCAGTGCAGGGAGTCCAGTGTGTGCACTGGCACCACTGGGGATGCAGTGCAGTGAGTCCAGAGAGTGCACTGGCACCACTGGGGATGCAGTGCAGTGAGTCCAGAGAGTGCACTGGCACCACTGGAGATGCAGTGCAGAGGGTCCAGAGAGTGCACTGGCACCACTGGGGATGCACTGCAGTGATGCTAAAGAGTGTACTGGCACCACTGGGAATACACTGCAGTGAGTGCAGAGAGTGCACTGGCACCACTGGGGATGCAGTGCAGTGAGTCCAGAGAGTGCACTGGCACCATTGGAGCTGTAATGTACTGAGTCCAGAGATTGCACTGGCACCACTGGGGATGCAGTGCAGTGAGTCCAGATAGTGCACTGGCACCACTGGGGATGCAGTGCAGTGAGTCCAGAGAGTGTACTGGCACCACTGGGGATGCACTGCAGTGAGTCCAGAGAGTGCACTGGCACCAATGGGGATGCAGTGCAGTGAGTCCACAGAGTTCACTGGCACCACTGTGGATGCAGTGCCGTGAGTCCAGAGAGTGCACTGGCACCACTGGGGATGCAGTGCAGTGAGTCCAGAGAGTGCACTGGCACCACTGGGAATGCAGTGCAGTGAGTGCAGAGAGTGCACTGGCACCACTGGGGATGCACTGCAGTGAGCCCAGAGAGTACACTGGAACCACCGGGGATGCAGTGCAGTGATTCCAGAGAGTGCACTGGCACCACTGCGGATGCACTGCAGTGAGTCCAGAGAGTGCACTGGCACCACTGGAGATGCAGTGCAGTGACTCCGGAGAGTGCACTGGCACCACTGGGGATGCACTGCAGTGAGTCCAGAGAGTGCACTGGCACCACTGGGGATGCAGTGCAGTGAGTCCAGAGAGTGCACTGGCACCACTTTTAATGCACTGCAGTGAGTCCAGAGTGCACTGGCACCACTGGGGATGCAGTGCAGTGACTCCAGAGAGTGCACTGGCACCACTGGGGATGCAGTGCAGTGAGTCCAGAGAGTGCACAGGCACCACTGGGGATGCAGTGCAGTGACTCTAGAGAGTGCACTGGCACCACTGGGGATGCAGTGCAGTAAGTCCAGAGAGTGCACTGGCACCACTGGGGATGCAGTGCAGTGAGTCCAGAGAGTGCACTGGCACCACTGGGGATGCTCTGCAGTGACTCCAGAGAGTGCACTGGCACCACTGGGGATGCACTGCAGTGAGTCCAGAGAGTGCACTGGCACCACTGGGGATGCACTGCAGTGAGTCCAGAGAGTGCACTGGCACCACTGGGGATGCACTGCAGTGAGTCCAGAGAGTGCACTGGCACCACTGGAGATGCACTGCAGTGAGTCCAGAGAGTGCACTGGCACCACTGGGGATGCACTGCAGTAAGTCCAGAGAGTGCACTGGCACCACTGGGGATGCAGTGCAGTGAGTCCAGAGAGTGCACTGGCACCACTGGGTATGCAGTGCAGTGACTCCAGAGAGTGCACTGGCACCACTGGGGATGCACTGCAGTGAGTGCACAGATTGCACTGGCACCACTGGGGATGCCCTACAGTGACTCCAGAGAGTGCACTGGCACCACCTGGGATGCAGTGCCGCGAGTCCAGAGAGTGCACTTTCACCAGATTGGATGCAGTGCAGTGATGCAGAGAGTACACTGTCACCCGCGGGGATGCTCTCTAGAGAGTCCAGAGAGTGCACTGGCACCACTGGGGATGCAGTGCAGGGAGTCCAGAGAGTGCACTGGCACCACTGGGGATGCAGTGCAGTGAGTCCAGTGTGTGCACTGGCACCACTGAGGATGCAGTGCAGTGAGTCCAGAGAGTGCACTGGCACCACTGGGGATGCAGTGCAGTGAGTCCAGAGAGTGCACTGGCACCAGTGGGGATGCAGTGCAGTGAGTCCAGAGAGTGCAATGGCGCCACTGGGGATGCACCCCGGTGACTCCAGAGAGTGCACTGGCACCACTGGGGATGCAGTGCAGTGAGTTCAGAGAGTGCACTGGCACCACTGGGACTGCAGTGCAGTGAGTCCAGAGAGTGCACAGGCACCACTGGGATGCAGTGCAGTGAGTCCAGAGAGTGCACAGGCACCACTGGGGATGCAGTGCAGTGAGTCCAGAGAGTGCACTGGCACCACTGGGGATGCACTGCAGTGAGTCCAGAGATTGCACTGGCTCCACTGGGGATGCAGTGCAGTGAGTCCAGAGAGTGCACTGGCACCAGTGGGGATGCACTGCAGTGAGTCCAGAGAGTGCACTGGCACCACTGGGGATGCAGTGCAGTGAGTCCAGAGAGTGCACTGGCACCACTGGGGATGCAGTGCAGTGACTCCAGAGAGTGCACTGGCACCACTGGAAATGCACTGCAGTTAGTCCAGAGAGTGCCCTGGCACTAGTGGAGATGCACTGCAGTGTCTCCAGAGAGTGCACTGGCACCACTGGTAATGCAGTGCAGTGAGTCCAGAGAGTGCACTGGCACCACTGGGGATGCAGTTCAGTGAGTCCAGAGAGTGCACTGGCACCACTGGGGATGCAGTTCCTTGAGTCCAGAGAGTGCACTGGCAACACTGGGGATGCAGTTCCGTGAGTCCAGAGTGCACTGGCACCACTGGGGATGCAGTGCAGTGAGTCCAGAGAGTGCACTGGCACCACTGGGGATGCACTGCAGTGAGGCCAGAGAGTGCACTGGCACCACTGGGGATGCAGTGTAGTGAGTCCAGAGAGTGCACTGGCACCACTGGTGATGCACTGCAGTGAGTCCAGATAGTGCACTGGCACCACTGGGGATGCAGTGCAGTGAGTCCAGGGAGTGCACTGGCACCACTGGGGATGCAGTGCAGTGAGTCCAGAGAGTGCACAGGCACCACTGGGGATGCAGTGCAGTGAGTCCAGAGAGTGCCCTGGCACTAGTGGAGATGCACTGCAGTGTCTCCAGAGAGTGCACTGGCACCACTGGTAATGCAGTGCAGTGAGTCCACAGAGTGCACTGGCACCACTGGGGATGCAGTTCAGTGAGTACAGAGAGTGCACTGGCACCACTGGGGATGCAGTTCCGTGAGTCCAGAGAGTGCACTGGCAACACTGGGGATGCAGGTCCGTGAGTCCAGAGAGTGCACTGGCACCACTGGGGATGCACTGCAGTGAGTCCAGAGAGTGCACTGGCACCACTGGGGATGCACTGCAGTGAGTCCAGAGAGTGCACTGGCACCACTGGGGATGCAGTGTAGTGACTCCAGAGAGTGCACTGGCACCACTGGTGATGCACTGCAGTGAGTCCAGATAGTGCACTGGCACCACTGGGGATGCAGTGCAGTGAGTCCAGGGAGTGCACTGGCACCACTGGGGATGCAGTGCAGTCAGTCCAGAGAGTGCACAGGCACCACTGGGGATGCAGTGCAGTGAGTCCATAGAGTGCACTGGCACCACTGGGGATGCAGTGCAGTGAGTCCAGAGAGTGCACTGGCACCACTGGGGATGCAGTGCAGTGACTCCAGAGAGTGCACTGGCACCACTGGGGATGCACTGCAGTTAGTCCAGAGAGTGCACTGGCACTACTGGAGATGCACTGCAGTGTCTCCAGAGAGTGCACTGGCACCACTGGTAATGCAGTGCAGTGAGTCCAGAGAGTGCACTGGCACCACTGGGGATGCAGTGCAGTGAGTACAGAGAGTGCACTGGCACCACTGGGGATGCAGTTCAGTGAGTCCAGAGAGTGCACTGGCACCACTGGGGATGCAGTTCCGTGAGTCCAGAGAGTGCACTGGCACCACTGGGGATGCAGTGCAGTGAGTCCAGAGAGTGCACTGGCACCACTGGGGATGCACTGCAGTGAGTCCAGAGAGTGCACTGGCACCACTGGGGATGCAGTGCAGTGACTCCAGAGAGTGCACTGGCACCACTGGTGATGCACTGCAGTGAGTCCAGATAGTGCACTGGCACCACTGGGGATGCAGTGCAGTGAGTCCAGGGAGTGCACTGGCACCACTGGGGATGCAGTGCAGTGAGTCCAGAGAGTGCACTGGCACCACTGGGGATGCACTGCAATGAGTCCAGATAGTGCACTGGCACCACTGGGGATGCACTGCAGTGAGTCCAGAGAGTGCACTGGCACCACTGGAGATGCACTGCAGTGAGTCCAGAGAGTGCAATGTCAGCACTGGAGATGCACTGCATTGACTCCAGTAAGTGTACTGGCACCACTGGGGATGCAGTGCAGTGAGTCCAGAGAGTGCACTGGCACCACTGGGGATGCAGTGCAGTGAGTCCAGAGAGTGCACTGGCACCACTGGGGATGCACTGCAGTGACTCCAGAGAGTGCACTGGCACCACTGGGGATGCACTGCAGTGAGTCCAGTGAGTTCACTGGCACCACTGGGGATGCAGTGCAGTGAGTCCAGAGAGTGCACTGGCACCACTGGGGATGCAGTGCAGTGAGTCCAGAGAGTGCACTGGCACCACTGGGTTTCACATCAATGAGTCCAGAGAGTGCACTGGCACCACTGGGGATGCAGTGCAGTGAGTCCAGAGAGTGCACTGGCACCACTTTTAATGCACTGCAGTTAGTCCAGAGTGCACTGGCACCACTGGGGATGCAGTGCAGTGACTCCAGAGAGTGCACTGGCACCACTGGGGATGCACTGCAGTGAGTCCAGAGAGTGCACTGGCTCCACTGTGGATGCAGTGCAGTGAGTCCAGAGCGTGCACTGGCACCACTGGTGATGCAGTGCAGTGAGTCCAGAGAGTGCACTGGCACCACTGGGGATGCAGTGCAGTGAGTCCAGAGAGTGCACTGGCACCACTGGTGATTCACTGCAGTGAGTCCAGAGAGTGCACTGGCACCACTGGGGATGCAGTGCAGTGAGTCCACAGAGTGCACAGGCACCACTGGGGATGCAGTGCAGTGAGTCCAGAGAGTGCACTGGCACCACTCGGGATGCAGTGCAGTGAGTCCAGGAGTGCACTGGCACCACTGGGGATGCAGTGCAGTGACTCCAGAGAGTGCACTGGCACCATTGGGGATGCAGTGCAGTGAGTCCAGAGAGTGCACTGGCACCACCGGGGATGCAGTGCAGTGAGTCCAGAGAGTGCACTGGCACCACTGGTGATGCACTGCAGTGAGTCCAGAGAGTGCACTGGCACCTCTGGGGATGCACTGCAGTGAGTCCAGAGAGTGCACTGGCACCACTGGGGATGCACTGCATTGAATCCAGTGAGTTCAGTGGCACCACTGGGGATGCACTGCAGTGAGTCCAGAGAGTGCACTGGCACCACTGGAGATACAGTGCAGTGACTCCGGAGAGTGCACTGGCACCACTGGGGATGCACTGCAGTGAGTCCAGAGAGTGCACTGGCACCACTGGGGATGCAGTGCAGTGACTCCAGAGAGTGCACTGGCACCACTGGGGATGCAGTGCAGTGAGTCCAGAGAGTGCACTGGCACCACTGGGGATGCAGTGCAGTGAGTCCAGAGAGTGCACTGGCACCACTGGGGATGCACTGCAGTGAGTCCAGAGAGTGCACTGGCACCACTGGGGATGCAGTGCAGTGAGTCCAGAGAGTGCACTGGCACCACTGGGGATGCAGTGCAGTGAGTCCAGAGAGTGCACTGGCACCACTGGGGATGCAGTGCAGTGAGTCCAGAGAGTGCACTGGCACCACTGGGGATGCAGTGCAGTGAGTCCAGAGAGTGCACTGGCACCACTGGGGATGCAGTGCAGTGAGTCCAGAGAGTGCACTGGCACCACTGGGGATGCACTGCAGTGAGTCCAGAGAGTGCACTGGCACCACTGGGGATGCAGTGCAGTGAGTCCAGAGAGTGCACTGGCACCACTGGGGATGCAGTGCAGTGAGTCCAGAGAGTGCACTGGCACCACTGGGGATGCACTGCAGTGAGTCCAGAGAGTGCACTGGCACCACTGGGGATGCACTGCAGTGAGTCCAGTGAGTGCACTGGCACCACTGGGGATGCAGTGCAGTGAGTCCAGAGAGTGCACTGGCACCACTGGGGATGCAGTGCAGTGAGTCCAGAGAGTGCACTGGCACCACTGGGGATGCAGTGCAGTGAGTCCAGAGAGTGCACTGGCACCACTGGGGATGCACTGCAGTGAGTCCAGAGAGTGCACTGGCACCACTGGGGATGCAGTGCAGTGAGTCCAGAGAGTGCACTGGCACCACTGGGGATGCAGTGCAGTGAGTCCAGAGAGTGCACTGGCACCACTGGGGATGCACTGCAGTGAGTCCAGAGAGTGCACTGGCACCACTGGGGATGCAGTGCAGTGAGTCCAGAGAGTGCACTGGCACCACTGGGGATGCAGTGCAGTGAGTCCAGAGAGTGCACTGGCACCACTGGGGATGCAGTGCAGTGAGTCCAGAGAGTGCACTGGCACCACTGGGGATGCAGTGCAGTGAGTCCAGAGAGTGCACTGGCACCACTGGGGATGCAGTGCAGTGAGTCCAGAGAGTGCACTGGCACCACTGGGGATGCAGTGCAGTGAGTCCAGAGAGTGCACTGGCACCACTGGGGATGCAGTGCAGTGAGTCCAGAGAGTGCACTGGCACCACTGGGGATGCACTGCAGTGAGTCCAGAGAGTGCACTGGCACCACTGGGGATGCACTGCAGTGAGTCCAGAGAGTGCACTGGCACCACTGGGGATGCAGTGCAGTGAGTCCAGAGAGTGCACTGGCACCACTGGGGATGCACTGCAGTGAGTCCAGAGAGTGCACTGGCACCACTGGGGATGCAGTGCAGTGAGTCCAGAGAGTGCACTGGCACCACTGGGGATGCAGTGCAGTGAGTCCAGAGAGTGCACTGGCACCACTGGGGATGCAGTGCAGTGAGTCCAGAGAGTGCACTGGCACCACTGGGGATGCACTGCAGTGAGTCCAGAGAGTGCACTGGCACCACTGGGGATGCACTGCAGTGAGTCCAGAGAGTGCACTGGCACCACTGGGGATGCACTGCAGTGAGTCCAGAGAGTGCACTGGCACCACTGGGGATGCACTGCAGTGAGTCCAGAGAGTGCACTGGCACCACTGGGGATGCAGTGCAGTGAGTCCAGAGAGTGCACTGGCACCACTGGGGATGCACTGCAGTGAGTCCAGAGAGTGCACTGGCACCACTGGGGATGCAGTGCAGTGAGTCCAGAGAGTGCACTGGCACCACTGGGGATGCAGTGCAGTGAGTCCAGAGAGTGCACTGGCACCACTGGGGATGCAGTGCAGTGAGTCCAGAGAGTGCACTGGCACCACTGGGGATGCACTGCAATGAGTCCAGAGAGTGCACTGGCACCACTGGGGATGCAGTGCAGTGAGTCCAGAGAGTGCACTGGCACCACTGGTTATGCAGTGCAGTGAGTCCAGAGAGTGCACTGGCACCACTGGGGATGCAGTGCAGTGAGTCCAGAGAGTGCACAGGCACCACTGGGGATGCAGTGCAGTGAGTCCAGAGAGTGCACTGGCACCACTGGGGATGCAGTGCAGTGAGTCCAGAGAGTGCACTGGCACCACTGGGGATGCACTGCAGTGAGTCCAGTGAGTGCACTGGCACCACTGGGGATGCAGTGCAGTGAGTCCAGAGAGTGCACTGGCACCACTGGGGATGCAGTGCAGTGAGTCCAGAGAGTGCACTGGCACCACTGGGGATGCACTGCAGTGAGTCCAGAGAGTGCACTGGCACCACTGGGGATGCACTGCAGTGAATCCAGAGAGTGCACTGGCACCACTGGGGATGCACTGCAGTGAGTCCAGAGAGTGCACTGGCACCACTGGGGATGCAGTGCAGTGACTCCAGAGAGTGCACTGGCACCACTGGGGATGCACTGCAGTGAGTCCAGAGAGTGCACTGGCACCACTGGGGATGCAGTGCAGTGACTCCAGAGAGTGCACTGGCACCACTGGGGATGCAGTGCAGTGAGTCCAGAGAGTGCACTGGCACCACTGGGGATGCAGTGCAGTGAGTCCAGAGAGTGCACTGGCACCACTGGGGATGCACTGCAGTGAGTCCAGAGAGTGCACTGGCACCACTTTTAATGCACTGCAGTGAGTCCAGAGAGTGCACTGGCACCACTGGGGATGCAGTGCAGTGAGTCCAGAGAGTGCACTGGCACCACTGGGGATGCACTGCAGTGAGTCCAGAGAGTGCACTGGCTCCACTGGGGATGCAGTGCAGTGACTCGAGAGAGTGCACTGGCACCACTGGGGATGCAGTGCAGTGAGTCCAGAGAGTGCACTGGCACCACTGGGGATGCAGTGCAGTGAGTCCAGAGAGTGCACTGGCACCACTGGGGATGCAGTGCAGTGAGTCCAGAGAGTGCACTGGCACCACTGGGGATGCACTGCAGTGAGTCCAGAGAGTGCACTGGCACCACTGGGGATGCACTGCAGTGAGTCCAGAGAGTGCACTGGCACCACTGGGGATGCAGTGCAGTGACTCGAGAGAGTGCACTGGCACCACTGGGGATGCACTGCAGTGAGTCCAGAGAGTGCACTGGCACCACTGGGGATGCACTGCAGTGACTCCAGAGAGTGCACTGGCACCACTGGGGATGCAGTGCAGTGAGTCCAGAGAGTGCACTGGCACCACTGGTTATGCAGTGCAGTGACTCCAGAGAGTGCACTGGCACCACTGGGGATGCAGTGCAGTGAGTCCACAGAGAGCACTGGCACCACTGGGGATGCACTGCAGTGAGTCCAGGAAGTGCACTGGCACCACTGGGGATGCAGTGCAGTGAGTCCAGAGAGTGCACTGGCACCACTGGTGATGCACTGCAGTGAGTCCAGAGAGTGCACTGGCACCACTAGGGATGCACTGCAGTGAGTCCAGAGAGTGCACTGGCACCACTGGGGATGCAGTTCAGTGAGTCCAGGAGTGCACTGGCACCACTGGGTATGCAGTGCAGTGAGTCCAGAGAGTGCACTGGCACCAGTGGGGATGCAGTGCAGTGAGTCCAGAGAGTGCACTGGCACCACTGGGGATGCAGTGCAGTGAGTCCAGAGAGTGCACTGGCACCACTGGGGATGCACTGCATTGAGTCCAGTGAGTTCAGTGGCACCACTGGGGATGCAGTGCAGTGAGTCCAGAGAGTGCACTGGCACCACTGGGGATGCAGTGCAGTGAGTCCAGAGAGTGCACTGGCACCACTTTTAATGCACTGCATTTGGTCCAGAGTGCACTGGCACCACTGGGGATGCACTGCAGTGAGTCCAGAGAGTGCACTGGCTCCACTGGGGATGCAGTGCAGTGACTCGAGAGAGTGCACTGGCACCACTGGGGATGCACTGCAGTGAGTCCAGAGAGTGCACTGGCACCATTGGGGATGCAGTGCAGTGAGTCCAGAGAGTGCACTGGCACCACTGGGGATGCAGTGCAGTGAGTCCAGAGAGTGCACTGGCACCACTGGGGATGCACTGCATTGAGTCCAGTGAGTTCAGTGGCACCACTGGGGATGCAGTGCAGTGACTCGAGAGAGTGCACTGGCACCACTGGTAATGCAGTGCAGTGAGTCCAGAGAGTGCACTGGCACCAGTGGGGATGCACTGCAGTGACTCCAGAGAGTGCACAGGCACCACTGGGGATGCAGTGCAGTGAGTCCAGAGAGTGCACTGGCACCACTGGTTATGCAGTGCAGTGACTCCAGAGAGTGCACTGGCACCATTGGGGATGCAGTGCAGTGAGTCCACAGAGAGCACTGGCACCACTGGGGATTCACTGCAGTGAGTCCAGGAAGTGCACTGGCACCACTGGGGATGCAGTGCAGTGAGTCCAGAGAGTGCACTGGCACCACTGGGATGCACTGCAGTGAGTCCAGAGAGTGCACTGGCACCACTAGGGATGCACTGCAGTGAGTCCAGAGAGTGCACTGGCACCACTGGGGATGCAGTTCAGTGAGTCCAGGAGTGCACTGGCACCACTGGGGATGCAGTGCAGTGAGTCCAGAGAGTGCACTGGCACCATTGGGGATGCAGTGCAGTGAGTCCAGAGAGTGCACTGGCACCACTGGGGATGCAGTGCAGTGAGTCCAGAGAGTGCACTGGCACCACTGGGGATGCACTGCATTGAGTCCAGTGAGTTCAGTGGCACCACTGGGGATGCACTGCAGTGAGTCCAGAGAGTGCACTGGCACCACTGGGGATGCAGTGCAGTGAGTCCAGGAGTGCACTGGCACCACTGGGGATGCAGTGCAGTGAGTCCAGAGAGTGCACTGGCACCACTGGGGATGCATTGCAGTGAGTCCAGAGAGTGCACTGGCTCCACTGTGGATGCAGTGCAGTGACTCGAGAGAGTGCACTGGCACCACTGGGGATGCACTGCAGTGAGTCCAGAGAGTGCACTGGCTCCACTGTGGATGCAGTGCAGTGACTCGAGAGAGTGCACTGGCACCACTGGGGATGCAGTGCAGTGAGTCCAGAGAGTGCACTGGCACCACTGGGGATGCAGTGCAGTGACTCCAGAGAATGCACTGGCACCACTGGGGATGCACTGCAGTGAGTCCAGAGAGTGCACTGGCACCACTGGGGATGCACTGCATTGAGTCCAGTGAGTTCACTGGCACCACTGGGGATGCAGTGCAGTGACTCGAGAGAGTGCACTGTCACCACTTTTAACGCACTGCAGTGAGTCCAGAGTGCACTGGCACCACTGGGGATGCACTGCAGTGAGTCCAGAGAGTGCACTGGCACCACTGGGGATGCACTGCAGTGAGTCCAGAGAGTGCACTGGCTCCACTGTGGATGCAGTGCAGTGAGTCCAGAGAGTGCACTGGCACCACTGGGGATGCAGTACAGTGAGTCCAGAGAGTGCACTGGCACCACTGGGGATGCAGTGCAGTGAGTCCAGAGAGTGCACTGGCACCACTGGGGATGCACTGCAGTGAGTCCAGAGAGTGCACTGGCACCACTGGGGATGCAGTGCAGTGACTCGAGAGAGTGCACTGGCACCACTGGGGATGCACTGCAGTGAGTCCAGAGAGTGCACAGGCACCACTGTTTATGCAGTGCAGTGACTCCAGAGAGTGCACTGGCACCATTGGGGATGCAGTGCAGTGAGTCCACAGAGAGCACTGGCACCACTGGGGATGCACTGCAGTGAGTCCAGGGAGTGCACTGGCACCACTGGGGATGCAGTGCAGTGAGTCCAGAGAGTGCAGTGGCACCACTGGTGATGCACTGCAGTGAGTCCAGAGAGTGCACTGGCACCACTGGGGATGCACTGCAGTGAGTCCAGAGAGTGCACTGGCTCCACTGTGGATGCAGTGCAGTGACTCGAGAGAGTGCACTGGCACCACTGGGGATGCAGTGCAGTGAGTCCAGAGAGTGCACTGGCACCACTGGGGATGCAGTGCAGTGACTCCAGAGAATGCACTGGCACCACTGGGGATGCACTGCAGTGAGTCCAGAGAGTGCACTGGCACCACTGGGGATGCACTGCATTGAGTCCAGTGAGTTCACTGGCACCACTGGGGATGCAGTGCAGTGACTCGAGAGAGTGCACTGTCACCACTTTTAACGCACTGCAGTGAGTCCAGAGTGCACTGGCACCACTGGGGATGCAGTGCAGTGAGTCCAGAGAGTGCACTGGCACCACTGGGGATGCACTGCAGTGAGTCCAGAGAGTGCACTGGCACCACTGTGGATGCAGTGCAGTGACTCGAGAGAGTGCACTGGCACCACTGGGGATGCAGTACAGTGAGTCCAGAGAGTGCACTGGCACCACTGGGGATGCAGTGCAGTGACTCCAGAGAGTGCACTGGCACCACTGGGGATGCACTGCAGTGAGTCCAGAGAGTGCACTGGCACCACTGGGGATGCAGTGCAGTGACTCGAGAGAGTGCACTGGCACCACTGGGGATGCACTGCAGTGAGTCCAGAGAGTGCAGTGGCACCACTGGTGATGCACTGCAGTGAGTCCAGAGAGTGCACTGGCACCACTGGGGATGCAGTGCAGTGAGTCCAGAGAGTGCACTGGCACCACTGGGGATGCAGTGCAGTGACTCCAGAGAGTGCACTGGCACCATTGGGGATGCAGTGCAGTGAGTCCAGAGAGTGCACTGGCACCACTGGGGATGCACTGCTGTGAGTCCAGAGAGTGCACTGGCACCACTGGGGATGCACTGCAGTGAGTCCAGAGAGTGCACTGGCACCACTGGGGATGCAGTGCAGTGAGTCCAGAGAGTGCACTGGCACCACTGGGGATGCACTGCAGTGAGTCCAGAGAGTTCACTGGCACCACTGGGGATGCAGTGCAGTGAGTCCAGAGAGTGCACTGGCACCACTGGGGATGCACTGCAGTGAGTCCAGAGAGTGCACTGGCACCACTGGGGATGCAGTGCAGTGAGTCCTGAGAGTGCACTGGCACCAGTGGGGATGCAGTGCAGTGAGTCCAGAGAGTTCACTGTCACCACTGGGGATGCACTGCAGTGAGTCCAGAGTGCACTGGCACCACTGGGGATGCACTGCAGTGAGTCCAGAGAGTGCACTGGCACCACTGGGGATGCAGTGCAGTGACTCCAGAGAGTGCACTGGCACCACTGGGGATGCACTGCAGTGAGTCCAGAGAGTGCACTGTCACCACTGGGGATGCAGTGCAGTGAGTCCAGAGAGTGCACTGGCACCACTGGGGATGCAGTGCAGTGAGTCCAGAGAGTGCACTGGCACCACTGGGGATGCAGTGCAGTGAGTCCAGAGAGTGCACTGGCACCACTGGGGATGCACTGCAGTGAGTCCAGAGAGTGCACTGGCACCACTGGGGATGCACTGCAGTGAGTCCAGAGAGTGCACTGGCACCACTGGCGATGCACTGCAGTAACTCCAGAGAGTGCACTGGCACCACTGGGGATGCACTGCAGTGACTCCAGAGAGTGCACTGGCACCTCTGGGGATGCACTGCAGTGAGTCCAGAGAGTGCACTGGCACCACTGGGGATGCACTGCATTGAATCCAGTGAGTTCAGTGGCACCACTGGGGATGCAGTGCAGTGAGTCCAGAGAGTGCAGTGGCACCACTGGTGATGCACTGCAGTGAGTCCAGAGAGTGCACTGGCACCACTGGGGATGCAGTGCAGTGAGTCCAGAGAGTGCACTGGCACCACTGGGGATGCACTGCAGTGAGTCCAGAGAGTGCACTGGCACCAGTGGGGATGCAGTGCAGTGAGTCCAGAGAGTGCACTGTCACCACTTTTCATACACTGCAGTTAGTCCAGAGTGCACTGGCACCACTGGGGATGCAGTGCAGTGACTCCAGAGAGTGCACTGGCACCACTGGGGATGCACTGCAGTGAGTCCAGAGAGTGCACTGGCTCCACTGTGGATGCAGTGCAGTGACTCGAGAGAGATCACTGCCACCACTGGTGATGCAGTGCAGTGAGTCCAGAGAGTGCACTGTCACCACTGGGGATGCAGTGCAGTGACTCCAGAGAGTGCACTGGCACCACTGGGGATGCACTGCAGTGAGTCCAGAGAGTGCACTGGCACCACTGGGGATGCACTGCAGTGATTCCAGAGAGTGCACTGGCACCACTGGGGATGCACTGCAGTGAGTCCAGAGAGTGCACTGGCACCACTGGGGATGCACTGCAGTGAGTCCAGAGAGTGCACTGGCACCACTGGGGATGCAGTGCAGTGAGTCCAGAGAGTGCACTGGCACCACTGGGGATGCAGTGCAGTGAGTCCAGAGAGTGCACTGGCACCACTGGGGATGCACTGCAGTGACTCCAGAGAGTGCACTGGCACCATTGGGGATGCAGTGCAGTGAGTCCAGAGAGAGCACTGGCACCACTGGGGATGCACTGCAGTGAGTCCAGGGAGTGCACTGGCACCGCTGGGGATGCAGTGCAGTGAGTCCAGAGAGTGCACTGGCACCACTGGGGATGCAGTGCAGTGAGTCCAGAGAGTGCACTGGCACCAGCGGGGATGCAGTGCAGTGATTCCAGAGAGTGCACTGGCACCACTGGGGATGCAGTGCAGTGAGTCCAGAGAGTGCACTGGCACCACTGGGGATGCACTGCAGTGAGTCCAGAGAGTGCACAGGCACCACTGGGGATGCAGTGCAGTGACTCGAGAGAGTGCACTGGCACCACTGGGGATGCAGTGCAGTGAGTCCAGAGAGTGCACTGGCACCACTGGGGATGCACTGCAGTGAGTCCAGAGAGTGCACAGGCACCAGTGGGGATGCAGTGCAGTGAGTCCAGAGAGTGCACTGGCACCACTGGGGATGCAGTGCAGTGAGTCCAGAGAGTGCACTGGCACCAGCGGGGATGCAGTGCAGTGAGTCCAGAAGGTGCACTGGCACCACTAGCGATGCACTGCAGTGAGTCCAGAGAGTGCACTGGCACCACTGGGGATGCACCGCAGTGAGTCCAGAGAGTGCACAGGCACCACTGGGGATGCAGTGCAGTGAGTCCAGAGAGTGCACTGGCACCACTGGGGATGCACTGCAGTGAGTCCAGAGAGTGCACTGGCACCACTGGGTATGCAGTGCAGAGACTCCAGAGAGTGCACTGGCACCATTGGGGATGCAGTGCAGTGAGTCCAGAGAGTGCACTGGCACCACTGGGGATGCACTGCTGTGAGTCCAGAGAGTGCACTGGCACCACTGGGGATGCACTGCAGTGAGTCCAGTGAGTTCACTGGCACCACTGGGGATGCAGTGCAGTGAGTCCAGAGAGTGCACTGGCACCACTGGGGATGCAGTGCAGTGAGTCCAGAGAGTGCACTGGCACCACTGGGAATGCACTGCAGTGAGTCCATAGAGTTCACTGGCACCACTGGGTATGCAGTGCAGTGAGTGCAGAGAGTGCACTGGCACCACTGGGGATGCACTGCAGTGAGTCCAGAGAGTGCACTGGCACCACTGGGGATGCACTGCAGTGAGTCCAGAGAGTGCACTGGCACCAGTGGGGATGCAGTGCAGTGAGTCCAGAGAGTTCACTGGCACCACTGGGGATGCACTGCAGTGAGTCCAGAGAGTGCACTGGCACCACTGGGAATGCAGTGCAGTGAGTCAAGAGAGTGCACTGGCACCATTGGGGATGCACTGCAGTGAGTCCAGAGAGTGCACTGGCACCACTGGCGATGCAGTGCAGTGACTCCAGGGAGTGCACTGGCACCACTGGGGATGCACCCCGGTGACTCCAGAGAGTGTACTGGCGCCACTGGGGATTCACTGCAGCGAGTCCAGAGAGTGCACTGGCACCACTGGGGATGCATGCACTGCAGTGAGTGCAGTGAGTCAGAGAGTGCACTGGCACCACTGGGGATGTAGTGTAGTGAGTCCAGAGATTGCCCTGGCACCACCTGGGATGCACTGCAGTGAGTCCAGAGAGTGCACTGGCACCACTGGGGATGCACCCCGGTGACTCCAGAGAGTGCACTGGCACCACTGGGGATGCAGTGCAGTGAGTCCAGAGAGTGCACTGGCACGACTGGGGATGCAGTACAGTGAGTCCAGAGAGTGCACTGGCACCACTGGGGATGCACTGCAGTGAGTCCAGAGAGTGCACTGGCACCACTGGGGATGCACTGCAGTGAGTCCAGAGAGTGCACTGGCACGCCAATATCTCCTTTTCAGTTGGAGTATAGCGGGCTTCAGATCCTCTGTATCCCCGACTCCAAAACCCCAGGGGTCGACCTCGAGTTTCCCCAGGTTCTTTCTGCCAGAGGCTCCAGGTGGGTCCATTCTCCCCGGCTGCGGTGTAGAGCACATTCTTTACATTGTTCCTGTTCGGACTGGCCCGAGTGCTACTGCCTGAACTATTTCCTGCTTAATTTGTTCAAAGGCTTGTCGTTGCTCAGGGCCCCATTCAAAAGCATTCTTCTTACGGGTTACTTGGTAGAGCGGGTTTACAATCAGACTGTAATTTGGAATATGCATTCTCCAAAACCCCACGACACCTAGGAAAGTTTGTGTTTCTTTTTTGCTAGTTGGTGGAGACATAGCTGTTATTTTGTTGATCACATCCATTGGGATTTGACGACGTCCATCTTGCCATTTTATTCCTAAAAACTGGATCTCTCGTGCAGGTCCTTTAACTTTATTCTGTTTTATGGCAAAACCGGCCTTCAGAAGGATTTGGACTATTTTCTTCCGTTTCTCGAAAACTTCTTCTGCAGTGTCACCCCACACAATGATGTCATCGATGTACTGCAGGTGTTCAGGAGCTTCCCCCTGTTCCAGCGCAGACTGGATCAGTCCATGGCAAATGGTAGGGCTGTGTTTCCACCCCTGGGGCAGCCGATTCCAAGTATATTGGACTCCCCTCCAAGTGAAAGCAAACTGTGGCCTGCACTGTGCTGCTAGAGGGATGGAGAAAAATGCATTAACGATATCAATTGTGGCATACCACTTGGCTGCCTTTGATTCCAGTTCATACTGGAGTTCTAGCATGTCTGGCACTGCAGCACTCAGTGGTGGCGTGACTTCGTTCAGGCCACGGTAGTCCACTGTTAGTCTCCACTCACCATTAGACTTTCGCACTGGCCATATGGGACTATTAAAAGGTGAATGAGTCTTGCTGATCACTCCTTGGCTCTCCAATTGACGAATTAGCTTATGGATGGGACTCAGGGAGTCTCGGTTGGTGCGATATTGCCGCCGGTGCACAGTTGTGGTAGCGATCGGCACTTGCTGTTCTTCAACCCTCAGCAACCCCACAACAGAAGGGTCCTCTGAGAGACCAGGCAAGGTAGACAACTGTTTAATGTCCTCTGTCTCCAAGGCAGCTATGCCAAAAGCCCAGCGGAACCCTTTTGGGTCCTTGAAATATCCTCTTCTAAGATAGTCTATGCCAAGGATGCACGGAGCATCTGGGCCAGTCACAATACGGTGCTTTTGCCACTCATTACCGGTTAGACTCACTTCAGCCTCCAATACAGTTAACTGCTGGGATCCCCCCGTCACACCATAAATACAGATGGGCTCTGGCCCTGTATAGCTTGATGGCATTAGAGTACATTGTGCACCGGTGTCTACTAAAGCCTTATACCGCTGTGCGTCTGACGTGCCAGGCCATCGAATCCACACAGTCCAATAAACTCGATTGTCCCTTTCCTCCCCCTGGCTGGAGGCAGGGCCCCTCTAGTCCTGGTCAGAATCTTCGTTTCTGTGTTTAAAGGACTGCCTGCTGGAAGTTGGAGCAGCAAACTTTTCAGAGAACTCCTTTTTCCCAATTGTTTTCCTTTGCAATTCACATACCCGTGCCTCTAGGGTCGCAGCAGATTTTCCATCCCATTTTCTCATGTCCTCTCCATGGTCACGTAGGTAAAACCACAGGGTGGCGCGGTGTGTGTGCCCACCATATTGTCTTCCTTGCATAGATGAACGTTTACCCCTAATAGTTGAGACACTGGTTTGTACAGGTGGGGAGGAAAATAATCTCTCTTCAAGTTGGTGGATCTTTTCAGAAAGTTTCTCCAAAGTATTCTCTTTTAGCTGGTGGACACTGGTTCGTTCAGGTGGAGGGGAAGATAATCTTTCTTCAAATTGGTGGATCTTTTCAGAAAGTTTCTCCAAAGCATTCTCTTTTAGCTGGTGGACACTGGTTCGTTCAGGTGGAGGGGACGATAAATTCTCTTTAAGTTGGTGGACCTCTTCAGAGAGTTTCTCCACAGCCGAGACACAGGCCTGTAGGGAAGAGGAGAGATTTCCTTCGTACTGCCGGAGTATTTTAGTCACTTCATTCACTGGGGGATTCTCCTCCTCTTTCCAGGTTAGTATTGCCAATGAGCTGGCATATGATGATGATGCACTCCGTACAAACTTCCGCCACATGGGTGGTGTACACCGGACTGCATCTGGATCTGCGGATGTTTGTGCGTCATCTAGGTCCTTATAAATGACTTCCTGTACGGCCAATTCCCTCAGGTACTGAATTCCCTTCTCCATGGTGGTCCATTTGCCTGGTAGACATACAAGTTCTTCCTTGAAGGGATACCTTTCCTGCACAGCTGACAGGAGACGCCTCCAGAGGCTGCGAGATCGTGCTCCATCTCCAATTGCTTTGTCAATGCATGCGTCCCTAGCAAGGGATCCCAGCCGCCTGGCTTCCTTGCCCTCTAATTCCACATAATTGGCTCCGGTGTCCCAGCACCGGAGCAGCCAGGTGACAAGCTGCTCACCTATACAGCGACCAAAATCTTTTCGCACATCTCGTAGCTCACGCTGGTATAGAGTCCGGGTAGTTACTGTTGATTTTTCGACATCCCCATCCTCATCTTCAGTCTCCTGCACCTTTGATGGCCCAGCCTCGTCTTCACTATGCCCAGACTTAGCAGAAGACTGTCTGCGTTCTAAACGACCTGAGCCTCTATACCATTTTTTCACCTTGTCTACAGGGGCAACTTGCACTGCTACAGCTCATTTCTCTGACCCAGACACAGGGTCTGCCACAGGGGTTGGAATACCCTCTGCGGGGTCAACTTGCACTGCTACAGCTCGTTTCTCTGACCCAGACGCAGGGTCTGCCACAGGGGTTGGAATACCCTCTGCGGGGTCAACTTGCACTGCTACAGCTCGTTTCTCTGACCCAGACACAGGAGTGGGAGCAGCTGCAGGAGCTGGAGCTGCTGCAGGGGCTGGAGTGGCTGCGGGAGCTGGAGCTGGAGCGGCTGCAGGAGCTGGAGCTGCTGCAGGAGCTGGAGCTGGAGCTGGAGCAGCTGCAGGGGCTGGAGCGGCTGCAGGAGCTGGAGCTGGAGCAGCTGCAGGGGCTGGAGCGGCTGCAGGAGCTGGAGCTGGAGCTGCAGCTGGAGTGGCTGCAGGAGCTGGAGCTGGAGCGGCTGCAGGAGCTGGAGCGGCTGCAGGAGCTGGAGCGGCTGCAGGAGCTGGAACTGGAACGGCTGCAGGAGCTGGAACTGGAACGGCTGCAGGAGCTGGAGCTGCAGCGGCTGCAGGAACTGGAACTGGAGCGGCTGCAGGAGCTGGAGTGGCTGCAGGAGCTGGAGCTAGGTTGCTAGTAGCATCAATTGCAGCTCGATAGGCACAAGCCAGACCCCAACACGCTACAGTGATTTGTGTCACTTTGGAACTGCCAGAGTCATGACACCTTTTTTTCAAGCATTCTGCCAGCTTTTTAGGATTTTGCAGTTGTTCAGGGGTGAATGTCCAAAACACTGGAGGTGACCACTGCTCTAGAAACCTGCCCATATCCTCCCACACTCCCTGCCACTCGCAACTATCCCGCCTCAAGACAGATCTCCGGATGAGATTCCTAAGTAGTTGTTTAACCCTCAACAAAACCTGAAGCGCATTCAGGAGACATAACAACAAGAGCAGGCTGGTCTGAGTATCCCAAGGATACTCAACATCTCGGAGAACCATCATAACTAGCTCGGGGGATAAGAGGGTGGTGGTGAAGGAGAAAGGGAAAGTGAACAGGTAGGGAAACATGTCTTCCCCTGTCCCCTTCACAGATTGGCTCCCTAACGAAAACAGGCAATAGGTGTAATTGCTAATAGTTTCCGAGATATGGTTTCCAAAGTATAGAGTCGACGTCAGTGCTGAGTACAAATACCAGGTTAGAGTCGTGACCAGATATTTCATCATTTCATAAGCCATTGTTACACCGCACAGTACCATAACAATCTTAAACCAGGGCCCAGAAAGGATAAACAGTGCAACAGGGAGCACATACAGAAAGTAACGCACGATAAAACTCAATTTGGAAAACAGGTACAGCAGACTGGAGATTAAGGCAATCAACATCGTGACTAGCAACTATTAAGCAGGTCCAATACTTACATCAATTTTAGTTTAACACACTCTGGTCAAATTTGTCGATATCTCAACCCTTCGAGCCCCACGTTGGGCGCCAAAAGGGCTGTTGTGGTTTAACCCGGCTGGCAGCTAAACACCACACAGCCGTTCGCTCACCCTCCCCCCTCCCTCTCTGGGATGGGGGAGAGAAACGGGAAAGTGAAGCCGGTGAGTTGAGATAAAGACAGTTTATTAAGACAGGAATATAATAATAATAATAGTGATAATGATAATAGTATTAATAATAATAATGTGTAAGAAAACAAGTGATGCACAATGCAATTGCTCACCACCCGCTGACCGATGCCCAGCCTATTCCCGAGCAGCCGGCCCCCCCACCCCGGCCAGCCACCCCTATATATTGTTTAGCATGACGTCAGATGGTATGGAATACCCCTTTGGCCAGTTTGGGTCAGCTGTCCTGGGTCTGTCCCCTCCCAGCTCCTGCTGCACCCCCAGCCTGCTCGCTGGCAGGACAGAGCAAGAAGCCGAAAAGTCCTTGGCCTGGTGTAAACACTGCTCTGCAACAATTAAAACATCAGCATGTTATCAGCGCTCTTCTCATCCTAATCCAAAACATAGCACCCTACCAGCTACTATGAGGAAAAATTAACTCTGTCCTAACTGGAACCAGGACAGCTTGGTGACACTTTCTGTTGATTACTGCTCAACACAAATTACCTCGAGCAAGTAACTGTGACGACTAAAGGAAAGAGACGTATGAATGCTGCTAAGCTCTTCTAGATTGTACCAGGTAGGAAAGATACCTCTGTAGCAGGCGTGAAGAGGATAGCACTAATTAATTAGATGAGAAGTGGAGGAAAGGCACTTAGAGGTAGTGAAAATCAGTTAACGTGATGTTCCGGGGAAGCTTCAGTCTGCTTAAGGAGTAGCAAGAACAAGCCTAAAGTCATAGCCAAATACAAGAAAGAGAGGAGGACACGCAGCATGAGAAGCTCCCGAGAGAAAGGTGCTCTGTTTTGGGTAAAAATCAGTCCCTTTTTCTATCATGGAGACATCCAAGGGCGTAGCACACGTGCACTTCAGGGAACCAAGAGATGCTGTGCATTTCTCTCGTCCCCCTGACACAGCCACTAGGTGACGATGCTTCCAATTCTCTCTAAAGAAACCTTGCTTTCTCAGGCCCAGGTGTCCAGCTGCACACCAAGGACGTCCCTGGCTCCCAGGCACAGTTCCCAGGCCGAAGGCCGAGCTCCCCTCCGAACCCCCATTCCAGCAGACCTTGCTCCTGGCATTGTGGAGCAGCCACTTCATGTCAGCCTTTTCTCCTGGCAGTCAGCTTACCGCCGTAACCTCTGCCATCGGGGCGCCCGAGAGCCGTGTGAGGTCAGCTGAGAGTCACTGTCAGCCTTTGACCTCACAAAGGTGGGTGGCCATAAGTGCCCTGAGCGTCCAGCTCGCATTGAGTACTGCTGGTGGCACTCGAGGCGTGGAGGTCTGCATGGTGCAATGGGAGACGCCGATGTCCTGCTGCTGGAACAAGAGACGCTGATGTGCTGCTGGTGCAGGAGGAGACTTGAAGGTGCTGCTGCTTAGAGGTGCTGAGGAGCGGGCAGCCTCAGCGGGAAGCTGAATCAGAGGGCAGTGAAGCCAAGCAGCTTCCTTCTCTGGGGAAGGGGGCACAGAGAAAGTGATTGGAAATGGGGTACAAGCCCTCAGCCTCTAAAAGCAATCCCTCAGATGCTGAGGTATAATAAAGTTAGGTATATCTGTTTGACTCTAGACCCCAACATGTTTGTTAGTGTTCTGGTTTGTCCACTGTTTCCTTGGGGGGGATTTGAGTTGGCCATTACTGCTTAGGTGAATGCTGACTTCATATCTATGGTGCACTTTATTCTTAAAATGGGAAGTTTCTACCAATTTCCTGTCCAAACTTGCTCATAAGCCAACTGCAGTCATCATTTCAGATGTGTCTCCCAACGTACACATTTCCTATTTCTCCTTGATATTTACTCAAGAAATTCATTTATGTAGAGACAACATATTCTTCTCTCAACTGGCCTCTGGCTGGGCAGAATGATGTCCTTTAATTCCCTTCCAGACAATAGGCAACTTGTTCCTTCTGTCTTGTGAACTCTTCCTCCTAAGTTCAATGTGAATACAAGTGGCAGAACTGTGCCTCATGTCTCAAATGAGTGTCAGGGCTGCCTTGTCCAGTGTATTCATACTGGAGGGGAAAAAAAATGAATAGCCATACACACTATATAACCACTCAACTTTTTCAGCCCTCCTTGTGCTAACAGTGCATGAACGTGAGGTTTTGTTGTCATTTTGTTTGTTTGTTTGTTTGTTTTAAACTCCTGTCTGCCATATAGCAAACATGACAGAAAAACACCCTTTTTTGAGAATCTCTGAGAATGGCTCTGCTTTGTATTATCACATGTCACTTCACCTGAACCATTTCAATCACAAGCGATAGCCTTCTGTCAGGCTTGGTAGTACTTCCCAACCTTATGTCACCTGCAAATCTCAAAGCTCACGTGTAATTTTTAATCTTCAGCCACCATGTCCGTACCGAACATATCTAACTTTGAAGTCAGCTCTGCCCTGAATAGGAGGTTGGGTTTTCAGAGGTCCCTTCCAGCCTACATTTCTCCATGAGTCTTTGCCTCCTTAGCAGCTGCAGTTTCAGAACTGTCTCTGAGAATTACCATAGGTAACCACTCCTTTGCTGGTAATTCCCTCTTCAGTGTGAACAATTGCAAATTCCCTTTATTCACTTGCAGCCCCAAAGCCCAAATCCGTAGATAATGTATCAGAAGCTCACAGAAAGTGAAATAGATGGAGTTCATCCCCTGTGTAGGGAAGAACTGGTCCTACAAAGGAAAGCTACTAAATTATCTGGAAACAATTTAGCTCTGATAAATTATCTTGTAAATTACACATTACCCCCTACTTCCCTGGTCTTATCTGTTCTTGCTACAAAACTTTGCACGGTGTTGATGTCAAACTAACAGGCCCACACTTGTCTGGATGACTCTTTACCCTCTTCTGGACAGAAGTATATTTGTTACTCTCCCATTCTGGGGACTATCCCCGATTTGCACAATTGTTATGCATTTTTCCTACTTGACTTGTTGTTCTGCGTGCCAATGCTGTTAACAGGCTAGGTAGATATCAGCTTTTCATTTTTCACTTGAATCACTATAGATTTTTATTTCACCCCAGATGATGTTGCGCCTAGTGCCCTACCCTCCTTTTCAATGGGAGTCCTGTCACTGCCCTTAATATCACATTGTTGTTGCTGTTAGATGCAGGAAATCAGATTTGCAGCATTTGAGACATCAGTAACTTTTGACCTATTTTTGCCTCAAGTGTGCAACTGTCCTAATTTGTTCTTTCTTCCCCCTGATTTCTGTGGCTTAAGTACCACTTACTATTATTGTTTAATTTCCTATGTGAAGTAGGTTTTTGGTCATTCTTACTTTATTTCTGCAGTTTTTAACCTCTGAAACATATCTTTTCTCATCGCTTTTTTCCTGTTTGAAGTTTGAATTTTAACTATGCCTTCTCTGCACTCAAGTCCCAGAGCTGCTTAGTCAGACTCAATTATTCATTTCCTTAGATTTCAAGGTTTGCATTTCTAAGCCTCAGAACTTTCATTCTAAACCTGGTTTTGTCTGTCTTGAAATGTAAAATGAGAAAAGTCAGCTCATGATCACACTTTATTCAAATTTTACTACATTTAAACCCATACAGGAGCCAAGTCTAAAACGGTCTTGTATTTTTCACTTTTGTGAAGAAATCCATCACATAGTATACCTGTATGAACATAAGTGGTAATTATCTTTCAATCTTTTGCTGGGAAGTTAAAGTCTCCCATAATTCCCATTATTGTTTACATGTCTGATAACTGTACAGAGATAATTCACTATTAGACTGGAGCTAAGAGCAAAGAGCAGGCTAGCAAGGCTGTCTATCTTTAGCAGTGATTTGCACAAAACCACTCTTTTGCTGACCCATAACATTTAATTTCTCTATCCTCTGCTTCTTGCTAACACAAAGCACCATCTTATTCCATCCATTTGCCTTGGTTTCCAGCCTTCCTGAGATTTATCAGTACTTGTATGACATTCATGCCTTTGTTTCACCCTTCCTGTGTTGACACTTGTCATAACAGTTTTAGATCCTGAACATGATCATCTCAAAGTTTGCCTGACAGTTAGGTCTTCCTCACATTGTCATAGAGTATCAGGTCTCCACCACTTGAAATAGATTGTATTGGATTAGATTATTGGCACCGTCTCTTGTGCTGGTAGTCCATTATCTTCACAGTCCATACAACTGGCCATCAGTGAACATGAAGTGGCCTTATCCTGCCCATTTACCTTTCTGGAAATCAGCCACTCTCTCTGCCTAGAGCAGGGAATGGATTTTCCTCACCTTTCTTCAAAAGCTCTGAAGTTTTCTGTGATCTTTCCAATTTTATGGTATGATAAGCTTTTGCTTCCACCGAAGGGTAGAAGTCATTATGAATAGTGCCAACAAAACAGAAACATAACAATGAAAACAATATTATAATTCAGAATAGGTATTTGAAAAGTTCACCTTTTCTAGCACAAATGGGGAAAAGAAAAAAATGAAAAAAAAAAAAAAAAAAAGCAGTCCTAAAACATCAGAACTGTGGCCAAAGAATTAGAAGAAACACTATTTTTCCAAAGCTGCAATGTTTTCCATTCATCTGGCTGGGCCAGCAGAGCACTGGAGACCTGGATGCACTGCACTCATGGCTGGTTACCCTAAATGACCTGCAGGGAGATCTTCTTATCTCTATCCCTCTGTTTCTCCTTTCAATCTCTGTTTTGTCTGTTTGTATCACTAGCTCTCAAATCGCCACTGATATATGCACGTGCAGCACCCAGCACAACCTTGTTTCAGGCTCCAGCGGGACCTTTAGGCATTACCATCCTATAAACAAATAACAATGATAGTGAGTGTAATTACAATCGTCAAACTATTCCAGCTCCACATCATTAGCCATGCCCTGAGCTAAATAACATTTCAATCAGTTTGATATGTCATCTGTGGCTTTCTTCACTGTCACTTGCAATCCAGCAAACTCCTTCCTTCACGTTTCTAGATTAGACAGAGGGTTCTCAACTGCAGACATCCAATTCCCTGTTCAGGAAGCAGTGAGACCTTTCCTCTTCTCACAGATTTAAGATGATATCCAAGCATCATGAGACACAGTGCGTATGTCTCCTAGGCCCATCCCATGAGAGCAGGACATTTACCACACATGAGAAGAAGACTTAATGCAGTGGCAAAGCAAAATACTCAGTGTCAAAGCCATGTCGAGATGATCATTAAAGACAGATCAAAATTACCCAATACGGGAGGAAAATCTATCATTTGTAGAAGATTATGTTCTCTGATTATTAGTTTCAAAATTAGTTTTTTCTTTGGATTTCCTCTGAACTTAAACTTAGTTTGGAATGCCTTTGGTTTGGAATATTTCTAAAATTGTATTACTTCTCCTAAGTAAGTTGCTAGTCTGTTCTATTTACGTGAAATTCGAATAATATTGTGAAGTATCTGCCATCAGTTTTACTGTGTGCCAGGCTGAGTTCCCTGATGAATTTCAAATTTCAGATATGAAACAGTAAAGGTTAAAAATAAAAATGTTACAAAGGGTACTTCATGCAGTCGCATAAACTTCTGTTTTCTCAAAACTTGTATCAGTTCATCTCACCAGGACCAGCAGGGGAAGCACACTCTGCCTAGGCACTGGCAAAGGCACACAGTGAGACTGTGGGGTCTCTTGCTGGGGTCATTCAAAATTTGACTGTACAAGCCCCTGAGCAATATGACAGGGCTTTAAAAATGGCCCTGCTTGAAGTACGGGGGTGATCTGGAGATCTCTAAGGTGCTTTCCAACAAAAGCTTTTCTATAATTGTATGAAATCACCTGCAGTAGATTAACCCTTGTCATTATTCCTATCACAGGAAATAACTGTGACACCTGGGTAACAGGTGAGCTTACTGCGACACCAGGGAGAGCCTTCCTGTACTTAAAGGCAACCTGTAGGAAAGCTGGGGAGGGAGTCTTTATCAGGGCCTGGAGTGACAGGACAAGGAGTAACCGCTTTAAACTGAAAAGTTAGATTTAGAATATATATTAGGAACAAATTCTCTACTGATGGTACCTCACATCCTGTGCATCTGCCAACTTCTGCATTTTATGGTTGCCTTCCCTACTTAAGAGAGGATATTGGAGTGCTGTGTGAGACACTCAGATCTTACATGAACAAAACAATACCTTACCTTTTGCGTTCAAATATGTGCCCAGTATGTTCAGCTAAAACAACTTCTAACCTACAGCGTTTGGTCGAAAGTTCCAATTTCTGTCTCAGTTTCATGTACACCAAATTTTCAAGCAGGATTTCTGGGCCAGTGTTGTCTGTCTGTGATAGACTGCTTTGCTAGATCATCATTCACTGCTCCCTCTGCCAGGCACAGGCCTTTCTCTCTTAATCCCTTGTAAGAAAACTTGCAGAGGTATATGGGGTAGCAGTCAGCAGTGTAAAAGAATAAGAGACATACTGCCTTCATACATATATATACAACACAATATCAAAGACCTCATCAAGGTCCACCAAGGAAAGGAAGCAATGCAGGAGAAAGAAGACAGGACAACAGGGGGAATGGGGAGCATAAGGGAGGAGGCAGCCAGTGGCCTTAAAAACAAAGCATAAAAAATAACTTCCAATAGTGGGACATAGTGAATTGGAGCTCTAAGGTCTGCATCTAGAGACGTCTTTTATATTTATCATGCAGTTGTGGAGATGGGTCCTCTGTTTTTGGTCATGTTTTTTCACATTCTGCAATTATCTCCCAAGAAGAACCCCCTGTTGGGCAGAAAGGTAGAGGTGTGCTCCAGAAACACAGTGATGGCAAGGAGTCCTCCACTTCATTCTTCCATTTTTTTCCAGCTGGAAGCATTCATAGCTGTCAACTGAATTGGTTTTGAGGAGTAGGAAAGACAGCATTGCTGGATTTCTGCTTTCTCCTAGATCCTATCATACCACATCATGACAGTTGTCTTTGTTTTATGTTCTTTTATGCCTGGATGTTTCTCATTTTTATGAGTGTGGGGTTTTCTTTTTCTTTCTCTCTTTCTCTCTTTCTTTCTTTCTTTCTTTCTTTCTTTCTTTCTTTCTTTCTTTCTTTCTTTCTTACTTTTTCTTTCTTCCTGTCTGTCTTTCTGTCTGTCTGTCTGTCTTTCTGTCTGTCTTCTCTCTTTCTGTCCAGCACTGATTTTATTGCTACTTGTGCATATCCAGACTGTACAGTTTTCTCCATTCCCTCTGTTTCTTCCCTGTGTCTTGCCCCTCTTCCCTGCAACTGAACAGCATTGCCTTGATCAATGAAGTGGCAACATGCGGCTTACACAGTAAACTGCTGAAATTACAGCTATAGCCATGGAGCACAGCTGCAGATCAACAGAAGACCACCAATAACTCACATTTCTAAACTGCTTGTCACAATTCTTCAGTATGTAGGCTGTGATGCTGCCAAGAGCGATCTCACCTCTTAAGCACCCATCCATTTCTTCTCTTCCCAGACCCTCAAGGTATCCTGGTCAAACCACCTCCCTTGCCCCATCTGTCTGTCCCACATTCCTTTTCCCTCAGGACCAATCTCTTTTTTTTTTTTTTTCAGCACAGTATCTCCATAGAAGCTGCTGCTCCCCAACTCCGAGTTGACTAGGGCTGAACTATTGAAAAAGAAAAGAAAAGCTATAAATTATAGTGAGAGATGGTGAATACCTAATGGTCTCTTAAAAGCAGGAATTTAAAGGAATAAGTAATTGATAAATGGAGTTAAGATCAGTAGGAAAAAATCCACTATTGCAATCAGTAGAGTTAAGAAGTTTTTCAAGTAGATTAGAAACAAAAATTAGAGTAATGACACAGATCCAATACGGGATGGGTATTGCTTCAGTGAGAAATGATGAAAAAAAAAAAAAAAACAACATCACGTACATGTGTATGTGTTGTTGTGTATTTGGAAAAAAAAAACAGGTTAATGAAAACTGCATGCTCAATTAGACGATTTTTTTTGTTGTCATTGGTAGGGAATTATGTGCTTTATAACACAATATGTGTTATATGTTTTTATATATGTTTTAATAAATAGACTTTATTAGATAACTGATTTTGAATGTATAGCCTAGATGTTAGAAGAATTAACAACATGCAATATTACTTGTAAAAATTAACAACATGTGGTATCTAAATAATATTTAGAGACGTAAAGTTGTTTGGCATTTCAAAGTCTACTTCTCCAATGAAAAATGTGTTAGAGCTTCTGTTGGATGTAATGTAACCTGCTCACTTCCTGCCCACCTCAGCAGGACAGGGGATAAAATTGGGGAAAAAAGAGGAACAAGAAAGTTCATGGGCTTTGATAAAGACAGGGATATTGCTTATCAATGATTGTTGTGGAAAAATCTCTCTTAACTTGAGGAAATTAATTTAATGCCAATTAATTTGTATAAATTTAATTACTAGTTCAGGTGTTGGGAAGCAAAAGGACAAACATCAAACCACATAGGGGTAACAAACACTTTTCCTCCTCTTCTGGGCTCAACTTCACTCCAAGCACCTGTCTTCCACCTGCTGATCTCGCTCAGTCCATTCACTGGGGAAATGGGCAGCACAGGAGGAGGCTGTAGTTAATATGCAGCAGTTCTTCTCTGCCTATCCTTTCTTCTCGTTTCTACTTTGCTCCAGTGTGGGTCCTCCACAGGCTGCAGTCCCTGTCAGGAATATTCATCTGTTCTGGCATGGATCCTCCACAGGTTTCAAAGAATATCTGCTCCACCATGGAGCATCTACTTCTCCTACTCCTATGACCTTGATGTTCCCTCTGTTGTTCCTCATTCTTTTTGTTCTCTCCAGCTCTCTCCATCCAATATTTTCTGTGCATTCTGAGAGGCAACACACCTTGGCTTATTGTCTGAGTTTGGCCTATGGTGCATCTGTTGCTGTGTCCAGCACAGTGCAGCCCCTGACCTTGCTACCAAAACCTTGCCACAAATCTCAATACACCTGTTAAAAGAGACCCTCCTGTTTGTTGCCCTTCTTTGGACACTCTCTAACAGTTTTATATCTTTTTCTTATACTGTGGTGCCCAAAGCTGCACACAGGACTCACAGTACATGGAGTAACGACAGAGACTGCCTGTAATTTTCTCTTCTCTGCAGAAGCTCTGTTGCTACCACTGTCCGGAAATCATCACTATCACAGACAGGAGTAGCATTCCCTCCTCCCACAGTTGGTTCTTTTTCCCCCAGACTTAGACACCATCCACAAAAGCAAAAACAAAACAAAACAAACAAACAAACAAACAAACAAAAAACAGTCAAAAGCCCTCAGGAAGGCAGTGGTGCAGACTGTGGAGAGCCTGGGTTCAAATCCTTCTTCTGCGAGGCTCTGAACCTATACCCCACCACAAGCTGTCCACTAACGTATGGCAGGGCAGGGAGGAAGAAAGAACATTCCTCCTGCACTTTCCATTTATTGTTGGCTGACAATTCTGTAGAGTTATAAAGCCTCAATCAGTGCGATACAGGGTTCTTCTCACATTGTCTCACTGTGCCCTAAGGGGAACAGCTCTAATTTAATAGATGCTTCACCAGAAAATCATGAGTCATCTGCAGTTTTGAAGTTTTCTGGGATCAAGTCCCTTCAGACAGTTGAGGAATTTGCTCTATCACCTATGAAAACTGGTGCTCTAATAAGCTAGTGAGTGAACAAGAGAGAAATCCTCTGCTAGATGACTTGACAAATTTGGTCTGAAAACAGTGTTCACAGTATCACAGTATCACAGATTTCTAGGTTGGAAGAGACCTCAAGATCATCGAGTCCAACCTCCGACCTAACACTAAGTACTCCACTAAACCATATCGCTAAGCTCTACATCTAAACGTCTTTTAAAGACCTCCAGGGATGGTGACTCCACCACCTCCCTGGGCAGCCCGTTCCAATGCTTAATAACCCTTTCGGTAAAGAAGTACTTCCTAACATCCAACCTAAAACTCCCCTGTCGCAACTTTAGCCCATTCCCCCTCGTCCTGTCACCATGCACGTGGGAGAACAGACCAACCCCCACCTCTCTACAGCCTCCTTTAGGGTATCTATAGAGAGCGATAAGGTCGCCCCTGAGCCTCCTCTTCTCCAGGCTGAACAAGCCCAGCTCCCTCAGCTGCTCCTCGTAAGACTTGTTCTCCAGACCCCTCACCAGCTTGGTCGCCCTTCTCTGGACTCGCTCAAGCACCTCCATATCCTTCCTGTAGCGAGGGGCCCAAAACTGAACACAGTACTCAAGGTGCGGCCTTACCAGAGCTGAGTACAGGGGCACAATCACTTCCCTAGTCCTGCTGGCCACACTGCTTCTTATACAGGCCAGGATGCTGTTGGCCTTCTTGGCCACCTGAGCACACTGCTGGCTCATATTCAGCCGACTATCAACCAATACTCCCAGGTCCTTCTCTGCCAGGCAGCTTTCCAGCCACTCATCTCCCAGCCTGTAGCTCTGCTTGGGGTTGTTGCGCCCCAGGTGCAGGACCCAGCACTTGGCCTTGTTGAACTTCATACAGTTGACCTCAGCCCATCGCTCCAGCCTATCCAGATCCTCCTGCAGAGCCTTCCTGCCCTCGAGCAGATCGACACACGCACTTAGCTTGGTGTCATCTGCAAACTTACTGAGGGTGCACTGGACGCCCTCATCCAGATCATCGATAAAGATATTAAAGAGGACCGGCCCCAGTACCGAGCCCTGAGGGACACCAGTAGTGACCAGCCTCCAACCAGATTTGACTCCATTCACCACAACTCTCTGGGCCCGGCTATCCAGCCAGTTTCTAACCCAGCGAAGCGTATGCCAGTCCAAGCCCCAAGCAGCCAGTTTCTTGAGGAGAATGTTGTGGGGAACGGTGTCAAAAGCCTTACTGAGGTCAAGGTAAACCACATCCACAGCCTTTCCCTCATCCACCAAGCGTGTCACTTTGTCATAGAAGGAGATCAGGTTCGTCAAGCAGGACCTGCCTTTCATAAACCCATGCTGACTGGGCCTGATCGCCTGCTTCCCCTGCAAGTGCTGCGTGATGACCCTCAAGATAATCTGCTCCATGAGCTTTCCTGGCACTGAGGTCAAACTGACAGGCCTATAGTCCCCCGGGTCTGCCCTGCAGCCCTTCTTATAGATGGGCGTCACATTGGCTAGCCGCCAGTCAACTGGGACCTCCCCTGATAGCCAGGACTGCCGATAAATGACGGAAAGTGGCTCGGCCAGCTCCTCCGCCAGTTTTTTCAGTACCCTCGGGTGCATCCCATCCGGCCCCATCGACTTGCGCACATCCAAGCTCCGTAGCAGGTCGCCGACCATTTCCTCATGGATAGCGAAGGCCACATCCTGCTCCCCATCCCCTTCCACCAGCTCAGGGCACTGGGTATCCAGAGAACAACCGGTATTGCCGCTAAAGACTGAGGCAAAGGCGGCATTAAGCACCTCAGCCTTTTCCTCATCCTTAGTAACTAGGTTTCCCCTCGCATCCAGTAAAGGATGGAGATTCTCCTTAGTCCTCCGTTTCGCGCTGATATATTTGTAAAAGGATTTTTTGTTGTCTTTAACGGCAGTAGCCAGGTTGAGCTCCAGATGAGCTTTGGCCTTTCTAATTTTCTCCCTGCACAGCCTCGCTACATCCTTGTAGTCCTCCTCAGTGGCCCGCCCTTTTTTCCAAAGATTATAAACCCTCTTTTTTCTGCTAAGCACAAGCCGCAACTCTCTGTTGAGCCAGGCCGGTCTTCTTCCACGCCGGCTCGTCTTTGGGCACGTGGGGACGGACCGCTCCTGTGCCATCACGATTTCCTTCTTGAGGAGCGCCCAGCCTTCCTGGACTCCTCTGCCCTTCAGAACCGCCTCCCAAGGGACTCGGCCAACCAGCGTCCTGAGCAGCTCAAAGCCAGCCCTCCGGAAGTCCAATACAGCAGTTTTACTGGTCCCCTTCCTGGCCTCGCCAAGAATAGAGAACTCTACCATTTCGTGGTCACTCTGCCCAAGACAGCTTCCGACCACCACATCTCCCACCAGTCCTTCTCTGTTTGTGAAGAGAAGGTCTAGCGGGGCACCACCCCTGGTAGGTTCACTGACCAGCTGCGTCAGGAAGCTATCTCCCACGCTCTCCAGAAACCTCCTAGACTGCTTTCTCTGTGCCGTGTTGTGTTTCCAGGATATGTCCGGGAAGTTGAAGTCCCCCACGAGGACAAGCGCCGACGATTTTGCAACTTCTGTCAGTTGCCTATAAAACTCCTCATCCGTCTCCTCAGATAAGAGCCAGCTCCAGCCAACTCCAGAAGGGCCACGACGCTTGCCAGAGCTGAGCCAATAAGCGATGTTGTTTGCACCTCCGGGAGAGCAGATTTAAGAAGGGGGAAATACTGCTGTGCAACAGAAGCTGGAAGAGCAAGGAGAGAGAACCAGCCCTGCAGCCACCAAGGTGAGTGCAGCAGGAGGCAGGAGGTGCTCCAGGCTCACAGCAGCAGTTCCCCTGCGGCCTGGGGAGAGGCCCCTGGTGGAGCAGGCTGTCCCCCTGCAGCCCATGGGTCCCACATGGAGCAGATCTCCACGCTGCAGCCCGTGGAGGAGCCCCTGCTGGAGCAGGTGGATGTGGCCTGATGGAGGCCGCGGCCTGTGGAGAGCCCCGGGAGGAGCAGGCCCCGGGCCAGAGCTGCAGCCATGGAGAGGAGCCCACGCAGGAGCAGGGGGCCTGGGGGGAGCTGCCACCCGTGGGGGACCCAGGTTGGAGCAGTTTTCTCCTGACGGACGGACCCTGTGGTACAGACCCATATCGTAACAGTTCCTCAAGAATGGTGGCCTGTAAGCAGCCCCCGCAGGCTCATTTCGGGAAGGACGGCATCCCGTGGGTGGGACCCCACGTGGAACAGGGGCAGAGAGGGACCGTGGAGGAGCAGCAGGTGATAGTGTTAGGGATGTTGTGTTAGGTGATAGTGTTAGGGACTGACCACAGCCCACATTCCCCATTCCCCTGCAACACTCGGCAGGAGGAGGTAGAGCAGGGTGGATAGGAGGTAAAAGGGGTTTTAAGTTTGCTTTTAATTTTTCACTATTCTAGTCTGCTAGTGATAGGCAACAAATTATATTAATCTCCCTGTGCTGCATCTGTTTTGTCCAGGACGATAATTGTTGAGTGATCTCCCTGTCCTTATCACAATTCCTTGAGCCCTTTTCATTATATTTTTTTCCCCTTTTCCTTTGAGGAGGGGGAGTGAGAGAGTGGCTATGGTGAAGTTCAGCTGCCCAGCAGCTTAAAACTACCAAGCAACAGTCCTACTATCCACCGACCAGCGTCCTTATTCAAGCCTGTTGCAGCTATGTATGCTGCTCTGCTCTGTCTGGGATGTGGACCTAGCCATGGTATCTGGGGCCAGCTCGTATGGACTAGACCCTTACAATCTGCAGGAATTCCCCTTCAGTGGGAACTTGCATCACATAAAGATGGTTCTCCATGGTGGAAGACAAAGCCTGTAGGAATTGTTAGAAGTCGACATCCTCCATCACTCTGACCCCCGAGATTTGGACATAATTTCCAAAATGAGCAAAAGGGATCTGTGTCTGCCCTGATACGAAGGAAATCACTGCCCCTGGAAATCTAGTCACTATGCTTTGGTGACTTCATCAGAGTTTTTGTTCTGCTTTGTATGCATCAAATGGAAAAGAGCTACCCCAGGAACACTGTGCTTTGGTGGCAGAGATCTGCTTGCAGCTGAGGACATTACTTATGTTTGTGTGTGAAAATCACACTTCCCTGCTAAAGTACATAATATTGGGCCACATGCTTTCTAGCATATCACCTGTCAGGGAAGCAAACCCAGGAAAAGCACTAATACGGCCCTGTGTGTCCCTCATGGCTGTAAGCACAGCCACAAGCACAACCATGCTAACACACAGGAAATCTGTGCATGATCCCCAGAATTCACAGATGCAACGTGCATTTCTGTGCACGTGCCCTGACACCAGCTGGCAGCAGGAGGTCAGCTCCCAGCCTCAGCTCACTCTCTGTTCCTTGGGTTTGCTTTAATGCCTCCTTTGAGACACTGCCTCAGCGCAGTGAGTTTGTGAACGTGACATATCATTCAATATTATCCACCATGAGCCACTCTGTTCCTATAGCAACTGCCTCCTTAGCCCAGTTCCTGGTTCTCTTCAGGTCTGTTTGATATTCACCTTGACACCTTTGGTGGAGGCCTTGAAGGAACACACAAAGTGTGAAAACACCTTGTACTTATTAGGCCAAGGTAATTCCTCCCCACATGGATAGGCATATATCATCTCCAAGAAAGGGGCTCCCACCTCCACGACTCCCGTCCATCCTCCACCTCTCTATGTCCTTGCATGAATAACGACCTGCACAGCTTAACCTGGACAGGAGCCTGAAGTCCACAACAAGAAATGCTCTGATCTGGGCTCCTTCCAACAGGGCCATGCAGATATAACTAGAAGAATGTGTAAAACGTTGACCCTAGCTGACGTAATTTCTTTTGGTTGATCTGATGCAAACCTGTGACGCACCCTGCAGCCCCTGCAACCGCTGTGATTTTACCTGCAGCCCCTGCAACTGCTGTGATTTTACCTACAGCCCCTCCAACAACTGTGATTTTACCTGCAGCCCCTCCAACCCCTGTGAGGTTACCTGCAGCCCCTCCAACCCTTGTGATGTTCCCTGCAGCCACTCCAACCCTGGGACAGGCCCTACAGCTGGCTCCGGGGACTACCCCGTTGCCGTATCAGTCGCCAATACACACAAGATGAAGGAATGGATGCAGAAGTCATCTCGTTTAGGCAGGGAAGAAAGTCCTCCGAAGAAGGGGAACGAGCAATAGGAAGGCGAGGCAGGCAACCCCAATGTAGGGCCATCCCAGGGAACAGGAGGCTGTTATAAAATAGAAAAGAGAGAAAAGCAGCAGTAGGCAGGTGATCCCCATCCCTGGGCGAGCTGCGAGACATGGGACAAGATTTCAGCTGTCATGCAGGCGAGCACATTGTCACCTGGCTGCTGCGATGCTGGGATAACAGCTCCGGGAGCCTGGAATCGGAGGGCAGGGAAGCCAAGCAGCTGGGATCCTTCTCTGGGGAAGGGGGCACTGAGAAAGCTATCGGAAACGGGGCACAAGCCTCTGGAGGCGGTGCCTGTCAGGCGTGAAGGAAAGGGATCTCTTCCAGGAAGATGCTGTGGGGTTGCTGAGGGTCGAAGAACAGCAGGTGTTGGCTGCTCCCACCGTGCTGCAGCAGCGGCAAGAGAGAGACGTGGTGTTTTTCCTCAGCTGGGCAGCTGAGCTCCACCTCAACCGCTCTCTCCCTGCCCTTCCTCAAATGGAAAGGGGAGAAAATAGGATGGAAAGGGCTCAAGGGCTGAGAGAAGGACAGGGAGATCACTCCACAATGATCGTCACGGGCAAAAGAGGCTCAGCAGAGCCTGTTCCAGTCCAGGCCGGGCCTGCTCCTGCGGGGGCTCTCCACAGGCCGCGGCCTCCTCCAGGCCACATCCACCTGTTCCAGCGGGGGCTCCTCCACGGGCTGCAGCGTGGAGATCTGCTCCATGTGGGACCCATGGGCTGCAGGGGGACAGCCTGCTCCACCAGGGGCCTCTCCCCAGGCCGCAGGGGAACTGCTGCTGTGAGCCTGGAGCACCTCCTGCCTCCTGCTGCACTCACCTTGGTGGCTGCAGGGCTGGTTCTCTCTCCTTGCTCTTCCAGCTTCTGTTGCACAGCAGTATTTCCCCCTTCTTAAATCTGCTCTCCCGGAGGTGCAAACAACATCGCTTATTGGCTCAGCTCTGGCAAGCGTCGTGGCCCTTCTGGAGTTGGCTGGAGCTGGCTCTTATCTGAGGAGACGGATGAGGAGTTTTATAGGCAACTGACAGAAGTTGCAAAATCGTCGGCGCTTGTCCTCGTGGGGGACTTCAACTTCCCGGACATATCCTGGAAACACAACACGGCACAGAGAAAGCAGTCTAGGAGGTTTCTGGAGAGCGTGGGAGATAGCTTCCTGACGCAGCTGGTCAGTGAACCTACCAGGGGTGGTGCCCCGCTAGACCTTCTCTTCACAAACAGAGAAGGACTGGTGGGAGATGTGGTGGTCGGAAGCTGTCTTGGGCAGAGTGACCACGAAATGGTAGAGTTCTCTATTCTTGGCGAGGCCAGGAAGGGGACCAGTAAAACTGCTGTATTGGACTTCCGGAGGGCTGGCTTTGAGCTGCTCAGGACGCTGGTTGGCCGAGTCCCTTGGGAGGCGGTTCTGAAGGGCAGAGGAGTCCAGGAAGGCTGGGCGCTCCTCAAGAAGGAAATCGTGATGGCACAGGAGCGGTCCGTCCCCACGTGCCCAAAGACGAGCCGGCGTGGAAGAAGACCGGCCTGGCTCAACAGAGAGTTGCGGCTTGTGCTTAGCAGAAAAAAGAGGGTTTATAATCTTTGGAAAAAAGGGCGGGCCACTGAGGAGGACTACAAGGATGTAGCGAGGCTGTGCAGGGAGAAAATTAGAAAGGCCAAAGCTCATCTGGAGCTCAACCTGGCTACTGCCGTTAAAGACAACAAAAAATCCTTTTACAAATATATCAGCGCGAAACGGAGGACTAAGGAGAATCTCCATCCTTTACTGGATGCGAGGGGAAACCTAGTTACTAAGGATGAGGAAAAGGCTGAGGTGCTTAATGCCGCCTTTGCCTCAGTCTTTAGCGGCAATACCGGTTGTTCTCTGGATACCCAGTGCCCTGAGCTGGTGGAAGGGGATGGGGAGCAGGATGTGGCCTTCGCTATCCATGAGGAAATGGTCGGCGACCTGCTATGGAGCTTGGATGTGCGCAAGTCGATGGGGCCGGATGGGAACTGCTGCACTCACCTTGGGGGCTGCAGAGAGGTTTCTCACTCCTCCCTGACCCAGACGCTGCTGTGCAGCAGGTTTCTTTCCCTCTCTTAGGTGGGCTCTCACACAGGCGCAAACATCATCCTTTTTGTCTCAGTTCTGGGCAGCAGCGGGTCCCTCTGGAGCCTGCTGGAACCGGCCCTTATCTAACATGGGGCAGCTGCTGCTTTCTCCTCACAGAGGACACCCCTGCAGCCCCCCGCTACCAGAACCTGTCCTCATAAACCCAATACAAGACACTGACCGAGCCTCCCTGATTCCCAGCAGGTGGGTCAGGCTGGGAACCCAGGCCAGTGCCCAGCAGACCCTCCTGGGCTTTGAAAAGCAAGCTTTATGGGGACGTAGCACCCAGAAAGAACGGAGTCACACAACAGGATTCATTTCCAAAACCGCCTCATAGACACCTGGGCCAAAGAGCAGGGCCTTGAGCGGGTATATCACAATGACAGAGTTCATTTCCTTCCCAGTAGCTGGCATGTGCCGTTTTTTGGGATTTCGGGCCTACAGTGTGCTGCTAAGAGGGATGTCTTAGCTCTTGCAGGGCAGTGCTTCCACTAAGGCCAGGACTTTTCTGCATCTTCTACTGCCCTGCAAGCGAGGATGCTTGGGGCACACAGGAAGCTGGGAGGGGACACAGCTGCAGGGATTCCATAAGACACAAGCAAATGCAGCCTTGGCTTGGTGACACTTCCTGTTGATTACTGCTCAACACAAATTACCTCGAGCAAGTAACTGTGACGACTAAAGGAAAGAGACGTATGAATGCTGCTAAGCTCTTCTAGATTGTACCAGGTAGGAAAGATACCTCTGTAGCAGGCGTGAAGAGGACAGCACTAATTAATTAGATGAGAAGTGGAGGAAAGGCACTTAGAGGTAGTGAAAATCAGTTAACGTGATGTTCCGGGGAAGCTTCAGTCTGCTTAAGGAGTAGCAAGAACAAGCCTAAAGTCATAGCCAAATACAAGAAAGAGAGGAGGACACGCAGCATGAGAAGCTCCCGAGAGAAAGGTGCTCTGTTTTGGGTAAAAATCAGTCCCTTTTTCTATCATGGAGACATCCAAGGGCGTAGCACACGTGCACTTCAGGGAACCAAGAGATGCTGTGCATTTCTCTCGTCCCCCTGACACAGCCACTAGGTGACGATGCTTCCAATTCTCTCTAAAGAAACCTTGCTTTCTCAGGCCCAGGTGTCCAGCTGCACACCAAGGACGTCCCTGGCTCCCAGGCACAGTTCCCAGGCCGAAGGCCGAGCTCCCCTCCGAACCCCCATTCCAGCAGACCTTGCTCCTGGCATTGTGGAGCAGCCACTTCATGTCAGCCTTTTCTCCTGGCAGTCAGCTTACCGCCGTAACCTCTGCCATCGGGGCGCCCGAGAGCCGTGTGAGGTCAGCTGAGAGTCACTGTCAGCCTTTGACCTCACAAAGGTGGGTGGCCATAAGTGCCCTGAGCGTCCAGCTCGCATTGAGTACTGCTGGTGGCACTCGAGGCGTGGAGGTCTGCATGGTGCAATGGGAGACGCCGATGTCCTGCTGCTGGAACAAGAGACGCTGATGTGCTGCTGGTGCAGGAGGAGACTTGAAGGTGCTGCTGCTTAGAGGTGCTGAGGAGCGGGCAGCCTCCGTGCCGGTGGCTGAGCATGCTCCTCTTAACTAGTGCTCTACCCTTCCTATCTTTTTACTAAGGTGGATAGAGAGAAATGCCCATATCTGTTTATTTCCTGGTAAGAAATGTAAGAGCCTTGTATCTGCATATTCAGCAGATTCATCCCAGCGCCCTTGGTACTGGTGATCTGTGTTGATCTGTAATAAAGAGCAATCGGTAGCACACCAAGTCTCCGTGACCTTGCATCTAACAGAATCGTCCAAACCCCTGTTGTGATCTCTCTCTAGCTGTGGGCTGGCTTAGCTGTCTGTTGGATGGTTAAAATGGGAAATGATTGGGATGGGAAATGATGAGTGGGCCGAGAAATCATTGCTGGGATGGGAAGACTTCCTTGGGGTGGAAAGCCATTGGGCTAGGAAATCAAAGAGATGGGAAATCTTCCCTGGGTTTGAAATCATTGGGAAGCAAAAGCATTGGGATGGGAAATCACTCCAGGGATGGGGAAGTATTGGGATGGGAAGTCTTTAATGGGGCGGGTAACATTCACTGGGGAAGGAAGTACTTGGAAAAGTAATCAGAGAGATGGGAATTCCTTAGGATGAGATCTCTTTGGATTAAGAAACGCTTCATGTCGATGGGAAATATCTCGTATGGGAATCTGTTATCATGTGAAATTGTAAGGATGGGAAATGACCATTAGGATGAAAAGCTGGTACTGGGACGGGAAATGCTTGGGACGGGAAAGTGTTGGTGTGAAACCGTCCTGGGCGTGGCAAATGATGCGTGGGAGGGAAAGCCTGATGGGGGTGGAAAAGTCTTGCGACGGGAAGCCTGCTTGGGTCCAAAACCTGCAGTCCTCACCAAGATGGCGGTGAGGGGCTGGTCAGCCGTTGGGACGGAACCGCCGTTGCCCGCGTTCCCCAACCGACCGCCCCACTCTCCAGCCACCATGGCAGGTACAGCAGCCGGCTCCCGCTCCTCCCGGGGCTGCGGCCCTGCTGGCGAGCCCAGCGCCCCAGATCTCACCCCAGCGCCCTTTTTCCCACAGAGGGTTTCCCCAGACGGCTTCCGCGGCTTCCGCAGACGCAAAACTCCCCCTTCGTCGTCCCAGCCGTGCCGCCAACGGTGGCTGCCTGGCTGCTGCCCTCCCTCCCCGGAGCGATGGCGCTGCCCTTGCAGCCCCCCCAGGTACCCACCCTCCCTTACGCGCTGCCCCAGGCCACCGTCTGGCACGTGGTGCCAGGGGTCCAGGGGCAGGTGCTGCAGCTCCCCGCCGGGGTGCAGCTGCTGCCTGGGGGGCACCTCCACCCGAGGGGCACCACCTGCAGCTTGGGCAGCTCCCCGCCATGGGGCAGCTCCCTGCTGTGGGGCAGCTCCCCCACACCGCTCCTCCCTGGGCCCCCGTCTACCAGTGGGGACAGCCCGTGGGGACGGGGACGGTGCTGCCCCAGGATCCCCTCTGGCTGGGGCCCGGGGCCATGCTCCATGGGGAGCTCCTGCACCCCGCAGGCACCTGCCTGCTGCAGGCCCTGCCCACCCCAGCCCCCCACTACTCCTCGTCCCGGGGCCTCCGCTGCGGGGGCAGGCGCTCCCCGTGCCCCGCACCCTGACCAGCAGCCGGGGGCAGCTGCCGGAGCCCTGCGACCACGCCGTGGGGCTCAGCAAGGACCAGGGGCCCCCGCTGCCCGGCCCCACTCCCCCCGAGCCTGCCCAGGCTCCAACGACCGCCAGCACCCAGACAGTGACGCCCGACGGTGAGTTTGGGGCTGGCGCAGCCGGCCGCTGGGCGCCCCACACCCAGGAGCCATGGGAAAGCTGGCATCGCCCATCCTGGGGGATTTGCTTGCTTTTTCCTCAGCGGCGACAGTTGCAGAGGTGCCTGAGGAGCCCCTGGAGCTGCTTGAGCTGGGCCCCGATGCCTTCGCCAAGGCCTTTCCCCACCTGCCAGGGGACAGCCAGCAGCTGCAGCACCTGCAGGACCAGCTCCCGGCCGACCTGGACATCTCCGGCTTGGAGGAGCTGCTCAGCTGGCTCGATGCCGTGGAGCCCCAGGACGCCTTCCCCGGTGTCCCCAGCAGTCCTGTGCTCAGCCGCTTCCTCTCTGAGCTGCCCGACCTCTGCGAGGACATCGAGGAGCTGAGCACACAGGGACTGGCAGCCACCAGAGCTCTGGGTGAGGTACCCTCAACCCCTGGGGTGCACCCCGAGAAGGTGCAGGATGGGCGGTCAGTGCAGCCCCCTGCTGTGCCGGCAGCGAGCTCCCCCCTCAAGCCTGCAGCCAGTCCCCAGCTCAGTGCCCTCAGGAGACCCCTGCCCAACCCTCCCTTCACTCTCCCCAAAAGGCCCCCCCACCCTGAATTCCTCACTGCCCTTAGCAGACCCCTGCCCAACCCTCCCTCGCGTTCCCTCAAGAGACCCCCCGACCCTGAATTTATTAGAGCCCTTAGGAGACCCCTGCCCAATCCCCCTCTGAGTCCCCTCAAGAGCCCCCTGCCTGCCCCTGCGCCCACCGGCACCAAGTGGGGGGCCAAGCGTCCCGCACCCACCAGCACCCCCAGCACAGCGCAGAGCTCCCAGCACAGGAGGCCGGCGACAGAGAAAACCCCCGGCAAGGAGAAGACGACGCTGTTGGGCCAGGGTGGCCAAGGCCCCAAGACGCTGTGCCAGGGGAAGACAGGTGGCCACAGCGCGGTGGCTGGCAGCAGCAGCCAAGCGGGCGGCGGCAGGCAGCAGCCGGCGAGCGACAGCACCAGGGCGCCCAGCAAGAAAGCCCGAAGCCCGGGGGCTGCTGGGGGGCAAGGAGCAGCGGCACCGCCTCCCCGGAGAGCGCTGCTGCTGCTGGAGTCCCCCCCCATTAAGCCCCGTGCCCGTGCCCGTGCCGTGCGGGCCCAGGACAGGCTCCGTCCCCAAGCCATCAGGGACAAGACGCTGCAGCGCCAGCACCTGGGGACAAAGACCCCCAGCGAGACTTTGCAGCCGCTGGGGGCCAGGGCAAAGGCGCTGGGGCCAGTGCGCCAGCCGCCCTGTGTGCAGCCGCAGCCCACCTCCAGCGGCCCCAGCAGCATGCCCAGGGCCCCGCCGACGGTGCCAGGCTCCAGCGCTGTGCCCGCTGCTCCCCGGCCCCCAGCTGGCGACAAGGCCCAGGCGGTGCCAGCACCACCAGGCAGCACGGCGCGAGCGTGGAGAGCTCCCCTGCAGCAGGCGCCCAGAGCACCGTGCCTGCCAGCCGCGGGGGGCCAAGCACAGCGGGGGGCTCTGCCCACGCAGCCGCGCACGCTGCAGCATCCAGTGCAGCCCCGCGTGGACTACGTGCCCTGCGTGGGGCCCTGGGCGGGCGGCGATGCGGCGCCCACGCCACTGGAGGAGCAGGAGGCGTCGGTGCCCATCACGCTGCAGCAGCGTCCCGAGCGGGAGCGCCTGAAGAAGCTGGCCCAGGAGGAGCGGCAGCGGGCAGCCCACCAGATGAAGATCGGCCCCGTGCAATTCTTCGTGCAGCGGCAGAAGGACCACACCATAGCCAAGTATTACGGCTAAACGTGACCCTGCGCTCCTTGACGGCCCCCGCAGCACCCAGGCCCGCTCAGCATGCAGGCACAGAGACCTCTGCAGGCGCCTGCTCCAGCTTCAGCCACGCTCCTCAGCCCTTGCCCCTCTCGCTTGCCCTCTCCCTTTTCCAGTGCTGGAGCTAGGCAGTGTTTGCCACTGTCAGGGATGGGCAACTGGGGCAATGGGAAATGCGCGGCACACGAATGAATGTTGCAATGGGAAGCTGTTGGGATGTTGGCAATAGCTGGGGTGGGAAAGGTTGGGCATGGGAACTGCTTGTTGGGAAATGATCAGTGGGATGGGAAGTCATGATGGGGATAGGAATTCATTAGAATGGGAAAAATTGGATTTATTTTTATTTCATTAAATTTACTTTATTGACTGTGTTGTACAGGATGGCATTTTTTTAGTTTCTCTTCCTTTTCTACTCTATTAAACTCTCTTTATCACAACGCACTGCTTTGTACTTTATTTTTCCTTCCGAGTTGTTCTGGATTCACTCAGGATGGGGGGGACATTAGTGAACGCCTGTGTGCTTCAGATCCAAGGTCACCTTTGCCCTCAACTCAAGATACATATTTGCATCTGTTGTCATGAAACAAAATTAACAACAACAAAATAAAAGTTAACTACTTCCGAGCACCAGCTGTACTTTTGCTGGGGTCTGCTCTATGCATTTTGAAGACCATTCAATACTATTCAGCACCTTCAGGAGGAAATGTGTGGTTCTAGGGAAATGCGTCTTGATCTGATGCAAACTTGTGACGCACCCTGCAGCCCCTGCAACCGCTGTGATTTTACCTGCAGCCCCTGTAACCCCTGAGATTTTACCTGCAGCCCCTCCAACCCCTGTGATTTTACCTGCAGCCCCTCCAACCCCTGTGAGGTTACCTGCAGCCCCTCCAACAACTGTGATTTTACCTGCAGCCCCTCCAATCCCTGTGATTTTACCTGCAGCCCCTCCAACCCCTGAGATTTTATCTGCAGCCCCTGCAGCCCCTGAGATTTTACCTGCAGCCACTGCAACCCCTGTGAGGTTACCTGCAGCCCCTCCAACCCTACCTCCCAAGGAGCACCCCGATAACCCCCTTCGGGTCCCTGGGCGCCACAAAGTACCCACCCCGGTGACCCCCGGCGGGCCCCCGGGCGCCCCCGAGGACACACTCCAGTGACCCCCGGCGGGCTCCCGGGCGCCCCGGAGAACCCACCCCGGTGACCCCCAGAGGGACACAGGGCACCCCCGAGGACCCACCCCGGTGACCCCCGGCGGGCCCCCAAGCGCCCCCGAGGACCCACCCCAGTGAGCCCTGGAGGGACCCCGGGCACCCCCGAGGATCCACCCCGGTGACCTCCGGCAGGCTCTCATGCGCCCCAAAGGGCCCTCCCCGGTGACCCCCGGCGCGCCCATTGGTGCCCACGAGAACCCACCCCGCTGACCACCAGCAGCCCCCGGGCGCACACAAGGCCCCACCCCGGTGACCCCCAGTGGGACCCCAGGCGTCCCTGAGGAGCCACCCCGGTGACCCCCGGCGGGCCCCCCGGCGCTCCTGAGGACCAAACCGCGTTGACGCCTGGTGGCCCCCGGGCATCCCCAAGGTCCACCCCGATGACCCCCAGCCAAACCTTGGCTGCCCCCGAGTACTCACCCAGGTGACACACGGCTGGCCCCTGCGTGCCCCGGAGGACCCACACCGCTGACCCCCGGCGGGGCCCCGGGCGCTCTGAATGACCGACCACGTTGACTGCCGGCGGGCCCCCGGGCGCCCCGGAGGACCCACCCCAGTGACCCCCAGCTCGCCCCCGGACACCCCCCAGGACCCACCCTGGTGAACCCCGGCGGGCCTCCTGTCACCCCCAAGGAGGCACTCTGATGACCCACAGGAGGTCCCCCGGGCACCCCGGAGGACCCACCCCAGTGACCCCCGGCAGGCCCACGGGTGCCCCCGAGGACCCACCCTGGTGAACCCCCGGCGGGCCCCCAGGCACTCCCGAGGACCCACACCCATGTGCCTAGGCGGGGCCCCAGACGCCCCCTAGGACCCACCCCGGTGACCCCCGGCGGGACCCCGGGCGCCCCAGAGGACCCACCGCGGTGACCGCTGGCCGTCCCCCGAGCGCCCAGGAGGACCCATCCCGGTTACCCCCAGCGGGCCCACAGACGCCCCCGAGGACCCACCACCGTGACCCCCGGCAGGCCCCGGGGTGCCCCGGTGGACCCACCCCGGTGAATCCCGGCGAGCTCCCGGGCGCCCCCGAGGAGCCAGTCCGATGACCCACGGGGGGCCTTCGGATGCCCCCAAGGAGCCAGTCCGAAGATCCCCGGCGGACCCCAGGATGCTCTCGAGGAGCCACTCCAATGAACCCCTGTGGGTCCCCAGACGCCCCGAGGACCCACCCCGTTGTGCCCCGGCGGGCCCCCGGGTGCCTCAGAGGAGCCACCCCGGGGACCCCCAGCGGGCCCCCACGCGCCCTGGACGACCCAACCCGGTAACTCCAGGCGGGCCTCCGGGCGCCCCGAAGGACCCACCCCGGTGACCCCTAGCGGGTTCCTGGGTGCCCTGGAGGACCCACCCCGGTGACCCCCGGCAGGACCCCGGGTGCCCCGGAGGACCCAGCCGGTGACCCCTGGCGGGCCTCGGGGCGCCCCCGAGGACCCACACGGTGAACCCTGGCAGGCACCCCGGCGCCCCCGAGGACGCAGCCCGGTGACCCTAGGCGGGCCCCCGGGAGCCCCAGAGGACCCATCCCGGTGACCCCCGCCAGCCCCCGGGTGCCACTGAGGACCCAAACCGGTGACCCCCGACAGGCCTCGGGGCGCCCCCAAGGACCCACCCCGGTGACCCCCGTCGGGCCCCCGGGTGCTCCTTAGGAGCCAGCCCGGTGACCCCCGGCCGTCCCGGAGGACCCAGCCCAGTGATCTCAGGTGGGCCCCCGGGCGCCCCCGAGGAGCCACCCTGGTGAACCCTGGCGGGCCCCATGGGAACCCCGAGGACCAGCTCCGGCGACTCCCAGCGGACCCCAGGCGTCCCCGAGGACCCACTCCTGTGACCCCCGGCAGACACCCGGTTCCCCCTGAGAACCCACCCCAGAGACCCACCTCGGGCCCCCGGGCACACATGAGGATCCACCCCAGTGACCCCTGGCTGGCCCCTGGGTGCCCTGGAGAACCCACCACGGTGACCCGCGGCCGGCCTCCGGGTGCCCCTGAGGACTCAGCCCGGTGACCCCCGGCGGGTCCCCAGGTGCCCTGGAGGACACACCCCGGTGACCGCCGGCCGTCCCCCGAGCGCCCAGGTGGTCCCATCCCAGTTACCCCTGGAAGGCCCCCAGGCGCCCCCGAGGACCCACACCTATGTGCCCCGGAGGGCCCACAGACGCCCCCGAGGACACACCCCGGTGACGCCCGGCAGGACCCCGGGTGTCCTGGAGGACCCACCCGGTGACCCCTGGCCATCCCCCGGGCACCCCGGTGGACCTACCCCGGTGACTCCCGGCGGGCTCCCGGGCGCCCCCGAGGAGCCAGTCCGATGACCCACGGGGGGCCCTCGGAAGCCCCCGAGGAGCCAGTCCGATGACCCCCGGCAGACCCCAGGGTGCTCTCGAGGAGCCACTCCAATGAACCCCTGCGGGCCCCCAGGCGCCCCGAGGACCCACCCCGTTGTGCCCCAGCGGGCCCCCGGGCGCCTCGGAGGAGCTACCCCGGGGACCCCCGGCGGGCCCCCACGCGCCCTGGACGACCCAACCCGGTAACTCCCCCGGCGGGCCTCCGGGCACCCCAAAGGACCCACCCCGGTGACCCCCAGCGGGTTCCCAGGCGCCCCAATGACCCATCCCGGTGACCCTCGACGGGCCCCCTGGCGCCCCCGAGGACTCACCCCGGTGACCCCTGGCAGGACCCCGGGCACCCCAAGCGACCCATCCCGGTGACCCCCGGCGGGACCCTGGGCATCCCCGAGGACCCACCCCAGTGACCCCTGGCTGGCCCCCGGGCACCCCCGAGGACCCACTCCAGTGACCCCGGTCCAGTGCCCGGGCGCCCCAAAGGACCGACCTCGGTGACCCCCGGCGAGCCCCTGGGCGCCCCTGAGGGCCCACCCCGGTGACACCCGGCATTCCCCCAGGCACCCACGAATGCCCACTCTGGTGACCCCCGGCAGGCCCCCGGGCGCCCACGAGGACCCACTCGAGTGACCCCCGTCTGGTGCCTGGGCGCCCCAAAGGACCGACCCCGGTGACCCCCGGCGGGCCCCCGGGCGCCCCTGAGAGGCCCACCCCGGTGACCCCCGGAAGGACCACGGGCGCCCCCGAGGACCCACCCCAGTGACCCCCAGCATGCTGCCGGGCGCGCTCGAGGACCCACTCAGGTGACACCTGGTGGACCCCCGGGTGCCCCTGAATGCCCACTCCGTTGACCCCCTACGGGTCCCTGGACGCCCGCGAGGACCCATCCCAGTGACTGCAGGTGGGCCCCCGGGCGCCCCCAAGGACCCACCCCGGTGACCCCCGGCGGGCCCCCAGGCGCCCCCAAGGACCCACCCCGGTGACTCCCAGCAGGCCCCTGGGCGCCCCCAAGGGACCCACCCCGGTGACACCTGGCGGGTCCCCGGGTGCCTCCAAATGCCCACCCCGATGACCCCCGGCGGACCTTCGTGCGCCCCCGAGGACCCACCACGGTGACCCCCGGCAGGCCCTCGTGAGCCCCTGAGGACCCACCCCGGTTGACCTTTGGTGGGCCCCAGTGCGCCCCAGAGGACCCACCCCAGTGACTCCCACCGGGACCCGGTGAGCCCCCGAGGACCCACCCTGGTGACATCCAGCGGGCCCCCGAGCGCCCTGGAGGACCCACCACGTTCACCCCCGGCGGGCCCCCGGGCGCCCCCGAGGATGCACCCAGCTGACCCCGGGCGGGCCTCCGTGCGCCCCTGAGGACCCATCCCGGTGAATCCAGGCGGGCCCCTGGGCATCCCCAAGGACACAGCCCTACGACCTTTGGTGGGCCCCCGGAATCTCCGAGGACCCAACCCGGTGACCCCTGGCAGGCCCGCGGGCACCCCAGAGGACCTACGCTGGTGACCCCCAGCGGGCCCCGGGGCGTCCCAGAGTACCCACCCCAGTGACCCTCGGCGGGCCCCCAAGCGACCCCGAGGACGCACCCAGGAGAACCCGGGCGGGCCCCACGGCGCCCCGGAGGACCCACTGTGGTGACCCCCAGCGAGCCCCAGGCGCCCAGGAGGACCCACCCCTGTGACACCCGTCGGGCCCACGGGCGACCCCAATGACCCACCCCAGTGACACCCGGCAGGCCCCCAGGCGCCCCGGAGGACCTACCCCGGTGAACCCCTGCGGGCCCCCAGGCACCACCGAGGACCACCCCGGTGACTCCCGGCAGGACCCCGGGCACCTCGGAGGACCCACCCCGGTGAATCCCAGCGGGTCAGCGGGCACCCCTGACGACCCAACCCGGTGACTCCCAGCGGGACCCCGGGCACCCCGGAGGACCCGTGCCGCTGACTCCCGGCAGGACCCTGGGCACCCCCAAGGACCCACCACAGTGACTCCCAGTGGGTCCACGGGCACCCCCGAGGACCCATCCCGGTTACTCCCACCGGGAAACCAGGCACCCAAGAGGACCCAACCCGGTGACTCCCAGCAGGACCCCGGGCACACCCGAGGACCCACACCGGTGATTCCCAGCGGGACCCCAAGCACCCCAGAGGACCCACCCCGGTGACTCCTGGCGGGACCCCGGGCACCCCGTAGGATGCACCCTGGTGACTCCCAGCGGGTCCACGGGCACCCCGAAGGACCCACCCCGGTGACTCCCAGCGGGTCCACGGGCACCCCCGAGGACCCACCCCACTGACTCCAAGCGGGCCTCAAGCACCCTGGAGGACTCACGCCCCGGTGACTCCCAGAGGGTCCACGGGCACCCCCAAGGACCCACCCCGGTGACTCCCAGAGGGTCCCCTGGCACCCCCGAGGACCTACCCCGGTGACTCCCAGTGGGACCGCAAGCACCCCAGAGGACCCTCCCCGGTGACTCACAGCGGGTCCACGGGCACCCCTGACGACCCACCCCAGGGACTCCCGGCGGGTCCATGGGCACCCCGGAGGACCCATCCTGGTGACTCCCAGCGGGTCCACGGGCACCCCCGAGGACCCACTACGGTGACACCCAGCGGGACCACAGAAACCTCGGAGGACCCACTCCTCTGACTCCCAGCGGATCCACGGGCACCTCGGAGGACCCAACCGGTGACTCCCAGCGGGTCCACGGGCTCCCCCGAGGACCCACCCCGGTGACTCACAGCGTGCCCTGGGAAGAGCCTGGTGTGCCCAGAGAGCTTCTCGTCTCCTCCAAGGCTCTGCAGGGCTGATCCAGGGAGGTGCTTGTGTGCGCCAAGGCCATGCTTGGTTTCCAAAAGGAGGAAATTGCATGTTCCAGGGGGATGCTTGGTGTCACCCAGACACTGAGCAGACCTGGGGAGATGTGTGTGTGCCTCAGGAGGTGCTTGGCTTCCCAGGGGAGATGCTTCGGTGCTGCAGTGAGATGCTGGTGTTCTGTCGGGAGGTGTGTTGGTCCTCCAGGCAGATGTTTGGGTCCCCTGGGGAGATGCTTGGGTTCCTCACGGAGGCGTCTGCATATTCAAGGGAGGTGTTTGGGTGTCCTGAGGAGATTCTTTGGTGCTCCAAGATAGTGCTTGTGTGCCCCGTGGACAGATTATGTAATGAGCAAGGGAGGAGCCTTGGGGCTTTGGGAAGGTGTAGGGGTGACGTGGATTGATGCCCGTTTGCCCCGGGGAGATCCTGGGATGTCCAGGAAGATGCTTGGGTGACCAGGGAGATGCTTGGGTGCCAGATGGAAAATGCTGCTGTCCCCTCGGCTGGTGGCTGGCAGGAGCTTGTGCATCCCACAGAAGCTCTTGGGTGTCAAGGGAGGTGCTTCCCATCTCCAGTGAGATGTTTGTGTGCCCCAGGTGGTGTTGTGGAGCCCTGGGGAGATGCTTGCGTTCTCCACTCAGATGCAGGAGTGCTGTGGAAAGAATCTTGGGCACTCCAATGAGGTGCTTGGGTGTTCCAGGCAGGTGCTTCTGTGCTGCAGGGAGATGCTTGGGTGACTGGGCAGAACTTTGTGTGATTAGGGGATAACTCTGTGTGCTCCAGGGAGGCTTTTCTTGTGCCCCAGGGGCATGCTTATGTGCCCCGGGTAGATGCTTGTGTGCCCAGGGAATATCTTCGGGCTCTCTAGGAAGATGCTCTATTCGTCTGGAGTCACTTGGGTGCCCCAGGATGTGCATGAGTACTGCAGAGAGCAGTTTGTGTGCTCCAGGGAGGTGCTTGAGCGCTCCAAGAGTGTTGTTGAGTTCCCTGAGAAGGTGTTTGTTTGCCCAGCTGAGGTGCTTGCATGCTCCAACGAGACTGCTGAGTGCTGGAGAAGGATGCGTGGGTGCTGTGGGGATATGTGTGTTTCCTCAGGTGAGAAGGATTGGTTTACTGGAAACAAGCTTGTGTCCCCCTGGGAAGTGCTTGTGGACCACAGGGAAGTGCTGGGGGTCCCCAGGAAGATACCTGGATGCCCCTGGAGGTGCTTGTGTACCCTGAGGAGATGCTAGATTGCACGAAGGAGATGCTTGGGTGCTTCCGAGACATGCCTGGGTGCCCCCGTGTTGTGCTTTCTTGCTCCAAATCGATGCTTGGGTGCTCTGGGAATGTTCTTAGGTGCCTCCAGGAGAAGACTGTGTGCTCCTGGAATGTGCTTGAACGCCCTGAGGAGATGCCAGCATGCCCTGGGAAAATGCTTGGGTCCCCCAGGGAGATCTTTGGTCTTGAAGGGAGGTGATTGCGTTCCCCAGCAAGGTGTTTGGCTGTCCCAGGGAAATGGGACGCAGGAAATGTGTCACCCAGGCGTCACAATGGGCAGCGGGGCAGCGGTGGCTGTGTCACCCAGGCGTCACAGTGGGGCCGTGACATGGCAGCCCAGTCGCGATAAAAGGCCCCTGGTTGCGGGCAGGCCCCAGTCGGGATGGAAGCCCCTGGCAGCAGGCAGCAGAGGGCAGAGCAGGGCAGGACAGGGAGGTGAGTGCGCGATGGAGCAGGGGCTGAAGTGCAGTGCGAGCCTGAATGGTCCAGGAACCGATGTGGGGAGGAGATGCTTGTGTGCTCATCCCAGTGCAGAGACGATGCCTGGGTGCCTGAGAAGGTGCCCGCGGGACTCAGGAGCTGCTTTCTTGCTCGATGGAAGTTGTTGGCTATGCCAAGAAGAATCTGGGTGCTCCCCAGGCTTCTTAGCTGCTGTGTCCAGATGCTCCCTGGGTGTGCAGGGAGATGCTTGGTTTCTCCAAGAAGACAGCTGGGTGATGCAGAGATTTTTTTGGATGTCTCAGGAAGATGGCTTGGTGATCCTGGCTGTTTCTTGGTGGCTCCAGAGAAATGCTTGAGTGCTATTTGGGGATGCTTGTGTACCCTAGGAGATGCACTTGTGTGCCCAAGGGAGAGGCTAGTTTGATCTAGGGTAAAGCTTTGTTTCTCCAGGGAGGCTTTTGGGTGCTCCAGGGAGATGGTTGGGTGCTCTTTGTGTGATGCTTGGCTCCGGGGAGATGCTGGAGTGCTGTGGGGAGATGCTTGGTTCCTGCTCTTTGATATGTGTGTCCCCTGGGGGATGTGTGCATGAGCACGGGGACATACTTGAATGACCCTGGTAGGTACTTGTGCAGCCCTCGGAAGCTCTCGGGTACCAAGGGAGGTGCTTCCCATCTCCAGTGAGATCTTTGTGTGCCCCAGGTGGTGTTTTGGTGCCCTGGGGAGATGCTTGGGTTCTGCAGTCAGATGTAGGACTGTGGTGGGAAGGTTCCTGTGTGAGGTGCACTGAGGTGCTTGGGTGTTGCAGGGAGGTGCTTCTGTGCTGCAGGGAGATGCTTGGGTGCCTGGGGCAGAACTTTGTGTGATTAGGGGATAGATTTTGGTGCTCTAAGGTGCAGCCAAACATTCCCCAGACCATTCTCCATCTTGGGAGCACCCAAGCATCTCCCCAGACCACCCAACTGTTGTACTAGGAGTACCCAAGCAGCTCCCCAGAGTACACGAGCATGTCCAAGGAGCATTCAGGCACCTCCCTAGAGAAGACATGAACCTCCCTAGGGAAAGAACCAGTCTCCCTTGGGAATACAAGCATCTTCCTGGAGCAGTCTCCATGACACCCAAGCCTCTCCCCAAGGAACATAAGCACCTCTTGAAATCACCGAGATTTTCCCCAGGGCACACAAGCCTTGTGTTGGAGTAGACAAGCATCTCCCCAGGACACCTAAGCACTACATTCTACCTGTGAGGCATCATCCAAGGGCATTCCAGCACCTTCCAGGAGATCCCAACATCACCCTGAGCTCACAAGGTTCTGCCTGGCTCAGCCAGGCATCTCTCTGGAGCACCCAAGCATCATCGCAGGGCATCCAAACATGACCCTTTTAAGGACCCAAGCATTTTGGGTAGACCTGTGCGGTGCCAGGGGTTGGACTTGATCATCCTTATGGGTCCCTTCCAACTCGGGATATTCTATGATTCTACGATTCCCCAGCAGCAGCAAAGCATCTCCCCAGGAACACAGCTATTTCCCTGAGGCACACAAGCATAACCCCCCGAGAACGCAAGCATCTTCCTGGAGGACCCACGCATCTCCCCACAGCACTCAGGCACCCCACTGCAGCGTTATCGAAACATCTCCCCAGGGAACCCAAGCACATCCCAAGGTACTTTGACGTCCCTCCAGAGCTCCCAAGCAAGTTCTTTCAGCATCTCGGTCATTCAAAAAACACCTCTGTGAAGCATGCAGAGACCTCTCTGGAGTACCCTAACTTCTCCCCGGGGTAGGAGAGGGAGATCCCCAGGATCCCCAAGCATCACTCTGTGTCACCCATCACATCCTTGGTACACACAAGCACCTCCCCGTGCTGCACAAGCAATTTGCTGAGGCAGCCAAAGATCTCCCCAGAGCACCCAGTCACCTGCGTGGGGTATTCAAGAACCTCCCTGGAGCACCCAAGTCTCTCAGCAAGCCACCGTGGTGTCTCTTGGAGCATGCAAACATCTCTGTGCAGCACCCAAGCGTCTGCCCCAGGCATACTTGGACATCCTAGAGCATTTTCCTGGAAACACAAGCACCTCCCTGGGAGCACCCAAGCATATCCCCAGGCCACCCAAACACCTTCCTGAAACACCCAAGCGTCTTCCTGTGGCACCCAGGCATCTCCCTGGGGAAACCAAGCACATACTTGGAGAGCCCAAGCATCATTCTGAGTCTCCATCTTTTCTCCGTGAGCAAACCAAGGGGCTCCAAAGGATCACCTGGGGGCACCGAACCATCTCCATGGGGCACCCAGGATCATCTGAGGAACACCCAAGCACCTCCACACAGCAGCCATGCACCTCCCTGGAGAAAGCATGCGTCTCCCTGGGGCACAGAAGCGTCGTCTTGGAGCTCCAGAACATCTCCCTGCATTGTTCAAGCGTGTCTCTGGAGCACCCAAGCAGCTTCCCACATCCCCAAGCATTTCAGCAGGTCACTCAAGCACCTCCCCGGATCCCACAGGCATCTTCCCCAGGTAGCCAGGCATTTCCCAGGCATCTCCTAGAGCACTCCAGAATCTCCACAGGACACTGAAGCACTTCCCTGGTGAAGCTAAGCACTTCCGTGGAGCACCCAGGCATCACCCCAGGGCACCCAACCACCTCTCTTAAGTTCCCAAGCACAGCCACAGGGCACTAAAAAAATCTCCTTGGATGACACAAGCATTTCCTCAGAGCAAACAAGCATTTCCCTGGAGTGCCCAAGAGCCTCTGGAGTGCCCATCCATCTCCCCAGGATCCCAACTATTCCCCTGGTGCTCGCAAGTAATTCCCTTTGCACCCAAGTAGAAAGTCAGGGGAAAAAAGGGAAATCGTCCCAGGGCACCCAAGCACATAACCCTAGAACGCAAGCTCTCACTGAGCACTGAAGCATCTCCCCATGCCATGCAAGCACCATTCTGGAGCACTCAAGCATCTTCTAGGAGACGGTCTTAAACTACCAGAGGATTCGTTTCCATTAGATATTAGGCATGTTCGTGGAGCACCCAGGCATGTCCCAGGGCAACCAAGGTTGAAATGGAGATTCCAGGGTGCTCCAGGGAGGTGCTTGAGTGCCCTGGGAAGAGCCTGGTGTGCCCAGAGAGCTTCTCGTCTCCTCCAAGGCTCTGCAGGGCTGATCCAGGGAGATGCTTGTGTGCGCCAAGGCCATGCTTGGTTTCCAAAAGGAGGAAATTGCATGTTCCAGGGGGATGCTTGGTGTCACCCAGACACTGAGCAGACCTGGGGAGATGTGTGTGTGCCTCAGGAGGTGCTTGGCTTCCCAGGGGAGATGCTTCGGTGCTGCAGTGAGATGCTGGTGTTCTGTCGGGAGGTGTGTTGGTCCTCCAGGCAGATGTTTGGGTCCCCTGGGGAGATGCTTGGGTTCCTCACGGAGGCGTCTGCATATTCAAGGGAAGTGTTTGGGTGTCCTGAGGAGATTCTTTGGTGCTCCAAGATAGTGCTTGTGTGCCCCGTGGACAGATTATGTAATGAGCAAGGGAGGAGCCTTGGGGCTTTGGGAAGGTGTAGGGGTGACGTGGATTGATGCCCGTTTGCCCCGGGGAGATCCTGGGATGTCCAGGAAGATGCTTGGGTGACCAGGGAGATGCTTGGGTGCCAGATGGAAAATGCTGCTGTCCCCTCGGCTGGTGGCTGGCAGGAGCTTGTGCATCCCACAGAAGCTCTCGGGTGTCAAGGGAGGTGCTTCCCATCTCCAGTGAGATGTTTGTGTGCCCCAGGTGGTGTTGTGGAGCCCTGGGGAGATGCTTGCGTTCTCCACTCAGATGTAGGACTGTGGTGGGAAGATTCCTGTGTGAGGTGCAATGAGGTGCTTGGGTGTTCTAGGCAGGTGCTTCTGTGCTGCAGGGAGAAGCTTGAGTGCCTCGGGGAGAACCTTGTGTGATTAGGGGGTAATTTTGTGTGCTCCAGGGAGGATTTTCTTGTGCCTTAGAGATACGCTTTAGAATCATAGAATCATAGAATGGCCTGGGTTGGAGTGGAATTCGAGGATCATCTAACTCCAAACCCCCTGCCATAGGCAGGGACACAACCCACTAGATCAGGTTGCTCAGGGCTTCATCTAACCTGGTTTTGAATCAGCTAACCCAGTCATTTAACTTGGCCTTCTGTGTACTGGGGAGAAGCTTGTGTGCCCTGGGCATATCCTTGGGATCTCTAGGAAGATGCTCAGTTATCAGGGGTCACTTGGATGCCCAAGGAAGCGGTTGGGTACTTCAGAGAGCAGTGTGTGTCCTACAGGAAGGTGCTGCAGTGCTCCAGTTGTGCTCTTGTTTGCCTTAGGAAATTGCTTGGGTGTCCCTGTGAGATGTTTGAGTGCTTCTGGAAGGAGCTTGTGACCCAGAGGCAGGTGCTGGCAGTCTCTAGGGAGGTGCTTAGGTGCCACTTGTGGTGCTGGTGTGCCATGGGAAAATGCTTGCATACCCTGAGGAGCTCCTTGGGTCCTCCAGGAAGGTGCTTGGGTGCCTCAGGGAGAAGCTTGTGTACCCAGGGAGATGTGGGCTGGCCCAGGGCAATGTATGGTTTCTCCAGAGAGGTGCTTCATTGCTGGAGGGAGGTTCTTGGGTGCTTGAAAGGTATTCTTGGTTGCTCCCGAGAGGTGTTTATGTACCCCAGGCATATGATTCTGTGCCCATAGGAGATGCCTGTGTGCCCTTGGAAATGCTTTTCTGCTCCTGTTGCTTGCTTGGATCCTGAAAATATTCATTCTTGGGTGCCCAGCAATAATGCTTAGGTGGTCCAGGGAGATTTCTGGGGCCTTCAGGGACACACAAAGTGCCTTGGAATGCTCCTTGGGTGGTCCAGAAACATGCTGGGAACACCGTGGGAGATTCTAGGATCCACCGGTGACATTCTTACATGTCCCAAAAAGTTACTTGAATGTTCCAGGGAGGTTCTTGGATACCCTGGGGAGATGCTTGGGTGCTGCAGGAAGGTGCTTGTATGCCCTGATGGAGATGCTTCTGTGTCCTGGGGAGATACTTGATTGCTCCAGGGGGATGTTTGAGTGTTGCGCAGAGAGGCTTGGTGCCTCAAGAGAGGTGCCTGTTTCCCTTGGGAAGACGATTGGGTGCCCCGTGGAAATGCCTTGCTACCCCAAGGAGGTCCTTGGCTCCTCAAGGAAGATCCTTGTCTACCCTTTGGATAAGCTTGGGAGCTCCAGAGAGATGGTTCAGTGCCCCAGAGACATGTGGTGTGCCAGGCCGAGGGGCTTTGGTAGTCCGTGGAGGTTTGTGGGTGACCCAGGGAAATCCTGGTCATCCCAGAGAGATGTGTGTCTTCTCCTGGGAGGTGCTTGATGGCTGTAGGGAGGTGCTTGGGAGCTCCAAGGATGTTCATGCATGCCCTGTGGAGATGCTGGTGTGCCCATGAGTGATGCTTTTGTGTGCCATGGAGGTGCTCACTTGCTCCAAGCTCAAGCAACTCCCTGTATCCCACACTCATCTCACCCAGGTACCGAGGCATTTCCAAGGGAACTCAAGCATCTCCAGAACATACTGGCATCTTGCTTTGGCACCCAAGCATCTCCCTTTGGCAACCAGGTCCATGCTGTGAGAAGCCAGGCATCTCTGCTGGGCACACAAACATTTGCCTGGGGAACCCACGCACCTCCTGAGGCACTCAGAAATCTCCACAGGGCACCCAAGCACCTCTTTGGGGAATGTGAATGCTTACCTGCAGCACCCAAGCATCATCCCAAGGCACCCAAGCACCCCTTTGGAGTTCCCAAGCATATCCCCAAGACTTGGAAGAAAACCTCCTTGGATGATGCAAGCCTTTTGTAACAGCACAGAAGCATCTTCCTGGAAAACACAAGGATCTTTGTGGTGCACCCAAACCTTCCCAGGCATCCAAACAATCCCCTCATGCTCCAAAGCACATCCCTTGACATGCAAGATTCAAGCTATGGAACCTAAGCACCTCCTGAAGTCATCATGACAGGACACACAAGCATCTCCTTGGAGACATCAAGCACCTACCCAGAGCATTGAAGAATCTACCCTAGATAAGAATATCCTCCAAGCACCCAAGCATTCTCCATTGTTCTATCTAATACCTTCTTGGAAGACCCAAAGCACCTCTCTGCAGAAGAGTAGCATCAACCGTGGGCACCCCAGTATCTCCATGGGACACCCAAGAAAATCTTTGAAGGACCCAAACATCTCCACACAGCCATGAGGTACCTCCTTGGAGAAACCACACAAGCATCTCCCTGGGGAACACAAGCACCTTCCTGGAGGACCCAAGGATCTCCCTGGAATCCCCAGGCATTTTTCCAGGGCACGCTAGCATCTCTTCGCTTGAGCCAAGCAACGTTCCTGAAGCACACAAGCATCTCTCTGGACCACCCAAGCATCACCCCAGAGCATCCATGCGCTTTTGTGAGACACCCAGGTTCCTCGCATTGATGACAAACATGTCCCAGGGCACACAGGCACTACTTTGGGCACCCAAGTAATTCCCAGATCACACAAGCATCTCCCAGAGGCACCCAAGTACATTCTGAGAACACGCAAGCATCTAATTGGAGCAATAAAGCACTCACCGCAGCACCCAGGCATGTCCCTGGAGCACCCAGACGTGCCCCTGGGGCACCCAGGCACCTCCTTTGAGCACTGTAACATCTCCCCAGGGCACACAAGCACCTCCTGATACAAACAAAGATTGCCCTGGACACCCAAGCCTTTACACGGAACTCAGAAGCATCTCCCCAGGGTACACAAGCACCTCAAGAGACAGCTGGGATCCCCCGTGGGGACCTCCAGCCCCTCCCCATGGTTCACAAAAACCTCCCTGGGGTACACAGGCATGTCTCTGGGAACGCAACGCATCTCTATAGAGCACCCAAGGTTTTCTCCGGAGCACTAGGAACCTCCTTGGGGTATAAAAGCATTACAGGGGCACCCAAGAACCTCCCTGAGGCACCTAAGCATATCCCTGGGGCACACTAACATCTCCCTGGTGCACCCAAGGTTCTCTCCTTGTCACACAAGGTTCTCCTGTGGTCACCCAAGCTCTTCCCTGGAACACCAAAGCACCTCATTCGAGTCCCCAAGAATCTCCCCACTGCACTCCAACGTCTGAGTGAAAAACCCAGGCATCTCCTCAGGGATCCAACACACCACCTGGAGCACAGAGGCATCTCATGGGAGCTTGTCAGAAACTTCCTCCAGTAGCCAAGCATCTCACAAGGGTACCCAAGCACGCTGCATCACCCAAAATACTCCCTGGAGAAACAAACAAACAAGAGGGCCTCATCTGCTTGCTCTTCCTGATCAGGTGGCCTGTAGCAGACCCCCACTCCAATGTCCCCTGCCCCTGCCCTCCCTGTGATCCTGACCCGTCAGCTCTCTCTCAGCTCCTTGCCCATCCCCAGGCAGAGCTCCAGGCACTCCAGCTGCTCATTGACAGGGAGGGCGATGCCCCCTCCTCGTGTCCCCAGCCTGTCCTTCCTCAGGAGCCCGTGTCCTTCCATTCCAACATGCCGGTCATGGGAGGTGTCCCCCTGAGTCTCCTCAGTGTCAAAGAGGTCATTTCATAGCAGCAGGCACAGACTGGGCTGAGGGACTCAGTGCCTTCTTTTTGCCTTAGTGTTTGCCAAAAATCTCCCTCTCCTCTGTGCTCAGGGATATGGGAGAGAATCAGAAAATGGAAAAAACTGTGGGCTGAGGTAAAAACAATTGAAGAGGACAGAAAAGGAAGGCAGAATAATAACGAAGAATTATAACAAGCTGGTTCTATCCTCTCCCAGCTTCTTGTGCACACTCAGCCTCCTTGCTGGCAGGGCAGCATGAGAAGCTGAAAAGTCCTTAGTTCAGTGTGAGCACTGCTCAGCAACAACTGCAACAGTCAGTGTGTTACCAACATTACCTTTCTCCCACATGCAAAAAAAGAGCACAATACCAGTCACCAGGAAGAAAATTAACTCTATCCCAGCCCAAACATGGACATCTCATCAAGGCAAGTGCCAGTTTGTGGCCCTGAGGGGACCACCCCTGGAGATGGCACAGGCTGGGGGCTTTCTGGCTGGGAGCAGCCCTGTGGGAAAGGTCTTGGTGGGAAGGGAGCTGGGCAGGAGGCAGCCGAATGCCCTGGCAGCAAGGAGAGCCGGCAGCGTCCTGGGCTGTGTGAGCCGGGGAATGGCCAGGGGATGCAGGGAAGGGATGATCCAGAAGATGGCATCGAGATTTCAGGTCCCCAGGACAGGAGGGATGTCAGCAAGCTGCAGCGGGGTTAGCACAGGGCCCCAGGATGCTCTGCAGCACTCTTCCAGTGAGGAGAGGCTGAGGGTGATGGGCTTGTCCCGCCTGGAGAAGGGCAGGATGAGGGGGACCTCCTCTGGCTGTGTCTCTGAGGGGGTTGTGGAGGGTGCAGAGCCAGGATCTTCAGCTGGGTTCAGGGTGGAAGGACAAAAGACAACAGCTGTGAAGGTGAAAGAGGAGAGCTTCAGGCTGGAGAGAAGGCAAAAAGCCTTTTCACCATGAGCTCAGCCAGGTGTCACCCAGAGGCTGTGCAGTCTCCGTCTTTGCTTGTTTTGCAAAATGCAACAGGATCAGCCTTGAACAGCCTGTTCTGACCCCGTGCTTGTGACAACGTGGGTTGGAGGCCTCCTGAGGTCCCTGCCAAAATGCCTTATGGTCCTTTGACCTCAGGCCCAATTTCTGGTGGTGACAGAGGAGATGCTGTGGGGCCTGAATCCTCCTGTGCTGTAGGGGACCATCTAAAGCCAGACAGGTGAATGCCTTCTCTTCTCCCTTGGCTGTAACTGAAGCCTGGCAGGCACTGCCTCAGCCATCTCTGCATGACACCTCAAGCTCCTGTCTTCCAGCGCTGAGCACCTGAAAGTCCATTGCCTGGATGTGCGCTGAGATGTGGGAAGAGATCTGGGCTTTTCTGGGGTGTTAATTCTCTCCCTCTGCATTCTGCTCCTCTCCAAATGGTGTCATTTTTCACCTTCTTTCCTACCTGAAGGGAAATGTATAGTCTGTCCTGGCCATAAAGGACAGCTGAGCATGTTTTCTACTTCCATCACACGTCCAAATCTCCTGCACTCTTCACCAGGAAAGCTGAACATTGCATGGATGCTCATAGCCATACTTTCCTCCATCTGTGCAGAGAGGTCAACATCTCAGTGTGATTTACTTTCTTGCAAACACTGTGAATTGTCACGGACCTTGCTGGGCAGATAGGTTTTTGGGGGGCCATAGAGCTTTGTACTGGACACAAAATAATCTTATTTAAGGGTGTTGGCCTAACAATACTATAAATGTTTAGAAAATGTCAATAAAAATGAAAACAAAACAAAAAAAGAAATAAAGGCAAAGTTCTAAAGCATTGGTACTTGCACATTTCAGCTTTTACAAATTTTGGTGATTTTGTTTTCTTTTACTCTAATACTTAAAAATGGCCAGTGTTGATGCTTTGAGACACTGCCAAGCCTCCACCTGCAGCTTTTGAGGGCCTCCGGTCTCCCACAAGTCCTCTTGACAGCTACCATCCCCAGGCAAACACCTCCAGTACACTGGGGCCTCTGAACGTGGCACTGGATGTTTGTGGTCAGACCAACAGGGTCTGCCTGGAAAAGTGAACAAATTATTCCAACACAGGAAAAAAAATACAAATAAAAAAGAGCACATGTTCATCACTTCAAACACTTGAGCTCTTTTTATGAAATGGCAATATTTTCTCACCATGCCAGACAGGGAATTACCAAGAAGTGCATGAATTGTATGAGAAATATCAATCTTCCCCTCTCCTTGCATTACCACTGCTGTGTCCTGTGTCTGTTCTGATGTGAGTCCTGTTGCCCCACCTTGCAGGTGTTCCCATCTCTCCTGATCAAATGACCATGTTTAAAGTGTTTTTTTTTTTGTTTTTTTTTTTTTTTGGAAGACTCCCTTCCCATTGCTCTCAATGGGAAGCTTGTCCTTCTCCATTGCTCTCAGTGCCTGTGGCCTGCGTGCAGGCAGTTCTGTGGTGAAAAGGGATGTGAGTTGGTGCAAAGGCGCTGTAACATGCAGTTGCAGCCCTGAGTGGAGAAGTCTGATGGGAGGAGAAGTGCTGCAAGTCCCAGGTGGCTCCTGAGAGAAATGACGGGGTTGGGGAGGTGAGGAACAAGGCTGCCCACAGAGTGTCTGGCCTCAAGGGACTGCTTTTCCAAGATGACCAGGCCTCCTTAGGAGACCCTCTAGATCAATAGCAATGGGAGAGGTCATGCAATTGAAATAAATCAATAAAGAATCCAACTTGAAGGACGACTCCCTTATTATCAACTCCTCATTGAAATCTGCCTCATTAACTACCCTCCGGAAATCTCCAAAATTAGATATACAAGCCCTGAAGCCTTGAAGGAAATTCTGCGCAGAAAGAGGGCACAGGAGGGCTCTCTGCATTGTACTGAGCCCCAGGGTGTGTTTGGTGCTGAGTCCATGGAACTCTGATGCTGAGATTACACAGGCTGCTCAAGAAGGGAAGGCCAGAAGAAACGCTGAAGTTTCTGGGAGTGATAATTGGTCCCACTGGGGGCCATTACTATCAGAGCTCCCCTATGGACTTGTTAGTGAAGAAAATGGGAGGCAGTGACAACAGACAGGCAAAGGCAAAGTAAAGGTGGCCCTGACACTGAGGAAACCTTGATGTATTTTATCAAAGCAAACACCAAAGCCTGACACCCAGCCTCTGGGAAGAGAGCTTCTGTCCCTCACACTGCTCTTCAAGGGGCAGTGGGATATGCGGTGCATGATGGCAACTAAAGGACAACGGTACACCACCACTGGACGGGGCTGCAAGGATGCCACATGGTTCCAGTGCCAGGAGCACAGTGTGTCATCTCATAGGCCCCAGTGGCAGAGACAACAGGCATAGCTAAGGGGACAAAGACCTCTGCTCTGTCAGGGCCTTCCAGCCCTGTCAGTGCCCTTGGACATCTCCCCACAGGCTGTCCTATGCCTGAACCATTTTCCCTGCAGCCTGGAGACATCCAACCTGCTTCCCCACCACAGCATCTCCCTACCTATACTAGGGACTCCTTGTCCTCACTGCCTCTCACTTGAAACAAAAAGCCATAGGCAGAACTAGACTCCGAGTCACCACAGCACTGCCCTTGGAGTGGTATTTCTTTCTCCTCGTCACCACGCCAGACCTCCAAAACAGCAGACTGTGGTGGCTTTCCTTTCTCACGTTCTTTCCCTCTACCCAAAATGGGCCATCATCTCTGAAAGCAGATTTCCAGCTCTCAGAAACTCCTACAAGAATGCCCTGAGCCTGTGCTTCACCAGGCCTAGGAAGCGCAGGTCTCTCAGCCTCCTCACACATGACCCATAGCCCCAGATTGGCATACCTGCTATGAAACCTCTCCTTTCCTCCCTATTCCTTTAGAAAAGGAGCCCCACACCACGAAGTATTCTTCCAGTTAGGACCACACCAGTGTGGAGTCATGGAAGATGATAATTGCCTTGCCTGGGTGAACAAACTCCTACTAGTGCAGCCCAAAGTGGACATGACCATATTCGTCTTTAGCACTGCCAGCTCATATGGCATCCCTGGTTGTGCCCAGGCTCTTCTCCTCCAGGTTGCTCTTCCTGAAGTCTGGTCCAAGCCTGCTGTGGTGTACGGAGCTGTTCTGACCCTGATGCAGAGCATCGCAAGATGGGAAATAGGCTCTCTTCTCCTTGGAAGACGGAATGAGATTTATTCACCAAATCCTAGATTTTCACAAGTTCCTCTGCAAGGAAGACCTACCCTTGATGGACGAGTCTCAGGTTAGGAGCCATGTAAAGAGACTGGGCATCCTGAAGTCCATGGGTCCTGATGGGATCCCCCACGAGCGCAGAGCATGGTGGAGGAGCTCTTTCCCCAGCTCAGGTGTACTTCAGGGTTCACTCCTGTTTTGTTGTCCCTCTGTTGTCAGTGGGCAAAAGACATAACAGGTGAGAATGAAAAGACACTCCCTGACTGTGTCTTGGACCCTGTGACCTAGATCATAGCTTAATAACGGAAATACCAGAACTGCACATTCTGGAAGGTACCAGAATAGAACCTGGTCATGGAGGTCATCTTCAAGCATGTGGAAGATATGTTGGTCAGGAGTAGTCAGGATGGATTCCCCAAAGGGAAATCATGCTTAACCGATCGGATAGCTGTCTGTGATGAGATGGCTAGCTGGGTAGATGAGGGGAGAGCAGTGAATGTAGTCTACCTTGACTTCAGCAAGGCTTTTGACACTATTTCCCGTAACATCCTCATAGACAAGCTCAGGAAGCACAGCCTAGATGAGTGGACAGTGAGGTGCATTGAAAATTGACTAGATGGCAGAGCTCAGAGGGTTGTACTCAGTGGTGCGGAGTCTGGTTGGAGGCCTGTAGCTACCGGTGTCCCCCAGGGGTCAATACTGGGTCCAGTCTTATTCAACTTACTCATCAATGACCTCCTTTCCTTTTGGCTCTATATCAAGATCTGCCTTTGTCCCAGCAGCTGTGGTGCCTTCCGAGGGGCTGGGGCTGTGGTGGCCATGCCCCGAGCTCTGCAGCAGCCTGTGGCAAGGCAACCGTGAGTGCGGCAGTCATGAGCCCTGCCTGCCCTCCTCCTACCACGCTCCGTCAGGCGACTGCAGCAGAGGGGACCCACAGCCAGCCCCTGGCTGGGCTCTGCCACCCACCTCTCCAGTGCCATCCCTGCTGCCTTGGGGTACTCTGTGACATACTGGGTGACCTCACAAGGCCTGCCGGCCAGCACATCTCCTGCGGGGCAACCAGGCCGCACAGCAGCAGGGACCTCACCACCGCCCTTCCAGCCCCCTCCCCTCCCCTCGTCCCCGGCCTTTTCTCTGCTGGCAGGAGCGTCTTTGGGAGGCGCTTCCCGGCCTCCCCTCAATACCAAGCTGAAAGGAAAAATGGTCTCTTCCTTGACAGAACAATGGAGTCAAATTTGAAAAGCTTCATCAGCAGATAGGTCAAACCTTTACTATATTTTGTTAGATAGAAGGAAGTTTAGAAACCTTGTATCCCTGATGTTACCTTAGTCACTAGTCAGCTTTATCTATGAGAGCCTACAGACTTGTATCTCAGAATGAGGGCAAGGTGACCCAGGCCTGAAGGATGTGTCAGAAGAAGGTTAGGTGAGGAACTCATGTTGTGCATATGTCCTTGGATGTACAACCGACTAAGCTTTGTATGTACGTCTAAGATGAAAGAATAAGAGAAGAAAGATTTAGATGATTTGAGCATGGACAAGAACTGGGTTCAACTAGCAAACATAGTGAGGAAGACTACCAATGACCACCAGAGAACCCTGAAAGACAGTGGAAACAAATGTGCATGTGTCAGAGTCATTTACATATTTTAATGAGTTACTGGAAATAGTATGAATATGTTAATCTGTTTTTTTTTTAATCTGATTAATATGTATGTTTTGAATGTGTATAACCCCTACAGCTTGAACAGTTCTGTATGCACACTAGGCGGAGTGATACTCAGTGTGTCCAGCATGGCAGTAAAAGAATGAATGCTTTCTAAACCTCCAAATTGAGTCTTAGAGAATTTCTTTGACTGGCTTGTACAGTATCACCCTCGCCTCCTGCCAGCTGCTACGCACTCAGGCTCCTGGCACAAACATGCCGCCCCCCACCAACACCACCACTCATGCTGCCTTTGCTGCCTTATCCTGTCCTCTCCCTCAACTCCTTGTCTCTGCCAGGCCCCATGTTCCCCACCCAAACACATCCCTTTGCTGTCACCACCCTCTCCTCTGCCCAGCAGGATGGCAGAGCCAGGGCAGGACATGGTAGAATTAGGCCCTGTAGTGCCTATGCAGAACGCTTGTGGCAAAGTGGGAGCTGAGACTGGGTTCTTTGGTACAGAGGAGGCCCCATACAGAAAAGATGAGGTTCAACAGCAACTTTGCAGCCGGGGTCTCCATCTTGGTTTGTCACAGGAGGCTTCTGGCCACGAAAGGGCAAGGGATGGGTCAGCCACAACTTCTCTGGGCACACTGTTCCAGTGACCACCACCCTCAAAGGAAAGAATTTCTTCCTTATATCTAATTTAAAAGTACCCTCCTTTAGTTTTAAAACATTACCTAAAGGTCCCCTTTAGGTACTGGAAGGCTGCTATAGGGTTTCTCCAGGCTGAAAAGAACCAGCTTTCTCAGCCTGTCTTCATCGAAAAGGTGCCCCGGCCTTTCTATCATCTTTTTGGCCTCTTCTAGACTCATTCTAATACTTCTATGTCCTTCTTGAGCTTGGGGCCCCAGAGCTGAATGCAGAACTCCATGTGGGGTCTCACGAGAGCAGAGTTCGGGGGGAGAATCACCTCCCTCGACCTGCTGGACAAACTTCCTTCAGTGCAGCCCAGAATACGGTTGGCTTTCTGGGCTGTAAACTCAGATTGCCAGCACAGGTTGAGTTTCTCATCCACCAACATCCCAGTTCCTTCTCCTCAGAGCTGTTCTCTATCCATTCTCCACCCAGCCTGCATTTGTGCTTGAGATTGCCCCAACCCAGTTGCAGGACCTTGCACTTGGCCTCATTAATCCTCATGAGATTCTCACAGTCCTACCTCTCAAGCCTGTCTAGGTCCCTCTGCATATCATCCCTTCCCTCCCACATGTTGATTGTACCACGCAGCTTGGTGTCATTGGCAAACTTGCTCAGGTGCACTTAACCTCACTGTCCATGTCACCGACAAAGATGTTAAATAGTGCCAGACCCAATAATGTCCCCTGAGGAAGACCACTCATTAATGATCTCCACTGAGACATTGAGCTGCTGACCGCAGCTCTCTGAGTGTGACCATAGAACCAATTCTTTACTAGCTAAGTGGTCCATCCATCACATCCCTGTCTCTCCAATTGAGAGATAAGGATGTGATGTGGGACACTGTCAAATGCTTTGCACAAATCAAGGTATATGATGTGAGTTGCTCTTACCCTGTCCACCAGTAACCCCATCATAGAAGGCCACCAGATTTGTCAGGCACAGTCTGCCCTTAGTGAATCTATCACCAACAGCCACCAGTTGGCTGTCACCAGCAATCCAGAAAGGCAGGGCTGCAACACATAGCAGTGAACCTGTGCAAGGGGGGTGACAGAAATCACACGGGAAAACTGGGGGTCATTTCAGGAGTCCTACAAAGAGAAATCATAGAATCACAGAATAGCCTAGGTTGGAAGAGACCTTCAAGATCATATCTTTCCATCGCCCCTGCCATAGGCAGGTGTGGGATATGTAATCATGTAGAAAATATAGACTTAATTAGCAATGTATATAGATAAATTGTGGGAAATGTAGAAAAAGCAGGTTTAATTAGAAATGTGGATAAGACTTGTGAGAATCCAGGAAGGGAGTTCTGGAAGACAAGAGAAATGTGGAGGATGAGAGACACCATGGAGCCTGAGGCATACATAAATAAAAGGAGAAGATAACTGCAAAGACTGTTACGAGGCCCAGGAAAGAGGAAAGTAACCAAGTGTTGACCAAAACCTCGAACGGGAAAGGAGGTTGCAATAAGGTACCTAGCAGCCTGAGAAATACAAGGATCAAAGGACTGTAAAGGGGGACCGGAGGGTTTTTTGGAAGGAAAACCTCTGGAAGGAAAGTGTATAAAAGGAGCATAGCCAAACTGCAATAAAGACACTTACTTGCTCACAAAAAGAGTCTATGCATTCAGTTGCCACACGCAGGGACGCCACCCACTGTAACAGGTTGCTCAGGGCCTCATCTAACCTGGTGTTGAACACCTCCAGGGATGAGGCATCCACAATCTCTCTGGATAACCTGTTCCAGAGCCTCACCACCCTCTGAATGAAGAATTTCCTCCTCGTCTAATCGAAATCTCCCCTCCACTAGCTTAATGTCATTCCCCCTTATCCTATCACTTTCTGTCCTTGTACAAAGTCTCTTGCCATCTTTCAGATGAACTCTTTATAAGTACTGAAAGGCTGTAATGAGGTCTCCCCCAAGCCTTCTCTTCACCAGGCTGAACATCCCCAGCTCTCTCATCCTTTCTTCATAAGAGAGGTGCTCCAGTCCTCTGAACTTCCTCGTGGCCCACCTCTGGACCCACTCTAACAGGTCCACATCTTTCTTGTGATGGGGGCCCCACACCCAAATGCAGCACTCCATGGGGGACCTCATAAGGGTAGCATATAGGGGACATTCACCTCCCTCGACCCAGAGGCCGTTCCTCTGTTGATGCATCGTAGGACATACTTGGCCTTCTGGGCTGCAGGTGCACACAGCTGGCTCACGTTGAGCTTTACATCCACCAGAACCTCCAGGTCCTTCTCTGAAGGGCTGCTCTCAATGAGTTCTTCACTCAGTCTGTCCTCATGTCTGGGATTGCCCTGACCCAGGTGCAACAACTTGCACTTGGACTTCTTGAAAAATCGTTAGGTTCTTGTGGGGACACTTCACAAGCTTGTTCAGGTCCCTTTCTTCTGTCATATCAACTGCACCGCTCAGCTTAGTGTCATCTGCAGACCTGCTGAGGGTGCACTTGATCCCAGAGTCTTTCATTTATAAAGATATTAAGGGTTGGTCCAAAGGTTTAGTCCAAAATGGACCCCTGAGGGATGCCACTAGGCCTCCACCCTGGACATACAGCCAGTGACAGCAACTCTCAGGCTGTGGCCATGCAGCCGCTTTACAGATCAGGATATTATGTGGAACCATGTCAAAGACCTTACAGAAGTCCAGATAGACGATGGATGTTAATCTACTCTTGATGGTGAATTGCCTCAATTGACTCAGATTTATCCCTTCCCTACCTAGTGGTAAAGGAGATCCCTCCTAGGCCCTGTCTGGGTCTCCTGCCTAATGATGGGACAAACAATGATGGTTCCCATGCCTAGGTCAGCTTCTGAGAGAAGAAATGACATTGCTGGACAGAAATGTCCCTGCTGAATGGGCAGAGACAACGTCAGTGATGACTTCAGTCTCTTTCCCAGGAGGTTTCTGGGGAGCTGCAGGGATGTCTGAAGGGAATTCAGGGTAGAGAGGGGAGGGTAGAGAAAGTGATGCCTTGCGCTGGGATTGTGCGGCTGAGTGGGGCTGGGCTCCTGGGAGAGAGGGAGAGAGCTCCTGGCAAGTAGGCAGCACTGCAGAGGGAGAGAAACAAAGGGAAGTATAAGGCAGCCTGGAGTAGGTGTACAAAGAAGAGCAGATAGTGGCAGAAAGCTTCAACAGACCTTGACAAAGTAAGTCTCTGCGTGCAGGGCAATAGAGCTGTGTTTACTGGAGGGACCTCCTCAATGGAGCACATGCCACAGTGTGTGGAACCTGCAGGAAGGACTGTCACAGCTTGTTTGGTGCAGAGGAGGAGGACGTGCTCCAGGGCAGGGCTTGTGTGCTGCAGGGTCAGCGTGCAGGGCCCGAGGGCTCCCTTCTCTTGGGGCCGGCTGCAGGCTGTGCAGCCGGGGGTGCAGGTAGGGGTGCCCAGGGCTGTGGTGCAGAGTAGGGTCCGTGCTGTGCCCCAGGGGCTGTGTGCCAGGGCAGGGCCTCTGCCGCCTGCCAGGCTCAGCACTCATCCTGCCCGGGGAGCTGCCCAGGGGCTGCGGGGAGAAGCTGCGGGTGGAAGGAGACCCCCCGGCAGGGCAGGGCAGGGCAGGGTCCTGCTGCTGCCCAGAGCCTGCTGCCTGGGGCAGGCTGCTCACAGCCCCATGCCTCCCCAGGGCATTGCACAGGGGACTTTTCCATAGGAAGGTCAAGGCACAGGCTGCCTTGAAGGGAAGGCCCTTGAGTAGTCTCTGCCTTCATTTTCCAGCTGCGATGAGGAGGAGTTTTGTGTGGTAATGGCGTGGGGAGATGTGTTTAGGAGACTGAGGCTCCTAGATCATTACACTGAGATACAGAGATTGTTGAGCCTCTGAAAGTCCGTTTGCTCATCTCTGCTTACCAATGGCACCAACATCAGCTTTGTGCTGTCCTCAGGGCATTTCCAAGCTGCTTGTTAGGACCTGCAAACAGAGCAACGTCCCCAGACCTTTCCCTATCCTATGAGGTGTCTGCAGGGCACAGCTGAGCACACAGCGTGTGGGATGGGCAGTGTAAGCATGGACAGGGAGAAGACCTCAGGGCAGAGAAACAGCTCCCAGTAGGGGCAGCTGCAGGCAGCAGAGACAGGAGAAGGGGATGAGAGGAAAGTGCTGAGAGCAAAGGCTGGGAGGGGGAAATTGTCACCTCCCTGCCAGCCCCTGCAGTGCAGGCGCCTTCCCTGGAACATTCCTCAGTCTCCCCTCCCTCACAGCAGAGCCCTTCTCCCTGAATCCCCTCCAGCAGGAGAAACACTTGAGTGTCCAGCTGTGTCTGCCCTTCCTGCCCATTACCTGGCCAATGTCCCCTCTGGTTCTTGTTGTTCCTGTCCTTGCCATTGGTCTCCTTGTGGAGGGGTCAGGTGAGGATTCACCTGCAGCTCAAAAGCCAGTGCTCCAGGTCCTGTCATGCGGATATGCCCTGGAGGAACAACATCCATGTCCCCTTCTAAATGTTGGGTCTCTGGGAACAACAGTGTGGGGGGTTTAAAGGAGCTGACCCTCCCTTCAGGGCACTCATTCTCTAGGGCATTTGAGCCATTTCCTGGGGTTCCTGCTGGGCTGCAGACTTCCTCCCAAATGACACAGCTCTCCCATGGCATCAGATTAGATATAAGGAAGAAATTCTCTCCTCTGAGGGTGGTGAGGAACTGGAATAGGTTGTCCAGAGAAGTTGTGGTTGTCCCTTCCCTGGATTGTTTCACGGCCATGTTGGATGAGGCCTTGGGGAACCTGGTCTAGTGGAAGGTGTCTTTGCCCATGGCAGGGGGTTGGAATTAGATGATCTTTAACGTCCCTTCCAACCCAAACCATTCTATGATTCTATCATTCTATGATCTCCATAGGATCTAGGAGTCCCAGGGACACCTCAGATAAACTGCTGTATGTATGCATCTGCAACGATCCCCCTGTGTCCTTACCTAGGAGAAGAGAGGTGAGTTCCTTCTTGGGTAAAATGAGAGAGGGTGAGGAGTTTGTTGATCTGCATTTCGAAACTGTTCTGAGGGTTAGTCCCTTGGCCTCTCAACACCTTTCTTTTGAAGTTCAGCAGAACTGCCAAGGATTTCTGCCTTAAAAAAAAAAAAAAGCCTCCTCTGTTATGGTGGGGAAAAAGGAGCAAAAGAAAAAATATAAAATCCCCATGGTCCTGCTCTGCAGTTGGTTGAATTGGGATGGCAAATGCTAAAGAGACCTTGGGTATCACAGGTGGATTTAATCTGAGATCAACCCTTGTTTCTATTTGCCTGTTGCTGTAGAGCAACACTGACGCCTTCTGTGCCATTGGCAGAGTCCCCAGCTTCCTGTGTCTCCTTCCGCCAACACCGACCAGAGCTTCTGAAAGGGACCTGCCAAAGCCCTTCCTGAGAGAGGGCAAGTATTTTGGTGAGTTAGATGAGGAATGGAGTAGTTTTTATCTTAGAGAAGTCTGCTGGAAGGTCTCATTGCCTTTTCCTCCTTGAACAGGCTCTTGTGCCCAGTGGCACCAAATGTCCAATGACAGCAGCTCCATCACCGAGTTCCTCCTCCTGGCATTCGCAGACACGCGCGAGCTGCAGCTCCTGCACTTCGGGCTCTTCCTGGGCATCTACCTGGCTGCCCTCCTGGGCAACGGCCTCATCATCACAGCCGTAGCCTGCGACCACCACCTCCACACCCCCATGTACTTCTTCCTCCTCAACCTAGCCTTCCTTGACCTGGGCAGCATCTCCACCTCTATCCCCAAAGCCTTGACCAATTCGCTCTGGGACACCAGGGTCATTTCCTATGCAGGATGTTCTGCCCAGGTCTTTCTCTTTCTCTTCTTCATTGGAGCTGAGTTTTATCTTCTCACTGTTATGGCCTATGACCGCTACGTCGCCATCTGCCAGCCCCTGCACTATGGGACCCTCCTGGGCCGCAGAGCCTGTGCCACCATGGCAGCAGCTGCCTGGGGCAGTGGCTTTCTCAATGCTGTCCTGCACACGGCCAATACATTTTCACTGCCTCTCTGCCAGGGCAATGCCCTAGACCAGGTCTTCTGTGAACTTCCCCAGATCCTCAAGCTCTCCTGCTCAGACTCCTACCTAAAGGAAGTTCGTGTTCTTGTGGTTAGTGCTTTTTTATTTTGGGTGTGTTTTGTTTTCATTGTTCTGTCTTACGTGCAGATCTTCAGGGCCGTGCTGAGGATTCCCTCACAGCAGGGACAGCACAAAGCCTTTTCCACGTGCCTCCCTCACATCGCTGTCGTCTCTCTGTTCCTCGGCACTGCCATGTTTGACCATCTGAAGCCCCCCTCCATCTCTTCATCTCTGGATCTGGCAGTGGCAGTTGTGTACGCAGTGGTGCCTCCAGCATTGAACCCCCTCATCTACAGCCTGAGGAACCAGGAGCTAAAGCATGCCCTCAGGATATTGATAACTAGTGTTTCAAAAAGAACAAGCTACTTATCTTGTTAAAGCCACAAAAATGGCTTGTAATGTAACTTATTACAGGACTACCTGTCTTCTGTTGGTACTGTAGTTGTCTTAATTCTTGATATTGCTTTCCTTAGTTTTGGTAAGTTTTCAATTATTGTTGTTGGGATTTTTTTTTTTGGTGGTTTTTTTGTTTGTTTGGTTTTGTTTTGTTTTGTTTTATTTGTTTGTGTTTTTTTTTTCCTTTCAATATATAGTTTTTTGATTTTCATAATGTTGCCCATTAAAATGTCATTATTCATCACACTCCCAGTTCGGTGTCTACCTGTCTAGAATAGCCCAGATGTTACTCTAAAAGAGGAGTCTTTGTGAAAATAAACAAAACACCAAAACTTGCATGGACTTGTTTGTCGGACATCTTTTTTGTGAGGCCATTTCTGTATCTGCAGGGACAGTACCTATATGCAGAGGAGGAGGGGAAAAGAGTTGGGCCCAGCAGCACGGCCAGGGAGCACCAACACTGGGTCCATGCAGAGCTGCTCCCTTGCCACTGCCACCCTCTCCTTCTGAGCCCTGCTGGTGGTGTAAGGCCTGGCTGCTCCTGCAGCTTGGTGCCAGTGCTGCTGTGTGGCCATGCTGGGACCGCAGGCAGGGACAGGCAGTGGGCACTGCGGTGACACACCTGGCCTACAGAGAATCATTTCTCTCCTAAAAGGGCCGTGCCTGAAGGCTCACGGCATCTTTTGGACTTGCTGTCAGATCCGAACGTGCCCAAGGAAGAGAGTCCAATGAGGCTCCTCGCTCTGCCAGGCTGGGCACCTCTGAGCACGCCATGGCCACAGAAGAGCTGTGGGAGGCGGTCAGTGGCAGGGCCCCCACCAGCTGGCTCTGCCCCCCAGCCTCACCAGCACGGCCCTGCAGAGTGCCCCCGTGCCCCGGGCACCACAGCCCCCTCGCTCTGCAGAGCAGCACCGCCAGCTGGGGCTGTGGGGAGCGTGGCCAGGGGCTGCAGCAGTGGCTGGCCAGGCCAGCACAGATGTGCTCACCTGGGAAAGGCTTCCTGGGTGATGGGATGTCCTGGGAGAAGAGCAGAGCCGTGTCAGTGTGTTAGCGTTCATGAAAACACATAATCCACAAAGTGATTACATGAAGGTGCTTTATTAGGCGCCGGAAGTTAGGGGCATGCCTGCCCAAATCTAACTTCGTCCGATTTGTTCACTCAGTTCTCTTTTATCTCCTAAAATATTACATATGCATTGTTTCACAACACACCTATGCATATTCATTTCCTAGCTCCGCCTAGCCCTGCTTCATATGCTAATTATCTCATCAGTCCTTCTATGTTTGCGTATCACTCTCTGGTGGTCGTCTGGGTGGTCGTCGGGATGAAGTAAGATGTCTTCATCAGAGTTGAACTTTTTAACCTTTTCTTCTTAAGCATGCTCTCTGAGCCCTTGGTCTCAGTCCAAACCGCAAGGTTGGTTTGATCCAGTTCTCGGGGTCCGAGAGGCCCCAATTATCTAGATGTCTTGCAATTTTGGCATTCTTTTAGTCCTCCTTACTCCTCATCATGAATCTGTGCATTCTCTCATGCTATCGTTGCACATATATTTTGTATCTTCCAAGCGCCGCCCAGGCACAGTACATCGCAAATGTAACACATATTAAGCAATATTGTATATTTCATCTTCTATTACCAGCAAGTGTGCAGGGAAGACACGGGAACAGAAATCCTTTGCTGCTACTGCTGCCAGCAGGCAATTCGTATGTATGTGTAGAGAGGGAAATGAGTGAGCACAAAGGCCATCAGCTATCCCTAGGGGTGTCATGAAGGTCAGTGGGGCATTCAGCGTCTTCAGGTCCCTTCATTGTAGCATAACAGCCACGGGGCTTCTGCCTAATAGCACAGAATAGTTCAGTTGGAAGGCGCCTTCAGAGACCGTCTAGTTCACAGTGCAATACCTGAATGCAGCTCTGCGATGTGCTTCCTTGAAACTCCAAGGTCCCTGTGCCCAATCCTCATGCCTTGGGGCATCCCAGAGGAGGGCAGAGCAGGGCGATGCACCCACCACAGGGCTGAGGTGCCTCCCAGCCTCTGGCAGTGGCTGCAGGAGCTGGAGGGACCCTGCGAGTGCTGCGGTGCTGTCAGTGTGTGTGCAAGGCAGGGACTCGTGTCTCTGAACAGCCCTGTGTGTATGAGCAGTGCACGAGGCCAGCTCAGATGTGGGCACCTCATAGAGCCCTGACATTACTCTGGATGGGTCTCTAGAAACAACCCCCAGCGTTCCTGCCACCCTTCTTGCACAGGTTCATTGTGAATGCCCTTCTCTGCTATGTCACGCTACCCTGCCTTTCTGGGCTGGTGGTGACAGCCAACATGGCTTCACTAAGGCAGATCGTGCCTGACAAATGTGGTGGTCTTCTACAATGGGCTTACAGCATTGGTGGTACAACATCTGTCGGGGACATGGACAGGGTGACTGAGTGCAGTCTCAGCGAGTTTGTTGATGACACCAAGCTGGGTGGTGCAGTTGACATGTGGCAGGGAAGGGATACCATCCACAGGGACCTGGACAGGCTTGAGAGGGGGGCTTGTGCAAAACTCATGAGGTTCAACAAGGCTAAGTGGAAGTATTAGAACGAGCCTAGAAGAGGCCAAAAAGATGACTGGGGCACCTTTTCAATGAAAGCTGTTTCTTTTCAGCCTGGAGAGACCATAAAGCAGCCTTTCAGTACCTAAAGGGGGCCTACAGAAAAGCTGGGGAGGGACCTTTTCTCAGGGACTCTCATAATGAGACAAGGGGTAGTGTTTTAAACCTAAAGGAGGGTACTTTTATATTGGATATAAGGAAGACATTCTTTCCTTTGGGAGTGGTGGTCACTGGAACAGGTTGCCCAGAGAAGTTGTGGTTGACCCATTCCCTGCCCCTTCGTGGCCAGAAGCCTCCCTTGCCATACAAGGTGGAACCCCCCCACAAAGCTGCTGTTTAACCTCATCTTTTCTGCATGGGGCATCCTCCACCCCACAAAACCCAATCTAAGCTCCCACTTTGTCACAAGCATTCTTCAAGGACACTACAAGGCCTAACCATACAACGTCCTGTACCTCCCTGGCTCTGCCATTCTGTGGGACAAGGGACAGGGTGGTGACAGCAAAGGGATGCCTTTGGCTGTGGGATGTGGGACCTGGCAGAGACGAGGAGTCGAGGGAGAAGACAAGACAAGGCAGCAAAGGCAGCACGAGCGGTGGTTTTGGTGCAGGGCCACATTTGTGCCAGGAACCTGAGCGGAAAGCAGCTGGCAGGAGTCAAGGGGAGGCCGGGAAGCGCTGGAGGCCAAGGTCGCTCCTGCCAGCAGAGAAAAGGCTGGGGATGAGGGGAGGGGAGGGGGCTGGAAGGGCGGTGGTGAGGTCCCTGCTGCTGTGCGGCCTGGTTGCCCCGCAGGAGATGTGCTGGCCGGCAGGCCTTGTGAGGTCACCCAGTATGTCACAGAGTACCCCAAGGCAGCAGGGATGGCACTGGAGAGGTGGGTGGCAGAGCCCAGCCAGGGGCTGGCTGTGGGTCCCCTCTGCTGCAGCCGCCTGACGGAGCGTGGTAGGAGGAGGGCAGGCAGGGCTCGTGGCCACCACGCTCATGGTTGCCTTGCCACAGGCTGCTGCAGAGCTCGGGGCATGGCCACCACAGCCCCAGCCCCTCGGAAGGCACCACAGCTGCTGGGACAAAGGCGACTCAGCCTCCCCAGCAGCCCCAGGTCCAGGGTCAGCCACGGCACCAGGAAATGGAGGTCTGTGAGATGCCAGCACCCCTGCTGCCAGGTCCAACAGAGCCCTAGCACAGAGTGCCTGCGCCCCTCTGGGTCTGCCCCTCTACCCAGGCCAGAGCAAGAGGTACTTAGTACTTGAGGCGTGGCCTCACCAGAGCAGAGAACATGGGGACAATTCTTCCCCTGGTCCTGCTGGTTACACTGCTGCTGATACAAGCCAGAACGCCATTGGCCTTCTTGGCCACCTTGGCACGCTGCTGGCTCATGTTCAGGTAAGTGTTGACCAGCACCCCTAGATCCCTTTCCTCTGCACAGCTTTTGAGCCACTCTCCCTCAAAACCATAGTGTTGCATGGGGTTGTTGTGGCCAAATTGCAGGACCCAGCACTTAGCCATGTTGAACCTCAACCCATTGTTCCTCTGCCCATCGATCCAACCTGTCCAGGTTGCTCTGCAGGACCTTCCTACCCTCTGGCAGATCAACATTTTCCCCCAACTTGGTGTCATCTGCAAACTTACTGAGGGTGCACTCAATTCCCTTGTCCAAATCATCAATAAAGATATTAAAGAGGATGCGCCCCAACACCAACCTCTGGGGGACACCATTGGTGACTGGTCACCAGCTGGATTTCACTCCGTTCACCACTACTCTCTGGGCCTGGCCACCCAGCCAGGTTTTAACCCAGAAAAGTGTGTACCTGTCCAAGCCATGGGCCTCCAACTTCTCCAGGAGAATACTGTGGGAAACCGTGTCGAAGGCCTTGCTGAAGTCTAGGTAGACTATTTTAATAGCCTTTCTCTCATCCACCAGGAGGATCACCCAGTCATAGCAGGAGATGAGGTTGGTCAGGCAGGACTTCCCTTTCATGAACCCATGCTGACTGGGTCTGATCCCCACGTTGTCCCGCATATGCTATGATTGCATTCAAGATGACCCCTTCCATCACCTTTAACGGCACCAAGGCTGTAATTCCGCAGTTCCTCCTTTCAATACTTCTTATAGATGGGCATCACATTAGCAAGTCTTCAGTCATCCAGGACCTCTCCGGATGACCATGACCACTGATAGATGATGGAAAACAACCCAGCAATCACATCTGCCAACTCCCTCAGCACCCTAAGGTGCATCCCATCAGGGCCCATAGATTTATAGGTGTCTAGCTTGCCTAAATAACCTCTAACCCAATCCTCTTCGAAAGTCTTCCTCCCTCCAGGTTTTCTCTCTTGTTTCCAGGCTCGGTAGTGCATGGGGACTAGCCTTAGCAGTGAAGACTGAAGCAAAGAAGACATTCAGTAATTCCGCCTTCTCTGTATCCACCGTCACCAAGGCACCTGCCTCATTTAGCAGCAGTACACCCACATTTTTCTGTCTTCCTATTGCTGCTGATGTATTTGAAAAAGCCCTTCTTGCTGTCCTTGATGTCTCTTGCCAAATTCGATTCTAACCATCTTCATCGCCCTCCTCTGGACACTCTCCAACAGTTTTACATCCTTTTTGTACTGTGGTGCCCAGAACTGCACACAGTACTCAAGGTGAGGCCGCACCAGCGCAGAGTAGAGCGGGACAATCACTTCCCTCGACCGACTAGCAATGCCGTGCTTGATGCATCCCAGGATACAGTTGGCCCTCCTGGCTGCCAGGGCACACTGCTGGCTCATATTCAGCTTGCTGTCAACCACAACCCCCAGATCCCTCTCTGTGGGGTTGCTCTCCAGCATCTCGTCGCCCAGTCTGTACATATAGCCAGGGTTGCCCCATCCCAGGTGCAGGACCTGGCAGTTGCTCTTGTTAAACTTCATGCGGTTGGTGATTGCCCAGCTCTCCAATCTGTCCAGATCTCTCTGCAAGGCCTTTCCACCCTCAACAGAGTCCACAGCTCCTCCAAGTTTAGTGTCATCGGCAAATTTGCTCAAAACACCTTCTAGTCCTACATCCAAATCGTTTATAAAAGCATTGAAGAGGACTGGCCCTAAAATGGAGCCTTGGGGGACCCCACTGGTGACCATCCACCAGCCTGGTTTGGCCCTATTTACCACAACCCTTTGAGCCCTGCCCATCAGCCAATTGCTCACCCATTGTATGATGTTTTTGTCTAGCTGTATGCTGGACATTTTGTCCAGTAGGATCCTATGGGAAACCGTGTCAAAAGCTTTGCTGAAGTCCAAAAAGATCACATCGGCTGGTTTCCCTTGATCGACTAGATGGGTGATCTTATCACAAAAGGAAATCAAATTTGTTAAGCAGGACCTACCCCTCATGAACCCATGTTGGCTGGGACCAATGACTGCATTGCCCCCCAGGTGCACTTCAGTAACTTCAAGGATAATCTTCTCCATAATTTTACCAGGCACTGATGTGAGACTGACAGGCCTGTAGTTGCTAGGGTCTTTTTTCTTGCCCTTTTTGAAAATTGGTACAAAAAGGGCAAGAAAGTATCAGGGAGAATTGAAGATAAGATGACCTGCACACCCGAGTTCCTGATCCCGAATCCTTGAAGTCCCTTTTGATTGCTCGCAGGCTATGTGTTGCCACTTCTTCTCCTCCCAGATGTAGGACGAGCAATCGGTAATAGTCTGAGGATTGAACCAAGCTGGGAAGTCTCCTTGTGATGTCGTTAACCTGGGCCCCAGGAAGGCAGCAGACTTCCCTTAGAGGAGGGTCCCCTCTCTGTATTGGACCCTCTGTTCCCCCGATTGTGGAATCACCCACAACTAAAACCCTTTTCTTCCTCCTGCCTGTGGTCACTATACAGGGGGTTGGCCTTTCCAATCCTAGCAATATCTCTGGTGGAAGAGGGATTGTCACCTTCTCCAGCCATCGATTGCCTTTCAGCCTCCAGGGCCTTATACTTGTTGCTCAGGTCTACATTTTGTGGCAGGATTTTGCCTGCCACCTTGAGCCTGGACTTGTTTCCACTCATTCATATCCTTGTAGCTTCTGCCTTGTGTCTGCTGAGGGATGGATACTGCATTCCCTTTGTGCTGGGGAATTCCTGGTGCCTGTTCTTGTTCCGCAGAGGCCAGGATTAGGCATCAACAGTCTATCTCCCTCTCTGAATCCTAGATGTTCATAAGTTTTTCAACCTCTTTTCATAGCTCAGCTACCATGCAGAGCAGGTCTTCCACCTGCTCACGTCTCACGCAACTGCTGTCTCTGCAGCTGCCCAACAGTGGTGTGAAGCTTTGGCATTCCCTGCAGCCTGACACCTGGACAGCTGCATACTTTTTTGGAAGCTCAGTTTGGGTCCCCACCTCCTTTTTGGCAAGTGTGGAGGTGGCCTTCTGCTGACTGTTTGCCAGGACTGGTCTGTCACGGGGGCTCGCTGCAGCACCCTGCCTGCATGAACTGCCACGCAGACTGCCGTGCCGTACCCTGACCGATGCCCCAAGCCCTGTTTGCCTGCTCTGTTCACAGCACTCCTGGTCACTCGTGCTCCCTAGGGGCTGCCTTCATCCTACAGAGGGGGGTGCTCCTGAAGGGAAGCCCTCTGCCATCCCCCGCTCCTATGCAGAAGGTGTCTGCCCCAGAGCCAATCACCTCGGCGAGTGAGAGTCATTATAATTGGTTTAAATTGTTTTAAATACACAGGCACAATGAATAATGAGGTTTAATGGTGAACAACAATTCTAATAAAACTGGGAAAAAAAAAACACAAGACAAGAATATAAAACAGGCTTGGCTTATCATGAGTAACATTACAAGCAATTTTCAGAAAAATGCAGTCAGCTTATGGCTTATGAAATACACCCAGTCATCAGTTTCCACATTACATCCTTGAGGTCCTGGTTCCTCATGCTGTAGATGAGGGGGTTCACTGCTGGAGGCACCACTGAGTACAGAACTGCCAGCGCCAGGTCCAGAGAAGGGGAAGAGATTGAGGGGGCTTCAGGTGAGCAAACATGACTGTGCTGACAAACAGTGAGACAATGACCAGGTGAGGGAGGCACGTAGAAAAGGCTTTGTGCCGTCCTTGCAGCGAGGGGATCCTCAACACAGCTCTGAAGATCTGCACATAGGACAGAGCAATGAAAACAAAACACCCCAGCATTAGAAAAGCAGTAAGCACAATCATCCCAGCTTCCCTTAGGTAGGAGTCTGAGCAGGAGAGCTTGAGGATCTGGGGGATTTCACAGAAGAGATCCTGGGCATTGCTTCGGTCGAGAGGTATTGAAAATGTATTGGCAGTGTGCAGCAAAGCGTTGAGAAAGCCACTACCCCAGGCAGCTGCTGCCATGGTGGCACAGGCTCTGCGGCCCAGGAGGGTCCCGTAGTGCAGGGGCTGGCAGATGGCAACGTAGCGGTCATAGGCCATGATGGTGAGAAGAGAAAACTCTGCTAGAAAGAAAAAAAGTAGCAGAAAGACCTGTGCAGCACATCCTGCATAGGAGATGGTCCTCATGTTCCAGAGATCATTGGCCATGGCTTTGGGAACAGAGGTGGAGATGCCACCCAGGTCGAGGAGGGCGAGGTTGAGGAGGAAAAAGTACATGGGGGTGTGGAGGCGGTGGTCGCAGGCTACGGCTGTGATGATGAGGCTGTTGCCCAGGAGGGCAGCCAGGTAGATGCCCAGGAAGAGCCAGAACTGTAAGAGCTGAAGCTCTCGCGTGCCTGCAAATGCCAGGAAGAGGAACTCTGTGATGGAGCTGCCATTACACATTTCCTGCCTCTGGGCAAGGGAGCCTGACAAAAGGAAGAAATGACAGTGCAAAATTTAAGGACTTCCTTGACTAAAATCCACTACATATCTCAACAAACAGCCCACAAAGCAAAACACTGCCTCATTCAGTTCAGGAAGATCTTTCTGCCGCTCCTTGTCTTACGTCTGGTTGGTGCTCTGAGGGTGCCACAACAAGCAGGGGGCTCTGCTGTGGGCTCTGCGGCAGTAAGTCCTGGTCTGCAGCAATAGGTAGAAGGGAACCCGGAGCGATCTGAGAAGTCCACTGGCCAGGGACATCTCCCCATTTGCAGGTCATGAGGAGAAGGTCAAATAATTCCTCAAGAAACAACAAAGGTAATGTTGGTACTGTCTGTACATTGAGGTGTGTGAGGTGCCTCATATCTACAGCAATGCTCAAGGAGCCTTAGTCTTTAATACTACTACTCCATTACCATCCCTCTGAATCACCACACAGGTGGGAAAATGGAAGCAGAGAAAAGTGCATTGCCTCCTGGTAGGTCTTGCCTTGCAGTTCTGCTGTGCAGTGCCATGGGGAGGTGTGGGGCTGTGAGCAGCCTGCCCCAGGCAGCAGGCTCTGGGCAGCAGCAGGACCCTGCCCTGCCCTGTCCTGCCCTGCAGGGCTGGGGCACCCACAGTTTCTCTGGGGAACCTGTTCCAGTGCCTCACCACCCTCATAGGAAATAATTTCTTCCTAATGTCTAATCTAAATCTACACTCTTAGTTTAGAGCCACTACCCCTTGTCCTATCACTATACTCCCTGACGAAGAATCCCTACCCAGATTTCCTGTGAGCTCCCTTAAGGCATTGGAAAGTCGCTATAAGATCTCCCTCAATCATTCACCTATCCAGGCTGAACAACCCCAGATCTCTCTGCCTGTCTTTGTACAAAAGGTTCAGGTTACCCCAAATTTCATCCTGTCAAAGAAGAGTTCTGGGCTGATGTAGACCATGCCCCAGGCAGCAGGCTCTGGGCAGCAGCAGGACCCTGCCCTGCCTTGCCCTGCCCTGCCCTGCCGGGGGGGCTCCTTCCACCCGCAGCTTCTCCCCGCAGCCCCTGGGCAGCTCCCCGGGCAGGATGAGTGCTGAGCCTGGCAGGCGGCAGAGGTCCTGCCCCAGCACGCAGCCCCTGGGGCACAGCACGGACCCTGCTCTGCACCACAGCCCTGGGCACCCCTGCCTGCACCTCCAGCTGCACAGCCTGCAGCCGGCCCCAAGAGAAGGGAGCCCTCGGGCCCTGCACGCTGACCCTGCAGCACACAAGCCCTGCGTGCCCTTCAGCTCCAACACCGAGCGTCCTCCTGACAGCTCCCATCGGCTGAGGGCTGTGCCAGCTCCAGGAGAGCCTGGCAGGGTGCGCAGCGGCATTGCCCTGCACCCAGACACTTACCGTGGGGAGGTGGCTGTGAGGATTTCTCCCTCTGCCAGCTCTCCCGTGTCTTTCTATCCCAGGTTGCCCTGAACCTCTCTCCCCCTTCTCTCCTCTCCCCATGCCAGCTGCAGGCAGTCCTCCCCAGCCCTGCTGCGCCTGGCAGAGGAGCTGCTCCTGGGTGGCTGAAGCAGCTTCTCAAGTAGTCCAAGTCTGTTGCAGACTCCAAAGCCTCTCACAGCTTTAATGATCCCACTTAGGGACATTACTGACAAAGCCTCCCCATGGCCTTGTTAGAGCGAAAAAGTGCAGGCAGTGATTACGGGGAGACAAAGGCCAAGGAAAGGTGGACCTGAGGCTGAGGAAACTTTGATGTGAGCCAGTCAGACCCTGACCCCAGCCTCTGGGAAGGTCCCTCCAGGAGATCCTGTCCCTCCAGTGGGGTTTAGGACTCTTCCTGGGTCAGTGCAATATGGGGATGGGCAATGCCAAGTACAAGGCTACAGGAGGACATCTAGGCTCCCCAAGGAGGATGAGGAGGCAATGAGACTGTAATGCTGTAAGAAGAAGGTGTCTCCTCATAGGCATCCATGACAGAGACTAAAGCCAGAGCCCAGCAGACAAAGCTCTGTTGAAGGCTTTCAGCCTTGCAAAATATCCCTGACCATAACCACCACAGGGTCTTCTATGGTATCCCATGCCTGCGCACCTGTTTCCTTCTTTGCTGGCCCCTGACATCCACCCTGCTTTTCACCTTGCCCTCACCTGAGCACCTTCCTGCCTTGACTGATGTCTCTCCATCTGCCCTGAGAATTCCACGAAATACAAAGCCAAGGGGTTATCTAGAATTTTTCTGGGGGACCTGTTGCACCACAGCTCTGCTCTTCAAAAAAGATTTCTCCTCAGACCCAATCTCAATGCCCCAAGCTGCACTTGATACACTTGGTACTTCTTATACTCTTTCCCACTAGAAAGAAAAGCTCCACCTGCTCTGAAACCAGTTTCAGCCTACTCCTCTACTGTCTCCGTGCCACAGGGCCAAAGAAGCCCCGGTCCCTCAGCCTCCCCACACAGATGGGGAGCTTCAAACACTGAAGCCCTTCCTGGCAGATCTCCCGTCCACATTCTTCAGTTCCTCTGCACTCCTCCAAAACCTGGAGCCGCACCCTGGGACACACTGCTCCAGAGGTAGCCACAGCAGCACTGAGTTGGGCAGGACAATAACCCAAGTGGCCTGGGTGGCTCCTGCTGCCCCTAGTGCAGCCCCGTAAGGAGCTGGCCTTGATCCCTGTCAGCATGTCCCACTGGCTCCTATGGTGTCCTCGTAGCACCCAGGCCCTTTTCCCCAGGGTGCCCCCTCAGCTGCTCACGTCCAACCCTGCCCTGATGGATGCAAGTATTCTGCCCCACGTGCAGCACTGGCCACGTCTCCTTGCCACCTTCAGGGGGTTTCTGTTGGCTGAAGGCTGGAGATTCCCAAGGTCCCCCTGCCCTGAAGCTCCGTTTTGTCACCTGTTCATGGTTGGGTGCAGATGGCTCACTCTGATCGTGGTGACTCTCATTATGTAACACCATGAGGAGTGTCAGGACTCTAGAGGCACTAAGGGAGGTACTTGTTTAGTGGAATTTGCGACCCAGGCAAGAATTACCATGAGAACCATCTCTGAAACACCCAATGACAGTACAAAGCAAGCAAAGCCTGGACCAGAGTAAATGAATGTTGGGCTGTTCGTATGCTAGGGTATTTTCTGGGGAAATATATACCTATACAGACACACATGCAATGTGGATTCTTCCAGCAGCTGGTCTTGGACCCTGTGTAAAGCCAGGAGCAGGGCCCAAGATCCCCTCACGTTCCCTGAGCAGATAACTTCCAATGGGAATCTCCCACATAGAATCACTGAACCTCTGTCAGCATCAACAGTAATGGAAGGCACCCAGATGCAATGGTTTAACTGCTTCCTTCTTCTCTCTGGTTTTGGTTAGTAGCTCCTTTCTCATCCACGACAGGCTCCTGCCCCTTTTTCTTGACTTCATTTGTGTCTGGGTGGACGGCACTTGGGTTCAAAGAGAAGATCCTTAAGCATTAAACTGCTCCTTGCACCACTCCTCTCTGCAGTGCCATATCCCATGGGATTCCTCCAAGCAGGTCCACCAACAGGTCCAAGTTTGCTCACCTCAAGGCCTCTGCTCTGCCTTGTTCCCCTCGCTCAGCAGCCTCAACTCTACCTTCTCATCCCTGCCCTTTACACCCCTGATAGGCTGTGGATGTGGTCTACCTTGACTTCAGTAAGGCTTTTGACACCGTTTCCCACAGCATTCTCCTCAAGAAACTGTCTGCTCTTGGCTTGGACTGGCGTACGCTGTGTTGGGTTAGAAACTGGCTGGATAGCTGGGCCCGAAGAGTCGTGGTGAATGGATTTAAATCCAGTTGGAGGCTGGTCACTAGTGGCGTTCCCCAGGGCTCAGTATTAGGGCCAGTTCTCTTCAATATCTTTATGAATGATCTGGATGAGGGGATCAAGTGCACCCTCAGTAAGTTTGCAGACGACACCAAGTTAGGTGCCTGTGTCAATCTGCTCGAGGGTAGGAAGGCTCTGCAGGAGGATCTGGATAGGCTGGACCGATGGGCTGAGGCCAACTGTATGAGGTTCAACGAGGCCAAGTGCCAGGTCCTGCACCTGGGGCACAACAACCCCAAGCAGCGCTACAGGCTGGGAGATGAGTGGTTGGAAAGCTGCCTGGCAGAGAAGGACCTGGGAGTAGGGAAGAGAAGGACTGAATATGAGCCAGCAGTGTGCTCAGGTGGCCACGAAGGCCAAGAAGGCCAACAGCATCCTGGCTTGTATAAGAAACAGTGTGGCCAGCAGGACTAGGGAAGTGATTGTCCCTCTGTATTCGGCTCTGGTGAGGCCACACCTCAAGTACTGTGTTCAGTTTTGGGCCCCTCACTACAAGAAGGACATGAAGGTGCTCGAGAGAGTCCAGAGAAGGGCAACAAAGCTGGTGAGGGGTCTGGAGAACAAGTCTTACGAGGAGCGGCTGAGGGAGCTGGGATTGTTCAGCCTGGAGAAGAGGAGGCTCAGGGGCGACCTTATCGCTCTCTATAGATACCCTAAAGGAGGCTGTAGGGAGATGGGGGTTGGTCTATTCTCCCATGTGCCTGGTGACAGGACGAGGGGGAATGGGCTAAAGTTGCGCCAGAGGAGGTTTAGGTTGGATATTAGGAAGAACTTCTTTACCAAAAGGGTTGTTAAGCATTGGAATGGGCTGCCCAGGGAGGTGGTGGAGTCACCATCCCTGGAGGTCTTTAAAAGATGTTTAGATGTAGAGCTTAGTGATATGGTTTAGTGAAGGACTTGTTAGTGTTAGGTCAGAGGTTGGACTCAGTGATCTTAGAGGTCTCTACCAACCTACAAAATTCTGTGATTCTGTGATACAAGGCTACAGGAGGACATCTCCTAGGCTCCTGGACAGGGATGAAGAGGCATTGAGACCCTATTGCTGTAAGGATGAGGTGTCTCCTCATAGGCATCCTTGACAAAGACAAGAGCCAGAGATCAGCAGACAAAGATATTCCCTCGGTTGGGGACTTTCAGCCTTGCAAAAGAACCGTGACCATAAACACCACACACTGTCCTATGCTGTCCCACGTCTGCATCTGTTTCCCTGCAGGACTTTGGTATCCACACTGCTTCCCCTCCTCCATATCTCACCTGAGCACCATCCAGCCTTGACTGATGTCTCTCCATCTGCCCTCAGTAATCCACAAAACACAAAGCCAGGGGCTCTGGGTGACCTCTGTCCTTCAATAAACCTTTCTACTCCACCTCAGTGCCTGCAGCTGCATTTTGTGATAGTCATTCTTTCTCATGCTCTGTCCTACTGTGAGGAAAAGCACCCACATGTCTGAAACCACCCCTCAAGCAGTCTTTGCATACTTCTCTACTGCCTGGAGCCTCCATGCCAAAGGGCCAAAGGAGCCCTGGCTCTCTCAACCTCTCCATCTCAGGTGCTTCAAGCCCTGAAGCCCACCTTGGCAGACCTCCCCTCCGCACTCTGAGCCTTGTCTCTGCTGGCAGGAGTGGCCTTGGGAGGCGCTTCCTGGCCTCCCCTCGCCTCCTGCCAGCTGCTGCCCACTCAGGCTCCTGTCTCATTATGACAGTCCCTGACAAAATGTCCCTCCCCAGCTTGTCTGTAGGCCCCCTTTAGTTACTGGAAGGCTGCTATAGGGTCTCTCCAGGCTGAAAAGAACCAGCTTTCTCAGCCTGTCTTCACTGAAAAGGTGCTCTGGCCTTTCTATCATCTTTTTGGCCTCTTCTAGACTCGTTCTAATACTTCCATGTCCTTCCTGAGCTTGGGCCCCAGAGGTGAACACAGTACTCCATGTGGGATCTCACGAGAGCAGAGTAGAGAAAAAGAATCACCTCCCTCGACCTGCTGGACAAAATTCCTTTGATGCAGCCCAGAATACAGTTGGCTTTCTGGGCTGCAAGCACACATTGCTGGCACATATCGAGCTTCTCAACCACCAAAACCCCTAGGTTCTTCTCTTCAGAGCTGCTCTCCATCCATTCTCCACCCAGCCTGTATTTGTGCTGGGGATTGCCCCAACCCAGTTGCAGGACCTTGCACTTGGCCTTGTTCTCACATGGCCTGTGAGAACCCCATGAGGTTCTCACAGGCTCCCCGCTCAAGCCTGTCAAGGCGCCTGTGGATGGTATCCCTTCCCTGCCACATGTCAACTGCACCACCCAGCGTGGTGTCATCAACAAACTCGCTGAGACCGCACTCAATCACACTGTCCATGTCCCCGGCAGATGTTGTACCACCAATGCTGTAAGCCCATTGTAGAAGACCACCACATTTGTCAGGCACGATCTGCCTTAGTGAAGCCATGTTGGCTGTCACCACCAGCCCAGAAAGGCAGGGTAGCGTGACATAGCAGAGAAGGGCATTCACAATGAACCTGTGCAAGAAGGGTGGCAGAAGTCTCACAGGAACGCTGGGGGTTGTTTCTAGAGACCCATCCAGAGTAATGTCAGGGCTCTATGAGGTGCCCACATCTGAGCTGGCCTCGTGCACTGCTCATACACACAGGGCTGTTCAGAGACACGAGTCCCTGCCTTGCACACACACTGACAGCACCGCAGCACTCGCAGGGTCCCTCCAGCTCCTGCAGCCACTGCCAGAGGCTGGGAGGCACCTCAGCCCTGTGGTGGGTGCATCGCCCTGCTCTGCCCTCCTCTGGGATGCCCCAAGGCATGAGGATTGGGCACAGGGACCTTGGAGTTTCAAGGAAGCACATCGCAGAGCTGCATTCAGGTCTTGCACTTTGAACTAGACGGTCTCTGAAGGCGCCTTCCAACTGAACTATTCTGTGCTATTCAGGCAGAAGCCCCGTGGCTGTTATGCTACAATGAAGGGACCTGAAGACGCTGAATGCCCCACTGACCTTCATGACACCCCTAGGGATAGCTGATGGCCTTTGTGCTCACTCATTTCCCTCTCTACACATACATACGAATTGCCTGCTGGCAGCAGTAGCAGCAAAAGATTTCTGTTCCCGTGTCTCCCCTGCACACTGACACGGCTCTGCTCTTCTTCTAAGCCACCCCATCTCCCAGGGAGCCTCTCCCAGGGGAGCACGTCTGTGCTGGCCTAGCCAGCCACTGCTGAGCACCTCATCTTGGTTTATAACATGAGGTCCTGCAGGGCTCCCCAGTCTCCCATTCCATCAAGATGTTATCAAGAAGCTCCCAAATCCTCCTGGGTGTTTTGTGTAAAGGTATGCTGAAGAGAGGACCTGCTCCTTCCAGTCTATCTGGTCAAGGACCTTTTCCAATGCACCAAGAGATGACGTAAAGGAGGCAGTGACGGGCACCAAACCTGGTCATTTGTGGCAATTGATAAGGAAAGAAACAGCATGTGGGGAAGTGAACACAACACAGGTCTTCTACACACCTTGCTTGACCTCTTTCTCGTCAGGATGCATCGATCCTGAGCTTAGAGGAAGTCTTAAGTCCCCCAGCGACGTTCTGAGGTGTTTCATAAAAGTTGCTTGCGTGTTCCAGGGAGGTGCTTGGATGCCATGGGGAGATGTTTGGGTGCTGCAGGAAGGTGCCTGGGTACTCAATGGGGATGCTTCTGGGGGAAACACTTATTTCTCCAGGAAGATGCTTGTTGTGCAGAGAGGCTTGGTGCCTCAAGCGAGGTGCTTGTTTCCCTTGGGAAAATGATTGGGTGCCCTGTGGAAATGCCTGGTTACCCCCAAGGAGGAACCTTGGCTCCTCCAGGGAGATGCTTGTCTACCTTTTGGATAAGCTTGCCTGCTCCAAAGAGATGCCTGAGTGCCCCAGAGACATGTGGTGTGCCCAACTAAGGGGCTTAGGGAGTCCATGGAGGTTTGAGGGTGACCCAGGCAGATCCCTGGCCATCCCAGGAAGACGTGTGGCTTCTCCTGGGAGGTGTTTGATGGCTGTAGGGAGGTGCTTGGGAGCTCCAAGGATGTTCATGCATGCCCTATGGAGATGCTGGGGTGCCCGTGAGTGATGCTTTTGTTCCCCGTGGAGGTGCTTGGTTGCTGCAGGCTCTAGCAATTCCCTGTATGCCACAATCACCTCACTTAGGCAGGCAGGAATTTCCCAGGGAACTCAAGCATCTCCACACTTCTCTGATTCTCTCATCCATCGAGGTGCTTGTTGGCCCCACGGCGATTCTAGCTTTCTCCAGTGTGGACCTTGGGTGTTCCAGGGAGATGCTTGGTGAGTCAGCAAGAAACTAAGCAGCCGTAGGGAGATGTCTGAGGACATCAGGAGGAGCATGATTTTCCTGGGGATATGCTTAGGTGCCCCAGAGGTGCTTGGGTGCTCCAGGGCAGGAGCCTGCTTCTTAAAGATTGAGTACTCCAGGGAGACACTTGTATGTTCAGGGAGACAGTCAGGTGCTGCAATGAACTGCTTGGGTGCTCCAGGGTGGTGCCTTCTTTTCCCCAATGGTGCTTGGGTGCCCTGGACTGATAGTGGAGTCCTCAAGTGAGTCCATTTGTTCCTCAGTAAAGCTGCTTGCATTCTCTGGGGAAATGCTTGAGGTGTTTGGGTGCTTGAAGGATGTTCCTTCGTGCCCTGGGTAGATGTTGCAGCGCTCTTGTTAGGTTCTTGACTTTTGTAAACAACTCTTCAGTTGTCTGGGAGAATTTTTCAGTGCATCTGGAGTGAGATGCTTGAGTGCTAAGAGGGAATGCATGAGTCCCCCACTAAAATGCTGGTGTCCCCTGGGGAGATGCCTGGGTGCCTCGTGGACGTACTTGAATGACCGTGGCAGGTACTTGTGCACCCCACGGAGGCTCGTGGGAGCCAAGTGAGGTGCTTCCCATCTCCAGTGAGATGTTTGTGTGCCCCAGGTGGTGTTTTGGAGCCCTGGGGAGATGCTTGGGTTCTCCACTCAGATGGAGGTGTGCGGTGGGTTGATTCTTGGATACTCCAATGAGGTGCTTGGGTGTTCCAGGAAGGTGCTTCTGTGCTGCAGGGAGATGCTTGGGTGACAGGGGCAGAACCTTTTATTATGCGCAAAGAAATCTGTGTGCTCCAGGGAGGCTTTTCTTGTGCCCCAGGGATATACTTATATACCTTGGGGAGAAGAAGGTTGTGTTCCCTGAGAATAGCTGGGGTTTCTTGGAAGATGCTCAATTCCACGTGGTCACTTGGATCCCCCATGAGATGCTTGAGTACTGCAGAGAGCAGTCTGTGTCCTACAGGGAGGTACTGGAATGCACCAAGTGTTGAACTGTGTTTAATGCCTTAGGGAGGTGCTTGTCTGTCTTTGTGAGACGCTTGGGTGCTCCAGAGAGGGGCTTGTGAACCACAGAAAGGTACCGGTGATCCCCAGAGAGGTGCTTGGTGCGTCTGCAGGTGCTTGTGTGCCATGGGAAAATGCTTACATACCCCAAGAAACTCCTTGGGTCTTCCAGGAAGGTGCTTTCATCATCCAGGGAGATGCTTGTGTACCCAGGGAGATGATTGCTTGACCCAGGGTAATGTATGCTTTCTCCAGAGAGGTGCCTCGTTGCTGGAGGGACATTCCTGGGTGCTTGAAAGATGTTCTTGGGTGACCTGTGCAGATGCTTGGGCACCGATAAGTTTATTCTACTGCTCCCCAGGGAGGTGTTTCGTTCTTCAAACAAGATGGTGTTTGGGTTCTGTATACAGGTGCCTGGGTTCTTCAAAGTAATGCTTCTATGCCTTTGCTCAATGTCTTAGTGCATCAGGAGGTGATGGGTTCACAGTGGAAATTCTTCAGTGCTCCAGCAAGATGTTTGAGTGCTGTGGGGAGCTGCGTGAGTCCTTCTGGAAGATGCTTGGGTTCCCTGGGGAGAAGATTGGCACCTCAGGGATGATATAACTGTGTTCCCAGGGAAATGTGTGAGAGCTCCACGAAGATGTTTGGGTGCTCTAGGTAGATGCTTGTGTGTCCTGGGGATGTATTTGTGTTGTCAAGAAAAAAGTTGGAGTTCCCAGGGGACAGTTTAGGATGCACCAGGAACTTGCTTGGGTGTCCAAGAAGATGCTTTGTTCCTCAAGGAGGATGCTTATGTTCCCTTGGGAGGTGCTTGGTTTCCCCAGAGAGATGCTTGGATGGACAGCGTGATGCTCGCCTCCTGCAATGAGATGCTTGTGTTCCCCATGGATATGCTTGTGTGTCGAAGGGAGGTGCTTGGGTATACCAAGGAGATGCCTGTGTTACCCAGGAAGATCTGTGTGTTCCCTGAAAGATGTCCTCAATGGGTACACAGTGGAGATGCTGGGGTGACTCAAGAAGATGCTTGGAATCTCAAAGGATGTTCTTGGTTGCCCCGGGAAGATTCCAGGGTGCTCCAGGGAGGTTCCTGAGTAACCTGTTGAAGGGCCTGATGTGTCCAGGGGAATCCTTGTCTCCTGGAGGGCTCTGCAGGGCAGATCCAGGGAATATGCCCTGGGGACATGCCTCAGGGCATCCAAGCCCCTTCCTGGAGCCCAAAGTCTTCTCCCAGAGGCATCCAAGAACATTCCCAGAGCACTCAAATTTCCATCGATTTGGTGCAACAAAGCACGACGCGGGGGCAAGCAGGCATGTCTCGAAAGCACCCAAGCATCTCCTTCGTGCACCATAGCATCTCCCCAGGGTACACAAGCACCTCCAGGGGCATCCAAGCACCTGCCTGGGGACCCCCAACACCACTCTGTTGTTCACAAGCTCCTCCCAGGGGTACACAGATATGTCCCCAGTAAACCAATGCTTCTCACCTGAGGAAACAGACATCTCTCCAAAGCACTCAAGCTCCAGTCTGGAGCACTCAGTCACCTCCTGGGAGCACCCAAGCATCTCATAGGGGCAAACAAGCACCTGCCCAGGGAACTCAACAACACACTTGGAGCACTCCAGTACCTCCCTGGAGGACACAAACTGCTCTCTGCTGTACCCAAGCACTTCCTGGGACACCCAAGTATCTCCCAGGGGAATAAGAGCATCTTCCTAGGGAGCCCAAGGATATTCCCAGGACACACAAGCACTTCCCTCCCCAGGGCACATAAGAATATCCTTGCTTCACCCAAGGTTCTCCCATGGTCCATCAAGCATCTCCCTAGGGGTCCTAAGCATCATGGTGGAACACACAAGCACCTCCCTGGACACATCTTCCTGGAGCACCCAACTGTCTTACTCATGGCAACCAAACACCACCCTTGACATCGAAACATATCCCTGGAGAACCCATGTCTCTTCTCGGTGCAACCAAGGATCTTCCCAAGATATCCAAGCATCTTCCCAGGACACTGAAAAACCTTCATATCACCACTTGGGTGGAAGGTCTGCAACACCGTTTGTGCAGCAAACACTTGGTTCCCGTTGTGCTGTGGGGGCTGCTCAAAGCCAGCCCCTGCTTGAGCAGCTGCTGAGCTCCAGCCCCTGCTCAGGCCGCAGCGGGACTCTGGCCCTGCTCAGCCTCGGACACTGCTTCTGCCCCTGCTCCATCGCACACTCACCTCCCTGTCCTGCCCTGCTCTGCCCTCTGCTGCCTGCTGCCAGGGGCTTCCATCCCGACTGGGGCCTGCCCGCAACCAGGGGCCTTTTATCCTGACTGGGCTGCCGTGTCACGGCCCCACTGTGACGCCTGGGTGACACAGCCACCGCTGCCCTCCTGCCTACTGGGACACCACTCAGTATCTATTTCTTTGGAGTCACAGGTTTGTCAGTGACAGTTAAATTAAAGATAATTTATCAGATTTACCCCCAGAAAAAATATTTCTGGCAACTTCCGTTAACCTCAGCAAGATAATGAATACCAAATCATTCTTGAAGTTTTAGTCTAAAGTGTTGGTGTTTGTATTTCTTTGTGTTTTTCTTGTCAGTGTTTAGCAAGGTTTTCCTTTCTTGTTCAAGTTTGAAGTTACATACATATGCTTTCCTCTTTCTCTAACTTGGAAAGTTCTCTTCTAAAAAGATCATCTATTTCTAGCTGCTTTCTCTACTCTTCTGTTAAGAAGAATCCTCATGGTTCGTGTCTTGTCCTTGTCTCTATGTTTGCTTGGTCAGCTCTGTGTCTCAGCACTTGTGCTTATTATCATAGAATCGTCAAATCCTTTAGGCTCGAAAAGAGCTCTGAGGTCATCAAGTCCAAGCGCTAACCCAGCCCTGCCAAGTCTACCACTAAACCACGTCCCCAAGCACCACATCTACACATCTTTTGCAGAGCCGCAGGGACAGTGACTCAACTCCTTCCCTGGGCAGCCTCTTCCAAGGCCTCACAACCCTTTCAGGGAAGAATTTTTTCCTCATATCCACCCCATGCCTTCCTGGGTGAAACTTGAGGCCAATTCCTCTTCTCCTGTTGCTTGCTGCTTGGGAGGAAGACTGACCCCCACGCTGCTACAACCTCTAAGAGGGAGTTGTGGAGAGCAATAAGGTCTGGCCTGAGTGTTGTTTTCTCTAGGCTAAACAACCCCAAGCCAAACTGCTGATGGCAAACTGCTGATGGCCTTGTTGGCCACCTGAGCACATTCCTGTCTCATAGTAATATTTTTTAATTTTTTTTTGTTGCCTGTTCTTTCTCTTATCTCAATTTTGAACTCCTCAATCAGACAGCCTTGTGTGAGTAAGCATCCCTATATCCTGTCCCTTTCCTTATCAATTGGCACAACTGACCAGGTCTGGCTCCCACCTTCGCCTCCCTTATCAGCATCCCTTGGTGCACTGGAAAAGGTCCTTGACCAGATAGCCTGGAAGGAGCAGACCCTCTGCTTCTGCATACCCTTACACAAACCCTCCAGGAGGGTTTGGGAGCTCCTTGATGACATCTGGCTGACACAGGTGACTGAGGAGCCAGTGAGGTGAGGTGACCTGCAGGACCTCATCCTTAGAAATCAACATGAAGTGCTCAGGGATTTGAAAGAGGTGAGAAGGTAGAGTTGAGGATGCTGAGAGAGGGGAACAAGGCAAAGGAGAGGACTTGAGGTGATCAGACTTGGGCCTGCTGAGGGACCTGCTTGGAGGGTTCCTTTGGGATATGGCCCTGTAGAGAGGAGGGCTGCAGGGAAATGGTTGATGTTTGAGCATCTACTGATAGAGTGGATTGGGTTGGAAGGGACTTCAAAGATTGTGTAATTGTAACACCCCTCCCATGACCACGAACACCTTCCACTTGATCAGCTTGCTCAAAGCCCCATCCAGCCTGGCCTTGAACACTTTCTGGGATGGAGCATCCACAGTTTCTCTTGGCAACCTCTTCCTAGGACTCACCACCCTGATAAGAAAAGAATTTCTTCCTCATATCTAATCTAAATCTACCCTTCTTTAAGATTCAAACCGTTGCTCCTTGTTCTATCATCTGTTATATTGTGAGAGTCACCACAATCAGAGTGAGCCATCTGCACCCAGCCATGAACAGGTGACAAAACGGAGCTTCAGGGCAGGGGGACCTTGGGAATCTCCAGCCTTCAGCCAACAGAAACCCCCTGAAGGTGGCAAGGAGACGTGGCCAGTGCTGCACGTGGGGCAGAATACTTGCATCCATCAGGGCAGGGCTGGATGTGAGCAGCTGAGGGGGGACCCTGGGGAAAAGGGCCTGAGTGCTACGAGGACACCATAGGAGCCAGTGGGACATGCTGACAGGGATCAAGGCCAGCTCCTTACGGGGCTGCACTAGGGACAGCGGGGGCCACCAAGACCAATGGGGTTATTGTCCCTCTCAACTCAGTGCTGCTGTGGCTACCTCTGGAGCAGTGTGTCCCAGGGTGCGGCTCCAGGTTTTGGAGGAGTGCAGAGAAACCGGAGAGTGCGGAGGGGAGGTCTGCCAAGGTGGGCTTCAGGGCTTGAAGCACCTGAGATGGAGAGGTTGAGAGAGCCAGGGCTCCTTTGGCCCTTTGGCATGGAGGCTCCAGGCAGTAGAGAAGTATGCAAAGACTGCTTGAGGGGTGGTTTCAGACATGTGGGTGCTTTTCCTCACAGTAGGACAGAGCATGAGAAAGAATGACTATCACAAAATGCAGCTGCAGGCACTGGGACTGAGGTGGAGTAGAAAGGTTTATTGAAGGACAGAGGTCACCCAGAGCCCCTGGCTTTGTGTTTTGTGGATTACTGAGGGCAGATGGAGAGACATCAGTCAAGGCTGGAAGGTGCTCAGGTGAGATATGGAGGAGGGGAAGCAGTGTGGATACCAAAGTCCTGCAGGGAAACAGGCGCAGACATGCAACAGCATAGGACAGCGTTGGTTATGGTCTATGATCTTTTGTAAGATGAAAGCCCCCAACGGAGTCAACATCTTTGTCTGCTGATCTCTGGCTCTTGTCTCTGTCATGGATGCCTATGAGGAGACACCTCATCCTTACAGCAATAGGGTCTCAATGCCTCCTCATCCCCCTCCAAGAGCCTAGGAGATGTCCTCCTGTAGCCTTGTACTTGGTATTGCCCATCCCCACACTGAACTGACCCAGGAAGAGCCCTAAACCCCGCCGGAGGGACAGGATTTCCCTTCCCAGAGGCTGAGGTCAGAGCCCGACTGTTGGACTTCATGGCACACATCAAGGTTTCCTCAGCATCAGGGCCACCTTTCCTTGGCCTTGGTCTCCCCATCGTCACCGCCTGCACTTTTCTGCTCAAAGAAGGCCATGGGGAGGCTTTGTCAGTAATGTCCCTCAGTGGGACTCGTTAACGCTTTGAGAGGCTTTGGTGTTTGCATCTGCGTTCTCTACTTGAGAAAGGTCTTCCACTTCCTCTGAGTGCCTGAGGCTCCTGGGCTCTGCCCCAGCCCACCGGGGGTGGGTCAGTAAAAAGCCTTGGGCTGGGCCTGTGCTGCTGAGCTGGGACGGCTCGTGGGATGGAGGGAGGGGGCTCCTGGCAAGCGGGCAGCACTGCAGAGAGACAGCTCTGCCCAGGAGCAGCTCCTCTGCCAGGCATAGCAGGGCTGGGAGCACTGCCTGCAGCTGGCATGGGGAGAGGAGAGAAGGGGGAGAGAGGTTCAGGGCAGCCTGGGGGGGAAGGCAGAGGAGAGCTGGCAGAGGGAGAAATCCTCACAGCCACCTCCCCACGGTAAGTGTCTGGGTGCAGGGCAATGCCGCTGCGCACCCTGCCAGGCTCTCCTGGAGCTGGCACAGCCCTCAGCCGATGGGAGCTGTCAGGAGGACGCTCGGTGTTGGAGCTGAAGGGCACGCAGGGCTTGTGTGCTGCAGGGTCAGCGTGCAGGGCCCGAGGGCTCCCTTCTCTTGGGGCCGGCTGCAGGCTGTGCAGCTGGAGGTGCAGGCAGGGGTGCCCAGGGCTGTGGTGTAGAGCAGGGTCCGTGCTGTGCCCCAGGGGCTGCGTGCCGGGGCAGGGCGTCTGCCGCCTGCCAGGCTCAGCACTCATCCTGCCCGGGGAGCTGCCCAGGGGCTGCGGGGAGAAGCTGCGGGTGGAAGGAGCCCCCCCAGCAGGGCAGGGCAGGGCAGGGCAGGGCAGGGCAGGGTCCTGCTGCTGCCCAGAGCCTGCTGCCTGGGGCAGGCTGCTCACAGCCCCACACCTCCCCAGGGCACTGCACAGCAGAACTGCAAGGCAAGACCTACCAGGAGGCAATGCACTTTTCTCTGCTTCCATTTTCCCACCTGTGTGGTGATTCAGAGGGATGGTAATGGAGTAGTAGTATTAAAGACTAAGGCTCCTTGAGCATTGCTGTAGATATGAGGAACCTCACACACCTCAATGTACAGACAGTACCAACATTACCTTTGTTGTTTCTTGAGGAATTATTTGACCTTCTCCTCATGACCTGCAAACGGGGAGATGTCCCTGGCCAGTGGACTTCTCAGATCGCTCCGGGTTCCCTTCTACCTATTGCTGTAGACCAGGACTTACTGCCACAGAGCCCACAGCAGAGTCCCCTGCTTGTTGTGGCACCCTCAGAGCACCAACCAGAGGTAAGCTAAGGAGCTGCAGAAAGCTCTACCTGAAAAAAGCAAGGCACAGATTATTGTGTGGGAAGGTGTTCTATGAGACTTGCAATGGGTTTTGGTCAGAGAAGTAATTAAATTTTGCGCTGTCATTTCTTCTTTTGGACAGGCTCCCTTGCTCAGAGGCGATAAATGTGTAACGGCAGCTCCATCACCGAGTTCCTCCTCCTGGCATTCGCAGACACGCGCGAGCTGCAGCTCCTGCACTTCGGGCTCTTCCTGGGCATCTACCTGGCTGCCCTCCTGGGCAACGGCCTCATCATCACAGCCGTAGCCTGCGACCACCACCTCCACACCCCCATGTACTTCTTCCTCCTCAACCTCGCCCTCCTTGACCTGGGCTTCATCTCCACCACTCTCCCCAAAGCCATGGCCAATTTGCTCTGGGACACCTGGGCCATTTCCTATGCAGGATGTGCTGCACAGGTCTTTTTGCTAGTCTTTTTGTTTTCAGCAGAATTTTCCGTTCTCACCATCATGGCCTATGACCGCTACGTGGCCATCTGCCAGCCCCTGCACTACGGGACCCTCCTGGGCCGCAGAGCCTGTGCCACCATGGCAGCAGCTGCCTGGGGCAGTGCCTTTCTCCATGCTGTGCTGCACACTGCCAATATATTTTCTTTACCTCTGAGCCAGGGTAATGCCCTGGGACAATTTTTCTGTCAAATCCCCCAGATCATCAGGCTCTCCTGCTCAGAATCTTACCTATGGGAAATTCGAATTACTATGGCTAGTGCTTTTCTACTGAGTTGCTGTTTTGTTTTGATTGTTCTGTCCTATGTGCAGATCTTCAGGATTGTGCTGAGGATGCCCTCGCAGCAGGGACGACACAAAGCCTTTTCCACATGCATCCCTCACTTGACTGTGGTCTCTCTGAATTTCAGCACAGCCATGTTTTCCCACCTGAAGTCCCTCCCCATCTCATTCCGTTCCCTGGACTTGGTAGTGGCAGTTCTGTACTTGCTGGTGCCTCCAGCAGTGAACCCCCTCATCTACAGCATGAGGAACCAGGATCTCAAGGATGCTGTGCAGAAGTTGATGACCAGCTATATTTCATAAGCAGTAAGCTGCCTGCCTTGTTCTGCAAATCACTCTTAAAGGTACTCATGATAAGCAAAGCCTGTCTTATGTTATTGTGCTGATTATTTTTTCCCAAGTTTTATTCTTACAAAAGCTATCCAGAAAGAAATATCATTCCGCATTTTTCTTGTGTATTTTATCCAATGAAAGTGATTTTTTTTCATCTATCCTTCTTGGGAGACCTTTTCTGCATGGGCAGTGCCCGTGTGCAGAGGTGGAGAGAAAAAGAGTTGGGCCCAGCAGCACGGCCAGGGAGCACCAACACTGGGTCCATGCAGAGCTGCTCCCTTGCCACTGCCACCCTCTCCTTCTGAGCCCTGCTGGTGGTGTAAGGCCTGGCTGCTCCTGCAGCTTGGTGCCAGTGCTGCTGTGTGGCCATGCTGGGACCGCAGGCAGGGACAGGCAGTGGGCACTGCGGTGACACACCTGGCCTACAGAAAATCATTTCTCTCCTAAAAGGGCCATGCCTGAAGGCTCACGGCATCTTTTGGACTTGCTGTCAGATCCGAACGTGCCCAAGGAAGAGAGTCCAATGAGGCTCCTCGCTCTGCCAGGCTGGGCACCTCTGAGCACGCCATGGCCACAGAAGAGCTGTGGGAGGCGGTCAGTGGCAGGGCCCCCACCAGCTGGCTCTGCCCCCCAGCCTCACCAGCACGGCCCTGCAGAGTGCCCCCGTGCCCCGGGCACCACAGCCCCCTCGCTCTGCAGAGCAGCACCGCCAGCTGGGGCTGTGGGGAGCGTGGCCAGGGGCTGCAGCAGTGGCTGGCTAGGCCAGCACAGACGTGCTCCCCTGGGAGAGGCTCCCTGGGAGATGGGGTGGCTTAGAAGAAGAGCAGAGCCGTGTCAGTGTGCAGGGGAGACACGGGAACAGAAATCTTTTGCTGCTACTGCTGCCAGCAGGCAATTCGTATGTATGTGTAGAGAGGGAAATGAGTGAGCACAAAGGCCATCAGCTATCCCTAGGGGTGTCATGAAGGTCAGTGGGGCATTCAGCGTCTTCAGGTCCCTTCATTGTAGCATAACAGCCACGGGGCTTCTGCCTGAATAGCACAGAATAGTTCAGTTGGAAGGCGCCTTCAGAGACCGTCTAGTTCAAAGTGCAAGACCTGAATGCAGCTCTGCGATGTGCTTCCTTGAAACTCCAAGGTCCCTGTGCCCAATCCTCATGCCTTGGGGCATCCCAGAGGAGGGCAGAGCAGGGCGATGCACCCACCACAGGGCTGAGGTGCCTCCCAGCCTCTGGCAGTGGCTGCAGGAGCTGGAGGGACCCTGCGAGTGCTGCGGTGCTGTCAGTGTGTGTGCAAGGCAGGGACTCGTGTCTCTGAACAGCCCTGTGTGTATGAGCAGTGCACGAGGCCAGCTCAGATGTGGGCACCTCATAGAGCCCTGACATTACTCTGGATGGGTCTCTAGAAACAACCCCCAGCGTTCCTGTGAGACTTCTGCCACCCTTCTTGCACAGGTTCATTGTGAATGCCCTTCTCTGCTATGTCACGCTACCCTGCCTTTCTGGGCTGGTGGTGACAGCCAACATGGCTTCACTAAGGCAGATCGTGCCTGACAAATGTGGTGGTCTTCTACAATGGGCTTACAGCATTGGTGGTACAACATCTGCCGGGGACATGGACAGTGTGATTGAGTGCGGTCTCAGCGAGTTTGTTGATGACACCACGCTGGGTGGTGCAGTTGACATGTGGCAGGGAAGGGATACCATCCACAGGCGCCTTGACAGGCTTGAGCGGGGAGCCTGTGAGAACCTCATGGGGTTCTCACAGGCCATGTGAGAACAAGGCCAAGTGCAAGGTCCTGCAACTGGGTTGGGGCAATCCCCAGCACAAATACAGGCTGGGTGGAGAATGGATGGAGAGCAGCTCTGAAGAGAAGAACCTAGGGGTTTTGGTGGTTGAGAAGCTCGACATGTGCCAGCAATGTGTGCTTGCAGCCCAGAAAGCCAACTGTATTCTGGGCTGCATCAAAGGAATTTTGTCCAGCAGGTCGAGGGAGGTGATTCTTTTTCTCTACTCTGCTCTCGTGAGATCCCACATGGAGTACTGTGTTCACCTCTGGGGCCCAAGCTCAGGAAGGACATGGAAGTATTAGAACGAGTCTAGAAGAGGCCAAAAAGATGATAGAAAGGCCAGAGCACCTTTTCAGTGAAGACAGGCTGAGAAAGCTGGTTCTTTTCAGCCTGGAGAGACCCTATAGCAGCCTTCCAGTAACTAAAGGGGGCCTACAGACAAGCTGGGGAGGGACATTTTGTCAGGGACTGTCATAATGAGACAGGAGCCTGAGTGGGCAGCAGCTGGCAGGAGGCGAGGGGAGGCCAGGAAGCGCCTCCCAAGGCCACTCCTGCCAGCAGAGACAAGGCTCAGAGTGCGGAGGGGAGGTCTGCCAAGGTGGGCTTCAGGGCTTGAAGCACCTGAGATGGAGAGGTTGAGAGAGCCAGGGCTCCTTTGGCCCTTTGGCATGGAGGCTCCAGGCAGTAGAGAAGTATGCAAAGACTGCTTGAGGGGTGGTTTCAGACATGTGGGTGCTTTTCCTCACAGTAGGACAGAGCATGAGAAAGAATGACTATCACAAAATGCAGCTGCAGGCACTGAGGTGGAGTAGAAAGGTTTATTGAAGGACAGAGGTCACCCAGAGCCCCTGGCTTTGTGTTTTGTGGATTACTGAGGGCAGATGGAGAGACATCAGTCAAGGCTGGATGGTGCTCAGGTGAGATATGGAGGAGGGGAAGCAGTGTGGATACCAAAGTCCTGCAGGGAAACAGATGCAGACGTGGGACAGCATAGGACAGTGTGTGGTGTTTATGGTCACGGTTCTTTTGCAAGGCTGAAAGTCCCCAACCGAGGGAATATCTTTGTCTGCTGATCTCTGGCTCTTGTCTTTGTCAAGGATGCCTATGAGGAGACACCTCATCCTTACAGCAATAGGGTCTCAATGCCTCTTCATCCCTGTCCAGGAGCCTAGGAGATGTCCTCCTGTAGCCTTGTATCACAGAATCACAGAATTTTGTAGGTTGGTAGAGACCTCTAAGATCACTGAGTCCAACCTCTGACCTAACACTAACAAGTCCTTCACTAAACCATATCACTAAGCTCTACATCTAAACATCTTTTAAAGACCTCCAGGGATGGTGACTCCACCACCTCCCTGGGCAGCCCATTCCAATGCTTAACAACCCTTTTGGTAAAGAAGTTCTTCCTAATATCCAACCTAAACCTCCTCTGGCGCAACTTTAGCCCATTCCCCCTCGTCCTGTCACCAGGCACATGGGAGAATAGACCAACCCCCATCTCCCTACAGCCTCCTTTAGGGTATCTATAGAGAGCGATAAGGTCGCCCCTGAGCCTCCTCTTCTCCAGGCTGAACAATCCCAGCTCCCTCAGCCGCTCCTCGTAAGACTTGTTCTCCAGACCCCTCACCAGCTTTGTTGCCCTTCTCTGGACTCTCTCGAGCACCTTCATGTCCTTCTTGTAGTGAGGGGCCCAAAACTGAACACAGTACTTGAGGTGTGGCCTCACCAGAGCCGAATACAGAGGGACAATCACTTCCCTAGTCCTGCTGGCCACACTGTTTCTTATACAAGCCAGGATGCTGTTGGCCTTCTTGGCCTTCGTGGCCACCTGAGCACACTGCTGGCTCATATTCAGTCCTTCTCTTCCCTACTCCCAGGTCCTTCTCTGCCAGGCAGCTTTCCAACCACTCATCTCCCAGCCTGTAGCGCTGCTTGGGGTTGTTGTGCCCCAGGTGCAGGACCTGGCACTTGGCCTCGTTGAACCTCATACAGTTGGCCTCAGCCCATCGGTCCAGCCTATCCAGATCCTCCTGCAGAGCCTTCCTACCCTCGAGCAGATTGACACAGGCACCTAACTTGGTGTCGTCTGCAAACTTACTGAGGGTGCACTTGATCCCCTCATCCAGATCATTCATAAAGATATTGAAGAGAACTGGCCCTAATACTGAGCCCTGGGGAACGCCACTAGTGACCAGCCTCCAACTGGATTTAAATCCATTCACCACGACTCTTCGGGCCCAGCTATCCAGCCAGTTTCTAACCCAACACAGCGTACGCCAGTCCAAGCCAAGAGCAGACAGTTTCTTGAGGAGAATGCTGTGGGAAACGGTGTCAAAAGCCTTACTGAAGTCAAGGTAGACCACATCCACAGCCTATCAGGGGTGTAAAGGGCAGGGATGAGAAGGTAGAGTTGAGGCTGCTGAGCGAGGGGAACAAGGCAGAGCAGAGGCCTTGAGGTGAGCAAACTTGGACCTGTTGGTGGACCTGCTTGGAGGAATCCCATGGGATATGGCACTGCAGAGAGGAGTGGTGCAAGGAGCAGTTTAATGCTTAAGGATCTTCTCTTTGAACCCAAGTGCCGTCCACCCAGACACAAATGAAGTCAAGAAAAAGGGGCAGGAGCCTGTCGTGGATGAGAAAGGAGCTACTAACCAAAACCAGAGAGAAGAAGGAAGCAGTTAAACCATTGCATCTGGGTGCCTTCCATTACTGTTGATGCTGACAGAGGTTCAGTGATTCTATGTGGGAGATTCCCATTGGAAGTTATCTGCTCAGGGAACGTGAGGGGATCTTGGGCCCTGCTCCTGGCTTTACACAGGGTCCAAGACCAGCTGCTGGAAGAATCCACATTGCATGTGTGTCTGTATAGGTATATATTTCCCCAGAAAATACCCTAGCATACGAACAGCCCAACATTCATTTACTCTGGTCCAGGCTTTGCTTGCTTTGTACTGTCATTGGGTGTTTCAGAGATGGTTCTCATGGTAATTCTTGCCTGGGTCGCAAATTCCACTAAACAAGTACCTCCCTTAGTGCCTCTAGAGTCCTGACACTCCTCATGGTGTTACATAATGAGAGTCACCACGATCAGAGTGAGCCATCTGCACCCAACCATGAACAGGTGACAAAACGGAGCTTCAGGGCAGGGGGACCTTGGGAATCTCCAGCCTTCAGCCAACAGAAACCCCCTGAAGGTGGCAAGGAGACGTGGCCAGTGCTGCACGTGGGGCAGAATACTTGCATCCATCAGGGCAGGGTTGGACGTGAGCAGCTGAGGGGGCACCCTGGGGAAAAGGGCCTGGGTGCTACGAGGACACCATAGGAGCCAGTGGGACATGCTGACAGGGATCAAGGCCAGCTCCTTACGGGGCTGCACTAGGGGCAGCAGGAGCCACCCAGGCCACTTGGGTTATTGTCCTGCCCAACTCAGTGCTGCTGTGGCTACCTCTGGAGCAGTGTGTCCCAGGGTGCGGCTCCAGGTTTTGGAGGAGTGCAGAGGAACTGAAGAATGTGGACGGGAGGTCTGCCAGGAAGGGCTTCAGTGTTTGAAGCTCCCCATCTGTGTGGGGAGGCTGAGGGACCGGGGCTTCTTTGGCCCTGTGGCACGGAGACAGTAGAGGAGTAGGCTGAAACTGGTTTCAGAGCAGGTGGAGCTTTTCTTTCTAGTGGGAAAGAGTATAAGAAGTACCAAGTGTATCAAGTGCAGCTTGGGGCATTGAGATTGGGTCTGAGGAGAAATCTTTTTTGAAGAGCAGAGCTGTGGTGCAACAGGTCCCCCAGAAAAATTCTAGATAACCCCTTGGCTTTGTATTTCGTGGAATTCTCAGGGCAGATGGAGAGACATCAGTCAAGGCAGGAAGGTGCTCAGGTGAGGGCAAGGTGAAAAGCAGGGTGGATGTCAGGGGCCAGCAAAGAAGGAAACAGGTGCGCAGGCATGGGATACCATAGAAGACCCTGTGGTGGTTATGGTCAGGGATATTTTGCAAGGCTGAAAGCCTTCAACAGAGCTTTGTCTGCTGGGCTCTGGCTTTAGTCTCTGTCATGGATGCCTATGAGGAGACACCTTCTTCTTACAGCATTACAGTCTCATTGCCTCCTCATCCTCCTTGGGGAGCCTAGATGTCCTCCTGTAGCCTTGTACTTGGCATTGCCCATCCCCATATTGCACTGACCCAGGAAGAGTCCTAAACCCCACTGGAGGGACAGGATCTCCTGGAGGGACCTTCCCAGAGGCTGGGGTCAGGGTCTGACTGGCTCACATCAAAGTTTCCTCAGCCTCAGGTCCACCTTTCCTTGGCCTTTGTCTCCCCGTAATCACTGCCTGCACTTTTTCGCTCTAACAAGGCCATGGGGAGGCTTTGTCAGTAATGTCCCTAAGTGGGATCATTAAAGCTGTGAGAGGCTTTGGAGTCTGCAACAGACTTGGACTACTTGAGAAGCTGCTTCAGCCACCCAGGAGCAGCTCCTCTGCCAGGCGCAGCAGGGCTGGGGGGACTGCCTGCAGCTGGCATGGGGAGAGGAGAGAAGGGGGAGAGAGGTTCAGGGCAACCTGGGATAGAAAGACACGGGAGAGCTGGCAGAGGGAGAAATCCTCACAGCCACCTCCCCACGGTAAGTGTCTGGGTGCAGGGCAATGCCGCTGCGCACCCTGCCAGGCTCTCCTGGAGCTGGCACAGCCCTCAGCCGATGGGAGCTGTCAGGAGGACGCTCGGTGTTGGAGCTGAAGGGCACGCAGGGCTTGTGTGCTGCAGGGTCAGCGTGCAGGGCCCAAGGGCTCCCTTCTCTTGGGGCCGGCTGCAGGCTGTGCAGCTGGAGGTGCAGGCAGGGGTGCCCAGGGCTGTGGTGCAGAGCAGGGTCCGTGCTGTGCCCCAGGGGCTGCGTGCTGGGGCAGGACCTCTGCCGCCTGCCAGGCTCAGCACTCATCCTGCCCGGGGAGCTGCCCAGGGGCTGCGGGGAGAAGCTGCGGGTGGAAGGAGCCCCCCCGGCAGGGCAGGGCAGGGCAAGGCAGGGCAGGGTCCTGCTGCTGCCCAGAGCCTGCTGCCTGGGGCATGGTCTACATCAGCCCAGAACTCTTCTTTGACAGGATGAAATTTGGGGTAACCTGAACCTTTTGTACAAAGACAGGCAGAGAGATCTGGGGTTGTTCAGCCTGGATAGGTGAATGATTGAGGGAGATCTTATAGCGACTTTCCAATGCCTTAAGGGAGCTCACAGGAAATCTGGGTAGGGATTCTTCGTCAGGGAGTATAGTGATAGGACAAGGGGTAGTGGCTCTAAACTAAGAGTGTAGATTTAGATTAGACATTAGGAAGAAATTATTTCCTATGAGGGTGGTGAGGCACTGGAACAGGTTCCCCAGAGAAACTGTGGGTGCCCCAGCCCTGCGAGTGCTCAGGGCTGGATCAGCTTGGATCAGGACTTGAGCAATCTGGTCTAGTGTGAGGTGACCCCGCCCATGGCAGGGGGGTTGCAGTTAGATTGTCTTGAAGGTTCCTTTTCAATCCCAACCATTCTATGAAAGGAAAAGATTCTGCTTTGGATTTTTTACTTGTGTGGGACTGTGTGGGCTGTTGGAGGTGGAATTCCTTTCTTCCATCTGGAGAAGACAGGAGACTTCAGTCCTCATTAGGATGTGTCTGGGCTGCTCCTTAGTCCCTGCATGCACTGAAATGCTCCTGAACAGTGCCCTGTTAATGGGAGGTGTTTGAAGGGCAGAGGTGAGCACCCAGTGTGTGGGATGGGGTCTGTGAGCATGGACAAGGAGGACTGGTGGGCAGGGAGAAACAGCCCCTTGCAGGGTCAGCCCCAGGCAGCAGAGACAGGGGCAGAGGGGAGGGAGCTGCTACCACAAGCCATGAGGAAGGGAGATTCAGGCACCTCTGTGCCATCCCCTGCAGGGCAGATAGATGCCTTTGCTGAAGCAAAGCCTTGGTCTCCTCGCCCAGCCAGCAGAACCACTGTCATCAAGGCCATAGGGTCCTGGGTGGAGTCACCTCCTCGGCAGCTTGAGCCCAAGGAGGAGAAGCTCCCAAGCTGAGTCTGTCTGACCCTGTCCTCGTTGGGGGAATTCTCCATCTTCCCTCGGTTTTGCCCTGGGACTCTGAGGCAGCTCATATACCAACCGTGCACATCCTGTCATGCAGCTTTGTCCAGCCCAAGTCCCTCAGAGCATCCTAATCTGTGGGACTTGACAGCACAGTGTGTGGGGCTGGGGAGTGAGCGGGCTCTCTTCAGGTACCTAGTCATAGCAGATCCAGGAGTTCCCCTGAGCTTCTTCTGCTGGAAGATGCCGAGCAGCATTCCTGCTTTGCAAGTGGCTGACAGGAAAGGCAAATGCTAAATTTCAGAATATCCTAACAACTTTCCAAGGTGGTAACTGGTGTAGAGACGGGCTGACTTCTTAGGAGATAATGAGAAGAGAGCTGCTCACGGTACCCTCAGTCAACACAAAGCAGAGCTCCAGCTAGGGAGATGCAGAGCTCCTGAAAGGAAGGAGAAAGTCAACGTACCTCTGTGATGTTGTGGGATTGGAGGGCAGGGAATGGAAAGAGATATGCTCAAAGCAGTCCTGTCTTGTGAGTAATCTTATTCCTTTGGCAGTACCACCTGAACAAAGCAATCAGATGTCCAACAGCAGCTCCATCACCGAGTTCCTCCTCCTGGCATTCGCAGACATGCGTGAGCTGCAGCTCCTGCACTTCGGGCTCTTCCTGGGCATCTACCTGACTGCTCTCCTGGGCAATGGCCTCATCATCACAGCCGTAGCCTGCGACCACCACCTCCACACCCCCATGTACTTCTTCCTCCTCAACCTCGCCCTCCTTGACCTGGGCTCCCTTTCTACTACTCTCCCTAAAGCCATGGCCAATTTCCTCTGGGACACCAGGGCTATTTCCTACACAGGATGTGCTGCACAGGTCTTTCTGCTAGTCTTTTTCCTTGCATCAGAGATTTCTCTTCTCACTGTCATGGCCTATGACCGCTACATCGCCATCTGCAAGCCACTGCACTACGGGACCCTCCTGGGCAGCAGAGCCTGTGCCACCATGGCAGCAGCTGCCTGGGGCAGTGGCTTTCTTTATTCTGTGCTGCACACTGCCAATATGCTTTCACTACCACTCTGCCAAGGCAATACTATAGACCAGTTCTTCTGTGAAGTTCCACAGATCCTCAAGCTCTCATGCTCCATCTCCTACCAAAGGGAATTTGGACTTCTTGTGCTTAGTGCTGTTCTCTTTTGTGTTTGTTTTGTCTTCATTTCTCTGTCCTACGTGCAGATTTTCAGGACCGTGCTGAGGATCCCTTCGCAGCAGGGACGGCACAAAGCCTTTTCGACATGCCTTCCCCACCTGGCCATCATCTCTGTCTTTATCGGCACTGCCATGTTTGCCTGTCTGAAGCCCCCCTCCATCTCCTCCCCATCCCTAGACCTGGTGCAGGCAGTTCTGTACTCGGTGGTGCCTCCAGCAGTGAACCCCCTCATCTACAGCATGAGGAACAAGGAGATCAAGGATGCCCTGAGGAGGCTCATGAGATGTACAGTGTTTCAGCACCAGTAAGGTGTCCTACTGCCTCATATGACTCCCAAGGCTATCTTTGTCCATATTCATTTTTTGTTTGTTTGTTTCTTTGCTTTCTTGTTTCATCTTTCTTTGTATTAATATTCATAACAAAATGTTATTAGTGTTCCTCCTTCTTCACAATCTATCTTTTTTTTTTTGTTCTAAGCCAGAGACTTCCTTTACATGAGAAGCTAGGGCCCCTGTGTAATAAAGGTCAATAAAGGATCCAGCAGATAGCTCTTTGCCTCACCGCCAATTTCTCATAACCTCACTGGAGTTGACGGAGCAGCCCCAGCATGCAGGAGGGGGGTCTCACTGGACACCCCAGTGCTCTCTCTGGGATGCTGACAGCAGATGGGGTACACGTGACCAGGTGGGGCAAGAGTGTTCTGGGCAGCAAGCTGGCTGGGCTTATCAGAAGGGCTTCAAACTAGATGCAATGGGGGAAGGGTATGAGCCTCTGAAGGATGAAAGCAAACCTGGGGATGTTGTCACTTCAGGAAACAGCAGGAAATACTTGTGAACGATCCCAAAGCAATCAGGAAGGGTTCCTCTGAAAACATGATGCGACTGATAGTCCAGATGAAGTGCCTCTACACCAATGCATGCAGCATGGGAAACAAGCAGGAGGAGTTGTAAATCATGATGCAATTAGACATATAGGACCTGATTGCTACCATGGAAATGTGGTGGGATGGATCACCTGGATAACTGGAACACTGGCGTGGAGGACTACAAGCTCTTCAGAAGAGAGAGGCAGGGAAGGAGGGGAGGGGGCATTGCCCTCTATGTTAGGGAAGGGATTGATCATGAAGAGTTGCCTCTGAGAAGCAGCCATGGCAGGTTGAGAGCTTGTGGGTGAAAGTTAAGGACCGCACCAATAAAGGACACCTTGTGGTCAAGATGTACTCCAGACCACCTGATCAAAGAGAGCCTGTTGATGAGGCCTTCTTGCTTCAGCTACAACAAGCATCATGCTTGCACAATTTCTTCCTGATGGGGGACTTCAACCACCCAGACTTTTGCTAGGAAATCTACACAGCAGGCTGTAAGCAATCCAGGAGACTCCCAGAGTGCATTGACGATAACTTCCTGGTATTAGGTATTAGACAAACCAACCAGAGGAGAAGCGTTACTGGACCTGGCGCTCACCAATGAAGACAAATTCATTCAAGAGGTTAAGATCGGAGGCAGTCTGGGCTGCAGTGACCACACCCTGTTTGAGTTTGTGATCTTGAGGAATACGGACCTGGCGAAGAGCAAAGTCAGGACCCTGAAATTTCGAAGAGTGAACTTCAAGCTATTGAAAGACCTAGTGGATGAGATCCCCTGGATCACTTTCCTTAGGGACAAAGGAGCTGAATAGAGCTGGCAACTCTGAAGAGGGTTCCCCCTCTGATGGATGAGAAAGCAGAACTGGTAACAACAGACATGGAGAAGGTTAAGGATTCAGCAACCGCTTTGCCTCAGCATTCACTGCCAGCCAGGCTGCCCACAGGCCTTTCCTGATTCCATAGATGAGGGCTGGGGGAACAAAGACCCTCCCACTGTAACCAAAGAGGTAAAAAAAAAAGTAGGTAAGTTTTCCCAACAACTCAGAGCACAGCAGGAACAGGAATCTCTCACGAAAGCGTATTACCAGGTTGTAAGGCAAGGTACCATTTCTTGGTATACAAAAGTGGCTATTTGAACTCAAATCCTAGATACATTCTTTCAAGGGAAATACAAATACTGAAAGTGGAACAAGAGAGCCTTGGTCCCCAGGTCTAGAAACTGCAAATAATCTCCAAAATAGATCGTCTATCAACATCAAAAATACAACAGAAGAACATAGTCATTCTACAGGAGGGAGACATTTAACAGTAGTAAGTCTTCATGTACTGAGCTTGTCTGGAAAGATGCTGAAACCATCTGCCATCCTTTGAAACAAAATAGTTAAAATTAAGTTTGATATATTGCCCGCTCAAAGGTAGGACCTACAGTGTAAGCAGTGACATTTAACCAGTAGCCCAGAGAACAACTGAAACTGGTCAGTTTACATCAAGAAAAGTACTGTTGAGAACTAATAAATAGAAAGAATGAAAGTATCTCTTTTTCAATTCTGATGTCAAAATACAAGCCAGAGAATTCCAAACCCATAGGGAATGCCTATGAACGAGAAAGATTTCCCCCTCAAAAGAAACAAAAATCCAAATGTTTCATAAAATTCCACAAAACATGTAAGTAGATCCAGAGTTTAGTTTTTGGTCTTAGTTTTAGTTTAGTCTTTATTGGAAGAATTTGTGGTAGAAAATTAAAAGAAAATGACAATTCCAAAAAACTTAAAGAAATAAGTTATAAAATATAAAAAAAATATTAAAAATGAGTTATATATAAGACTAATAACAGTTATCAGCAATGGAAAAAGTACTGTACATGTGTAAGGCCTTTCCTTTTAAACTCACAAAAAGATGGAAAATTCTGGCTTTATGTGTGACTGAACCAATCACACCTCAAAGAGCACATTAAGGAAGGACCATGCAATTCAGATGTGAGGTGCTATTACAGTTCTTTCTCTTCCTCAGATATCAGTTATGAGAATCCTGAATACACTGCGTGTTGCTTTCTAGGATCCGCAGGCTAAGACGAACCTGAGATTAAATTGCTTTCATAACCTATTGGACACTCTTGATTCAACACCCTAATTTCCTTAGTTTCCAACAAGAAGTGGATACTGCATTTTTCATTTAGAGGGGTCAGGCATGAATCCTACAGAACTGAGCTGGACACTGTGTTTTTCTGAGGGGATGTTTGACTAACAACTTGTTTTGCCAAACCATCTTATACAAATGTTCAATTGTTTCTCACATACATAGAAACAGCTTACATAGTGATCAGCATAGAGAGCGCCTGAACTCAATAGGCTTTCCCTGTGCACGCGTTAGGCTTAAGGGAGCTCATTTCAGACATTAGTCAACATTGACAGGTTTCACAGTTCAAGAGCTGTGCAAGACGCTGTTTAGTGAGCCAGCATAGGCTGCTAACATTAATTACCACAGAGCCAGCTCACATTCCCTGATACTCAATCTAACTTTGTTTCACAGTGAACGCTAGGACCTTCAGGAACCTGCTACTGCCTTCCACTCCAAATCATTCTCCATAGCTCCTTGCTTCAGCTCACCACTACTTACTGGGCATGTCTTTTCACTTCTGCCAATATGAATATTTCAGCATGCAGCTACACACCTAGGAAGTTTGACAAGCCATGGTGCAGACAACGCTACAAGAAATGTCCAATATCAGCTAATAGCCACTCTTCTTAGATTTCCAAAACAGATGTAACGTTTTCAAGTTTGGGATTATTTCAGTGCACCAGTTGTTTAAACAAAATGAAGCAAAAACAACAACAACAATGAAGCTGCGTCTCCTTAATTCTACATGAAGTTAAAAGAGAACTTATGCTCTAAGTCATGCAATATATAAAACTAATATCTAGTATTAAGACATAATTAGTAATAATCTTACTCGCTACATTTATAGCAATTCTCTCCATCCGGCTCTTCAGGTTTCACAAATAGTTCTAGAGCTCTGGTAACAGATGAAACTGCCTAGAGGAGTGAGAAAGAAGAGCGTAAAGTCACTGTAAATTCAAAATTCCAGAGATGCACTAGGAGTTTATAAGAGAATCTGACTAATACATACTTAAGCGATCTACTATGAGCACTGTGAAGAAGGAGGCAGAAAGAGCATGCTCAGCATTTACTTCACCTGGAAATCATTTTACTTTGAAACAAATCATTTTCCAGTAACGTAGACAGCATCTATAGTGTGCTTTGTCATCAATACTGGGAACAAATCCATCCGTCTAACAATTTGATGTATATAGAGGCAGAACAACAAAGAAGTATGACAGTATCATAATTTGTGCAGACATAAAATTCTTTCAGCTTAAACCCAATGCAAATTTGGAGACTCTTTACATGGCTTCCATCAGCGCATTTCTCTATATTTTTAAAGTTATAATAATAGGGAAAAAAAAGAAAAAAAGGCAAAAAGAAAAAAAAAAGTAGAAAAATAGCACGATTTTTTACATATTACATATTTTACATATGTATTTACTATATCTATTTATGAAATAGCTGAACGTAGTATGTTATTCAAATGAATTATTCAGGCGGGTTTTTTTAGGAAGACTGTGTTTCACTATAACATTACTAGCCTGTAAGCCTCATGTCATCATCTTCCACCTTGACTACTAAACCTCCTTTCTACCTACTATATTCTTTTCCAAGATACAGCTGTCCAAATTTAGTTTTCCTACTTGGTTGGACTGAATTTAATAAGCCATCTTGCAACTCTTCCTCTTGTTTGCCACTTAATCATCAAGTCAAATTACAATTATTTGCCTTTAACCTCTTTATTTCAGGCTTTCATTCCTAGGGGTCATTCAAAAATGGAAAAAGAAAAAAAAAGTCTATCAACTTTTCTTTTTAATCTCCAGCAGACTGTTCAGTCATCAAGCATTTAAAGACTGTTTTAAATAATCTCTATATTAATCTAAAAGGAAACCCATATACATGCTGCAGCCACTTACCTTTAATATACTCGCTGGATGCGATGGAGCTGTATTTCTTGCTTTCACCTGCACCGGAAGGCTTCCCTTTGTAAGGTTGTTTACTGCCCTCACTTCTGCATTGCTCTCATAAAGAGCCACCTGGAGGATGGGATTCTTCCTTCTTCTCACGGGTTTTCTTCTGGAAACGAGGATCTAAGTATTCCAAGAAGCCTTTCACTTTCCTCATGTTTCTCCTTTTTCTTCTTTTTGTTACGCTTGTGATTGGCATTGTCAAAGTGGAGCGCAGAGAAATACAAATCATAAAGTCTGAAAGAAACATGCAAGTTAAAGAGAGAAAAAAAGATGTGGCACTTGTTGCATATAGGAAACTTTATTTATTTTACCACAGGGGATGATTTGCCACATGTCAGCTATTTTGTGAGCTTTGTCTTTTCTGTTCAGCCTTGAGAAAAGGAGACTGTGAGGGGATCTTATCAATGTTTATAAACACCTAAGTGTGGGAGAGAAAGGGCTTGTTTGCAGCATGACAGCTGTGTCCACTGTACTCCGAGAGCACCTTCCCTTGGTGGAATGACCATCTTTTTGACTCTCCTCTCCAGTATGAGAATGTTCCCTCTTTCTTCCGTAATGCTCTTTGTCAGTTTTGTTAGTGTCGCGTATCTTTTTTTTTTTTAATCTTTTTTCATGTGCATGGTGTCGTCTTCCCATTTTTTTATCACCAAATTCTTCATTTGGTCTAGAGAATTGCCCTTCCACAACTTTATCCAGCATTGTAATAGACAAGCCATTAACAGGTACGTAGTTGTTAGATATGTCCTTCGTACCTTGGCATTTATGTGTAATAGCTAAGGATGACTGGAGGGACTCGCCGAGACGATCGACTCTGGAGTGGACCCGTTCTGCAGCGGAGCGGGGGGATCGAGGCGGGCAGGGCTTTTTTCCCGGCATCGAGGCCACTCGAGGCAGCCGAGGGAGCCGGCAGGCCCCGGCAGCCCTCGAGAGGGAGGCTGCCGAGCTGTGGGGGGAGCCGGCAGCGGCGGGCCGTTTACGTCGGCCATTTTGCGGCCACTCACCGAGGTGATCGGCTCGGGGCAGGGGCGTTGTGCAGCGGAGCCGGGGATTGAGGCGGGCAGGGCTACTTTTTTTTTTTTTTCCTTCCTTCTCTCCCGTGAAATCGCTTTTTCTGTAAAATCGATGAAAGATTTTTAGAACTCCAGTGTCAGGCTGTGAGAAACACTCTGTAGCCAATAACATAGGCTCAGGCGACGATCTGAGTCAGTGAAGTAGCATTTTTATCCGCGATTGCAATGGCGTGCGTCCCACAAGCAGGAGCGCACCTACTAGTTGCATAGTACAGTTTATCTACTTTATTTCTCGACGACCAGGACCCTCCCCTGTTTCCCCATTGAGTGGGTAATGCAGGTTCACAACCTATCCGATGCTTCACAGACAATCCATGGCTTTCAGTTGCCAGCCTGTTACTTTTCAAATTTCTTTTGACTTTTTTACTCTTTGAGGTGGTAATGTTTCTTCACTTACCTGACTTGACACTGTGATTTTCGCCTAATTGCACTGAGGAATCTGGTTGTCTGCATTTTACAAGGTTCTCTGTTAAGCTTTCTTACCACTGCAAGCATATCTCGATACCACATTCCTTCCCTCTTCCATCACTACAGTTTCGATAAGAGTATAATCTGAGTAGATTTCTGAGGTCCCAGGACGCTGCACAAAATAAAAACACATTTCTCACTTCTGCTGAGGGAGCTGAATATTAAGAGTAAAACCTTGTTAAGTAAAAAAAGAAAAAAAAAAAAACAGTACTACAGGAAAACTCTAAAAGATACTCCCTTTAGAAACCCATCCTGTGATTATTACACCTTCTTCAGCTCCCAGAGAAAGCGTTTTTCCCCTCTTGCTTCTGAAACCATTGCAGTAAAAATAAACAAATCTGTCTCCCTCCACATGCTGTTCTGAATAATAGCCAAAATACCCAAAACCACTCTATTTGATTTCCCGCCCATAGCTGAAAAAACAACAGTTGAAACATATTTTTCTACCTCTTTCCCAAGAATTTACATTCACATATCCTATGACTGAAAAGAAGGGGGGGGGGAGGAGGGGGGCTGGGGAGGAACAGTCAACGCTGAAAATGAAAAAAAAAGCAGCCCATTTCTCTATAATTCTTAAGCCTATACTAGTAGTGAAGAAAAACAAAAACAACAACAGCCAAAAACAGTAGAACAATAGCAGGAAGTTTACATGTTCTCCAGGTGTTAAATTGCAAAGCCTCCTCTGGAGGAGTAACAGCTGTGAATTCAGTGCGCTTAGGAGAAGTCAGATCTTTTAGGCGCAATAGTTTAAATGATCAGGTTACAGAGAAAACCCTTTCACTGCAAAATAGATTCAATAAAGTATGCCACAGCTACGAATGTTAATTCCAGTAAGAGCTGGAGATCTCCATTTCCCTTGAGAAGCACCCTAAATTAGCAACAGGACCTGACAAAGTATTTTCTTGTGTCTCAGTCAAATGTAAGTGGGAGAAAAAGTGATCTCCTCTCCTCGAGGAGACAAATGAGACCTCCCCCCGGCAGAAGCAGCCAACACCGCTGCAGTTGCCCCATCTTCTTCAGAGGGCTAAGCTGAAGCTGTCCCTCACTGCACTCCCCAACTCCTGTATGGCGGCTAGTTCCAGCAGTAGTTGTTGCCGGAGCACTAAATAGACAAAGCACTAAAAAAGTACAGCAGTCAGCATTTAAACTCCTTTTATACATTTAAGCCCAGAGTTATTGATCAGACAAAACACAAGATGCCAAATCTTGGAGCCAAAGGACAAAAGAAGAGAAAAAAGCCAGATACAGGGCAGGTGGGTGTTTTCTTTGTCACGTTACTTTAGGTAACTTAACACAACTGTTGTCATAGAAACATTATGCAGGGCACACTTACGGTTTGGCTTTATGGTGTTTTCCATGTACCAAAATATTACTTGAAGTATTTAGTAAAACATTAACCTTGCTCCTTTTTTAGTGTCACACAGCGTGGAAAGCTCCTGCTGAACTTCCAACCTGTTGCCTGCTTTTGGAAGCTTTTAACTGCAAAGGAGAAAGACTTCTGCATTCTTGTCGAGGCAGTTGAAGTCCCAAGTTACTTGTCTTCTCTGGATCACACCAACAGCATCTTCCCACCTACCACTTCAAGGAAGATCTGATTTCTTGACTATCCAACACTCTGAAAGCTGTCGAGTCACATGACGTATTGCATGTTAAATAACTCAAGTAAAACTCAAGTAAAAATCCATTTTAACTTTGCTGCATTTATGTACTAGATACATTTTACATGCTATATATTTACAGTGCAGCAAGTGCTTTTTGTCTTTAAAAAACAAAGATCAAACATTAGATATTTCTGAACAACACAGTTTGTATAAACCAGACAGATTACTCAAATGAACTGTATTTAATACAGGTTCCCCACTCATCTCCTGATGCAGGACTGTAATGGGTAAAGCCTTGTTTGTTCATTAAATATTGCTGATGGGAAGGTTTTCAATGGTTAACTGCTTATACCCCCAATATCCTGTTGAAGGAAAAAAACAAGTATAGGAATTTCCTGTTAAGTTAACAATTGCAGTAGAAACCAGCTCCAAAAAAGGGCAAAATGGCATTCCCCCTCGCATGAGAACACACATATCAGCAGCAAAGTCATGACCCCAACGCAGAGGAAGACGACGATCTTCATCCCCACGACCACCAGAGGACTGACGAAGACCCCCTAGCAACAGGCCTCGCAGTCGTAAGAAGACACCAGGATGTGCCACTAAACCCGGAACTACTAGGCTATAAATCAAGACTCTGGCAGGCTTAGGTGCGCGCCGTTGGTGGAGCAGGAGACTCCCCGGCCGCCCAGCGCTGTTTTACTTATCACTGCTTGCTGAATTGCTCAAATAAATAGAAATTCGATCTACCTTACCCACGATGTGTTGGGAATGATTTCTACCAAAACTAATTTATAACAGGACCAGTAAGTAAGAAGTGCGTCACAGTTTGATAGCATTTAATAATAAAAATAAAAATCACAGTATGAATTTGTTTGTAACTAGAAACTTTAGAGGAACAAAACAGACAACCGAGACTTAAGACAAGTGGCGCTGTATAAAACAATGTAATAAAAACATATGGGAGTGTATACAAATAGTCTGAGAGATACATTCAGAACTGCATATTCTGATCATTATTCCACAGCGCTGAAAACCAGAACGTTCTTCCGATCTTGAATAGAATTAAAATGTGAGGTAAATTAGTTCCTAGTGTCAGGTGTCACAAAAAAGATGAAGCTCTTGCAAAAATCCTGCTATGTGAGAGTTCGTGAAGTCTTAAACAAGTCTTGAAATTCGGTATACAGACTGTCATTTGCAACTTTTATAATTGTGTGGTTTTCCTAGTCATTCTTGTACCAGATGTCTAACTTGGATTAACATTACATGAATAACACACAGTCAACCTGAGTCTGTAATTAAGCAGCATTTGAGATGTTCTATTTCAGGGCATTGTTTTCTAGTGCCTGAGACCTACAACTCCCGGAATGCTCTGGGCAACCAATATGGCCTCCCGGAAGTCCAGTGCCTGACAACTACATCTCCCGGCATGCTCTGGGCAACCAATATGGCCTCCCAGAAGCCCAGTGACCGAGAACTACATCTCCCGGCATGTTCTGGGCGCCCAACATGGCCTCCCGGAAGCCCAGTGACCGAGAACTACATCTCCCAGCATGGTCTGGGCACCCAACATGGCCTCCCGGAAGCCCAGTGACCGAGAACTACATCTCCCAGCATGCTCTGGGCACCCAACATGGCCTCCCAGAAGTCTACTGCCCGAGAACTACATCTCCCAGCATGCTCTGGACACCCAACATGCCCTCTAGGAAGTCCTGTGCCAGGAACCACATCTCCCGACATTGGTTGCTCGTATTCGGCGCCCGAGGGCCAGCCGGGGCTCACCGGGGTGGGTCCTATGGGGCGCCCGGGGGCCCGCCGGGGGTCACCGGGGTGGGTGCTCCGGGGCGCCCAGGGGCCCGCCGCTGGTCACCGGGGTGGGTGCTCCAGGACGCCCAGGGGCTCGCCGGGGGTCACCGGGGTGGGTGCTCCGGGGCGCCCGGGGGCCTGCCGGCAGTCACCGGGGGGGTTCTCCGGGGCGCCGAGGGCCCCGCCGGTGGTCACCGGGGTGGTCCTCCAGGGCACCCGGGGGCCCGGCGGGGGCCCTGGGCGTCGGTCCTCCAGGGCCCCTGGGGTTCCGCCAGGGGCACCGGGGTGAGTCCTCCGGGTCGCCCGGGGGCCCACCGGGGGTCACTGGGATAGGTCCTCTGGAGCACCCACCGGGGATCACTGGGGTGGGTCCTCCGGTCCCCCTGGAGGACCCACCCCGGTGACACCCGACAGGCCCCTGGGCGCCCCGGACAACCCAACCTGGTGACCCCCGGTGGGCCCCCGGGCACCCCGGAAGACCCACCCCGGTGACCCCAGAGGGCCCCTCAGGACCCACCCCGGCGGCCCCCAGCCGGCCCCTGGGCGCCCCGCAGGACCCACCCCAGGGGCCCCCGGCGGGTACCTGGGTGCCCAGCAGGAAACACCCGGAGACCCCCAGAGTGCCTCTGTGTGCCCCAGAGGACCCACCCCGGTGAACCCTGGCGAGCCCCCGGATGCCCCAGAGGACCCACCCCTGTGACCCCCAGCAGGCCCCCAGGTGCCCCGCAGGACCCACCCCAGTGACCCCCTTTGGGTCCCCGGACGCCCCGGCGGACCGCCCCCAGTGAACCCCGATGGGCCCACCAGCGCCATGGAGGATCACCCCCCGTTCCCCCCTGAAGGACTGCCCCTGGTGACCCCCGGCGGGCCCCCGGGTAGCCCGAAGTACCCCCCTGGTGAAACCCAGCGGGCCCCCGGGCGACCTGCATAACCCGCCCCGGTAGCCCCCCGCGGGCCCCCAGGCGGCCCGGAGGACACCCCCGTTTGACGCCCGGCAGGCCCCTGGGTGCAACGTAGTTCCACCCCTGGTGACCGCCAGCAGGTCCCCGAGCGCACCAGAGGACCGCCCCCGGTGACCCGCAGCAGGTGCCTCGGCGCAACGTAGTACCGCCCCTTGTGACCGCCAGCGGGTCCCAGGGCATCCCAGAGGACCACCCAAGGTGACCCCCTGCAGGCCCCCGGAAGCGCCGGAGTACCACCCCCATTACCCCCGTTTTGTCCCCGGGCGCCCCAGAGGACGCCCCCGGTGATCCCCGGTGGGCCCTTGGGGCGCCCCGTAGGACCCCCCCCGGTGACCTCCGGCCGGCCACGCAGCACCCCGGAGGACCCCCCCCAATGACCCTCGGCGGGCCCCCAGGTGGCCCGGAGAACACCCCCCGGTGACCCCTGGCGGGCTCCCGGGTGCCCTGGAGGACCCACCCCAGTGACCCTTGGAGGGCTCGCGGGCGCCCCAAAGGACCCACCCCAGTGATCCCTGGGCGCCTTGGAGCACCCACCCCAGTGACGCGCGGCAGGCCCCCGGTCGAAACGTAGTACCGCCCCCGGTGACTGCCGGTGGGTCCCCGGGTGCCCCAGAGCATTGCCCCCGGTGCCCCCCTGCAGGCCCCCCTGCACCCCGGAGGACACGCCCCGGAGGGGCGCCCCGGAGGACCCGCCCCAGAGGACCCCCCCCAGGGGGCCCCAGTCCGCTTCAGAGGACCGCCCCGGGTGGGCCCAGGGGCACCCCGGAGGACCTCCTCCTGTGACCCCTGGGCGCCTCGGAGGACCTCCCCCAGTCACCCCCAGCTCTCCCCCGGGCGCCCTGGAGGACCGCCCCCTGTGACTGCTGGAGGGCCCCCGGGGCGCCCCGGAGCACCACCACCAGTGACAGCCAGCGGGCCCCCACATGCCCCAGACAACCGGCCCCGGTTACTGCCTGCAGGCCCCCGGGCACCCCAGAGGACCGCCCCCGGTGACCTCTAGCGGGCCCCCGAGCGTCTCAAGGACCCATCCCTTGACCACTGGCAGGTCCCAGGGTGCCCTGGGGTACACCCCCCTGGATGGTGTTTCTTCTGAATAGGATAATTTCATTTCCCTTTTGAAGACTTACAAGGATGCAGTAACAAAAGCAAAGGCCTAAAACAGTACCTGAGGCATAGGCTACTTTTCAGCCTGCAGCAGACTATAGGTATGATATTATCATTTCAGATAAGTGTGATCTACGTAATGTGAAGTGTTGTCTTTCTACCTTGTCAGCTGCTGGCAGACCTAGAGAAAGAAAAAAAAAAAGTTGTTAAAATTAAAGAGTAAGGTCTTTTTAGGACATTTCACCCAATATGTAATATTGAGTAGTAACCAGACAACAAATGAAAGGGAAGATGAAACAGTAGAAGGTACTTGCATGGCCTTAATTTACATGGCAATTGACAACAACCACAATCTGCAATGATTTATAAGTGCCTTACACCATTCACCCTTGAGACAGAAAAATGGGATTCCCATATTATGTAAGGGGAGTGCAATCCCTCTCAAAACACGAGTGTCTGGGCTACGCGACTGAGTACTGAAAATCTTAAGACTAGGCAGCACCGAAGTCAACTGAGAAGGGAGGATGAGTCTCTCTGGATGTTCACGTAACAGAAAGGAAACTCAGATTTTAGTCCTAAGCAACTATTTTTAGAGACAGGCTGGGAAGTGGTTCTTTTCAAGCCAGGGACCATTTCAGCATCCTCAACGCTGAAAAAAACAGTTGACAGCTCTGTCGAATCGTGTTCCTGGCGGAAAAATTCTGGGGACCAGATCTGGGGACCAGATCTGGGGACCAAGGTGTCCAGGGGCTCAATGGGAGTCAGCGCACGGGGTCCATCGAAGGGTCTGTGGCCTCAGCAGGAGTCCATGCATGGTTCCTCCATGGGTTCCGGGGTCTTGGAGGGATTCAGAACCCAGGGTCTGCCACTGGGTGTGGGGGCTCGGCAGGAGTCGGCCACTGGGGTCCGCAGCGGGGTACGGGGGCTTGGCAGGAGTCAGTGCGTGGGGTCTGCCAAGGGGTCCAGGCACTCGGTGGGATTCGGCACCTAGGGTCCTTCACAGGGTCCAGGGCCTCGGCTGGAGTTGGCGCCCAGGGTCCGCTGCTGACTCCAAAGGCTCGGCAGGAGTTGAAGCCTGGGGTCCACCACGGGGTCCGAGGCCTTGGCAGGAGTCGGCGCCCTGGGTCCACAGCACAGCCCAGGGGCTTGGCGGAGAGTCAGTGCACAGGGTCCACAGAAGGCTTCAGGGCCTCGGCAGGAGTCAGCACCTGGAGTCCGCCATAGGGTTCGGGGCTCAGCGGGAATCCGCACCTGGAGTCCACCACAGGGTGCGGGGCCTCGGTAGGAGTCTGCACACCAGGTCTGCCAAGGGGTCCAAGGGGTTCTTCAGGAGTAGGCGCCCGGGGTCCTTAATTAGGACCCTAAAACACACGTACGGCGCCACTTTCTCCCATCAAAAAGTGCTCCCAACAAAAGTCTTTGGGTATACCTGAACTCCCTTGGGGAGCTGTAGTGGGTTTCCGTGGCAAGGTTTTGGTAGCAGGGGGCCATAGAGGTAGTTTCTGTGAGAAGAATCCAGAAGCTGCCCCATGTTAGGTAAGGGCCCCACTGCTGACCAGAGCCAAGCCAATAAGTGATGTTGTTTGCGCCTCTGTGAGAGCAGATTTAAGATAGGAAAAAAAAAAAAAAACGCTGTGCCACACGGCAGCTGGGAGAGTGAAAGGAGTGAGAAATAGCCTTGCAGGCGCCAAGGTCAGTGAAGAAGGAGGGGGAGAGATGCTCCAGGTGCCAGAGCAGAAGTCCCCTGCGGCCTGTGGTGAAGACCATGGTGAAGCAGTCTGTCCCCTGCAGCCCATGAAGTACCACGGTGGAGCAGGGTTCCATGCTGCAGCCCGTGGTGGAGACCACGGTGGAGCTGGTGGACCTGCACTGATGGAAGCTGCGGCCTGTGGAAGATCCCTACCGGAGCAGATTCCAGACCAGACCTATAGCCCGTGGAGAGTAGACCACGCATGTGTTTCTTAGGGTCCTAACTAGGGTTCGTCTTAGTGTTCCCGTTAGGATTACGTTTAGGGTTGTTTGGAAAGAGAGAAGGTGCAGAGTCCTGTTGCATGTGGGGTTGTGTAAAGGCTCCCCAAGGGAGTTCAGGTGTACCCAAAGGCTTCAGTTGGTAGCACTTTTTGATGGGAGAAACTGGCGCCGTACATGTTTTTTAGGGTCTAATTAGGGTTAGGTTTAGGGTTGTTTGGAAAGAGAGAAGGCGCAGAGTACTGTTGTGTGTGCGGTTGCGTAAATGCTCCCCAAGGGAGTTCAGGCATACCAAAAGCTTCCATTGGGGGAAAATTTTTGATGGGAGAAAGTGGCACCGTAGGTGTTTTTTAGGGTCCTAATTAGGGTTCGGCTTAGTGTTCCAATTAGGGTTGTTTGGAAAGAGAGAAGGTGCAGAGTCCCATTGGGTGTGGGGTTCCGTAAAGGTTCCCCAAGGGAGTTCACGTGTACCCAAAGGCTTCCCTTGGCAGCACTTTTTGATGGTTGCAAGTGGCGCCGTACGTGTTTTTTAGGGTCCTAATTACAGTTAGGTTTAGGGTTACGTTTAGGGTTGTTTGGAAAGAGTGAAGGCGCAGAGTCCTGTTGTGTGTGCGGTGGCATAAAGGCTCCCCAAGGGAGTTCAGGTGTACCCAAAAGCTTCCGCTGAGAGCACTTTTTGATGGCAGAAAAGTGGCACCGTACACGTTTTTTAGGGTCTAACTAGGGTTCAGCTTATTGTTCCGGTTAGGGTTATGTTTAGGGTTGTTTGGAAAGAGAGAAGGCGCAGAGTCCTGTTGCATGTGGGGCTTTGTAAAGCCTCCGCAAGGGAGTTCAGGTGTACCCAAAGTCTTTTGCTTTCCTTTGGCCATCTCAGAATTTGTCTATTGCTGCCATATATAGCTTATTGTAGGATAGTTGTGCTGAGTCAGCCTCTGGAGTTACCCCTTTCTCCCTATTGCCTATAGGCCACTACAATGACCTTGCAAATTTAGCCTACATGTGTAATTCCAAGATGGTTAAGATTCGGGGAGAGAGATCCTGAGCAGGGAGTAAATTCTGAGTCAATTAATCTGCTGCAGAGGCATTTTACATTGAAATTTAGTTCCCTTGGAGATTTACTGATGTGACTAACATGTTTCTAAGGCTATTTATACAGATCACTTATTCTCATTACCAGTCTTTTTTTTCTTTTTTTTTTTTTTTAAGTTGGTTAAAACTTGGTCACACACATGGTGCCCATATTTAAATTTTCAATGTTGAGTGACTGCCTTGGTCTAATGGTTTTTGATAAGACATTGCTAAAGTGACTCAGGTGCTTGATATAATAAATTTACCTAAAATTCATTGTTTTCATTATAGATATATACAATTCATTTTTAGTTTACTGTGGAAAAAAAATGCCTAAAATTAGTCATACTTGAAAAGCTATATTAAAAAAATAATATTGCAAAACTGACATTGCGTTTAGACCTAGGTGCCTAGGGGTCTACTTGCCCTGTGTAAAAGAATATTTTCCATTTATCGTGTAATAAATGACTACATTGCAATGCTCAAACAGAAAGAGTTGATAGCTGTTAAATTCTTTAAATAAATTCTAAGAAATATTCCTTAAAATAGGTTCTTGTGGGTGTAATATTTTCTAAGAGGCTATATTTGATATTTAGAACAAAGTTCACAATGGTAGAATTATTAATAATTAATCTTTATTGATTTGACTGCAGGATGACAAATTAATAACAAAACAAAAGAAATGAGGAAATATAATTTTTGGAGGTTTTAAGAATGAAAAAAATGTTGAAATTGAATATATTATGCAAGAATAATGACTGTCCTTCGTCTGATGTAAGGAGTTAGCCAGATTTGGGAAAATGTAGGTTGGAGGAGGATGGGGGGACACTGAGAACAGAATCAAGTTTATTTTCATGCAGTGTTGTTTGCTTACAATAACAGTAAGAAACAATGTCTTTACACTCAAGCCCAGTGAGTCTTTAGCTCCAATGCTCTCACACTTTGGTTTCCTCAAAGCAATGTTCTGAGCACTTATTAGCAATATTGTTCAATTTCTACCAGTGATTTATCTTTTCTTTCCATTCCAGATACAAAATCTTATTCTTACAGCTCATATTTGACATTAACTTTTATCTAAAAACTGATAATTTTCCATTTTGGCTGTTACATGATTGAATAAAAAGAATAAGCAACCAATCTAAAATGAACTTTAACTGAAATGTAGTGGCTTTCCTGCTTCAAATCTGTTCTTAAAACTCAGCTCTTCAGCTAGCTAGCACTCCCTTCTTAATCTCCATTCTTATGCTACTCAGTGAAACTGACTGCTTTTGATCATACTGAATTGTTAAGCAAAAGGTCAAGTAAACAAAGACTCAAACATCCTCAGAAGTTAACCTAAGGTGACAAGTTGAGTGATCAAAGTACTAAACTTCTGTGTGCTAAAAAAAGGAGGGAATGGTCGATCACTTTCTTTCTCTTTGACTTATCACTTCATTTTCTTACCTCAGGGTATGATTCATTTACCCGTGTTGTGTAAAAGATTCGTGCATGGTGTAAGGCCAGATATTTAGCTAAATCTTTTGTCAGTGGAGATAGAGTGAGAAAGGCATCACCACAGAGTGACATCCAGTCCTGACAGGTGAAATCATCTCTCTTTCTCTTTTTATTAACTGTAGAGGGAACTTAAAACTAAAATTTAGACTCCATATTTAATTTTTAGATTAATAAAATTAGGTGAAATGAATCTCATCCATAGTGTTGAGGTTAATTGTTTGGAGATAATTCTAATTCTTTTGAGTTGAGAACCTTATTTTCTTATCTGTGGTGCATCATAATTGCAACGATGGCAAACACCTCAGAACAGTCTATGCAGTAATTTGCACTTTGCTTAGTATTGCTTCATTCAGGAACCTCAGTCACTTTAAAGTGAAGAACAGATATGTAATGCACATGTGGGAGACCAGATCTTCACTTGGGTAGCAGTGTAGTTTACAACTCTTATGACAGAAAAGATTTCAGGACAGAGAAGGGTACATATTTTTGCTTAAGGGTTAGTCTCTTTTTAATTGAATATTCACGGATTCTTACGGAATCATACAAAGCAAAAAATAATACATATTTAACAGCAATCTATGTCTTCTAGCATAAACCATCTAATTACAAACACTTTAGAAAAATGACAGTTCACACATTTTTACGTGTAGGTTTGGGTTAAAAGGGCCCACTACAAAGGAAAGAAAACTGAGATAGATTATCTTATATTGCCATGGTGACTTTTTAAAATTCACTTTATCAGTAGCATGCTGTATTTTTGACTGTCAGTAAATATGGAATTACAAAAGAGAAAACGTGCTTTTGTTTTACAGCAATTTTGCCTGTATTTTTCATCTGCTGCCAGGCCAATCTGAGTTAAATGCCACCAGCATTTTATTAACTCTTTCCTTTTTTAATTCCTAGATATGTAAAATAAAGGATGTGTTGCTTTTAAAACCTTTACCACTTAGGTTTTCTCATACACATGTATATATATCTGTAAGCAAATAATCTTTGGAAAAAGTAGATGGAAAAATTGCAATGAGGTATACTCTATCCACTCACATTTCCACAGTACTGTACATAAGAAATTATATTAATTATCCAACTTGAATATAGAGAGCAGCATCTCAGTTTTATTTCCTATGACTTCCTTGTGAATCAAAATGAAAATTATTGGTCAGTTCCAAAACTTGGTGATTCCTAAATATGCCAAAACAAAGTGGTTTGACTGTATAAATTAGATGGTTGCTGCATAATACATTGAAAACTGCTCACATTTCAGAAGGCTAGACTGACCCCTGTTACTACCTTAAAGAGATGGGAAGGTATTTCCTAGTCTGTTATTAATATAGGAAGGAATCTGATTTTTCTTTCTGTAGGTTGATGCTGGGAGGATGTTGAAATTGTTATTAATTAGACTATGAATAAGAATACAACGATTTTTGTGAATATGCCATCATAGGGATAAAATCAATTTTTCTGCAGCTAAAATGTTGCTATACATGGATTCACCATTAGAACTAAGTAAATCTCATGAAAGGTAAAGTCCAAGACAAGAAAAATGTTGTTGATAATACCTGCTGTTTGATATAATACAGCGCATTCATTAGTCAAAATATTTATCCTTCAGAGATGTTTTTATGAGACAGAAACAACGCCTGGTCTACATTTGGAACATTGACTAGTATAGCAATGTTGTAATTTATTTCATTTTATTTTTTAGACACATGAATATATACTGGCAAAAGTCCTAATGTAAATGCACTTGTAAATGCACTTTCACTAGCAAAATTTTTTGCTGGTACAGCATATTTTCTTTGAAGAACTTTTATAAAATGCATGTGATTTTGTTTGAAGCCCATGCTAGTCTATCAGCCTCGAACTTAGATATCTTGCTGCATGATCAGTAAAGGGACACTGCCAACATGATCACTGTGTTTCTTTCAAAGAATTTGCAGCTACTTTGGTTTCAAGTAGCATCTAAAATCACTGTCTGAAATAAGTTAATGATGCTTTTCTTTGTTGCTATAAAAACACACTTTTTACTTTTAGCTATATTTTATCCATTATGGGTTCAAAGTTCTTTTCTATGTTGAAAAAACTTATAGACATCCATCCAGGAATAAAAATAATTACACAATCATAAATGTTTGTTAAAAATTAAAACTTAGTGCATACTATTTAGACTGCTCTATCAGAAAGTGCACTTTTTGAAAAATTGTTTCAAAGAAGTTACAAATTGACTTTTGTATTCAAACTCTTACCTTTGTATCTTATAATGAAATTGGTGATATGTACATTTTCACAAGTGAACTATTAACCTTGGCCTGGAGGAATTACTTGAAAAAATAGGAAGTTACATCTCCAGGTCTTATTATTCTGTAGTTTGTTTGTTTGTTTGCTTGTTAAAATGTAGACACAGTGTCTTTTCTTTGGAAAATAATAATAAAAAAGGGAAAAAAAAAAACATTCTTCTGGTATGGTTACTGCTCAGGATCAAGAAGTAGTCTGTTTCTTCAGGTCCCAATGCTAAATCTAATCTGGGTTTCTTATTCTCCATGTCCATGTGTTCCATAACAGCAGTATTTTCTATTATGTTGTGAACATTTTCCACTGAAGTGTTCAGAAACTACACATGCAAAAAAAGATTTTGAGTTGTACTTTGAAACACTATTGAATGTCCTACTAATTTTGTTCACTATATAATTGTAGATACCCTTTTCAGTGCCCAATTGCATTGCATTCCTTTTTGGAAAGCACAGCAATTACATTTTGTCTAAATGCATAAAAACTGTCTCAAAAGGAAAATCTAGCTTTAAGTATTACCAATGGGAGATAGTGAATTCACATACTATGTACTACAAAGAGATCTGTGATTATTTATAGTCTGAGCTAAAATTAATTTGATCAGAAGAGGCCTTTCTTCATTTCAGTGGGTTTGTTGAGTCCATCTGACAGACTGTGTGAAAAAGGCTGCCCAGCTTTGCAGATCAAGTTAACGTATGAAGATTTCAAAATTTCTGACTCCTACTTCTGTTTTGAAATGTATGTCTGCTGTCTGGAAGGCTTACTACAGAATGTTTTTTGATGGGCATAAAACATAAACTCCCAAAGTGCTGTTTTTTCCTTACAGCATGGAACTCGTGTTGCCAATAACGGGCTCATAATAAAATTTCTAGAAAGCCTTGTCAGTTGATGCTTGTTTGGTGCTTATTATAAACATGCCAGTGAAACAGAATATCGAGTTTTCATCTTCAGCACCAAGGGTTAATGTTATGGGTGCAGTTCTCTCTTTTTCATGTAAAGGCCTGTTTGGTAAATACGTCTATGACCGAAGAATATGGGAAAAAACATACATTAAATGAGAAGTAAAGTTAGCAAATATATTTGGTGCTTTTTTGTAGCATTCAGGAAAATAAAGATCTCATCTGCAACACTATTATGCACTGAGAAGAAAAAAGAGAATTTTTATGAATACAGAGAAGACATCACTATGTTGAAGAAAATCTTGCTTTTCCAGAATTGTCCTCTGAGGGATTTCACAGCAGAGTGAAGTTAATTTTAAATAGCCATGGTTTGAGGTTGCCAGCCTGAAATATTCTTTAAGTGGTGATATCTGCAGATAATTCTTCATCTTCATTTGTCTGCAAGGGGTAGATGTGACAGTTTATGTATGCTGGCTTTGATGAAATCGGGAGTTTCCAAATGATTTTGCCAGTTAGTTGTTTCCTAAATTTTCTTCTCTCTTTGGTCAAAGAATCCTCATGGGTCCAAACAACAAGTTTCAGAGTCCCAATATCACATCTGTGTCTCTTGGATAACTGAGAAGCTGAACCCAGATACAATGTCCTGCAGCATACTCCACCCAGGTTTTTCCCAGGCATGTATATTAATAGATGAGACCCTCATTACCCAGGGACAGAAAGTGGGAAATTTCAGATGTTTAGCAGCTTGTCTCTGCAATAGGAGGTATTAATAGTGAATGATTGTCCAATGTCATGAAATCAATATAAAGACAAGGCATGAAAGACTTTCCTGTCCATAAGGCTCCTTCTTAAAACCAGACCTTTTAGCGTGTGTGCATTGACTTTAGAAGATGCTCATAAAAAGGTTCTGTCATACCACATGGGACCCTTTTTAAAATTACCAGTGCCTTGCAAACTGAGACAGAACAAATAAGAAAAATCATGGCATTTACGCATAGGAAAGGTTCACTATGAGTTAATCAGAGGAACTGGCAATAGATTAACTGAGGAGGTCAAGGCTGGAAGAAATGTGTAGACCAGGGCACTTGGGATTTATGGGAGAAACATACAGTGAATAGAGGAAGGAAGAAAATGTACTTTTTTCATTTCCTGCATTAGTTATTTCCTGGGGCAATGGCTATTGTAACACCTGTGTAGAGGAAACTGGGTGTACAGTTTAAAGAAATATGTCTCAGTGCTGGCCAGCAGCAAGTTAGGGGAAGGGTTTATAATTTAAACAAAAAATGTTTCTCTTTCATGCTGATAACTAATGGGCTACAGGATGCCCTTAAATTACTGACAGGAAATATGCTACCTATTTGCACTACTTAGAGCTCTCCACAGACTATTGTTCAACACGTTGGAACCTGACCTGAAAAGTGCTATTCTCTGCTTTGTTTATTTGTTCTTTCTTCTTGCTGTTTAAAGTAAAATGTTTCCAAAATTTTGAAGAACTTGGCATCTTGGAGCTGGGGGAGGCACGGTCCATGATCTTACAGAACTCAGAATAAGATGATGACAAGGTCTTATACCAAAAGGTCATTTACATGGGTGACTGCCAGACTGCATCATTCTTCTACTCCATTTGTTCAACTCTCCTTCGATTCATGACATACTGTGAAGGAACAGAAATACAGAGTTATTTTTAGAAAGCAAATTGCAGTAAATATTTTCTTATCTCCATAATATCTAAAAATATGAGTATGTTTGGATGTAATCCTCTACCAAGTACTATCAGGGCCAAAGATATAGTCATTCGTACCTTTAATGGGCACTCATCTTCTCTAAGGACTTTTCCTGAGCGTATAGGACAATGAAGAAGTTACTGGAGGGTAATGGAAGGCAGCTCTGCAGTAACTTCCCATGCACACACGTTTACCATGTAGCAAATGCCAGGTAATTTACTCCTTGTATTGAGGGGCAACTTTCTTCAAGTGACTGCATAGTAGCTGCAGTTCTGACAAGTCAGTGCTTTGGGGCAAGATGCGGTCTGTGGTTGTGGTTGCAACTGCAACCACATTGCAGTGGGGGTGAAGGTGTTAACAGCTTCCCAATTTGTACAACTCTGCAAAATGGATGATGCCTCTGTTGTGTTTGGTGAATGGCACTGGGCTAAAGAGGTCTTGTGTTTAGCTCAGATTTGCCTTTCCTGTTAATCCATTACATATGCAATGGATTCCATCCCGTAGCAGAGAAAAGACAAACAAAAGAGTGAGGTACTAGTCAAACCTGGTTTCTTGATCCTCTGCAGGGGGCACAGTCCTGCTTGGAAGAGAACCATCAAAACAGTAAGTGAATCTCCACCACAAATTTATCATCCTGTCTTTTGGCCCTGAGGTCCCATGTCGTTCTTTGGAACAATTCAGATTGCTCAAATGGACCTTGGCAAATTTGATCAAAACTCCTGCTGCTCTGTGAAGAGAACAGCAGAAATATCCACTGTTCCCTCTCAGGAGCTAGTTAGATAGAATAAAGAAGACAGGCTATGTCAGAAGCAGAGCCGAAATCAAGCCAAATTATCCCGGCAAGGGATTTTGACAGTGTCTTCCAAACCTTCCTAGCATTCTCCTTCCCATCTAATGTTACAGCTTGTGTCTTGCATTTATGTACACCCAAGATGTGCTTGACAGCAGTATTTGGCTCTCTGCATTGCTCTGGTGTGCAAATGCAAAAACTGAATGTCAGGAAAATGTTCTACAGTGCCGCTGGCTCTGTTCCATGACCCAGTGGGTCTGCCAGTTTTATGGAGTTTAAAAGCAGAGTCAGGAATCCATTCACATAAATAAAGGTCAATAACTAAGTTACAAAACAAGAGTAGGGCTCACTGTGATCACAAAAGTGATGGCACAGTGAGATCTTAGGGAAAAGAGAGAGTTTATCAATTCCCAAGCACTTCAGAAATACCCTGTTGGGTACAAACATCTCCTGAGAGTGGTGAGCCTGGCTCTCCAGAAGGTGCTGCCAAGCAGTAGGACCATTCTTGTGACAAAAGACTGTTCCAGGTATTTTGTAAGTGAAGGATATGAAATAAATCCTTAGGATATGAAATATATCCTAATATGTTTCATATAAAATATGAAAGAATAGTTACCTTTCCTTTTCAGCCATGTCTTGTTTGTCTTCTGCCCTGCAAACACAAATTACATTTGAAGTCTATCATCTAGGGTTTAGCAGTGTCAAAGAGTGGAGTATCTAAGGCCTTTGTAGGGAGATAGCTGGAACTCAGAATTTCACATCTGATCAGAAATGTCTGTATTAGCTTCTTCACAGAATCATCTAAGTTGGAAGAGACCTCCAAGGTCACCGAGTCCAACCTCTGACCTAACACTAACAAGTTCTCCACTAAACCATATCACTAAGCTCTACGTCTAAACATCTTTTAAAGACCTCCAGGGATGGTGACTCAACCACTTCCCTGGGCAGCCCATCCCAATGCCTAACAACCCTTTTGGTAAAGAAGTTCTTCCTAATATCCAACCTAAACCTCCCCTGGCGCAACTTTAGCCCATTCCCCCTCGCTCTGTCACCAGGCATGTGGGAGAATAGACCAACCCCCACCTCGCTACAGCCTCCTTTAAGGTACCTATACAGAGCTATAAGGTCGCCCCTGAGCCTCCTCTTCTCCAGGCTGAACAATCCCAGCTCCCTCAGCCGCTCCTCGTAAGACTTGTTCTCCAGACCCCTCACCAGCTTTGTTGCCCTTCTCTGGACTCTCTCGAGCACCTTCATGTCCTTCTTGTAGTGAGGGGCCCAAAACTGAACACAGTACTTGAGGTGCGGCCTCACCAGAGCCAAGTACAGGGGGACAATCACCTCCCTAGACCTGCTGGCCACACTGCTTCTTATGCAGGCCAAGATGCTGTTGGCCTTCTTGGCCACCTGAGCACACTTCTGGCTCACATTCAGCCGACTGTCAACCAATACTCCCAGGTCCTTCTCTGCCAGGCAGCTTTCCAAGCACTCATCTCCCAGCCCGTAGCGCTGCTTGGGGTTGTTGTGCCCCAGGTGCAGGACCTGGCACTTGGCCTTGTTGAACTTCATACAGTTGGCCTCAGCCCATTGGTCCAGCCTATCCAGATCCTCCTGCAGAGCCTTCCTACCCATGAGCAGATTGACACATGCACCTAACTCAGTGTCATCTGCAAACTTACTGAGGGTGCACTCGATCCCCTCATCCAGATCATCGATAAAGATATTAAAGAGGACCGGCCCCAGTACTGAGCCCTGGGGGACTCCACTAGTGACTGACCTCCAACTGGATTTAGCTCCATTAACCACAACTCTTTGGGCCCGGCTATCCAGCCAGTTTTTAACCCAACGAAGTATACACCAGTCCAAGCCATGAGCAGACAGTTTCTTGAGGAGAATGCTGTGGGAAACGGTGTCAAAAGCCTCACTGAAATCAAGGTAGACCACATCCACAGCCTTTCCCTCATCCACTGAGTGCGTCACTTTGTCATAGAAGGAGATCAGATTCGTCAAGCAGGACCTGCCTTTCATAAACCCATGCTGACTGGGCTTGATTGCCTGGTTGCCCTGCAAGTGCAACGTGATGACATTCAAGATAATCTGCTCCATGAGATCCCCTGGCACTGAAGTCGAACTAACAGGCCTATAGTTTCCTCGGTCTACCCTCTGGCCCTTCTTGTAGATGGGCGTCACGTTTGCTAGCTGCCAGTCAACTGGGACCTCCCCTGATAGCCAGGACTGCTGATAAATGATGGAAAGTGGCTTGGCCAGCTCCTCCGCCAGTTCTCTCAGTACCCTCGGGTGGATCCCATCCGGCCCCATTGACTTGCGTACATCCAAGTGTTGTAGCAGGTCTCAACCATTTCCTCATGGATTACGAGGGCCACATTCTGTTCTCCATCCCCTTCCACCAGCTCAGGGTACTGAGTATCCAGAGAACAACTGGTCTTGCTGCTAAAGACTGAGGCAAAGGCATTAAGCACCTCAGCCTTTTCCTCATCTCTTGTAACTAAGTTTCCCCCCGCATCCAGTAAACGATGGAGATTCTCCTTAGTCCTCCTTTTTGTGTTGATGTATTTATAAAAACATTTTTTGTTATCTTTAATGGCGGTAGCCAGATTGAGCTCCAGATGAGCTTTGGCCTTTCTAATTTTGTCCCTGCATGGCCTCGCAACATCCTTATAGTCCTCCTGAGTGGCCCGCCCTCTTTTCCAAAGATCATAAACCCTCTTTTTTTTCTATGCTCTAGCCACAACTCTCTGTTCAGCCAGGCCTGTCTTCTTCTGTGCCGGCTTGTCTTTGGGCACGTGGGGACAGACCGTTACTGAGCCATTAAGATTTCCTTCTTGAAGAATGCCCAGCCTTATCATAGAATCATAGAATATCCCAAGTTGGAAGGGACCCATAAGGTCCATCAAGTTCAACTCCTGGCACCGCACAGGTCTACCCCAAAATTTTAGACCATGTGACTAAGAGCACAGTCCAATCACTTCTTAAATTCAGACAGGCTTGGTGCAGTGACTACTTCACTGGGGAGCTTGTTCCAGTGGGCGATCACCCTCTCAGTGAAGAACCTCTTCCTGATGTCCAGCCTAAACTTCCCCTGCCTCAGCTTAACACTGTTCCCGTGGGTCCTGTCACTGGTGATTACGGAGAATAGGTCACCTGCCCCCCCACTCCCCCTCATGAGGAAGTTGTAGACCGCAATGAGGTCTCCCCTCAGCCTCCTCTTTTCCAGGCTGAACAGGTCAAGTAACCTCAGCCGCTCCTCATATGTTTTCCCCTCTAGGCCCTTCACCATCTTAGTCGCCCTCCTCTGGACACTCTCCAACAGTTTAATGTCCTTTTTGTACTATGGTGCCCAGAACTGCACACAGTACTCGAGGTGAGGCCGCACCAGCGCAGAGTAGAGCAGGACAATCACTTCCGTCGACCAACTAGCAATGCCATGCTTGATGCATCCCAGGATACAGTTGGCCCTCCTGGCTGCCAGGGCACACTGCACACTGCTGGCTCATATTCAACTTGCTGTCAACCACAGCCCCCAGATCGGAGCCTTCCTGGATTCCTCTGCCCTTCAGAACTGCCTTGTCCCTGTAATATGCAGCCTTAATAACTATAACCCTCTTGGTATGCTTCTGTTGGTCCCATAAGGTGGTAGCTGACTAATTTGGGCTGGGTGACTTGTTTTTCAGCAGCTAATGCTGAACTGAATGGAATCCCCCAAACTGGCATCTCACATTCAGTTCACCAGCTTAAGGAGGTGTTATTATAGCACATGACTATTGTGCTAACCCAGCCGGTCCTTCCTCTGCCCATGACTCCTTTTTGCTCTTAGCAGTGCTGACTGATTGCTTATGGCTAGCACTTCTAACTTAAATCACTGGTGATGGAATGGCTCTAGAAAATGAAACAAAACAAACTGTAAACTAATGGGCCTCTTTATGCCACTCTAGCTGAATGAAGTGGCTTTTAAAATGAGCACTAGCTCTCACTCTAAGGTCAGGTTGCATGGTCACATGGGGAAAATATGCCATCTTTATACATGGGCTGATATCTGATTATCTTTGCTATCACATACAGTGCAAGGACCTGCTGGTCAAACTGAATGGCAAGAATAAAATGCATGGTCAGTGGAAGCAGGGACAAGTTGTCTGGGAAGAGTAAGGATGCCACCCGGATGTGCAGGGGTGGGATTAGCAAAGCCAAGGCACAGTTGAAGCTGAATTTGGCAAAGGATGCAAAGAATAATAAGAAGGGATTCTACAGGTACATTCATCAGAAAAGGAAGACTAAAGAGAGTGAACCACCATTGATGGTGGTCACAACTGGTGACAACAGGAGTGGAGGAGGCTGAGGTACTCAACAATTTTTTTGCCTCTATCTTCATTGGCAGTCACTCTTCCAACATCTCCCAAGTCTCTGAACCTCAAGGCAGGGACTGGGGAAGCAAAGTCCCTCACAATGTCAGTGAAGATTGGGTTTGACACCACTTGATGAACCTGAGCATACAGAATTCTATGGGATCCAGTGAGATGCAGCCCAGGGTCCTGAGGGATCTGGATGATGTAGTTACCAAACCACTTTTTGTCATAACTGAAAAGTCATGGCAGTCAAGTGAAGTCGCCAGTAACTGGAAAAAGGGAAACATCACAGCTATTTTAAAAAGGGTAGAAAGGAAGGCCCTGGGAACTACAGGCTGGTGATCCTCACCTCCATGCCTGAGAAAGATCATGGAATGAATCCTCCTTGAAACTATGCTAAGGCACAGGAAGATGACTCAAGACAGGCAAAATGGCTTCACCAAGGAGAAATTGTGCCAGACCAGTCGAGTGGCCTTCTATGTTAGAGTGACTACATCAGTGGACAAGGGAAGAACTGATGTCATCTACCCAGACTTCTGTAAGGCTTTTGACATGCTTCCGTGAAATATTCTTGTCTCTAAAGCAGAGAAAGATGGAATTGAAAGATGGAAAACTTGGTGGATTAGGAATTGGCTGGATGGCAGCATCCAAAGAGTTGTGGTCAATGACTCAATGTGCAGGTGGAGATCAGAGACAAGTGGAGTACGTCAGGAGTCTGTATCAGAACTGGTGCTGTTTAATAATGACATAAAGAGCGGAATCAAGTCACCCTCAGCAAGTTTGTGGATGACACTGAACTGAGTGGAGGAACTGACACAAGAGAAGGAAGGGATGCCATCCAGAGAGACCTGGACGGGCTTGTGAAATGGGGCCCACATGAACCCCACGCACATCAACAAGGCCATGTTCAAGTGCTGCACCTGGGACAGGGCAATCGCAAACATCAGCACAGACTGGGGGATGAATGGCTGGAGAGCATGTAGTGACAGGACAAGGGGTAGTGGTTTTAAACTAAAAGAGGGTAGATTTAAATTAGATATGAAGAAAAATTCCTCCTTCTGAGGGCAGTGAGGCCCTGGCACAGGCTGCCCAAAGGTGCTGTCGGTGTCCCATCCCTGGCAGTGCCCAAGGCCAGGCTGGATGGGGCTGGGGGCAGCCTGGGCTGATGGAGGGGTCGTGCCCATGGCAGGGGTGGGACTGGGTGGGCTTTGAGGTCCCTTCCAACCCAAACTATTCGATGATTCTCTGAGCCCGTGACGTGGACTTATGGAGTTAAGAGGAACAATTCTATGGATAAATAACCTTTTAATCAAGCTTTTTCTTCCTCCTATAGCTTTTTCGTATTTTGAGAAAATCAATAGAAATTAAATGTAGACTATGTGGAATAGGCTAGGAGGAACACGGGATTGACTGGTTATAATGCATAAATAACCATGTGAGAAAGCAAAAAGGCAACAATATCCTGACAAAATGAACCAACCCTCCTTCCACCCAAGAAATTAATTTTACCTTTCTTTTCTGGCCTTGATCCTCTCTTCTTCATATCTGCAAAGAACAGGAAACATTATTTAAATGTTACACAGCCAAGACTGTTCTCTTTCAGTAAAATGCAGTGTTTGCTCCAAAGATGACAGAAACTGCAAGTTAGCAGTTTGCAGGCTTTTGCTTGGCACAAGTGTATGAGTCAGATATGGTTTGCCCCAGGCTCTGTGTTTTCTGTACATGGCTTTTGATTCAATACAATATTCTGCTACACAGGATTTTTGTCCTGGGCCTGCTGAGATCTATATGTGCTCCAGGGTCCCTGTGATACTTACTGTAAGACACAGTCTGGAATCTGTACATGCTCCATTGGGATAAGCTGCTCCAATTCCTCCAAGCTGTGAACATACTGGATCTTACTGATAAACTTCACACTGGCAAAGAAAGGGAAAGAGTGTGCTCTTGAGGCCTTGCTTTGATTTCCTCTCCGTAGGAAGTCAGACTTTTCCTGACAGGAACAGGGAGTTTTGCATCTCTGTATCTTCTGCAGTCTTAGTGCACTTATATCCTTTCAGTGCTAATATGCTGATGACTAAAAACTACGATGAGATACTACATCACTGTACCACTCAATATCTGCAGTGTGCTTTACAGGAGGGGCCCAGGACCACCATTCCTGCACTTCCCAGTAAATTTGCTATCTTTCAGTGTTCTTTATACACTACCCACTGGGACAAAGTCTGCTCTGTATCCAGATCACGATAGTGTCTCCTGAAACCATCTTTAGAGTTGTCCTTGGAAGTATCAGACATGGGACAAATGATGAAGTTTCACCGTGGTCCCTACTATTTAAAAGATCTGATTAAACAGGTTAAATTTCCATTCCAAAACCAGCTGAGTATGGGAACACGTCATATTTACCTGATGAAGGGCCTTGATATAGCCAGCACTGTCCGGATGAACCATGAAGGATGCACAATTATCAAGGCTTTGAGGTTTTTACGCAGCCTGTGGAAAAGCCACGGGACAGAAAGTCAAACTTGAATTATCTTTTCTTAAACTCACCTGTAATCTGTCAGGGCTCTGAGGGCACACTTAGGCTTTAATAATGCTCAGCAGCCACACCTCGGGGTCTCCAGCCAAAAGCCCTGACCTATTTAAGCTCAGAGCTGGGCAGTTGCAGGAGTACTGCTTTCCTTGCCTGAGTGTTGTATTAGTCAGATTTCTGTGAAGGGAGCATGTCAGGGAGAAGAGGAGATGAAGTCAGCAAGCTGTGACAGAGGAAGAAATTACAGAATCTGGAACTGGTGGGAAAGGCAGTGAGAAAGCAGTGGAAGAAATGTGGAAAGAGGATAGAGAAAAAAGAAGAGGCAACACCAATAGGATTCTCACCTTCTGTCTATCATCTGATAGCATTTCTTTAGCCAGCCAAGGCCTGGCATCCTCCTCCGGGGTGTTGCTCCATTTAGGTACACAATCATGTAGTCCTCAGCCACCAGCAGCTCCAGACTACTGATCACGTATCTGTTGGGTGATCAGAAGCAATGGGGACATGAGACTCAAAAAAAGTACCTTGAGGTTTCTTGAGGTGCCTCTGTATGATCCCCAAAGTACTCCAGGTGTTTTCTTTGTACACCTTATAATATGTTTCAAGCTCTCTTGGCATCTCTGCAGGGTGCAGATGGTGTTTCTCAGGGTTTGCCTGCACTTGTTAGCATAGAGTGTACATTGATGGACCAATTCTTGCACCATTTTTCTGCCTAGTAGTAGAATCTGCAGGCTGTTCAGCATTGTATACGTATGGTCCATCCTGGTTGTGAGTCCACTACTGGCATAATTAACACTAAATATTTGAATGCTTTGGCTTATTAGACTTGATTTTGAATGCTGTGGACAGTGATGTTCACTCCAGTTTGCAGCTGCATGCTAGAGATATTTGGCCTGGATTCAAACTATTTCCACCTGAGGTTCCTGATGCAATGAATACATGGAAACTAGTTCCCTAAGACCCAAGTTACCTTCCTTGCCCTCCTCTCCCTCATAGACCTTGACCAGCCACTTACAAGAAGAGGTTCTCCATTATGTAGTGGTAATCAGCCAGGTTACTGTCTGGGAGATAGCAGGCAGCAAAGACAATGATGGCATTGAGACCTTCTCCATAATATCCTGGGAAAGAAAGACAGGCAGCATCAGTGACTCTTTCCAGGCTGAGACACAAGAGTTCATGGAAAAATATCAGCAAAGATGCATTGCTAAATGTGGGCCTGTACTGCTTCTTGTGTCTCTGTTCAGCTCTAGGTAAGTATTTGTCCCTTTTTACGTACCTTTTTCACAACTGGATTTGCTTCTTATCCTGGTTTTGGCAGTACCATATACATGGGGTTCAGAGAAGGAATACATGTATGTCAAAGCACAGAGCTAAGAGTTTTGCCCTGGGTCTTTGTTTGCCTATGACCGAATTTCAGAAATGGTCACCAACTGTGGGCATCTTAGCCTTTAGATATGCCTCCAGAGACAGCTCAGACGCTAATTTACGGAGGGATTAAGCAGCTGCAGTCACTTCAGCATTGGCAATGTAGCTGCAGCATTAGCCTGCAGCTGTAGAAGAGGCTCAAGGTGTATTCGTGCTCACTCAGAGCCAGTCTTATTATTGCGTTTGTTTATTGAAACCTTGCTATTGTGGCTATCTCTTTTTTAGCATAAGCAGGGTGCTTTTTGTGCTTATCTGCCACATAGCAGTATGAAAGGAATAGTAAATTTCCCTAAAGACAGCCAAAACAGTCAGGGCATCCCTTCCAGCTTGACAAAGATAGTACAAGAAATCCGCCTGGCTAGGATTAGGCCTCACCTCCGTGTGTCACCACTCTCATGTAAGGTTTGATCATCTGGAGGTCAATGCGGTGCTCCTGCTCTCCGATGATGACTGTCCTCCAGAGCCGTCCATTGGTAGCACTCCCATCTTCTGTCCCACCATCCCCAAAGAGATCTGCACTGTCCCCAGGCATGTTCTTGGCTGTGGCTACAGGAGTGTCATCTGGAAAAGGGACAAACATTTCTGCCATTAATAACATGTATGAAGAGGCTCTGCAATAGCTTTGGTGTTCAGTAACATCCACAGACAGGATGATCTCTTTCACGTGCAGTGTTGATTTTTATATGTTTATGGATCTTAATTTTTTTCAATTGCCAAATTGTAATAGAAATAAGTTTAATATCTCACGCCTGCAGTCACATGTAGTTCACAGGACTTTTTGCTGGATCTTCCTTCAGATCCATTTATACTGACTGAAGAGGGCACTACCTGTATCAGGGGATCTCTTCTGATCTGCTACCAGAGCTGCTTGAGTGAGTCTTTCTTAGCCCAATTCAGTCAAAATCATCCAGGTTAGCAAAGACCAGGTTATTCAAGTTGTTTAAGCCAATCTGGTTTGGTTTGAGCATTTACATGACAGCTCTACCTGCAGAGCTGAGTAGGTAGCACCTTCCAGCCTGGGGTTGTGGCCCAGGTACTGCTGGAAGGGAATGTATGTACACAGCCTTATGCTTTATCCTGAATTGTGGTTAGACTGGTGTTTGATTGAACTATCTGCCCACACTGTCCACTGGTGGAAGTGCTGAGAGAGCACTCCTGGACTGTTGCTGGTGTCTTGGTGGGGTAGATATTGTGCGGAAGATGGGCTGTGGTTGTATGTGCTGTGCTTCACTGCTGGGGAAGTCAGTCCACAGCTGCTGATGGTAAGTGTTATCGAAAGTGGTTAAAATTTGGGTTAAAAAAAAAAAAAAAAAAAGCCCTAGCCCCTGTAGAAGTTCACCCAAAGTTATCCTTTTACCTTCCCATTCCAGTTCATTCCCGTTTCCCAGGAATTCAAGGGAATCTGTTTCATCAGGAGTTTCAATGTCATCCACATTAATATCCAAGTCATCTGGTGTGTCCAAGAAGTCATCGGAGAGAATGGAGCCTTCACTCTGGTCCAGGGAAATGTTGATTTCAGGTGCAACAAGTGTCTTCCGTTTACGATGCGACCCATTACAGTTTAAAGTATTTGGGGGAGCTGGAGTTAAAAGGAAAATAACTGACAGGTTGTCCTTGTACTGTATCCTTAGTGCAAGAGATGGTGTTTTCCTTATTCTTATTTCAGGATATGGTCTTGGAAGCTAAGGGTAGTGGGCAGTACCTAACACATGCAGGTATGGCTGGATAAAAGTGCCTACACTTCTGAGATCCCTATTTCCTCCCCCAGCCTCTTGCAAAAGATTTGCAAATTTAGATCTCTGTGGCTTCCTCTTCCACATGGGAGTTTTTGTGGAGACTCCAGGGGAACTAAATTTTGCCCTAACTGCATGCTGTCACTCCCTTAGGCTTGTTTTCCTTTGAACTCCTGATAAGGCAGGCTGGTACTTACAGGATGTATTCTCATCTTCTGTAGGGCTGCCCAGTGACTCCATTCCTGTCTCTTCTGGGAGAGGTCTGCAGGCAAGCCAAGATGAGGAGGTAAAAGATGGGAAACAAGTGATATTTAGAAGAAAGTCACTGCATGACAGACATGAGAGAAGTGAGGATGTCAGGGAAAAACGTACAACTCCATGTGTGCGCTTCCCTTTTCCTTTCGTCTGTGAGCATCAGCCTGGTGCTAACGTCAGGGGATTTACCCAGGAGCAACCCAATAGCTGTGCTTTCTCACTGGAGAACAGTGCAATCCCAAGAAATTTCCAAACTATCCCCCCAGTACGTCTCTTATCCTGCCATTCAACCAAAAGTCTGGAAAATCTAGCCAGTGACACTGGAACAAATACTGTCCTTGGGAAAAAAAAAAAAAAAAAAAAAGAAAACACCCTCCTTTTCTCCATATTATCCCCATTTTGATCTCCATCAGAAGGTTGAGAGGCAGTGCCAAACTCTAGGGCTCCTCATCAAGAGTACCAATGCTGGTACTTTGATAATGAACCCTGCACAGTGTAAGCAATGCAGTGGGCTGTACAATCTGAATTTGGCAGTTTACAAGCACAGAGTGGAACTCTCTGATCCCAGTAGAAGGTGAGCTAGCAGCAGATGTTTAGCACAGGAGCATTTGCCACTGTCCACCAATGTTTTCTGAACAGTGCATCCTGCCTTCAGCCACCGGCTATGGCTGAAGTGGAGCAAATGTTTTTTCAAAGCACCCTCCACAACCACGTCTTGTGAAAGGCAGTTGCCTCCTTAGTCTATCGTGACTTTGCTCTTTTAGTTGTTTTCTTGGTGTTCAAGGCAAGAATTCTAAACCTTAGGTGTGATCACAGAGTCATTCCCCCATCCTGACCTCAGTCCCCACTTGGCAAAAGATGACAGCGATACCCAAACCCTGCTGAGGTCTGGAAGCAGGTTCATTCTGAGCTAAGATCCAGGTACGGGCACTCAAACCAGTATCTTGGATCCAAAGGCTGACCCCCTGCTCTCTTCCTTGGGCTCCATGTCAGAGGCCAGGATTTTCATCTTCATCCCCTTGGTATAAATCACCATGCCAGTTGCTGGAGGCTTAGAAATGCCAACTGAATTAAAGTTTGGCTTTCCTTTATAAATGTTAATGCCAGATCTCATTACGTGCCTGTTGCCCTTTGCAAACTGGTAAAGTTGCTCCCAACTCATAGGGGTAAGTGAAGTAAGAATCTGCCCCCAGTTCTGTTGTGAGTAACCCTAGCTGGCAGTACTGAACAGCACACTGCCCACCCTGAGCTGGACACTTTTCCCGTTAATTGAGCTGGACACTTTTCCCATTAATTTGAGCTATAATTTGTACCTTTCCCTGGCATTAGCTAGGGGAGGCAGTTTGAAACTTTTCACACACCATGACCAAATCCCACCAACCCCATGACATGTTCATGATGTCAACAGACTGTTAAAAAAAAAAAAAAAAAAAAAAAAAACGACCTTCTAAGCTATCCTTGTTTTACCTGCCCATTGCTGAAAGCTCCCCCACAACAGGGAAACAGGCCAGGCATTCAGGTATAAAATCTTGTGTTCTGGGATGGCCCTGAGGTGAAACATGGAGGAAAACCCACCAGTTTTAAGGCAGTAAAGTAAGAATTGGGATGGGACCACAGGGTTGCTTTCTAGCAGCTGCTGGCGTTAGTCTGACCATAACAGGGAGAGAGCTGATAGGGACTGGTATCTCTGAGTCGGCAAAAGGATGCTGTTTGGCTCTGCCCTACAAAGGTTTCTCTTTGTGTGGCCCTAACACCAGAGCTACCAGCCAAATTAAACCACATAAATGTTTAGATTAAGGGATAAACCTCTCCGAGCTGGTTGTTGTATATTTATGAGCTAGGGACCTGATTAAAGGTGTTTGGTCCTTGCTCGTTTGGGCAGCCCCCTATATTCCTGAGCAGCCAGACAGAAGGGCCCTCTGCCCCCCTCCAGCCTCTTCTCCTCCCTTTTGCTTTCACCTTGAACAGAGCCTGTCTGGTTGTTTATCTGGCTGTGAGCTGGTGCCTGGCACAACTTGGTGATACAGCATCAAAAGGAGGGGGGAAGGCCCAGCTGTACCCAAGTCAGTGCTGCAGTGAGGCACTCTGCTCTTTGATTTTAGGATTTATTAAAGAGAAGCAATTCAAAAGTCTGAGGCAAAGAAAAGGTCTTTCTTACCTTCCCAAAGGAAGCTTGAATCACTACCTCCCAGTCTCCCATGTAAATCTTCCTTCCCACATGCAGCTAGACCTAGATGCCAAATTTTCTGAATGAAGCCGCTTTTCTAAGAGTTAGGTGCCACCATTTTTCTCTCTGCCGATAGTGTGATGCCCAGCTTCCCTGTATCTCAGGCCCCAGCCAGCCCAAGCCTTCTCTGACTGTCATCTGATGGATGTGTGACGGAGTGAGCATGCTCCTGCACCCGCCCTGCTGCAACGCTACAGCATCATTGCAGGACGACACTTGCACAAACAGCTGAGACAGACTGTCAGCAAGAGACTCAGCCTTCAGGGAGCAGAAGGAGGGGGGGGGCCCTTTCCTCTCTGCTTCCTCCCTGCTTGATCTCTCCAGGCGATGTCTCAGTGTGTTGGCATTACACCCTTGCAGAAGAAAAAGGCAGAAGCTTGTTCTGCAAAGGAGCTTCTTGGAGAGGGATGGGAATGTCCGCTTGTGTTCTTAATAAGGAGATTAATTCAGTTCCCCAGCCCAGATCTTTGTCTGGGGTATATATTTTTTGTAGCAAGATTGGTTAATCACAGCTAAGCCAAAATAGCTATGCAGCAAATCATCTGGTAGAGAGCTACTGTCCCACATGCAGCAGCCTCTGCCCTGTTATTTTAATGCTTCTAGGAGGGAATTAATTGATTTTTTTTTTTTTTTAATGACAGCAAAACACAGCTGGTATTAGTGGATATTTGGGTTGGAGTTCACTTGCATCATTCCTGATTTAATCCCTCTACAGCAGTCTAGCAGCAGGGTGTGGAGCTTGTTCCCTGGGCTTTGGCCTTGTCCCTGCCACTGACTTGCTGCCCAGCCACGGTCACATTACTTTGCCTCTCCCTGGGTTTTGTTTGCCAGTCAGGAGTGATGATGCCCATGTTACCTGGTGCCATGGGCTCTGCAGAGCCCCCTTGAAGGTTTGCCTGTTGCTAGGGTACGTTTGCTGGTTGCATGGCAAGTGTGAAACAGCCTGACTCCTGCTCCAGCATACTGCATGGGTGTCCAGGTGCTAGCCCAGCTTTATCCCCGGATTTTCTAGGGAGCATTGGGTGTATAATTTCTTTCTATACCTCACTTTCCATTCCACTCAATTAAAAGCTTGTCAGTGCAACACTCTAAGGGAGCTTTATGTTGCCAGAGGTCTGTCAGCCCAAAGCTTTGGCTAGCCCTGCTTTCAGAGGAAAGAAAAATCTGTCCTAGAAACCCAAGGCTTGGCTGAGCACTCCTCTGTGGCCAGTGGAAGGACAAGTGATGTCCTAGGAGCCAGGTGCTGGGCTGGCAGGCAGAGATGCTTAGATTAGCACTGCAGCTGGGCTTGGGGTAAACAGAGCTAAGCTCATCCACCGGTGCCAAGGGACACAGGAGATCCTTTCTAGCATGGCAAGGGTTTGTGTGTGCCTACCCACATAGCACACTGTGCCACTGTCCTGCAAACACAGGGACCCTGTGGGTTGCTGGGGGGATTCAGCTGCAGCTGGGATGGGGTGAAACAGCCCTGAAAAGCCCCTCAACCTCCCAGGCCCCTGTGTGCCTGGGGCTGGCTGTGCTGGGTGCAGCAAGGCTTGGTGTTGGCTGTGCTGTGTGCCTCAGCAAGCTGCTGCTGGGCGATGGGCTTTAGTGCTGGATGTGTGGGGCAATGCTTGAGTGGCTGCAGGGAGTTAAGTGCTCACTGAGCTTACAAAGATTTTTGTCAGCTCTCTGTGCAGTTAATAAGGTGTCTGTGAAGGTGAAAGCTGTCACCTTGGCACCTTTTCTTGCCCACACATCATTTCCTGCAAGGTTTGCAACCACTGTTGCGACCAGTGCTCTGTTGTCTCAGGCATGAGAAGAGCAACAACCAGGTTGCCCATGTGGGTGGAACAGTCTATATCTACCCCGTCCTGGAAAAGGTAATTATCTTCAGGACTGAGAAGCTGTCCTGGGAGAAGGGAGAAGGAAAAGAGCAGTGTTTTGCTCATTCATTCATTCATCCAAGCAGATGGCCCATGGCAGGGTCAGATTCTGCCACTCAGCATGTCAGTTCCAGTGGTCATTGTATCCCAATGACTTTGGTTCCTGTGGCAAAGCATTGTTGCTTTGTTTGGGGAGACACTGCTTGATGCAGAGGCTGAGATCCAATAGTCAGTCCTTCCGTCCATCCATCCCTATAGGCATGTATTTATCCTTGTTAATCTCTCTCTGTCCTCTGCACCCTGTTCCTTACCCTCCTTGGCATGCTTACAGAGTGCTGCCAGAAACCACCCAAACTTTTCTAATCATTGAAAGTAGCCTTGCTACAGAAGCCCTGCTTTCTGGCCAGTCGTTCTGCTGGAGTCAAGGCTTCTGCTGCCTTTGGGGCTGGTAGGAGGGACCAGCATGATACATGCTCTGCTGGTTTCTTACAGGAAGAAATAAAGCTTTCCCTGTTTTGTCTTGATTTTTTTTTTTTTTCAGGGAACGAACCTGGGAAAGTCCTCATCTTGCCATTCCTCCTTCACATCCACATTCTCCATCCGCAGAGTGGCTTCTGTGGTTCCCATTGTGCTCAGAGATGGTCTGGATGCACAGTGTTTTCCTCAAGGAAGGGCTCAGGCTGGAAAATGGAAGGCAGAGAGGCTGGCACTGAGCATCACTACAGGGGAGCACCTAATCCGAGCAGGTTCAGAGCAGGTATGCCAATACCAATCTCGACAGAGAAGCAGCGAGATGGCTGCTTGTTGTGCAAAAGGCATAAGACAAGAACATGGAGGTTTGTGGCTTCTTGACACATTTTGGACAAGAAAAGAGGAGGTGAGGCTGGCCTTGAATCAAAGCAACAGGTATATCTCTGCACTGTTGTGGTCTTAGCTCTTCTCCCTGTAAATAAATACCTTCTGGGCTGACACCCTCCTATTTTCCCTTACTACCTTTCTTGCAATAGTAATCTCAACATTAACATGCACCTCTGCTGAGAGAAATTAAATGTGGCTTAAAGGGAAGAGAAGAGCTCCTCCCAGGCTGTTTTCAGGTTGGTGTGGCAGTAGCACCATTTTCTATTTTGCTGGCTTGAACAGAAGCTAATGGCTCAGGTTTTGCAAAGAAATTCCCGAGTGCTGCTGCCTGATCTGTTCTCCATCCCCATGCTTGTCCCTGTACCAAGAGAGAAATGGGAGAGGGTGAAGAGGCCTTCACAGGGTCGTTGAATGTCCTTTCACACCCCTGAAGAGTTCGCTCTCTACCTTGCTCTAAGTTCAAAAAAGCAGCAAAAAACCTGGAGCACCTCAGATGGAGGCAATGCAGATGTGCTGCTCCCAGGCTGGGCTTTCACCTGCACTGGTATGAACAGGAGAGATTCAGATCCAGGGGCCTTGTTCTCACATATACTAACACCCTGGTAGTGCCAGGGGCCCTTAAGACCAGAAATACTGTTGCCTTCATTAGAAGATTCCTACACTGCCAGCCAACAAAAATCAGACTTTTCTACCTATTTCCCAGGGACTGCATCTGTGTTTGGTGTGTAAGTGCAACCCCTTACAAAGTCCAGCTGAGGGAATGGGACCGGTCCTTGCAGAACCAGCTCCAGTTGGCAAGAGCAGAAATGCTTCTCTCAGCTGGCTGCTGCTGCAGATGAGCTCAGCAGCACCTGAGCCCAAAGGGGACAAGGGCAGGCTTTATCTTATACAGAAAATGCTCAGGTGAAATCAGCGCAAATGGTGGGCACAGCATTAACTTCTCTGCTGCAGTACAGTTTTGAATGTTCTTCCTGAGCTCAGCCCTTGTGCTGTAAATGTATCCAGGCATGGGCTGGGCAGTAACATATATTTTTAGAGTAACAGGCCTGGAGTGATTTCCCAAGTGGATGGGGCTACTCTGTTTGTCCCCTGTGTCAGGAAAATCATCATCTAGCAGAATTTGACCCATTGCAATAAGGCTCTTCTAGAGAGCCGGTGCTTTTTCTGCTTCCCTGGAGGCTTGTATTTAAAGAGGGTGTCACTGGTGATGAACTGGGGAGAAATAAATCTGCCTGTGTGTATCTGCTTTGAAGGAATTAAGTTATGTAGAGGCCTGAGTAAATCAGGCATCCGTCTTTATTACAGGCACTGACAGAGATAGGAATCAGAGCAAAGAGCTGTCTGTGAGGTTTGCAGGGCTTTCTCGCTGACCAGCATCTCTAAGCCTTTCCTCACAGCATGCACATTTTGTATTCTGGCCTTAACCACCATGCCTGGCTGCATGCAATGCCCATGACATGTCATACGTGTCCCCATTTTTATATCCCAACTTGCAGGCAAGGGAGATACCTTGGGGCTCAGAGAGACTCCACCTTCCCTCCCTGCTCCCCATAGCTGTCATATGCTTTCTGCTAGCCCTTGAAAGCATCATGGAGGGAGAAAGAGAAAGGGAAGAAATTGAAACGAATCCCAGGGTGGAGCCTGATGTTTTTTAATATCAAACATTGCCTGGCAGTATGGAAGCCCAGATGACGCTGTACTCACCGATGCTTGTGGCTAATGTGGAACAAAGAAGATCCTGCCCGTATCCCAGCTGCGCATTCCTCCCAGTGCAGACGGGCTGCTCAGGAGGTTCAGTGCCTGGATCTGGATGCAGACGTGTGGTGCTTTCTCAGTGGAAGACTGTGTGGATGCATCTAGGTCTGCCTTTCTCGCAGGAGACAGTGCTTTGTGATGTGGATTTCATTGGGAGGGTATTGGGAGTTGTTATTTGTATTCTTCCATGGCGACCGCTTTCTCAGCTGCCTCTCTCCCTTCCTGTTTCACTATTTTCCTCTTGCAGCTGGCTAAGCGTCAGCTCTCTTAAGTCAGCTAATTGCACTGCTTTTGTGTGTGAGGAGGATGGTGGTAGTGACGGGGGGGGGGGGCGGGGGGGGCGGGGGGGGCGGGGGGCGGGGGGGGTTATGGGAGGATGGGTGGAGAGAAGAGCTGAAAGCACCCCCTCTTGGTGCCACCTCTCCTCCAATTGGCTGAGAGGTACCAAATATCTCCCATCGCTCTTGCTTGGGATGAATGATGCTGCCAGGGACTGAGCACACCACCTCCTTGCTGTTTTCAGTGGGAGCGAGGGATGCCCCTCATCCAACAGGATCTGGTCCCAGAGGAGGCATGGAGCTGGGGAGGGACGGATAGGAAGAGGAGGGCTTTTTAATGCAGTGCATCATTCACTGAGAAAGAAAAAAGTGGTTTGAGCATGTGTTAGAATGCGAGGGAGCTTGTCTGTATCAGTGTTAAAGGTCCATCTTGCCTGGCACATTCAGAGCTGATCTGTACTTAAGACTCAGGCACAGGTCTCACTTCTGGTGCCAAGTACTGTACAAATAGATCAGAGTTCTCCCTATTCTGGGGGATCAACTCCTGTTACTTGCTTCCAGGATGTCAGTAACAGCATTAGCCTGAGGCCTTTGCAAGTTTGTTTGCAAGTGTAAATCTAAAAGTGAATGAAGTAGCAGTAATTTTCAGAGATTCTGATTTCTGCCTTCTGATTCTTGGGCTCCAGCAAACAGCATTACCTCCAGTTCAGGCCAAATACTCAACCCAGCTTCTGTTAGAGGCCCTGGTGTTAACTTGATGATGTCTACTCTCAAAAATCCCCCTAAAGCTTGCACAAAGCAGACAACTTGCTTGGTGCTGTACTAAGATGAAGGTAGGTCATCTTCATTTTTAGTGGTGATCCCCCAATGAAGGAAATAAAACAGTTTTCCTTCTGAGTCTTAGCAGAAATGGTCTGAGAGAGCCTATTTCTTCTATTATATCAATAGATAGAGCAGGGCTGTGAACTCCACATTTGCCTGCTGCACTAGGATTTTCCTATTACCGCCTCTTAAAGATGCATTTGATTTTCTGGGGGGCTGTTCCATGGACAGAGGGACTGCAGTGATCTAGAAAGCAGGGCAGGGTGGGGAGATGAAGGAATGGGATATGGTGGAAGCAGGATTCTACTTATCGCACCTCTTTTTTCTGCTACAATAAGAACATGAGTCCTGTGGTCGTCTTGGCTCCCATGCAGTCACAGTATGATGCTGGGGGGCTCCACCAGCACTTTTGGTCAACACTGGCAAGGTCAGCAGGCTGAGGAGAAGGGCTGATGTGCTATGTTGCTGGCTAAGTTACGACGTCATGAGGCCCTGCTCTGGAGGAGCCCTACTGACAAACACTCCTTAGATGCCCACCTAGGAAATGCCTCTCCTATCACCTCAGCCATTTCATTCTTCTGTAACCACATGTACCTGCTAGGTGTTCCCATCCTCACCTGTTGGAAACTGGGACCTTGGGTTCATCAGCAGGGAGGTAGGCCTTACACAAGTGGCATAGCTCCATGCTGACATTGTTTACTTAGGACCAGAGGCTCCTACAGGACAAGATGCTTAGGGCAGTATTTCCTCAGTGGTAGCTAAGCACTAGCAGCTTGTAGCCGTGTGCATCATCAGCCTGGTAGATCCTGGATCATCCCTCAGAGGAATGGTGGGGTATCCCTCATTCACATCTCTCTGTTTGGGCATCTCTGTGGTCCAGGATACACAAGATTCTTAGGGATGTTTTAGAGAGGCATTATATTTCTTTAAGGCATAAGAAGCAGCCAGAAGATCAATGGGGAGTGAAAGAGATGCCAGAAAGTCTGTAACACCTGACAGCTCCAAAGTTGCTTATCAAAGTCAGCAGGCTAAGGTTAATATTTGCATTTTACCTTCACTTTTATATGAGAAATGCTATCCTCCATGTTTTCCAAGACAGTTTGAACCTAATAGCATACATATACATAATACAACCCTGTATGAATGCTGTCTACTGGCTGTGGTCCTTGGACTTGGAGCAAGTGTGCTGCTTCTAAACCCTATCAGGTCACCAAGGCACTGCTTGTATTTTGCTGAGCTGATGCACAGCTTGAAGGGTTGAGTTAGCCCATCTCCACTTGCTAGCCCAAATGTTTTTTCGCAGTAGATTTTGTTTTGGTATGCTGGTACATAAAAAGTGAACACTTCACTGAGCTAATTTTCCAGCATTGCAATTCCTCCAAGAATTCTGCTGTTCCTCCAACTGCTGAGCACAACTTCTGCAGAGTCCCGCTGACTTGGAGAAGGCAAGGGAATGCATTGTGCGGGATCAGGACCTTCCCAATACTGTTTGTTTTTTTTTTCCAGAGCACTTTTTTTTTACCCTGCTCCAGTCCCTCTAGTGTTTCCTTATGCTCCTCTCACCTAGAATAGCAGGTTTTTAAGTTACTTGGTAGCTTTTTTCACTTCTGGCAGCGAGAGGTTGTGCTGATGGGGACTTTGCAGTCCTGATGGTCACCAGCAGTCCAGAGGCTCTAGCTGACTTTCTTAAATGTGTGAGCCTGTAATATAAATTATTGGCTTGATCGAAAGTGCTGATATTATCGCTATTACGGCAAATCCAGCTGTTTCTCTGCACTGATGGAAGGCGAACACTGAGAAACTTCAGGCTTTCTGCGAAGTTTTGGAGTCGGCCACAGGAGGGCAGTGGATCCAGCCCAGCCTGCGGAGAAATCTGTCTCTTCTGGCTGAAACAGGACATACACAAAGCAGATTGTAGAGGTCACTTTGCACCAGGAGATGGCTGGGTCTGAGGCGTGAAAGTGTCCCGATGGCTTTCTCCAAGAGGAAAACAGAGTTGTTAAGTTTGACCCCTAGATAAGTTCGATGGCTCACTGAAAACGGGCTGAGATGCTTTTCCAAAATCCAGTATTGAAAAGATCCTGCCGCTGCCCCGAGGTGGGGTTCTGCTGGAAGAAAACAGACGAGAGATGCTCGTTCTGTTCTTTTAATGACAGATGAACTCAAACCTGCCCCAAATGCAAGGGGATGCTTGGAACAAGCTGCTGGAGCTGAGAGCTCAGTGCTGTGTGTGCACCGCAGAGCTGTGGATTGCTCGTGTGTGGGTGCATTTGCACGCATGTTCATGTGGTTTCTAGGAATCTTATAGAAATTAAGAGCACTTTAAATGTTTTTCTTATTGGCCAAGACAATAAAATATTTAAGTCCGGCTGAACATCCCAGAGATGGAGTGCAGTTCAGGCCTTGGTGATGAAAGGGGTCTGAGATTTCCGTACTCATAGATCTCTTTCTCCATTCACACTCCCATCTCCTGACCCCAACAGGTGGAGGTGACCGCAGACTCTGACAGTCCAAAAGCCCAGATATGAAACATCCATTGAATGTTTACTCTTCTTTCCATCTCTTTTTAACAAACTTGGACACTTCCCGAATTTTCCAAAAGTCACTAGCATTTTATTAATCCTGCAGTGTGGCAATGACTGAGGTGATGGTGCCCAGCTTAGTGCTGAGCAAATTCCCTGATGCAAAGCTGGTAGGAGCCCATCTGAGCTGTGACTGCTGCTGTGATGAGCAAGGCTGCTTGTGACACTGTGTCTGCCTGCCTGTTTTCTCTACCAGCTTTTGTACTGAGTGACCACTTTCAGTTCAAGCTGACAGTGGGCTCAAACTCATGGGGATATCAGACTCTTATGTGAGGTGGCCAGGAAAATAATGTGAGCCCCTAATGAATTATACAGTCCAGTGTGAGCTCGGCCTCTTCAAATTAAGATCCAGTGAATCTACCCAGGAACAGGACATTTTGAATACCCAGCTGTGGGAGAAGCTTTCCAGAGTTTACACCTTACTAGGCATCAGAGAACCCAAGCAGGATGTGTAAGGTCCAGAGAAATCCAGCTTGCTCAAACTGCTTGAGGAATGGCTGATTTTAAATGCCTGTGGGTTTCTCTTTTACAAATCTGGCTTCTATTTTTCTCCCTTGCAGTTCAGGCAGAGGTTACAGGTTTTCTCTTCATTTACAAGGGTAAGAAATGCATGTTTTATTTTAAACAGTCAGTTACAATATCTCAGGAACTGGAACTTAAAAATAGCATGAAGCTCTGTGTGACTCTCAAACTCAGCAGGGCTGGTGATACCACAGCTTGCAGTGGTTCAATGGGCCTGGTGTATGTCTGTGAATCTTCAGAGAGCAGACTGCAGGACCTGGATACTTCCCTATCCAGTGTGTGATAAAATGAGAAGGATTAAGTCTGCAAGGCACCTCCAGAGATTACCTAATACAACCCTCTTCTCAAAGCAGGATCAGTTAGGGGGTTGCTCAGGGCTATGTCTAGTTGGGTTTTGATTATCTCCAAGGATGGAGACTCCACAGCCTCTCTGCACAACCTGTTCCAGGGTTTAGCTACCCTACAGTAAAAATAATAATTTTTCTCTTCTATTTAAAACAAATTGTATTTCAGTTCATGGACATTGCCTCTTGTCCATTTACTGGGCACCACTGAGAAAAGTCTGGCTCCAATCACTTCAAGCTAGCCTGGCTGAAATTAAGATGAAGCATTTGTTTGTAGGAAAAATAAAAAAGTTATTTTGGTTCCTTTGACATTATTTACAACTTTGGTTCAAGTTTGAAATGAAAAAATAAAGAGTATTTTCGGGATGAAAAACTGCAGGCTTTGTTTAAGATATGCTTGAAATTAAACTCTTTAACTTTTTATTGCACTGTGACATTCTCCGTTTGAAATTTGCCTGCCTTTAATTAAAAAGGAGGGGACCACAAGTGCCTTCAAACATGCATTTGAAAACAGAGAAATGCCTTATTTTGGGGAGAACAAAATGTTTTCATTGTCTTCACTTAAAGAAAAAAAATATATAATTTTGCTGTAACTAATAGAAAGGTTTCATTTTGGGTTGACCTAAAGAGAAAATGTTTTCCTCTTTCTAATTTCTTTTGATTTTTAAAGGATAGACCAGCTATTTGCACATGTCTAAGCTTCACCTCTAGGAATCTAAGAAGAGGAGCAGGGGAAGGAGGCCACTGCTGGGATCTGGCTGGTTTCTGAAATGGGGGGTTGGGTAGGACTTAGTTCTGTTGAACAACAGTTGTTGCAGATCTGAACTCTCCTTTGCAAATTGATTATTTTTTTAACTATGCCTTTTGTGGGGTGTTTCAACTGGGTATGGGAGCATTGTGTGAGGATCGAGCTGGTTTATTGTGGTGCAGGGTGTGATCGATTGTTTTGGGATGGAGGTGCTTCCATGCTGGGTCTCAGCAGGAAGGACTTGGAGGACTGCTCAGTAGGAGGAGGGATCAGGAGTGAAAGAGAAGGTTAGCAGAGGATGGCATGTGTGCAGCTGGATCCTGAGACAGCTAGAGGCCTCCCTTACTGTCTATGGGTTTCATAAATCTTGCTTGCTGCAACAGCTAGAAGATGTGCAGCGATTCCTTACTGGGAGGCCAGAGGGGGTGAACTGGAAACACCCAGGGTGCTGGTGTGGTAACAAAGCAGAACGATCAGGTTCTGCCCCTGTCTAGGGCCCATCAAGGTAATTTCTCTTAAAGGCAAACCAGGGCTGGCTGGGACTGGGGTGGGCTTGGACATGTGTAGGGCAGCCCTACAGCATGGGCAGTGCTGCCAGGCATGGCTGTACTCTGCGCTTGCTGCTGCTGAGATCAGCTCAGTCTTGGCGGAGCTGGAGACCACAGAATAAATATGTGGAAACCCCTACACCCTCACCTTGTAGTGTCTTCCAGTTCTTCTTGGGAGGTTTGTCTTCTCCATTTGAGGTTTTTATAGGACAATTGCTGCAGTTTCCAGTCTGGAGACAACAGCGTTCAAAGCTGTTGGCAGCAAAAGACTGTTTGGGCAATGGTGTGAAATAAGTGAGTGGGGTTGTGATGCACATCCCACTGCCCTGAGGATCTATGCCTGTTCCCATTGCATCAGGCCCTTTGCTTCAGGGCTTTTCAGGTTGGGAAGGGCCGAGTACCATTAATGTTTTGGACTGCACTGGACCAGAGCATGCTGAGTACAGATTTTAGAGCAGCAGAAGCCTCTGCCTCTCCTCCTAACTGCTTCCTTCTGCTCTCTGCATTTCTCAGGACAATGGTGCTGCTGTGCGCTCTCACAAAACTTGGATCTGTATGTCCAGATGGATGAGTGAGCATGAATCCTAGGAGCTGTAAAGGGCATGGAGGATGCAGTGTGAAGGAACAATCCATTCAGGTGGGCACCATCTGCATCAGTAAGGTCACACATTTCCCAGTCTCAAAGGAAAAAGAAAGTGCCCAAACGTTTCTGGGAAAAAAAAAAAAAAAAGCATCATGATTCCCAATTGAGACTGCTGGCAGTACCTTTCCTCCTCTCCTATGAAGTGACATCCAATGTCTTGACCAACATTACTGGGCCATCCTGGGGTTGTGGTGGGAATTGGCACCCATGGGTCCCACCAGCCTCCTACGAAGGAAGAGGCAACATGGAAAAAGAGAGAGGGGAGGCTGGTTCTTCCCCAGCTGCAGGTTTCCTGTCTGAAGGCAGTGCCCTGTGGTGGAGTGCAGCCTGGGCTGTGTCGGTCAGAGGTTACACATGTTTGCTCCAAGGAGGCTCCTAGGTTACAGGGCCCAAAGGACTCAGCTGGAAGGAGCTCTAGCATAGACAGAGGCAGCTGTCAGGAAAGCATGGCCCAAACCCAGCATCACAGTCGTTTGCTGACAGGCCCCATCACTTCATGTGACTATTGAACCTCTCTGGAGAGGCTTTAGGGGGAAAATCCAGCAGAGCTAGGGCTGCTTGGGAAAGTGGTGAGATGGAGAGAGTTACACCAGATATTTGTGGCATAGAATGAAGAGAGCCCTGACAGAAAGGCTGGCATTTTCCTATTCAAATCCTGTTGGTATTTTTAAGGCATTTAAATGAGAAAATGGTGTTTATTTTAATTACAGGGAGGTTTGCATGAGTAAACCATAAAGGCAAGCATCCTGTGCTTGCTCACTGACATGGCGGGGACTTGCAACCTTCTGCAGAGAGCCAGGCTGCCTCATTCCTGCCAGTTGGCACTTGGTCCTTGTGCAAGAGACGAGAGCATCACCACTGGACCGTCATCTCTCCTGGAGAAGCACCTATGGTTCTTGCCACACGTACTTTCCCTGTATGGACAAGGCTTTCAGCCTGGCAGTAGTGTGAGGAAGCACAGCCCAAAGCAAGCCAGGCTGCTGCCTGCAGTGGAGCAACTCCAGCAGGGCCAAACTAGGGCTGCAGCTTTTTGCAAACCTGCTCATGGCAGATGAAACAACATGTGTGCCTGGGCCCTGGTGCCTGAGCAAGTAAAGGTGTCATATGTGACAGGACGTTCATTAGTCTTATATAAACACTTGTCACGTTGGAATGGGCTTTGTGAGACAAATTCATTTGTGATGGGGATGGAGTGTGGGGAAACAGAGACCTTGACCGGCAGGTTGGTTATGCTCCCTGACTATCTGAGGGCTTCTGGCTACCTCCCAAAAACTTTCTGGGGCAGCAGCCCCAGGCCAATCCTCTTCCCAGGCTCTGCACCAGGGTAAAACCTCATTGTCTTCCACTGCAGTGCCATTCTGCAAACTCCAGCACCAGGGGAAGATATTTTGGGGTAGAAATTAGATGCTGTGGAAGGATGAAAGTGGATGAGGTTATTTCATCCCCCATTCTCCCACCTAAGGTTTGAACCCTTAGTTCAGGTCCATCACAATAGACTAAAGTATCTGGGAGAGATTATGGCCCTGATGTGGGTGCTGCTGTTAAGCTCAACAAAATGGTTGGTGGTAAGAGGGCATCACGTGGCCCAACCTTGCTGGATGTGTTTAGATCTCATAAAATGCAAAACTTCACCCACACCCTCCTCCCTGATGATTAGCTGCAAATTCTTCCTCCTCTATTTGCCTGTTTGTCTTCCTGAGTAAGAAAACATCATGCAGAAAGGCGTAAACAGTGCTGTCCAGTGACTTGCTTTGTTTTGTTTTGTTTTGTTTTGTTTTATTTTATTTTATTTTTTATTTTATTTTATTTTATTTTTTATTTTATTTTATTTTATTTTATTTTATTTTATTTATTTTATTTATTTTTATTTTATTTAGCTGAGCTGGAGCTGGCCCTGGCTTGGGGAGTGGATTGTTTAGTGTCGAAGTAGCTGTGATTCAAAGCATCCTGGGCCTTGGCTGCACTCACACCTGTTTGGCTGGGTGGGATCTTCTTCAACTGAGTGCAGCAGGCTGCAATTTTTGGAAGTTCCTTGCTGTTTTTAGTTTCTCTGGGATAAATCTGGCCCTTCTAGGCTGTGTTCATTTCCCAGTGCCTTGCAGGAGAGGGAAACAGCATTTGATGGTCCAGGCGGCTGCTCAAAGGTTGCATGGTCAGGAGAACAGAGGCAGCAATGCTATCTGACCTTGCTGACAGGCAGGGAAGTCCTCCGGAGCTGGAGAGAGCAATGTTAACAGACATTGCGGGATCTCAACCCCGCAACTTTGTTGTCAAAGGAGTCTGTGGATGCTAAAATTTTATACGGATTTAAGAGGACACTGGGCAATTGCATGCAAGAGAAACTGCTGAGTACTAAGTACATCTGGCTCAAGAGTTCCTCTGATTTGGAAACAGCTGGAGACTGGGAGGGGACTTGCAGTAATATCATATGTGCTTGTCTTATTCTCATATTTCTCTGGGAATCTTCTTACAGTTACTGCTAAAGAGAAGCTACGAGGCAAACTGAGCCCTTGGCCTGACCTGGTGGGGCTGTTTGTGTAAGGACCTTGTCTCTTGACTCTTGTTTACAGGGTCATATTTGGCTGTTTTGGCAATGCTTTGAACTATCTCTCCAGGAAGCTGATGTTGGACTCTGCTCCTGGCCAAGCTGTGAACCAGTGAAGCCATTTCTTAGAGCTGCTGTAGATGAACTGGGAGCCTGAGCTGTTTCCATCTCAGCACAGCATGAGAAGTATGGCTTGATCCTGCTCAGGTACAGGAGGGATAAAGGGAGATGGATGGCTGAGGTGACCCTTCCTCCTGCTCTGATTCATTTATCTTCAAGGCTTCTCTTACGATCCTTCAAACTCTGTCCCTCCCTTTCCCTGTATAATGCCCTCACTATTCTGTTTCTCTCCTTCCTTTGTTCCCCTGCATCCTCCTTCCAGCTTCATTCTGCCCCATTCTTATCCTTTGATTGGATGTGTGAAAAAGATCCCAGCCTGCCAGCAAAGCTACAAAAAACTAGATTTTGCCAGTAACTGGAGTTGTTGAGGAGGGGAAATTGAAGCAAACAAGTAAATGGGCCATGAAAACCAACATCACTCAAGAATGCAGCATTTTAAATCTGGCGATGGGCTAATATCTGTAGCGACAGCTCCAGGGAGGCTTTTCTCCTCTGCTTTAAAATAGAAGATCGGTTTATTTATTTATTTGTGTGTGTGTAAGTGTGTTCTGCAGTAAGTCCCACAATCAGAACTGCTTAGCAGCAGAGGGATGTCATGGGTCAGTGGCAGAGAAAACTGATCGTTTCTTTTTCAGGATGTAAGTTGATTCAAATGGATGGGTTGGTGTGATTCACGCAGAGGTTTTTAATCTGCTTAGAATTATCCCCCCAAGCCTTGCCCACCCAAAGGAAGCTGCAGGTGATGGACTTTCAGGGTGAGCTTCATGGCATATTGTCTGCTGAGGAAGGCTTTGCACCTGCCTGGTTCTTGGATCCATCCCCATTTCAAAGCAGATGAACTCTCCTTCACCAGACATCCCACAGTAAAAAGGAATGGCAGAATGGGGCAGAGGTTGTCTTTCTTTTCATCTTGATGTAGTTCATCAATGCCAGCTACATCCATACTTGGATTTTGTATGGGTTAGCATTAAGGTAAAACGCACAGCACCTCATCTTAGGTGTCTCGTTGGGAGGTTTAGCTGGACATAAAAGCATGACCTCCTCCACCAGGAAGGCAATGGCTTCTGTTTGTGGGTCCAAGGGCTAGTTCTGCTGCAGTTCTGTAATAGCCAGGCTTAGTTGGGCCTGTCCTGGAACTCAGAGAGGCTGTTCCCTTGCCACAGCCATTGAGGGAGCTGCCTTCTAATTTCAGGTTGTATTTTACTGTGAACAAATTCATTTCACCACGTAGGGATATGTTCTTGTGCCAATGTTTGGCCTTAGCTTTGTCAGTTTTAGTCCCTTCCTAGCAAGGAACTGATGGGAATGAAGACATTTAGATAGGGGGAACCAGGGAATACACCCTGGATGAAATCAAGGGGGCATGGCCTTATCCTGATGCTTCCAGGACAACAGCTGTGGGGTAGTCATTGGTGCTGTGTATTTCTTGAAGGCTTGAGTCTAGGACAGTGGGGCTTGATCGTTTACCATGGGAGAAGAATCAGCCACTGTGTTGGAGAAGAGCTAGTATGGGAGAGGCCATGAGTTTTTCTGAGGTCTTTGCTTGATTGCTTCTGAAGGGCTTGGATTTTTGTTCTTGTTGGGGAGCTGTTGATGTGAACTACTTGAAAACGCCTGGTACAAAGTGAACGATTTCCCTTGGAGATGCTTAAACCCCTATTGAATTTAGAGCCCATAGAGAAAGCAGTTAACTCTTGTATTTTATTATCTAATAATAAACATTTATTATTGCTGTTATTCACAAATGAGTGCATCAGTACAGCAAGTCTTCAAGTGGTGACAGGAGCATAATAAATTTTGCTACCGGTTCATGCCCTGTTCAGTGGAGAACATTTTTTGCTTTTGGATTCCCAAGCTGTTGACAGCTGACATCTAGGTACAGGCTGCCCCAGTGAAACACCCTGTGACCTTGACATTCACATGTGAAGGGTTAATAAGGGCTTTGCTTTGCCTCCACATTCACATCTGCTGATTAATTCCAGCCAGGTGTCTATGGTTCAGGTCTTAAAACAACAATTGCCAAAGTGTCTGGGAACACTTATTTAGGCTTCACTCTGCAATTCCAAGTATGGATAAATATTTGCACCTCTGTGGCTGCAAGACACCCTTGAGATATGAAGGCAATTACTGTAGGAGTTCTTTACAAGACAAAAAGACTGATTTGCTGGGGAGCAGTGGTGGTTCAGAGGCAGACAGGACTTGGGGGCTCTGTTTGCAGCTCTTTCTGGGTGGTCTTGGGGAAGGTCATGGGGCAGTTGGGTTTGGGTGCTGGAGGGGTTGTCGTCCTACAGCACCTCTAAGGGAATTCAGACATGCTTCCACCTCCCACTGATTTTTGGCTTTACATTTTCTGGGCCATGGTTCCCCCCAGTGATCTATTTTACATGGGAGAATGAGGAGGAGAAATGCAGACATGGAATCCACAAGCATGTGCAAAGCCTTGAGACACTCCGAGGAAAGACCCTGTATGGCTTAACGATCCTGGAAAATACGTTTAATTTTGGTGATTTCCTGTTTCCATCTAGGAGTAGTTCAATAGCTGTAGTATTCTGCCTCTTTCCTTTGAAGAAAACAGTGGTTTTCAGCTATATCTTTGTGGGGATCCAATCCTGCAACTCTTAATTTCTGGCTTTCAACAGCATGCTAACCTGTGACATGTTCAAGGATAAAAGAAAAAATAGTGTCTGCCTTCTGGTGAGGGCAATTCTGCTTATCTGCATCTCACTAGATATCTGGGGACCTCAAATTACCTGCTCTTCTAAATATGCTTATGATGGCCCTGCTGTTGCACCTCTGACCATTTTTGACATCTCTCTTTTTCTGGGTTTGGGTTTGGTGAGGCTGCACCCCGAGTACTGTGTTCAGTTTTGGGCCCCTCACTACAAGAAAGACATCAAGGCCCTGGAGTGTGTCCAGAGAAGGGCAACAAAAGTGGTGAGGGGTCTGGAGCACAAGTCTTGTGAGGAGAGGCTGAGGGAGCTGGGATTGTTTGGTCTGGAGAAGAGGAGCCTCAGGGGAGACCTCATTGCACTCTACAACTTCCTAAAGGGAGGTTGTGATGAGGAAGGGGTCAGCCTCTTCTCTCAGATAACTAATGATAAGACTCAAGGAAATGGCCACAAGTTGCACCTGGAGATATTTAGATTAGATATGAGGAAAAACTTTTCTCTCAAAGAATGGTCAGGCACTGGAACGGCCTGCCAGGGAGGTGGTGGAGTCACCATTCCTCGCGGTGTTCAAGAAGTGCCTGGACAAGGTGCTATGAGATATGATTTAGTAGCTTAGTGGGTAGTATTGGTGATAGGAGGACGGTTGGAATAGACGATCTTGTAGGTCCTTTCCAACCCTGTGATTCTATGACACAAAGGAACCGCTCTATGACAATTCTATGACATAAAGGAAATTGCATTGTGACTTGTGGGCTTAAGCCATTTGGGCTGAATCAATGTCTTGCTCTGGCCAACAATACATGTAACCCTCCTGAACTGGAGTGTAAATTAAAACTCACCTCCAACATTGTCATTGACTGAATTCAGAGACATATATGGGCTACAGAGTCTTTATTATTTGGCCAAGTAAATGGCTTCTCAAGAGAGCTCTTTCCTCCACTGTTTGATGGAGTTGCTTTGTACCTTGCTATCCATACTGCTGAGGAGTCTGTGATGTATTAAAGTTATTGTAGTAACTTCACAAGCATTTCCACATTCAAGTGATCATAATAATGCTCATAAAGTACACTCCAGCATGAAGCATTTATGAATTATTCTACTTAAGGTGGAAAAACAAAAGGAAAATAAAAAAGAAAAAAAAAAAAAAAAAAAAAGGAGAAGAAAAGACCTGGGCTGAATTAATAGCTCTGGAAGAACCATAAATTTAGAGGAATCATATTGCAGAGGGTTATTTTTTGTGTGCAATAAATGGAACATTTATGGCTTTGGTACATAAATTTGGTTTGAATGTTTTTGAAGCAAAGACCTTTGAAATAACTTATAACTTTTTTCCTTTCATTTTAATGTTGCCTTAAAGAGAAACACCAGGCATTTTGGTGCTATGTACAAAGGCAAGCAAAGAGCAAGGTGATAGCACAGTTAACTCAGCCTCTTGTCTTCAATGATGACCTGAAGCAGGTGAGGAGGATGAATATGAACAGGAGGCTGCTCCTGGGGCCCTACGGGAGATAGATGGTCAGCTCTGGGAGGCTAGCTTCCTCTGAGCCGCACTGGGGTTTGGTGGCCACGTCTCCCATTCACTGCTGTGGCAATAAATATACGTGGTCCCAAATCCCTTGCTAGTAATCACCTTGTCTGGAGGCAGTTCTGGAAGCCATTCACACGCTGCAATGAGACAGACAGCTGTGAGATTTGTCTTCCCTCATTTCCCAACTCGATGGTGATGCTTTTACAGGGAGGTGAAGGGGAGAGAGCTGCAGGGAAGGGGGTGGGCATGCAAGGAGTAGGCATTCCAGCCACACAGCAGGATTAATGCCAGGCTTGTGTTTATCCTGAATTGGAAAGAAGGCAGGTTCTGCCCTTGAGCAAACTGGGGCTGAAGCATTTGCCACATCCTTTGAGAGATGATTGCAAGTGATGGGGAAGCCTTTACACCTCCGATCACCTCCTTCCTGCAGAAGAGGTGGGAGAGTGGACCTGGTTTAGGACATGTCTCTCTGGGATGTCATGGACAGTTCTTGGCACAGGAGAGCAGAGACAACCTACTCCATCCTGCCCTTTCCTGAGTCCCTGGAGCTTGTGAGGGGGAGGGAGGGAGCTGGAGATGCCAGGAAACATATCTGATTCAAGCAGCAAGAATGCAGACACCATAGCTCCTTTTTTTTTTTTTTTTTTTTTTTGGTTGGTTTGGTTTGGTTTGGTTTTAGCTTTTATGGTTTTTTTTTTGCTCCTGTGATGCTTACCATGATCAGGCATTGTGACCTGAAGCAAAGCCCCAGCTCGTAAATCCTCACTGCTGCCAGGACCCGGAGGGTTTTCTTCCCTCTGTCAAACTGAGTAATCAAAACCCCTCAAACACATTTTTAACTGGGTAACTGAAGGCTGTAACTTTCCTTCTGGGGACATCTGCCATAGGCTTGTGCAGGCAGCAGGGAGACGCTGGCTCCCATTCCCTGGTGTGAGTGACGCCAACCAGCAGCCGTGACTTCTTCAGCCTGGAAGCACTTAGGACTCTGGGCGTCTGCTGGAGCCATGGCACCCACATGGGAGTGATTTGGGGAGATGCCTGCAAAGCAGTGCGTTTCTGGCGGTGCTCCCTCAGGGCCAGAGCTGGTGAAGTTGGTGATTGCATAGCAGCTGTGGGGTAGTGGTGTGCTGTCCTCTCCCTGTTAAAGTATCACAGGTGAGGAGCAAGTAATGACTGAATAGTTGTGAGACTGTGCTAGAAATCATGGGATTTCAACTGAATCTGCTAGAATAAATTACCTGGGTGTGGAGGCAACTTGTCTCCTTGCTTTGAACTCATGAGTTGTGCAAGTTGCGAGTTCAAAAGGAAAGGACCACAATGTGGACATTCCCCTGCCCTTGCCCCATCCTGGCTCCCCCTGCCCAGCCAGCCCGTTCTCCTCTCTGCTCCCTGGTCCCCACAACAGCTTCTTGGTCTCTCGCTGGGGCAGAGCCAGGGTCCTGCCAGGACCTTGCCTCAAGGCAAGATGGAGGAGAGACATCCTGTGCTGAGAGGGGGGAGATGTTCTTGTCTTGATCTGCAGCAGAAGGATATTGCCAGAAATCCTGCAACACTTGGTTTCTATCTCTGCCAAGATGGTTATCATTTATTGTACTAACTCTAGCTGTACCTGACATCCACAGTCTAATGTCTAATCCTGTTTTGGAGCTAGCTACATTCTTGGCCTCTCTACCTCCTCCTTTCTGTGTGAACTTTCCCTTCCTTTCACTCAGAGGGTGGTGAGGCACTGGAACAGGTTGCCCAGAGAGATTGTGGATGTCTCCTCCCTGGAGGTGTTCAAGGCCAGGTTGGATGGGGCCCTGGCAAACGTGATCTAGTGGGTGGCATCCCTGCCTATGGCAGGGGGGCTGGAACTAGATGATCTTTAAGGTCCCTTCCAACCCAAGCCATTCCATGATTCTATGATTCCAGATGACTGGGCTGTGCTAGAAATGCATGTTCCAATCAAAAACCTGTAGAGAGGTTTCTTGGCTGGCTGGTAGGAGATTTTGCAATGGGAGCCTGTTATGGGGCTGGTGCAGGGCAGATGCTGCAGCTTTTTGGGTCCTGGTGCTGACAGCACAGACTGTATGTGAATGTGCCTTCCCTCAGCTGCTGGCCGAGCCCCTGTGGGCTGAGGCGAGTGATGATGAATGCCTGTTTTTCTGAAGATACTGGCACAACGATGGATTTGCAGGTAGAGGTTACGTCTCTGAGTTATAATATTGAGGAAATAGGGAGAAACTGAGAAACTGATTAAAGAGGTGGATATAGTTTTGACGGAAAGGCTGTTACCCCCTTCACGGGCTGGTTTGCTTTGATGTTGGAAAAGTGTCAAGACCTGAGGATGTCCCTGTCCCTGAGACTCCTTGTCTCCCTGCTGAGAGCCAGAGGGGGCCAGACTCACGCACACACACTGCAAAGGGGTGCCAACAGCAGCAAATCTGACATCTCCAGCGTCTATAACAGGACAGAAACCAACCCTAACTTTAAAGAAATTAAGAGACCGAGAGAAGAGATCCTTGTTAATTAGCATTTTACTAGTCTAAGTGCTGAAAAACCTCCAAGCTATGGCTGTTTTGTGTGCAGGATCTGCAGGTTCCCATTAAGCCTGTGCGGTTTCTCACTGTAACACTGTGGTGCCTGATGGACTGCCCTGCTGGAAGGCAGAAAAATCTTAAATGAAAGTCTACAATAGCTAATTGCAAAGGGTGCCCTGCTTTGGTTCCTGTCTTAGAGGAAGCAGGAAGCTACTGCATAAATGTTGGTTCAGGGTTGTTTATCACAGCAAGGCGTTTTTTACAGGCAATGTGCATTTCTGAACTGTTTTGCACATTCAGGATGCAAAGCACAGTAAACCGAAGGACAGCTGATAATTAGAGGGCAATTTTCTGATTGACCCTGACTGGAATCAGATCTGTAGCAGGCCCTTGAGTGGTTTTGGGGAGGCTCTGAAGCTGCAGTTCTCTGTTCAGCCCTTTATCTAGGGTGGTTTCTGCAGCCCCTGCAGTGGCTGCTCCACACCTGCATGGGTGTAAAGTTCACTTTTCAAGCCCGTACATTTAAATAGCTCAGGAGACAGCTGAAGTCTAATCCAAAGCAGTAGAACAGTGTGAAATAGCTTCCTGGAGTGCCTTTCTGCTGTGCTGGATGCAGATCTGAGGTATTCTGCACAGGGCAGGCTGCCGACAGCAAACAGGATCCCACATCCTGGAGGATCCAGGGGTTGTCTGTAGGTCTCTGCTCAGATGGCGAGTGTTCCTTTCTGCCACTGCCACACAGGACACCAGGCACCAGAGGGACTTGTGCCTCTCTGCACCCTTGGAAGCCTCCTTTGCTGGTCACTGGCACCTAGAGCCAAGAGAAGGTTGTACTGCCTGGAAGAGATTTTGGGAGGGGATGTTATGGGGTGGCTGGGAGAATATAGTTTGCTCCCTGTGGTTGTCATCATGTCCCTTTGGTCCATTTTCCCCCGGGTCTCCGAGCAAGCAAAGTGCCAGGATCAGCTGGGGCCAGCCTGAGAAAAGGAGAATGCTAATGTAAAACCCATCAGCTGCACTGAGGCACCTTTCTCTGTCCCCTCCAGGCTGGATTAACAGGTCTTCTCATTTTATTCTTGTAGGAAAATGTTATTCCCCTTGCATTTGTTTCAGAGCTGAGTCCTGGTTCAGACATGTTCCCTGTGAAAGCACTACACCAGAACACTGGAATTCTTGGAAATACCATGGTGGGAAAGAGCCATGAAACATCAGACATTAGATGTTCAATGTGCATTGTTGATACATGAGGATATCACTCCCTGGGGGCCGCAAGGAGCCACTTGAGCAGAGAAATGCAGGTTTAACAAGCCAAAGGCCCTCTTCAGACCCTAAGCCCCAGAGTGGTCGGTGTGCCCTAGCATGTGAGGCTGGTTCCTGCCTCACTCAGACCTGTTCCTGCCAGGGGATCTCAAGGCCCCAGGCGAGTCCCTGCCAAGAATCCCAGCCCTGACTGTGGATTTTGAGTGCTTTGAGAGGTGAGGCAGTGTTTGCATTTCAGGGAAGCGGGATCTGTGTCGAGATGTGGTTTCCAGGCACATCTCTGCGGTAGCTGGGTATCGCCAGAAACAGTCTCTTTCAACAGCACTTCTGTCCATTCACTTAGCTGATGTGTTTATCCATTGATCTTCCAAATCAATGGCCTCCCAGAGGCCTTTTCACTAAACGTTTTAAAGGACCTTGTGATGTGTAGCCTGAAACTGATGGGTTTTGGGGGAATTAACCTGTTGTCCAAGCCCTTAACTGAACTGTGACCTCGAGAACAGCCTGAAAAATTGGACATGAGCCTGCAGCACATACTTGCAGCCCAGAAAGCCAGTGGTACCCTGGGCTGCATCAAAAGCAGCATGGGCAGCAGGGCAAGGGAGGTAATTCTCCCCCTCTACTCTTCCCTCATGAGACCCCACCTGCAGTGCTGTGTTCAACTCTGGGGCCCCCTGAACAAGAAAGACATGGACCTGTTCAAGCAGGTCCAGAGGATGGCCACAAAGATGATCAAAAGGCTGGAGCACCTCTCCTACAACTCTCCTACAAAGAAGGGCTGGGAGAGCTAGGGATGTTCAGCCTGGAGAAGTGAAGGCTCCAGGGAGACCTTATTGCAGTGTTTCGATAATTAAAGGGGGCCCATAAGAAAGATGGAGAGAGATTTTTTACAAGGGCATATAGTGACAGGACAACGGGTAATGGTTTTAAACTGAAAGAGGGTAGATTTGGATTAGAGATAAGGAAGAAATTATTCGCTATAAGGGTGGTGAGACCCTGGCCTTGGCTGCCCAGAGGAGCTGTGGGTGCCCCATCCCTGGCAGTGCCCAAGGCCAGGCTGGATGGGGCTGGGGGCAGCCTGGGCTGACAGGAGGGATCACGCCCATGGCAGGGGGTGGAACCAGATGAGCTTTAAGTTCCTTCCAACCCAAACCATGATATGATTCTAAGTTAGAATTTTTACATAAAGCAAGGCTGGACCGACACTGCTGTGAATCCTGCATGGATTCACTAATAAGAGGAACAAAAACAAACATAGGGCAAGTTGATTTTTCATTGCTGCTGTTGGATAAGGTTTAGCTTGGAGGACTTTTTAACCTTAAAACAGAGATCTTCAGATCTGGGCTAAATTATGCTTCCACGGGCTGTCATTATTTCATAAAAATAGCAGGTTAGTTTAAAATTTTTGAACAATTGCCCAGATTAAGTTTGTTAAAGAAGAAACCTCTGTGAGTGTTCCCGGATGCATAGAGGAAACCAGGACTAGAATGTTCTGATTTATGAGTGGGGCTGGGGATGCCCAGGAATGAGCAAGCCCCTGGGCAGCCTATACAGAAGAGCAAGAGGCTTAAAAGACCCGCTGAAATGTTTTGCGGTCTGAGGATTTTACTGCTGTACCAATTTATCTCTGATTATCAGAAATACCACAAATTCCTTCCTGATGACATGCAAGTGAGTGTGTTACTGGAAGAGCCAGCTCATGAATTCAGGGAGGGAAGAATACGGCAGAAGGTCCCTTGTTTTTGAAGGAGGGCTTGTGTGCCTTTGGTTGAAGATGTAACTCATGGAGGTTTCCACAGCCTGCAGAGTTCATGATGCTGTTTCGTGCTCACTGGAGATATGGCCACTGAGCCAGAAGGCATTTTAAAGAGGTAAAATAGCATCCTTGTCTGATTGGTGATGCATTTTGCAAAATAGCCATATCGTCTGGACAGGAAGAGAAAAACCCCAAAGCAGTCCCAAACAACAGTCCTGTAAGCAGCACATTGTGAAGACAATGCTATTTATAACTCTTAATTCTTTGACAATTTCAAGAAAAAAAATATAAAATAAATCATGTGCTGTCTTGTTCTTCAAGTTACCCAAATTTTTATCCAACAGTAGAACCTCACTCTTCAAGGACCTGAACCTGCATAACCCAAACCCAGCAGCAGTGGATGCCAGCAGGAGAAGCACCTCGGTCATGTTTTGGAAGTGCAAACAGCAGCACAGCCTGTGCAGAATCAGACTTGGGCTGGTGCTGGGACCTCACTCTGCTCCCACTGACGTCAGGCAGAAGCGCCCGGGGAGTTTGCTGGAGCAGAGTTAGAAACACCCTTGCTGGTGTGAATTAGGTTATAGCATAGTCCCAGGAGGAAGGGGGAATTCATTAAACCACCACCACATGTGGAGTGAGGTTATAATTGATTTTAAGTGAGTGCAGCTGACAAGCTGAAAATATATCTTCCCCTCCAAAGAATTTTTATTCTTTCAGCTCTGCCTTGCCACAGCCTTCCAATACCACAGATGTACTTGTAGGCAATGGTTTGGTATTGGCATGAGCTTTTCCCAGTAGCGATACAGAGCAGACTGAGGCACTATCAATTATAGCAAGCTATTTAAAGAAAGATGCTGCTTTTCCATTGCTCTGCTCTTTGCGCCTGTTCCCACTCTGTGGGAGGTAAGCAGCATTTTCCAGCTTTTGCATTAAAGCTTTCTTTTCTGTTTAGTTTCATGTTGCTTCACTGTTGGTTTATTTAGGAGTAGCCTAATGAAAAACCGCACCAGCTCCAAGCAAGCAACATAAATTCAACTCCTGGACCTGCAGGATCGCCCTTTGGAGACACTCTTCAGATTCAGATATACAGGCAAGTCCTACAGTTTAACATCAGGTTGCTGAATGTGTATGCCCTTGGCCAGTTTGGGCGATGTGTTTTAGCATAACCGAGCTCTGATCTCAGGAAAGCCACAGTGATTATCCTTGCTCAGCTGCCACTGAGGAGCCCAGCTTGCCTTGATGATGTTCTTGGATCTCTGAGCCCAACCAGCATTGAATTGCTCTTTGTTTGCTTTAGCTTTGATCCCAGCAAAGCAAGGTGGCACAACTACATCAAAACTTTAAACCTGGATGATGGTGCCAAATCCCCCTCTTCTCTGTGCTCCGGGTACCATCACGTAGGTCCTTTCTTATGGGAGAGCCCAGCTAGGAGCAGGAGGCCCTTCCTGTGGCAACCCAGAGAACCTCCTCCAAACTGGCTCCTCCCACCACTTCCACCCTGACTGCTAGGGAGAGAGAAACTTCCTCCCCAAGATGAAAAACATCCTTTTGTGGTCACTGCAGTATTTTTTGTTGTTGCTGTTGTTGTTTTTAAGGGTTGTGAAATACTCCCACTGAAACCTACTTGTGTGTGTCGGGTGGAGGATGCACCAAAAAGTCAAGCCAAACAAACCAAACCCATTGCAATGCCCCTCCTCCTGTGACTGCCTCAGCCTCGCTGATGCTGGGGAGAATTTTCAGGTGGGATGGGTTCCCCTTGCTGTGGTTTAGGGCTCATCTCCCCGTGAAGCTCTTGCTGAGCCAAGCAGGGTGCAGATCCTGCATTCTCTTTGTTATTCTGTAAAACAGCTGTTTATTTCTGCTTAATCCCTTTCTAAACAGATATGCTTAAATCAGAAAAGTTTGGTGTTATGCCAGCCCATGCAAGAAGCTGTCCTGAATCATATCTCCAGGCAGATGGACTCTTGTGGGGCTTGTAAAATGCTGAGCACCTTCCTGGCAGAGTCTCAGTGAATAAAAGTGAGTAAAAAATTGGCCCAACCTACAGAGGAAGGGGGATCTTGGCCCGGCTTTCTCCCAGCAGTGCTGCAGCAGTGCCATGGCAAAGGGCTTGCAGCTGAACTGAGGGAGGAAAGAAGAAGAAGAAAAAAAAGTGTCCTCAATATTTAGACTGATGAAGTAAGAGAAGTGTTTTTCTGAAGAGGACAGCCCCACAGAGTATTTCTGTGCATCGGGCAATTGCATGTGTTTCCACTGCTGGTTGAGGTGTCCAGTGCCCAGATCCAGCCTGGGTTCTCTTCTCCTAGGGCAAGTGTCTCCTGGCAGCTGGAACAGCTTGTTTGCCCAGAAGTCGCAGGGAGGCTGGGAGAGATAAACACCTATGCAACCGATGCTGCCTGCATAAGCAGGGACCTGCTGTGTTGGGACTGCTGGAGGCTCAGCCAGGGCTAAATCCTCAGCTGCAAGGACCATGGTGGAGCATCAGGAGGGGTCACAGCTCCATGGGGGACATCAGAGACCTCTCCCCAGCTTGGGGTTAAAGCTTTGCTGTTGCCTTGACCATGTGAAAGCAAGGCCAAACCTGGTCTGACCCAGTTCCTAGATGGGTGACTGTTTGAAACAGTCACCTGGATACCATGTTATCCCTGAGCAGAACATCAGTCTGTAGCAATTTGGATCCACAACTGCAGGTACAGTTGAAATTTTAAAGAGTCTGGCAGTAAGGTGACGCTTTAATTAAATCTTTTTTTCCTTTTCTCCCTCCCTTCCTGTCTTCCTTTCTTTCACAGGTCAAGAACCTCATGAATTTCCCCCAATAAAACAAATGTACGGCAAAATCAGAACTTTGGGTTACCTCTTTGAAGCAGAGTTGTTGAAGGCTGACTGTGAGCTGTGGTAGGGCAGCCAGCATGCAAATGGGAGGCTCTGCTGCAGAGCAGGATCCCCACAAGGCAGCAAGGCCTGTTGGAGCTGATGGAGGAGAACTCCTCAACATGTCAGTATTGGTTTGGGTGGCTGCCAGGGCAGGGCTGGGAGAAGGAGGGACTGGTGAACCACAGGTATCATGGATTGCAGATTGCAGATGTCCACAGATGAACCACAGGTATCATGGATTGCAGATGTCAGGTCTGGAGAGAAGTGTACACATGTGCAACCAGCAGATTCATGTGCATGCATGCATTTGTACCAGAGTGGGAAGCCTGTCTCCAACCTTGTATATACACACTCCTTGAACACAAGAGTGAATGCACACCTGCCTGTACACACACAAAGCAACCCCTCCAGGCACAACCACCCTGTTCATCCCTGCCTGGTCCCAGTTGCATTTTTCCGCCTTCCCCTTTGCACAGTCTCACAGACATGTCTGTGTCTGTTAGCTGGGCTGGGAATCCCTGGTCCAGTTGCAGTCCTGTCAAGCCTTTGCCACTGGAGAGTCCTGGAGGGGAACATTTAGAGGAAATAAGACTGGAAGGCCTTTCTGGCAGTGAGGGCTAAGTGCTGGCAGGAGGAGAGAGAACGTGGACAGGTCTCTGCTTACTTCCAGCAGTACTGAAATATCAGGAGGATACCTGTGTCAGCTGTAGACGTGGCACCATGCCCTGCTGCCCTGACCCTGCTGATTTCCTCCAAAATGGCCCTCCTAGCTGCTGGGGTTTTACACCTCCCCAAGGGAAAACAACCATCTGCAGACATTTCCTGGCCATCTCGTGTACTTCCAGGAGGGATGTCTTTGCCTGGCAAGTGTTTGACACCATGCAGAGGGGATGCTTGTATATCCAGGATGTTCCAGAACTCAGACCCAATGCAGGCACCAAAAATAAGAGAAGACAAAAATAATTTCAAATAAAGCTTGACTCTTAAAAGCAATAAGTAACCTTGAGCAGATGCTGGCTTGCTCTTAATCTAATTATTTATCAGCAGGCCTGTGCAGTGCTGGGAGGAAAGACACACCAACCCCATCTTGTTGGAAAATGGGGCTTCAGCTTCTTCTGGCTTTTGGGTTCCAGCTGTGCCCCAAATTCAGTAGAGCTCTCCAGAAACATGATGTCTGCAGGCAGGTCAGCAGCATGGGTGAGCTCCCTATCCAAGGGCATGCTCTACAACCTGAGGGTACTGGTTGTGACCTGCCTCGTGCATGGTTCAAAGCACTTGGATGGTGACATTTAGCTCTAAAGTATAAGGTCTTGAATTTCTTTGGCCCAAAGCTGCTGCAGTGTTTTCTTTTTGAGTTCTGTGGTGCAGGCTCTTGGGGAAAAGCCTCCTACAGTCCAGCATGCTCATTTTACAGCCTCTTTCCCTGTCCAGAGTATTGCAGGGCTTTGCGCCCTGGCCAGGACGTGGCTTATGGGATGCCACAGCCTCTGGGGTACCCCAAAGGCAGAGCAAGCTGGACTGTCTGCCTGTCCACCCCACTGTGCCTGAGGAGAAACCTCTCGGGAGGTGGTTGAACAGAGCAGGCTTTGGTCTCCTTGCAGCAGACCAGCAGGCTTTGGTCTCCTTGGTCTCCTTCAGGCTATTTGGCCACATGGACCTGCTGCAAGAGGCTCAACTGAGCTTCACTGTCAGCATCCCAAGCAAGTGGCCACTGTTGGGTCTCAGGTCACAGCATCTCTGGACAGCAGTAGGAAAGCTGACAGAAGGCAAGCCCTGTCCACTCACTGTGATGGCAGTTAAAGTATTTCTGGAGGAGCGCCCTTTCCAGAGTAAATTGTTGGCAACCATGCACTAATTCTCTTTTCATAAACAAAGCAAAGGAGATAAAAGCAGCAGTCTCGTCTGCCTCCACCTTCTCCCTCTAGCACAGTGCCTCGTGCCCTTGCACACCCAGTCCCGCATCTGGAGCTCATTGTGCACAGCTGCTGGGAGGAGGCAGATGGGAACCAGCTGAGTCTCCCTCCACACTGCCACCAGGTCCAAGTATGGTCCTCATGAGGGAATGTGTGAACAGTGCCCCACTTGGGTCAGGGGCCTTGGTTCAGATTGATGGTGGCAGCTGAAGCATTGAAAAGCTGGGTGGTTCAGTCAACCTGTAAGCAGAAAAGTGAATGCAATGCACTGCCAAGGTGGCTGCAGTCTATTTGTAACAGCCAGAACAGCCTCAGATTTGCTCTGTCCCATTCCTCCCTCTCAACCAGCAGTGGCCAAGTGCTCATAAACATCCTGTTTGGGAGATCTTGTGTGTGCCCTGAATTTTGTCTTATCCCTAATGCAAACCTGTCATGGGCAACATGACCAGGGTGTTTCTCTCAGACGCTGCAATGGTGTGGTCAACTTGGGAGCTGAAACCTTAAGCTTCGGTTTTGGGAAGTTATTAGGAAGGCTGATTTGAACTTTTTGCAGTCAATGGTCATTGCAGTTGGATATCTCCACACAGGAAGATTTTAGTGGGGGGAAAAAAAACATACGACCACAATGGAAATGTTTGCATTTTCCCTTTGCAAGAGAAACATTTTCCACTTGGGGACTGGAAGTCACTTCTGTTTAGAAACTTGAGGACAGTACAGTACAATGTGAAAATAAACAGCAAAGTAGCCCAAGTCACTGCAGCCTAAAATGAAACATTGCCAAATAAATTAAACAGAGCCTCCTGATTGGCCCAAACTGAGATCCTGAGAACTGGAATAGACACCTTAACTGATTCCGGGCTCCACCAAAGCTTTTTCAGGGCATCGCCCAGGGGATTCTGCCACTGTTCTGGGGCACGATATCTGGGGGGGGGGGGGGGGGGGGGAGGGAACCATGGTGCTCACTTGGACTTGTCAACCCTGTAGAGAAATGGTGTTTTAACCAAGTCTGAATATAACAGATGGCAGCTGGGAGCTGGTCTCTCCTGGCATGGGATTGTGCCTGCCCAGACCCAGCTCCCCTAATCACTCCTGCCTCATCAGGGTTTGTTCTGTGCTTTCCTGACAAGCCATAGCTAGGGTGCTGGTTTTCATTAGCTGAAGGCAGGTGGTTCACTGCTTCATTCCCTCTTCCATCCTTAGGAAAGGTTCAAGGAAATAACTTGAGTCGAGCACACTCTGGGAACTCCTAAATGGTCCTCTCTGCAGGAGTCAAATTTTAGAGTAGTGTGTCCTGGGTTACTCTTTGCAATCTGAGACCTGCGGTACTTCAGCTACACCTTTACTTGTTTATCTAGATTCCCTCTGAAACCAGAGATGTGTCACTAGCATGGTCCCCACTATAATTCGATTAGTTACGTTTTCAGTGACTTGCCTATTACATTTTCTCATTCTAGTCCCTCCTTTTGCCTTTTCTTGGAAAAAACAGATATTGTGCATACGAGGGGTCATTGCCGAATCTTATTTCTTCTGGCAACCCAAGTGTGCAGCTGGAGACCTGGATTCAACTGCAAGCAGGCCATCTCCAGGGTACAGTCCAGCCTTTTCAAAGGATGCTTTGCAAGGGTGTGTCCAGCATCTGGTAAAACCCAATCTTCTTCTTCTCCATTTTAGGCTGTTTTCTTATATGTGGGTAGCTGTGACTTGTCTTTGCAATCCCACCCCACCCGCAAAACACTTGGGATCCTGACTGCACAGTGGCTAAAGTAGAGCCACTGGGTGTGAAAGAGCTTGGGGAGCTAGTGGGAGCTGCACATGCTGCCGTGGAAGAGATGGTGAGTTGGTGCTGGAGGTAACCTCTAGTAACCTCACCCACTCCACAGACTGACAGTGCGTCCACCCATCAGCCCATAAGTGGTACCTGGACCCACATCCAAACCTCAACTATAAAAGGAACGACTGTGTTTTTTCCCTTCCTTGCATGCTAAATGATTTTCATCTGTTGGCTTTTCTTTCTTTCTTTCTTTTTCTTTCTTTCTTTTTCTTTCTTTCTTTCTTTCTTTCTTTCTTTCTTTCTTTCTTTCTTTCTTTCTTTCTTTCTTTCTTTCTTTCTTTCTTTTTCTTTTTTCTCTTTTTTCTTTCTCTTTCTTTCTTTCTTTCTTTCTTTCTTTCTTTCTTTCTTTCTTTCTTTCTTTCTTTCTTTTTTCTTTTTTCTTTTTTTTTTTTTTTTCCACAGAACCACAGCAGACAAATGACAAATCACCCTTAATCCACCTGAACTGCTAAATCTCTTGGTAATCCCTCTTCAGCACATCTCCTATGCTGCTCCCCTACAACAGACCTTCTTGGTACCATTAATCAGTGACTCTGGCTCCCGCCTGCCTCATGGTACGTGCCTATGCAGGGAGACTCTCTCATTTATAAAACTTGGGGACCTCCCACAGTTTCCCATTCCCCGTGACCTTGGCGAAGGGGTCAGTGCACAGAATAAACCGGTTGAGAGGGAAGGTCCTAATATTTATATGGGAAGCCATTAGCAGGCAATATCTTATCTACCTTCTGTTTTGAAGTGGAGGCTGAGGGCGATAGCATTGGAGCTGCCTCTGAATGCCCTGACATGCTCTGTTTTGCCATCCACGCTCACAGTTGGGTTATAGCATGTTCTTATTGTTGCAGGAAGAGAGTGATGGGTGCAGGAGGATTTCAGAGAGGGAAAAAAAAAAAAAGAGAGAAAAAAAAAAAAGAGCTCAGATCCCTAACTGCTGAATTTTAAAGCCACACAAAAGCTCCCAAATCTATCCTGATACCTCCTCGGACAATGTGTTTTAGCCAGCTGGTCCCTGTGTGGATGATGTCCTGTTCTACAATGAGGCAGGCCTAGCTGGAGGATGGAGTGATCTTTCCTGGTCTTAGAACATATTAACCTATGAAATAGCTGTAGTCTTGTGATCTCTCCTGAGCCTTCCCCAGATGTTGAGCATAGCTTTGAATGCAGAGGTGGTCAAATATTTTCTCCAGCAGAAAATGTCATGGAGAGTCTTTGGCAGTGAAGAAGAAAATGAAGATGAATGTGAAGATCCAGCAGTGGTGAGGTTCCTGCAGGACTTTTCATGTGAGAGGAGAGGCAGTGACTCCCTGAGAAGACAGGCACATAGGGCATGGAGGACCAGCAGGCATGCGGATGCTGGGTAGGTAGAATATCTAAACTGCAGCAATATTGCACACTGCTTTTCTGTAGGAAATGTGGCAAAAACCAAACCAGAACCAAGCTGAAGAATGAGGCAGAGGGATTCCAAATTCCCTGATATTTTACTTGTTAAATCTTCAGGAAAAAGAACCCTCTGCTCCTAGGCTGCTGTGTAGCTGTGGATATAACTTCATAGTACCCTTTTATCCAGTCTGTATCCTCATATGATGCTGAGAGTCCAGGTTGGGCTGGGAATGGGAACAGAAGCTTAGACATAATGAGACTCATTGGAAGCAGCAAAGTCGTTGGCATTGGGTTACCTCCAGTCTGCAGATTCATGGTAGCTGGGGTCAAAAACCACCAGTAATATCCAGGCAAAGGCTGGAAAAGTCTGCAAGAGTGAGGGAAAACCGACCTCACCACGTAGTTCACCAGTCTGAGAAAAGCGAATTCCCAGAGCCAAGAGAATGGTTGCTCCTCCTTTCCACTCCTTTCTGAAAGCCCAGCATGGGATGGTTTCACATGGAACAGAAGAAATCCATTTTCTAAACCAGAAAGTTGCCTCTTGGCAGCGTTCTGATTACATGTATGCGTTTAAAAATCAGGCTGTCCTGCACCCATGAGGGATGTTTCTATGTTCCTGTGTAGCTTTTGTTCTAGTTAAGTATCCGGATCTGTCTATTTGAATTGTTTGTACCAAGATGGATTTCTGAGGTGTTACTATTTGTAGTTGCTGAAATTCTACCCTGACACCATCACATGCTGATTACTAAATGCTGAGAAATGTAGGATCTTGGCTCTTAACCTGGGAAAGACACTTGATGACTTCAAGGAACAGGCAGGCCGGGGACCGATCAGGGGGAGGCGGTACACCACATGTTGGCCTGCTGCTGAACCAGGGAAGGAAGCATAAATTGTCAGAGAGAACACAGGGTTTTGCCTAAGTTACAGATGCCCATTTGCTGGATGGGCCAGGTCAAACATGAGTTCGTTGATGTGATAAACCAGGGCTCTGTTCATGTAACTGGGGAAGGGCCTGGTGTGGAGTAGCTGCACAGGGAAATAATCTTCATGTGGGCCAAATCTGATTCTTTGTGCACCCAGAAAGATGCTGGAGACACACAGCATGTCTTGTTCCCAAAGCTGGTGGGAAACGCCCCTCATTTCCTCCCAAGAAGGATGCTGGAGCCTTTCAGCACCACATGTGAACATGGCCCAGGCAAGCGGGGACATTGTCACTGGCATCTGGCATGGTTCAACTCTGAGTGCAGCACAAACAGTTGTTGTTTTGTTCTTCTAAAAGGAAATAGTACATTGTTGGGAGAGCAAACAGTTCATAACCTTCCTACACCACTCCCTGCCACTCTCCTGGAGGCTGGATCCCGTGGGTAGGGCTGTGGACCCAGGCTCCCCCAAAGAGTTAGACCCATGCCAAAGGTGTTGCTCTCCAGGAGGAGCCGTGGTCCCAGTGAGTGTGCAAAAGTGGTGATATAATATAGATAGGGCAAAAACATGGGGCTGTCTGACAGACAGTAGTAACATACTTGGCCACCCAATGAGGCAGATGGCTAAGGGGGTGCAGGGTTTTGGGAACTGTTGGTGTTAAGGGCTGGCTGCCAACCTCATGCCTCCATCCCATTCTCTCTGCTGCCATGAAAGGGCTCTGGATCAGGTATAGCTAAATTCATTCTCAGCGGCTATATCTTTTCACTCTCCTGTTACCAGTCTTTGCCATGAGATGGGTCTGGCCTAGATGATCAGAAACCCATTGTTGGATGCCAACCAGGGCATGGGGTTATATGGTGAGGCACAAAAAACATGCTCGGCATCTTAGGACCTGTTGTACATTTGGGATTAGAAGCCTCCCATCTCCCTGATCTTCCTCCCTTACACTGGAAACCCACATGAGAAATTTGGCACAGTGAGAGTGCCTACCGGTACTCCTTTTATGTCTGTACGGGCAAAAAAGCTGAGGGTGATGAAGGGCAGCACCACTAGTCATCATGTTCGGACAGGACCTACCCATCCTACATGCTGAGGCCCAGCTGCATGTTTGGGACTACCACTGGAGCCATGCAGATATTTGCCTGTTGATGATCATATCCCAAAACATTTTTGTTCCTGTAAAGCCTTGAGAAAATGTTCTGCAGGAGATGTACAGGGAGCGGCTAGGAACTGCAGCTGTGAGTGCCCCAGGCAGAGTTCCCCGGTGAGATTTTGTGAAGTAATTCTGCATTCCTCCTGCTGCTTTGCCCTGCTTTTACACTTTGCTGTCAGCTGAAAGTGACTGGAGCAAAGAGATGTAGTGTTGTTCTCTGGTAGACTCTGCAGAAGTTTTTCAAAGGAATTGGAGGTACATGAAGACCTTTTTCCAGTTGTTTTTACTGTGAACATGTAATGCCTTGTCTTAAATGCCTTGGTTCTAGCAGAGGTATATTGCTGATGGGACTGTGAGACACATGTCATGTCCTCTTGGAGTCTCTGTCTTGGGACAAGGTGTCTGGTTGGAGTAATGCCTCCAACAATTCATCCCTTGTCTTCAGATGCTACATATGCAATGGGAAACTAAATGGAGACAGAGCATAGATTTAAACGTTGTCCTGTTATTGTCTGTACTGCACAAACCTTGGCAAAATTTTAGCTCGTTCCAACAAGTGCTCTTTGAACAGCATACAGACATGGTCTAAGGATAGTCCAGGGCCAGGACCATTCCCAGCGAACAGCCTGAATGTGGCTGCAGTGAACTGGAGAAAGCAGTGGGGATGGAAGCCAAGCTGGGTCACTTGGCCTCGGGGACAAAAAGTACTCTCTGTCCCATTTGTTTAGTAATGTAGATTAATCCAGTGTATTTTCAAATCTATTGCTGTGCATTATCTGCTGTGGACTAACTGTGCTAGGTGACCTCTTTGAAGGCAAATGATCTTAACTCTTCACATTCTCGCATCTCTGGGTAAGTAACACAAATTGCCCCACATAGAGTTCAGCCCTCACATTTTCCTGTACTCACCTGGGTGAGTGCTCAGCACCCAACACTCTGCAGTTGTTTGCTGGGTCAAGACAGGACAGTAACCAGGAAGCTTCTCTAAAACACGGCCTTATTTGTCTTCAGATGTAGGGATTGCTAGGACTGTGAATCATATAGCAATAAATCTTCATGTTAGCCATGTTTGGTCATGCCAATTCTGTTACCTTTGTTCCATCTGTGTTATAGCCTCACATCACCTTCTCTAGTAAGTGACCTGTCACAGCACTACATGTGTGCCACTCAGAACAATTCTCCATTCACAGCTTCATGACTTGTTTTCCATAGCTTCCCCACATGTTCTCAGTTGTTTAATTTACATTGACTACTCCTGCTAATTCAAGTTCCTTGTGGCCCTGTTTTTCAGGGGTACAAAAGTCTTGAATTTTCTATCTGCCTGAAGCTTCTCGTCTGATGCTACAGGATCCTTTGACGCAGAGCATCCTACAGTGTGTGAAAATTCAAATCTTTCTCCTCCACAGCCCTGAATAAAACTGCATCTGGGGACATCTGTGTATGCAGGGGTCTGCATTTGTGCTGCCGGCTGCAGAACTCATATAGCCTCAGGAAGAAAGCTGAGTAGTGCCTGAACTGCATCTACCCTCGTAGGACAAGTCTAGTCTCCTGAGGCTAACCAGTATGGCTGGGCTGGGCTCATACTAAAGAAATCCTTTTGCCATCAAGGAGTATCCACATGCAAACTACCTTTAGGGAATGGTTGCTTGCTATTGTAATTCCCAAACAGCATCTGAGTCGTGTCTGGCATAGTGCTAGCTGGATCAGGCCAGACTTGAACCATGGGCCATTCCAAATTTTAGCCTCTGGATGAATTTAACCCAGAGCCTGTGCCCTCATGCTGTATGATTTACTAGCATAGGTGTAGCCTTTGTCATAGGGAAAGGGCAAGAAGTCACAGTTCCTCATGTGTGGAGTTCTAGGCAGAGAAGTCGAATGGCTGGTGCCTTCTTGGGCCTAGATGAGGAGCTGTAAAACCTCAGGGTGAGCAAACCATGAGTTATGTCCCCCATCCTCATTCCATGGCATATTTTTTGCTCTTATCTGTGCTGGAGTGCACCCAGGTCTGCAGGAGGCACCTGGACACACTTCAGGGGACTTCCAGCTCTGTCCCAGGAAACACACAACTACTGATAGAACTGTAAAATCTTCCACACACCCCTACTGCCCACTTGCAATCCCTTTGCCCACCCAAAACACTCCAAACTTTCATTAAAACTTTCTGTGAATTTCATCCTCCACCAACTATCCATATTTACTGTTGACTATATTTAAGCCTGATAATAACACATAATGGCTTTTTTTGTTCCAGCCAAGTGCAGCGAAGCTCGATGCTAGATCAATTCACTCTGGCCATAGCGAACAAACAGCCTCTCCATGTCCACAGACCGTGATGTACAATGCATATTCACCTGGGCTGGAGACACTCCAAAGCAAGGTCTGTGCTGCTGAACACAGGAGGGATCCCCTAGCCAGTCTTGCTCAGGTGCTCTTCTCTGAAGCTCAAAGTGATCCCTGAAGTTATCAGTCTCATGATGTGCTTCAGCTCAAGGTCCTGGAAAGGTGGCTAGAAGATAAGACCTGGCATGGGAATGGAGGCAGCTGTGTCATGAAGTCTGTTGGTTGGCAGGGGGGCTCATAGACCTGGTGCCTAGACCTCTACTAGCTAGCCTTCCCCATCCTTCCCAAACAGAGATGTCCTTCTGTGACACAAGATGCAGAAGAAAGCATATCACATGTAAATCCTGGGGCCTGAGACTGCAAAGGAAGCAAACTAGTGCATGTGTAGAGGTGCTTTCAGTCATGAGCTACGCTTTAACCACAAGCAATGTCAGGGCTGCTTTTTTTATTATTATTTGTTCTTTAATTTGTCAGAGGAATCTGTCCTGGCTTCAGGACCATAATGGTCTTCATTATTGGGTGACGTATGTCTCGTAGCAGCTCAGTTCAAGGTGCTCAGTTCTCATAGCACACTCAGTTCAAGGTGCAGCGGAACACCTAGAACACGCCACTGATCCCTCCCCACGTCCTTGCTTTACTTTTTTCTTTTCCTGGTTGTGTCATTCACTTCAGTACTCCCCTACACAATTCACTTTCACACCAGGACCAAGCCTAGAGGTGAGTTGCAACATTCTTTTCTTTTTTCGATAGATATTGGAAGAGAGAGGGGCACTGGGCGCATCCAGGAGGGGGGATCTGAAGACATCTCCTTTCACCTCTGTTTGCAGGGAGGTGTTTTTTCCTTCTGTACTTTCATATCAAGCCTAGCAGTAGTATAGGTGCAACTGATATACAAGATAAGAAGTGAAAGGTGCCAGTCCCGCCAGCTTCTTCCAGAAATCCTGTTGTTGGAAATTTTACCGCTACCTGTAAAACCATTGTGGGGTGCAGGATGGTGCTGTATGTGTTTCTTTGTCCTTAGGTCAATGCTGCGAATAAGGAGTAGAAAAACAAGCATGCAGTCAAATCTGTCCTGTTAAACTTCTCTAAGAACTGTAAAAGCAACAAGACCCAGACTTTGGGACACAGACTGCAGCCCCATGCTCTTGGAGACCACAGCAACTGCAGAAAGAGCAAGTAAATCAGTGAGAGCAATGTGGGTGTTGCAGAGCTGAAAAACCAGAACTATTATCGGTACAGAAGGGCAGCTAGCAGGAAGCTGGTGATTAAAGGGCAAAGGTTTGTGCTACGACAGAGGCTGTCAGACATCATGGGAGGTAGTCACATAAGAGCTGGCTGTGCCCTACTATTCACAGGACACTGAAGAAAAACACAGTTACAAAGAACACCATTAGTTAGTACAGATAAACCATTTGGGGGGAGAATGCAACAGTAAGCAAATGGTTTTAGTACTCAAGGACCGTGATTATTTTTGAGCACAGTGGGGTAGCAGGATGGCGGTAATAAAAGGGATGGTGGGTCTGTTGATTCTGAGTCCTTGGCTTATAGGCAAGCCAAACAGAAAAAAAATGTTAAAGACTGCTAATTAAGAAAGCTAAATTCATTTTGCATCCCCAGCGCCAAGCAATAGACAGCAACCAGTCACAGAGAGGCATGCTGCTTAACAAAATGGCAGCAAAAAATGGTGGCACCTTGTCCTAAAAGGGCGATGCCTTTTTCTAAAATGGCAGCAAAATCAAAATGGCGCTGCTGCCCCACCCTTGCATGTACGTGTGTGGAGAAAGGCCTTCAAGGCTGCTGCATGTCCTGGTCCTGCCAGCCAATGACAGCAGAGCATGTGAGAAAGGGTGCGGGGTTTCTGGAGTAAATGGCTGCTGAGGCTTGCAGCAGAGCTGGGTAGTGGGACCGTGGGCCTGCACTGGCCCCAGGTACTGCTGTGGGCACCTCGGTGTCCGTGCAGGGCACATCATGTCACACGGGCCTGAGGAACTTTCCTCATGGGAAATGAGTGGTGGCAGAAAGGGGCTGACAAGAAAAGGTGGTGGGTGGTGGTGAAGGAAAGGCTGGGGTCGGTGGCAAGACATCTGTGCCTCATGGGAGTGTGGGTGTGCTGGCACCCTGTGTGTGGTGCTCTAGTGGTGACCTGTCTGCAAAGAGAATGCTGGAGGTAGAATCATAGAATCATAGAATATCCGGAATTGGAAGGGACCCATAAGGATCATCGAGTCCAACTCCTGGCACCACACAGGTCTACCCCAAAATTCAGACCATATGACTGAGAGCACAGTCCAAACGCTTCTTAAAGTCCGACAAGCTTGGTGCAGTGGCTGCTTCCCTGGGGAGCCTGTTCCAGTGCACAACAAGCCTCTCAGTGAAGAACCTCTTCCTGATGTCTAGCCTAAACCTCCCCTGCCACAGCTTGACGCTATTCCCACGGGTCCTATCACTGGTGACTAAAGAGAATAGATCGGTGCCTGCCCCTCCACTCCCCCTCGTGAGGAAGCTGTAGGCCGTGATGAGGTCTCCCCTCAGCCTCCTTTTTTCCAGGCTGAACAGGCCGAGTGACCTCAGCTGCTCCTCTTCCCCTCTGGGCCCTTCAACAACCCCGTAGCCCTCCTCTGGACACTCTCCAACAGTTTCACATCCTTTTTGTACTGGGGTGCCCAGAACTGCACACAGTACTCGAGGTTAAGGCAGCAACAGCGCAGAGTAGAGCGGGACAATCACTTCCCTCGACCGACTAGCAATGCCATGCTTGATGCACCCCAGGGTATGGTTGGCCCTCCTGGCTGCCAGGGCACACTGCTGGCTCATATTCAGCTTGCTGTCAATCACAATCCCCAGATCCCTCTCTATGGGGCTGCTCTCCAGCGTCTTGTCGCCCAGTCTGTACGTATAGCCAGGGTTACCCTTTCCCAGGTGCAGTACCCAGCACTTGATCTTGTTAAACTTCATGTGATTGGTGATCGCCCAGCTCTCCAATCTGTCCAGATCTTTCTGCAAGGCCTTTCCACCCTCAACAGAGTCTACAACTCCTCCAAGTTTAGTGTCATCGGCAAATTTGCTCAAAATACCTTCTAGTCCTCCATCCAAATCATTTATAAAAACATTGAAGATGACTGGCCCTAAAACGGAGCCTTGAGGGACCCCAGTAGTGACCATCCACCACACTGATGAGGCCCCATTTACCACAAGACTTTGAGCCCTACCTGTCAGCCAATTGCTCACCCATCGCATGATGTTTTTGTTTAGCTGTATGCTGGACATTTTGTCCAGTAGGATCCTATGGGAAACTGTGTCAAAAGCTTTACTGAAATCCAAAAAGATCACATCAGCTGGTTTCCCTGAGGTAAATGTACCTCAGGTCTTCTTGCTATTGCCCAAGCCCCTCTGCGTACCCCCCTTCCTCTTCCCCCACCCCCCCACCCCACCCCCAGCTACGCAGTGCACCCAGAGCCATGGCCATGCTGGGGTCAGTGTGTACCCATCACTCAGTGCCCTGTCTGTGGCGTTTGCAGATCCATTCATGGAGCTCATGGAAGGGAAGAAGATCTCATGGAAGAAATTCCTCATCTTTTTCCTCTTCAGCTTCGTATTCAGCTCCTGCCTCTTTGTTTCTCTTCATCAGTTCAGGACTCCCAAGCCAGAAGATCACAGTTCCCATCTCTCTACTCAAATGCCTCTTGCTGAAAATACCAGCACCCCACCAAAGAGTGAGCACAGGCTGACCATCCTGCTGTGGAGTTGGCCCTTCGGGCAACACTTTAATTTCAGAAACTGCTCAGAGTTATTTGGCACACCAGACTGTTACTTCACGGTCAACCGCAGCTGGTCCCAAAAGGCAGATGCTGTGATTATGCATCACAGGGATATATGTTGGGACACAAAAAGACTGGCCCAGATCCCCAGACCCCCATCCCAGCGCTGGATCTGGTTCAACTTGGAGTCTCCAAGTCACTCTCCAAACTTAGGTGCCATGGACAACCTCTTCAACCTGACTATGTCATACCGAAGAGATTCAGACATCTTCAGCCCTTACGGGGACCTGCAGCTCCTCAGCCAGCCCCAGCCCTTCAACATCCCATCCAAGACCAAGATGGTAGCTTGGGTAGTGAGCAATTGGCAAGTAGGCTCCCGCCGGGTAAAGTACTACCAGGAGCTGAAGAAATACATCGCTGTGGATGTCTATGGGCAGCATCACTTGCCCCTGCCCAGGGACAAGCTTCTTCCCACTGTGTCCCAGTACAATTTCTACTTGGCCTTTGAGAACTCACAGCACGAAGACTACATCACTGAGAAGCTCTGGATGAACGCTTTGTCCTCTGGCACTGTCCCTGTTGTGCTGGGGCCGCCCCGAGAAAACTACGAGCGCTTCTTGCCCCCTGACTCCTTCATCCATGTCGATGACTTTCCCAGCGCCAGTGACCTGGCACGGTACCTGTGGGAGCTGAGCAGGGACACTGAGCGATACCAGCACTACTTTCAGTGGCGCAAGTGGCTGAAGCCTGTGGTGGTGACCGGCTGGGCCCTGCAGGTCTGCAGAGCCTGTCACTTCCTGCAGACAACAGAGACCAGATACCAGGTTGTGCCCGATCTGTCTGAGTGGTTCGTGTAACTGCTGTTTGCTCAGCTCTCTGCTCTGTTGTGATCATTTGTTCCTTGCTGGGGTTGCAATTCTGTGGGTGAAATAGCAATATATAGATCATAAACCTGTTTCAAGGACTTTGTACTGTGCAAAAGTCCCACTGAAAGTGGCAGCCACATTGTGTGGCTGCCTGCTGCTGCAGGATGGCCAGGTCATGACCCTGGTTTGCCTCAGGCCCTCCCTGACTGCCTCTGGGGTGCTGCATCAAGATGCTCAACAGGCTGGAAACTACTCACTTTATTTTACAAGTCTGGGTTTTTTTTGGACAGCTTAGTAAGGCAGCGTGGGTTTGAGAAAGGGTCTGACAGAAGCACAATGGTGTAGGTGAGGTGCTGAGGATGCCCCTGAAAGCACTGTGATGTTTGAGCACCCGTAGCACCCTGTGGTAAGGAGATGCTCAGCAGGGCCATGTGATGTGCTGCCTCCTCCCGTGTGCCTGGACATGGCAACTTCTGGCAGCAGCTGATGCCTCTAGGCCGTGTGTTTCTGTGTTTGACCTCTATCAAGATTCCTGCTGCTGTTCAGGTCATACCACTGGAAACTTTCCAAGTTGGGGAGCCCCATTGCTTGGAGATGGGGGATCCAGCTCTGCCTTCCCAGGTTCCCTGCTGATACCTCCAGACATCCAGTGTGTTTCCCCAGTTGCTGCTGAGCCCAGAGCTGAGGTTTTCAAAGGTCTGTCCTAGCCCCAAGATATTTCCATGAGGAAAGTCAGCTCAAAGTCCAGCTCTGTGTATAGAGATATAATTGTTTTCTCCATCAGTAGCATTTAGTAAAGATTTCCAAAGAATTCCCTGTACATTTCCTTTTGCAGTCATGCTATATCAGATGGTCCATCCGCAAGACCTTAGCTTTAGGATTGAGAGTCCCTTATTTTCATTAGTGGCCTTTTCCACCACCACCACCACCCTTTTTTTTTTTTCCTCTGCTTTGCAGATTGGTTGAATATATTGATCATCACAAGCCTAAAAGTAAATCCTTCACTCTGAAATCTGAACTTTTATCCCCTCCCACTGTTAGAGTCTTGAAGAACCTTTGCTGGAACTTAGTGAACCCCTTTGAAAATTCAAGTAGCGAAATGTACCACATCGTCTTTAGCCATGGGCTTGCTAACTCCTTAAAATAAGATCAATATACTTGTCACATCAATAAAAATTGATGAATTTTTATTGCCTAATAATTGTTTCTGCCCCTGCTTTGGCTGCCTACAGACACACACCTCCCTCCTCCTTTAGCCCATAGCTCTTGGATGCATCAGCCAACCCTGATGTTCTTCCCACCTTTAAAGCCTGTTCAGTTCAGAGCAAGTGGAGAAATTCCAGATATTAACACTATTAACTGAGCTGGTATGGATCTGAAATAGAGATAAATAATATTCTACAGGTGAGCTCAGTGAGCAGTCTCTTCCTGTTGATGGGTGGCACTGGGGAGTTGGAATGGATGGTTGCTCATTTCACTGCTCTTGCTAGATTTGGGAGATGACACCTGTCCCAGGGTTAAATCCTTCTGCCTTAAGACTGCCATTGAGAAAGCTTCAACTTTGAGCATTGGCTTACAGCACTGCTTTTCTCTGGCACTGCCAGCAAAACTGATTACAAAATGGAGTGGTTGATTAAACCAAGCAGCAACAGGGCCCTGCGCATGCAGGCACAAAGTCCAGCTGCTTGAAAAGTATGTTCCCATTAAAAAAAGCAAATGTAAATTTACAGGAGCTGTTAGAGCTGACCTGTGCTGCATGTGTGAACACAGACAAGAGGAGCTTGCTCATGGCTTTAACCAACATCATATAAAAAGCCTTCCCTGGAAGACACCACAGTGTAAAGCCCCATGAACACCTTCAGATCACCTGTAGTATTTTTTGCTAGCCTGTTTTGAAGGGATGTGCTGTGGAGAGGAAGGGGAGTTTGCAATTGTCCTAGTTCCAGTTAGGACAGAGTTAATTTTCCTCATAGTAGCTGGTAGGGTGCTATGTTTTGGATTAGGATGAGAAGAGCGCTGATAACATGCTGATGTTTTAATTGTTGCAGAGCAGTGTTTACACCAGGCCAAGGACTTTTCGGCTTCTCGCTCTGTCCTGCCAGCGAGCAGGCTGGGGGTGCAGCAGGAGCTGGGAGGGGACAGACCCAGGACAGCTGACCCAAACTGGCCAAAGGGGTATTCCATACCATCTGACGTCATGCTAAACAATATATAGGGGTGGCTGGCCGGGGTGGGGGGCCTGCTGCTCGGGGATAGGCTGGGCATTGGTCAGCGGGTGGTGAGCAATTGCATTGTGCATCACTTGTTTCTTACAGATTATTATTATTAATTATCATTATCATTATCACTATTATTATTATTGCTATTATTATATTCCTGTCTTAATAAACTGTCTTTATCTCAACTCACAGGCTTCACTTTCCCGTTTCTCTCCCCCATCCCAGAGAGGGAGGGGGGAGGGTGAGCAAACGGCTGTGTGGTGTTTAGCTGCCAGCCGGGTTAAACCACAACAGCAATGTAGGTTGTATTGGGGCTGGACATGCAGTTTTAGTCCTGCTGGAGGCTTGGTGTTGGTGTTTACTGAGATCACTCTGCACATTCAATAGATGTCTTAACAAACAGCCAATTCAGTTCCAGCTTGGATCTCTTTCCTTTAAGCAACCTCCCTTCCAATGGGGAAGCCAATGCTTGTGAATAGGGGCTTCACTGCACACCCCCAAGAACTGTTTGCACAGCCCCTCACCTGGCTGGGGGTGCTGGTTGCCACTCCTTGCCATGAGCTGCACCCAAGGCTGCCTGTGGCCCTCTGGAGTGAAACGTGCCCTGGACTGCCTGAAATTCTCCGTAACGAACCCACTAGCAACAAGTGAGTATTACCAACAGCATGTCAGCAAGGCAGGCTGAGTGGAAATTACAATGCAGCAATGTCATTAAAAAGGTTAAGCTTCCATCAAGCTGCCTTAGTGGTCTCCTCAGAAATAAACTATACTGCTTGGTGATGTCAAGAGATCAAGGAACATTGTTATCTGTCATGAAACGTAGGCATAGCAGGAGCGCTGGGAGCCCACCCAGCGCAGTGCTATGGAGCAGGTTGATTTAGGTCCTCACTCGGGTTGGTTTACAGAGGAGCTCAGGACAAGGAGGCAATGTTTCACCATGAGCTGCTGAAATTACAGGATTGCATCAGTTCAAAGAACAAAGGGACAAATTCCACCCCCACCCCCACCCCCCAAAAAAAAAATATATCACCAAGAACCACTTAACGGAAAAACATCCTCCTACCTGCTGGTTTAGGACATCCCCAAGTTGAAAAAAAAAAAAAAAAAAAAAAAGGTTAAAAATGCCTTTCTAGAGCCTGTTCTGGGAAGGCACAAAGCATGGCCCTGCAGCCTTGGGCTGAGATGCCTTCCCCCATGTACGGACCGTGTCAGAGCTGGCACTGGTGGCACTTTCTGGCAATGCCACACTGTGGTGGCAACACACCCTGGGAGCGAGGAAACACAACCATTTTTGCAGAGCCTGGGTGGGGAAAGCCCCTCTAGTGTGGGGATGGAAGGGGAGCCAGCTACCCTGGTGGTCTGCAGGGAAGAGGGGCAGCGGAGGGACTGGATTTAAAACAACTGCTGGGGGTATGTCAAGAGAGTGAAAAGAAAAAAAAAAAATCTGGAAATTTTCAGTTTGTAAATCCAAAGCATGTAAATCACATTGCTGAGTTGTGAGGAAGAACCTTTTGCAACCTAGAGCAGTTTTCAAGTGGAAGGAAATGCCTTTCCCAGCATGAAAAACTCCTCAATGGTGAAGGGAAGCCCCAGGCTAGGGAGGCATGCTCTGCAGCAGGAGGAGCATTCCTGCAAGGCAAAATGATCTCTGTGGCTGATGACAGGTGACGCCACCTCACCTCAGAGCAGTGGCCAGCTTTGAGGTGTCAAAATGAGTACTGATGGAGGGAGGTGTTGAATTGCAGGAGAGCACCTGAAAGAGCTTTGTACTGTTTGTCATAGGCAGCCATGGGGACAGGGCTTGACACGTGCATTCAGTAGATGTTCTGCCTGCAGAGAGGGCCAATTCTCTCCAGTTTGGGCTATTTCCCCTTGTGGATAAACCCTTTTCCAACCACAGGGAAACCCAAACATAATGTATCCATCCCCCTTAACGGCTATTGCTGCTGCAGCCCCTCCAGCCATTGCCAGGGTGTGCTTTGGGAGAGCCTGCTCTGTGGAACAGCTGCAAGAAATCCCATTATTGCCTTGTCAGCCTCATAAGCCTGACTGCCTTTGCAGATAGATTCCTGCAGTCATTTGATACCTGTTATAAAGAGACGCATCCTGCAGGTTTTTGGACTCTGGATAGGGAATGGCAGCACCAGGGGGATCAACTCCTGCCTTTTGTGCTTGAGCCTGGGGTTTTTCTGGGAGCTCGAGGCCAGTGGGAGCAGGTTGGCTTTTATGAGCGTGGTTGCTGCTGGTGATTGCTTTTGGTTTATGACTGATTATCAAGTGCAGAGATGTTTGGCTCCCTGCTCTCGGTGGAGCTGCCATGGTGTTGTACCCAGTTGCATCAGTGTTAATACCAGAGCAGACATCCTGACTGGGTCAGCCTCATCCCTCCATGAGGCCCAGGGTCTCCAGGGTCCTGGGGGAGACCTGGGGGAGCCACAGGGCTCCTGCTGATCCCGAGGCCAGCCAGCCTCTGAGGCTGAAGGAGCAAAGGCTAAATACATATGCAGAGAGCAGTTTTATCAATGCTGACCTCACCCTCAGCCCCCAAATTGTACCACAGCCTTTGAGAGCGTGACAAAAAATACGAATTTGTGTGTCCTTGAAGCATTCAGGCCTGAGGATACCATGGGGCTTTGTTGGAGCTGGCCCCCAGCCAGGCTTAAACCATGGGCCTCGAGGAGGGGCTGGTAGGGACGCGGGGACGGCAGGACAAAATATAGCACAAACCACCCCGCAGGGATGCCTGTGGGTGACACAGAGCCATGCACAGGCTGAATTTGTTACGGGATGGGAAAGCTGACACCGCAACTGGGAAACTCTGGAAGAGGCAACTTAATCGAAGGAAACATCTGGAAGTCTGTGCCAGGGCCTGGGGCTGGGAGACCGCACTGAAAAGCCTCAGTCCTGGAACGCTGGTGCTGGGGTTTGCAGCCTCCTTGCCCAAAAGGTTTTTCCCATCTGCACCCACTTGGGTAAATGCCATATGCCAGTGCAAGGGCTGCTTCAGTCCCTCACAAAGATGATATGAAAATGCCTCAGTTCCTCCAAACCTCCCCTGTTTTTACCCAAAGGTGACAGGAGTCAGACTGAAATGTTTCCAGCTGACTCTTTTGGGCAGAGATGGTTCAAAAAGCAGGGAAGGGGAGAGGTTTAGAGGGGTATTTCCCCCAAAGAAGAGCAAAAGGCTGATCCTCATGGGGAACTGGGGAGATAATAACATAAAAAATTGAGTTTTGGGGGCAGGGTGTAAGTATAACTTTGCAATCTAAGGCTCGGGGTGGTCAGCCTTCAGCAGTGCTGGCAGGGCACGGGGAGCGGTGCAGGGTTCTCTCCCTCTGCTGGGGATGGGAAAGGGCAGTGGCCACTGACCCCAACCATTTCCAGAGCTTAGGTAATAGCCCAGTGCAGGGGACAGGAAACTGCTGTCCTGGCAGAGGGTGAAGCTGCTGTCTGCAGCCCCATTGAGCACCCACAGACTTTGCATCCATGGGACCCCTGCCCAGCAGAGCCACCAGGGCCATAAGAGAGTGGAGAGAAGAGGCGAGGCAGAGCTTGGGAGAAACAAATCCTCACCCACCCAGTGCAGTTTGCAATTTGGGAGGGTAACAAAAATGTCTTGGATACACCAAAACCCTGCAAATGCAGCAGCTGGAGCTTTCCGTGCTGAAGAGCTTCATCACAGCCAGGTTTGTCTTCAGTGCATGAAGGTGCCTGAACCAGCCCTGTAAAATCAATTATTTCCAGCTTTCTGAGCCTACAGGCAGATACTCACCGTGCTTTAGAAACTTGCTTCTCTTTTTGTCTGATGATACTGGGAGAGGGAACATGAGACTATGAAGACTGTTTTCTCCACAGCTGTCTAGCACCGCTGAGCTCCCTCCTTCCCTTGCCGCAAATCCCCAGCAGCAGCTGAAGCAACAGTTATTAGTGTTCCTGGACTTCACATCATTGGTATTGCCTTCTAGGAAAGAGAGATGGGGAAAGACACATCTATATATATGCTTGATTTTTTTTATTTTTTTTTTTCTGGAGGCAGGCAAACTGTACACTCTGGTCTTCACTTTTATTGTGGGCTTTCCAGTTTGAAGTGTGGCTGGGTTTATTTTCCCACGGTATTTCTTACCAGGAGGTAATTGTGAGACGCTCAAACCATTCAGTGGGGTTGAGCACCCTCAGCATCCCATTTCCTAGCTGTTTCTTCTTCCATTTAACAATGAAGAAATGAGTACAGTACATCTTTTGGGAGCTTGGGATTTCAAGCTGGGGCTTTAAAGCAAGCATCAGCCAGTGAAACTCTCCCACATACACTACGCAAGCAGGCAACATACACCCAATCTCCAAGAAATTGCACTCAAAATCTGTGCAGCCCCAGCCCAGCAGCACATTCGCCTGCATGCTGTTGCCTGCAAACATTGTTTTCTTTCTATTTTTTTTGTTCTCTTGAACGAGTCAGATTTTCCAAGCAGCCCTCTCCAATTTGGTCATTATAACTTCAGTTTGTCCTCTTTCTTCCTTTCTTCCTTCCTTCCTTTCTTCCTTCCTTCCTTTCTTCCTTCCTTTCTTTCTTCCTTCCTTTCTTTCTTTTCTTTTCTTTTCTTTTCTTTCTCTTTCTTCCTTTCTTCCTTCCTTTCTTCCTTCCTTTCTTCCTTTCTCTCTTTCCTTTCTCTCTCTTTCTCTTTCTATTTTCTTTCTTTCTCTCTCTCTCTCTCTTTCTCTCTCTCTTTCTCTCTTTCCTTCTCTCTTTCTCTCTTCCTCTTTCTTTCTCTCTCTCTCTCTTTCCTTCTCTCTCTTTCTTTCTTTCTTTCCTTCTTTCTTTTCTTCTTTCCTTTTCTTTTCTTTTCCTGGACAGGCTGGCAGTGGGATTACAGCCTTTCTCAGCTTCTTCAGCACACGCACACACACACGCACGCACACATACAAGGATTTATGAGTCTCAAAAGATGCTTCATAAAATATTTACAGAGCAGAGCTTCAAGTGTGAGCATTTGACTCGGCCACGAGCCGTCCATGGCTGTCAGGCCTCTGGGTGGCATGATGGGGGGAATATAAACAGACCTTTTTTTCCATTCCCCAAAAAAAAACGCTATAAACCTTTGTGATTCAAAAGTGTTTTAGCATATTTTTTTTTGGTTCTTCCCCCCTCTACCCGGTGCCAGGGGCTTTGCTCAAGATGGAGCAGTTTTGTTTACAAATGTAGGAACTTGTACCCATGGGCATGCGATAGCTGCAGCCTATTTTTCAATGAAAAAAAAAAAAGTGTTTTTCTGGACAGACTCAGGGGGTGTTATGCTTTTACAGGACACTGCTGCAGGCTCTTCCCACCGCTCCATGAATGTGGTGGCAGCGTAAACAACTTACGGCTTAATCATGTGTTAAAACGAGCAACACATTAAATGCGGGAGATGCTCAATGTAATAACTGGGGGCAGCACTTGTTCAATGGGGGCAGTGATCACTGTGAGAGGCTGATGCCTGTTCAGTGCGGTCAGGAAGTTCGAAGCAGGGTTCGAATGCCCTGCAGATCTGGGGTGGGCACAGCGCTGCCCATGCCCGCAGCATGGAAACATGTCTGCATGCTGAACTTGGCTGGGATTCCAAACTGCAGCATTTCCCCCAAAGTGAAATATAAACCATCATAATCATCCTAATATGAAGAGCAACAGAGCCTCAGCCAATGCCTGTTGCTGACTGTGAGGTGTTTTCCCTATAAAATAAAACATGCTTCTAACCTCAGTGCTGCTTCCGGATAAGCAAATGAAATGTTTTTCTGGCTGACTGTATCTAAACCTTGCATCTTCTTCTCTTCTCTTCTCTTCTCTTTTCTCTTCTCTTCTCTTCTCTTCTCTTCTCTTCTCTTCTCTTCTCTTTTCTCTTCTCTTCTCTTCTCTTCTCTCTCCTCTCTCCTCTCTCCTCTCTCCTCTCTCTCTCCTCTCTCCTCTCTCCTCTCTCCTCTCTCCTCTCCTCTCTTTTTTCTTTTCTTTTCTTTTTTTGGACATGATTTTGTCAGAATCAGTGCGTCCCTATGGGTCACTTCGGCTGGAACAAGCCTTTGCGCCAACCCAACTGAAAAAGCCTTTACAAGCAGGAAGCAAGGACAATGATTCATGTGGCCAAACCAATACAAACCCATGCAGGCAATGCCCCAGTCCCGGTAACATTTTTAATTGGTGGTTTTGCATAAATATTGTTTTACGATGATGGAATAAAAGAAATGGGGGCTGTTGGCAGGAAACTGGAGCTTCTGCCACTCCTCCCTGCTTTCCGGAAAGAAAAGCTAAATTTCCCATTTCCCTGCCCATCCTAATGCCGTGCTGCTATCATTTACACATAGGCAGCAGTAAAAGATGAACGACAGAGAAATCAATGTAATTCTCCTTTTATTTTGACTTTACCATGAGTATGTAACAGTATCACACCCGAGTTTATGTTTGTTTAAAAAAAATCATACTGTATTTTTTCCCATTGTTTAGAATAAATGGTAAAAATGTAATAAATGTAAACTGCACTTGGCACCATTTGGATCAATAAATAAAATATTAATAAAAAAAAGAGAGAGAAAGAACGCATTACGTAGATGGCACACTATGGTATCTAAATAAATAACATAAGTTACTTTGAATAAATAGAGCGTATCTAAAATATAGATGCATTGCATCAACTTCTGCAGATGGTCGGTCAGACCCAACAATACCAGAAGGGAAATGGATTTACGCAGACAGTGCCGAGCAGAGTCATGGAGACAGGGCTGCCTCCACTCGTGCCCACCCTGCTCCCACCTGCAGCTGCCAAACCTCTGCTTTTTTTTTTTTCCCCTTTTTTCCTTTTTTTTTCCTCTTCTTGGGCCTCAAGTTTGAGGCTACGCCTTGTTTAACCAAGAACAAAAACATGTGGTAGCCCTATTTATTGAGAGAAGGCAGCTGAGGTTTTGAATACCAACGAAAAATAATTTGTCTTGATAAACTGGGAAAAATGATTTCTTCCCAGCAAGTTTCTGGACCTGTTTAAATAAGGAACACGACGTTTGCCAGTGCTTTCATCGAGTGGAAACAATGATGTTAGGCCCATTTCCCCCTCACAGATACCAAATCGGGAGTGAGCCCGTTGTCAGCAAATGGGATCCCGACTGATGCAAGTGACAGGCGGAGCCGAGCCAGAGCCAGCGCTGCTGCGCCTCGCGTGCCTCCGGCACCGGCCAGCATTACACAAACACAGGCGCGTTCATATAGAGATGTGTATAGTAAAACACAATGAAACGTCCCATAACTCATTGTTGGAGAGCCGGGATAACATAACACTCATATTTTGTGCTGTCACAACCACCAGAATAGTTTTAAACATCTCGTTGTGTTTCCAAACCTCCTGAGTTTTCAAACGCTGCGAAACACCCTTGCCTCCTGCCCTTGTGGGTGATGCTGAAGCAAGGCTGCAGCAGCGGATAGGCAAGCTGCAAGAAGAGACACACAAAAATCCTAAAACCACCCCCCGACAGATGTGACACACCATTGTTATTATTAACAATAAGTAATGCATGGGATGACAAGGAAGGGAGCCAGATGAGGTTTCGCTGTAGCTTTGAGGAGGGAATTTTCCATCCTTTTGCCTTTTCTGCATTGTAGACATTCTTACAGACAGCTCCAGCTCCTATTACAGCAGAGAGGGCCGTAGAAATGGAAAGCATTAGGGAAATATCAGTATTTCTATTGGAACCACATTTCCCTGCCCAGGCAGCAGCGGCACAGCACAGGACGATGCGGGCTGGGCGATGCTCCTGCAGCGGCACAGGGGGACTCAGTGTCACCAAGAGGACAGCCCCAAGCAACATGCACGACAGCGACACGCAAGCCAAAACCACCCTCAGGCGACAGCCGCAACAGTTGCGCTCGGCCCCGGTACTTCTCCAGGAGTCGTGTGGCTGTGAAGCCCAGCTGCAGCCCAGCTGCACTCCAAAAACCCCGCGCTCAGCGCACTCAGCCGCTGCGCCGTCAGCAGTGAATGTCAGCCACTTCCCCTGCTCCTCTGCGCAGGCGGGATGCCGATGGGGTGAAAAAGACAAGGCCGGGGGGGGTGGGGGGGGGTGGGAGATAAAGATTCAGCACAGCTTTTTGCATTGATTTGCAGCATGCACGCAGTGCATTGGGTTTTCCCTCATGGGTCCGAACTTTTGGGGTTGCAAGCTGGACATGTGCCATGCATGGGTGCGCCAGGGAGGGTTTTGCAGCTGGAGGGGCTGGGGTGCCCGAGCCCCCTCACCTCCCCACTGCTCCCAGCCAGGGGCGAGCAGGAGGATGGGACCTTTGGCCTCATACCTCATGCCAGGTCTGCTCTCAGCAGGCACTGCTGAGCTCTTGCACATCGCAGCACCCTAAAACCCTCTGATATTTCTCAAAACTTTCCACAAACAGGCTGTAAACAGACACTTGGGCAATGCAGCAGCTATGAAATCCCACAAGCACCTCCCTGGGCTCAGGATAATGCAGGCAGGGGCAGCTGCAGGGAGTCCAGCTGCAAACCCTCCTTACATGGGCCCGGTGCTGCACTGCTGCTGCAGCACCTTCCCTTCCTTTAGCGCTCGAGTTCCTGCTTTTTTTTTTTTTTTAACTGGAGGCTTCTGCAACAAAACTAATTTTAGTTTTATAGTAGTAAGAACTGGAAAGCACCCAAGCCCTTGAGAGTGCCGTTATTATTATTAGATTTGGGTGTATTTTATTTTTTTTTAGTCAGGAGTGAGCCGCTTATCTGCCATGAGCAACCACACTGATAGTGCCCCTCTGCTGCCTCCATTCTACTCCTACTGCACAGCCCCTGGCTGCTTATTTTGGGGGGCATCTTTCTCATTCCCCTCCCATGCAGCCCTCACGTTGCTGCAGCACTTTGCAAAAGCGTTTTGCGAGCAGCCAGCTCCGCGCACCTGCAATGTCACACAGCTTTTGCCATCTCAGCAGCATTTGTGTCCCAGGGTGCATCCACCCGTGCCAGTGCCCCACAGACAGGCTTCACACCCCATGCCCACGGCACCGTCTCCTTTTCCCAGTGGTGAGGGGGAAAACTCAGTGTTACAGAATGCAGGCTGCTTTCACGGGGACGCTGGGTGCACGGCCAGCCCTGCTGAAGGATGGTGTTTACATTGCGTCGCTACATCCTGGCTCCACTCAGCCAAGAGCGGCCGCTGGATGGAAAGCACAAAGCCAGCCCGGCCCCATGCAGGGGTCAGGCTGCTGCCGCCCCCCCAGCCTCCCACTGCCTGCCTTGTCGGGGGGGAGCCAGGGGCTGCTGCGTCCCAGGTCTGCACCCCAAAATCCCACATAGCCCCTGGAGCAGCACAACTGCTCCCCGCTCCATCACACAGCTGGGCCAGGAGCGGGGCCACCACTGCCATCGGGGCTGTGAGCAGAGCGTTTTCACTCGCGGTGGTTAATGCCCAGGACATGACACCAATATTCTCCTTCTGTTTATGATTTGCTTTTTCTGGGAAGAAGGCCAAGGGGAGAAAACCCATCAATCCCAGGCAACAAATTTAGCCTGCCCAGAGAATGCAAAAGTCTGCGGTCTCATTTATTTCTCCGCAGAGTAAACAAAAGTGACACTGCTGTAAATGCGAACCGTAGCCAAAGCCCAGGCCTGAGCCTTCTCCCGCGCACAATTCGAGCCCCACCGCCCTGCAAGGCGATGGGAATTACACCCGTGCCGCATCTGGCAGGGCCAGTCTGGCTTTCGGGGGATCCCAAACCATGGGTGCTCCCAGCCACGCTGCCAACCCAGCTTTGCCAGTGGTCTCGTGGTGCTTTGTCCCCTCCCTGGTGGTGGTACATCTCCAGCCCCACTGCCCGCAGAGGGGTTGAGAGGTTAATCCAGTTACTTCAGATTATCCCGAGTTTTAAAAAGACAAGCCCAGGCTGCGGAGTGTGAGGTGATCACAAAGAGGGCACAAGCGGGCACAGGGAGCGGAGCCAGACCCTTTCCCCATAGCACAAACCAGTGTCCATGCAGCTCCGCTCCACACCGGGGAATCTGGGGGCATGGGACCACCCCTGTGCAGCGTAGGGACCCCAGCGTGGCTGCAGTGAAACCAGGGAACCCCACACACAGGGCAGCTTCAGCCCGTGGGGCTCAGCCCCCGCCTGAGGGCACCCGCAGCTGTTTAACACTCCCTGTGCCCGTAACACCCCCCGTAACACGCACTGTGCTTGTAGCACATCCTGTTCAGCACCATGGCACCACCTGCACAGCCCTGCAGTGCAGCCTCTTGCTCCTACCGCCCCACGCACCCTGGACTCATCACCTCCGTGCAGTTCACACCTGCTTTGCACCCCCCCCCTTCAGCTGGTGATCTGTCCCGTACGTGTGACACGCTGTGTTCAACACACCCCATGTGCACGCACCCCAAGCTTGCGAAGTGCCCTGCGTGCACAGCACACCCTGCGCATGTGTTGCACACCCACTGGCACCCCTAGACCACCCCTCAATGACTGCAGCCTCCGACGGCACTTACAGCTTCCTCTACAGTCCTGTACAGTCACATCACACGTGTACGTGAGCCAGGAAGCAGCGCTTGGGAATAAACGAGCATCGCAGTCTCTTCTCCTCCCACAGCCGCCACTGCCCCAAATGGGAAGAATCCCTGGGGCAGGCAGCGGTGCAGGGCCCGTCCCCATCCTCACCACAGACCGTGGCCCCTTGGCCTCGCTGCCGGTGGTTCTGGGGCATCGCCTCCGCCTGGCCGCCCCGGCCCTTCACACACAGCCACACTCCTTGGCCGAGAGCTCGTTGACGGTGTAGTAACGGTTGTAGGCATCCAAGAAGGAGACGTCGTCGTCATAGGAAAGTGGCCGGCAGCAGGGCCGAGCCCGGACCTTCTCCTTCCTGATCCTCCTCTTGCTGCGTACACTCTTCAGCGAGAGGTCGTAGTTCCTGACGGCTGCATCACAGGTGCCGCTGCAGTAGCGGAACAGCACCGTCTCATCTGACTCATAGCCCAGGCCCAGCTCGCTGACGCTTACCTCCAACTCCTTCAGGGCGCAGGGTTTGTGGCGAGCTCGTGCGCGCTTCATGCGGTTGCCCGCCTTGGGGAAGAGTGGCAGCTCATGGCCGCCTGAGTTCATGGCCTGGCTGTAGCGCTCCACCAGTGCCGAGATGAGCTGCCGGATCTCCCCCTCCGTGTAGCTCTCGAACAAGCTGCTGTCTGCAAGAAAAGGGGCGGCCGTTAGCAGGTGTCCCCCCTGGTGGGTGTCCCCCGGAGCTGTGGATGTACCCCAGTGCTGGCTCCCTGCTCCCTCCATGCAAGGTTTCCCAGAAAATTGCAAAATTGAGCTCGACAACATGTTGCTAAACCACAGTGGCTGCTTGAACCAGCCCTTGGCCATGAGGACAGGGAAGACACAGGGCCAGTAGCCACTGCGGGGCCACTCAGTGCCCCGGCCAGGTCGCACCCTGCATGCACGGGGCTGAGACCCCGTGGAGGTTCCTTGTTGTGCTGCTGCCACCGCCACTGCCTGCAAAAAGTCAGGACCCACAAAAAAAACACACGCAACTCCCTCCCCTTTCTTTCTATTGTCTGCTTTTTCCCCTGCCCAGAGCTGTCCCAAACAGCCTCTTTCCCTGCACAACATCAAGCGCATGCTTAAAAGTGAAATTTGGGGGACAGAAAGCAGTACTACTATCTGTTGTGCTCGTCCTTTCCAGATGGCAAGTGGCAGCACTGCTGTGGCTAGGGATCAGGCAGCAGAGCTGCTCCAGCAGGAGCATGACACCAGGGCGTGAGCAGCAATGGGGGCACAGGCGGGTGCTGGCACCTGCAGGTGGACACGGGAGGACCCTGCGCCTGCACCAAGCAGCACAGGGGAATTAACGGTGCCAGCGATGGTCCTCGGTGGCATCACCCCAACTTGCAGATGTGCAAAAACATGGGTGAACTGCCTGGTCCCCACCACGAGGTGATGCTGCAGAAAAGCCACGATGGGGTGGTGAGAAACACCGACAAATTGAATATTTGTGATGATTCCCTGTTGCCTCAGCGAAAGGGCTGCCCAACAAATCCCTGTGCACACAACCATGGCCATGGCCAACAAGCAGACAGTGTCCGACACTGCTGGCAACATCTTTGTCCCTTTATCCTAACTCTGAGGCTAGGCTTGGTCCAACTCAGTGCCAGGAGAAGCATGGAAACGAGGAGAAAAGCATAATTTGACAGCTTGTCATCAATTTCAAAATTTCAAACCAAAAAGTTGTTCTTCTCGTTTGGAATAAAAGCAAACATGCCTGGGATTTCCAGCAAGTGCAAAGGGACGAGCGCAGCTTTGGGGGAAGTCGCTGCCTCGCAGCAGGATGGAGCTGTTCCCCCTTGCTTTGAGCTCCCATTTGACATTTCACATTTTTAAAAACAGCATGGAAATTAAAAGGAAAAAAAAGAAAAAAAGCCATTTGGTGAAAAAAAAAAAAAAGAAAAAAAAAAGCAGCTTCTTTGCATTAAAATGAGCTGTTTGCATTTGGTTTCCCTGCATGAAGAGCTGATGTGCTTGCACAAAGCTTTGTTGCCCTGAGGCTGCGTTTTCCATGCATGGTTTTCTAGGGACCAGTGCCTCCTGACCCGGCTCCTTGCTAAACGCTTGTAACCCGCAGATGCAGGAGCAAGAGAGGGAAGGGAGGCAGCAGGGTGAGCACGCCTGGGTGAACACCTGAGGGCACGGTGGTGTCTATGGGCTCAGCCTCAGGCGAGCTGAAAACAGCCTCCGCTGGTGTTGAGCAGCCGGGGCGCGGGCGCAGCAGCTTACACTGGGCGAGCAGCGAGCTGTGGCGTGGCAGGGCCCGGGGGGGTCTCCGCGGAGCCGCCGGCAGTGAAGAGGAGGATGCCCGTGAGGACAGCGAGGAAGGCAAGGGGCTGTATGTCCGGCTTCCGTTGAACATGTCTCTACAAACTAAAATGGATAACATGGAACTGAGGAGCATCGATGCAATGGCTGCAAACTTCCATACCTTCATCTTAGAGCAAGTCAGAACATTGAAACTCTGCAAAACAGGCAAAACAAATATCCTTATTATACGGCCTTCGCCCGTGGCCCCCTCTCTCACCCCCAGCCCCGTGTCTCCAGCCCATCCCCTCCACCCCCGAGACTGGTCCAGCTTTGCGGTGGGGAAACTGAGGCACAGAGATGTGCTGAAGCCCCAGGCTGTGCTGCGCAGGGAAAAGGCAAAGGTGGCTCTTGGCTGGTGTGTCCCAGTTGGTGACAGCGGGGACAAGGAGATGTCCTCGTCCCATGCATCCCTTACAGCAGGCAGCCTCATCAGATGCATTTAAGCCTCCTTTCTGGTGCCTGGATCTCCATGTCGTGCTGGGGCCGATACCCCAACGGGTGGCTGCGAGTAAAGGACGGACAAAGCCACGTCCCACCCCCGCTCCATCGTCCTCACCCTGCACTGAGCCCCGCTACAGCCTGCTCTGCCCCCGCCAGCCACCGGCTCACCCAGAGCCCAGACCCCACTGGGGTTCAGGGTTATGCTGCCTGACCTCTGCACAAATCCCTGCCCCGCCAGTGGACCAACACAGCTGCCCCCGCTCTGTCAAAACTAGCGAAAAATCACAAAAACCTCAAGAACAGCCCTGGTGCATCCCGGCATCCAGCAACGCAGTGGGCAGGAGCAGCACCAGCACGCAGGGACCACAGGCAGGCCAAAATTCGGGGCTGCAGCGCGGGAGACAAACCTTGCAGGCGGCTGGGACGAGGCAGCGGATGCCCTTACCTGACACCGCTGGATTTTGTCCATCCAAAGCAGGTTGGACGTGGTAGGATTTGAGAGGCGCCAGCGCAACCCTGCTGGGCCGTGGGAGGTCGGGTCCGAATGCCTGCTGGCGAGCTGTCAGCCATTAAATCCCCATCAATGCCAGCCGTCGGAAAGCGGCACTGACTCGCAGTCGCCTCCCAGCCCCTTTTTCTCATTTCAGCTCCTCGCAAACTCCAAACATTTCTCCTTTTTAAATAAATTTTCCACAGGGGGGAGGGGATGGGAGGGGGAAGAAGAGAAGGGGAAAAAAAAAAATACCCACTGCCCAGTTTAGCAATATTTGCCAAATAGAATTTACTGGGGGAAAATGTTTATTTTAAAATGGAATTTGACAGATTCACTTTTACCATTATTGTGGAAAACAATGAGAATGCTGTCCCATTGCCAGCAACACTTTATTTTACAGGATGCAGATAATTACATGTTAACTAATAGTAATTACATGCCCTGTAGGTTACAAGATAATTGTATAACCCAGCCAGAGTCTAAATATTTTCAACTGGGCTATAAACAATGCCAAGATAGAAAAAGAATAGTTTAGCCATATAAGGAGGTAAGAGCATGAAATCCTGCCGTGGTACCAGGAGGCAGTGCTGGCTGAGACACCGAGCCGATAAGCACCCGCTGCAAAACTCGTGCTGTGGCTTCACGAGTCGGGGCAAGTGCTCGCAGCTGGCTCATGGGGTGGGCACACACAGGGTGGACGGTGCTGGCCCCATGAGCCCCAGCAAAGCTGCCACAGGGAGGATGATTGTGGCCATTGGGTGTTTGCCCCACCATTAATCACAATGATTAAGTGCCTTGAAGCTGAGATTTCGCCTGTGAGTCAAGAGCTCAAGCAACTGGCAGGAGTGGGGAACAGGCACCAAAAACACTCACGGGCGTCAAATAGATCCCAGCGAGGCATCATGGCATGGCTGCTAAAGCACGCAGGGCTGAGAAAATTGCAGTTCACTCTCCAACAGCATGCAAAATGAAGGGGAATAAAAGCCTTAGGAAGAAACAGCTGCCTCAAGGGAAACATGCAGCGGCAGCTTTGGATGCGGGGAAGGGACATGGCCCGTGGTGCCACTCTGACAGCGGTAGTACAGGGTCCGAGCCAGGCAGGAGAGGCCATGGGCAGGGGCAGAGGCAGGGGCAGGGGCAGCACCACATGGCCAGCCGGCTGCAGGGAAGGGCCTCTGGCTCATTTTGAGCCCATAACATTTTAGCAGGGCGGTTTCAGCCTTGCCGCACATCCCATAAAACAGCCTCCTATTTCGGCAGCCAGAAATTGTGTCCCCCACCCGCTTGCTGGTGACCTTTCAAAAGACCAGAACCCTGGCTCCAGTGTGCAAAACAATAATAAAATATATATATATATATTCCAGTCTCTGCCTTCAGTTTCTCTTGCTCTAAAAAGCCACAGCCTACATGTGGCAACCCATGGGGAAAGCTGAAATTCGAGGGGGAGAAAAGGAAAAGCGCGCACACGCATCACAGCCCATGACTCACCCAGGCTGATGCTTGAACTGCGCCCTCCTGTCTTTTTGGTTTCCACCTATTCTAAACCCAATCCCAGCAACAATAAATAATTGTGAGTGCTCAGGGCTTCTGACACAAAGCTGTGACTGGACAGCCCCACACCAACAGGCACCGGCCCCCAGCTGCTTCCACGGGTGGCACTGCTCTGCTGGGCCCTGCTCAGACATCAGGGAAAGCCCACCAGGTGCAGCCCCTTCCCTGTCCCCATCCCCATAGCCTTCTCCCTTTTCCTCCCTCCTGCAAAAGAAGTTGGGGCACCCCAAGGACTGGATCTGCTGGGATGAGCATTTGTGGTGCCCAAAGTTTGGTCCCACTGGCACAGCCAGCAAGGAAACATCAGGGTCTTCCCAGCCCAGACCTTGCAGTCCCAGCAGGGCCTCGCTGCTGCTGCTGCTCCAGTCTCTTTGCCATTTCTCTGCAATGCAAAGGCGCAGGCACTGCCTAGCATCACCAGACCCAGGCCGACATGCTCAGCAGGGCAGGGTGACTGTCACAAGTCTCCGGGGTCAGGCTCTGCCACACGCCGTGCCCCAGACATACAGAACCACCACTGGGCTCCATGCTTGCAGCTTGTCCCACTGGCTCAAAGCCATTTTGTAGAAATGAGGGTGTGGAGCTAGGACGGCTCAGGGACACAGCCTTGACCGAGGGTGCCCGGTGCTTGTGCAGCCGCACCAAATGCCCTCCTGTCCCCAGGCAAACCGAGCATGCCCCGGGCACCCCGCTCCACTCTTGCTGCAGCTCTCTGGGATCCAAACCCCATCAGGCAGCAATGGTTTCACGGGCTGTTGCCACTGCAGGCTGTTCCTGCGCGTTTACATCAGCCCTGCCATACGGCCATGCTGCAGCAATGGGTGGGGACCCATGCCCTTGGCTTGCTGCAAAGAGGTTTTGGGGCTGAGTCCTTGCAGGGTTTGGGCACTCGCAGCTACGTTACAGCCCCATTATGCTCCTGGGCTTGATGAAAGGCCAAAGGCCTTTTCTCTCCCGTTTTCTGGAGAACAGCCCAAAAGTGCCGTATTCTCCTGCATCCTCCTGATAATCCATCAATTTGACCGTACAAATCCAGCCACGCTGTGCCTGCTGCCAAGCAGGAAACTCAATCCTGAAGGAGAAAACCCTTCCATCAGCCCCACTTTGCAGGAGCCAAGCACCAAAACCAAGCCCATGCTCCACCAGCCTCCTCCACAGATGCTCCACAGGTGGAAGAGATGAGGATCCATGTCCTGACAAACTGGAAATTTCACAAAAAACAACAGACAGCAGCACGGCCAAGGCTCATCACTTGCCGAGACTGGAGAGAAGCAGATGGTGATCTTGGCTCCCCTCTGCTGCGGCCGAGCCATGGGGCAAGCTCTCTGCACCTCTGCCTTGCTCCTAGCAGGGCTTCCGATTTCCACCCGAAGGAGCAAGTCCACCCCTCAGCCCTACAGACCCCCTCTGCAGTGCTTCGTTGCCCCCACTGCTCAGTAAAACACAGGATCAGCAGAGCCTGATTTCCAGTCGGAGTTTTCTTCACTCCAGCTTCCAAGCACTCGTGTTTCTGCTGCCTTTCCCTGAGAAACGGGAAAGCAGCGCTCCCGTTCCACAGACGGCACAGAACCCAAACGTATTTTGGGCTGCTTGGGCTCTGCCTGCTTCTCATGCTCTCAGGTTTTCTCAGAGCTCTTGTTTTCCTAACCACATCCAGTTTTCAAGCAGACTCTCACAATGTGCTTCAGGTGTCTGCCAGCTCCTCAAATCCTCAGCTCCCAATGGTGCAAGGTGAGGGGCAGAAGCCAGGGTTCATTCTTTTACCCTAAATCCTCCTTCCTGGGCGGAGGGAGGGGGAAGAGGAGATGTGCAAACTTTCGGTCCTTGGGCTTCAAAGCCCAGAAGCCAGAGCACCCAAAAGACATTATATTGTAAGTATGTCATAAATTTTCAGTCGATTCATGCTTCTGGGCATTGATTCATTATTTTCAAGCGCTCAGACTCGGCCACGCCATGAGAATGGATGAGACCATAGAGTGGCCGAGGTTTTTGGCAAATGAAACACTTGGAAAGATCAAGGCCTTGACGGGACATCAGAGAGAGTTTCCACCTGCCACACTGTTTATTTTAGTGCCTTAAATGGGAGCCAAGCTGCTTTGAAATCCTGGCTCCTCATGACTCACTCTGCAGGAATTAAACAATTTCCATCCCGACTCCATGCTGCAGCAGAGCAGCTCCGGGGCTGCGGCGCTCGTGGATCCTGCAGCCCTGGGTTCCCAGCGTGGCCCCACACCAAGGATGGCACTGGAGAAGCCTCTAGAGTGAGCAGCTCCCAGAGGCCAAAATACTGATGGTGGGGATGGGGACACCATGGTGTCCAGACAGACTTTTCCTCAAATGTTTCCTAAGTTCCTGACCTGCTCTTTGGAAATACAGCCCCCAAATGGCATCGGTGCATCTGAAAGCAGCAGGGTGGATGCTGTGCTGAGAAAGGCTGCAGTGAGACCGCCAATGTTGCAGGGTCAGAACAGCCCCAAAATGGCAAAACTGGTGGAAAAATGGGGAGCATCAAAAGGAAAAATGCCCCAAGCCCTGACCTGAGCTTAACTGTTGAATTTTCCTGCTCTTTTGACAGTAATCATAGGCAGTAAGGAGAGGAAGACAGAAGATATCCCCATCTCCAGCTCTGTTCCGAGGGTTGCTCTGGGGACACAGGATGAGCGCCACCGTCCCCATGCTGGTGACCCCTCGCAGAGAGCAGCCAGGGACACGGGGCACCCTACAAGAACCACACGCGAATTTCAGGCACCCAGGCGGGGTGAGGGCTCTTGGGCTGCTCAGCACTTCAAAGGCAAAAATCAGCAGTGCCCAGGGAGTATCTCCAACCACACAGCGGCCGCCGGTCTCCAGCTGCTCACTCCCTCCCCAGCTCTCCCCACAGGCTCTAACTAAAACCAGAGCCCGCACTCCACATGGTTCTGCTTTTGCCTAAGTGAAAACCGGCCTGGCACGAGGAGCTCCAGAGCTCTCCCTGCAGCTCAACTTTCCCTCCTTCACCTCCCAAAGGGCCGACCGCAGGGAAGCCAGCCCCTTGTCCCCTTGCTGCTCTGGGCGCCCGCAGAAGCCCTGCCCCGCCACAGTCTCCGCAGAAGCCATAGGGGCTAGGAGGAGGCCAGAAGGGGCCAGGCACTGCTGGCGGTGCAGAGGCCAGCGGCCAAGCATGCAAAGCCGCAGCAAGCTGCGTTGCTCCCACACTGACATGACATCTACATTCAGCCTGAATCAGGACAGGATTGGTTTACGTCCCTTTAAACAGATGGCAAAAAAAATTAAAAAATTTAAATCCCAAAACCAAATGAAACAAAACAAACCCCACAAAGCCACCATGGTTAAAATTAAATTAATAAAAGGCCTTGCCAAGCCCGTGTGATGCAGCCGAGGGCAGAGGGATGGAGCAGCAGCATCCACACTGCGCACCAAGCCATTGCAGTGGAGGGATGCCAAGGCTTGACTGTGGGTGTGGGGTCTCAGAGCAAGCAGCCAGGCTGGGGCACAGCTTCCCGGTCCCACTGAGCTGCCCCCAGGTTGCTGCCACCAGACTGAGCGGCCACGCTCTGGTCCCCATCCATACTGCCACTGCTTCCCTCGCTTCGGACTTCAGGAAGCGAAAGCAGCTTAAAAGCAGCCACCTTGCTGCCACCTCCCCACCCAGGGTGCCATGTCACCCAGCCATGGAGCTGGCAGCCACAGGACACGCCACGGCCCCACCACAGCCCCATTCTCTTGGCCTCAGCCCAGGAGCCTGCGGCACTGATGGGGACGGAGCAAACCTCAGCTGCCATCATCCCCACCACCTGGCAATGTCCCTGCTGATGTCCCCATCGCTTGGCACCTCTGCCAAGGGGGTGACTCCTTTAAAGCCTTTTATAACCTTTATAAGCTGAGTCAGTCAGTTCCAAGCAGCAGCAGAAACCGCCCTTTGTGATAAGAGATGGGTAATTAGAGATAAAATTACAGGAAAATGCTTCCTGATTGTATCGCTCAGTGTCAGCCAGAGCAGGGAGCTTGTGACAACGTGAAATCGCTCCTCTGGCAGGGAGAAAGGTGGGAATAAACAGAGACTGCAAAACAAAATGCTGAGATAACAAACAAACAAAATCAACAACAACACAGAAATGACTGTTTGCTAGTGGGCGGAGAAAATAAAAAATACGGTGTGAAATCCTTCCTGTCAATCTCAGGAGAATTCTCCCCAGAATCTTTCCCTGCAGCAAACCCAGGATGGTTCCTGTAGCCCTGCAGGAAATCAGTGATAACTCGAGCCAAAAAAACACCAGCAAGAGTGCACAGGCACTCAAGGGTGCTGGCAAACAGCGCTGCCACGAGCCCGGTCTGAGCACCCACCACAGCCTCCTGCATTGCCCAGCAGAACTTCTGCAGCCCCAAATGTCCCACTCCTGCGAAAACCTGATCCAAATGACAGTTTTTTTGGAGTGACGAGCCACCCTCTGACACTAAATAACCATGTGATGCCAGAAAGGGGTGGTTTTTTGAAGGAAACTAATTACTGTGGCTTGTTTGAACAATCCCAGTGCCTCAGGAAATAGGGTTAAAAGCTTAAATTTTGGCAGAGGGACTGAGCCCGGGCCCCAGATGTGCTCTCCTCTGGGCCAATTTCGACACTGCTGGTATCTACACACTGCTATGGCGCCTGGCCCCTGACAGGGCAGAGCCTCCTCCTGCCCCAGCCAGGGGAAGCCACAGTGGGACCAGGCGGGCACAGCAGCACAGGGGCAGTGGGATGCCAGGGGAACGTCATCTGTGGCCGCTCTTGTCTTCTCCACTTGGCAGAGTTTTCCTTCTTTGCAGCCCCAGCCAGCGTCATGGTACATGGCGGGTGGCCTTGCTGCACCATGCCTCAGTTTCCCCACTGCAAAAATGCCCTTGGAGCATGACGGCCCTTGAGGGACACCACGTATTATTTCCCACCACCTTGACAAACAGGGTGGCGAAAGCAAGACCGCAGGCACTCGTGATGCCACTTCAAGCCTGGCACTGGGGAATCCCTCCGTCTCCGCTGCCCTTTTCCTGATATCTGTTGTTTCTGCCCAGAAGGATCAGGCTTGTCAAGGTGCCCACCAGGGATTACAATGCTTTGCTGAGGGCAGGGAGACCCGATAGAGGTTTGTAAATCCAATTTGCACTAAACCCTTCCAGTGGGTTTTGGACGGTGCATAGCCTAATATCACATTAGCATTTACTGTCCGACTCCAGCAGCAGCTGCCGACATATTGAAGCACTTAGCGCTGCTCCAGAGCTAACAAATGAGGAATTCCTCCCGAGACGGCAACAGCGGCACGCTGGGAACGGAAATTTCGGCAACCCCGAAAGGTTGGTTTGGAGGAGGTTCAAAGTCGGGAGATGCTGGGATGAAGAGGGCTGCAGACGACAGGAGCAGGGTAAATAGCGGTGGGGCTGCGCGGCGCAGCACGTCACAGCCGCCTGGACCTTTGCATGCTCAGACGCCGATGCGGCCGCACCACACCACGGCAGTGCCGCCTGCAGCAGTCAGCCGCATCCCCGCGACCTGCCCGACGTCCTCCTGGTCCAGGGCTTCCCGTGTGGGCTAGGAGGAGCCACGCAGATTCCAGAAGCGCAGTGCTTCACTCTCTGAGCCCCGCCACCAAGCCCCGGAGGTCCCAGGATGGTGACACTCCAGTCTGTCCTGCCTGGCTGTGTCTCCTGCTGCTCGGGATCGGTACCAGCAGAGGCAGGAGCATGGCCTCAGCAGGACAAGGAGGGCAATGGCCATCAGTCCTTCCCCAACAGCTTGTCCCCCCCCCTCGACCTCCCACCTGCCTTGCAACGCTGAGCACAACCCCAATTTCCCTGGCTGTGGCCCATGCCAACCTCCAGACCCCCCTCACCTTCCCCGTACCTATCTGCGGCCTGGGCAGCCCTGCTCCAGCCCTCACCGTGCGGGACGTTGCAAAGGGGCAGATGTCGCGGCGGGGCTGCCGGCACTGCCCGTGGCAATAGGAAATTAAAGAAAGCGCTGCTGGAAGATAACGGCATGGCGGTTGGAGGAAGAGCCCCAGCAGGAAGAGGGATTGCTGCACATCTCCTTTGCGCTGCCTGCGGGAGCAGAGCTGGCAGGCACGGCCAAGCCGCCAGCCCCGTGGACAAGATCATCTGTCCCTGATCCATTCCTGGAGAAGGGTGGGAGCCAGACCCCATCCCCTGCAAGCCCCAGGCTGGGGAGCTCGCACCCCGAGTGATGCTCTTCCAGGGGCATGGCACTGCCAGCATCCCATGGGGTCCCGGCCGCCACTGCCCCATAACGCTGGCTCCTTGCTCAGCAGGCTCATGCCACCCAGATCCTGACTGGCTCCTTGCAGCCCCCCCAGGCTGCCTCCCCAGATGTGGGTGGGCACTGAACAGGAGCATCATCCCCTGCTGGGGCTTGGGACCGTGGCACTTGCATCCAGTGTGGCTCAGCAGAGCTGGCGGCGGACTCTTGCCTCCTTCAGCCACATGCGGCGGCTCCGCTGCTGGCACCGTCCCTCCCAGATGGCTCTGTGGAGCTGCTAAGCCTCAAAAATGCACTCTTAATAAGCCAGCACCACTTAACGAAGACAGCAGCTGCCCTATTAAATCGGAAGTGAGCCTTTCCTCAGGGACAGGGGCTGGTGGCCCTGGGCGGGACAGAGCGCCTGATCAGAGGACTAAGGGTGCTGCGGTTTGTCTCCGTGGCACCAGCACTGGTCCCCTGCCTTGCATGGGGGCATGCCATTTGCCTCTTTGTTCACCCTGGAGAGGGCAGCAGAGAGGGAAAGCCCCAGGGAAACACGAAATGTCCCCATGGTGCCTTGCTGGGAGCATCCCCTGGCTGCTCCTCACAATGCTGCCACCACTCGGGGACCATGGTGCCACTGGGATGGGGTTGTGGGGATGTGGGGGCTCAGACAGATGCTCCTGCTGGGGCCAGGAGGGCTGAAGGGCAGGACTGGGGCTCTGCCCCACCCCTGGGTGCCAGGAACAGCGCAGCCGCTCGACCACCACCCACCTTCACCAAGTCCAACAGCCCGGGTGCTTTACAGGGGAGGTTCAGGGAGCAACAACCGCCAGCAATAAATACACCACGTGCTCCCCGCCAGCCCCGTCTGGCCACAGCCAACAACAACATCATTAAAAGCAAAGAAGCCACCAAAAGCCATGCAGAAGCTGTTGCCAGGTCACTGATTTGAGCACTCGGTGCTTTTGCAGACAGCTCTGCTGCTGTGAGCAAGCCCCAGAGATCGGCAGGAGTGGCTCTCGGCCCCAGGACACAACCAACGTGCGTTTACTGGTGCCCAAACTGAACTGCCAGGGCCTGGAGTGAGCAGGGGCGCTGGGCTGTCAGCCCTCCTCAGCCCTGGAAGCTCTGGGGCTGGCTGCTTGCTCAGCCCATCCCCAAAATCCCATGGACTGTTTGCTTGCTTTAAATAGGCTTTGAGAATTGGCTTTGCTCAGTTCCTTCCGGGACACATTTTCTTCCTTGAGAAGGACATGGGATGGGCTTGCAGACCTCCTCAGCCCTCCAACGCTGCCTGAAAACCCCACTAAGGTGAACTCGAGGGCTCTCTGGAGCCCGGAGTCCTGTTATGGCAAACTGCACTTGTGGGCAATGTCCTTGCTCAGCACCAGGCATCTCCCAGGAGAGCTCACGGTTGCGATCCGAGCACTGTGCAGCCAGGTCCTGGTGCCACAAAGAGCTGCTGAAACAGAGCGAAACGCAGCTGCTGCCCTAGGCTGCTGCTGCTGCACCGGGGCTGTGCCAGGATACGGCCCCTGGCAGCACTGCGTCCCCAGTGAGGCCAGGCAGGGCTGCGCTGCCACCTCCCCGCAGCCTGGTGCCTGCACACTCGGCCTGGATAATGTTCAAAGGAAACCTATTCTGCTGGAAAAATGTGGTTCCATCCAAATCAAAACGTTTCACAAAAACCAGCAGGGATGTGACTGACATTTCTTATTAGGGGACGGACATGCTGGCAACGTGGCCTTTGAACAGCTGCAGAAGGAAATGCTTTTTGTCATCATTTGAGAACAACGCGGTGGCAAATGATTGTTTCAATTTAGCTCTTTGGATGCTAAGTTACAAAGTGAGCCTGTTTCGGGTTTCGTGACAAAGAAGCAAGGGGAGTGAAACTGCTTGTGGCATTTCCCTTCCCCAGGCAGTGGTGGAGGGGCTGGCTCGTTCCCCGTGCTGGGGATGCTCCTTCCTACAAGAGCGTCCCAGCACAACCAGCAGGAGCAAGTTTGGGTTTTCTCTTCCCCTCCTCCAGGCTCAGTGGGAAAAGACCATTCCAAACTGGCCAAATCACAGAAAAAGCTGAGGTGGGGGGGATTCCTCCGGTCTGACCAGCGAACAGTGGGGCTGGAGTAGACCCCTTGCCCAGACCCCGGGCCTGCATCGCTGCAGCAACTTTTGGGGGTGCTGAGGGACCCCGGGCATGGCTGGGGGGGTGGGGGGTGCGGGGAGAGATCCTTGCCACCAGCCCAAGCAAGCTGGGCCCTGAGAGCTGCCAGAGCAGGACCATGTGCTGCTGCCCCTGTTGGGCTTTGCAAAGGGTCGGTTCCTGCCAGCAGGACTGTGCACATGTGCTTTAGCTTAGACCAGCAATGAAAATGCCTGCGGCACCAGGGGAAAAAACACAGTGGTAAAACACACCAGTCCTGAGCTGCCCGACTGCACCTCCCGCAACGGGCACTGCGTGCCTGGCCCGTCCTTCCCCCTCCCGGCATCTCCCACTCAGTCAAGATTTGGCCCCACTGGGTACCACAGGCTGCTCTGGAGGGGGAGGCTGGCATCACCAGGCAGCTGCCAGGTCTTCGTGACCCCAAACCCACCCCTGCATGGGCACGTCACAGGATGGGGACCTCCTGGATAGGAAGCTGCCTGCCTCATGTGCTTAATGCCACCACGCCAGGCATGTGCATGGCATGTGGCGCTGGGGACAGTCAAGGTGATGCCTACTCTGGCCACACTACCAGCTGGGCTTCACTTCAGGCTACATACAAGGTACATTGGCCTCAGAAAGTGGATATTGCAAATCTTAGATCCTCCCTCGCAGCCTCCCCAGGGCTGGAAGTCAACCTTAAAAGCACACTCCGGAGAACCAAGCCTGACAGAGTTGTAGCAGCACAGCACAGCCCTGGGAGCGGGGTTTTACCAGGCAAGCAGGGAGAGCACTGAGCTGTGATTCACGTCTGCACCGTGGGAGGGCACCCAGTGCAGCTGCTGCCAGCCCTGCTCCGCGCCCAGCACCGCTGAGCACCCAGGGGTGCCCACATCCCAGGTACCGCAGCCGGGATGCTGGAGCAGCGCCAGCCTGCCTGTCCCCGGCTGTGTCGCAGCAAAGCTGGGCCAGGTCCTCTGGCTTACGGCTCAGGGGCTGGATGCCACAAGGGTGCTGGGTTCTCTCCTCACCCTACCAAATTCTGCAGCCCCACAGCCCAAGAGGAGCCCGGCCCCAGCACAGCGAGTGCCTCCTCTGCATGACAAATCCTGCTCCAAGCGGCTGCAGCTGTGGCTCACTGCACAGCTAGGGGGATACGGCACAGTGTCCCCCAGGGGTACACTGCACCTCCTTTGCTCCTCCCTGCAGGCAAGGCAGGAGCTGGACCAGGACTGAGCTAGCACTGCAAGATCCAGTGCTATTAAAAAAACATGAGATGTAGAAACAAAAAAAGTCTCTTTTCCCCACAGCCCAGCACTGGACCTGCTGGTGGAGGCATAGGACGGCCTGCAGCCCACCCTGGCTAGCGGGTAGGTGTCCGGTGATGCCCCCAAGGACGCTCGCGCCAGGAACCGCCACATCCCAGAGCAAGGCTCCCGCACAGCATCGCCAGCTCTGCTTCACAGCTGGGGACAGTGCTGCAGCAGGACGCTCTGGGGCAGAACCTGAGGCCCAGTTACAAGCGGCAGCTTAAAAAAACAAAAAAAAAATAAAAGGCAAGTGCTCAAGCCTCCTAAAATCTTGTGCAGACCCCCCACCCCCCCCGGCTTCTCCACCTGGTTGCTCTGCTCTGCATCTTGCAGCATCTCAGCCGCTCCTACTCTTAAAGCCAGGAGCACACACGAATGTGGGAGTCTGAATTTGGGATCCACAGGTGATCCTGGCTTCAGAACCAGGACTTCAGTGCGTGGCTGGGACCCACACATCACTTTTGACAGCCATCAGCCATTCCTCCCACTGCAATAAAGCATGCCCTCGACCCAGCGCCGAATTGTGGATTGGCTCCCCAAGCAATGCTAGGATTTAAATCAGTGCTGGCTACAAGCTACCATATATGTGCAATAAAGACATCTGAGGTCTAGGTTGTTTTTTTAAAGCCTTCGTACAGACCACAGCAAGAACGGGAAATTCCCTCCCTCGATGCTGGGGTGAAATTCGCCTCCTAGCCCCTGCTAAGCTCTGGATGCAGAAACCGCAGCTCAGAGGCGGCTGAACGCTGGCAGCTAGAGCTGGGAGAAGGTGACGGGGTTGCAGATGCAGGCAGACCGGCCACAGAGCCTTCCGTTTCTTAAACTAATATTTAGACAGGACACATTTCCCCCCCCCCCCACCCCACCCCTCCACGTGAACAAACTGCACCCTGAGCCGTCCTCGCCGTGTTTGCGTTTCTGCGCAGCGGGACGGTCTCCAAGTATGAAGCAAACTCCCTCAGCAGCCCCGAAGGCCGCCCCGGCACCGAGCGGGAGGTGGGTGGCTGGGGCCAGCCCCGTTTTTCGGGCTGCTCCCCCCCGGGGCGAGGGGCTGTGGCCCCCGGCCCGGTCCCACCGGGGTCCGGTGGGGGTTCCCAGGACCGGGGCTCAGCACCTCCGTGGCGCAGGGTCCTGGGGCTCGCCTGAGGTCCCCGGAGGAGCCCCTTCGGCCGTGGGCAGGATCCGTGCCAGGCTCGGAACAGGTGCTCTGTCCCCGTCGCGGGGCTTACCTGGACGCCGAGCCGGAGCGCAGCTCTCAGCGGCGGCTCCGTGCCGGGACCGGGACACGCGTGGGACCGGGGGCCGCCATGAGAAGGCTCGGCACGGCACGGCACGGCACGGCTCGGCACGCTTGGGTTCAGACCGGCACGGCTCGCTCTGGCTCGGTTCAGCTCTGGCACGGCTCGGCTCTGGCACGGCACGGCTGGAGCACAGCACGGCTCGGCTCGGCACGGCACGGGAGGAGGGGGGCCGACGGGGGGGGAAACTCGGCCACCGCCTCCTCCCCGCGGCGGGGGGCGGGTTTGGAACGGGCCGGCTCCTGCGCCCCGCCCGGGCCCGCCTCCGCCCAGTCCCGGGCTGCGCTGCGGGGCCGATCCCGGTGGCGGTGCCGCCCGCAGCCTCACGCTCACCCCCCCCCACCCCCCCCCCCGGGCAGGAGGCACCGGTTTCTTTTCCTCCCCCCCGTTGCTCCCCCCGCATCCTCGGGGCCGCCCCGCACCGGGTGCCCGGACCGCGGGGCTCCGAGCATCCCCCCCGCCGGTACCCGCAGCCCCGGCACGGAGCAGTTCCCGATGAGTCCCGGAGCCGGCTGAGCCCCCCCCGCCCCCCGCAGCCCTCGGGATTCTTCACCTGCTGGAGGTACTGGTGGGGAGATTTCAGCGTGCTGTCCGAAGCTAATCCCCCCCGCCCCCCCGCCTTTGCAGCGCTTTCCCCCCAAAATGTTTACTAAATTGCTGCTTGCGGGTCACAAACTAACACCCTTCACGTGCAACACGTTTGGTTTTCATGTCACGCCATTTTATCTAATCCCAAAGGTTCCTTTTCTTTTGCAGCTTTGCAGGAGAGAAAGAAAGAGTTCAGAGCAGCCTGGTGACAAGCCCCCCCCCCCACCCCCCCCAGCCTCTAATACACGCAGCACTCAGCCAGGCTTGGGGACAGTGAAAGAGCAGGGTGACAAATATCTAAGCTGCGAGCTCCTGGCCCCAGCTGTAGCGATGCTCTAATATGGCAATTTGGGAGAAGTTATTTCTAATAATAAATAAATCCAGGTCAGTAATACAAAGAGCAATGTCAAGGAATTTAAATCCTACAAGAAACAACTTTTAATTTAGGGCAAATCCAGGACTCCGGCTGCTTGATGTGCTGCAGTCCCTCAGCCTGGCCAAGACCAGAGGGGCTGCAGCTGTCCCATTGTAGCCCTATTTGGGGGGAACGGAGCCCCTGGCAGCACCCACAGCTGAAGCCTGCATGCCTCAGGGTCAGGGTGGCCTTAGTGGGGATGTCTCAGAAGAGCCAGGGACACCCCATTCCCATCTCTGTCACTTTTCAGCTGTCTCCTACTGGGACAAACACTTCCCCAGCTGCATTCATCCCCATGTCCTCTCACCCCAGCGCCCGCAGGATTGGTTTAAGCATCCCTGTTCCTCCCCTGTCGCCACACAGGTAATGGCAGTCTCCTGTGTGATGACCCCACAAAGACAGTTTGGGTAAAAAAGAAAAAAAAAAAAAAAAAAGCAGAAAGCACCATTGCTTCTCCTTCTCATGGGCTCGGTTAGAAAAAGAGAGTGCTTGCTGCTGTTTGCCCTGACACCATTACTCTCCAGAGTTAACAGCCAGTTGGTGGGTACCAGCAGACCCCACCTCTCTGTGCTTTTGCTGGAGCCTCTCTGCAAAATCCAGTGCACGCCACAGCACCGGATTTAGAGCCAGGCAAAGCTTTCCGATGTGGGAAACCAGCAGTGTGTACAAATAGGCATTGCCACAAAGCCACTCAGCTTAATGACTTTTTCCATCGTACAGAAATGCTTTGCTTACACGCTCCCTTCCTCCAGCCCCCCAAAAGTGTCTTTGTGTTTGTTTTCTGGCAGGTTTGGGAAGAAACGCGATCCGTGTTTTCCGTTGGCCGTTGTGCAACGCGGAGGGCACAGGCTGGGGCAGGCCGTGAGTGCCGCGGGTGCCGGGGGGGCAGGCACGTGCGCCCGCGCTCCCAGCTGGGGCACCCCTAGCACCTGGCTGCGGGCTGGGAGGGTTCCAGCTTTCCTGGAAACCATTGCATGTCGCACGGAACAAACAAACAAACAAGGACGCAGCACAGAACACTTCCATTTTCATAAGTGAGAAAGAGAAATCCTGTTTATACAGATATTTGTGGAAAAGCACTGGGAAGAAAACAAAGAGCAGAGCTAATTAACTTGCATGTGGGGTGGTAACTTGGCAGCCACAGGGCCAAGGGAGACCTGCTTGCTTTGGGGGACAGATTACAGCCAAGCTAAATGTCACCCTTTGCTCAGACACCCCCAGGTGTCCCTTCTGACTGTCACCACCCTGCAATCCCCAAAATACTCACCCAGCCCAGCTGGAAACTCCAGCAGAGCATTACCATGGGCTTGGGATGAGGGATGCCCGGCGTCTTGTGCTGCCCGGTACCACGAGTGCTCCCAGGGGCGGGCAGGGTGGGCGCAGGGTGCATGCATTGAGTCCTCTTCCCAGCATGGAGGAACGCCGTGCCGACATGCGTCTTGTCTGCCTCGCCGGCACGCTCACCGAGGCTGACTGCTTCCAGCTGCCGGTTTAGTCTCATTTCACTTGTTGGGCTCAGGATCCACCTGAAATCAGTTGCTGGCCTTTCCTAGAATTAAACAAAAATTGGAGAAAAATAATAAAAAAATAAAAAATAAAGAGACGTGTTGAGGAACAGCAAGGAGAATCCTTGAAAGCCCCCAGGAGGCATGTGTAGCTGGCTCCAGCAGCATCTCCCGTGGCCGTGGCTCCTCTCTGTGCTCTCCCATCCAAGCAGAGCTTTGCCCTGCTGGAAATCAGGATGTTGCATTGTGATGTGCGTGCCGGAGATGCAGAAGAGATTAAAAAAAAAAAAAAAAAAAGAGCCAAATCTGGCTTTGGGAGGGGCATATGTGCCCTTCAAAAGCAAACCATGCTGGGGCAGACCCGCCCAGGCACAGATGAAGATATTTGCCAGAACTGCTCTTGGCATGAGGTGCTCTGGGAGGAAATGTCCATAGGAAATGCAGGGATCGGAGGTCTAGAGGGGAGAAACTTAGCACTCCCCTAATGGCTGGCTCATTCCTTCTCCTGTCTTCCTCCTATTTGTTTTTGCAAGTATTAATATGCTGGGACTGTTTTCTTTAGTACACGCTGGGTCCAGAGGGTTTCACTGGGGGTCTGGGATCTGGGTGACCTCCCCAGAGTGGTCTGCGGAGCCTGGCCCACGGTCACCATGGGTCCCCAGGGCGCTGGGACGAGTGGTGGTGATGGGTGCTGTTGGGCCGGTGATGCTGCCCGGCTGGCACCCCCAGCCCTGCCACACTGGCCACGCCATGCAGACCCCTGGGAGCCTTGCAGGTCTGGACATAAGTGTTGTTCTTCTCTCCGAAATGAGGAGGCTCCACCTTGACGCGGCCAGCTGCTCTGCAAGCAGCATCGCACGGCACCCTCATGGTCTGCAACCAGCAGAAGGCAACAGCTGTCCTGCCAAAACCCCAGTAGCTGCTAAACAAACAACTTAATGCAAAACAGCCTCAATGGAGCAGGAGTAAACGTGCCCAAGAAAGCGTCGAAGACATTACAGAGCCACAGCAAAAGCACATGACGTTGCAAAGGCTTTGCTGAGTGATCAGGAAACACAGCCTGGGACAATTTGCATCTTTTATTTTAACTAAAATTTTCCTAATGACGTGTGTAGTATGTTTAGTGATACGTAGTTTCCATCTACCCTGGGGAGTTTGCAAAGAGCCCAAATGTCAGGCTGGTCAGTTCTGCAGCCAGTGAGTGCCCGTCCCCACACCTTGTCCTTTGCAGGCTGTGTCTGGCAGGGCTGGCAGCAGCCCCTTCTATCTAAAGAGCCAGAAGTCCAGAGAGTAACCTAGTGGGCTCTGGCTTTAGGAGGAGGTTTGGGAGCTGCTGCTATTTGGCTTGACTGCCTCCTCTTGACCAGTCAAGCTATCCTTGATCCAGTTGGGTTTAAACTGGCCCCAAGCTCATGCCTTGCAGGATAACAGCAATCTGGGAGCAGAGCCCGGAGAGTTCCCTCTGCTCCTCGAGTGCTTCCTGGTTGCCGTTTGCACAAGGAGCCTGGAAAGGCTGCACAGTGGAGCCCAACAGGCACACTGGCCCCGCAGAGATGCGGGGCTGGCAGGGAAAGCAGCCCATGTGCAGCCACCCAAGCAAATATGCACAACCCAGTGCCCCAAGGGCTGCATCTGCCCCATGTTGTGCACCTTCCCTGTGCAGCCCCAGGATGCTCCTGGCAGCGTGACCCCATGTGGTTGCTCATGCTGGAGGTGGGGAGGCCAGGAGCGGTGCCCTGCCAAGGCTGGAGGCTTGTATGAGCTGCTGCCACTCCAGATATAAGCAATTGGGATGCGCCCTGGCCTCGTGCGGTCTCTGGGGAGGCACATCCAGGCTCCACTTGTGTGCTCACCTCCTCCGTGTGATGCTCCCCAGCCCGGGCACACTGAGCCTGTCCAGCGCCAGGAGCTGGTGAGGAAACTGGGATGGCTCTGAGCAGCAGCATGCCGGGCTCTTGCTTCCTCCCTGCTCCACATGACAGAGCCTGATGCACGCAGTGTGCAACCCAGCGGTGTCAGCTGCAGCCCTGGCCAGAGCCCTGGTGCCAGGTACCATGCGCAATGATGTCTCAGACATCTTCCCTGTGCAGACATCTCTGCAGAACCATGAGAATCTCTGGGTTCCCACCTCAGGTTACTGTTCCCCTGGGCTCCCTCTCACAGCCTCACTTGCCCACCAGCCCTCCAGGAGATTACCAAGTTCAGGCTTGAGGGCTGGAGGGAGAGGAGATGCTGTGAACCACTGGAATGGAGTGAAAAATTGGGAACAGCCGGAAAGTACATGGTACATAATGTCACACTCAAAATCTACCATGAACAAGTGTCCGTAAACACTGAGGGGGAAAATCTAAGCAATTAAGTCATTTTCAATGTCAAATAGCTCATGGACCCCACATTTGGACATGACAGATGAACAAAAACATAGACATTAAAAATTCCTGAAAACTAACAAAGGAACAATGATTAATATCTCTCTGTTCCAGGGCAATCACATTATATACACACAAAGGAGTCATAAAAATTCCTGGATGACGGAACAAAATCCTTACAGAGCTCCACAGATAAAATACAACCACCCTGGAAGGAGCTGGAACGGTCCTCGGAGGGAGCGTGCCTTAGGCCGGCTGTTACGTATCGTGCTGGAGAAAACACCTTCCCTGGAGAACATGCCCGTGTCCCAGCTGTGGCGAGGGGACGAGGCCCCGCGGTGGAGAGCCCCAGCAGCTGCCAGCATCGCTCCCTGGCTGCACGCAGCCTGGGGAGGGTTGAGCTGAGGACGTGGCCGTGGCAGCACCAAGCACGTGCGGTGCAGGTGGAGGAGGGAGGGAAGCAGGTCCTGCGGCAGCAGGTGAGGAGGTCAGCACCCGGCCCTGCTGCTGCCCACTGAAACCTCCTGGAGCCCTGGATCCTGGCGCTGAGGGCTGCAAGAAAAATGAAGGGATAAAGGCAAATCACTTCAACCCAAGAGGGGGTTTCGTTCTTCAATTAAGAGGAAGATATTCCAAACCAAAACCACAAAGAAAATATCATTAAGAGAGGCCACAGTTTTGCTCAGTGACTGTTCACGGGCTTTCTGTGGGATGTTTTTCATCAGAAATGGATGTTTAGTCTGCAAAATTACTTAAGGAGGGTGCTGAGCAGTGCCAGGGGCAGAAGGGAGTTTAGGGGCTGCCTCTGCACTCCATGGCAGGCAGCGCAGGCACATACCAGGGGGACCGTCCCTCCAAGCACAGTAAACGTCCTCCCTTGGCAGCAAGCCCAGCATGGGGCCCCCCTTTGTCATCCCTTGCCTGCCCTCGCCACCACGTCCCAAGTGACCCCAGCCTCACCGGAGGCTGCAGCGCAGCTCTGTGCCCGCTCCTGGTTCACACCACGCTGCAAAGATGAGGACATCGCTCCCATGTCCTAATGGGCCCTGAAACTTTGGGATGCTCAGGATACCCATGCTCCTGTCTGGGAAAAGTAACAGAGGAAAAAAAAAAAAAAAGAAAAAAAAAAAAAAGCAGGGGCTTGTGGCAAAATGTGGAACCATTCCAGAAATGGCAAAATGCATTTTTGGAGCAAGAGGATCAGGCAGGAGCCTGGGCATGGTCTCGCCCACAGTGCAGGGCCAGGGCAGCGGGGTTGCCTCCACCCCAGCAGGTCCCCGCAGCAGCCGCGTCCCCACCCTGGCCATCGCTGGCAGCAGCGGTGCCGGCGCCCTCCCTGGCCAGGAGAGGTGTGCCGGGCGAGAGCCATGGCAACTCTTACACAAAGTGTCAACAAAATCAGCAAAATAATGACTTTCTCATGAAGACTCCGGGGAGGCAGGAAGGCCTCAGGCCAGACCTGCCTGCTATAAAACAGGCTTTAAAATTTTTCAGCGGCGGCTGAAGCAGAACTGAGACGAGGGCTTGCTCCGGCTCCCTCACCTCCCAGCCAGGCATGGGATGGGCCAGCTGGCAGGGAAGGAGGCAGTGCCAGTCCCTGCCCAGCCTGGGGATGGGAGAGGGACATCTCAGATTAATCCTGGCTTTCGTTTGGCATACATCTTGAAAAACAGTTTTCCTTTAAACAAATCCAGTGGTGTCAAAAATAAATAAATAAATAAATAAATAAATATTAATGGAAAAATTCAGCTAGAAGGCAGTTTTCTCAGATGCGTGTGAAACGCTCCTCCTTCGCAGGCTGTCACGGACAGCTCTGCACCTTCTGCGCGAGCAAGGCAGCTCCTCCTGCTGTGCCACTCAGCAGGGACTCAATTACACATATGAAGCCAACCCGGCCAAAACGCAGCCCAGAAGGGTTTGACACAAAGTTGGGAACCTGCCAAGAAATTCCTAATTGAAAGTAGTTACCGAAATATCTATCAGTGGGGTCTCTGCCTGTGAACCCCTGTCTGTAACGGTGAATTATGAGCATGCTCTGGTTTGAAATGAGGCAGAGTAAAACTAATCATATTTTTATGAGCCCCTTTTCCTCCCGCACGGGCTGAGCTTTGAGCACATGCTGTGCAGCAGAAGAGCGGCTGTTTTGCCTTTTTCCTTATCCATCTCCTTCGTGGAGTGACAGGTCAGATTATTGCCGGATCAAGCTGCACGCTGCCGTAAATCGTGTCCCCGGAGCCCCTTGGGCAGGCAGGCAGCACCAGGCTGGCAGGAGTGCAGCCACAGCACAGGGCTTTCTCCCACATCCACCACTTTCCTCCGGCCCCAGCCATCCCCAGGGGCTGGAGGTCTGTGGGGCTGTGCCCAGGGCTGTGCTGCCGCGCGGTAATGAGCCGCCGAGAAGGATCCTGCCTGCTGCCTGCTGCGGCTATCTCCAAAGGGCTGTTTCACACCTCCTCATGCGCGAAGGTCACAGACCAGATGTTCTCTGTCAGCAGTCAGGTCCTAGTGCATTTTAAACTGGATTTAAGCCCTGCAGTCAAAACCACCTTCAGTTGCTCACAGGGAAGGGAAATTCATTCTTCGGGTGGCTGGGAACGCTCCCTTGCAGGGAAGGGGATGAATGCTGTTGCTGAAGGAGCGATGCTATGAGCAGTCTCTGGGACACAGAGCAGTGCTCGCCTTCCTGAGGTCTCTTCCAAAATCACAGAATCACAGAATCACAGAATCGAAGGGGTTGGAAGGGACCTCGAAAGATCATCGGGTCCAACCCCCCCTGCCAAAGCAGGCTACTTAGAGAAGGCTGCCCAGGCAGGCGTCCAGACGTGAAACAGCTGTGGGCAGCCAGAGGTGCCCAGCTCTGGATGAGCACAGGCAGCTTGGGCACCACAGCAACACACTTCATCTTCCACCGGGCAGAGCAAGGATGCCAGCAGCTCAGCTACCAAATTGCTACACCCTGGGGAGCCCAAGCCCCTGCAACGCTGCAAGAAATCCCCCCAGGTACAGGCGGGCTCCCTGCACCCCTCAGGTCACCACGAAGCTCTGCATCCTGCAGGATGGCCCTTGGTGAGCTTCCAGAGCTGACCTCAGCTGCTTTGCAGCCACGGGCTTGGGGGCTGCCGGTCAAAAACCACCAACCAGAATTGGCTCTGCAACAGGATCGGTGCCAGTGGTGGCAGGAGAAGAAGCCCTGCAGGGAATTTGGGGAGCTCAGGCTGGTGCCTGCCTGCACGAAGAGGCCCAGCAGCTGCCTGCACACTCGCCGTGGGTCCTCAGGGCTCAGTCCTGCCCACAAGGCCACGGCCACACTCTGCTGCAGTTTTGCTGGGGGAAGAGATTTTGGCAGAGTTTTGATTTTGGCCCTGAAGGGGGGAGGGTTGGGATAACTTCAGGGCCGCCTCCTGTACAATCCCCTGCCACAGAAATGGGGAGGCCATGAATTTACAGGTGCCTGGCAGGTCTGCAAATATACCACTCAGATCAGTTGGCTGCTTTTGTCAGTGTTTATTTGATTTTTGTCTTGATATTAGGGCCCCTCACTACAAGAAGGACATCAAGGTGCTGGAGTGTGTCCAAAGAAGAGCAACAAAGGGTGAAGGGTCTGGAGAATAAGTCTTGTGAGGAGCGGCTGATGAGCTGGGGTTGTTTAGCCTGGAGAAGAGAAGGCTCAGGGGAGACCTTATTGTACTTTACAACTACCTCAAAGGAGGTTGTAGAGAGGTGGGGACTGGGCTCTTCTCCCAAGCACTGAGTGGTAAGATGAGAGGAAATGGCATCAAGTTGCATCAGGGGAGGCTTAGGTTGGATATTAGGGGAAATGTTGTTACCGGAAGGGTTGTGCAGCACTGGAACAGGCTGCCCAGGGAAGTGGTTGAGCCACCATCCCTGGAGGTCTTCAAGAAACGTGGAGATGTAGAACTCAGTAGCATGGTTTAGTGGTGGACTTGGCAGTACTAGGTTAAAGGTCGGACTGGATGATCTTAGAGGTCTTTTCCAACCTGAATGCTTCTATGACTCTCTAAAATTAAACACTAGCTCACAGCAGGGCCTTGCACTGCATGTAGACAGACTTTGCCCAAAGAGATGCAAAGCAGCCAGGGGAAGAAGGACTTTGTACACCCAGATGGAGCAGGAGAGGTTTCCAAACACCTGAGGCATTAACATGATGCTGAGCCACAACACCTTCCCAAGCCAAGCGATGGAGCCGGCTGCACACTTGCTCGGCAGCAGCGTAGAACAGGGTGGATTCGCTAAAACCACCAGAGATGCCCACTCCCCGCAGCCAAGCACCCTGCCCCAGGACACACAGACAGGCTCTGTGCCCCCCAGGGCCCAAACCCTCCATGCTGGAGCCATCACCACCACTGCAGGAACATGGTCAGCAGCCAGAGACCAGTGGCATCACCAGAACAGACAAATGTCCACAGCACCACTGGCAGAGGACACGTCGCTGCTGACTGTAGGAAGGCCTCTGGACGTGACATGTTTGAGAACACATTTCTCTGCTGACAAACAACGCACCCGGAAAGGTGACTGCACCAGTAGGAAAGCACTCTGTTTCATCTTCGTAATGCATAGCAAAAAATAAAAATACAAAAAATTGATTTCAGAGCCAGCCTTTCTCAGCCCTCTGGGCTGCTATCAAGATACGCAGCACTTATACCCCCCTTCCTCCACTGCCCACTCCACAGCCAATAAATCCTTCTCTTCATTAAACACTGCAGGTCTCAATTAATTAAATGAGCAAAACAACCACAGCCCCTTCAGCAATTAGAGAAGTGGCTGGGTAATTAGATGGAATGTTAATTTAATTTCCAGGAGGGGGAAAGGAAAAGAAAGAAATGAAAAGAAGGAAAGGAAGAAGGAGTAAATTGGATTACATTTGACAAGAGGGAAATTAAAAGTCACTTAATCATAGAGCAATTAAAGAAAGATTCCCGACCTGTGTAGCTGGAAAAAAGAACCTAGAAGGACAGGACCACCAGCTTGTGTTGTGAATGATGCTCACTCAGATGCGACGCCAGCTGAAGGCCCCCATGTACGTGGATTTGTACATGGCTGCCTGTGGTAACATCCACCCTGGCTTAACCTTACCTTTCTTCTCCATTAGGGAAGCGGGAGAAGGCTGCTGGCCGGCAAACCACAGCTTCATCCTGGCCCTACCTCCAGCTAATGCTCTTATCAGCCCTCCCCAGCCCAGTAAGATCAGCCATCCCCCGCCAGGAGAAACAGAAATTCAAGGCGAGCCCGAGGCCGTGCTGCGGGGAGCGGATGCTGTTTTTCAACCACTGCGAGCATTACCCGGTAATAACCTCGCCCTGCACCACCAGTGCCCTGTGATGGGTGCCACATGCGCCTTGTCCCTTCCTGGGCACGGCCACCACATCGCACACTGCCCCAGCGCCGCACCCGGCGAGGGGCAGGAGCTGAATGCATGGAGGCAATGGAGCTGCCCCAGCACAGCTCCTGGCAGCCTCCTGCCTTATCCCAGCCTGCGGCAACGTTCAGAGATAAAGGCAGGTTTTGTTCGGTTTAATAAGAGCTGGCGTGGCAGAGCCTCTTGCTGCCAAGGGCTGGCAGGCTGATTAATTAATCCACTTACCGCTGGCACCGGGAGGCAGCTCCTCGGCAGCACCACACGGGGACCCTGGGGAGGAGCAGCAGCAACGGGGCTGCTGAGAAAGGATGGGGACATTTCCTCCCTGCAGCGCTTTCCCTCCTGGGGCCCAATCCTGCCACCCGCACCTCTCCCTTTGGGTGCTGAGCCAGGGCTGGAGTGCAGGAGGGCAGAGCTGGGTCCCCATCCTGGCATGACTGTGTTCAGCAAGGACAGCCCATTCTGCAGTGTCCCTTCCCCATCCTTCATCAGGCTCAGCTCATAGCTCATAGCTCATCAAAGGCAAAACAAAGAGAAGTTAAATTTCGTTTAATGCAGAACATCTCCCTTCGGTAGTGACACGGAGGGCTGCAGCAAGGGAGGGAACATTCGCCCAAGTGGCTCCAGTGACCTCTTGCAAACGCAAAATCATCTAGCTGCAGAGCTGAAGGCATCAAACCCTCCAGGGCTAAACTGCCTGAGACAACAGCAAGGGCTTTGCAGAGTGTAAAACAGGGAGTTTATGCCCCAACAGTCATTTGGGAAGCAGCAGATTGCTCACTAACACTGATAGTCTGATTTTATTACAGAAACCTATGTGAAACAAAGCAGAGACCTGTGCAGCGCTCCGCACGCAGCCGGCAAGCAGCTCGCCAGGCTGCAAACGCCAGCGCTAATTCTAGTACCTACAACTCACCAGCTTTTAATTATGATGTGGCACATTCACAGGAGTCCAGCAGGAAAAATATTTTCCACCAGACAGACAGCTGTGTCTGAGTGCTTATTCCAAGGCTGGAAGCACCAGTGGCAGTCAGTGAATGGAGGCAGAGCAGCGACTCAGAGCACCAGGAGGTGGCACGGGACAGCTGGATGGCCCCCACGCCACTGGCACGTGCCGGGCAGGCGCTGCGCTCGCGTGTGCCAAGGGAGAAGGCGGGCAGGCAGAGGCTGATGTGGCGGAGCTGGGACCCAGCCGTTGAGAGACAGGTTGGGGAAGGTGGAGCTGCAGCAGCACCCCAGCATGCCCCACCACATCCTGGGCGGCTGCACCCATGGGTGGCTCAAGGTGCTCCCCCTGTCCCCTGCCCGCTCGGCTCCCTGTAGCTCTGCCTGGTTCCACCTCCCCATCCCCACCACGCCGGGGGCCAAAAATCCTTCTGGGTGTCTCTGGGGAGGGAACCATTGTGTGCACACTGCAGTGGCGTGGAATTTAGCATTTGCTCCCGCTGACAGTCCCGGGGCGAGGCACACAACCGCTCCTGGGGTTTTGCAGAGGTTGCATGAGCTCCACGTGCCCTTGGGATGCCACTGCCCTTCAGTGTTTATTTGCTCAGCAGTAATTATAGCAGCGTAATTATAATCAGCACTCATTTCCATAAAGAATCACTTTTCTTGGCTTCTGGGCCCCCCCCTGCTCCCCAGCCACTTGCCAAGACAAACCTTATGAACCTGACAGTGCCAGTTCGCTTTGTTTCTGCACAAAAAACAACATGATGGGGCACGAGGGTATAGGGAATTGGGTGGGTGGGGGGTGAGGGCAAAAGCCCCACTCCCACTCAGCCACTCAACTTGGCGGCCATCCCCCGGGCAAAACGCTGCTTGGGAAAGCTGGGAGCACAGCCGTGTTTACAGCCGCTGTCCTGGGGAGCTGCACGGCCGCGCTGCACCTCCTGCTCATGAATTAACAGCCAGCCAGCTCCAGCCCATCAATTCCCATGTTTGTACAGACCAGTGGGAACATTGCTGGCGTGCTTGCTCCTCGTCGCCTGCAAAAACAAGCGTGGATTTGCTGGATCAAGCATTGGGCAAGGGTCAAAACTCACCTTTTTGAGCATGTGCAGATCTTGAGGCCATCGGCTACTGACAGGTTAAAAGGTGTCCAGAGACAGAAGCTTGTCCTGAGTTCTCTTCGTTCCGTGCATCAGGCTGACTTGGCTTCTGCTCCTGAGAAACCAAAGACAAGTCTGTGAGCATGAGGCTGATTTTCAGGACTGTCCCTGCCTCAGCTTTTAAATAAAGCCCAGGGTTTTGTGTGAGCTTGGTGCAGGGCTGCTGAAAACAGCTGCAAAAAAGCCTTCTCATCCACAAAACCTGCAGATGAAAATATTTACATTTTCTTCCTGTGCTTTCATGGTTTGCTTGAAATAAAAAAAGAAGCATTTTCATTTAGGAAAACAGTTTGCTTTTTTTTTTTTTGAGAAAAAAAAAAAACAAAGGTTGATTGACCTCTTCAAAAATTCAGTAGGTGAGGATGAAGCTGGTAGATAAAACTGCTGTTTTTCGAATCAGGTGCTTCAGTAAGCACTTGGAGAGCTGCTGTTGAAAAGCAGCTCTAAACAGGAGGATTTTCACTGCTGCCGCACATCATCCCTGTCAATCCTTGCCCTCACCTCGCCAGCTAAAACACTAATCCAAGCTTTTTGGCAGATCTACGAAAGCGGGGACTTGTTGGTGCAAGAAGCCTAAAGGGAGCAGCTCCCTGGATCCAGGGCAAGACGAGGGAGCAGGGGCTGGGGGGTGCCGATGTCTAGCCACCACCCGCTGGTGCCACAGGTGGAGCAGCAGTGTGCTGGCGGAGCAGGGGCTCCAGCAGCCTCAGCCTTTGCCTTGGCTGCCTTTCTGGACAGCTCGCGTGAGATACAGCCCCATGCGTGCCAGGGTTATGCTGGATAAAATCATCCAGGGCTTGTTCCCAGCCCCCCCTGCCGAGCCCCCCTTGCTTGCCCCGCTGCACTGCGGCCAGCTGGGCACGGGGCCTGACTGGGCAGACAGGGGGGAACTTTATTTATTTATTTATTTATTTGTTTGTTTATTTGTTTATTTATTAACTTTTTTCCCAGGGCTTTTTTGGATTTAAATAGGATCAGGAAGGCAGGAAGAGTCTGGTCACAAGGGAGAGGATGTCCCTGCCTGTCTGCCCCTGGAGAGCACTTGTCTGGGCTTCCCGGCGCTCAGCCCCTGCTCCCTGGGATTTGTTTCCTGTCCGATGACGATAAGTCTCTCCTCACTTTTCCTCGCGCAGGGGGATCTTGCTACAGGGAGATCGCCCTGAGCCAGCCATGGAAGCTGGGGATGTTTTGCTGGGCACTTCATTTGTGTTTTAAGAGATGCTCCCAAATCACACTCAGCTCAAGTGCCTTCTCCTTCCTCTCCAGCAACACCTTGATGTAGGAGATGCTCCTGAGCCCGTGCGTTACTGAGCTGCTGGACCCACCTCCAAAGCAGGGCCAGCACCAGTCAGGTGGCTTCGAGCCCAACAAAGGAGCTGCTGAATAGCTGGCAGAGCTCAGCCAGGGACTAATACTTTTTCACAAGCTGTTTACATTGCAGAGATGTCACAAATCATTCCCAGGCAGCTGGTGTGCAGGTGAGGCTGGCTCGGAGGGCGGCCGAGGTGCCTACAGAGACGCAGACAGCAGCCATGCAGGACGAGCGGCTCCAAGGTTTTCAATGATTTCATTGATTTCATTGATTGTGTCAGTCTCAAGGAAACGACGTTCGGGAAATAAAAGCAACAAAGCTCATCGCTGCTGCAGTTCCCAGCTACCAAGGTCAGTCAATAAGCAAAGCAGCTGGTTTGGGAAAGGGCTGGAGCAAAGCAAGGCTGGAAAGCAAGGACGCCTGCCATAAAAACCCTGGAGCTCCCAGACACGGTGGGGTTTTGATGCCCCAGGTGCCACCAGCAGCATTACAGCAGCGGGCAGCTGCTTCTCCTCTGGGACTTCGGTGCTTTCCCGCAGCTCCTCGGGCTGCAAGCCAAAACTGCGCAGGGTTAACAAATTAAAGAGATTTCATCCCGACCCGCAGCAGCCTCATCCCCAGACACATTTGACCCTGAGGTCCCCCCATGCCCGTCCCAGCCTGGGGTGCCGCGAGGACGCTGCGGCAGGGCAGCTGCGCCCGCCCTGCCGTCTGCTTGCGTTCGTTAGCGCTGATTGCTCCTGCGGGCTTGGAGCCAGACTGAAACCTCGTCTCCGGAGGATACATTTTTAGACAGTTTACAGAATCTGGCTTCCTGCTTTTAAATATCTTGGGTTCTTTTGTTTCCTGTCACCTGGAAAGTAGGTGTGAGAAAAGTCCTTGTCCCCGAGTGACTCTGTGGGTGCTCTCGCAACCTCTGCAGGGAGCCAGGAGCGAAGCACCCTGTGGCACCAACATGCCGTGGAACAGGACAGGAGCGCTGTCCAAGCACAGGCAGATGGAGTGAAATAAAACAGCCAAAGGACCTCCAGGGACCAAAGGGCCCAGGCCGTGCCTGTGCTGTGTCACCCTCTTGGGGCACAGAGCCGCTCACACGCACAGTAGAGCCCAGCGCCACGCGAGCAATCTGCACCCTGCATTTCTCCTGGCCATCCCTCATTTTGGGGATCCCTTCAGTGACCAGGACGTGGCCACAGAGCCAGAGCAGCTGCTGAGGCGTGGGTCAGAGCTAGGTGCGCCCAGGCAGCACGGCACAAAGCAGGCTCTGTCCCGAGCATCTGCCTGGCACGAGGCACACTGGCACGGCTGCGCTGGCATGGCCACCACTGGGGAGCTGCAGGGGAGGCTCCGTGGCCTCAGGGGAGCAGTCAGAAGGCCTCTGCCAGCTCTGGGCTTCTCTTCCCACTGCTGGCTTAGGGGAGCTTTGGAGATGGCACTTGTCCCTGCACCATCCTCCTCATTCCTTTCTTCAGGGAGGCAACAAGTGTTTTTTCCGCAGGCAATTTTACATCAAGTGATGTTTGCTGGAGCAGGAAAAATGCATTTTTCTTACGCTGAAACCCTGTCAAAAGCTCTGGAAAACCATGTGTATTCTCTCTTTAGCAGCAGCTGCTGTCAGCAGCTTGGCACCCATCTGCACTCAAAGCCTGGGCTCAGAAGCCCAGCCCCAGGAGCTCACCCCTGCTCTTCCCTGGCTCAGCTCCCTGGGGGAGCCCCAGACCCCCAGCCCCCAGGGATGTTGCAGCAGGGCTGTGGGGAGAGCTGAAGCTTCTCAGAGCCGCTGGAACATGAGAAGCAAAGCAGGAAGGCTCCTGAGGCTGTGGCCAGCTCAGTGGCAAGGGGATGCTGTGGTGCAGGCACCACGATAAGCCATCCCCATTCAGCCATGAGCTCTGCCCCAGCTCCTGCACCATAAGGGATGAAGCAAGGGATGAACCTAAGGAGAAGACTCTAAGCCTTGGGAGAAAAGGGATTTTGGAGCTCTGCTTGCAGCAACTCCAGCTGGAGGAGCCCAAGCACCTCTGCCTGCAGGATGCCCATGGTACGCCAGCACAGAGCGGGGTGGAGGATCCCCAAGGTGCCCCTTGCACCCCTCACGAGGACCCCCGTCACCAGCCACACCGGGGCCAGGCCTGCCCCAAGCCCTGGGCCACGGAGGCTGCATCCTGGCCTTTTGTTCTCGACAAGGGAGCGTGTGGGCAATTGGGTGCCAGCCACAAGAGCTTGTGCTGGTGCCTGCTTCCTCCCTTGGCACGCAGCAGTGCCGGGCGCCGCTGGCCAACTCCTGCTTGCGTAAACAGCCCAAGTAACGAAGATAAACGAGGCTGAGTGGCAGGGGAGGGCAGCACGGCGGCTGCCAGCCAGCCCTCCATGATTCAGGGCACGCTTAAGGGCTCCGGGGCCACACATTTGCCTGGGAACAACAGGACAACAGCATCCTGGGAGGTGCTTTATGAGTTGCCTTAGAAGGCCCAACACCCCTTTGGATTCAGTACCTGGGCTCGGTAGGCGGGAGCTTTCTCTTGTTCACTGGGTGCTCATAGCACAGGGTTGAGGCTGGGTTTCTACATGGCTCAGCCCAAGAGGGAGCGCTGTCCCTGCCTCCACGTTGCTTGTCCAGGGAGGTCGACATCCCTTCGGTCCACAGTGGCAGTCAGAGAACACTGGTCCTGGCAGTGACTCCGATGCTTCCCACTGATGCTGTCTCAGCCCTGGGGGTCTGTGTCTGAGATGTATCTGCTAAGGGATACAAGAGGTTAACATTTAAAAAGACTGTCTTGAGCCGAGCTAATGCCATGGCAGAACAGAGCACCCATGCCAAGAAGCTTATCTGAGGCTCTTTGTGAACAAAGTGAACCCTGGAAGGTGGCGAGGCTCAGCGACGGGGAGCAGGGATGCACGCCAAGATCACTGCCTCTGGCCAGAGCAGAAATTTCCATCTTAGAGAGGAGCCACCCCGTTTCGATAACGCACACAGTTTCCAGCTGCGCTGCTCACCGTGGTGAGGACCAAGTCATGGCCCTGGCCCCCAGGAGCTGCCGGCATGACCTGGGGCAGCATCACACGGCTCCGATGGGCTCTCATACCCAGTGCTCATGCTGCTTCCAAGAGGCAGAGCAAGGCAAAGTGTATAAATCAAGCCATTCTCAGCTAAAAGTTGCTCTATGACAGGGACAGGAACTGGACACCCCAACCAAAAGACATCTGTTGGGGCAGTAGCTCCCAGGCACAGCACAGGGCAGGCATTCTCCCTCCAATGTGGCACATCCAGGGCTCTTTGCTGACTCCTCCAGCTTCTACCTTGGGACAGAAAATGGGAACATGGGAGAGCCCCGTGCCCACCTGCAGCCTCTGCAGTGACACGGTGCCTGTGCTTGCCCGCTTTGCACACTGCAGGTTGAAGCTCCCGCAGAAACCTCGCATTGTGCCGCATAGATACAATGAGCCTTTCAGCCCTCATAACCTCTGGAAATAAACTTGAATGAGCTGTATGTCTGATGAACGGGTGGGAAAATCTGGGAGCAGCCAGAATTTCACAGAGGCCCCGACTCGAACTTTCTGCTTCCCAAATCCTCCTGAGGCAGCGCGGGTTGGGAATGGAAAGAGAGCGACTCCAGCCCAGCGCTCTTTCCATCCCAGCACCCAGCAGGGTCGATAAAAATCAGCTGTGACTGAGCGCAGCCCGCCCGTAATTGTGTGTTTATTTTTAATCGGGTGAATTGGTGGCTCAGCACTGAGCTGGGCCCTGCTGATTCCAGGAAACTTAATCCGCAGATCGGTCCTCCGCAGCTACCGTGAGGCCGCAGAGTGACCGTGGACCGGGAGCCGCAGGCAGCTGGAAGCAGCCCCGTTCAGCTGGGGCTTTGCTGCACCCCACAGCTGGAAGAGCCCCCGCAGCCCTGGGCTAAGCTCTCCAGGCCAAGGGTAAATGCAGCAGGTTATTTTGGAGGGGAGAGGAGGTGCAAGGCAGCCATGCCCGGCTTCTCCTGGTGTAAACCACCCTGTCCACCTGAGGCCAGGGGATGGGGTGAATGGCACAAGAGTCTCCTGCTGGTACCACGCTGCTCCTAGCACCCTGCCCAGATTTCCTTTAGGCTCCTAAATCAGTGCAGGAGGCTCCCAAAACATTTAATTCCCCATCTGTGGAACAGCAGCAGAAGAATAGGTCTGCCTGCTCCTCAGAGAGGCCAACAGAGAAGGGCTGGTGCGGAAAGCTCCCCCTTAGGAGCAGGCTGCACTGCCCTTATCCTCAGCACAGCTCTCCAGCTGATCCCCAGAGCAGCAGCTGGGTTCATCTCCACAGAGAGCTTGCTTTCAGCAATCCACGGCCAGCCTACCTTCTTGCTTCTGTTCTCTGTCCCTCTCAGTGGCCACCGGGGTGTGCGGCGGTTGGGAGGTGACAGGGCAGGGGGACTACAAGCGCTCTGCAGCATTTGGCCAGCTCAGGATGTGCTGAAGTTGGAGCTAAGGGTGCTCCTGGGCCATGCAGACCACCAGGTTCCTGCCACTGCAGCTCATGTAATGGAGTTTGGCTTTCTCAAAGGATTCCCCATTAGTAATAGGTTTATCTTGATTTTTACTTTCCTTCCTTTGCAAAAACTCTGTTTGGACAATGAACAGCAACATCCTTGCTCCATACGGATGGGGATTAAAATGAGCAGACGCTTGTTTGCTCATGCTAGCCAGGGAACTGGACCTAAAACATTCAGCAGCGAGTTTGTCTTTTCCCAGCTGGAGACTTCCCACAGCATGTCTGGAAGCCGGGTGCTGTGCCCGCCCAGCCCCTGACACACAGGGAGCCCCCACATGTGGTCCACGAGCAAAAGGCATCCCCTGGTGGACCTTAAGCCTTGCTAAAGGTAACCATGCAGGTCAGGATAGAAATTTTGTAGCTGCTTATGGCCATGGAAGTAACGATGCCGAGGGCCAGGAGGATCAGAGCTGATCCTTCCTGATGCCTGGAGGGTGAGCTGCACTGGCCACGAGCTGCAGCTGCTTCCTTGCATGGGCTGGCCAGTTCTTATGGAATTGGGGTCAAAGGGGCCACTCTTGGCATGCTCAGAAGGAGCTGCTGTTGCAGAAGATTCCCGGGAAGCCAGTCCCACCCCGCTGCCTGCTGGCCAGCACCCACAGGCACTGGCTGCCTGAATGGAGGAGGGAGGCACCAGGCAGGAGGCTCTCCTGCCACGGAGGCTTCCCTCCAGTTCTTGTGTTACTGAAGACATTTGCTGAAGGAAGAAGAATGAATAAATAACAAAGGCGTGTGCCAACAGATGGGCTCTAGTTTGTATTCTCAGAGGTGCTGGCTGTTTCTGAGATTATTCCCTCTCCTTGGCCAAAAGGAGAGGATCAAGGGAGCCAAGCACCTCAGGGCTGCTTCTCAAGGTGATGGCAGATTATCCGGCTTTTTTGCTCATCACCAGCTCTAGCTGCAAGGACTGACAGAGCTGCTGCCCTCAGACCTGTGCTAAAAGACACAACCTTGCCTGGGCACAAGGACGCGGAGATCAGCCTCTAGCACACATTCATGCACTGCATTGCTGGGGCACAGGAGCCACCTGGCTTTTGTCCGAGCAAAGGCTGGGGGTTCCTTGCTGCAGACCCCGCTCACACCCACACCTGCACCCATGGCGCAGCAGAAATTCACTGCGGCACAGCCGAGGACCAGGTGGGGAAGGAACAGAATCGATGGCACTGTGGGGGAACAACACCCAGCACCAAGCAGAGCCCAGGGCACTGAACGAGCCTCATCCAGACCTGCTGCTGTCAGTCAGGAGCAAATGGGGTGAAGGTATCCGGGGAAACTCGTGGTCCCAGATCCCCCACCCCATGCACCAGCTGCCAGCATCTGAGGCTGTGGGATGGGGACAGGGAAAGTGGCCCTGCCGGTGCCCAGCCAGCCCTTGCACCGTGGCTGAGCCCCGCTCACGGGCAGCGCTGCTGGATAACGGATAACTCATTAAGCAAATTCCTCGCTGCATGTTCTGTTTTCCTAGAGCCCCAGCCAGACCCCAAGACTATTTATCTTGGCTTTGAAGTCTCCGCCCCTCACTGTGCAGCATGAACATGTAACCGCAGAGGTTTAACAGAAACCGGAGCAGAAACCACCACCAAGGCTTGCAGGCGAGGGGCCCGTCCGATGCCTGCAGCTCAGAGCTGTGTTAACCGCTGTCCTGGATGGCACCAACCGGGGCTCCCAGACCCACTGGTGAAGGAAGGGCAGGATGCACAGGGAGCAGGTGTCAGTGCTGATACCTTCACCCCACCGGCCCTACCCTGCAGCCCTGGGTCATGGGGCTTCACCCCAAGTCCAGCACAGCCCTGTCCTGCAGGCATGGAGTGGTGACTTCTGCAATCCCCAGACAGCAGCCCCCATCCCTCCCCTCTGGGCAGATTTCCTGCTTCTCCGTTATCTGCAGCAGCAAGAAATCCTGCCCCAGGGCTCTCCTGTGCTTGCTTTCCTTTCCTGGCACAACAGTGTGCCAGGCACTGCACACCTCTGGTGCCAGGTGGGTTCCCCTTCTCTTGGAAGACTTGGAAGAAAAGACAAGAATCAAGACAGAGCAGCCTCACTGGTCTGTTGAAGTCCAGAGCAAAAACCTGCTGCCCTGATGACTGCCAAGCATCAGGGAAAGCCTCACCTGCTGCTGTCAAACCAAAGCCCAGGCAGCAAGATTTTGCTCCATGAGCTCCCCAGAAGCTCGTCCACTCTGATGTCAAGCAACTCCAGCACTGAGGTTCCCTTGCTCCCATTAGGAGACTCTGAGGCCACACCTACAGAACAGATTTTACACGGCTCTTCCTTATCCGCTTGGATTTCAACCCAACTGGGACCATCTGGTGTCAATGGCTGTGCAGAGGTTCCCAATTCAGCTGAAACAAGACCTGAGGTCTGCTCAGCCTCAACTGCGTACCATGGCTGCAGCAGTTTCACAATAAAGCAAGGTCAGGATACGGCTGCGTGGTGGACTTTGAGTCCCAGCATTTATGCATGACAGCCTCGAGTGAGTCACGGCTGTCCCCGGGGACATAGAGCAGACTTTGTGGTGGTCGAGGGTTGGACCTTTACCACCCGGCCAAAATCTGAGGTGCAGGGGACAAAGCCCTGCTCGGCTCCAGGTTCCCTCACCAGCCTTTTGTCCTTTCCCGCATCCAGAAGCTACTGTGAACGCAAAACACGTCGACATCCCAGGGGGGCTCTGGCTCCCAGCCAAGAGGCAGATCTGTTACCGGAGCAGCCTGGTGAGCTGGGGCCAGGGCCTTGGCGCAGCTCTGCACAGCCAGGGCTCATTTCCGAGCAGGGAGGCAATGATCTAGCCTTCACTCCCCATGAGCGGATGAAATCTGCCTTGAATTTAAACTCAATAAGCTCAGCCCGGCCCTAAAAACCACAATTGAAACTTCGCAGTGAAAGCCAGCGTGTTTCGAATAATGCATCGCTAAGGATTCCCCAGTCCCTATCACTCCTGAGCCTGTGCAAAGCATACAGAGAGACGCACGGGTGAGCGGAGGTGCTGCTGAGCCCAGTTGTGTTTGCAGAGCAGGGTTAGAAGCAGCTGCACCGCTTTCCTCCCCTCCCCAGGCCACCTGCAGAGCTCCGCAGCATGCGTCTGCTGCTGGAGCTCATCTAGGGGCCGATTTTCTGATTTACTCCGCCATGGACTGCTCCGGTGGCAGCAGGGAGACCTGGGACTGGAAAACCAGTTTGCGGGGATAAATCTCTCTTAAAATCTTCTTGCATCCTGAAACCTTGTGCCTGGACAGAAACAAATGAAGTGTGTGACATTGAAAAATGAGAACGGCAATGAGAGAGCATGCAGGGAATCAGAGGGCTGGCAAGCAAAGCACAGTTTGCGAGACGCTACAGTGGCCAGACTCAGTCCAGCACCCAGGCCAACGCCTCTGAACTGGCCGAAAACACAGCTCTCACCCTCTGTTGGTTTCATTACATTTTGGACTTTCTTAGCCATGGAAAGGGCCCTGCTGCTGTGCTGGGGTTGAGGAAGGCATCCTCAGCCCATCAGCTGAGCCACCAGAGCAAGGTCCAGATCCCTCAGAGGGCTGGAGGTATCTTGGAGCCTTGTGCCTCCAATTCCCACTTAAAAGCAGCCCAAGGAAGCTTTGAAGCTACCTATCCTGGCTGAACCGGCCAAACCTCCCTCTTCATCAGCAATCTGACATTCTTCCACGTATTTCTCGCCACCCAACAGGGGTGAGAGCTGGTTTCCTTCATCCAGAAATTCTCACAAATGAGATAAAATTATTTCCTGAGCAAGATAGTGGCCAAAGCCCCCCAGCAGCTCATGAACGCTAATTTAATGAGAATTTTTGTTCCAAATATAATTCACAGCTAATATCTGGCATGAAATACTCAAAAGAGAATGAGCAGATCCCAGCCTTGAGCAACAGAATAGGGGCTGATATCCTTTTAGTCTATATACACACACATGCATATATATGTAATATATAAATATATATAAGTATATTCATATATACAGAGAGTGAGGGAGAGCTTTTGCAAACCTGTTTGGACTCCCTAGATGTACAAAACTCACAAACCAGCAGGCCCTCATTGTAAAATTTCAATGCAGTAATTCTCAGAACCATAAAGCGCTCACAGAACTGGAATGGGACGAGCCCCGTGTTTGCTGGCACCGCTGGGGAGGACAGGAGGGTTCATCAATCTTCATTCTCATTAGCACTGAAAAGAATGTCCAACTGCACTCCTGATGGAGAGAGCAGCATCTCACAGCTTTCAACACCCTAAGCTGGTGCAGGAGAGGAGCAAATCAAAACCAGAGGGTAGCAAGCAGGGTGTGAAGGAAGGACTGGCTGCCAGGCAGGGAGGGATGCACATGGAGCAGCCACCAACAGGCTGCTGAGCCCCCTTTCCTTCAGTGAAATTCCTTTAGACAGGCAACAGAGCAGAGAATGCTGAGCTGGGTCCTGAGCATGACTCACAGGGACCAGGCAGTGCCACTGTCACAGCATGGGACCTGGTACCTGGCCCCAAATCCCCCCCACACACACACCAGAGCTCTGCACCCAGCCCTCAGGACACCGTTAGCACTCTATGCCCTCAGCTCATTAAACGTATGAAATTTCTAGATGAAAATAATAATAATAGTAGTCAGGCCTGTTTCTAACCTTGGGTGGCTTTGCTTTCTGCTTTTGCCATTTTGCTCTTAACGACTCCCAGAGCTAAGATGCCAAGAGAAGGATTGATATTCATACTAGCTCATTCAGGGATATTGGGCTGAATTTTTTATTGGGGTCAGGAGTAAAGACTTCTATTTTTTCAAGCCCAGGGAAAGCATGTTCAGGTTGATAAATATCTGTCAGCAAAAACCATTAGCTGATTGTATGAACTACAAGGGGAAAAGAAAAGACAAAAAAGCCCTGTCATTCCCAGGGGAGCTGCTCAATGGTCTTTTCCTCCATGTAGATTTCTGTAACACTTTCCAGTGTTTTCTGCAGGACTGCACATGCTCTGGTCTATTAAAGGGACAGATATCAGAACCTGTATAAAACAACAAGCTTTATTCATTCAAAAATCTCAGTTAAGTAGCTGTGCAGCATCAGCTTCTCCTTTTGGTTCTCCCTGGCACAGAGGACAGGATTACCTTTGCTGCAGACCCAGCACCTGCATCAGGAACCCATGGCATCCTCTCCAGCACAGGCAACAGGCAGGGAGCCCAAATGGGCCAGGCACCCACAGAGCCTCAGGGATCCTTATTTCCTGCAGTAAGGAACAGCCCTTCTGCGTCTCAATTTCCCCTTCTGTAAAATAAAAATCACAACTCTTTCTGAGCCCCCTTCAAGCAATTCATGCAGTTGACCGAAGCCCTCACAAACGTGCAAAGGTGTTGGGGTTTTTAGAGTCATTCTGAAAGCTTCAGTTTCCAGAGTGATCCCACACCTCTAGGTGACGTTTATGAACACTTGGGGTCATAGAGAGAACCCCAGAATTATCACCCCAAAAGCCTTAGAACTAAACGTCAATGAAAAAGGATGCTCGTTATTTCCTCTCTAACCTGCTTGGTTTTTAATAAAACCAGGCAGTTTATGACAGATCGGGGAGAGGCAGTGATTTATCACGTTGAAATAATTGGGGTCAGCAATGTTGCTACAGTTCTCGGGAAATGCCGGTCTATGCTGTCTTTCCTTTTGGTAGAGTTGGCAGCAGCGAAAACCACGATTTACTGCAGCAGCAAAGGTTTATATCTAATCCTCTCTGTAATCTCTTACTCCAGGAAACTTCAGGATACCGGGGGTGGGAAGCAGGCTTAACCTCAAGCTCAGGACTCGCAGGGGGAGCACCAGGATGGGTGCTGCAGGGCCGATCCTTGCCACTGCACATCACAGCTCATGCAAGACCACGGCAGGAGGGAGCAGGGTGGGCGCAGAGCTCACACAGTCCCTCCTGCCCCACCGCCTCCCTTCTCCTGGGAGGTAGCTGCAGAGCCAGCACCGCCCCAGCACGTCACCTTTGTTGAGAAAAGCCAGGCATGTAATAAAGCAGAGAACTAATTGCCCCCAGGGGGCTTGTTAAGGCCAGCAGGAAATCCTGCGGGGCCAAGAGAGCACTTGTGGAAGCACCAGGAGGTCACACTGCCAGAGATCCCCGGGCTACAGCACGGTGATACCGGGGTAGGGCCAGGCTCTGTGGGGCTCAGGGGGAGCACGGTGAGATGGCCGCCCTCCCCACCAGGTGCAATAGTGGCTCAGGTTGCTTCCCAGCAGGAATCACAGCATGGTTAGGGTTGGAAGCGACCTTAAAGATCGCCTCCTCCACTCCTGCCATGGGCACGACCCCCCCAGCAGCCCAGGCTGCCCCCAGCCCCATCCAGCCTGGCCTTGGGCACTGCCAGGGCCAATTCCTTACCTACTGAAGAAGTCCACCCTTCAAAGCCATCTCTCTCTAATTCAGAGACAAGGATGTTGTGGCAGACCGTGTCAACAGCCTTACACACTTACTTTTACGGAGAATGAGAACCACAGACCTCAGGGGGGCTTGGGCTGCCCCTATCAATTAGGCACTGCTGAAAACAGCAGTGAAAGCCAGCCTCCTTTCCCCCCCCCCCATCCCATAATCCTAGGCAGGTTTTGCTCCCACCTAATTAGTCCTGCTAACGAGAGGCCATTACCTCATGGGATGAGGGCCCCACGCAACAGGAAGCTCTGGTGACCGGGGCGACATTGCTCTTCGAGGCCTCTTGTCCACAGCTCATCCCGCGCAGGAGCAGCAGTGAAGAGATAAGGAGCCCCCGAGGCCTGGTGGAAACTCTGACAAGGAGTCTATTTTGGGCTGGCCTGGCCAGTTCCCGCTCTGATGGGCCTGGGACGAGCCCGACCTCACGTCTCAGGGATCTGCTGCCCACATCCCACTTGTCTGCTGCTCACCGCACGCTCACGGTCTGCCGGCCTCAGTCCCCACTGGCACGCAAATCCCTGACACGGCAGCATCGCTCTGCTTGTCTGGACACAGGCTGTGGCTCCATGACGCAGTTCACCAAATGCCTCCCCTGGACCAGGAGCTCTCAGAGGGAAAGAGAGCTGGGATGCGGCCAGCACTCATTCCTCACCACGTCCTTGCAAAGATGGGAAATAGGCAGCCATGCTTTAGAGCAGCCCAGCCTATTTTGGGGAGAGACAAGGGGAAACCATGAGCAAATCTGATATGGAGAGGCAGACACGAGGCAAGCTGCTGACATTTACTTGGTGTCAGGATGATGAGGCTGGTGCCAGAAAGCAGCGGTGCCAGAGCGTGGCAGTGCACTGAGCAGGGGATGCCTGCACCCTTCACCAGCCCTTGCTGGGTACTGGGGAGGACAGATCTTGCTCAAAGCTGATCTGGGGCTGAGGAGAAGAAAGGACAGCTAGTAAAAAGAGAGGCAAAGACATCTGCTGCCTACTCCAGGAAAAAAAAAAAAAACAGGTTTCTAGGGATCAGAAAGAGGAGTCAGTGAGCATGATGGGGCAGTGCTTGGGAACTGGGCTGCCAGGATATGGGAACCACATGGCAGACAGCTGGGGACAGGCGCTGGGATCCATCCTGGGTGCTCTGGAAGCAGGGGAAGGGCACAGGGAGCCCTGGCGGTTAAGTAGGGATGTAGGAAGGAGAATTAAGCAATGGGCCCAAGGCTTTGCAAACTATAAACACTGTGATGGAGGAGCTTTGTACTCAAAATAAGCAAAGGCAAATTAAAGAGGGAATTGGGGGAAGTAAAAGGCAACAGTTGGGGAAAGAGACTGAGCAAAGATGAGCAGCCAGCATCAGGTGAAGAGAAAGCTCTTCTCTGGTTCTTGCGGAGGTGCATGGGAAACAGAAGCCTGAAAAAGGGTGCGGAAAAAGGAACAAATGAGGGCAGGGCAGGCAACAAAAGAGGGGCCCCAGGAACCTCCTGGGAAGTTTTTCAGAGCTTCCAAGCAGAGGTGAAAGAGCTGGTGTGCAGGAAGACAGACATAATTTCTGATGCAGGAGCCAGTTTGAGAAGTAGGACCTTGGCTTCTGGCTGGGTTTTTGGACAAGCCAGCTCCAGTGTCAGTGGCCTTGCTGGAACCAGGCCACAGAAGCAAAATTCACAAAGCCACAACAGGTACTGATGGGTGTCCCCATACCGAGCAGGGAGCTTTGGTCCTTGCCTCTGAGGCAGGAAGGCAATGAAGCTGCCTGCAAATCCCATTGTGAGAACACATTACCCTTAAGTCCATGAGGGTAAGGGTCCATACAGAGGCACCAGCTTGCCCAGCATGCAGGATGATGGTCACCCTCATGGTGTTGCTCCAGGTGCAGAGAAACCTCCTCCCATAAGATCTGTTTTCTACTCCCTTGCCATTCTCAGGTGTGATAGGTGGTTTGGAGGAGTTTCCAAGCTCTGCTGCATCCTTCTCCCCACACCAAATGGCCATGTGGTCCATTGCCTTCTCCTTCCTCTGGATCCCAGCTCCATCCACAGCTCCTCCGGGGCAGAGGTCGATATTCTGCATACCAGGGTCCACCTCTGGGAGCAGAACAACACAAATAACATAAGTGGCTTCTTTAGATTCAGGATGCACCAGCAACTCTTTACAGTGCTGCAAAGCCTGGGAAAGTTTTATCCAGCCAAGATGCTAATCAGCGCTACAGCAAACTGTTGAGTCAGGAAAACAGAAGTGCAAGATTGATTTGCAGGAAGCAAAAGGCCAGATGCCTTTACATGGGCTCCACTTTCACCCAGCCCAACAGGTTTCATGATATATTCCTCTGGGGTCCCTGAGCTCCTGCACCATCCCACAGCAGCCTCATTCCCCAGGGCTGCGGTCCACTCAATTAGTCAGCCCTACAAGCTCTCTGCAGTTCTTCACGATGGACCTGCATTGATCTGCCCCAGCTCTTAGGTTTCGATCTCCATTTATCAGGCCTTCACATTCTTTTAATCCCATCTCAGCCCTCCCCCAAAGTGTTGAGATAAAAGGCAGGCTGGGAAGGCTGATAAAAGGGAACTGAACAAATCCATTAATGCTGTTTCTGTGCCAGGAATTACAAACCCCAGTCCATGTTAATTATGCTTGCCAGCCAGAGCCTCAAGACAGCAAAGCACGAAAGTAAAGTCACCCTCACTCAAAACTCGTCCTGAGAAAAAGCAACATCTGGAGGACCAGGACTCGTTGGTTTTTACTCCATGTGAGGGCATTGATTTGTTGAGTTTGGGCACACAGGTCAAAGATGGGTGCTCCAACCTGAGCAGCAACAGTGCTGATCCCCAGGCAAGACAAACCAGCAGAAAAAAGTCACTTCAGCTTCTTTCTTTGGCAGCAGGAACTTTATGGCAAGAAGAATAAATTCCGCAGAGCCCACATGGAGCTGCTCCGTGCTACCACGGTATGTGCATCAGGGTACGAACCCTGGCCAGGGGGTGGTGAGAAACAAGAGCCAAAAGACACAGGATAAGAAGCACACATTGAGTATGTGCAGGGCCCCTTACAGAACTGAGCCACCATGTGTCCAGCACTGAAGGGACAATTCTCATCCTGCAAGATGTTTCAGGATCTCTAGGAAAAAAAAAAAACCACACACAACAAACTAGCTCACCAAACTCCAAATCACAGGAAAAGCCAAATTCAGAACATTTTGTCAAAGCACTAAATCAGAGAGTGGGGGGGCAACTTACCAGGTCAACTGGAACATGCTTTAATTGCAACCTTTGGAAAAAAGTGTCCTTGTATAAATGGAGATTAATGGACTTTTAAAAAGACAAAGTTGCTTTAGTCTAAACCCTCCCCTCCCCATTTTCCTTGGTACATTGCCTAATGGATGTGTCAACAATGTCAAAACCAACAAAAACTATTAAAATACACTCATCCAACCAACACCCTCTCTGGAACAGCTTCAGATTTTAATTGATATCTTCCAAAAAACAAATCCTTTCTCAGGAAAAATAAACCACAGCCACTTCAGGGAGAAACACGATAAGATCTGCCCATGATGCCACTGTTTACAAGAGGCATAGGCAGGAACCTAGGTCACTGGGCAGGACCACAGCACCAAACACACTGGCACAGAAGAGCACAAAGCATCAGCGATTACCTGATTTCATCCTGGCCCCTACAGTTTTCACCACCCGGGGCTTTTCTCCTTTTTGAGCAGGCATTTGGGCTCCTGATGTTTGCTGCTCCAGGCCCTGGGACGCTGCCACCCGCCCTGGAGCCAGTCCCAGTGCCGCAAGCAGGCATCGCGGAAAAGGCTCATGGTTCTCCTCCTTCCTGGAAGAAGCGCCCGTTGACAAGGCGCTCAGTCTTCCTCTCAGCTCCCACTTGAGCAGTCTGAGGGCTCGTTAGAAAATAGAACTAATTATGCTTGATGGATAGGGACTGGGGACTATTACTCATCACTGTGCAGCAGACACCATACAGCACACCGCGCAGAAGAATTCAGCTGCAACCACTGCGGCTGCACAGCGCGCAACCAGCCCAAGCCTCCACTGCTCCCCAGCAAGAGGCTGCAGGGTGGGGAGGGCAAGTTTAGGCGCTTTTGGTTACATCGCATTAGTCTCCTGACACCCAAAACAAGAGTGGGGCCTTGCTGCGGCAGGAGATGCAGGGCCACAGAGTAAAACATTGTCAGAAGCAACCTAAGCTCTACAGCAGCAATGAATTTGAGGCAGTTTGCTGGCTGAAAAATCCTTGGGCTCACAACAGCACATAGCTGGCATAGGTCAAAGGAAATCACAAGAACTGAGTCTAAAATTTTAAGTCCATGGAAGTGAAGTATCCCCCCTCAAGGAAAGCAGGCGGTTTCCCGGTTCATGTCATTTTCAAAGTTGTCCCACCTTCTCTGAGACTGGGAAAGAATATCCCACCCAGGAGGACACCAGCAGTCCAGGCTCCTGCTCAGGCATTTTACTCTTTGCACATGGTTAAGGCCGCAGAACTGTGGAAGAAAATAACAGAGCTCTGAATAAAACCCAAGCCTCTCAACTCCCACACAGTATTTGAGCTGCAAACAACTCTCTGAGCTCTTCTGTACAGGTATCGACCTCAACAGCTTGGAGAGTACCTGGCAGGAGGAATTAGGGCTTTCATATTAGAGCAGATGAAGGAGATGCAACAGAATGGGCCAGGGTTACTTAGCACTCGCACTCTGTTTCAGTTCTGTAGGTTGCAGGCAGCTTAGCTCAGACCACAGAAGGCAGCCTGCTCCAGAAACACCTGCTAAGTAAATGGTCCTGCCCCAGGAAAGGAGAAAAACAAATAGGATCAGCCAGAACAGTGCCTCAGACCAGTTCTCTGTAATCACACCAAGGTTGCATCAGTGCAAAGGAGAGAAAAGCAGCATGAGGCCACGGAGGCAGCTCATGGGAAAATGCATTTAAGGAAAGTGATGGTTAACCAGACTGGAGGAGGAGGAGGGAAGGTATGCAAAGCACTCCTCCCCCAGACTGCAGTCAGGAAAATCGCCTTTTGCTTTAGCTCTCCCACATCAGGTCATCTGGGAGCAAGCCCCTGAGGACAGAGACTTTGTCAAGTGTCTGTCTCACTGCTTGCCTTGCGGCAGGTGCCACCACTCCTGCTAAGCACCATTCCACTTAGCGATCCGTCAGCGCTTATCTGGCCATGTGGCATCTTAATCTGCTGTCATCCTATCCTTCGAAGCGATGGAGCTGCAGCAAGGTCTGCGGGGTGAGATAAAGGTGCCTTCAGCAGCCCATCACCACAGCCCAGCCCCAAAACTGGGGCACACAGCTGGGCTAGCTGGTGCCAGAGCAGCATTGCCCCTCGCAGCTCAGCATTGCTGCACCCTGTCCTGCAGCACCCTCAGCACCCACTCCTCTAGCATGCTCATAACCCCCCTCTCATGGCAAGCACACAGCCCACTGCACCCCAACCCCACACAGGAAAGGCATTTCCAGCACCAGAATCCAGTGCCTCTGGATTCCCAGGGCGCTTTAGAGGCTCTGCCACTGAAGCAGAGGGGTATCAGAGTTCTGTAGGATGCAGCAGCTGCAGGGAGACAGCCAGAGCCTCCTGGGGCAGGGGCAACCACAGGGGAGTGAGCTTTGCAACAGCACTTCAGGGACCACGATCCTACCTTCACCCAGGAAAGGGAACGCCATTCCTTTAAGTAAAGCTTTGGGAAAACCTTCACCTGTTCTTAAAACTGAATGACTCTATGGCATAGCTGTTTTACAGCTGGACGGGCGTGCATTGTTCAAGTGCCTGCGTTAGCAATCTGCCTCGTAGGTCAAAAACTGCATGAACAGGCTCTGCCTGCCTGCTCCTGACTCACTTTAGGGTGGCTTTCAAGGATTTACTTAAAGCAAGGTTATATTTTTAGTGCTTTCACAAGCTGCTTGCTCCTTTTGACATGGAACCCGTCCCTCTGCTGCTCTGCTGAGCAGAAGCTGTGCTGGGAGTGGGAGAAGCCCTTGTGCACTGACCTGTTATAGCCCCTTCAGCATGTACACACCTCTCATACCCCTGCTTCTCCCTGCAGGGCCCCACATCACCCCACACCTGCCCCCTTCCCCACAAGCACTGCAGCACACTGCCACAGTGCTCCCACCGAGCTCACTGATGGGCAGGAGACCTCCCAGAGAAGGGGCAAATGTGGGTCCTAAACAAAGCCAGTCACCTCCGGGGAACTCACAGGAATTCGGTACTCGTGACATATCTCGCCTTGGCCAAACGCTGCTGCAACCAGCCAAGGGCTTTGACTTCTTTTGCGATTTGGGGAGCACATGCTCTCAGCCAGGAGTGCAGCCAGGGCAGAGCTGAGCCAGCCTTCAGAGTTTGTCCCTGCTGAGGGGGACATAGGGGGTGGCAGGGAAGCCATTGGACAGGCAGCTTTCCAGTCCAGGAAGGAGAGCATCAGGGCTCTCACAGCACATGCTGCAGCCTCCTCGCTCCCTAGCAGTACAGTGAGTTCTGGGAGCTCAGCTCACGTTCAGGCTCCAAGACCCCAGCCAAAGCCCATTTGCTTTCTTCTGGACTTTTCACACCCTGGGGCTTGCTAAGGTCAACGTGGAAGCAGCTAGCGGCTGCTCTCAGTGCCGCTAAGTCCTTCACCCTCCAACTGCACGAGCAGAGCTGCCAGCAGCTGCTTGAGCACAACAGAAAGCCAGGAGGGGTGGTTTGTCCTGTGTAAGCACCCTAAAGCTCACATATGATATTCATTACAACCGCTAAACTAAAGCCTTTTGCTGTGGGAGGGAAGAGCAACATCCTTCCATCTCAAAGGAAACAAACTCTCTGCAGATAATACTGCCAGCTCATGTGCCTTTCCCCACTCACTTGCGAGAATGGCTCCTCTTTTCTTGCAGAAGGGCCAAGCTAGCCTGTAAGTCACACCGATGCCAGCCAAGCACGTGCTCTGTGGCCAAGCTGAAGGTGCAGGAAGGCTGCAGTCACCACGCAGGCACGGATCACTCTGAGGCACTGCAGGGCAATCTGGAGGGGCACAGAAATGAAACAGATCCCCTAAAACAGATGGGCCTCATCACCTATTTAGGAAGAGGAGGAAAAAGTAGAGAGTCAATGAGCCAGATGCTAGGAAGGGCTTTGGATAAAACCAGTGCTGAGATTCTCAGCCCTTCCTGGGCTGGCAATGCACAAGCAGAGGGATGGGGTTCTGCTGCCTCACTACTGTCCCCAGGGTAACATCTGTCCCCAAGCAGGGCAGTTCCCAGGGCCACTGCAAGGGGAAAACCATGGTTGAAGCTCAGGAATGTCCACACTGACGAGCAGAAGGGCATGCTTAAGCCAGCATTTCCCTCTCCTCAGTACCCACCACTGGGAGCAACCCTGCTGCAGTCACACAGGCCACGCTAAGTGTGATTAACAAACTAAACAAAACCATCTGTGACCCTAAAAATCAACACATGTTGTTCCCCTTACTCACGCAGGCAAAACAGGCACGGGGACAAACAGACAATGAAGAAGACCCCAGCCAATTTGCAGATTCCGCAGCTCATTTTGTGGGGGCAAGATGCTCATTTTCCTCCTCCAAATCCAGCTGCTTCATCGCTCACCTGGGATCCAGTAAACGCCTCGTGCTGGGGACCACGAGGGACCAGCAGGGAGCATTACCTCGGGTTTGCCATGGGTGGAACTGCTGGGCCTTCTGGAGAAGATCCTGCACCACCACTCTGTAGCACCAAAGCTTCATCCAAACCTGAGAAGGACACAGAAGAGCACAAGTCTCACAGCCTGAGCATGCAGGAGCACCCAATACACATGCGTATGCCTTTCAGCTTACACCCAGCATGGGAAAGGGCAGGGACACCCCTTGTGGTGTCCTGGGGTGAGCAGCAGCAAGACCATGCAGCGTAGACACAGCCCCAGCCACCTGGGCAGGACCAAGCAGCAAGGAATGGAAGGATGAACACAGGGGAGTGAATGAGATCTCAGCTGGTAAGCAGGGCAGAGATCAAGCTATTATTCATCAATGATGGGAAAAGTCACCAAAATAGAAGTTTTGGAAGCTTCCAAAACTATTTGTAAAGTGGGGCCAAATTTGTCTAATAGCTTCAGCCAAAATGGGGGAAATAATTAGAAAAACATTGAAATGCATCATTTTTAGTTCTTTTTTTTTCCTCTAACTGAAACATCTGACTTCAGAAATGATGAAACATTTTAGTCGCAGCAGGATCTTGGAGCCTTTGTCCCAGCGAAACAGAAATGTTTATTCGGTTTGTCACTTATTGACTGAGTTAAATGTCAGAAGGAAATCTCAGTGTTGCTTTTTCATGTAAAAATAAAAATTAAAAAAGTACAAAAAGATTTCATCTGGTGGCAGAGGGCATTAGAAGAGGCCAGATAAAGGCACGCACCTTGCCTGCCCAGACCCTCACCCTGCCTTGAAACCACAAGAGAGGACTGAGCCCTTTGAGGTTAGCCAAGGCAACCACAGGGGTCAGGTCAGAGGACAGGAGCCTCAACCTCACCAGCCTATGGAGCTGCCCCAAAATGGCCCTAGGAAGAGTATGGTTGAGCATGGTGAAGGCTGGGGCGTCTAAATGGCCACCAGAAAGGTGATCAAAGGCTGCTCGAATCCCCAGGCTTCCAGAAGGAGAGAGTGCTGGGTCCTTCCCCACTGCCATGCCCACCGCACCCCATCTCCTCCATCATGCAGAGCAGCCTCTGCCAAGGGCTCAGCCTCTCCCGTGGCTGCTGCCTCAGCCCCTCATTGTTTTAGGGTCTGATGAAAAGATCTGGGGCCTTCTCCAAACTTTACTAATGAAGGGCTGAGCACCACCTCCAGGGGACTTGGGCTCCCACCACACCCAAGTCAGCCCCAGTCACTTGCACATTTCCCTTGGAAGTCCCTGCCCGCACACCAGGCTTGATGGTGCCAACCCAAGACTGCCCACCACAGTGCATTACTGCAGTTTCTCCCTCCCAGGAACTACCACCCCTCTTGCCCTTATCACAGACAATACAACATCCCCAATGGACCCTGAACTCCAATCCCCTTCCAGGGGATTGACGGCCTGTCCCAAAACCACACAGGCCTTGCCCAGATAATGACCTTTAACTATCCCATCCGTGGGCCAAATGCTAAGTCAGCACTCTGAGCAGCTCATAAAAAAGCCAAGAGAGAAATACAGGAAGAGATATTTTTCTCAACACCATCACACAACTGCCTGCCTGAAGCTTGGCCAAGCCATTTACAACCGTTTGAGGAGCACACCCCATTTCCACAGCATCCCACACAGGTTTTCTTGAGGCACTGTGCCATGGGGTACAGAGAACCCCAGGTGCATCCTCAGGAACTGGCAGGCACTGGGAGGAGACCAAGATCTGGTGATTACAGCAAGGAGCAAACTGGGAGCTGGGGATGAAACCAGAGCCGGGAAACATTTAAGCTTTAATCTTGGAATCAGCTTCCTGATAGTAGATTTATGAGCATCAGGAATAGTCTCCTTTGCAAAAGGCTAGAAGCTCTGTTGCACGGGGTTTTAAGAACAAGACTGAATAAAAGAGGAGGCAATAGACACGAGGAATGGATTTTGCTTTGACCAAAAGATGGATAGGACCCAGTGGCTTGCTTCCAGCTCTGGCTGCTCTGCTCATACATAACCAAAAAAATCTCACACCTGCCTTCCATGACATTTGCCCATGTACACGATTAACCAGCAAGGGTTGTCAGAACATTATTGCACTGCTATGAAAGGCATCCAAACAAATGTCACCAGGCCAAATTTCTATCCCCACTCTCACCCACTGCAGCTGTGGAGGTGACATCTCAGGGCTGCTGCAGAACCTCATTTATCAGCTAACGCCTGGGTGTAGTAGCCAGAACCAGGGGCTTGACACATCCGACTTTTGTGTGGGAGCCCGTGGAAGGTGTATTTTCGTTAATACATGCGTCTTGTTTAACTTGGACATTGAAGTAGCTGAACTTTTTCTGACTTGGTTACTCTTGTATATACATATCACACTTTCCTGTAATCAACCTTTCCTTCTTCCCCTGACTTGGCCTTTTCCAGTATGCTATTGGTTTGCTCCAAAGCTGCTCTAGTGCTGCTGGTGGATGTTAAGCCCAGCTCTGGCAACCAAAGCACTTGCCCACGGAAGCAGCCATTCATTCCCCTGCCTGCTGACAGCCTCAGCACCACCAGAGTACAGCAAGGGGTGAAAGAACTGAAGCAGCCAGAAAGCAAAGCACATCCCTGTATTTAGCAGAGATCCCTGACTTCTTCCACCCCGGGTGAGCATCAAGATGCTCAGCTACATGCAGCCAAGCCCCCATGGCACCACACACGAGTAATCGTGCTGCAGCACAGCATGCCCAACACACAGCACAATGCACTTGCGGCTGGCTCCAACTGGGTGCCCCAGGGGCTGCAGCAGTGCTGGCCGTGCCAGGGGCTTTGTGCTCCTCTCACAGCCTCTACCAGTGTCTGACAGAAAGCTTGCCTGAGGCTTAGTCTCATAAAACCACTGCACCAGTACCCTGAGAGGAGATGAGATGTGAAAGTCTGACCTCAGCCGAGTACTGCAAGTCAAAAGCACTCCGACTTCAGGCTTGCTGCCCCAAGAAAACATCAGTGAAATCACTTCATTAATCCCCAGGGCCTCATTTCCTTCCTTCCTTCCCTCAGCCAAGTTGAAGCTTAAAATAGTATTCTACATTCCTCATATTTCTCTCCAAAACTAATTAATATCCAATCAGCTAAAAGTTCTCCTCACAGCAGCTTGTCTCAGTCCTGCAACCTGCCCACCCGCAGCAACAGCCTCAGCAGAAGCACCCTACCAGGCTCCCAGATGCTCCCAAAAGACATTTCTGATGGAATATCTGGAGAAAACTGCATTAAGGCAACAGAAAGCAGGAAAACACCAAAATTAAAGCCCCACGTGCAATTCTACCCCTGTCCTATGTGCATACACAACCCTTGCATGCCCATAAACACACTGCAGTAATCCCCCAACACCACAAGAACAGCTGCTCACCACCAGCTTCTAGCAGCCCCTGAAGGCAGAACCACAAGGTACCTTCTCCCTCCTCTGGCTGGTACCTGCGCTCCAGCAGAAAACAAACCATGCTCCTGCCAGCTCTCCTGGGCTCACGGCAAGGAAGAGGCAATTTCTTATCCTGACAAAAGGGTCCAGCAAGGCCCTTGGGCACAGCGCAGGGGCAAAGAAAGAAAATGGAGATGTTCCTGCCTTCATTTAGATTTCACAGATATTTCTCTCCCTCTTGGCAGCCAGGGCTAAGCACAAATCAATTGAGAAGGCTGCATGGATAACACATTACAGCTGCAAGAAAGGGACGGGAACCTGAGCTGGAAAGGAAGGGAAGCAAAGCCTCCTGCAGGAGAGCTCCCAAGTCATCACCCAATGAAGCATCAAGCCCCACACTACAAGGTATTTCTTACTCAAAGCCCAGGGGTACTATGTGCACATCTGGAGGATTGCAGATGCTTCTTGCGTGCAAGGAACATAGACCAAGAAAGAGGCTGTGACAAGTGCTGCAAATGCATGGAAAGATACAGCAGCAACGCAGGAGGGTGATCTCATATGTGTATAAGTCTCTCACTGAACAGAGGCTTTACACATTGGTTTATTTTTAAAGCCCCAACTTCTAACCCCAGACCAAACGCAAGGGCAGAATCCATACTCCAGCCAATCTCCGGAGCACCAGCCATGCACATAGTTAGGGACGGCCTCCTCAGCACAAGTACCAGGAGCACAGAGCAGCATCACAGGCCTGTGCTCAGTTTTACAGTGGCTCCAGCCCATTGCAGAAGAAAACCCCAAACCCCAGGGACAAAGTGACCTTGTCTCACGTTCCACCATCATTTACACAGCCCAACTGGTGCAGTATTTTTCACCTCCTCCTGCTGACAGCCACACACAGGCAGCACACCCAAAGCCTCCCCTAGGGCAGCCCCAAGACACGATGAGACCAGGGGCACCTCCTGTCCCTTTGCCATCACCAGTCCCGTCCCTCAGGCCACAGCACCAAGGTTTCACTCCGGGCTGGGACATGGAACAGAGAAATCCACAGCAGAGCTGGGAGAGACAGAGCGAGGCCAGAGGCCCCCTCAATGCCCAAGGGGCCAGCACAGCGCCACCCTACAAGGCAGACACACCAACCCCAGCAAGCCCAGAGCCTCCCACCAGCCCAAACCTACCCCCTCACAGCACCCCCTCACGGCGTACGCCACCCCAGCCACCACCACCCCGCCCAGCCCACCACACTGAAAGCGCCCGGCTTCAGCCCGGTCTTTTATACCCACACCCGGTCACGTGATGCACGTCATCGCCGCGTGCGGCAACAAGATGGCGGCGGCGGCGGCAGGGGTGGCACCGGTCCAGGCGCGGTGGGTGCGCGATCGGGGGCGGGGGGGGGGCAGCGGCCCCGGGGCCCTGTGAGGGCCGGGCCCGGCCCGATCCCTGGGCTCCTCTCGGTGGGGTGGGGTGGGGTGGGAGCGGGCTGCGGCCCGCGGCCCGCGGGGGTATCAGGGTTTCCCACCTCCGGTGCTGTTTTATGGAGGTGTGGGACTGGGGCCGGGGCCGGGGCCGGGGCCGGGGCCGGAGCCGGGGCCGGTTCGGGCTCCTAACGGCCTGTCTGGGGCTGCAGCTTCGTCGCCTCCAAGGAGCAGTTCCACGCCTACCTGAGGGCCAGCGGCGAGCATGGAGACGGAGAGGCTGAGGAGGAGGAGGAGGAGGAGGAGGAGAAGAGGTTGGCAGCGAGCAGAGCGAACCCCCTGCGAAACGAGGGAGGCTGAGCGAGCACGGCCTGGGTGCAGAGAGCCCAGAGGGTGCTGGGGAAGGGGAGGAGGTGCCCGTGGAGAGGAAGCGAGCCCGGGGGCAGAACAAGAGCAGGCCGTGCATGAAGCCGAACCACTACGAGAAGAGCAGGCTGTGCCCGTCAGTAACGCAGGTACGAAGTGGGGTCCCGCTCAGCTTTGCCCTGGGGGGTTCGTTTATTTTTTGGTCTTGGAAAATGCGTTCTGGAGGATTGAAGGTAGAGGTTGAAGGCAAACTCCCAGCAGGAAGGCGCTGAGGCAGAACTGCTTCAGTTGACTTGTTGGGAGAATGTGTAACAAGGTGAGGCTGAACAGGACAAGGCAGCTTTTCCAAGGCCATAAAGCTAAAACATCTTCTCAAGTACTCAGTATTCCCCAGCATGTTCCTGGGAGCAGTTCATGGCATTCCCAACATCATCCAGTGTCTGACAGATGCTCACTGCAGTTTTGTCCCCTCTCCAGCCTGGGGTGGACCCAGGCTCGCGTCAGTGGTGGTAGAAAGTACAGGCATGCATGTGTGCAGGTGGAGGGCAGAGGTTTTAATCTCCTCTCTTATTATTTTCAGGGCTGTGCAGACAAGTGCTACTTTGGCTCACGGTGCCGCTTCCTTCATGACATCAGTGAATACATGGCCACGAAGCCGGCTGATCTAGGGCACAGCTGCGTGCTCTTTGAAACCTTTGGCAAGTGCATTTATGGCGTCACCTGCCGCTTTGCCAAGGCCCACCTTGGGGATGGCTACCAAAATATCATCAACACAGACCTGACCAAGCAGTGGGAGGGGAAGTCACTGGTGAGAAACAACCTCTCCAAGGACCTCCAGCAACAGCTGCGCAAGAAGAAATTTAGCTTCAAGAAGGCTGATGAGTACCTCCGCAGTCTGGCCAAGCCCCACAACAACGGTGGGAAGGGAGGCAAAGCCCTGGGGTGCTCTGCAGAGGATCAAGAGGTGTCCAACTGCACGACGCCCCAGGAAGGCCTGGGAGACACCTCAGAATGTCTGGTGCTACCAGAGGAGGGAGGAGATCCCAAACCAGCTGCCTTGCAGAGTCCCATCCCCACAGAGGGTGAGGGGGGATGTCCCATCAAAACAGCTGGCTTGGTGACAGATGAAGACATTGTAAAGCTGCGGCCATGTGAGAAGAAGAAGGTGAGCGGTGAGAATTTGGTCAAGGGCTGCTGTCTTTCGTATCCCTGCCAAGTGGTTGAGATTGTCCTTAGGAAGACAGAAGAGACAGCTGGGTGAGAGGCAGGCAGAGGACAGAGCTGCCTGGAGACCACGTTACTGTCATGAGAGGGGAAAGGCATGGGCAGGTGAGCTGTTGGGGCCGTGGCGATGTTGTTGGAAGGGTGAGAACTGAGAGGAGATTCAGCCCCTTGCACATGAAAGAGAGTAGGAGCTGAGCTCTCAGTGAGGGTGGAAATGATCTGCAGGGAAAGCTGGGGCTGGTAGATCTGCGTGTACTGCACGGTGCTCTCCGGCCCAGCATTGCCTCCTTCCTCACCTCTGTCGTGGTGTCCGTTAGCCAGTCTAGCATCCTGCTAAATCTCTAACTGCTTTGAGTTTTCTCCAAGCTGAGCAGTGAAAACAATTGAGCAGTTAAAGTTTCTGGTTCTTTTACTGAAATGTCAGGGAATAGTTGAGGTTCTTGAACAAAAACAGTGATTTTCTGGGTTTCCACTGAGTTTTCTCAAGGCAGGTGATAAAATCACTGATTGGAATCTCCTCCAGTTTAACCACTGCTGGTTCAGCTCTGCTAACATGCTCCTTCATCCCTGGTTATTTTCCAGTTGGAAATCCAAGGCAAGCTCTACTTGGCTCCATTGACCACGGTAGGTAACTAAGTCCTTTTGTCAAAATTTGACTTTATCACATTTGGAACAGAGCAAATCTCGTGATTAACCCGTCTCTTTGCTGTCTCTTTCAGTGCGGTAACCTCCCTTTCCGAAGGATATGCAAACGCTTTGGGGCAGACGTCACCTGTGGAGAGATGGCTGTGTGCACAAACCTGCTTCAGGGCCAGTCCTCTGAGTGGGCTCTCCTCAAACGGCACCACACTGAAGACGTTTTTGGGGTGCAGGTAACTGCTGTCATCTTGGTAGCCTGACAGATGGTATTTCAGTTCTGAGGAGAAAAGCTGCTGCTTGAACTCATACAAACTGTCCCCCTTTGGTAGCTGGAGGGAGCGTTTCCAGACACAATGACCAAATGTGCAGAGCTCCTGAACCAGACAATTGATGTGGACTTTGTGGACATCAATGTTGGGTGTCCCATTGACCTGGTCTACAAGAAGGTAAGAAGTTCTGCAGCATGTCCTGTTTCTGTCAATAGATACTTGTCTTTTGCCTCATCCCCTGCTACCTGATCTGCTCCTGCCAGTTTGATCCAGAGCTCCCAGTTCATTTATGGACTCCAGTGAGGGGGCCCATAAGCTGTTCAAAGAGCAGAGGAAGGTTGGCTGTCTCTTCCATCCGGCAGCAGGCAGAAGCCAGGAGGGAAGAAGGTGTATTTTTTGTTGTTGAAGCATCCCCCTCATCTGAATCTGGAGAGGTTCCAAGTCTTAGTTACATTTCCTAAGTGGAGGGCTGCTCTTTGCGGTGCAAGGAGGCAGAAAGTCTTCACGGTGCCACCTTTCTTTCTCCAGGGAGGAGGCTGTGCTCTGATGACTCGGACCAACAAGTTTGAACAGATTGTCCGAGGGATGAACTTGGTGAGTCAGAGCACCTGCTACCAGCAGGAGATAAGCTGGTAGAGCAACCTCCTGCCCCAGCCTGGCCTTACTCTGCCCTCTCTGCAGGTGCTGGACGTCCCGCTGACCGTGAAGATACGGACAGGGGTGCAAGAAAAGATTAATGTGGCTCATAAAATAATCCCCAAGCTCCGGGAGTGGGGCGCATCCATGGTGACGGTAAGGGGTTACTTGCTGTGGCGTGAAGATTGTTGGCTGGTGTCTGGGGAGCTCTGCTTGCATATCAGCCTAGAGCACAATGTGGGGGTGACCTTACCCCTTCCCCACAGCTGACTAGCTCTTCCAAACACCTTTGATCATCTGTGTACTACCTTTTAGTGATTTGTCCTAGTAAGAGAGACAAATTCAGATGCACATGTATCTAGGACATTGTCCTAGATTGTCTTGAACCTTGTATCTATTACAAAAGGAGATTGCTGCAGTGCTTTGAAACAGAAGCTTCATTCAAATAAGCCTCATTATGGCAGGGCTGGGGACTCACTTGCATGGGGATGAGTTCCTGCCCACAGTGACTATTCCCTTTCACTGCGAACTGTCACTTCTTGCTCTGGCTTGCAAATAGCCCAGGCATTACTCAGAAAGCTTCCAGCGCTGTCTCAGCCCTGCTAACCGCTTCTGCAGCCCAGTCTGTTAGCAGCTGGCTGGACTGTACACCTAGAAGAATCCTTTACCCCATCCTGTTGGTGTTGCTTTTGTTGAAGCATGTTCCTCCAGTGTTCACGTCCTACGCTATGCTTCCTTTGTGGCTTTTGGTGAGGTCTCTATAACTTCTTTCCCCAGCTTCATGGCCGGTCCAGGGAACAGCGGTACACAAGGGTTGCTGACTGGGACTACATAGCAGAATGTGCTAAAATAGCAAGCCCCATGCCTCTTTTTGGTAGGTGTTGCTGGTTTATTGGGTCTGAGATGTGCTGCAATATCTGGTTTGAAAAATATTATTTAAAAAACATGCACAACAAAACACAAGCCCCCAAGGACATTCAGCCAGGGGGCAAGGTTGGAGTGTCCCTACCACTGCCCATGACTCCACAGAGGGAGTGAAGTGTGTGAGTCTTGTGCATCTCAGTTTTGCAGATGTGCATGGGGCCAGACGTGGTGAGTACTGAGCAAAGCAGGAGTGGAGGGGACAGGCAGGACACAAAACAACTTTTCAGCAGGTGCTTCCTCCTGTGGGCACCATGGCACAGAGAGTCCCAGAGGGTAGGAGTCGGGAGTGTAGAAGAAGAGAGGAGAAGGCTCTGTTCCTCCTTGTAATGGGAACATTAATCAGAAACATTCCTGAGAGTCTCTAAACATGAGTCCTGGAGCCTCTTTGGACAGTGTGGCTCCTGGACACAGTGTCCATTCTGAATTTTATCCCATGCCTGGATTATCTCATTTTGACTTGCCCTGGTGCAGCGCTTTGACCTCTGGCTTCTCTCTCCCTTCTGCACAGGAAACGGTGATATTTTGTCTTTTGAAGATGCTAATCAAGCCATGCAGATGGGTGTTTCAGGAATTATGATTGCAAGGCAAGTGGCTGCACTTCCCCTTTGCTTCTGGGCCCTGTTGATGCAGGAGTAAAAAATCAATTAAAAAATATCTAAACTAACCCAAAACACGAGAAGAGTTTCCTCTTTGTGTAATTATTCTTTGAAACTTGGTACAGTCAGTGTATCTGTGAGAACTCATAGCAGCCTTATGTTGAAATTGAAAGCTTTTAAAGTATCACTGGCTGGCAAGTAAGAGCTGGAAAGTCTTTAAGTTGGTTGGCATCTTCAGAAGCATCAGTCACAGGAATAACGATGCACATTTTATTTTGCTGCAGAGGAGCGCTAATCAAACCATGGCTTTTCACTGAAATTAAGGAACAGAGGCACTGGGATATTTCCTCCAGTGAGAGATTTGATATCCTTAAAGACTTCAGCAACTATGGCCTTGAGCACTGGGGATCAGATACTCAGGGAGTTGAAAAGACCAGGAAGTTCCTGCTGGAATGGCTCTCATTTCTGTGCAGGTAATTGTGCCCACCTGGGAGAATCTTTTCCACAGCAAGGCCATACCCTTTGAACAGTAGCACACAGTGTCATCAGCATTTATATTTCATTGTAGGTATATTCCAGTTGGATTATTAGAACACCTACCTCAGAAAATCAACGAGCGGCCACCTTACTACATTGGGAGAGACTATCTGGAGACACTGATGGCAAGTCAAAATGTGGATGATTGGATTAAGATCAGGTAACAAAGCATTGAATTTCACTTAAATTGCTAGGTTGTGACATAGCAGAGTCCCACAAAGTCCCTGTGTCTGCATGCATCTTCCAAAGAGCGGTGATGACTCCTTCCCACAAGCTCAAGAGGCTGTAAGAAACCAGCAAGGGTTAACGGGTGCTTTAATTGGAGGTTTTAAGCGAGCTTGAAGTTGCCATAAAGAGCTTTCACTCCCTGCATCTGCCTCAGCAGCATTCAGTACCCGCTGCAAATCTAAAACAGCTCACCTCTCTCATGACACACTCTTCATCCTGGGACAGTCGTAGGAACCAACAGAGGGGAGTGCAGTGATGGGACAGCTCAGGCTTTCAGCTCTGTCTCTCTGCACTTTGTGCAGACAGTCCCGCTTGGCCAGGCTGCACGGATGCCAAGCAGGAAAGCAGCCCCCATCCCCAGTTCAGAAGAACTGAGCATATCCCCCATTTTTTAGCATCTGATTTCTGAGTTTGTGCAACAGAGTGCAGGCAACTGCTTTTCCCCACATCTGTGAGACCTCAGGTACTGGCTGGGAAGTGACTTAACAAGCTCACAGCCAGCTAAAATGAGAGCTCAGGCAGCACAGCCAGCTGCTATTTCCCATGTCATGGAAACAGATTAACAAAAATAGAGCATGGCTACAAGCTTCTCTATTTTTTGCTAATCCTCATCCATTTTGTTAGTATTGGGAACAGCTGCCTAAACCCAAATTACATTGAGTTTTAATCAGAATTTTTAAATGCCATTTTTCAAGCAGAACCTGCCCACACTAGGCTGTGCAAAGCTTTGTAACCTGTGCTCTTTGCAGGGCCATGTAATAGACACTTACAGCCATAAGAACTCAAAATTTTGGATCAGATTAGGTTTATTCATTAAAGCTTGTTTAGGAGCTGCTAAGGAGATGCTAACCCAAATCAGGAGTCCTCCAAGCATACCCTGTTCTGCTTTTGAGCTGTAGATTCACAGCTTCTCATTATGCAATTATATGCCCTGCTGGGATACTCTCTGCTGACATGTCTTATGGAAAGTTTTAGTGATGCTATGTTGAATGAGCATCCAGGAAATACGTTAAGCCTCCTTGACTATAAAGAAAATTACTCTGCCCTGAAAACTCAATGTGGGTTCCAAAGTGTGAAATAGTTGAAGTCTTAAGCTAGGATAAGTCGCAATAGCACTGGCTTACATCATTTTAGGATCCAACCTTAATACTTTTTGGCACTAACAGAGTTTTGGCTCTGCACGAGCACAGCAAGAGGTGGAGAGGAGCTTTCAGAGGCTTGTGTTGATTCTAAGCATGTGGTTGCCAGCCGTGAGGCTGGTGTTCGGGTCACCAAACTTAGAAACCCATTTTGTCATCGACTCTCAGTGACTCCCCAGCAGCAAGGGCATTGCCAGTACCTGGAGCTTGCATCCCTCCAGTGCTGTGGTTCAGGGTTAAAGCTCAGCGCTAGGGCCAGTTGCATGCAGCAACACTTCACATTTTCAGGAGGGTAAAAGCTTAATTTGGATACATCTGGCTGTAGTAACCGTTGCTGTAGAGCCAGGGGGCCATGCGGGTGGGTAGCAGTGGCTCTGCTGTACTAACCTGATTTTTTTTTCCTTCAGTGAGCTGCTTCTGGGACGTGTACCTACCAACTTCACCTTCCTGCCTAAACACAAGGCAAATTCCTACAGATAGGACTGATGAGGCAATTTCCTATGGCATCGAGTCAAGGGAAGGCATTAACGTGGTGTGTGTTGCAGAGCAGGTTGCTCAGCTACGGAAAGAAATGAAATAAAGTTTTATGTTTTTAGAAGTGTGGTTGCTTTCTTGCCCTGAGCATCATTGCCTGCCACAAGTTGCACAGCAGATGGCCTCACACTTGTGTAGTCTTGCAGCCAGAGGTGCCTCACTGACAGAGAGCAATCTGTTTAATAAACAGGATACAGGCCAGGAGAGATCTTCAGCCTCCAGTTCACAGTGGGAGTTGTCCCAACCACCCCACCCCACATGCTCTTCACATTGTGGGAGCAAGAGGCCTCTGTTCCTACCAGGATCTGCTTGGTAGTGCCAAATCCTTCATGTAGGGGGAGGGGATGTACTGACACAATCCCCAGGGGTCCTGTAGAGCACAAACAGACCTAGTGTCCCAGCATCTGATGTTGTGCAGAGTTCTGTCCCTTCTTGGGAGCAGGCACTTGCCATTTCTTGGATGTCAAGTGCCTGGGGGAAGCACGGCGCCTCTGAGGGCTTTGCTGGGGGAGGGGGATTCAGAGCTGCTGTTTTTCCATCACAAATTTCCCTTGAGCAAAGGATAAATGAAAGCAGGGCGAGTGACATCGCATACGCGACCTTCCCTAGCTCCCTCAAGGTCTTTCTCTAGGTTTGGATCACTTGAACAAATGCAGCATGTGAAGGCTGCCAAGCACAGGAAACAGCCACAAATGCACTTGCCCTGTGGCATGAGGACTCACTCCACAGATACAGCTTGTCAGTGAGGGGCAGCCGCAAGCCAGACAGCTCACGTCCATGACAGCTCAGCTGAAGCAGCTTGTTCCTTTTCCTCCTAAAAAGCCTGCAGCTCATGCGAGGTAGAGCCATGCACCACAACAGTGGGCGCTTCTTTCATGCTCAAAGAGCATAGCTGTTTGAATGAACTTCCTGAGCAAGCAGCGCTGAGTGTTTTTCCTGGTGGTGATGAGCAATGTTCACATGCTGCCTGGCATCGCTCTGCCACCAAGGAGCTCTGGTTCAGCTCTGGAGCTGAGGTTCGGGGCTCACAGGGCAGTGGAACACGTGGGGAGGAACACACAGACCCTGTTAGCTTCCCCATGGGTACAGCCTCACTGGAGAGAAGGAAACAGAATGGGACCTCCAAAAAAATTCTTTTAAAAAGCCACAGCTGCAAAATTTAAGCCAGGCCACCCTCACAAGGTGCCTTGATCTGGGAGCACATGGGGAGCAGACACATTTAGGGGCAGTGGGTTCAAAGGCAGGGACAGGGTGGGAGGACAGGTGGCCTGTGGCAGAGCCAAGCACTCCTGGGCAGCTTTCCAAGGCAGCTCTTGCTCAGCTGACGCTCGCACACTGTGATGTCAAGGCTCGCACCAAAAGTCATTAAATTAATGATATCCCTGTCCCAGCCTACGTGGGAAACCTGTGCACCCATGCATCTGGCAGAGGCTCTGGGCACACCGGAGGGTAGAGGCTGGGCAAAGTGACAACAACAGACTTCTTAACCCAACATCCCTCTGCGCCAGGCAGTGAACATCCCCACCAGCCCCACAACACCCTGGGACCCTAGATGGGGCTCCACACACAGCCCCAGACGTGCACAGCCCTGCAGTGGGTGCAGCGCCCGCGGGACCCTCTGCGACGTCCCCAGCTCTTCCTGGTTCACCCTCAGCAGCCCACAGCCCCGGGCACAAAGGCTGTGACAACGCCTTGGTTTGCCTTTGTTCTGCAGCAAAACTTTTGCTACTCAACAGGGGCTTCATTTGGGGCACACAGGATCACAAGCACACTACAAAAAGAAATAATAAATAAATAAAAAAGAGGGAGGAAGAAAAAAAAAAAGGCAGCACGAGAAGGGGGAATAAACAGCATTTTCAGAAATATCTTCCAAAAGAAAGAGAGTGGTTACCATTTCACAGCCCGTTTACCAACACCCTTGAGCGCCCGTGGGTTCGCACAGGGCAACAGCACACCCAGGCAGGGGAGGACCAAAGCTCCCGGCACCGCAGCCGGACCCCGCTGCCCAAAAATAAAATAAAATAAAATAAAATAAATAAAGTCAGCAGCAAACGCAGGGAGAGGAGACAGCGGCTCCAGGGCGCTGCTGCTGGGCATTCCGCCGGCGTTTCAGCAGCTGCGGGCAGGGCGAGCGCTCCATCTCCCGGCCGCGCCGCGCAGCGCCTGCACCCGCTGGGGGCGTCCCCAGGGTGAGCCCTGCCGGGCCGCGGGTGCCCCCCCCCCCGCTCCATCCCCGTGCCCCCGACCTTACCAGGCCGTTCCTGTCCCCAGCAGCCCCACGCTGTCCGCACGCGTCCCGCCGCAGTCCCCAAAAGAGGCTCCCAGGCTGCTCCGGGCTGTATTTCGTGATGGCAACAAGCCCCAGGCTCTGCCCCGTCAGCACCCTACAACTGCCAGCAGGTGTGGGGGCACCGCAGCCCGATTAACCATTTCTCTCCCTGGGGAAGCTGGGAGGGGTGGGGTTGGAACACGGCAAGCCCTCACGTTCCTTCCTAGGAGACCCTCAAACAGGAGCAGCCAGACCCAGAGTCGTTACCGGCCATGGAGCCGCCAGCCCCGCGGCAGCCGCCCCGCGGCCACCAGCGCCCCCAGGCACCCTGGCCCCTTCAGCCATTCGTCCTCATGGAAAACTTCTACCCTGCAGGTAGGGTCCGGCCCTGCGGCCCGCAGGTGCTCGAAGGAAAAACTTGCATCCCTTCCTCCGTCGCATCCTGCCCTCCTCCTCGTGCCCCTCATGCCCCCACCCTGCTACTGGAGGTGACTGATGGCGGTTCCTTGTCTCTCTCTCTCTCTTCCAGGCTTGCCTAACCCCAGGCTGGAGCACCCTTTCCAGGCACCCCCAGCTGTGGTGGCACCCGGCATGCCCCGGGCCCCCCGCCCAGGTTTGGTGTCCCCCTGTCCCCTGACAGCGTATGGGCTCAGCGAGCCTGGGGCAGCCTGGGGAGGGAGCAGAGGGGGTGTCCAAGGAGCACCCCCCCCCCCAAGCTCCTACAGCTCCCACCCGACCCCGCAGGTCTCCAGATGGCTCCGTGCGGCTGCTTCTTCGACCCCCGCGTCTTCCGCATAGAGTGGACCACCACCAACCTCCCCTCACCAGCCACCGTCACGCCCGTCAGCTCCGCTTCGCAGCCCGCCGCTGCCCCACGGGGTCCCCAGAGCTGCGGGGCCCCCCCAGCCCCGGTGCCCCCCCTGCGGCTCTTCGTGCCCTATGACCCTCAGGGGAGAGTGGCAGCCCCTGCCCCCCCGGTGCTGCCACCATCCCTCCCCAGCTTCCAGCACCTGGAGGGGCAGCTTCGGCAGATAAATCTGCCCAGCACAGCTGTCCCCACAGGGGCACCCATGGGTGGGGGCATCCCCCTGGGCAGCAATGTCCCTGAGGGCAGCAGCATCCCCCTGAATGGTGGCAACCCTGCTGGTGGTGACGCAGCCCTGGGCAACTCTGTCATTCCTCATACCCAAGCAATGGGGGATGCCCCAGAGAGCCCAGACATGTCGCTGCCTGAGGAGGTGCTGCTGGAGGAGGCCATGAGGCTCTTTGACTGTTCCCTGGGGGCAGGGGCGGGGAGCCAGGACAGTCCCAGCAGTGTCCCCATACCCGAGGACCCCAGTGTCACCAACAGCTCCAACCCCTGCTACGACATCAGCTCACTCTTGCTGCCCGAGGAGATGCTGTCCTCTGACTACAGCATCCCCGAGGCCTCCAATACCATCCTGAGCATGGAGCACCTTGAGGAGATCAGGCTGAACCCAGAGGATCCGCAGTCGGACCTGCCAGTGCTGCCGTCACCACAGGACAACGTGTTTCATCCCAACACCACGCTGGAAAAGCGAGGGAAAAAGCGGCGTAACACATCATTGCCAAAAAAAGGCAGCAAGCGCAAAGCCTCCACAACCAGCGCTGGGGTGGGAGGGCAGCACTAAACCCATTGTAGGGGTGGGAGGGACGGGGAGAGAGATGAAGGGGATAAGAATGTAGTAGGTTAGCTTTTGTCTTCTTTTTTTTTTTCCCTATTAAAAGTTAATTATTCAGAACTGTATGGGACTCCATGCCTGCGGGGGTGGAGGAAATGCAGAGGCACCAGGAAATGACAGAGGTACAAAATCAACACTGAGCCCCAAACAAGAGCCACTAAGCCATCCCCAGGATTAAGCCATCACCAGCTAGGCAGACAAATGTAGCAGGTAGCCCCCAGTCCCTTTGGGGGGGCTCTTTGGTGGGACAGGCCAGGACAGACAGGTCCATGCAGGACTCTCAAACACAGCCACACATGGGAAGTAGCATCCCCAGCCCTGCCCTGAGTCCCTGGAATGAGGACAGGGGACAAAAAATGCTGTACTGCCTTCACATTGAGCACAGCCAGCATCCCCTCTCATAGGGGCAGGGTCAATGCAAAGCCCTTATAAACCTCAAACTAATTCCCATTCTTGGGTCCCACCAGACTCAGCTCTAGAGCCTGGCTCGTCCTCACTGCTGCAGGAAAATAAACCCCAAATGACCCAAAGAATGGCGAGGGATGGAGTTGCTGGCAGGCAATACCCTTCTCCCCTTGTCTGGCTGCACCTTGGGCAGCCACAACACCAGGAAAGTAAGGAAAAAGACATCAAGGAAAAAACATCAGAAATAAATAAATCACTGCCACAGCCAGAAATTGCCTGGAAACTTCATCTCACTTTATTGAACATTTCACATCCGAGCTCCACAACTTTACACCAATGCATTCAACAGCACCTTCAGGAGGCAGCGCTGTCCTGCCATGCTCATGCAGGAGCTCTCAGTGTCCCCATTGTCACTGGCCCCAGGGACGTGGGGGGACCCAACATGATGGGATCCCAGCAGCATCACCCAGAGCTGGCCTGGGCCCTGGCAGGAGTGGTGGCTGCTGGCCTGAGCATGGCGCTGGGTTCTTCTGGTGCTCAGCACCTCAGCTCGCACGCTGCTCTGCCCCGAGCATCCTCGCCCCAAAACAGCTGCACTGCCACCGCCCGCGGCTCTCTGGGCCACAAAGAGATTCTGCTTGACACAATAAGGCAAAACAAAACCAAAAAAATCCCCAAACCAAAACGTAAAGGAGCCTTAATGCCTGAGGACAAGTTTTCCTCTCCCAATGCTGTTGTAGAAGCCCTTGGTGCCGTCAGGCCCATGTGGCAGGCGAAGCACACCAGCACGGAGGCCGAGGGACTCAGACACCTGCTTCACAGCCAGATGATTGCCAGGAGGCGATTTGGCATCCAGAGAGGGGCCAGGGGTTGCACTGCTGCCCCAGGGTGCCCACGCACCTACCCCACTCCCCCAGCCAAAATCGAGGCCCTGGGAGCTCTCGGGGCTGGAGCCAAGGCCAAAGCAGCCACCAGTGCTCAGCTCAGTGGTTAGTGGAGGAAAGACCTTGCTGGTGAGGAGCGACCTGGCAAAGGTGCTGCCAAAGGAGCCAGGCTTGAAGCCACTGTGGCCATCGGGCCAGGAGGGTGTCGAGAGGAGGAGAGGCAACGAGGCCTGGGCCGTGTCTGACTCCAGGGAACTGCATAGCAAGGAGTCCCCAAGGCTGTAAGGGAACGTGTCAGCCGCTGCTGCCTGTGCCTTCCATCCCAGCATCTCCTCCACCGCCGCCGCCTCCCTCTCAGCCCCGCTTTTCTTCTTCGAGCCCTTCCCTGAGAGCCGCACCACCCGGATGCTCTCAGAGCCAGGGCGGCTCAGGTCCTCAAAGGCCCTGCGGGCGCTCTCCAAGCTCTCATACTCCACCAGCGCACAGCAGCGGCTCAGCAGCTCGGGGAAGCGCACCGTGTATTTCCGTACATCCGAGGGCAGCTTCCTGCCTGGCCTCAGGATGCGGATGGAGGCGATGGCGCCAAAGGGGCTGAACATCCTCGTGATGGTCTCAATGAAGTTCTTCTGGAGCGGCGGCAGCGCGCCCAGCTCCTGAGGCAGCGGGTCCCAGGCCAGGAGCAATTTGCTGGGGGGGATGCTCAGCAGGGACTCGGGGAGGGGGACCCGCCGCCTCACTTTGGTGCCCTCCTCATTCACCTCCAGCAGCTCCGAGAACTGCAGGGCGTAGAGCGTGAGCCGCCAGTCACGCGTGAGGTATTTCACCTGCGGGGGCAAAGGAGGCCGCTGCATTCCCTGGCAGTCCAGGCAGGCTGCAGCCCCCTCACCCCAAAGTCACAGCAGGGCAACATCCCCCTTCACCCAAGCACCCCTGTGGGCTAGAGGAGAAGGTCCCCAAGGCCCCCAGCAATAAGCCACAGCTCCCCTGTACTCCACGCCACCAGTGCTTCCTCACAGTCCTCTGGTCCAACTACAGCCTCCACATGGAGGCTGCCTCCTGCCACAACCAGCCTACCTTCTTGAAGGATGTGAGCAGCTTGATGCTGACAAAGCCCATCTTGTTCTTCTGGACGTGCTTCAGGAGGAAGGCATCCTTGGCCAGGTTCTCATCAGAGAGGTAGAACTCTACCTGGGACACAATCCTCCGGACCAGCTGTGGGTCAGGGATGGAGTAGCTGCAGTCGAACAGGTCAGGACTCAAAGCATCGCTCACATCACAGAAGCTCCTGGGGGAGCAACAGGGACACGGGTGTGAGCTGGTGGCCTTCAGGATGCACAGCACTGCCCTGTCCCAGCAGCAACAGCACAGGTGGCAGAGGTGCCAGGAAGGCCTAGGCCCATCAGCCTGGGAGCCACAAACCTAAACCCATCTCAGACAAGGGTCTCGGGATAAGCACAAAACAAGACCAGGGCTCATTCCCCCCCCCCCCCCCCCCCCCCATCCCCACGGCCACGCACCCACTGAAGCTCTCGAAGAAGTCATCCTGGCCGAGCAGGGTGAGCGAGCGGCTCCGAGGCGGACGGAGATGCAGCCCAGGGAAGGAATTTCTTTGCGCTGGCAGAGTGGTGCTGCAGCCAGGCTGGGAACCGAGCCCCAGGGCAACCACAGAACTATGCGATGACATGGTCCTTCATCTGGGACACCACACAGGAGAAGGGTGGTGCTGGGGTGGTTTCTGGCCACAGAGAGCCCCAGGGCAGAGCACAGCCCTAGGGCAGAGGCCAGCCCTGGGCAGCAGCCCCAGCCCCAGCCCCAGCCCAGGGATGGGGGAGAGGGGGCAGCCCTGTGCAGTGCCCTTACCTGCTTGGCACAGTAGAGGGGAAGAGTGGGAAGTCCTGGCACTACATCCTAGACAGCTGCAGGCAGCAGACCCCCAGCCCTCCCACCTCCAAACTAAGGCTCCTAAAAGACAGAGGGGGTGGGGTGGGGGGAGGGAGGAGAAGAAAAGAAAAAGAGAAAGAAAAATCCCTGGGGGTTCTCAAGCTGCTGGTTTATAAAAGAAACTGCTCAGAAGGGGCCCAGCAGTCAGGGCCCTGCCCGGCCAAGCCCCGCCAGGTGCCAGCTGAAGCACATCTGAGGGTTAAGCAGCCCCAGCTGAGCCCCATGACCTCTGCAGGTGCTGGGCAGGGGAGGCAGAGGAGGGTCAGGCAGCAGGACCCCACTGCAAGGGGCATCTCAGCCCCTGCCTCAGTTTCCCTGTCTTGTGCAGGGACAGTAACAAACATGCACAAGGAGGGTTCAGCCCCGGGCAGTGCTCACGCTCCTAGTGCTGCCAGGGTGACAGGCAAAGGTCTTTATGCCCCATGCCCATGAGAGGAAGCAGAAAATCCCTTAAAAAGAGTTGAAGCCCAGGCCATGCACCCCTCAGGAGGAGTGACACATCGGGGCAGGATGGCCCACGGCTTCAGTAGGAGGTAGGGAAGGAGGCTGGGGATGAAACTCATCCCTGTGGCTTGAGCCTTCGACAGGGGCTGCCCACCTCTTGCTGGGGCCTGATCCAGCTGCACCTTAGCCCATCTGTCCAGAGGGAGAGGGAAGGGAGCAAGAAGGGTGCAGGGAGCCTTCCCCTTCCTGAGGCGTTAGAGCAGGAATGATCCCGTCCTTAGTCACATCCCTGTCTCACTGCTCCCATCCTCCACAATTAGTCTGGGAGCTGTAATTAGTCATTGCCTCTTATGGCCTTGTTCTTAGCAGCAGCCTGAGCTTTTGGCTTCTTCTCTCTGTGAAATCTGGTGTAAGAGGTACGTTCCCCACCTCCTTTCAGTGATTAAAGAAGAAATAGGACCACCACAGCTATTGTACAGGCCTGAGCATTTGATATATGTTTATTGCTATTCAGGTTTAGCTGGGAATTTTGTGCATGTGGGGTTTAGGTGGTTATCCAGACTCCTTGCACGGTGCTGCACTGTTCCAGAGCATCTTGCTTGCATGTCCGTGGTGAGCAGGAGGTGGCTGGCTTTGGTCGGTAGGGGCTGCAAAGAAGAGCCAATGCACCAGCTGGAGTTTTCACACTCTGTGGGAGCAGGGGAGTATAAGACTTCGTTGCTCAGTTGTGGTTTTTTTGACCATTTGATCTCATCAGCAGGATCTGAAGTGCAGACACTGACCCAGGGAGTATTCATTGTCATTATTTACAAATATATCCAGCTTTCTCATTTGTCTCCTGCTACTTTGATATGAGACATTTACAGACAGACATCACCCTGACAGACAACAGCACAGGACAGTAAGAGGGAAAGATGTGCCACTGTACACACTTTCTTTTTACTTTCCATTAGCAATTTTTCTTAAAGTGTCACAAGTACCTTAGTACCACTTTGAATGAGTAAGTATTATATTTGGATAGAATATACTCTGATATGCAAATGTACATGAGGCCCCTGGAAAAGCTCACATCAAATACCATATAAAACATCATTAGAAATAATTATAATAAAAGCTATTTATGACACAGCCTTTATTCACAGACAGGTTTGCCCTGGGGCTTTGTTTTTGCAGTTTGGCTTGATGACAGCCCCCCCACCAGCCCTGCCGTCGGCGACCACACAGACCTCGTGGGGTCAGAGCCCCGGCTCAGCCCTGCAGGAGCCAGTGCAGCAACAGCGCGGGAGCAGGGGAAGCGAAGCAGCGAGGGAAACGCCACCGCGGTGCTGAGCATGGCACTGGCCAGGGCCCACGGAGAGCCCCTCGCTGCTGCAGGGCCAGGGCTGAGCACTGCGGGAAGCAGGCACGCTGCCCACCCTAAGGCACTGCGGTCGCACACCCCTTGCCCGCGCTCTGGACACACGCCCACGTGCGGGGCCACGTCAGTATTTTAGCAAGACATCAAGCAAGAATTGTGCAGAACCTGCTGGGAGCTCAGGGTGTGGGATCATCCCTTCTGCGTGGGTACCCTGGCGAGGATGGGGATGCCCCCATCTCACGGTCATGGGCATCAGAGCCAGCTTTGTGGCCAGCTGCTGCGTCCTCAGAGTCCTTTGGTATCTTGAGTTGGCCTGACAGTGTCCCAGGATCATTCGCAGATGGAACACACAGCTGGCAAGACACAGGTGCAGCAGGGAGCACTCGTCCCATAGTCCCAGAGCGCGTTGTGCACTGCTCGGCAGGGACCAAGTCACGGCACAGCCTGGAGTCCTCCGGGTGGGTTCAAGAGATGCACAGTACGTGTGTGCCCAGCACGAACGATTTGGCAAAGTCAGAGCCAGGACAGTGTCTTGAAAGTCTGTAGGAGAAGGGTCAGGCATTTTTCCTTCCTCTTGGGCACTGATTGGTTCAAGTTTGTATCACAGTGAAGTCTGAGAAGTGGGGAAGGAACCCAAACCACCTTCCCTGAAAGAGAAAGCCTCATGTGCCCCTCCATCATCCCCCTGTTTGGCTGGGCGCAGCCTCTCCTCACCAGGCACATCCAATTCGTCATGAACCATGGAGGCTTTGCACTCTCTTTAGCAGACTTTGGACCTTCACCCTCCACCCAGCAGCCATGCTACTGCTGCTGCTGGCAGAGAGCAGGGGGCAGGCAGGCGTCCGTCCCACGCGCTCTTCGTACACGGACAAAGCGCAGCCCCCTCCCACTGCCCACCCCAGCTCACCACCCACAGCCCTTCCTCAAACAGCAGTAAACATATAGAGAAACTAAGAGGCACTAGTAGCGCAGATGCGGGGAGACTCAGATTTGCAGATCAAACGTCGTCCAGCCAGAGAAAAGCCAAGTCCCCGTGTTAGATCTCCTGCAGCGAGTGGCCGGCATCGCTGCGTTCTCGCTTCACGAGTGGCTCCCCCACACTCCGGGAATCCATGTCCACCTCGCTGCCCAGATCACTGATGTCATCTGCAAAGGACAGGGCTCAGATTCAGAGAGGTCCCTAGGGACAATTTCCCAATGGAAAATTTCCCCGATTTCCCAATGGAGTGGGGTGGAAAAGCCAGTACAAGGTTCCCCCTCCCACAGTGACTCAACCCCGGCCCCGCAGGACTTCCCTCAAGGGAGAGGAGGTACCTTTGTCCAGCAGTGTTGGGGACATGGATGTGAGGTCACTGAACTGAAAGAGAAAGGAGTTACAAGGTAAGTGAGGATTATGGACACCCAAGGCACCTGCTGGCATCTGTTTCCAAGCAATTCTAACAAGCAGTTTAAGCACTCGGGAGAAACCACGAGCAGTGCCAGTGGCAAAAAGCAGAAAGCAAAAACAACCACTTCTTTTGGGGATAAGTCTGCCGGTCTCATTTAAACCTCTGGGCAAATATAAAACACAAAAATCCAGGACAAGATCAAGTTCTTGGAAAAGGGCATAAGGAGAAAGTGTTCTGTCTCCCACATCATGATCAAGTGCTGCCACAAACACCTGGCCAGGGCACTGCACAAGGATGGTGCCACTTCTCCAGCTCTCTGCACCTCAGGCTGCTGCTCAGATGTGCCATCTTTCACCTCTCCTGGACTCTACCAGCACTCCAACTCCACACAGCTCTATGCAAAGTTCTTTCATTCATGCCAGGAAAGTGCTTTGGCTTGCAAGGCCACGATACCAAGTGATACCAGAGAGCCAGTGACATATTTGGTTCTGGAGATGTGTTGTCTCCCTCTGTGATAAGGTCTGAAACTAAAGTACTGTAACAATAATGCTGGAAAGTCATGCAGCGTTGAGCAGCAGAAGGAACTGAAAACAGCAGGAATTATAATGTGAGCAATGGAAATGGAAGAATACAATTCATTGTCTTTTGCTAGGAAGAATCAGCCTCCTCCTGGAGAACAGAAATACTGCAAGTGTTTAATGAAGGAGAAGCAAAACCTGAAGGATGAAAGCCTCCCACAGCTAGGTTTTGCTGGAAGCTACTCTCTTCCTTTCATGTTTCTTTAATATCAGTGAAGACAGAGGTTTTGCAGGGAATAGTGGGAATAGTGGGAATAGTGGGAATTCACATTCACATTCATTTCTTCTTTCCATGGAAAGAGGAAAACAGTATGAGCTTCAAGGAGCAAATGAGATCAGTTTTAATCTAACAGTAGTTTCTTTATTGCTTTCACAGGTTGACCTTTTAAATCTGGGCATTTCAGAATGAAAAGTTGGAAGCAGCTTCAGCTAGGCAGGACAGGACCTGTTTGCAAGCCAGGCACCATGCTTACTGTCTGACTTGTAACGAAAAAAATATAAAAATAAAAACCTGAAAAGCCAACCATCTATCATTTATTTCTCTTCTTCACATCAAAAATGGAGAGAGTGGCTGACTGTGCATGCAGCTCTGGGGTTTGCAGAGGGGTCTGAAGAAGTTACGTGCACAGACCCAATGAAAATTGTAGGGAAGGCAACTTTTGGACATTTTGCTTTTGGTTAGGTTTTGTGTTTGATGAGACTTGGCTATGGCAGGACCCCTAAAATCAGGGTTGGTACCCAAAGATTACAGAGAGAAGTGGGTGGGTCAATTTCCTCCCTCCTCCAGGCCTCTGAATCCCAGCTGATGCTCATCTGCCCCAAAAACCATCAGCTCAGTTTTTAGCAATCCATGAGAAAAGATGCTGAGGTAGCTGGATCCTTGTGCCAAGCACCCAAAATACCTCAGTAAATCCTTCAGCAAAGATGGTTATAAAACATGTTCAGGGCACAGCGTTGTTTGTGAACCAGTCATGCCCCTTTACACGCTGCTTAGTTTGGGTTTGTTACTAGGGAATGAACAATTCTCACCTCTCCCATTACGGCAATCGGCGTCTCCCCTGTTGCCTGGGCAACACGATGCTCCACCAGATAAAACATGTATTCATCATAGAGCAGGCGAATCAGGTGGAAGGAACCAAAGCTGGCAGCACTGCGCAAGGTGAGGTCGCGGATCACCATGGAGCTGGAGAATGGATGGGAAACAAAATATTTGGGACTTGCTTTACACTTGCATCATGGCTGATGTGAATTCTTGACCCTGAGGGTACTATGGGACATGGTGCTCTATTTCTAAAGAGTATCAAAAGCACTTTAAGAAATTAGTTGATGGAGCATCCTATCCCCATCCCAAAAGGATACAGGTGACAACACTGCTTTCTGCACCAGGGCAGAGCAACAATCAACCAGAATTTCATGAGTGTAAAGAACTTGGCTTTGGCTTTTCAAGAAACACATTTACATGCCCTAGGCCAGATACAGAAATATCCCCAAAACGAGAAAGAAAATGTACCTATAAAAGGACCATTTCAACAGGAACTGCCTGGCTGCCTTTGGGAAGCTGGGACTGCCCTCATGATGCTTCAGGACCTGAGTAACGACATTATCCAGCCAACTAGCCCACTGGTCCAGGGAGCTCTGCTGTTGCAGAGTGAGCTTGAAATCCTGCTCCAGCTTCTGTACCATGCCTTCCTCGCACTGGCATACCCATGAGGCTTGCTCCTGCTCGGGAAAAAGGGCTGACAGTCACTCATGCAAAGACTTCTTCTATTCCACAGTTTTTGGTACTTCCCAGACCAGGAATTTAACTTCATTTCTAGTAGGCAAGGACTCCAAACCAGCTCTGAAACACATCTCCTCCAATCTGTCCTGATGTAGTGGGTTTACGTGGCAAGGTTTTGGTAGCAGGGGGGCATAGGGGTGGCTGCTGTGAGAAGAATCCAGAAGCTGCCCCGTGTTAGATAAGGGCCCCGCTGCAGACCAGAGCCAGGCCAATAAGTGATGTTGTTTGCACCTCTGTGAGAGCAGATTTAAGAAAGGGGAAAAAAAATACTGCTGGGGAACAGCAGCTGGGAGAGAGAGAGGAGTGAGGAACAGCCTTGCAGGCGCCAAGGTCAGTGAGGAAGGAGGGGGAGAGGTGCTCCAGGTGCCGGAGCAGAAGTCCCTGCATCCTGTGGTGAGGCCCATGGTGAAGCAGGCTGTCCCCCTGCAGCCCATGGAGTACAACAGTGAAGCAGGGTTCCACGCTGCAGCCCGTGGAGGAGACCACGGCGGAGCAGGTGGACCTGCACTGACAGAGGCTGCAGCCTGTGGAGGACCCCTGCCGGAGCAGATTCTGGGCCGGAGCTGCAGCCCGTGGAGAGGAGCCCACGCAGGAGCAGGGGTCTGGGGGGAGCTGCTGCCCGTGGGAGACCCAGGTTGGAGCAATTGCTCCTGATGGTTGGACCCCGTGGTACGGAGCCATATCTGGAGCAATTCTTGAAGAGCTGCAGCCTGTGCGAAGGCCCCGCAGGATCAGTTCGGGAAGGATGGCATCCCGTGGGAGGGACCCCACAGCGCAGGGGACGAGAGTGACCGACAAGGAGCAGCGGAGACGAAGTGCCATAGACTGACCACAGCTCCCATTCCCCCCATTCCCCTGTGCTGCTCAAGGGGAGAAGGTGAAAGAGGGCGGAGGAGGGGAAGGCATTTTTGGTTTCTTTCCTTTGTTTCTCACTTCTCTAGCTTGTTAGTAATAGGCAATAAATCTTACTACTGTCTCCCTACTCTGAGTCTGTTTTGCCCATCACAATAATTGTTGAGTGATCTCCCCATCCTTATCTCAACCCTTGAGCCCTTTGTGTGGTATTTAATTCCCCTTCCCCTTTGAGGAGGGAGAGTGAGAGAGCAGCCGTGTTGGAACTCAGCTGCCCACCCAAGTAAAACCTCCACACCTGACCACAGTACAATATTATTATTATTAGAACTATATTATTGTTGGTAGTAGCACTTATTACAGAAGTTTCTTAGTACTTTCTGCACTATCTGCAATGAGATGGCAGACTTACCTGGAAAACTAACAGCAAAACCTTACGTTAAATTGTTTACCTAATTGCTTTTTCATATTGGAAATAAGATGCTGGTTAGTAGCAAATGGCCTCATTAGGGAGTTCTCGGCAACATGGCCCGGGAAAAGATACTGTAAGTTACCTGCACATTGGCAAAGTCGACCCGATTGAGATCGCTGAGCATCTGGTTTATCTGGGAAGTGTTCTGCAGCACCGCACGAGCAGCCTGAGCCAGGTGGTTCAGGGATGTGTATCTCCGTAACGTCTGGGCAAAGGCACTAACTACCCCAACCTGCAGCAGAGCAGAGCACACAGGGCACCGTGACCAGGATGCTGTGGGTCTCAGGGACAAACTTTTCTCAACGCTGAGCTCAAGCATGCAACACACATCAGCTGGCATAACCTGCACAGTCTCACCCACACTGCTGTCCAACGTGAAGGCATGCACTCCCCAACAGCACTTTTGCAGTGTCTACTGCATCTTGCAAAACAGCCTCTGCATTTCTTTTTCTTTAAAACTATAAGATTTCATATTCTGCTTCCCACATTGGCAAGGTAGGGATAGGCTACAAGAATCCATGGTGTTATAAGAGGGGGAGTAGGAGCCTTATATTCAATCTCTGCAATGCCATTCAGTCTGTGAGGTGTCCTGCACTTTCTAGCAGGAGAGCATCATTCCAGTGCAAAGATTTTCTTCCAGAAAGCCTTGTCTGCAATTGCAGGGCATGGGAATGGCTCAATAGACAGAGCATCATCGGCTGCTACAAAAGAATTGCCCCACCTCTCTCCCGCTCCTGGTTCAGAATTATTCATTACACTGTGTTAGTTTGGAGTACACATAGCCAAACCCCAGTAGTGATTTCCAGTCACTGTGGGAAAGCACAACATGCACACACATTCAGTTCATCTCCCTGACCTGCAACATGCTCCCTCCGCTTACCTTTGTCTGGACAATCTGGGGGGGGAATTCGCTCATTGCATTCATCAGCCACCCTTCCAAACTCTTGGCAAAATTACGGATCGCCTGTGTAAGTGTGCCTGCAAAGAAGTCTGCAGAGTTACAAAGGCTGTTCCACATTGTCTTTATACACCACTTTTCTAGCTCAGGACTGCTGTGGAAAGCACAGCCACTGATTCGGTAGCTGCAATCTCAACCCAGCATCCTGGAAATCAGCCAGGTCCCAAAATGAACTCACACAGCTCCTTTTCTTATTTGTGGCTCATCTGAGCATTTTCCAAATGTTGAGACATGCTCTTTAAAGACACACATGTGCCCCAGCATGCAGACTGACAGCAGCAGCTCAGAGGGACGTGGTTCTACAGAACTGCTCAGCCCAGCCTGTGGCCAAGCTGCGGCCCTGGGGAGGCTGACGCACACACCTCAGTGAGCAGCCAAATCAGATGGAAAACCCTCCATAACCCACCACTAATCTCCCAAATGAAAGATGACCCCAAGTTTCCAGGAGGTGCAGTAGGGGACCACATGGTCCTATGTAAACAAAGATACTATCTCCAAGGAAACATCTCACAAGGATTAGCCACGCTTACAACAGCTTGTGGTGCATTAAGTCTTTGATTTTACCTTGACTCGTAGCCAAAGCAGGAGATGTGATATGCAATGAACCAAATTTTAAAAGACCTGGGAATTTCCAGGGGCCACAAAATACTGTCTATACAGAGCAATGCTGCATAAGGTATAATGTTTTAGCCAAAAAGTATTAGCTTGTATTCAAAACAAAAATGTCTAAATCAGCTTCTACAATGGAAATCTTTGTGGCAAGTGGTAGCCAGCCAAGGTGAGTCATGGACTGCTGTTCTCCAGACATCCGGTGACTCAAGAGCAATCCAGCAAGGAGCCAGAGCGGAGCAGGAGGCAGGACTACCCATGTCCTCCCAGTCTCTCTGCAGATACTCACTGGGCACCGGTCGGAGCACATCTGGGATGAGAATTTCCACCAGGGCCTGGTACAAGATGTGATCGCAGCTTCTCATCCACTTGAGGATAGGTTCGTATTTACACAGAGTGATCAGCTTATCTTTTGGGAGGGTTCCTTCGTGTTCTTCTTCGCTGCATGAAAAAGGAGGCAGCATTAGAAGGTGGTTCTGCATATGTTCACACTTCACCTGGATTTCTAATGTCAGTTTTCAGCAGAAAAAAAAAAAACACCAACAATTCACATTTCTTTCAAAAGAAGATGTTGGACTGATCTTCTCTGACTCTGCAATGACCTGTCTGTCTATGCATTCAGACCTCTGACTGCAGTTTTACCTCAAATATGTATCTCCTTGTGCTTGGCCTCCCTTTGCTTCCTCCATCTTCAGCCTCACTTACCTTTCACAGTGCACGCGTGTTCATGTGTTTCTGGCAACTGTCCTTCAGCACAGCTTCTTCAGCAATAGCTGCAGCTATTTCCAAACCCTTCACACCTTTCTCCTCTTCCCTCTGCTCTAAACTGCTATGTGGCAAGGGTGACAAATGTTTGCAACCAGTGCTGTTTGAGCAGATTAGCCATTGTTGATAGACACTACGAACAGCTTCAAGGTGTTCAGCACCTTTAAATGCAGAATGCTTTCATAAGGAAAAAGATTTGGGGTTGTGATGAGAATTGAGCAAATTGTCTCCAGCTGAATGAAGTCAATCGAGTCTGCATTAATTTCACTTTATAGATGTATGGAAACTTTTTATGCATGATTAAGGCAGAAGATATTTGGTTAAACAATAAGCAGAGGAAACTGAAGCCTTAATGCGCTGCCAGAGCACCAAGAGCTGCCAGAGCTATTAAGACACTACACTGGGAACTGGGAACTTGCAGGGAACTTTTCCCATGCATGACATCAAAAAAATTAAAGCCAAACCTTTGACATACTATAAGGAGGTACTTATATACTCTGTCTGAGCAGTTTTAGTAAATTAACTAAACAGGCATACTCCTAGAACACTCACATGGAAAAATCAGCCACAAAGCACCTAAACTTTCTGTTAAGTGGAACCAGGTTCTGCATTTTATCATACTTTCAACCAGCTTGGCACTTTGATAATACTTCATTTTTATGTTTGTATATATATAAAATGGGGGACAGAATGCTTTCTTTACCTGTCTTGATTATTAGTGGCATGCAGAGGTACTAGAGCACACTCCCCTACCAAGACAAGCTAGTTTAGATAGAGCTCTGCAGAAACGCTGCCTCCAGTATCCACGTGAATCTACTCGTACCTAGCACAGCTCTCTGCTGCGTTGCCATATGCCTTGCAGATATACCCTTAAGTAAAAAGGTTTTTGAAACCATCAGATAGCATTCTATGCAGCAAAATATCCATCGGATAACATCTATTGAGAGCAACGGGGCCATATTCTAGAGATTATTATGGGGTATTGCCTTAATATTCAAACTTTTACCATTTTTCTTCTGAATATAAAACATCAGTATCTGAAATCTTTGTATAATTAGTGTAAGTGGACAACACAAATTTTCAATATACATTTTAACAAGAAACCTTCACCTTTTCAATTCTATTTCCCTTCCCATCTCTTGGCAGCAGACTACCAAAGCATAAAGGAAGAAGAATAGGCAATAACAATGAGCCAGACAAAAATACAAAGCCAGGATCAGAGTAGCTCAGTTTGTCATTATCTTCCTCAAGACATGAGACACTTAAAGATTTGGACAGCCACCCAAATAAGCGAGCCAGCCTAGTTTTCACTAAAACCTCAGTGTCTGAGATGTCATGGTACAGAGATATTTAATGGCACAGAATTGTAACTTTCTGTTCCTGTTGAACATTTACAAAAGCAGTTTCCCATTCTCATTCATCTAAATTGTCCCTCTATTTTGGATTAGCATTTGTTACAGGAGGCATAAGGCATGTCATAGATGTACATCAACACAGCAGATGCTTTCCTCTGAGGTCTGCATTTTGTGTGGACATTACAATGTTAAACTTCTGACACTCTTTATAAAGATTCTGCAAGGAAGAAGATATTTTCAAATCCTACAATGCATTCAAAATGTCTAGTGAAGCTGAAAACACTTCATGCATTTTTAAAAGATAAAATACCACAAAAAGTGGATCATTCAGAAATAATCAAAGTACCTGGATGGCAGGGCAGTAGAGCCATCACTAGATGGTGTTTTAGGACTCCAGAAGGATTGCCACAGTTTCTCAATGTAATGAAACTGAAGGTTCATTACAACATCCAAAGTTGCCTAACAACAAAGAACACATCTCATTAGCTGCTCTGTTAGCATCTTGTCACATAGTGTCAGCATAAATTTCATGTGCTGCCATTTAGATTAAATAATTTACAAGAAAAACAACTGGAAGTGCATTGTTTTAATAATCAGCATAACATAAAACAGGTCACACAATGAAGAAACAACATTAAGTGCAATATCTGAGTTGCAATACCTAACAAATCACACATTCCCTATGATGTTCGAGCTTTTCCTGAGAGCAGGATGTGAGAAGAGCACACGAATAATGTCCCATATCATTTAATAAATCAATTAAAAATATTAAAAGTAATCACCTCACAGTGGCGCCTGTAAAGAAGCTGCAGAGTTTTCACGTCATTCATGGTGACCCCTTCTTGTAAGAGGATGTTGCCTAGATCAGGGGCTGGGAACTCAGGAAAGACATGGGTTACATCTGGGGAAAAAGATGGGAAAGATGTCCAAGATGAGGAGCGCTCAGTTACGCAGGACTACAGTCAAGTACAAGATGCTGCTGTCACTGGTGGCTGTCTTTCATGTTTCATCTGGTGATGAAACTCGTGAAATGAGACTGATACTCTAGTACTTCCCTGGTTCATACCATTACAATGGGCAAAAAGTAAAAAACTGCAGTCCATATATTCAGCGTGGAAAGGAGAATGCTTTCTTTCTCTTTGTAATAAAAGAAACAAGAATACATTGTCCTAATCTAGTGTGCTTCCCATTATATTTTCTCCAAAGCCTGAAAAAGACTCTTTGGAAATTTGGGAGTACAATGGACAATACACCTGGATAGCCGATATATCAGGAGTGCTTTTATTTCAGATAACGCTTGGAACTGGCTGGGATTTTGTATCTCTACTGGAGATTATGGAAACATGTAGATCCATGACCAGCAATACCACAAGCAGAACCTGTTTCCCAAGGAGAGGCCTCGTATGGATCTTCTGTAGTCAAATGAACATTGCAGCCTCCTCTCCTGGTGGGGCAATGACCAGAATCGTTCTGCTTCCCCTACCTCCCTGCTTTAACAAGGCTCTTCAGGATTCATGGCTTAGATATCTCTACTCCTTCCATCTAATTTGTTTAAAATTGCTCTGAATACATTTTTAGAGGGAACTGACAGACCCAATGGCACGAGGAAAAAGGCTTCCTGTGGGTACAGGAGTTAGCAAACAAACACAGCAAACATGACTTTATAAGAGCTTGTTAGACTACTGCAGGTTTTTTAGAAAAAGAAGAAATACAGGGCAGCCAGGGGGTCCTGGAAAAGGCCTTCCTTCCTCTGACGATTATAACCCCAGACATGAGACATTGAATCCATCAAAGCAGTCTCCTCACCTATGAACTGCTGATGATGCTGACTTTGAGCAGCAACCGATTGCTCCGGGGTAGTGTGCAGGTTGCTGTTGGACCCAGTTTCTGCCATGCCATCCATCTTCTGAGCCGGTCTGTACCTACATTTAGAGCATGCCTTCGTATTTACACAGGCACAAGCAAACACATACACGTTACTTTCACAGTCATACTGTGAAAGACAGGGACACCTACAAAGTCATGACGCTGTAGAATGCTTATTTAAGAAGTTATATGCACTCATCATGTAGTAAGTGAGGTTACAGTCAAGGCCAGCATTTTGAGGGCGGACTGTTTATATTACCAGCTCAAGACTGAGAATGAGAACCTCCTTTTGAAAAGTTCTCCCCGGGAGAGGATTAAAGGGGTTAAGAAGTTTGCCCAAGGTGACAGAAAAAAAAAAAAGAAAAACAAAGAAAAAACAAAGAAAAAAAAAAGAAAAGAAAATGAGAAGCAGAGCTGGAGTGGGTGCCAGAGTACACACTCTGGAGCTGATTTTAGATTTGCTTTCTGTTTGGGAGCTGAAGAAATGAATTCTTCTGCTCCTTCTTCACTTCAGCAAGAACCAGAAGTGTCAACGCTTCCAGGAGACAGTTCCAAATTCCTTTGCACATTGTGTTTTTATTCAAGGTTGCTCAGACACAAGACTAACCGTGGCACTGTCTAACTTGCACTGCTACACCAAAAAATAATAAAATAAAATAAAATAAAATAAAATAAAATAAAATAAAATAAAATAAAATAAAATAAAATAAAATAAAATAAAATAAAATAAAATAAAATAAAATAAAATAAAATAAAATAAACCAACACAAGCCACATGTCCTTTCCTCTGATGAGGCACAAATAACTCCAGAGCTGAAGTCCTAAACTACTGAGTCACAGGGATGCAGTAAGAAGCGGTACATACCGTAGTAGTCTCTGCAGCAGCAGGCTGAATTCAAGCCACTGGCAAACAGAACAGGCAGATAAATGCAGTTTGGCGAGCCAGAATTTCCCTTTGACCCTTCCAGTACTCAGACTGGCCAGTACCTTTTTAACAGCTCAGCTATGGGCTCTGGCACTTCAGCAGCAATCGGATTTGCCCCATCCCAATGTGCTCCCCCTAACCCCAAGCACGCCCAGCCCCAAGGGGCCAGGAGCTCCTACCTCTGCTTCTGGTGGATGGGCTGCTGCCTCATGGCCATGTACTGCGTGTCCTCCTGCAAGCGGTTCAGTGGAGACTCTGGCTTCAGACGGATCCCATAATAATGATATTTGGAGTTTCCCCTGCAAGTATCAGCGTTGAAATTGCTCAGTGCCAGCAGGTCAATGGGAGCAACACCGTAGCCCTGCAATTTACTCTTGGGCTTGTTTTGACAATACACACACTTCTTACAGTGCACGTTTGTTTGCTGCCAAGCGTTGTTTGAATGGCTGAACTAATGAATGTCATCATCCCCTATGAAATTTAGAAGAACACGTCGCAAAGTTCAATGACATCCACACTTAAAATCTGGCAAAGTTTGTTCCAAGCTACCAATGGTAACTGGAGAAGAACCGACAAGTGTTACAATACACAGTGTTATTAAAGAGAATGACAGAGACCTCAAGGGACACTTTGCCCTTTGATTAGAGTTTAAGAACTTGCTTTTATATAAAAACAAAACTTCCATCTTTATCTAGAGTTGGATGAAAAACAAGCCTGACCGAATGGTCAACTACAATAGGAAAGCCATTTCTCTGTTGCACGCACTTTTACAGCAACGGCAAGAAGCTTTGATCTGCTTTTGTCTTGGGAGTTGCTCATTTTTGTAGTTTTGTAAAAAACTGAAAGATTTTGTAAGCAAAAGTGGCTACACTTCTGTTTCCATTGCTGGTCCTTAAAGCTGCTCTGATACTCCTCAGGAGAAATTCTTTCCATCCATCACATCAGACAGATGTGTCAAATCAAGTTTTCCCAACAAAATAGAATTTTTCAAGTCCACGATGGTGGACAGCTGTTTCCATATTTATGGAGGTGTATCGTACCTTTTCAAGCATCCACATTTTGAATTTTAAGTGTTTTTGTTGCTGTTGTTTAATGACAAGTTTTCAAGGTTAACCAAAACCCTTTAGTGATGGACTTCGGGATGCCATGGCCCAAAATTTTACAAAAGAAGAGTATATAATAAACACCTAATATTTATGCCACAGGAGGCAGATATAAAAATAAGTTTAAATTTCTAAGAACTGGCCATCAATCGCCTTATTTTTACAAAAGAAAATAGACACTACTAGATAATTTATAACCTTAATATAGAATGATATGAAAGTAAGTAGCATTATCATAAGCTGAACTAAAACGTTCTGTAATTTCCACAGAGTGTTTTTTATTCCGATCTTTTATTCTAGCTTTCAGTGAAATAAAATTCTGAAATACCAGAATGCTGCTGGTCTGAAACTCCACTTTCTGACTATTTTTGTTTCCAAGTTCAATAATCTTTTAGGTCACAAAACAGAAGTTGCAGGATTCTAGGGCAGCTGTTGGGACTTTGAATTTTTCCTTCCTTGATAGGTCTAAAGAATTTTACTCCTCTGAAGAAATTACTTCAGAGCTTTTATACTTGAACCCGTCTACAGAAATCCAAACTCTCCCCTGCTCTTCCCATGACTGTTACCTCCCCATTCCAGCTGTGGAATGCTCCAGACACATCTGGTTTTGTTCTCCTCTGAAAGCCCAGTCATCCAGGCTTGAATTTTATTATAAAAAGTTATACAATCAGAGCAATCACTGTTTCTCTAGCGTATTAGCTACTTTGTAAAATTAGAACCTGGGATAAAATGCAGAGTCAGCTGTATAGGCTGTGCATATACTTTGGATGTTCCCTCGAAGGACACATGCCTTTGCAGAAAGTATACTTTCTTAAGTTTTCCTTTTTTTTGTAACGCTATATGGAACTTTGATGTTTAAAACCAACAGTTGTCACAAGATTCAGCCTGCTGCTTTGTGAATTTCAGAAATAAGCCATCTAAATCTGTGCTGGGATGACTGCACACCTTGTCTGCATCATGGTTTTGGACACAGGTTCTGTTCCCACTTGTGATAGAGAACTTTCCTGGACCCAAAGGGAGGAACCGCTGCCCTGCAGCAGAACGCTGGGCTCTGCAGCTGACAGTGGCAATCACGATCAAGAGGGACTTCATCTTTGTGAGACAGTAATGGAATGACAAGCAGCCTGGGTTCAAATAAAATATTCTTAGACTCCTTTGGAAATGGGGTTAGATCAAATTCAGATGTGTGACTGGACAATGTGTTGTCACCAGAGCCCCAGAACGTCTGAAATTAACTTTATTGTCAAACTTCTCATGCTGCTGATTCACGTTCAGAAAGTAGCTTTGCTTCACAGAACACGGAAGTTACTTCTGTGCTTTAGAATAGCATTTTTTTTTCCACAACACAATGCTTGGTAATTTCTACACATCTCAGAAGAAAGACCTGTGCCTGCTAAATTACACTTCGTAGATTTTCAGTGCATATGAGAGAAATTGCAGATCATGCAAGAACAGTGCAATGATTTTTTTTTCTGCAAAATGCGAGGCCACGGGTTCTGTTCTTGAAAGCAAACCACAGCTCCTAAAATTAGCAGCAGTATTAAATGTTTGCTTTTAATTAACCCCTTCTACAGGGAGCAGTACAGCACCCTGGCAGCCACGTACACGGTAGGGGAAGGCAAGATGTAGCTGAGTTCAGGAGCCTGCTACTCCTCACCTCTGACAACCCAGCCAGCATCCCTTGCCTGCTTGCACCTTGCTACCGAAAGCACATTGAGAACATCTCCAGCTCATCCGCTGCCTGCAGGACAGCGTTTAACACAGTGCAAGATAACACTGGACTTGACTGGGGTCCCTGGAGCAACACTGCTTCCCGGCTCTTTCAGAAGTAATGGCACAAGCAGCAGGAAAGGGGAAGCAAGCTGCTTCCCTGTTCACCACTCCATACCAACCTGGTTCCCAGGCGGCGAGTCCTCAGCCCCATGAACACCGACCGGATGAGTTTTCCGAAGGAAGCGGCGTTCACCGGGTCCAGTTTGTGCTCCTGGCAGTGCCGCAGGTAGTGGTTGTACAGAGAGCTCCTGGGAAGGCTAACGCCTTCCGCTGTCTCATAGTTGTCCAACAACCACTGGAGCTTTAGGCATGGAAGACATAAATATAGAAAGAATATGAGAAAGTCTAAAGAGGGCCGGAACAGGCTACATAAAACAACATGGATGCTTAATGTCAGGAGCACGTATCTGACATCAGGAGTTCAAGAGAACTTAACACTCTGTAGTTCATTCATATCAGTGATATTTACGGCAGCTGCATTTTTAAAAGAATAAAAGGACACTGACCAAAGCTAATAACCCAAACAAAAACGTTATCAGATTTTGCTGTAGCACAAAAATCTGTCTGCCATCGCAGCGTCCATCTTGCATTTGGATTAACTTATGTGGGGCCAAAATAAAGCTGTAAGAACTCATGTTTTCCAGGAATGAAGACGTTAAAATACTACCTAGGATGAATAAATTTTAGGGGAAATAAATATGCTGCAAAGTTTTTATTAATTTGAAGATTGGCGTATTTGCAGCTGTTCCCCTACCAATAAATGGTTAACAAATGAAACTTGACAATCTGAGGGGATTCTGCTTATTATTTTTAACAAAATTATTGTCTGAACTTCCTCTGACATTTCTGTTGATTAAAGTTTGCAATTAGATATAAATTATTTATATCCAGACAGTCTGAGAGAGCAGGTCAGGCACAAAATGGCAGCACAGGAATTAAAATACAAAAAGACAAAAACCCAATCTCCTTTAATTGGTTAAACAACACTTTCAGTATCAATAAAATAAGTGTTATTTTAAGTGGATTTTTGAAGGAACTAGATTTACAAATGGATTAAAATCAATAGCTTTGGTAGGAGTCCTTTCACTGTCATCAAGGACGTTTGGGATTAACATTTTTAAGACCTCTCTACATCCAGACCTCTACACATGCACGCATGTACAGGAGGTGTAGCTCCACCGGATGCAGCTGCATTCACACCAGATTAGTGGTAAAATAAAGTCAGGTTATGGATGTCAAAATATTGTCTGCATCATCTCCTTACAACAAATAATTCAAGCATATACTGTAGTTAAGCATAAACTCAGAAACTGGCCTAGAAATCAGTGGGATTTAACCATATACCTGGATGTGAAAGTTGGCCTGTGCTTAAATCCTCCCCACTCCTACTGCAATAACTGGCTTTTTTCTATTAATCTTCCCTTGGTGAAACTTTAGGGTCCCAATTCACCACTATATACCTTGAGTTTTATATCAGTAACTCTGTGAAAATACAACCCGCAACGTGCAATGGCATCTCTGACACCTCACTCAGCTGAGTTATTTTCAGTTTCTGTAGTTCACATCCAACTTTGCTCTCATACAAATCCTTTTGAGCTCTAAGCTATCAGCACCCACGGACGTTCTGTGTATTTGTCATTCACGTACTCAAACTTCTGCTATGTCAAAGGAGCTGAATCCAAAGACGTACAGTTAAAACTATTTTGTTCATGAGTTGGCTTTGATGCAAAGTGTGCTGCAGTTGCAATGACCGTGTCCATCGGTTGTGGCGGGCCCTGGAGCCCCCAGAGCTGGAAGAAGAAAAACCTCTTGGTTGCTGCCCCTGTCCTGCTTCTCACCGAGCTGCACGTCCCCTTCCCACCTTCCTCCAGTCACACGTCCCCTAGGGGCTGCAATTCACAGCCGGAGAACTTTCCGAAATCCAAAGGCCATAGCCCTAAGAGGTGGCGTTTGCTCATACGGTGCCCCTTCGTGCTCCTGTCTGCAGGAAGAGGCATCGCTGGGTGCCCCTGAAAGGCCACTCTGGAGCCCTGGGGCTCCAATCGACCCGTCCATTAAAGCTGCCTCTAACAAAAGAGGACCCCAGTGTTCATGACATAAAAGACCAGCAGGAGCTCTGTTTTTAATTAGTCCACATCCATGCTTGTTTTGGCCCATCCCCTGTATTTAAAAAATTAATGATTAAGAAGGTTCATTGTTTTTAACCATTTGTTTTATTTATCCTATGGAAGATAATGAACGTGAAACAGTTATTTCTGCTCTTCTAAACCTGTTCTAATTCCAAGCCTTAAAAAAATATTGCATGTTACTATGGGAAATTCAGATATAGATAAAGCCCTCTCATTTAAATTTGATCCTGGACATTTTTACTTTAATCCTAGAATATTCCCTTCATCTTTCAGCATTCTTTTTTTCTGCAAGTGTCTTTTTATATTCCTTTAAACATTACAGAGCTTGACAATACGAACTCTTGCTATTGAATTGGAATTTTATTATGAAATGCACAAAAGGGATTAAAAAAGAAATCTGTCAGAATATAAATAATTTTCAAAACATGATTTTTGCTCTTCCTGCATTAATAATAACATACTGGGCACTTAAAATGAGAACATTAAGTATTCTTCCCATTTGTATTCCTTGTTCTGTTTACTTTTTGAATTTTGCTTGGTTGTGACAATGACAAGATACTCGAAAGTTTCTGTTTATATTACGATCAGGTTCCAATAAAATCACTATGCAGCTGTATGCTGCTTTGTTTGTGTTATAAGCACTGCAGGGGAACATTTCCATTTTATTTTTACTTAGACTTTATTTCTACTGAGTGTCTGTTTTGATTTAAAAAAACAAATCTTTAAAAAAAACCTTGATTCGAGGAGGGCTCTTGAAAGGTGGAAGAAGGGACACAGAGGGCTGTCGGAGAAAGGAAGAAGGCCCAGGTTTTGAGAGGTTTTGTTATGGACACTTCTGGGAAACCGAACAAAGCAATGAAGACACACGCTTGTGGTGCACGTGCGGGGGGCTTCATCCGGGGCTGGGAAGTCCCCCTGCCGTCTGGCTTGGCCTGGACCCTGACCCACACCTCCTTCTTGCTCCCTCTCCCCCTTCTGCAATTAAAGTTCCTCAAAACCGACCATTTGCCTGAAAAGTCTCTTTTCTAGACGAAGTGCCCACCACCACTGGTCAGTGCCTTTTGAGCAGGTCGCTGAGCGCCGAGTCCGAGCCACCCTGGCAGGTGAGCTGGAGCTGCCGCGCTCACCTCCTTCCTGCCCCACGCAGGAGCATCCTATTCCTCCCCCTGCCGAGGGACAATCATTCCCTCTGCAGGCCCTTCCTTCTCTGCTGTCCGGTCTCCTTTCAGGTGTTTCCACCTAGACGCCATTTGGGGATCAGATCCTTGCCTCACTAAAGTTAGGGGAGAAACTCCATCGGTAGTACCTGCCCCTTCCTGCCTAAGAGCCCAAAGATGTGTTCGTTCATTTATTTTTTTCACAAGCAGTGAGGAAAAAAATACATTTTTCTCCTTCTCCTGTGAATGCTAAGGACACCCAGGGCCCCGAGCAGGTACTCCAGTGCATCCAGTCACTTCTCCATGTGCCTAGTTTAGGCACTCCTGTGAAAACTGCAGTCACCTTCCTCCAATTTCTTTGCATCATCTGCAAGCTCGTAATTGGCAAAGAACCAATCCTCTGACCCAGCGCCTCTGGAGTACACTTGTAAGTAGAGCTTTTTCAGTAACAGTAATAGATTGACACAATTTCATTAGAAACATCATGTGTCACTGGGGTATTAACATTAGCTTTGGCTTCTAGATCTGATATTTCAAGTGCACTTAAATAACCTCTCAGAGCTTTTGAGGCTAAATTAAGTTATTAAGAGTGGCTCCTTTTACCATGGAATTTGTATAAACAGTGTTATGTAAAAAAATCCCTTTTGACTGAAATACCTTTACTTTCCCTTTTTAATTTTTTTAAAAACTAACCTGACATGAAACATCTGCTCATGGCAACAAAACAAACCATTATGCTAAGAATTCACAGATTTACAAAACGTGAAGTTTAAAATGAAGGACAGAACACTTGATGAAAAATTCTGCTCCATAGCCACGCGCCTGTGAGGTATCTTCTTGGCTTTAGAATTTGTAAGGGCACTTAAGCCTTACGCCGAACTCTAAACGGTGACCTGGGCAGAGAGACCTTATGTTCTTTATTTCTACCCTGCAGGACAAAGGTCGCGTAGATCTGATAGGAGGCTGGATCTGGCCCCAACTCCAGCCTGCTTAGCCTGTGGTCAGACGAAATCTCTTTTCTATCTTCACTTTCTTTCCTTTGTCCTTTTTCCTTTTTTTTAAACCTTGCTCAATACCATACCACTACCTGCCCCGTCCTGTTCCGCTCTGCCCTTCTCTGCACTGTGATGAACAAGAAAAATCTGCAGAACGATGGTACCTGTAGCCAAATCTGTGTGGCACTCAGGGGCACTGCACAGGTGCATGAGCACGGCCACAGCCTGGGAAGGGACGGATGCACATGTATGCTCAGAACAGGAACTAAAAGCCTGACGCTGCAGTTTTGTATTTCCCCAGCTACAACAAGGAACCTTCGATTTCTAGAACTTGGAAATAAGGATCAAACTCATCCAGGAGCCCAGGCCTGAAGTTTGGCATCAGCTTAAGAGAATCAGACCATTAGGTTCAATGTTCCTTTAATTTTCTCAGGTTATTTCTCTAGGGTGAAGAGGACAAACATACCCAAGAATGATAACATATCTACTCCCAAATACAAAGCAAGAGGAAATCTGTTAGAATAAGGAAGTACCACGTTGTGCATTGTGAGTTATCGGAGCAGAACATGCTTCAGCCTAATCCAAAACACAATGAAGAAAAGGCAAATCCAACAACTTCAATAACATTTGAATTAGACTCTTCAAATCTGACACAAGCATGTGCTCACCGTTAAGCATTACTGCGTGGGAGCCATAAACCACGATGCAGAAGACCCTGAGTAGGCCCAGTAGAATAGTGGGAACTTCACACAAAGCAGGGAAATTGTTGGCATAGTAAGAAAAGAGAGGTCTAGCAAATGGGTTTAGCATAGCATTGTAACAGTAATGGTCTTCCTGAGGCACAGAAAGAGGCAATAAAGGCATTCATTCACAGGAGCAGGATTTTGGTACGCAGTATTTAGGGGATATTTGTCATGATTCACTCCGAGTTATTGCTGTAGAATTGCAAGTTATTTTCCAGCCATCTTTAAATTCCACTGAAAGGAAAGAACTTCCTCAGATGTGTTTATCTAATTGCCAGCAATTTCCATTGCAAGGCAGAAGAAATAAATAAACATAGGGTAGAGGCAGTTAACACAATCCAGAGCATCTCATAAACAAACATTAACATCATGGCAGTTTTTGCAAATTCTCGTTTCTTGGGAATGGGCTGCTTTGGGCAGCACAGCAGAATCACAGGCTGTTTTGAGTGACTCGTGCTATTGAATACACCAAACGGCTACAAATAATGCTCCTACCAAAGCAGGAAAGAGGTTGTAAATTCTGATTGCAACTTACATGGCTGTTGAGCAAACTGCTTTTGTGTGATGTAATCCCTTCATTTTTTTGTAGGTTTTCAATCGCCATTTCAAGCTAAAGAAAATATGCACAAGGAAAAAAAAAAGGAAAAAAAGAAAAAGAAAGGAAATCAGATAGTTAGCAACAGCCAAGATTGTACCTTTATTAATATTTGAATGATTAATGCTTTATATCAACAAGCTTGTGAAAAAGAGGCAAGTAGATGAGGCACAGTCCTTATGGGATGAAGCTGAAAAGGCGTTATTGTACAGCATGCAAACTAACAACACAGCAACGATCCCTGTTAGGGTGAAAGGGTGTGACTAGGGGACTTTTGATCTTCCACTATGTGTGTTGCCCGTTATAAACAAGAAGCAGTTTTCCTTCTCCTCTCCCCTTCATGCCTAGACCAAAACACCACCATACAGACACGTTGCAGCAGGTCAAAGCAGACTTGCTGCAGAGGAGGTGCATTTTACCCAGATCTTTTACGGAAAACTGGGATGAATTAACTTTGGTTCTTATTATTTCTTAAAAATTTGGCAAAGAACTGAAGGCAACTAAATAAAACAGAGGCACCAGGAGAGTTTACACCAGGAGTGTGTAAGCTGGAATGGATACGAGATCTTTGCTACCAAGCAGAACTGTTATTGGGCTCATTTCCACTGATCTCAGAGCTTCTGCAGCTAGCATAACAGAGAGGCATTCTGGCCTCTAAAGAGCCCTCTTGCTTTCCTCCAACCTCACTCAGCTTCTAGCCTAGCTCTTGCTGCTGCCCTGTGTTCAGACCCTCTCCTAGACCCTTCTTGGCTTGTCATGTCTATTCCTGGGCCTCCCTCGGCAGTCTCTGGCAAACTACTGCATAGAAGGCTGCTGGTCCAGAGCTCCAGTGCTCGTGAGCATGAGGGTTTTGTGAATGAGGAAATAAAAAAAAAACCCTCAGGTTGAGGGACTGGCAGTTTCCTGCAAGTTCCTGCTGCTTCCAGTATGTGTTCTCAAAACCCCATTACCTGTGACCTGTTAGTGTAGGCAGGACAAGGTGGCATGCTGTAAAACTTGCAATCAGTAGCTATCTCTAGCAAATTTACTATCTGTCATCATTTAACATGCATTGTTGTGCACGTATCTATAGGTGCATGCACAAAGCATCACATCTGCACGATCATCTGTCAGCGTATGCCCTCTTTCACACAGAAGCTAGCTCCCTATACTCCAGTTTGCACTGACTTATAGCATGGCAAAGACAAATGCAGAGAAAAAAACAGCCATTTACAAAACCAAGCTCTATCAGAGAGGTGAGAGAACAGAAAAAATCAGATCTAACTTCTGAAGCAACATTGAACAACCCAACACCGTTTTTGCAATATCCATATCTGAAGGTGACACTCTGCCCAAGCACCTCCAGCATAAAAAACTGAGACAAAACTTTTTTATGCTGAGGGTGACGGAGCACTGAAACGGGCTGCCCAGGGGGCTGTGGGGTCTCCTTCTCTGGAGACATTCAAAACCCGCCTGGATGTGTTCCTGTGTGACATGATCCAGGTGTTCCTGCTCCGGCAGGGGGGTTGGACTAGATGATCTTTCAAGGTCCCTTCCAATCCCTAATATTCTGTGGTTCTGTGAAATCCCTTGGTTCTGCCCCAAAGTGGCATCATTGCGGCACCTATCAGGAATGTATCAGTGAATCCAAAAAAGGGTCAGTCCAGGACTATGTTTCAGTGGGTTTTGAGAAAACTGTTCAGCATACCATGATGTACCATGAGGAACCAAAACTCATCAGCACAGCCTGATTGCTGATGCAGCTTTCAGGAAATGAGTCAAGGTGTCAGAGGGAGACACCAGTTCCTTCCTCTGCTGAAGGGGCAGAGACAGCTGAGCAGCACAGTGCCCATTGAGCAATGCCTCTTACACAAGCACAGAAACACTACTCGTCCTTTTGGCATTTTGCTATTGCTCAATACAAATGGACACCTTACACGTGCAGAAACAAGTATTAGAGGGGAAAGACTGGAAACTCATAAGCTGTCCTGCATGAAGGTGAGCTTTTTGACAAAGGAACATTTCAATATCTGCTTGACTAGAATGGGTGCTAAATTTCTTGACTGTGAAGTTCCTGAGGTATGTATCAGCCAAAATCACCGACAACATTTCACTGATGAAATGATGTTGTCCAGCAACACTCATTAAAGGACAGCTGCTCTGTTCTCTTTCCCCCATCCTAGGACACAGGGACAGACTGAAGTTGTGAGTCTGCCTAGAGTGATCCAGAAGGTGTAAGACAAGCTGACTTAAAGCTTGTTCATTCATTTTCCAGCCACAGCTGGACACATTGGCAACAACTCTCATCTACTGCTCACTATCTGCTGGACAAACAAACAAACAAACTGTCCAAGAAAGGGACTGGAGTGCACTGGGCTAGAGATCAAGTTACTGAGAGTCAAAAGGACCAGAAGGAAGACAGTTCTAAGTACCTACTTATGGGAGTTCTCAAGGATTTCCTCTCTTGGCCTAGCTTAGTTTAAATGAAGATTAATAGTGGTCTGTTAGCACAGACCCTGAATGGAGCTGCATGATGTTCTGTTCCAGCTTATTTGATGGAGCAGAACATCGTTATTCCAGCAGATATGGATGATGCTGTTGTGTTGTGTGTAATTTATTTTTTTTTTAAGATTTTATTTTAGTGTATATACAGTCTTTACCAAACATCCCCCAGCCTCTTGAGGAAGCTCCAGCTCTTACCCCATTGCTAATTCTGAGGTGCCGCCTTGCTCCCACTCTCCTCCGAAGAAACATTCCTTGCTCTCCCCTTTGAGGTCTCAGTGTTGGCTCTGTCACAAGTGCTCACCACCCTCCAAGCCCTCTTGCTTCCCCATTCCTTGTAGCATTTCCATCACTGCTCTCACATTGCTGGTCACTTTGATATCCAACCCCAACATTACATGCCTGAGGCCACATGCAAATAGTTCTTCCTTGTCTACATCTGCATGAGCTGTAGTCTTCTTTCTCTCCACTGCTAAAGTTCATAATCCTGCCCCAAATACATTTTGCCATGACTGTAGCCTCTCTGGCCTCTTCAATACCAAGTTTCCCTATTTGCTGTTTAAGCAAGGCACTGCAAATAAAAATAATGTTCCTACCCATTGACTTGATATAGTCCTTGCTTTCCCCTACCTGTCCACCCATTATTATGTGAAATTCAAAGTAGCTGTCATGGTTCTGAATGTTCCTGAGAGCTCTGCTCTGTCTCCCGTCAACTCTGGTCTGTGCTGAAAGAACTGAAAGCCACAGATAGACACATCCCTGTACTGTCTTCCAGACAAGCATCCATGCACTACTTAACCCTCTTAAGCCCCTCCACAAGAGTCACTGACATTTGTACAGTTCATTCCTACATGCAACAGAGTGAATTTATTTCAGATGCATTTTCATAAAAGTCAGTTCCTAAATTCTTTTTTTCCTGAATGGCTTATTGTATGTGATAGACAGCTACAAAATAAATCTGTTCATGGGACATTTCTACTGACATATATTCTACTTGGGCTTTTTACATTGTGCCTGTCACCATGGAAATAATAATAAAAAAAGTTATGTTGTGCAGCTTTGCAAGATGCAGTCCCACGCAGGTGACAAGATCAGCAGCTACTTCCTTCAAAATAACAAGCATGAGCAAAATCAGAGGAAGGTCCAATGCTAGTTATTAACTGTGAGTAATTAAAACACACGCAATTCTCACACAAGAAATGAGCTCCTGCTAATCCAAATGAATCTGACTTTTATTCCTATAGCTCCCACCACACATTTCCTCTTTCACCCAGAGCTAAGGGCTTTTCCCATAGATAGCTACTTCTTCCTAAGGCAGAACACATTCACTGCAGGATCAAAGACAACCTTTCCAGACACAAAGATTCAAAAACTTTAAAGTTTGTACTTTAAAACTCTGTGGGACAACAAAGTGAGCCTTGTTGGCCAGATTTTCAAGAGTAGTCAGTAGCAAACAGCCCCTATTTTTCTCCCTAAGTAGCGCTGTTCCTGTTTTAAAATCCAGCCACATACACTCAGTCACACCTACATTTGTATACAAGCATATACACACACAGGTCAGTCTGGAAAGGAAAGTGAACACTGTCCCAGAAGAACACAAGTTCCAACCTATTCTTGGCAGCAGTTGCTACTCAGACTTTGTAGATTCTCAGACAGAAGCCCTGATTGCTTCTAGCTGCAGAAAGGCTATTTTAGGTTAATAGTTTTACCCTTCTGAGTCCCATACAGTTGTGCTTCTAAACCCAGCACCTCGGCTGACAGTTGGAAGGACATGATTAAAAAAAATCAGAGCTTTAAAACATTTCTGTTTGATCAGTATTGTCCATAAAATACATTTTCTATAATATATGGCAAAGACAGAATACACAATGGTGTAGGAGAATTAAAAAGGCTTTTCAGTCACTGTGCATTTAGAATGATCAGCTTGACACATCTGTAGTAATTATTCACTGGGTTAATAATGGACTTTTCAGGTCTCTTCATAATGAAGAATCTGTTTATATATTTCTTTGCTTTGTATAAGCCAAGCCTCATGTTCAGATGTTACACGTACTAGAAAATGTAAATATAGACAATTCTTTTGAATTGGAAAGCCAAAACATTCTGCTTGGAAAGAAAAACAAAATCACCAAGAATGTTATCTCCATGCTGCATAATTGCAGCATGTGAATGATCTGCTCAGAAAATTTGACAAGCCTCTGCCCACTGGTAAGAGACATCCCAAATTCCTCCTGAAAAATATCTGTAGTACACCAGTGTCTATTCTCTTGCTTGCACTTGCATAACGTTATACAGACATATACACAGTGCTAATGATAGGAGATTTTATTTTCTGAAGGCTTTTCAGTTCCCTTGGAACAATTCCGGGCCCCGAGCTGTGACATCTGCAGAGCTACATACCGTTGCTGGAGAGGAGCGTGAAGTATGTGACAGAGAATGTCTAGTGTTTTCCATCCCCCCATGAATGAGATAGGCTCCCGAGCTGGAGAGGATCGGACTTCCCCCAATGTCCATGGTGATGCCCACCATGTTGTGAGAGGGAATGGCTGTAGGAGAGGATGCCGCTGTAGTCACCTGAGCTCCACCTCCCTGAGGTTCGAAATAGGAAGCTGCACTGCTGGGGGCGTAAATCTGAGCTTCGGTGTTGTAGGAGTAGGCAGCTCGTCTATCAAAGGAACAACAGCGTTAGGACATGGAGCACAAGCTGATGGCGAGGAGCTTACAGATCTAATGTCATGGACAGAGGCTTCTGCAATCTGGACCACGTTTTAAAAAAGGCCTCGACTCCACTGTCAGTGGAATTTGCACCACTGAAATTGAACTCTGCCATAAAAGTCAATTCTGACAACATTAATCGGTCCTGTGACAGCCCTGAAGCAAAGACCCACAGCCACAGCCTGTCCCAGCAGTGTGAGTGCACGCAGAGCCCTGGAGTCATTTTGCAGCCATCTCACTCGACCTAAATGCAGAGGCTGAGAGCATCCCAGCGGGCAGCAGAGGCAGCAGGACCTAACCAGGAACACAAAAGGGGGCCCAGCAGAGAGGGGCAAGATGATGCCTTACCAAGCCCCTTTCTTCCTATAGAAATTCTGCTTTGGTTCCTAAGGCTGCACCACACGGTGGGATAAGGAGAGGAAAGCACAGGATCGTTTCATATTAGGGAGAGAAAAATTCCCTGAAACACCTCTTCCATGAGGACATCACCTCCACCAAGGCTAGAGTCTGGCACCCACACACCCAATTCAGCACATAAAACAGTTCCTTTTCTTCCTCCTTTTAATGGCAGCCAGGGCCAGCAGCAGTGTTGGAGGGGAAGAAGCCTGGAAGGACCAAACTGCTCAGACCCAGCAGGGAGGGGAAATGGGCTCAGAACAGAGAACAAAAGACTCTTACATGGTTCCGTTGGTATAGACAGCTTCTCCTCCTTCCACATACTGGACCTGGGATGGATATACATGCTGCACGGATTGCACCTGAAACAAGCATCATAAGCCTGAGTTACAGGTATGTTATTGCCTTGGAACAGGGGGAGAAATTACATATTACATCCTTAACTTTGAAGCTTACCTTGACACTTAGGCTTTCTCTAAAAATAAAAAATAAAAAAACAACAACAAACAAATTTTAAAAAAAACAACACATATGTCCCAACGGACATATTTATTTTAAAAGGTCAAATTAAAATAAATAAATAAGAAGTTGCTCCATGAGCAGTGGAAACAATGGAGCTGGGTTTCCTCTGCACACATGTCTCAGGGCTGGTTCTCTGTTGACTAACCAGGGTGAGATCATGCTGCAGCCTTTCCTTCAGAGAGGAGGTTGGCAGTGTCCATCTGCATCCCAGCCCCTTCTTGTTGGTCTGGGAGGTATGTGGTTGCCCTTTGTCAATTTTTTCTGAAACTGAGTAACCAAATAAAAAATTGCTAGAGGAAAAAGTCAAGAGAATCAGACTCACTGTCCACATGAGGCAGCACCACATATGCCTGGTTTCTTAGGAAACAAGGGCTGCAAAAGGCAAAGTTCAGATAAATAAAAACACTTGCATGGCTCTCTGCAACCCAACCTTTCTACAAAGCCACAAGTAGTCAATATATTTGCTTGTGTAATTAAAAAATAATCCCAAACACTTTGCCTCTAAAAAATTTTTACTGAGGATTATTGCTTTTTAAGTGGCAATTAAAAGCATCCATCAAATCTTCAAACATATGCAAGACACCTGCTACAGTAAAGGTTCTTTCCAAACCTTAAATATTTTGAGAGTTTCTTTTATTATCAGTCTGAGAAGGAGAGAGAGAGATGGAGAAAGCTGCTCTCACAGTGATCTCCAGGTCTCTGGATGCACACAGCTGTTTAATTAACAGTATGGATTTTTCTAAGGAGATATTTGACACAGTTTCAAATTCGGTGTGGGACATAGCAGACAGGGAGAGCCAGTCCTGCTGACCCAGAGTGGCTGTGTGGTGTCTCACCGCGGAGACATTACCTGTTGTGGAACCTGCTGAACTCTGGGAACAGAGATTTGCTGCATCTGCGCTCCTTTGGGAGCGGAGCCTGCTGCTTGGACCAAAACCCTCTGAAAGAAGAAGATACATTAACACACGCTTACTTCCAGTTTGCAGTTAGTCTGTAACACGGATATTCCCTTTCAAACTTTCATGGAAAGCTTGCAGCTACTCCAAAGGCAGCAGAACCCCTTCCTTAGCGCCCCTATGGCCCCCTATCCCTCCAACGTAACCTGCATCAACACCAGCATGAACGCAGATACCTGAACTGGGGAAAAGCAGAGAGCTGGATCCACACTTTCTGAATTTCTCCATGGATAACAATAGAGCAACAGCAAACAGCTGATTGACAGGAGGCACTCAACAGGAGGAATTCAACAGGAGTTCAACAGGAGGTTCAGTTGCAGCCAAACAAGAACCACTCCTCACACGTTCACATTTTCCTCCTATGGCTGCAAAGATGCTTCTTTTGTTCCTGCTATACCAAAGCACAATCTGTCTCCCGTGATATGAAATCACTCTCCAAGGTGCCACAGCCATTATGGTTTCCACCAGCACCAAAGCTCGGGGGGTTCTGCATCTCACTTTAGTGCCACCAAGGGCAAAGACGTGCTTTGTGCTACCCTTGCCTTACACCTGACTTACTGTTTGAGGCTGCACGTGAGTCCTGAAGAGTGCAAAGCACCTTGCAGATCCAGTAAAACAAATGTGGAGACATAGTGGATGGAAATAAATGATTCAGTGAGGCCCATGGGAACAGAGCCTAGGATACTGGCATGAAAGTAAGAAAGGAAGCATTCAAGCCAAATATCTGTATGGCACTTTAAACTGATGAGGACCTTCTCCAAGGAAACAGTCATCTTCTGTGGCTTGAAGCTTTAAAAATATCCAGCAGACTGGGCCAACAGAACAAACAGCTGCAAAACAATCCCACTTGAGTCCTAGAAGAGACCTTGACAATTACTGGCTACCATATATATATTGATGATTTTTAGCCCTCTGACAACCTCCCAGCATGTCCTTTGTAACGAGACAGAAGTTTTGTTCTAGCAGAATTACAAGATTATGACAATTGCCCAGATTTTTAGGCAGCTCCTAAATCACAGTCCCCAGGCTCACTTTCAGAAAGTCTGTACACTTTTGAGATCCTGCAGCTGAGCTAGTGCTAAGGATGCGTGCAGTTATGCCAGCCATCACTTCGCCTATTTTCTTTCCAAAAGAGGCTGTAATCAGTGCATGGCGGAGCATTAAAAGCCTTTTTTCAAGTCAGGTCTTGACAATGCCAACTGCATCAAAGTCTCAGTGAGAATTATTCTTTTCTCCTACTTTTCATCCTTTCTCTGTCATTGCTTTTACCAAACGACACATCTCTCTCCTTTGGCACAGCTGCCCAGCTCAGCTACTTTTGTAATTCATCACCACCTGCCTGGTTACTCCTACTAGCTTCTAACCAGAAAAAAAAAAAATCATCCCCAACCTGTAAGATGAGGCCATCCTGTTCATACAGCCTTCTCTCACACTGAAAGGTGGACCAGTGATCAACAACACCAAAGGCTTCAGCCTCGCACCAGTCACGCTGCCTGTAGTTCATTCCTAGTATTTTCTTTGTCCTGCTGGTGAGAATGGAAGGTTCTCTAGATGTTCCTCCTCTTCGGCTCTCTTCCAAGATCCTCTGGGTCTTCCTTAATCCACAGAGTTCCACGTGGGATGCTGTGTCATGACAACAGCACCAGGAAAGGCTGGACAGAACTTCGGGAACTTCATAATCCAAAGCTGAAGGGTTTTCTTAACTTCTTGAACGTTGTCACAGTCAAATTCACACTAAGACTGATGATCCCTAAGATACTTTACGCTACTGATCATCATCACAATACAAGCAGGAAACAACACCCAGGGAAATCAACGCTGGGAAGGCTGATTTAAAGACGACAGCAGGCTGGCCAAACACATGCTGAGTGGCACGATGTGGATGTCCATGTCCCAGCAGACCAAAGGCTCCTACCAATTCACAAGTTTAAGTTGTTGCCTTCCATCGGGATCCAATGGCAGCTACTTCTGCTCACTTGGGAGTTGAAGAAGGGTGTAGCTGGGCTACACCCACCCATCCTTTTATCCTTCCAGCTTCCTTAACTGCCACAGAAAGTTCTTTTGATAGTTCCCCAAATGCCATAAAAAGGAACCAGTTATGCTTAACACTTCCCGTTTTGCATTAGGTAGTTTTCATTCATCAGTTGAAGCTATCATTTCTCTCCTATCAAGAGACCTTCCAAGAGCATTGTATTCATGCAAATGAATCATGAATTTTCCCCCTCTCTCGAATTTAAAATGTCAGGATCCACCTACCAAAGGAAGAGGCTAGCATGTGGCTCCTCCACCCACTCCTGCCCCAGCACTCCCAGCCCCCCTCTTCTGATGAACTTGATGCCTTTTTGTTAGAGATGCCTTTAAGGACAGTTCTATTTTCTGCTGCTTTTACTGACAAAACAAATAACGACAGCAGGATATTACACTGAAACAACCACCAAGCTGGCACAAAGTGATTTCCTTAGGTAGCTAATTTGAAAATCCAAATCTCATGTTTTAAAGCTTGCGTGTTTGTAGGGCTAACCCAGGCAAATACCTATGGCCTCGATCAACACAATCTCCAGGCTCTTTCTCACCGCTGCCTCAACAAGCTGATTATCAATCCCCTCCTCCCAGATAAAGCCCTGGATTCATATACTTCTACCAGTAAAAGAGGGCTCTTCTCCATGGAAACAGCGCTACCAGCTGTGCATACGTTACCTGCTGCGAGGCTGGCACCGGCTGCACTACTGGAGCTTGGGCTGATGCAGAAGCGTGAAGTGCCACGGAAGCTGCTGGGTCTGATCCACCCTCTGAACTCTGCATGCTCACTGCTGGAGAGAGCAGAAGGGACATCAGCCAGGGAAAGCACAGCTCCGCTCGCCCAACACCGCCGGGAGCCCAAGGAACCTGTGTCTAAAAGGAGCAAAATCCCAGTGGAAGATCCAGGGGAAACGCTAGGAAGGAAGGTAGCTACCTTCCTACACAGAGGGCTCTTTTTAGTCTTGGATCTAATTTTAATGCATTATTATATTAAGAAAAAAGAAAGTTGCACAATTGTTCCGCAGAAAGGGGAGGGAAGGAACAGAAAATGCTCTTCTAAATATAACAAAAAAGTAGCATTGGAAAATTATTGTGTCATAGTGAGGGATAACTACAGATCTGTAAGAGTAACAACATGTTTTAAAAAACGTTTCTTCTCCCCCTCTGCTTTATCATGTCTAACTAGTGCAAAATTTTTATTGAAACTAAGTACATGCCTGGGGCTTAGCTAATGCTTTCAGTTTGAAAGTGGGGTGGCGGATTCAGGGGTATAATCGCAACCAGTGATCAAACATGAATAGAGAAAGAACAGCGGCTGAGTGCCGTTTGAAAGCCCCAAACCACCCCCACAAAGAAACACCCCCGCCCTCCCCAGCTCCCATCAAGGTGCCAACCCTCCCATTACCCCGTCCCAGCGCCCACCCAGCATCGCTCAGCTCGGCTGCCCCGTCCTGGGGACAGGGGAGGACCCTGCGGGCACGGAGAGGGGCTGAGCCCCCGTGGAGCCACGTCCCGAGGGCAGCCAAGGTTTGGGTTTTTGATATGATATGGAGAGGTGGAAAAGTCTTTTTGCACAATTTCTTAGGAAAGTTGCTGTCTAAAACTATTTCCAGAGTGTTTCTGCTGTCACTTCCGAACCATAAGATTCTGAAATACCCAGATTTTGAGCGGTGTCATTTCTCCTTTCTCAGCCCTGCTGCTGCATGCAACGCAGCCTCACAGCAACGGTGTGAAATCCTTTCAGTTTTATTTCCCCCCTCCTTCCAGTATTTAAACTTCTCCCTCAACTTTGTGCAATTTAAGAGACAAAAGAGAAAATGACAAACTGTGGGATGCTGTGGACAGTGCTCACTTGATAGCTCTATGTGGTGCAATTGAACAGAGAGGGGAGGTGAAGGTACAAAAACATTACACATTTACTCTCCTTCAGCCATTGAAAGAAAAAAATCAGATTCTTCACAAAAGAGTTTTTAAGATTTTTTCCAATTAGTGCTGACCCCATATTCCCATGCTGCACATTAGACATTAAAGCAATTACTCCCCTAACTTCACCCCAAGCCCACAGCTTGCAAGCAATTTTCTCTTCCACATCTTTCTACATCTAGGAGAAAGGGCAGATAAGGAGCAGGAGCGCTCCAGGTACAGCCACCAGATTAACTCCACAGCCCAAAAACAAGGGGAGGAAACGCAGCCCCTGCTCGCAGCCCCGCCAAGCCCCAGGCCCCGTGCACGGGCTGTCCTTCGGGGACTTGCTTGGCTGCTTCGTGGAACCAGAACATCAGCGCCTGCTTCTTCACATCGCCACCCGGGGAAGGGGTTTGAAATAATAGCCTCATGTGCAAAGACCCCAGTTGCAATAGCACCATGGGATCACAAAAATAATAGTTCTCCCCATAAATTAAAGAAATAGCCTCCTGCCTGTTGCAGCCTACCAAAATTATTTGCCACTGGCCAGCGCTGCACCATTGGAGGCAAGTTTATAAAGCCACAGCAGACCAGAGGGTAACGGTTAGCGTAATGCTTATTCTCATAAATTCACAAGGGTGTTTTATCTCTGTGTTTTATCATTCATACCCAGGGCTCCACTCGCCAGTGGTCTAAGTTTTTGTGAATGGAAACTATAGCATGGCGAGTGTAAGAATATAGCATGGTGAGGATATAAAAGAAAACTGGGTAAGTAAGTTGCCAGGTATATTTTAATGACCTATTTGAGAGTGGTTCTGACAGGGTCAGATCTGGGCAGTTCAGGTCTGCAGAAAGGTCTCTTAAAGTGTAGCTGTAAGCATCCCTTCCAAGTGTCCTTTCCTGATATCGAGAAATGACCACCCGCCCGTCTCTGCTGATAAACTTTGTCTTCTGGTTTCCCTCCATGAACAAAAGAGAGCAGAGAAAGGCAGAAAGGGTGGAAGATGAATGGTCAGCTGCCAAAATAAATCACCAACGTTATTGTCGGATTCATTACAAAAGACAGGCTCTGTTACTGATGACAACAAAGCTAGACACAAAGAACCCAATGAAACCTGCAGCTGGTACTTCCAGACAAGGTAGACAGACACCAAAGTACCGGACCCCCTGAAGCACACGTACAAGACATTATTATTTTGTTTATTAGTAGAACATCCTGGATAGAGAATAATTCATTTCCCACTAAAGCCATCTTGTGCATCCTGAGAGCTGGAGGGACAGAAACGTGTATGCCATCTGCTAGTACTAATTTGTGCTTCTGAAACACTGATAACATAAACAGGATTCCTGCACTGAGAAACCACGGCAAGGGGCTACAAAACCATGCCTGTGTCCCGGGTGTGCAGTACCGAGTGAGCCGGCACACCGGCCAGTATTGCTGAGCATGACTCAAGCTCAGCATCAGCTCTGAAGGAGGAAGCCTGGGACCTTCCACCTTGTCTTTCACCTCCCACAGGTGAGAAAGTTTTACGGCGTTCTGGATCACTTGCTCCTAAGAGACTCAGTGGCTCAGAGGCAAGCCCCATCCCTTCCCCAAAGCAGCAGCCCCAGGGGCTCAGCCCAGCACCGCATGCGTCCTGCTCCCGGCTGGAGGGCGCCGTACCTCTCCCAGCTGCAGGGCTCAACAGGGATAGTAAAGGTGTCTCGTGGCTTCTGACAGCCGTTGACGGCGTGACAGCTTGGCAGCCCCCTCGGTACCAGTGAGTTTGCACAAATGGAGGAACAAATCGGTACTAAACAAAGCCACCGGCGGGTCACAGAGAGGAGGAGCATCTTCAGCCGACTTTCTCAGCATCAGGGCTCCTCACAGGGAGCAAGAAGACAACTCAGTAATTTTTACCAGGGGAGTCAGCAGAAGGGATCTGACCTGGCATAAGAAATACAACTGCAGGGATCGGGGCCCTATTCAGATGCTTGCATTTCAGGTACAGACAAGTTCAAAACTCCAGTTGCTCAACCTGCTTGTGATGTCACGGGCGGCACCAAGCGCGCTGCTGCGGAAGGCATTGCAGACATCTGAATTCCAGCTTGCATCATCACTGCATGAATCAGGCCGATAGCAAGGCTGCTGCGCTCTGGAAACCTTCTGTTTACACACAGCTATCTTGGTATCCAAGCAAACAGCAGCGACAGGAAAGGAAATACAGAAAAAGCTAATAACTTCTGGGTGCTATTTCTGGGTCTGCCACCAACTTGCTCTGTGACCTTGAACAGGATGCTTCCCCTTTCCTATGCTTCAATTTTCCCACTCCTAAAAAAGTGATCCTACTCCCCTACGTAAGGTATTTGTCAAGCACTGGTCTCAGAGAGCTGTCAAAGTCTGAATGCATTTGAGAAAGACAAGTAGTAATGCTGCAAGCCTTGAGGGCTGATAAAGCTCCAATTGTTACTGTTTCATTCATAAATCTCACCACCTTCATGTAAATAACCTTGCCTTTTTTAATCTATCCTGCCTAAACCAGCTCCAAAACGCTGGAAAAACAGAGATAAGGGGAGCATTTCAAAATGTGTTCCACACTCTAGGTTGCACTGAGAAGCGGGGAGCATCCAAAGGCTGTCACATGCCTTCCTCTTGCTGATCAGCAGGAGCCTGGAGGGGAAGCCGCGCTCCTGAAAAAAAGCTGCAGGATAGGGGCCGAGCAGCAGCGCCCACAGCAGCGCCCACAGGGCACTCACAGCCCATGAGCTCCACGAGCCAGGGCTTGGCAAAACGCAGCGATTCAGAGGAACTGCAAGTATTTTTCCACGGAACGCTTTAATATAAACTAACTGCTCCTGAATGCTCAAACAAAAAAGTTTCAGCGCTAAACGCTGGGACCTCAGATGCCTAATAACTGCTGCTGATTAGAGCCAGAGCAGGGAGTTTGCCCCAAAGAAAGCATGTGGTTTATTTTTCTGTTGTGCTCTGGTCCTCATTCAGCCGGACCCACGAGCACACGGCTGTCGTAGCCCTCCCAGGCACTTGGAGACAAAAAAAGAGATGATGCAAGTCCCTGCCAGCCTGGGCCAGCCTATGTGCTTGGTGTCTCAGTTCTAGAAGCAAATGTCACCACTCAAAGTGTATCGACCCCCTTTATTTTATTTATTTTATTTCATTTCATTTCATTTCTTTTCATTTCATTTCATTTTTCGTAAGAGCAGCCTTACATAAGGCAGGAAGTTCCCGGGGGTGGGACTGGCACACTGCTTTGATTCTCACGGGTGAAAACTGTTTGTGAGAAGATTCATGTATGGTATTTAGGTCTTGTATTTACATATTCCGATTTTTTTTAAGTGAAAATGTAAAACACATGAGCTACCCTACACCAACAAACAGTGAATGCCTTTTTTGAATCCAGAATAATTGTTCAATCATACTAGTGTTGCTTTCAAAACATTAAAATTGCTTCTGTTTCACCGAATTACTTGCTCATTTGAAGGTAAAAAAACATATCATGAACTATTTTTTGGTAGGGAAAATTTGAATTTGCTTTTCAAAGCATATTTTGTCATCCTTTGAGCTCATTTAAACTTTTTTAATTCCTTTATTCCGTCTTTTTTTTGACAGAACTTTTGAAACAGAAAGCAATACTGGGAATTACTAAGGAAAAGGAAAATATCTTGGATGAGTTTGTTGTTGTTTTTAATAAAAATAGTTGATAATTCTACCTCTGGGACAAGGTTTCTCAGCCATTTATTTTTAAGCTTTACAGTAAACCTTGGTGGATATTACCTCTGCTGGGCAATTCCACTGACCCTCTATTTGCCATTTGGAAATGGGCTCAACAGCTACTTCTCAAAGGGGATTTCTGGAATTTAAATGTGGGGCACAAAAATCCACTAGGAAAATAACTGCGCTGAAGTCCAGGAATCAATGGTAAACCAAACATTTGAAGATTGAAGAATGTACTCCATGCCTTTCATTTCAAATTAAGATAGAAAGGTGGGAAATGTTTATTTTTCCAGGCAAACCTGCTATAATTATGCCTTCCTTTTTTATTTCTGATGGTGTCTATTCTTTAAACAGGAAGCAAATGCCAATACAATTAGCTCTCCAGCTAAAATGAGGCATCCTGAACTTTTAATCATTACCTGCACCCGTTGTCAGACACATCCTATAGCATAAAGATAAAAACTGAGGCTAGAATGCATACGGTTGTGGGGAAAGAGAGGAGCTTGGTCCCATCGAGCTGCATGGCTACAAAGATGGCACAGATGGATGTACCAGAACTGCAGGAAAAAAAAGAGCTGGCTGTGATTGCTACCGGCATTTTATAGTAAACTTCACCCTAAATTAATGCAGTAGGTAACCTTTGCGTCTCTTTAACATTACCACGAGTTAATGAGATCCGGTACACCCAACAGCCAGGAGGCTCAACTGTGCACAGTTTGTGCTCCGAGGTTCCTTTTTCTTCAGGGGACTTCAGGCTGACCAGGGGGTAAAATAATCAGGGAATCGCATAGTCACATTTCCATATACAAGGTCATGATACAGCTCTGAGTTTTGTAAAGAAATCTCATGATACCTGGTATTTTACCAAGAACCCCAGTCTTTGGAAACAAGTGGTAATAGGAAGGTTGTAGTTTAATCTGAAAAAATGAACTATTTCTCATCCATAACACTGACTTGCTGGATCTAAATTCAAATCCGTTTTTGCTTTTTTTTTTTTTCTGTTTGGTTGGTTTTGTACATTTTTTGCATATTTGAAAGGAAGGTTTACAATTTAAAATAGTTATTTGGTTTCTGGAACTTTTTTCAAGCTGGCTTGGAGCTTAAATAAATAGGAAAAACAGAATGGCAATAATGGAATTCAGAAGAAATAAAAGTGCTATTTAACCACCATGTGCTATACAAGCTCTAAATGGTATTTTGTCCCTTGTGTATTGATAAACTTGACTATAGAAAAAGGAACTAGGGTTTCTACATTTAATATATTGACTACTCAGAACCCTCAATACTCTCAAAAGTGATCGAAAATAATAAAAGGAATGAGAGAAACAGCAGATTTTTACTTTCTTTTCTAGCAGATGCACACAATCCATTGACTTTATCCACCACTCTCTATGCCACATCTATTTTATTCAAGAAGGTTTTCTTTAGTATTTTCCATTTCATTCAACATTTTTGGCATAGTCTCTATTTAATAATTTGCCCTGAAAAGGCATTATTTGTGTTTTAACTGCAGCACAGAAAGGAAGTGTCTGTATTTGGAAAAAAGTTTTTTTATATTATGTGAATAAAAATGCGTTCACATGAATTGTACCACTATAGAGCAAATATTTGTATTAAAACCAGCTTACTTCCTGCCTCCACATGCATCTTTAATTCCTGCTGTGCCTGTCTCCAAAGCATGATATCTCCAAGAAATAACAGGTGTTTCCCTGAAATTCCTATCGGTAAAATAGTGTTTTTTTTTTTCCCATTGCCCATAAAACCCAGAAGGCAGAGGGGCCCACGAGCAGGAACAGAAGGCTGCTGCCATGCAGCTCTGAGCTGAGACGAAGGACAAGCGTGCTCCCACGTCTGCGCCCCGTATCCCACCTTGGGAAAACAGGATTCCAGCGCACCCGTCGGTGAAACCAGAAGAAACTCATGACCTTCAGGTGGTTGAACCAGAGAACCTGCTCTAGCAGCACCCGTGTTCAGGATTACAGTTACAGTGTCCTTCAGACAATACAGTGGAGGCTTGGAGAGCAAAGCTTCTGCCACGTATCAGGGACGTTGTACGTATCAGGTACGTATGGCTGCTTAGCACCTGAACCTCATCCTTATCCAAAACGTTATATATCTGGCAACCATGATACACCAGACAGACAGGAGCTGGCACCTGAGCAAGCTCATCTAAAGGGTGTCCCGAACCACATGTCATAACCTTTAGCCTTTTAATAAGCAGTGGTATGTGGAGGGGATAGAAGGGGGAAAGCAAATATGACAAGGAACTTGATAATAAGCTGATTCTGGAGAGGCTGCTTATTAAATTGCTTCAAAATGATATAAACAGAGAAGGCACCAGAGCCTTCCACTGATTAGGTTAAATTAATTTAAAACAGAAGCAAACGCTGCTTGTCTAAGAGCTTTAGTTACCTGGAAACACAGATAAACCCAAAACATGGGTTTCGAGGGCAGCAGGCAGTATAGCTGTTTTTTTCAGAAACATGGTCCTCATGGAAAAACACAAATTTGGAAACAGCTTTTATTAGCAGTAGTTAATAATATACTGAAATACAAATATACACTCAGTCTTTAACTGGATTTCATGGAATCAAGTCATGTAATATATATATGCACACATACATACGTAACCAGTGTGTGACAGCAGCTCAGTAATCTTTGCTGTTTCTTTAAAAGTAACTTTCATGGAGGCAGGAGAGAGCTAGGAATGTATCTGTGCTGGCTGTCTAATCGGAGTTTCCTTAAGAGCCATCTGAGGCCGAACAGCAGAAGCTGCGATGGTTTAACGTTGCTGGCGGCAGCGTGACGACAAATCCCGTGCGTGCAGATCGCAGACCTGAACATGGGCACAGTAACTTCGTGAACCTCCCTCCCATACACAAACCAGCCCCGTTTTCTTTTCAGCTTAACAATTCGAACACTCTCCAAGTGCCAAAAGCAGGACCGGATTCCTTCAGACCTGAACACATCCCTTCTGGAGTGTGGCAACACAAGGACCAGCACCCTGCCCGTTTACTGCTGTGCTGCTTTGCACCCTTGGCCTCCTGATAGCCTTACCTGCAAGAGCCCCAGTGGTTTGGTCTCAAGAAAAAGTTCAACAGCTTCCAGATTTTTAGACTGGCACAGCCGGGTCAACAAGTGCTTGAAAATCCTTGTTTGCATCCTATTAGCTAGCTAATTGACTTCAGAAAAGTTTTGCTACAGCCATGGCAAATAACGCTGCCCAAGAAACAACTTCTGGACACGTGCTGAGCAGTCAGGATGCCTTCACATCTGGAAGGAGGAAAAAAGAGTCACACAGTACACTCTGTTCCACATGCAGGCCTTTCGGGCACCACACGCATTGGCACTACGTGGTGAAAGCAAGCCCTGGTTCTGGGCTCAAATTAATCATCTTCCCATATTTTTAATGCACACACTGTAGGGTTTCCCAGCACTGTGATTCAACAGGGGAAATGCGGTGCGTTAGGCAAAACCCTGGCACAAAAGCACTTGAGAGCTTCCTTACCAGGACGAACCCTCGAGGTGCAGTCGTGCACTGAACCAGAGCACCTGGCAGCTTGGCCCCAGCAGGCTGCAGCCCCCAGCACTGCCCCAGGTACCCGAACACACCTCAGCCTTCCCCGGTGGGATAATGGGCTGTGCCGTGATGCTGGACGCTCGACGGTGCTTTGGCAAGGCCCACTTGTACAGCCTGTCCCATGGCAGGAGACTGGAATATGGAATGTCCCTTATTTTACATTAACTCCAAGGGCACAGCAGAATCTAAACCCGTATGTTCATCGGGCCTCATTTTTTACTTGTTTAGACTAGCCAGTCCTTTCAATGGTCTCAAGGCTAGCTGCCCTTTTGACAATTCCCGTGTGAAGCAGGCAAGTTGCTGCAGTATTTCATTGAGATGTGGGACGGCAGCAGCAGCTGTTTCCACTGTGCCCATCTGGTAAACGGCAAACGCAGAAGTAACCACTGCCAGTGCAGCTCCACATGCTGTTATTTATTTATATAGCACCATTTCCAAGCGTTGTGGTGCTTAACAAAATTAAGCAGAACAAGCCACAAACATAAACTGTGGCCATTCAGAAACGAGACAACTTTAAATCAGATTTTAAAGCAGCAGCTGAACTCAGGGGAGAGACTTCATCACGCGGTGCATGAAAATATGGTGCGAGGCGGGGAAAGGAGCAGTCAGGAGCATTACAACTGCTGCAGGTTTGTACCTGGTGGTTTGAGAAGCCGGAAAGGAGTCAGGGCAAGGAAAGGAACATGAAGTGGTTGAGTGCTTTGCTCAAATGTCTGCACAAGCCTTGTCTGCACCGTCCTTCCGTCTATGCCTGAGATGCTCCTCCAGGCTGTGTCACCTGCTCCGGGACTGGTGCTACTGGGGTAGGAGCACCACAGCCCTCTGGGGGTCTCAAGGGGGTCTTGCCCTCCGTGCAGTGGCTCGTGCTGCAGCAAAACCTCCCACAGGGCAAAAAGGACCAAGGCTCTCAAAGAGTCTCTTGGGTCCAGCTCTTCTCATGAGTTTGGGATTCGCTTGCCAATGCTACTACGGTATTCCTTTTGCACATACAGTAAAAAAAATCACATTGCCTGTGTGCGTTCGCAAGCGTGCTCATCCAGGGGTCACAGGCTGGCGAGGGGTTGCAAGCTGCAGCTGCCAGCTCTGTCCCTGCAGTGCTAGGTGCGTGCTGCACCTAGCAGCTTGGGAACATGCATGTGAACACCGTGCACTTGGAGAAAGGCACGGCTGTATTTTTGGTGAGAACAGGAATAGGACAGAAGCATTCTAGATGGATGGGAGAAGACAAAGGCTTCAAACTTGCGCCAGTCTGGCAGCTCACGCTTTGCAGCAGTCGTGTCCGGAAAGAAAAAGAACTGTTACCGAACAAGAATGAACGGAGTTATAACTCCTCTCGGGACAAGGAATTCCTGAAGGCAGTGCTTTTGGCTGGGAGAGGCGAGCGGGTGCCTTTCCGACAGCCACCTCAGCCCACAGAGCCTCCTGGCTCTGCTCTGGCCAGCGGAGGGGCAGACGCAGATGGCCCCGCTCTGTTTCTCCCATCCTCCGAGCAGCAGCGTGAAGCTCGGCTCTAAAAGCACATCCTCGGCGCTGCTCTGACAGCCCGAGACCGTGCCAAGCCTATCGAGCCGACTGGGACGCCTGGAGTCGTTTCGAATCCCATAACCACCGGGTGGCGGAGAGGGGGGGCAGCAGGACAGTCAGCTTTAGCCCGAATTCCGAGCACCTGGGGGAACGTGGGGGTAAACGCGGCCCCATCCGGGCTCTGTGCGAGTACCAGCAGGCCCAACGGCGTGGGCCGGCGAGCAAAGGGGCCCGCGGCCCGCGGCCGGGCGGAAGGCGCCTGCAGATGTTGGGTGACGAAGCGGGGCCGGGCGCCCTGGCGCGCGCGGCTGCGATGTTTGGGGAGCAACAAGGGTTGCTAGAGGAGACGGAGCCCGCTCCCGCGTCCAGGGCGCGTTGCTGCGCGACGCGGGGAACACTTCCCAAACCAAACAATGCCAGGCCCGCTGGTCCCCAGCGCGCGCCGCCGGGGCGAGAGCGCACTAAATATGTCAGCGGGTATTTTCAGAAGCCCGGGGAGGATCGACAAATAATGCTCTTTGCTATAGTAACTGAACGGGGGGGGGGGGGGGGGGGGGAGCCCGGGGGCCTGGGGGTGTGCGTTATGTGCTCGATTTTTTGTTGTTTTTTTTTAAATCGTTTTTTTTTTTTCAAAGTAAACGGATTTAGAACCCTTTAAAACAAACGCCCAGGAAAGGAACTTTTTTAAAATTTCTTTTTTCCGAATGTTATTAACCTCTTTTAGAAAGGGTAACAAGCAGCCCTCCCCTGGGGCTCGCTGCCCAGGGAAGCCCCGCACAGGCACCCCACGGACACAGCTACCCAGACAGACAAACCCCACAATTTCTCTGGCTTTTTTTTTTTTTTTCCCTCCGCTTATTTGTAGAGTCCTAAAAATTTCCCAGGAGAACTGGTGATCCCTTTTCACGGGGGATGCAGCTGGCTTAGGGCAGGTTTGCTTTTCATTGTGGTACCTGGGGGTCCTGGGCTCCCCAGGATGTCAGCACTGGGAGTCAGCTCTGGTTTGATGGAGAGGAGAAACACACCTGAAAGATTTTTCTTCTCATTCCATGAGCACGGGGAACTAATTTAAATTAATTACTTCCCAATTTTTAAATTAAAATTTGAGGCAACTAATCACAAGCAAAAATTCAAAACCACAGGATTTTAAGGGAGAGCTTACACCCTATAGAAATAGAGACTTTTGTTGGGCTGGTGGAAACGAGTCATTGTCCTGAGCGCAGTGGTACGATCTAAAACACAAAAGTTCTGCTGTGCTTGCTAATCATCATTAAGGACATGCGCTGCTGTCATAGTCTCCCAAATTCAATAGGAACAGAATTGGGGCAGAATTTGTCCCTCCTACTTTTAAATTTAAGCCTGGGCACGGGCATCCCATCAGCTCACCTTCACAGTGATTAGTGCTAAACCTTATCACTGCAGGAAGTGCAGGGTGCTGTCAGTGTCTCCTTTGTGCCAGTTCCTCTGGGCTTTTTCTCCTACCAGCACAGTCCAGGGCACTGCAGCAGGCCTGCAGGAAGGCGCTCACTTCTCCGAGGCAGATGGCACGAAAAGCAGAAATCACCCGTCCATTGTATTTAAGAAGTGTTCTAGTACTGAGTACTTTTTGCAGGGTCTTCTGGAAATTCTGTTCTTTATTGCAGGATTTGATTTTCAAACTATGGCTGACCTCAGCCGCCAAAGCACTCCTCAGTCTTCTAGCAGGCGACTGCATGTATCATTTATCTCCTTCTCAGAGGCAGTCACAGGCCTCCTGCTCTCCAGAAGGGGAGGCCCCGGAACATTTTGGAGCAGGCTGGTGATCTTGTGCTCATGATGCTCAGAGTGGCATTCAACAGAGAGCAGCGGCCCATGCAAGAGCCAGGAGCTGAGCACAGCTTGGCACCTTAAAAATGACAACTGAAAACTAAGAAACGTCAGTACTTGAAGCATCTCCCCAGCAAAGCAACAGAATGCACATCATTTGCGGCGATTTGAGGTGAAATGGTAGCATTTACACTCAGTACGGAAAGTAAACTCAAACTCCTTGACACTGTCCTCTTCCTTATCTATTGCCTTATGGTAGACTTCAGTCTCCAAGCTGCATGAGATACGGTTAAAAGATGCCTTAACGTTGCGACCTTTGGCCAAGTAAAGGACTTCCACAGATGATTCTGGCTAAGAGGAACACCGCTGCCACGACAGTGGGGCAAGCACAGATGACCAGAACCTACCTCCTGATACCTCCAGTCCCACTGAAACGCCAGTGAGGCACGCCAGAATCCGCTATCTAGACCCTGCTGCCCCTCGGTCTTTCCACCAAAGCTCCCAGAGCGATCTCTTGGCTGGCGTCAGCCCAGGTCCTATCAACTCAGAGCGCAGGAGGCTCGCTGCCATGAAAGAGCCACTGTTCTTACTCCTTATTAAGATGGGCAAACTAAGTCCAAGACTTTTCTCTTTCCACTCCTTTCTGCTAAGTGCCCTCGTTCCTGCCTTTAATATGCTAAAAAGTTACTCTGGGATGAGGAAAATACATTAACATTGAGAGCTGACACCTCTCTTATCGTGGGGGGGGGGCGGGTTACAGCTTCAGTTTCGGGAGTCCTGTTACTCCCACAGAGCTGTACCTGCCAGGAAGAAGCTTCAGGCTTTCTAACTTAAAACATCACAAAGAACCCAATTTCACTATTTAAACAGTCAGCCTTCCTGATTTTTATCTCCTAGTGGTTTTTAATACAGCCTTATAGTCCTGGGGATTTCTGGCCTCATGTAGGAGGGGGGGGTTATTCACAATCATGTACTAGCTGAACTTCCTTTTCTATCCCCCAAAGTATCCTTCTACTTTTGCTTTCCAGAAAATGCAACCCACATCCACTTCTTGCGATGCTGGAAGAGTTAAGTGTGACTGCAGATGCTATTTCCAGTCTATAGAGCATTTACTGCCTGTGCTGAGCAGTATATTGAGGAGACCATGAAATTCTAACAATCTACAGACTGCTGGAGATACAGTCTTAAATAGAAGGAAAAAGTCGCTTTGAGAGGTTTTTGCCCATTCTGTCTCCAGAAACCATACAAAACTTTAACACCTCCCTTTAGCTAAAGCTTTCCAAGTAACACTTGAAAAACTGAAAAGGAAAAACAGACGGGGGCGGGGGAGCGGCCGGCGATGATCCGACAGAGCTAAAATATCCATTAGTGGTAAATTCCACCACCTCCTCCCCCTCCAAAAACCCAAGTGCACGGGTCGGATTCCACCCGCGAGCCGAGAACCCAGCTCCAGCCACCCTCACCCAGAGAGGCCTTTTGATTCTCCTGCTTGTCTCGGCGGCTGCTAGGCAACCCGCGCAGCAGCGCTGCTCATATGCATTAAGTATTAACTATTATTTCATTCCTTCCCCCTTTTCCTACAAAAAGGCAGCGACCTCAATTCCCAGCAGACCGTTCTCACCCCAAAGCCAACGCTGGCTGAGCTCGGCTGGAAACGGAGGCAGAGCCACGGAGGGGTTGAGGACGCCCAGGTTACTCAGCCCCGCGGGATGCTCTCGATGCAGGAGCTTTGGGCTTCACGGGGTTTCCAGCACCCAGCAGTAGCCCCCTGCCCCGAGCGCCCTCGTTTTTGGTGTGCCAGGATACGCAGCCACCCTCTGGGGGTAACGGCCTCTCCGTGCAAGGACTCCCAAACCCTTGTTTCAGTTTTGTGCCCAGAGTGAAGGGGGGCAAACAACCCCGCTGCTCCTGCTGCACAGAAGTGCCGTGAAAGAAGAGACTCATGTTAAAACATGGAAAGATGTCCGTCCTTCAGGGCTTGTAGCTTTCCGTGTGATGATAAAGCCCTCATTTTGCCAAGACAAGGCTGTAAAGCAGGGGAGGCAGAAGCAATGCAGTTGCCCTGTCCAAGTGAAAGCTAAGGTAGAACCTGACAGACGACAAGGAGACCTGACCCTGAACCAGCTCCGCTACCATTTGGCAAGCATCACCTCCATCTCCACAAAAGGCAACTCTTCTGGAGACTTCAGTAGGTATTTTGCTTGAAAGAAAACAAAAATCAAAACTGTGACAGAACAAAAGAAGGTAGGTAAGAGTTGCTGGCGTTCAGAAGTGGCAGGGGAAGATGCTTCAGGTCAGCAAAAAACCTGGGAGGCTTACTGCTCGAAGTCAACCATACAGCTTGTCATCAGAGCACGGCTTGGGTTGGAAGGGACGGACCTCATTCATCACTCAGTTCTAACCCCCCTGCCACAGACAAGGACACCAACCACGAGATCAGGTTGCTCAGGGCCTCATCTATCCTGGCCTTGAACACCTCCAGGGATGGGGCACCCACAACCTCTCTGGGCGACCTGTTCCAGTGCCTCACCACCGCCCTCACAGCTTCACAGTGAACGAAAGGCATCGATACAACAAAAATAGGGTAACAGCTCCTGGAGGACACAACAATAACATGGGAGGCACTCTCCAAATTACTTGGCATTTTTGGATTTAAGCGTCTCGTATCTGAAGAGCAAAAAAAGTGTGAACAGTCTTAGGGCAAGAATGTTTTATGCCAATAAGTGAGCCATCAAAAACCAAGCAGTAGCAAGGTAAAAAGTCTCGTCTAAGTTTCTTTCATCTGTCTCTGCTAGGATACCTCCCAAGTCCAAACAGGATCACAAGACCATGCCTCTATCAATAACTAGTCCAGCTCCTCCCTTCCTTCCCCAAAGCACGCATGCGTGTGCACGCAGGAAAAACGGGGCTGCTAGAAACCAGGGAACTGCAGCTCCCGAACCAGCAGCAGCATTACTTTCACTGAGTTTTCCCCAGCTGTGGTAGATATTTTAAGTGCTGCGTGTGTATGTCCAGCTTGATCAGCAGTGCAGTAAGAGGATCTAGAAGGCTGGCATTTGAAGAGAGCCTCAGCATACGCTCTGCCGAGGGATTGTGCCCCTCTGGGGGGCTGTCCCCCACCACACAACACCAAGATCGACACATCCTGCTTCTGAGAGCTCGGTCCCAAACTTAGCGATGCTCCTGGATCAGGAGCGGTTGCCAGAACAACCTGTCATAGCAGAGAAAGGTGCTGCTAAGGACGATGACATCTCAGGAAGAGCGGATGCCAACAAATTTTCACCTGCAAGGCGAGGGCATGGCAAGGAGCAGCCTGCGCGCAGCTGCTGCCCTGGAACCAGAGCACTCTTCAAGCCCAGTGACATTTCTGAGTAATTACCAAACCTTAAGATCCATTATGATGTTAATTTGCTGGCTGGCTTTGCAGGGAAGTGTAATTAGATGTTGTGTAGCTGCGATACAAACTGGGAGGAATGCTAGGAATGCCCGAGCTTACAAACTGGGCAGCAGCAGGATGGAGCAGAGCCCACGCAGGGACGGTGAGGAGCCCACGCACACCTCCAGCACCTCCTGAGCTGTAAAAGGATCCCGGGCGCAGGGCCTGCTCTCCACCCCACTCCCCGGCTGCACAAAGGCCCCACTGCAGCCACAACACCAGAGGTGAGCAAGGCGAGGAGGGCATCAGGTGCGCCGAGCTTTACACCCTTGCTCTCCTCCCCACATGGGTACCACTCCATCTCCTACTTCACATTTCCTCATTCCAAACCAAGAAAATAGGATCTGCCTTAACCGAGAGCATCCTACTGATTTATGTCTCTAGCCTCATTCAGGTTTTCAGGCTAGATGTTTTAATAGAAGCCAGACAGAAAATGTTTGTTTTTCAAATTATGAGACATTTTCAGGGCTGGGGTAGCACTTGTAAGCAACAATAGTGGCCTGCAGCTGAGGATGACAAAACCTTTTAAAATTAAAACAAATTTCTTTACACACAATGACTGCCCATTTCACAACTAAGAGACATAATAATGGCTTTTTTTTAAACAAAAAAATACTAATGTCACAGCACATTTGGAACCACAAGCAGCCATCATTTCATTTCTGAAACATACCTATTAAAAGGGCTGCCAGATTTGATATAAATTTTCCTCCATAAAATGAACTGATTAAATGAAAACTAAATTGGAGTCCCTATAGCTCTGTAACAGTAAACTTCATGTAACAGTTTTGCAATTTGCAGATGGAAGCATGGAATAGTTTATTCATTTGCAGTCTAATGCAAGAAACTAATTACTCTGCAAAATAATATTCTGTAAACTATCAATAGCATCTAAATTAGGCAAGGGTGGAAAAACACATTTATCTCCTCTAGAAAGGAAAGCTGTCAGCTCTGAGAGCAGAGTAACTACCCTCCTAAGGCCAAAGAATCAGCATAGCAAATGCCAATTAAAAAAAAAATACGCAGCACCATTTGCAAAGAGAAGTTTTCTAGGAATACTTTTTCAGTCAAAAATACTAAAAGCACTGTACAAAGGAGAAAAAAAAAAGGCAAAAAAGCAGAGCGAGAAACAATATGATAAGCATCATCATCTTCTCCTGGAAGAATGCATGGTGAGTTGGATCGACCTGACAAAGGCAAGTTACTGCCCGCAAGACACAGTGGTTGGGACATCTCCTTGTTCTTATTTAATGGATGTTTCAAATGGTGACAGCCTGCCGTGCTTGTTCGCTCAGGCTCAGTTTAAGTGGTGAGAGACGCCCAGAGTTGGCTGAGGGTCCCTCCTGTGCCACCAAAGGTCCACATGGACCTCACCAGCAGCCACCTAACCAAGAGCCAGAATGTTCTTGGTCCCCTGTAAGGAAGCCCCCCAGATTTTTATTCTTAAAACAAATGAATGAGATAGCCACTGCAGGGGAGGAATCGGGGCTCCTGAAGGAATGTGGAGCTCCCTCGGCTCGCCAGATGTTTGCAAATTCACACAAAGAGCCTAGTTAACAGTTCAAGGATTAATGAAACTTGTTCTTGTTGTAAGCAAGGTCAGTCTCCCTTGCAGACACCACAGCTTAGGAGACTTTTGTATCAAAGCTGGATAAAGCAGGAGTAGCTCCTTTCTTCCTGGAACAATAAGGGAGGTGCAAAGATGCTGTCTGAGCTGCAGCACCTGGAAAACAAAGCCTACAGAAGCACAAGCTGAACAGTGCGGTCTGAAGCATCCTCCAGAGCTGCCTGAAGCACTCACCCATGCTGGTTTTGCCTTTTTTTTTTTTTTAAAGCAAAAAGCACGTGGCAGAAAATAGTGAATTGCTCTGAGTACTCAGTGGCAACTCTCCCCTTATTCTACTGCAAAGAACAATGAAGATTTGTCATTAAATGGAGAGGGAGATCAGTTTGAGACATTAGGAGTCAAGATCCTGCTCCTCTGTGTGGGCTGGTAAGCTTTCAATGGATTTTTTCAATAGGAGAGATTGCACAGGTGGCTTGATTAAATCACCTCAGACTGATTCTCCTGTCTAAGCTGTGCGGCTTAAAAAGCATCAGAGGGATCAGTCAGCATTCACATCTTCCAGTGGTATTGAGCATTTACTTTTTTTCTTTTTAAATTATGAATTGTTTAGCTATTGACCCATTACTGCTCTCCACCATTTTTTCTATCATTAACTGAATTGCATAAAACCAGTCTTTAAAAAGCAAACCAGAAGGTATGTGATAACACTGATCTCCCCATATTCTTCCTCTTTGCAGCTTTCATCCCCAACAAGACAAAGAGGGGAAAAAAAAAACACTTAGGAAAGGCAGAGAGTACAGGTTGAGGAGCATTAACTGTGGATGGTTTTTGGCACTGCCAGATGAAACTCATTTATTCTGTTACTCAAAGCATGGGGCTGGGGTTTCTACAACATCCCTACTTGACCCTTTCGTACTCCCTGACTCATAGGTCTCTCATGGGCTATGATCCAAAGGTATTTACAAGAGAAACGTGCTTCAAACAACTCGAAGCATTTTCAAAAAGCTTGCAATGCCTCTTGGAGAGCCTCAGTGAGGCAGGTAGCCAGTAAGGACCACTGCACTGCCAATTTTAAAAGCAGGATGATTTGCGCCCTTAAAAAGCAATTAACCTGTTCTGGCTCATTTATTTATTGAGAAGAGATTCGGGTGGGGAAGAGAGGGAAGAGTTTCTTTGCTGCAGCCAGATGGAATTCCAAATCTAGACAGTTTAGTCAGTGAGCTAAGGGGAAGATGTCAAAACATGCTTTCCATTAATGTAACAGCAGAAAACACCACTGGTTTCAGATACTATATACAAACAATTACTGTTCTGCTAACAGAATCCATGCCAATATGAGGGATTTTATACCCATAGTTAGTTTAAACTAACAGCAACAGAGTTGTAAGTCAGCAATATGGTATTTTATTCTTAAATATTTGCTCGGGATGCTACTTGACATCAGACTTCAGTCAAAATAAACTTTAGCAAGCGATATGTTACATGATCCCATCTGCCTATTTCAAAGGCAAAAAAAAAAGTAGATTTTGTTAAATCTGAATTTCCAGGTTCAGCCTTCTGAAACAGGAAGCTCAGGTTCTGTTCTTGTTCTGATTTACATCGTGCTAAACCAAATGGATTTAGTTCAGTGCTATAGGTCAGAGAAATACATCCAATAAAGACATTAACGGCATATATATATTTAAATCAAGTATGACAATTTTCTTTGTGGAGTTCTACTTACTGCAGATGGAGGAAAAAAAGAAGACACCAGCGTCTTTCTACATCTGCACTTAAACTGCTGAAGCAAAAAGCACTCCAGTAGAACTAATGCAAACTGTAATGCACATTGATTTATTTTTTTTTTCCTCCCATGATAGCTACACGCCAAAAAAGTCAGCTAACTGAACGGCCAACATTGACATGAAGCTTTTGAGGGCTCTTTCAAAGGCACAATTCAAATAACAGACTCAGAAGAATACCACAAGCAGTTTGTCTGAAGTTCACAAAAGACATTGTTGTGTCTGTCTTAGATACAGTTGCAGCAATGATGCTTGAAGCCATTTGCAAAGAACAACAACAACAAAATCATGTCCGCAACCTTGATCTCCAGTTCTACGAGAGCACACACACGTGCATCCCAGCGAGAGCTTTTTTTGTGCTTCTGCAGTGAGAAAACACTGACTGTTGTTACAAACTCATGAAAAGGCACCAGCACAGAGATTAGTTTAACTTCCAAAGGAGGTTTTCAACGCGCTGTTGTCTCAGAGGAATAGCACAATCGATGCACTGTACCCAGCCGAGTGAGATTTCTGCAGGGCAGAGAGTAGGGCAGACTTAAAACTAAAATCCTCTGTTACGACATCATTAGACACACCTATTATTGCGTACCTTCTGTAACTGATCCTGAATTTTCCATTCACCAGCACATGCTACTGCTGATTTGGGGGAAGATGATGCTTCCAGGAAAAGACAGTAGGCTCAACCCTTTTCTGAAATTTCTGGTACAAGCTGCTAATTTTAATAGACCTAAGAAAAAGGTACGAAAATTATTTCATAAAGGTCACAGGCTATCAGTTCTTACCATCTCTCAATTCACTATGAGCCTAGCATGGCTACAAGCCAGAAGTGTAAAATAGAAATACATCCATACACAATCTACTTTTCTCCAACAGAAGCATCTAACGTTCCGGGTAATCACACAATTCAATCCTCATATATGAAGAAACCAGTTAGAAACTGGGAAGATGCATTCACACCACAAAACATTTTGTCATCCAACATCAGAATGTAAGTTCAACCAAGTAGCTGCCAAAATAAAAGCTATGACAAAAATTCCTTAATAATAGACTAATAAGAGACTCATCACCAAAGCATTAGGTAATTCTTCAGGGAACATGAATAAGAATTGCAATGTATGATGTATTGATTTAGTTATTTGGTGGTACTTAGGAAAAGAGCTTGAGTTTTAAGGACAAGAGGTTAGAATACAGCTGTAAAAATTCAATCCCCAACATAAATCGTCTCTTGAAATGTGCAGAGAGGGAGTTTCACTGAAACTCTCATGTTTCGCATCAGATACTGCAAACAGAGCAGCATATAACAGAGTTTTAGCTCTTGTATAGATCATGCTCCCAAATATTTTTGTTCAAAAGTTTACTTTTTGAATGCGCTCTACAAAATGTGCTCACTTGGGTTATAAAACAAGCTGGAGAATCAGAATACTGGAGTCACTTGAGCAAAAACTTGCCCAATCACTCTGCTCCCCAGAAGCATCTCTCAAATTAAGGAATTTCTAAGTTCTCTCCTGTCCTGCACTCTGAGTTTTCAAGACTGAAACATGGCTCTGAGTGTGGTTTCAGCATCTTTACCAGCTAGCACCCTGCAACTTCTCCAGCCCTCTGACAAGGGAAGAACAAAGTGGGGAGTCGCAGCCTCCAAGCAGGTGCTTCTCGTGGATAGCAGCTCCCACGAAGACGAGGGGAGCCAAAAAGGCAGCACTTGCACCAAGTGCTTCTCAAAGGAGGACACGGAGCAGCCACAGCTGGGTTAGGTCACTCCTCTGCTCTCAGTGTCCTCGTGGCAAAGGCAAGACTTTCTGCACTAAATATCCTGAAAGGGCATGAAGCAAAGCAATAATGACACTATCGAAAAAATGCACGTTTGTTTGATTTTGATCAGCGAGTAAAGCACCAATCATTTAAGGATTTCAAAGCACTCTACAAATAAATATTAATTCTTCCAAGACTACTCATCTCAACTTTCTGGCTCCCAGAAAAACACAGGTATTGAATTTTTTCCCTAATGCAAAATGGAAACGAAAGCAGAGCAATGGAAGCAGAGTTTCCCACGCAGACTCAGCAGCCGCAGTAGATGAGGAGCCGGGAGCAGCAGCCGGGAGCTGCTCCATCAGAGATGAAATTCATGCCCCACAGCACAGGGAGCCCCATGGGGCACAGGGCTCCCATGGAAAGCCAGCGAGGACCGAGTCTCGAGGCAAGGAGACACATCAGAAACACGGAAGCAGCACCCTTCAGTGTAGCTTATTTGGAGCTATGCTATATTATAATTTATACACGTTTGTCTACATATTTTAAAATAGATCTCTACACATAGACATACAAATGTAGCTCCAGTGTCTGAATTAACACATGGAGAGATTTTGTTGACGGACGTGCCCTCAGATATTTTGATATTAAAGTGTTTCCTTTCAGTCCTCATTAAGGCAGAGATGATTAGCACTTCTTACACGAGCTATGAAGACATGGTACCTGTGGAATTAAAGTCAAAGCACATTTACCTGCAGGGCAACAGTAGGGGATTTAAAAACTCCTAAGCATTACAGTAAGGTGCAGAGTGTTTTTCCAGGTGTTTGCAGCCAGGAAACATGCAGAGAACTAACCGGTCCACAGCTTGCATTTGAGAGACTTGCCCCACTGGCCCGTAACCCGGGGCAGCAGACGATGGAACGAGCAGAAAGGCATTGTGTGGCCCTTACTCTAGTGTCCCCAGGGGGGCATTAAGGACCAGAAATACCAGCTCCCAAAAAATCAACTCCAAAATCAGGGTCTGCGGTTTATTAAGCACCGACACCACAGCTCCCTTGTCTGTGTGTTTCCACCCCGCGGGTAAGGGAGGGCGTTTGCTCTCGGCGGAGCAGATATCTGTCAGGGTTCTGTGTCTCAGCGACCCTAAAGATCCTCCACATTCTGCAGGCCAGCACTCGAAGACACATTGGGCTTTTCCCTGGTAACCAAAGGCTGTGGCTACAGCCGTTCCCCCAACAAGCAGGAGGATTACGCAGCAGGCAGCAGATGAGGCACAGCACTGGAATGTCTTGGACAGGGGCTGCAGCAGGAGGTTGCTGCGACCAGAGCACGCTGCCAGCACGAAATCTTTAACCCCCATCTTTTCGTAAAATAATCTTTCCTCTGCCTGTATCAGCACTTTGGGGCAGAGACCGGCCCCGCTGTACCGCTTGCAGCACTCCAGATAATGTATTCACAGCTTACACTGGGGTTCCTGGCACTATAGCAGCTCAAACACTAATGATTTCTAATTGATATTAGAGAAGAAATCTGAAAGAAGCTACATTTCCTTAGTGCCTCTACCTCAAGCCAGATTATGTTGTAGACCAACTCTGAGGTTTACCTGGATACTGAAATTCTGAGAACACACAGAACACAGTTTATTAAATGCTACAGAAAAGTTGAATCCACTTTTTTTATTATTATTTAGAAAAAAAAATGTGTTTTCTTTAAGTTCTACGCAACAGCTAGATTGGGAAGAATGAAAATGTCAAAACCAGCAGTGGCAATAATCAAAAAGCATTTTTGGTGCCCCTGTATAACTTGAAACAGAAATTATCTGTCTTTAAACCCCTTACCTCACACAATTGTCTCTCATGTTTGCAGCATACCAGACAATACTCCAAAATGTCAGTGCGTGTTTGTCAGCGCTGCAAGCAGAAGCCCCGACCACCCAGCGGCTCCTATCTGGTAAATGTTATCTGGTCAAGGTGTCGGGAGCAATCTCATGGAAGATACAGGAGACGTTTTCCCTCGAGGAGGAACATCTACACCAACAGACCTCTGGGCTAAGCCACAAGCAGGAGCAGCCTCTGCTTGTATGACGCCCAGCTCCAGTCAGGGTGCTGCAGGTTGTTAGCCTCAGCAAGTGAAGGTAACAGAGGTGGCGCCTAGAACATGGAGGGCAAATTTTGCACTTACAGTGTTATGGAAGGTTATTAATAGAGAGAAAGAAAGCTGCATTCTGAGTTCAAACAACCGTGGAGGACAGGTCACTCTTTCTTCAAGAGTTTTAAGACCTGGGTGAGAGATTTCACTTCTCTAGTGAGTGCAAGTCCCCTGAACAATGCCAAGCATCTACCACATTAAAAGGAACAAATATTTGCTAGGAAGAGGTAAGCCCTGAAGATTAGCTGGATGACCAGAAGCCAGTATTTCCCTTATGATCTGTACTATGAAAGAAAGATTTCCTCCCATGATTGGTCATTTAAGGTCATGACTATTTGAAAAGATCCACATTTCATGTTCTTCTGGGAGATGAGGGCAGAAGATTAAACATCACATAAAATATTTTGTTTAAATGCAAAGACTGAAGATAAATTAGAGAGAACTGGTCCATTTGCACTTACCCACATCTGCCCCAGTGTTTCACATCCCAGGGCTGGATTTCAGATTGAGTTTTGGCTGTACCTTCCAGACCACTCGGGGTGGGAGGGAAGAGAAAGAAGAAAGATATCCTAGCACAGAGCAGGCAGGTTACACTCAGAATGTTACTAAACTCTTGCGTTCTCTTGCACAGTTTTGGGTATTACCTGTCTCCATGAGGTTCCTTTTTCTAAAGCTTGTTGCACACCCAGCATCCCAAATACCCTCCAAAAGGGATTAGAAGAAATAAAATAACTAATGCAATTCCCCAAACAAGTTGGATGTTTGACCAGCTGTATGTGTTTAGCCAGAAACTATCCCGAATAGTTGCAGGGTTGTCATGGCAGCAATGGGATCTTAAGCTAATACTAAAGAACAACCTAAAAATGACTAACCAGAGGGCAGCTAGAGGAAATTGCTCATTACTCTTCGGTTGCTTGTTTATAATCATTCCACCTGCACTTTTTCCTTTTTCCCCCCTCTTTCCTTGATGTTTCTTGTCAGTCTTCACTAATGACATCTCCAAAAGAAGGAGCACCCTTAATTACGTGCTCAGTTCACTGGGGGCCTTGACTTGCATTAACCTCGAAGACCCACCAGCCACGTGACTCCAGTGCTTCACAGGCAATTCTCCTGAACAACTGATGCATCACCACATAGGATCAGTGTTGATTTCACCTTAGCACTTCCAAACAAGCTAGGCACTTAAAAAACCACAGCTCTGGAGACAGAACCCCCTTCCTTCACACCCAGATTCACTCATACCCCAGGGACTTCACTCAAACGTAGCACGCCAGCCGAGGAGACACGTGTGGATTTGCAGCACGCCTGCCGGTGCACAGGCACGTGTTCAGCTCCAACAGGAAGGGAAAAACACACTCCAAAGGTGCACAGGAGAAACTGTAACCATGAATCTCTTCTTCTTGTGACGCCAGGAGCCACTGCTGCTGTTGTGTCGCAGGAGATACAAAAAAAAACAAAACAAAACAAAAAAAACTCTCAGCATGGATGCAGCAAGCAACAGAAAGCTGTGTAGCAGCCGGGCCAGCAGGACAGCCCCTGGGCAGCGGCGCCCACGGAAGCATCCGTGCCTCCTGGTTTTGCTTTGCTTCTGCTCATGACTGGCCGGGAGTCTCTCCGCTTCCCCTGAAAGCATGGGGAAGGTGTCAGGCGTTGGCCCTTCCTCCCCTCTGGCGATTCCTACCTGTCTTCCAGTATTTTCTGCATAACGAATGGAGGCTTTGTAAAGAGCAGATAGCCCAAAGAAGTTGGGCTAAGTCATTGCTGAGCCGCAGAAGGCAGGGACGTGCTGATCTTCACGGCGTGCTGTCATTTGTCCTCATGCGGGCCAGCAGTCCTGCGCACGAAGGCAGAGAAGAACCACCTCGAACAGAAGGAACGATTCGTGGAGACTGGACGCTTACAACGCCAACCACCAAAACGACATGTTGGTGCAGGGTATGGCCAGTTGGTACAATTCCTTCTCCCATGCTGAGGATTTCCTTCAGCAAAGTATTGATTTGGGACAAGGAAAGAAAGAAGCCGATTCTTTTTTGTATTTGCTTATATAAAGTCCTCGCTGGCACAGCATCCTGTGACCCCTGTTTCTTTGAAAGCAACTGCAACATTCAGTCGCTAATCTCATTCAAAGCCCTGTCGCTATGACACCTTCATACTATGCTGAGACTTCTAAGCCATTTGTTAAACTCAGAAAAAGAAATTCTTAATTTCTTAGTAGAAATCTCGTTTCAAAAAAAGAAAACGCACTCAGCAATTGCCTTTAAATTACTTTTCAAATGCCTTCATTTGGCACTTCTACAGCTCTTAAATCCTGTAGAACACCAGATTAACAAAAACAAAACCAGTCATAAAGTTTGGGAAGAGGCTCGCTCCTCTTGCGCTTCAGAATTCTCCTTGTAAACATAGTGCTGGACAGAGGCTGCCGTACCCCCGGGTCATAAGCGAGCACGGAGGTCATTGGAAGAGGAAGACTTTCAGTCATGGACACGAAGCCACATGTCTACACGCAGCCAAAGGTTATTCTAACAAGTTGGCTGAACTATGCAAATTTTAACTTTTTCTAGTCCTTGCTTTAGCTGGGTGAATCACAAACACGGCAATCTTTCATAAAAAGATGACCCAAAGCTGAAGGTGTTGGTTCTTCTCCCTCGATCCCCTGACTGGAAGTGGTTTGTGTACGATGTGCGTTGAATAACTGCCTCTACGCTTTCTGCGATGCGAGAAGGGATTAACTGCAGGCAGTGCCCTGAACAAAGAGGAATCCTCTTGTACAGTGTATTAAGGGGTACGTGGCTTGTGCTGAAGACTTTTCTTGTTCGTTTGCATATTATTGGCATAATTAGTTCACACGCTAGTTAGGCAGAGACGGCCTGACAGAAGAAAGCCAGCACATTCTTAGACAATAAGGCGGGTTTGTGAACATTTGAACGCAAGGATAGAGATCGGCCAGCACAAACAAACCACAGCACCTCGTCTCAGGGCACAGCTCGCAGGAAGAAGCCCCGCGTGTGCTCCAAGTCCCAGCGGCACAGCCCCGGAGCTGGGGGCTGCGTGCCCGTGCTCCTCTCCCAGGGCACGCAGTCAGGACGCGGCGTTGCTCCAGCTGGCTGCCGGCCCGGCCGTAACCGTGCTGGCGTTTGTTGCACGGGAGAGGCTGGGGGGGGACGGATGCTGGTTTAAATAGAAGCTCTGGCCCAGAAGGCGGGTGGTAAGATAAGCCTGTTGAATCAGCACTGCCCTCCCCGTTCTGTGACTCTGCACACCGCGGGTGCACTTCAATTTCAAGTGCTAAAACCGACCGAGGGAAACAGGCGAGGATGCAATACATGGGCTTTGGTTATAGGCTCGTATTAAAAGCAAAACCGTGTTCTGATTAAACTTAACAGCTGTCAATGCTCCGAGGTGTTACAAGTACGAGACTATTTAAAGACAATGACTGGCGCCATCTATTTTACTTTGACAGAGCTAGGAAAAGCGACGCTTATTAACAGCTGACTGAAGCTCTAAATTGATGTCAGCTCTGAAGATGTTTTTGTCACAAAAAGGTAGAGAAATAACAATAGCAAGTGCAGAAGTAACTTTTAGTGGCCATGAATACACTTAACTGAAGAAGCACAAGAGCTGGACCTGTTGGAGCGGGTCCAGAGGAGGCCATGGGGATGCTCAGGGGCTGAAGCAGCTCTGCTAGGAACGGGTGGAGAGAGAAGGCTCCGGGGAGACCTCGCAGCGGCCTGCCAGTGCCTAAAGGGGCTGCAGGAGAGATGGGGAGGGACTCTGTGTCAGGGGGTGTAGGGATAGGACAAGGGGGGGGTGGCTTGAAATGAAAAGAGGGGAGATTTAGATCAGATAGAAGGAAGAAATTCTTCCCCCTGAGGGTGGTGAGGCCCTGGCTGAGGCTGCCCCGAGGAGCTGTGGGTGCCCCATCCCTGGCAGTGCCCAAGGCCAGGCTGGATGGGGCTGGGGGCAGCCTGGGCTGCTGGAGGGGTCGTGCCCATGGCAGGGGTGGGATGGGGTGGGCTTCGAGGTCCCTTCCAACCATTCTATGATTCCTAATTTTCCAACAGAAAGCAAGGACACACAACAGCTGTTGACGTCACTGGAGGCAATACCTGTTCACGTCTTCATGAATTACAGCCCTAGACTACGATTTCATATTTACACAGGCAAAAGGATAGAGCAAGTGCATTTCAGATGTACGCACAGATACGCGTGTAACACGTGATTTAACACTGACTCTGAGGACCTTGCTCAGCCTCGGGCCTTGGCACAGGAGCCCCTTTCCCTTCCTTCCCCTCTGCAGGCGACTCAACGGGGCACGTTGTGCCAAGCCACCTCACAAGGATGGGCCTCAATCTACACACCCGACATCCAAATTTACGTGACAAACACACAAAACACTCTTTGAGAAGGCAGATCACAGGGTAAGGCTGCAGCCCAGCCTTGGGTTTTTGCGCTCCGTCTTGGGCCCTTCCACAGGGAACAGAGCTGGAAGGCAGGGCCCCAGGACGGGGACATGGTACTATGAGAGGAATTCATGAGATGCAAATGGCACAGCAGGGAAATGCAAAGCAGGGACTGCCTGTGGGAGTCCCATGTGAAGTTTGACAGACCTGGCTCTTGCATTCCCCTGTAGCACTGGATGCTCCTTATCACCACCTCTGAATTCACTGGTATTGTTCCCATTTTGCAGAAAGCAAGTAGGGACAAAGAAATTCCAGTTGTCAACCCTCACTTGCTTTTGCGTGTTTTCAGCCGTCGGGCCAATTACATGAGAATCCCAGCTTCCCTTTGAAAAGATGAGCGTTTCCAAACCCTGCTGGTACAGGTACAGCTTTGAGAACCTGAACTCTAAAGACTTAAACCAAAAAACAGAGCACACCCACAACATTATACACCAAAAGGCAAGCGCAAAATGCCCCACAGAATTCAAACAAATCTCAGGTCCCTTGGTACAGCAATACCGAGATGGCAAGAATCAGCTTCTTCTTTTTCCTCTTTTAAATACAATTTCCAAAATGAAACAGGGGGTACCGCCGTGGGAGCCACCACCCGCCAACCCTGCTGTCAGGCATCCACCACCACAATTTGGTCCCCTGAGCGTGGCTTTTCCTCACCTGCCTTTGGCCATCCGGAGGTCAGACATCTCGCTTTGCCCATCCTAGGCTTCCTCAAAGAGAGGGACAGGCACCTTGGCCTTGGCCAACCCAAGCCATCTTCAAACAGACAACCATGGGAAAAGCCCTCTGAGATGCCTCCCTCACACACCAGCAGCCTTTCACTAGGCAAAGAACTTGAAAATAGTTCTTGAAAACCCGAGACTGGAGCAAATTCAACTTAAACCAACTGAAGCAAACCCCATCAGAAAGTCTGAGTGGAGGCGCAGAATGAACCCCGGTGCGGGGGAGACAAAGTTTTATATTTTGACCGAAGTCGTTTCCCCTCCCAGACCAGGGATTGCTGCGTATTCTCAAATGATTTGTAGCAGAGAGAGAGAGTTGGAAAGCTTGGGCAGAAACAGATGAGAAAAGCCTTGACTAACGTCTCTGAAACTGGGTACGATCAGGTTAAAAATAACCCCAGAGCTAAAGTATAAAGCACTTTGAAAAATTATTCTTTATTCCTTTGATAACTACGCCTTGCTTCCTTCAAAAGCAACCTCCCTCCAAAAAAAAAAAAAAAAAAAAAAAAGAAGGATTAGTTTCGTATCTAAGTCAAAGAACGGAAAGATTTGGTCAAACTGCAGGAACTCCTGCTCGAGGCAGGCACCAGCCCAGCCCAGCAGGGGAAGCGGCCGGGGTGGCAGCGGGCTTGCCTCCCGGGAACCGAGGCCCCAGGTCCGGAGGAGGGCAGGGGCCGGAGGTCGGGCTCGGTTCTCTCCCGGCCGAACACCGGTGCTGGCACCAGGGGGATTTTTTTTTGAGGGGGTGGGGAAGAAAAGCGGCGAAACGGCCGCAAGTTGGGACCGCCCGAGCGCAGCGAAGGCTCCGCGCCGCCTCCTCCGAGGCAGCCGGGACCGGGGGGAGACCGGGGGGCACCGAGGGGGGGGAGCACCGGGGGGGGACCAGGAGGAGCCTGGAGAGCACCGGATGGAACGGGGCGGGGGGGGAACCCGGGGAGAGACTGGAGGGAACCGGGGAGCACCGTGGGGAAACCGGGGCGGGGCACCGGGGAGTACTGGGGAGCACTGGGGGGGCACCGGGGAGTCACCGGGAGCCACAGCGGGGCCTCCTCCCGGAACTTCCCCGAGCCGCCCTGCCCGTTCCCCGCTCCTCCCTGGGGGACTCTCTGGGGGCCGACCCCCGCGGCCCCGCGGGGCGCTGCCAGCGTGCGGACCGGGGATCCCCACAGCCGCCCCCCGGCCCCGCAGCGATGCCCTAACACCCCCCCCCCATCACACCCTAACTCGCTCCGCTCCCCCCTTACCAGCGGGACACCCCCCCGCCTCGGGTCCGGTCCGGCCCGCTCCCCCCCGGGGCCCCGCTCACCTCGTGCCCTCCCCGCCGGGCTCCGCCGCCCTCGGGCCGCCGGGGCTGCGCGGCGCTGCCGTTGGCAGGGAACAGTCGCCAGGGCTACGGTCACTATGGCGCCTCGCGCCGGGTCTCGAGGCAACTGTTGCTACCCTCCTCCCCCCCCCGCCCAGCACGTCACAGCCCAACCGCGCCCGCCCTCGGAGGGGGGGGGGGGTGGACGGGGGGGGGCACGCGGCAAGGCGCCGCCCGTTGGTTGGCGCGGAGGCCTGTCGGTCAAAGGGAAGGGAGGGGATCTTGTGGGGGTTGGCCAATGGGGAGGGGGAGAAGGCGGGGCAGAGAGTTGGCGCGCGCTTTGGCGGGAGCGGGGGGGGGCGAGGGAGGGAATCGGTGTGGGGCGGGGCGGGGGGAGGGAGCGGAGGGGGGCGGGGGTGGCGGGGGCGAGATGGGGGCGCTGGGGTGGTAGGGACAAAGTGGGGGCACTGGGGACAAGATGGGGGTGGTGGGGACGAGATGGGGGTACTGGGATGGCAGCGGCAAGGTGGGGGCACTGGGGACAAGATGGGGGCGCTGGGGCACTGGGGACAAGAGGGGGGCACTGGGGACAAGAGGGGGGCACTGGGGCGAGATGGGGGCACTGGGGTGGTGAGGACAAGAGGGGGGCACTGGGATGACAGGGACAAGGTGGGGGCACTGGGGTGGCAGGGAAGAGATGAAGGCGCTGGAGACAAGATGGGGGCACGGGTGGTGAGGACAAGGTGGGGGCACTGGGGACAAGTTGGGGGCACTGGGGTGGCGGGGACGAGACGGGGGGAGGAATGAGGATGATGCAGGGTTGAGGCAAGTGGACAAAGGGGGGACACTGAGGTGACTGAGGACAACTGGTGCGAAGGGAGGCCAGTGGAGTGACAGGACTGAGGTAGCAGGGAGAAGGGGGTGCACTGGGGTGACAGGGAGAAGTTGGGGGCACTGGGGTGGCGGGGACAAGATGGGGCTGAGGCAATGGGGACAAGTTGGAGGAGGAGGTAGCGAGGATGATGTGAGTTTGAGGCAAGTGGGGACAAACGGATTGAGATGGTTGGGACAAGAGTGGAGACAAAGAGGGGACACTGAGGTGACAGGGACAAAATGGGGCTGAGGTGACGGGCAAGATGGACACTGAGGTGATTGCGGACGGTGGTTGTGGAAGAGGTTGGTGGAGTGACAGGACTGAGGTGACAGGGACAAGATGGGGCGAGGTGGTGGGGACACATCGGGCACTGAGGTGACTGAGGACAGGGGAGACAGGGGAGGTGGGATGAGGCAGCGAGGGGCTGAGAGCAGCGAGGACGCCTCGGATGGGGATGGGGAGAGGTGGGCGACAGAGAAGGGAGGTGCAGGGGGAGGAAAGGGACCCTGAGAGGGGCTGGTGGAGCCGGGGTGACGGGTGACAGGGACCAGTGGGCGCAGGAGGAGGTGAGAGCTCAGGTTGGAGGCAGTGGGCAGTGAAGGGCTCTTCTGGAGGAAAGGGCCTGCTGAAGAGGGGCTGAGGGTGGGCACAGGCCCGTCTCTGCCATGTCAGGGCAGTAGCACAGGTCCTCTGCCTCGTGCATGGCCGTGGGGACGTGTGAGGAAGGTGAATGGCGAGGATGGCATGAGGACTTGTGTGGCATGAAGTACAGATAGCTCATGGTTTGGATCATGGTTGTGTCTGGACGCTCCACACAAATCAGTGAGCCTGTGAGCTCCACATTCTTTATCAAAAAAAAAAAAAAGTTATTTTTCCTATATTAAATATTAAAAAGTTCCTGTTGGCTCATGGGTAACTGGCAAAAATCTCTGGAAGCAGACTCCTCTATTAGCTGCATTTCTGTTCCCTTGCCCCTTTCCGCCCAGCGACATTTGCATGTAAACAGGTTCTTTGTTTCCGAAGAGTTCGTTAGCTTCTGCTGCTTGTTTCTCCGTACCTGAACTAATAATTCTCCATGACATCAAAACCGTTCCCATAGAGACCGATCATGAAGTCACAAACAACAAACAGAGGATTAGAGACTGGAGTGGTGTACAGGCAGCTGATGTAGACAGGGATCAGGAATCCTGTTTTAATGCAAATTCTTTAGGAATAAAAGCGAATTGTTGTGTAGCATCACTGCATGCTGTTGCACAGCTTCCACTTCTCAGCCCAGAACCGGCTGCACTTCTGCTGGGGGTGGAATAACATAGTTGGAGTGTTTGAAGTTACGCTTGGGGGATGTGGTGGATAAGGGTAGGAGCGGTATAAGTTGTCACACGACACTGAGTTATCTGATTTAACAGCAAATGTTTCTTGATGGAGTGTTAGTCACAGGTTTTAAGGAACCAGCTAAGAAACAGTCTACGAAACGCTTGGCTCTAACTCTTTCCTGCTGTAGCAGGAATTTTCTGGTGAGCCAAGTCAGTGCACAGAGCCAGAGAGGGTATTGAGGAGACATCTACTGGCTGAAGTGAGCTCTGAGGAACTGCTATTTGGGTCTGCGTTGAGTAGGTAAATTTGCAGAATCCTGAGTGCTCGGATATATATTTGCATGTGACTGGCATTGCAGGGCTTTGGGATACTACACTGGGGAAAACCACCTACCACACCAGTAGCTGTGCAAGGTTGGAAGATGAAACTGATATTTTTACACTGTTGGTGGTGAGGGAAACAAAACCTAAACTACAGTCTGTGGATGCAGAGAATTGCAAAAGCAGCAGCTACTTCACTTCTACTCTTCCTATAAACGAATGTCTCCTCTACGTTGATAGGTGTTATCAGCAAGAATAACCACTTTGCATTCTTGGAAACAATTCAGCCTGGAAGTGCAGCAGAATTTATCAGGTGGGGTTTCCTTAAAATCCCTTCCTAGCGTGAAGCACAGAGGAGAAAAATGAGAGAGACTCAAAAGAGTTTGCTCTATGAAGAAGGGTATGTGTAGCCTTAGGCTTACATTTTAATCTTGACATGAAGTTCTTGCCTCTGGCACAGTGGCAAGTGTCCTGAATGCATAGACTAAAATCTGTCCATGATGGTGAGCTTTATTCCTTCATCTTGGGGGAGGAAAAAGACTGTTTGGTAGTGCACATCACAAATTCTGTCCCTCCTGGGTGGGAATGGTCCTCTGGATACAGATTCCTATAAAAGCAAATCAGTGCGTGCAACCTTTTCCAGGTAGTTAAACCAACTCCCTTGGAAACAATTATCGACTAGTTGCAAGAACCCCAGCTCCCACTAACCCATCTTGACCCACTCAATTTGCAAAGAGAGGCAAATTCTCTGGTCTTCTGTCATTTCATGCAGGCTGAGTTTTGTGTTTGTCCCTGAGAAAGAGAGGTCGAAGGAAACACTGATATCACTACTTATGTGAAGCTTTTGATCATTGTCACCTTGCATTGTAATAAGCGACAACTTTAATTGTACTTGAAAATTTAAATGGTTCCATTTTTCAAAATCTAAAAGGTTTCTCTTTATAACAAAAGGAGGATGATGAGGATGAGGATGAGGATACTGGTCATGGCTTTGTGGTTAAGTATAGTTTTTGCTCCTAAAGAAGGAATTATTAATGAAGGCACAGATTTAAAAAGAAGAAGGGATGTTTCCTGCCACTTATTCAAGGTAACTGCAGCAGGAGAGCACGTCAACCTAACTGCTTCAGAGCTGGCCCGGTCCACACAGAGTTCACCCAGTTCTGCATCCCAGGCACTTCTTTCCAGTCTAAAAGTCCAAGGGGTCTGGTACAGACCTGAGGTGGCTGTAAGTCTTATTTTAATCACAGGAGCTTTTAAGACTAGAGAGAGGCACTCTGCTCCCCACTTCCTATCCTGTTTATTTTAATTCCGGCAGTAAGTCCTGCATAATGAAAAGTGATACGTGCTCTAGGTCAGTCTCTGTTCTCTGAATGGTTTTGGAAAGCAGGTGCTGCCAAGGAAAGTAACATTTTTAATAAAGCTTTATGGAAAACATTTGTTTTCTTTTGTTTTCTTTTTTTTTATTTTCTTTTTTTTTTTTTCCTTAGCGATACCCAGCAGAATCTCTGCATGCATTTTTCAATGGCTTAGAAAAATCCCCATCAGGTATTTCAACAAGAATGAAGAGAATCACCATACTGACATGGAATAAAGAGGTTTTATGATGAAGTTTGCTGTAACGTTTTCTGAAAAGTATGTCACTATCTAAGCCAAGGAAGTGTGTGGAATTTGTACCCATGGAGATTCCAATAACACAGTCAGCTTCAAACCCACAGGATTATTTGTTTTCTTACCTAACTTACCAGGAAAAGGGTTACTGGAAAAGGGGGAGAAAGAGAAAGAAAGTGAGTGAGGTAATATAAATCAGAGACTGGACGTTGGAGGAATGAGGAAGGCTTGCTGATTAAAATTTGATCTGTCCACAGATTTGGGGTTAGTTTTCAGGAGGCTGCCATGAGTTATACAGGAAAAAATTCCCAGAACTGAGTCGTGTGTGTGAGCTCCAGAGACATGCTGGATAAAATGTTCACAAATTCCAAAGAAAAATTAGTCTTCTTTTAATGGATTGTAGTCCTTAAGCCAAGGTTATTTAAAAATAGAAAGGTTCACATGAAGGTGTCATTGCTTAATAACAGTGAAATAGAAAAATAGAGATGGGAATAGTTTATGAGAAGTCATTTAATACACATAAACATCACCAAAAGGCAGGACCTACTTTACTCTTGTTTTACCTGACAGGTTTTTTAACCTTACCTACCCTTAAGGCTTCCTAATGGTGGTGAGCCCAATCTCTCCTTAGCCACGGTATTTCAACTTTAACTGTCCTTACAGCTGGGCAGGTTCCCCTCCCCATCTCCTGCCTAAATCTCACTTGTTGTAGTTCAAGTTCCTCCCCGTTGTTCTGTTCACACTGGAAATGGGAACCATTTATATCTTTTTTTTTATAGCACCTTCCAATGTGTCTGAAGATTGCTCTCTTTTCTCCCCCAAATCTCTTGTTTTCTGAATTAAAAAAAAACATTTCTAAAAATTATTTTCTGTAAGAAAAATCCAGCTCTCTCCTACAGAAGCGCTATGTAGGTAGATGTTTTTCATCCTGCAGTTATGTGGTCACTTATTCCAGCTTAAGCACAGTGCTATGCATTTGGTCGTGTTGAATTGAATCAGGCTTATTTCAGATCATTGCTCAAATTTATTTAATGAAATCCTTCACAAGCGCACGCAGCCCTTCACAGTCCAGCATTGCCTGCAACATGGTGTCGCAGATCTGTTATTGCTTTAGTTTTTAGGGCAGGATTGTTCTCTGCTTCGCCTCTTGCGTGGCATCTGTGCCTCCGCAAAACAAATGTAAACCACTTTCTGATATATTCTTACGGTTTTAGAAGTGTCAATTGTTACATGAAATCCTGCCAGCAATATCCTGAAATGCTTTCTAATGTCCAGACTACAACCTTTGATAAAGTACCTGAAACCCTGGAAGTCAGCCAGCTCCCGCCTGGGAACCTGGGTGGTAATCTCAGGGTTGCTATTTTTAATTAGGACCTGTCTGTCATTTGTTGTGTCGAGCCGGTCACTGGAATTAATTTTTCCTCGTTTCTTGCACCTGTTGCATAAGCCAAATCTCCGTGCTTTCATTTCAGCCTGCGTGGATCTGGTGGAAGCAGTCTGCTTTTAAGGAAGCTGTTGGTAAAGAAAGCAAAGAAACGAGGCCGGTTCGCGAGGTGCTGCGCTTGCTGCAGTTATAATAGCTCCTACCCACAGGAGGGCAGCTGTAACACAGTTAAATCCCATTTCATAATCACTGCTCAGAGGACCTGTCTGAATTGATTTGACTAAAAAAGTTTAACAAAAAATAGTCTTACCTGCAAGGGGAATAGGATCCCTTGAAATTTCATGCATATCTGTGAAAAATGTAGTTTTGGTGGCTGATAATGAAAGCTTAAATGAAATTATTGCCTTGAATTGTTTTGCTGATAAAATGAAAACTTTCTCAGAAGATTAAAAACAAAGCAAAAATCTTTTTTTCTTCGTCTTTTTTTTTTTTCCTTAAAAAATGTTTGCCTGTGTTCAGCCAGATCTCATGAGGAGAATCCTTGTTTTTATACAGGCACCAACCCACACAGCACCTTACTGTCTGAAAGCTTTCTGTGTCAAGTTCACCCCTGTCAATGTCAGATTTTACTGCTGAGTGATCTCAGTGCATGTGATGTACAATACAAGGTGTCTTGAACTGGTGGCTCCCTCTGTCCATTTTATCAAAGCATAAACAGCATCATCCAATGCAAGCTAAGAATCATAGAATCATAGAATATCCCAAGCTGGAAGGGACCCACATGGATCATCGAGTCCAACTCCTGGCACCACACAGGTCTACCCAAAATTTTAGACCATGTGACTAAGTGCACAGTCCAAACGCTTCTGAAATTCAGACAGGCTTGGTGCAGTGACTACTTCCCTGGGGGTTGTCTGAACAGAGGTAATATATTTATTTATTTATTTATTAATACATTGGTGATAAAATTTAACAACGATTTTCAATTGTGATGCAGATGGGATATGTTCTATTTTTGTAGGCAGGTTGCTGCTCAGAAGGGACACTTGAGAACAGCTACTCCCAAGAAAACCCCTTGAAACAACTGACAGCGAACTGAAACAGTGGCTTTTCCTGCACGGAGCTGCCACATCTGTCAAGCACTGCAGCATATTGGGTGAGTGCCTGCTCAAATCGTAGCCCTAGGAATGTTGTCTTCTACCTCATAAATTTCTGAATTTGCTGCTGGTCCGATCACAACTCTCTTCAGTGCCTTTGGCTGGACTTAAAAGGAGCAATCTGTTGACCGTCGTCGTTCCAAGGCCATACTGGAATTTCCGAATGGCACCATAGTGTACGTCCTCTTCTGCCAGCACACTCTGCCTTCACATTTCTGCAGCAGTAAAGTGAATTCAGGGCTGCAATTATTCTAACATCACAGGCACAGTCCCGTCATGTAAGCACAGCAGAGCACTGCTGCTTTCCCTTCAGCCTTATCTAAATTTAGAGAGAACAGGCAAGCCCTGAAGATAAAAGAAAGTGCATTCGGCCCTTCTCTTGCCCTTCTTGTGTCTCCTTTGGGTGGCAGCAAGTGTCACAACAGCCTGCAGCAAAATGCAGAGTGCGGCAAGGCAGGAGGCAGTGCGCAGTGCCTGGTGTACCTGTTTGCGTTGTGCTCTGCTTGGAGTGGGGATGTTGGTCTGAATGACTGCAAGCCTCAAGAAATGCAGGCTTCCTGGCTCGCTGCTTGAGCCTGTGGACTTGGGCTGTACTCTTTGAACAGGTTACTAGTCTCAACCTTGTGTCTTCACCCTGACAGGTTTTTTTTCAGCACAGCTAGAAAACCAAGTGCTCTCTGACTACGGAAATTTCCTTTTTGTACAATTAAAGGACTAAGCATTTATCCAGGGTTTATCTGCTTGGTTTTATCTGGGGTTTTATCTGCTTGGTTTGGCCATCGCTGTCTAGAAATTCTGGGGAAAAAAAACAAACACTGTGTACTGCCATGGAAAAAGCAGCGCACACTGCCATGGCAAATGTGGGTGTACGTGCAACACCCAGCAGGGAGCAGCGCCTCCTCGGCTTGCAGGAGCTAGGAGAGGATGTGTCCACAACTTGGACGTAACCAAAGACTGTCATATTGATATAAGTAAATCAATATAGCTTGTGTCAACACAGCTTCTGTATGGAGGCAATGTTTGTGTAAAAACTCAACGCCTGAACAGTCCTGGCACAAGATTTCAGTGGAACAGAGAAATTCCCTTCTGTAAAATACAGAACTTCCTTTCTGTTGCATTGAGTTTAAATTACTCTCCCTGCTTCTCACATAACCACAGGCAGGTCGGGAGGGAGAAACCAGCAGCCCTGGGAGGGAATGGCGTATAGGGTCACTGAGCAAAGGGCATGGGGTGATATGACAGAGATGGAACATAAAATCAACAAAACAGAGCATAGGTGGGGTTACCTCCAGCACCTGCAGGTAAGGAAGGAAGCGCCTGAAAGGCACTTACATAGAGAAATCCCGCAAAATCCTTCTAGAAAGTCAACATGCTGGGGTGCCTGTACAGAAATTCAGGAAATATGGGAAATAAATGAGGTGAGTTAGAGATGTGTGTGGTTGCAAGGCCACAGCCTTGCTGGGATCACAGAGGTGTGTGGGATGGCTCCCATGGCTGCAGTGGTGCAATGGAGGGGTACAGGCTTTTTAGGAGGGATAGGCTGGAAAGCGGGGCATAAGCAGTCCAGGCAGTTTCTGGAGTGTGTTGACAACTTCCTCACCCAAGCAACAGAGGAATCAACAAGGAAAGGTGCTCTGTTAGAGGCTGAGGCCAATGAGGATATAGTTTATATTTCCGTGTTTAGTCAGTGCAGCAGTGTTCACTGGGACTGCAGAAAAAGAAACCCCAAGAACAAAACAGAAAAATTCCTCCCCCCAAGCTGTTACTACTGTTGTTTCTAAAAATGCCTTGCTTTAATGCAGCTATGCTGGCAAAATAACAATAATAATAATAATAATAATAATAATAATAATAATAATAATAAATGCTGTTTGGGCTTTTACTTTTTTTTTTCCCCTAGCTTAATATTAGTAATGGACAACTTCTGGTTGAAGATGCTACACCTGCATCAGTTTGTTGTATCCTAACAGGTAGGGTTATTTTTCCCACCTCTCTCCTGGCAGAATAACGTGTGACTACTGCCCAGTCTACAGCTGTGCAAAACCAGTCATTAGCCCAAACCACCTCTTTCTGTGTTTTACACTAAGGTTATATGCTTTCCCAACACAGATGCACTGCTGGAAAGATTACTGCCATAAATTTGCATTGCCTTCTCATGCATTTTGGAGGTGAATGTTACCAGTTGTGAAGTTGAGAAATGATCACCAAAATTATTATCAGACAAAATCAGCTGCCTTAATTCAGGCAAGCTAGTTACACTACTTAAACCATATCAGTTGCTTTTGTCTGGAATGACATAACAAACATTTATGCACCAGCAAATCGACAGGGCTGAGAGCCAGCAGCTGTGGGGCAGTGGGTAGTGGCCTGGGCTGAGCTTTTTGCTCCTTGGCCTGCTGGGTCCCAAAGAGGTGTGATCTGCTCTCATGTAGGTGGGAAGGGTTGTTGGGTTTCTGTGGTGGTGGCCTGCTGAAAGGACAGCAGCAAATGACTTCAGTTGTACGTAAATGAGGTGTAGCTGACTCTTTAAGGCTTTGGCAAACAAGCTGTAGTGAACTTTGTTGTATCCATCCTCATTTTTCTATTCAAGCTGTCATCTGTGCAGCAGTGCCAATAGAAAGGTATGGCTGCTTTTTCGCGCTGCCACTCCGTGTGCAGCCTGGATTTGTAGCCCAGACTGGCAGCAAAGCGAGTCTGAGCTATGATGCTGTGAACTGCAGCACCTCAGGTAAACGGGGGCAATGAGAGGTAAGAACTGTTCCAGCTGCTATAGAATGATTTCCTGGATAGGACCATTGAGGGGGAGTTTTCTTCAATTAAAATATATATATATATATATATATGTTGTTGGGAATTGTGCTGCTGTAGCTTTTTAGGCCCAGCTGGCTACCCTTTAAGGAGGATCAGCATTAGGGTGGAGAATGAAAGGCTGTTCTCACTTGATGTAGTGTAACTTGCTTGTTGGGGTTGAATTATTCTGAAAACCAAACCATGGTAGGACAACCACTTCCCATCTGCCTATCCTGTGAATATTTCAGGTCACTTCTTCCCTCCTGAGTTGTGAAAAAGTTGAAATTTAGAACCTAAATATTAAACAGAAAGATTCAGCTTGTTTATACGGGTAAGTCAGGAATTTTTGTTTGTTTTACTAGAGGGAGTTTGTTTTTTAAAAAAATATGAAAATAATTACTAACTAGCCCCATGGATTATTAATATTTCAGACTATTATAGAGGCATAGGTCTTGCGTTATACTCCAAGTACGGTCAATTCATTAGCAGTGGTTTTTCTTGTTCATGTCGCCTCAAAGCACACAGTATGATATCTGGTCTCTGCTGTAATCAAGTGAGAGAGCATGTTTCTGTGTCTTACAGTAATTACACATTCATCCCCTTTCTTGGTTACAACACTGTGTAAATGGTGAGGACAGACGAGGCGCAGCCTTTTTCTGCTTTGGGCTAGACATGCCTGGTAAACATTGTGACACCATTGCAACAAAGTCCGTCGACTGGGTAATCATGAAGCAAGCCTGCTGTTTTTATCCTACAGTAGCGAGAAAGAAGATGTAATTTTTTACTGAAGTTCCTGAAATGCAGCTGCTTTTTTTTTTTTTTCTTTCCCTGAGATGCTGGAAACATCTCCACTCTTCTGCACTTAACTTCTGCATGCATCTACTTTTGCATTAAATCCTCTTGAAAAAGTGGAATCACCTGTGGTGGGCATAAATAACATCCTAATATGGTTTTAGTTTTAGTGTTCAGGGGTTATAGACAAGATTTCTAAAGAGAAGTGATACCAAGCATCAAATGAAATGACTATATAGGCTAGAAATTCTAATCCTGCACTGCCTTTCACGCTTCATAAAGGTGTATGCAATATACTATTGTTTATATGTTGTGTAAAACAGTGGACAGCTTTAACCTATACCGTGTTGCTTCATAGGCCCACTAGAGTGAAGGTTTTAATGAGTATTAAAGAATAAAAAGGTATTTGAGGTATACCGTTTGCTACAGTTTTATTTATGAGAACAAAACTGCAGAAGAGTCGCCTTGCAGACTGGCTTTACTGAATCAGCTAAATAAAGGACAAATTAACACCTGGTGTCCTGGTGAAGACTCTGTGGCTTTGTTGAAGCTATGTTGATTTGTGAGAGATGAGATTTGGGTATGGATCCACACCTTAATTTGGGATTTTAGTGGGTTTTATTTTCTTTTTTCCTTCAGAGAGGCCTACACCTATTTGCTGTAGACCCTTTTCAAATGACCAGGAAGATGCTACAAGTCGTTGGTGGGAAAGATGACATGAGTTGTTGAGTTCAGAAATGCTGGTGCTATAAACAAACTCTTCTGTCTCCCTCGCTTCCTTGTGACCGCTTATTTACTGCCCTGTTTTCTCAGCACATTCATTCTTCCCATGTCGTCCTTCTTGTGGAAGCTGATGAAATGGTGCATTGGCTGCTCACCCCCCCCTCGTGTTATCTTTGAAGTCATTGACCTGAGGTGCAACTACACTTTGGGTTAAGTCACTTGCTACAAGTAACCCTGGAGTTGGAAATTTCTGAACTTTATTGGAGGAATACTAGCCCAGAATAGCTTACGGATCCAATGCCAGGGATGAACTGGGAGGGTGATGAAAGCGGTAAGTTGTGTAAACTGTCTTGGGTCATGTAAACGGGCAGATATGACTTGTTCCGTATGGCGAATGATTTAGTTAAGTAAGAAGCTAATTTCCACTCTCTCTCTCAGTGTTCACAGCTGTATTAAGAGATGTTTCTTTGGTTAGAAGAGGAAAGAATCTGCAAACTGAATTTATTCCGTTCTTCCAGGAAGCAGAGTGACTTTCTGTAGGTCACAGGAAACAGGTTTGTAACCAAAGTCGGGTGACCTGACATGCACAAACATGAAGTACCAGTGTCCCAGTCTGCGTTTATCCTGGACTTTGTTAAGGCTTTTATCTTACCTCTCTCATGTTGTGAGAGACACCTCTGTCCTTGTTGGTGTCATACTCCATCTTAGTTGATCCTGTATTATTAAGAGCTTCTTAACTTGCAGCCATCTCCTCTCCTCCCACAATCTTCTGGTGTCACTTTTAAGAGCAACTCAGCACAGTAATGGAAAGGTTTGCTCAAAGGGGAACAGTTTGCTGTGTTGTGGTTTTTGTTGTTGTTGTTTGTTTGTTTGTTTTATTATTATTTTTATTTATTTTTAGCATTTCTTGAATACCCTGTATTTGCCTGGTGTCCTCTGGAAGCTTGTTCCACAGTCAGACTCTGTAGCCAAGAACTCCTCCTCTTTCCCTCATGATCTCTCATGCTTTGGGATCTGTTTTGGGCAGGACAGCAGATGCGATAGTTCTTCAATCTGTGTCAAACTAAAATTAGAACTCCTCACTAGCATTTCACAGCTTCATTAATTTGGAAAAATCTGTATATGCTCTAATGTGTCCAAATCATTTAAACAATTAATTTAAATTGTTAGGTCTGCTTTACATATAACTTATACACAATTCATCCTGGTTGCAATTTTCATGGCATGAAAATTCAGTGAGATCAGGCTCGTGCTGGTGATCTAACCAAGTGCTGCCTGCAAAAAGCTTCCAGCCTGGTCAGGCCTAGCCAGCCAGTGCAGAAGTTCTTCTCAGGTGAGTGATTCTGCACTGCTCGGGCTTCCTTCCAGTGTTCCTTGGGCCAACTTGCTTTGGTTGCCTGGGAAATGAGAACCCTGGGACTTGCTTGAGTTAATGGATTGTATACATAGAGCCAGCAAAGGTGATACTTGATAAAGGGCACAGTCACTCTGGTGCGTTCACCGCCCCAGGAGTTCAAGCTCAACTACTCCATCTTTATTTAGAAAAGGCTAGGGCAGTCAGCACTAACAGTTCGTGTACACAAGAGCTTGCTCTTGGGACAAGGGAGGAGCTGATCCTCTGCAGGCAGCCAGAATGGCCGCTGTCCTCCTCATGGCAGATGCGTGAGCACCACCTGTGTTTCTGCATCATGTGCTTTGCTCTCCTCTGGTCCTTTGCCAGCAGCGTGGTCCCCTTTGGCTCCGGGACTGACAAGGGTTGTGCAGACACGCTGACATCTACCTCGGTAGTGTTGCAACCTTGCTCTGTTAAACAAGCAAAAAAAAAAAAAAGCAACTTGCCTAAGGTCGCTTGTTGGCTCAGGGCATTACCGAAAATAGAACTGGCTGCTCCTGCCCCATCAGTTAACCTTTGGGCTGTGCCACTGAATCTTTTTTTGGGTCTCTGAGAACGATCTGCCCCGCGTCGGCACAGAAGGTGCTACCTAGTGACTGGGGCATGACTGGGGCGGGAGGGTTAGCAGTCCTCTAAGCTCGCCGATCCGCCCAGCTCCCTGGATGCCGTCCGTGTCCTCGCTCTGCAGTGTAAATCCCCGCGTGGATCCAAACACGGCCACGCGAGGGCTTGGCCAGGCCACGCGTGGAGCGGATGAGGTTGCTGGGGCAGGGAGGGGAACAGCCCCTGGGCCTTGCGATGTGGGGCTCCAGGGCTGGCTTGGCAGCACCAGCACCGCTCCCCTCAGCACCGGCTGCGGCCCCAGCTGCGGCCCCGCTCTGCTGGCAGGAGCCCAGCCGCATCCTCCCCACCCTGTAGCAGCGGGAATAATGGCCCTGCGGGGTAGGAAAGGCAGGAAAAAGAAACACAGTTTGGAGGAATTTGGGGCTCTGCAGGCCAGCAGCAGCGATTAACGCGGGGGTGCAGCCCGGCCGCCTAACGCCACAATGAAAAGCCGGGCGCCAGCAGCTGCCAAACGACCCGGCCGCCGCTCTTCTTGTGGCAACAAAAAAAAATAAAAAAAAGAAAGAAACAAAGCTGGGCCCGGGAGGGAGCCCCCGCTTCGCCCCGCTCTCCTCTTCCAGCTCCGGGGGGCACGGAGCCCTCAGCCCCTCCCCGTTTTCCCCCTGCCCCCCTCCCTCAGCCCCTCCCCGGTTCCCCCCTGCCCCCCTCCCGCCCCCCGGTTCCCGGCTCTGAGCCCCGAGGGGTCGATGACCGCAGGTGACCCCCCGGAAGGAGGGGGCGTGGCCAAGAGCGGCGGGGCCACGCCCCTTCCAGTCCCGCGCGCCCTTAAGGGGCCCCGCGTGGCGGCGCGCGGCAGCCGCGGTGGGGGGCGTCTCGCGCGCGCGCGCTCCCGCTCCTGAGGTAACGGCGCGTGCGCGGGGCGGGCCGGGCCGGGGGGAGGCGCGCGCGCGGCGTGCGTGAGGGGAGCGGGGGCTGGGGGAGGGGCGGGCGGCTGCCAGCAGCGGGCCCTTGGGGGGGCTCCGGGGGGGGCTCCGGGGGCCCGCGCTGTGGAGACGCCCAGAGCCCGCCTTGGTGCCCCCGCTGGCCGGGGGGATGCTGACTCGGTCTCCGGAGGTTCCTCCAGCCCCAGCCGTGCCCTGGTGCCGTGCCCGAAATGCCCGGGGATGCCTCGGTAGCAGCGGTGCCGCCAGGTCCGGGCCTGGCTGGCCCCGAACAGCGGTGAAATAAAGCCCTGGGTGCGGTGGGGGCTGGCAGGGGCGCACCTGCCGCGTCTCAAAACGCGTTTCTGTGCCTCATTTCTGTGCTGCTTGTGCGCGTGTGAGGGAATTTCCCTTCACAGCCCGCTGCGTGCAGATCACGCAGGAAAACGAATAGCAGTTTCGGAAAAGAGGAACTCAGAAAGCGGCCCTCTGGTGACTCACAGTGGGGAATTCACCGAAAATATCCCAGCGCTCTGGAGGAGCGAGCTGCGTCAAACTCGGAGCAGCCGGTTACGTGCTGGCTGACGTGGCGGAGGGACCGCATGCCCTGGGCTCTGCCCTGCGCTGAGCCCTCCGGCCCTGCGGTGCTGGCACATGCCGGCCCTCTTCTGGGGGCAGGAAAGCCGTGGGTCCGGCTGCCAGAAGGATTTTCCATAGCTAAACCTATTTACTGAAGGTCTTGCCATGGGCGGCTTCATTAACCTGAAATTCAGCTCTCTGAAAGCACTGCAGCAGAGTCGTCGAGAGTCTGCATCGTGTGCTCACCCTGCGGGGGCTGGGGTTTATTTCCCCCGTGCTTTTCCTGCAGCACTTCACCACGCTGGCCTGTGGTCAGCGGGGCTGTCCCGGAGAAAACTTCTGGTGCTTAGAAGCTTATAACGCTGCCTCTTTAAAAACAAAGTTTATCTAGGAGAGGAAAAGCGGGTTGCTCGGCGGCTGTTTCCTCACTTAATAAATCTTCAGGGAAAACAAAAAGGTCAAGTTTCAATTTGGGTGGAAAACTGGAGAGGGAGGGAGATAATGCGGCGGTCTCCTCGAGCTGGTTTGCGCAACAAAAACTGGACAGGATCAGAGGTGCTGCCCGTATGAGCACAAGGAAAATAAAACAGTAACCGGGAGAAAAGGGGGCCTGTGCTAGCAAATGTTAGGATGACTGATGAACACACGCAGCAAGCGTAACTTGAACTGCTGTTTTTGAGGCTGTGTGTGTGTTTTGAGTGAAGGCACGTTCAGGCTCAGTTATAAACAAAATGTTCACCTCTGTAGCTGTGGCTGTCACAAGTGTGCCTGCAGTCCAGCTCTGCAGCGCTTTCTGTGGATAGTTCACATCCTTCCAGCCCTTGCAGGAAACAGCTCGCCCTCCAAGCAGAAGGTGGTTTGCAGTCAGATGGCTTAAGCTTTCACACAGCTGTAATTACAAGGGCGGTTGCTTTCACCAGGCTTTTGTTTGGGTGTGTGTTCCTCATGTTCCTACCAACTATGGCATGTTAGTGTGTTACTTCCCTTAGAAACAGCGTGTGGCAAGAGAGGATAGCTCCTGATCCTGCTCACCCGCCCATCGAGCTACCATGAGAGTCGAGTCAGGCTCTGGTGAGCGCCTGTGCGTCTTCCCTGTCTTCCAGCGGCTTGTGTAGCGCAGCTGGGGAGGTGACAAAGCATCGCGAGAGGAAGGGCTGTTGCTACATTGCTTAGCAGAGCTGATCAGAGTATATGTAGTGGCAATTGGTTTGTTTCTAACCGAAATTTGTTACAGAAAATGAACTACCGTTGTGGGATCCCTGTGGCCTGTGTTCACAAAGAGAACTTGCACAGCTAGGTTGCACTTCAGCTTTCTGCTTGTGTGCTTATGTTTCATGGCACAAGTGTCCTTGGGACAAGTGTCCAAAAATTCCGCTACTGCTTGTGCGTGCTGGTGCAACTCTTCTCTCGGTGTCGGGGGCCACGTGGCACTGACATGTGGATTCTCCTTGAAAAACCCAGTCTGCTGGGCATGGTGGAGGCAGTGATAACCGCGGTGCATCTCCCAGGACCTGCAGGCTGTGCAGCCTCATGTCTGTGCTCTGCGTGCCATATCCAGCCTGCTTGCGGATCCAGCAGGGACACCCTGTCCTCGGGGTCACCCCCGGGATGTGTGCTGCAGCGGGGGCAGGCCCTGTGGCTGCTGGTTCCAGTAAGTTCTTTCTCCTCTCAGGACTCCCCGAGAGACGGAGGGGTGGTGGTGCTGCCGCCGGCTGGCTCCACGCCGTCTGCAAACTGACATGCTCTTCTAGATGTGGGTTTGAGCTCCTCCAGGCTGGGGAGGGGACGAAACCCACTCTTCCACGGGCTGGGTGACTGCTGCTAGCAGTAAGCTACTCCGTACAGATAATGCAGATAACGCACCTTTTCTTGCAGCTGCCTTATCAAAAGAACAAAATAAACCGCTCCGGTGCTGTAGTCTAGAATGGGGGCATTGGGCAACGTCTGCCACGAACCTCAGAGCTTTAGAGATGGGTTTTGGAGATGTGCCTCTCTCAGCTGCATGTGAATTGAACTATTTTTGCATTCTGAATCGTAGCCTGTAGCAAGCAGAGCACAAATCGAGCACCATCGCGTCCTTGCGTAGATGAGGAATCGGGAGGAGGGGATGTGCTTTTTTGGGATAGAAGGAGGCTTGTGTGCTGGGAATTGTGGCTGGCCGTGCCTTCGCCCACCGCTGTTGGGGGCAGGACGCTGCACAGGCACATCCTCCTGCAGCCCCAGCTTAGCTAATATCAGATTCATTAGATAAAGGGCTCTTTCCTTTTGTTAATATCTGTCATCAGTCAGCCAAATGTGCTCCTCACATTGCCTGCTTTAAATTGCTCTGTCTAATGTCGGTATGAAATACTGTGCTAAAACCTTCTTTTTAAAAAGATGAAGGATAGTAAGATTCATCTCCAATCAGTTAGAAATTCATTGAAGCAATTAAAGCTCCGCCTGCCAAGTGACGAGCATCAAAGGCTGTTGAATATAAACCTTACATAAAATCAACGTTGCTTTCAGGATTAGAAAACGCTTCGTTTGGGTGACGAAACCCCCGCTGAAAGCAGCGTAGGAGCCGCTGAGAGCGCAGCGGCTGCCGGGTGCTGATTTTTACCAGAACGGTTTTTTAGGTCCCCAGGGAGCGGGCGTGCAGCGGGGGCTACACCCCAGCAGCTGCCCTGGGTGCGCTGTGGGGAGCCAAAGGAACCCCAACGCTCCCGCACCCCGAGAGCCGAGCGCGGCGGGCAGGCGCAGGGCCAGAGCTTCCTCATTAGGCGGCAGTGTGGGGTGACGGGCTGCTTCCAATTGCGAGGCAGAGAGCACATGACATAAGATGCTCCAGATCTGCCTCGTGGGCGCTAGTTTAAAAATAAAGGATATTACACGTCGCTGCTCGTCCGGAGAGGCTGCGGGAGGAGAGGCTGCACAAAGGCGAGGCGATGCGTTGTAAGGCTGCAGCGGAGCCCTGCGGTGGGTGGTTTGGGGGAGGTCTGAAAGCTAAGCCTTAACGTTCGGGGCAAAAGAGTGCAAACGTAAGCGTTAATCTCGTGGTGCTTTTTCAAAACTGTAATGGTCAAGCTCATTTTCAGGTGTGAGAATGGATGCATAATCTTAATTCTGATCAGGCTTTTCAAACAAGCTGAGCTTAATGTGAAGGGCACTTCATCCACTTACAGAATTTACCGTATTTCATACAAATACAGCAGTCTTGAGTCATATCTGCTTTGGAATTGTCTTTGTCAGATAGCTGCATCAATGAAAGCTGATTTCACTGTAGTATTTGATTCTATTTTAATTTTAAACTGTTTTTACAGGGACAATGCTGTGTGAATCAGATGCACGTATGGCACTTACAGAACCTGTCCCCACAGCTTATCTTAATGTGGATGCTCAAGGAAACTGCAAGGTGTCATTGGATGATGCACTGGTCAACTCTTCAGCTAGGTTTGTCTAATTTAAGATTTTATTTTCTTCTGTGGTGACCTGTATACATAGGGTACAGCTCATATTCTAGCGTGTTTACTTAGATTAACTGGGACATTAAGATTTTTAGAAGAAATTTCGAACTTTTTTTTTAACTAATTCCAAAATCCAAAAGCTGAATCTATAATCTCGCTGATCAAGTATATGAAATACCTAGCAAGTACTACATGCGTTGGGAAGCATCACTGTACTGTAAACAAGAGGTGTGCCTCATTAGGGGACAGCTTGTGTGCAGTACCTGTGCTGATTTTTATCCATCTAGGCAACCTGATTGGCAGTAAATCTAAATAACCTCATAATAAAGAGTAGGTTGGTAGCTAAGGGTCTAAATCTCACCACAGTGTGATAGGGTATAGCTGACAGACTTCCAAGACTCTCTTTACCTAATTTTTGGGGGCTATGTTGGAATTATATGTAGTAAGAGGAAGAAAAAAAAGATGACTTTTGGTTCACTGTAACGGAAATAGCTGCAGGGGTTTTTGCTCGTTTTACTGAGTCACTTCCACGCTTTGTCCACAAAAGCAGGTGGAGAAATGATGCAGAACTACTGTAACTGAGGGTTAATTTGTGTTGGAAAATGTTCTCAGTAACAGTGAGCAAATACATAGTAGAGAAGATCTTGTAATCCTTTTTGGAGAAAAGAAGAAAGCTGAGTTACATACCTCTGGTTTGTAGTTTGCAGATTAGATACAAGCGATTCTGCTTTTGGACAGTACTCAGGAGTAGCAAAGTCAAAGCTCCATGCCTTAAATCCTATCCTATGTGCAAAGCCATGAGTTGATTACCCCCTAAGAAGTTCAGAGGAAATGTAAAATGGAGGGAAGCAACTTACGTCTTAGACTGAAATTCACAAGGTGGCTGATTCGTCTTCCCTTTAATCCAGTAGAAGGGGAAGAAATTATGAGGCTTGGGTGGCACCCTGCCAGCGATAGGCTGAAGGGTTCGTGTGGGACCAGGCGTGTCCTGCTGAGTGACAGCAGAGTTGGCAGGCCATCTTTCTGCCAGGGAGCTGCACCGTTAGGACTCGGCCACCCTGTCCGTGATGTCTGTGATGTCACGGGCACGCGGCCCCTTCTGGAAGACCACCGAGGAATCAGACCTTGGAAGAAACTTCACACCAGAAGTCGCAGTGAAGGAAGAGTGAATACCTAGTGCTGACATGAAGAAACAAACGCTTCCATGACGGCCTCGAGCAGAGGACCCGTCTCAGGGCTGTTTGGCAAGGCAAGATGGAGCTTTGTCTCTCTGGAGTATGATCTTGAGAAGCGTAATGCTTGGGCCTTGGTGCTAAGGTGATGGTACAGATGCGGTTTGCCCAGGGTGGAGGAACAAATGTTGTCTGCTTGTAGCGTGGAGGTGTGATATGTCATTTGGTGGGCAGAGCATGGAGACTCGAATAGCAAATCTCACAGGGTCTGGCTTCCAACTCATGGCCTGAAGTGGGACGTGTGACTTAATTATTCCATATCCTCGTCACTTACGGCTTTGAGAAAGTCTGTTTTGGAAAAGGACAGAGGAAGAACACTGTTCTACAAACGCAGGCAGGAGGTGCTTTAATGGCTCTTGCAAGACTGAAAGTAAAAAGGGCAACCACAGATACCACAGTGCAAACTCCTTGTGAGGAGCACAGCTGAAGTAGATAGAGGGGATGTGTCTGAGAGTGCCTGTTCAATTTCTGCACAAACAGCTGGCGCGAGCCTGATGTACTAACTTTATTAGGAATACCTAAGAACAGGATTTCCTGTTAAATCAATTTCCTGCTCTTAGCTGGCCTTGCTTTCTGCAGGAAATCTCTATGGGTTTTTCCCCAGGGTCACCGGGGTGATGGCTGTGCTGCACAGGAGCATGGCCTTGGGGCGCTGCCGCCTTCCTTAGGCTCGCACAGCGCAGATCGGAGAAAAGCACCAGATCTGCGTGCCCCTTTCTGTCCCCGCCTCTCTCACTGCTGTAGTCTGTTTCAGGCGCGCAGAGCAGACCTGTGGTATTAAATTATCGCTGCATCGTGGATGTCATGTTCATGGGTTCTTCTGCAGCTAGTTTTATGGTTAGAGCGACATACACATGTTCAAAAGCAGTGCAGGCAAAGACCACGCACTTGCCGAGGCGGGCATGTTTCATTGGTGCCTGAGCTAGTAAAATTAATAAAGCCAGCTACAAAACATCAGAAACCACTCATCTTTGCTTGACATGCAAGGCTTAATGTAATTCAGTGATGGGGTGAGTATGGCTAAGGCATTCTTCATCCAGTGTGCTAAAGTCTATCCAGTGCTAATTACTTTTGCCTCGCAGAGCTGTTGAGGTCTACAACACTGAGACAGTTGAAGATACTAAGACAGAGGGATCTCAGATGAACAAGCTTGGTTTCAAATGTAAGTAGAAAGAATGTTTAGTTACTGTTACGTGCATAAAATTATTATTTAAATGAGAGAGTAGTTTACAAAACCATAACGTTGGAGGAGGGAATTCAACTAGCGGGGTAGTCTGTCCAGAAGCCTCTAGAACATAGACTTTAAAGCACTGGTGTGCTCCAAGGAGTAAAGTAGTTAGTATCACTAATGCATATCTACCAGGTAATCATGTACTATTTATTTTAATAATAAAGAAATAAGTGACAGGAAGATTTAGGTTAGAAGGGGAGGTAAATGGAAAACATTAAACAAAATTTTGAATGTGCTTTAGAGGCTTCATCTCTGAGTCTTGTTCTAAAATAGTGGGGGAAAAGGGTGGGGGGGGAGCTGTTAGCATTTGCTTTTACTTCGATACTTGTATTTATATTTCTGTTATGGCAGAAAGCAATTTCTAAATATGAGATGTTGAATATTTTTCTTTCAAACCAGCCTCTTTACCTCCTCCCTCCAGTGTGTGGACAACACAACGAGATGGAGAAGTCAGACTGAGGATGGATGAGCAGGGCATAGGCAGTGAGGCACCAAAGACTGTTCATGATCTATTCCAGGAAGCTACTAATAAATATGGTGACTATTATGCTCTTGCATCCAAGAAAGGTGGCCAGTGGATAAAGCTAACTTACAAGATGTACTATGACGAGTGCTGTAAAGCAGCCAAAAGCTTTCTGAAGGTGAGCTTTTGTTGAATTCTACTCCGTATTCATGGTCAGCAGTTTAACTGCTGAAATGGCTGGAATCAGCTGTATCTTACACTTACAAATTCTCTGAATGTTGATGAGCCTTAAAGTGACAGGGAAAGTGGCTGACCCACCAGAAGGCTGCGCTGCCATCCAGTGGGACCTCGACAGGTTGGGAAAGTGGGCGGGGAGGAACTTAATGAAGTATAACGAGGACAAGTGTAGAGTCAAGAACAAGGCAAGAACAACCCCAGACACCAGGATAAGCTGGGCACTGCCCTGCTGGAGAGCAGTGAAGGGGAGAGGGACCTGGGGGTCCTGGTGGACAGCCGGATGACCATGAGCCAGCACCGTGCCCTTGTGGCCAGGAAGGCCGATGGCATCCTGGGCTGTATCAGAAGGGGGGTGGTTAGTAGGTCGAGAGAGGTTCTCCTCCCCCTCTACTCTGCCCTGGTGAGACCACATCTAGAATATTGTGTCCAGTTCTGGGCCCCTCAGTTCCAGAAGGACAGGGAACTGCTTGAGAGAGTCCAACACAGAGCCACGAGGATGATGAAGGCAGTGGAACATCTCCCTTACGGGGAAAGACTGAGGGAGCTGGGGCTCTTTAGCTTGGAGGAGACTGAGGGGTGACCTTATTAATGTTTATAAATAGGTAAAGGGTGATTGTCAGGAGGATGGGGCCAGGCTCTTCTCAGTGACATCCAATGGTAGAACAAGGGGCAATGGGTGCAAGCTGAAACATAGAAGGTTCTGCTTAAATATGAGACAAAACTTTTTCATGGCGAGGGTGACGGAGCACTGGAACAGGCTGCCCAGGGGGGTTGCAGAGTCTCCTTCTCTGGAGGCTTTCAAAACCCACCTGGATGCATTCCTGTGTGACCTGATCCAGGTGTTCCTGCTCCGGCAAGGGGATTGGACTAGATGATCTTTCAAGGTCCCTTCCAATCCCTAATATTCTGTGATTCTGTGAATTACTTGAACATGCCATGAACATCTTGGTCATTACTACAGTGTTTTTGTTTGAATTTCATACAAATCGCTTCCACATTCAAGTAAACAAAAAATATTTAGGAAAACCTTTAAGGAGGGGTATTTGAGACGTGGCAAACCTGGACAAAGCCCCTCATAAGGCTTGTAAATTTTCTTCTTTCCAGGAAAAAACTCAATGGAACGCTTATGAATTCAACTTAAATAACCAAACCGGCTGAGCCATGTACTTGTACAGTCTTGGGTGTTAAGACAGATTGAGAGAGAGAAAACAACGTTATGTGTTCTTCCTGTTATCATTAGGAAGTCTTATTTCCTAAAGTTAAGGCCACTCTTTTGTTTGTTTTTCCCTTCCACTCATACTGTGGGATCTTCCGGTATACGTACTTCCACTGTCTCTGGTGCAAAACCAGAGAACAGCTGAAGCAGATTGAAAGGCTTGGACTTCAGCAGCTGGATTTTCATAGCCTCTGTTAACTCTAAGTTAACTCTAAGCATTCTTCAAAGGACAAACAAGATTGCTGTAATCTCATCTCTTGTTTACAGCTGGGACTAGAGCGTTTCCATGGAGTGTGCCTCTTGGGATTTAATTCTCCAGAGTGGTTTATTGCTGACATTGGAGCTATCCTTGCAGGGTAAGAAAGAGTGTTGTCTCTTGACATGCATTTTGCTTTAGCCTTCAGATAGTAATTTCATTATTCATGTGAGAAGGTGTTTTTGGTTTAAAACAAAACAAGTGCTGCTTACATTTGAATTTAATGAGGATAGCTAGAACCTAAACTCTCTTTACTTCATTATGAATTAATAAGACAAAAAAAACCCATATTTTAGCTAGAAAAAACACATTCTCTCTTAAAATGAACAGTAGGTTAAACCAAAAATATGCTTATTTGCATTTTGGTTAAAATATGATGTTGGAAAAGGTCAGAGTATCGAAATCCAGTGCTGTGATAGCTGTCTTCCATCTGACACACTTTGGCCCATTACACCGTTCTGACCCTACCTATGACCAGAAATGAGCCTTTGCTCTTGGAACTAAGCTTTCCACTTATCGTTGTTGCTTTATGGGATGTTCTGCCTATGGTTCTTCCTCTGTTAAAGTTTGAATTGGTATGATTTTTTTTTCCTGCCAGCAGCTTTGCTTATCCTCTAATTCTGTGTTTTTCTTTTCTTTTTTTTTTTCTTCTTTTCTTTTTTGTAGTGGTCTTGCCGTCGGTATCTACACTACAAACTCTCCTGAGGCCTGTCATTATGTAGCAGAGAACAGCAGTGCTAACATTGCGGTTGTGGAAAACCATAAACAGCTGCAGAAAATCTTAGAAGTAAATACACTTGTTAAATGACTGGAAGCTTTGTGTCCTGTTGATAGATACGGGAGGGTAAAGCTACCTGAGGGGAATGCTGGATCTGAAAGCAGAGGTGAACCGATCGAGCCTGCTTGGTGTTCACTGTTCAAACCCAATGAGTGATCACTTGTGCTAAATCTCATTAAAGTTAAAGGGTGGTTCCACAGAGTAGCAAAGCCTTGAGCTTGAAGTATGACAAGCCAAAATGAAAAAATAAAAATCCCCTAGGTTGGCTGGCAACATCCCAGTCCAAACCATTACCGTCTCTACTGAGGTTTCCCTCTTCTCTTTCAATAAGACAAATGAGATTCTCTTAGCTTTACTTCAAATGGCAAGTAGCAGGTGCATGTTAAGTGGTGGGTAACTTCGGCTTAAAAAGAACAAGGGGGATTTGCTCCTTCTCATGGATCTCTCTTCTTAACACAGGTTCAGCATAAACTACCTCATTTGAAAGCTATTGTCCAATATGGGGAAGAGCTAAAAGAGAAGAGACCAAACCTGTATTCTGTAAGTAATGGGCATCTTACTGGCTTGTAAATAACGGCTGTGTTTAGCTGATGGCTTCAAGCAACCATCACCTTCTACAGGACTGTCATAAATAATGCAAGTTTATGTTGATTACAGTGAGGGAACGCTTGCCTAGCTGAAGTGGTAGATGTACACTGTTGTTCAAATCCATATTGTAAGGGAAGGGTGCTAGCATGCTGACCTCTGCTAGGCAGCTTCAGGTCCCATAGTTACTCCTGCTTGGCACTCCCAGTGAATGCCAGGGTTGCCTACAGAGTTGGGAAGCTTCTTCAAGGTAGATCTGTCTCCCTTTCTGTTTCTTGCCATGCCTCTTGTGACAGACAGAAAATACGGTGGGTCTGGCAGATTCTGTTGCAGGTTTGGACTTTGAAAACAGTTCCCTTCTCTTCATGTATAGCAAAGGGTTTAATTTCATTTGTCAGCACTGGCGTGTAAAGTGATCAAGTTCTTTTCTTTTGTACACAGTGGAGAGAGTTCATGGACCTTGGCAAAGATGTTCCAGACGCTCAGCTCCGTGAAATCATTGACTCGCAGAAGCCTAACCAGTGCTGTACGCTAATATATACCTCAGGGACAACTGGACAGCCAAAGGGAGTAATGCTCAGTCATGACAACGTAAGTATCTCTTTGTGTAGGTGCCCATTCTAAGAACTGTGACCTTAGGTAGGTGCTGAGGGACTGCAGAGATCGGCTGAAGAACGTGCCTGATCTGAAGATCACAGGAAGCTGTAGGCTCTTTTCGTGAGCTGCACATTCTGTGTTGTACCTGCTCAGAAGGGCTGCCACTTAATATAGAGTTGTGTTCTTGTTAACAGTTGACATGGACATCATTAGCAGCAGGACGTTCCATAACGCTGGCAGAAGCTACAGAAAAGCAAGAGCTGGTGGTCAGCTATCTGCCTCTCAGTCATGTTGCCGCACAGATGACGGATATTTGGTTATCAATTACGTTTGGAGCACAAGTTTTCTTTGCTCAGCCAGATGCATTAAAGGTAAAAACATAAGACAAAAAAAACTTATGTTTGTCCACCTGCTTGTGGTTAGGGGTGTGCACTTTAAAACAAACCTTGCTGACTTAACACAGCCTTCAGAATCATGAGATAACTTAGTTTATTTGTCCAGTGGCAGACTGCTCCTATTTAAGGGTCAATTGGTTTGAAGAATGTGGCCAGTCTGACCTTTGCCTTTTGACTCCGTGTTACAAGCTAGGATGATGAGCTGACCAAGCACTTCGCAACTAGGAGCTTCTTGGTGACTCACCTGACACCAGTTCTCTGCCCTGATAGCTTGGTTGAGCAACAGCTTTGTATTTGCTCTGTCCATATTGCAAAATGCCACCACCATTAAGTCTGTGTTCTGGAAAGAGAACGACTCTTGTCCTGATGCTGTGTCAGCATGGGCACTGAGGGTATCGACCCTTGCTGTCTTGTCAAAACCACTGTGGAATGTGAATGCTTCTGGGGCTCTTTTAACTTGTGGAACATGGCAGGAAGAAAACTGGTATTGCCCAGTGCTGCTTTGTTCGCGCTCGGCAGCAGCAACACTTCAGTTGAAAATGAGCAATTCCTCAAAATTAAGAGTAGTTGTAGGTCTTGGCTAGTGGCCAGTGCTGATCTGGTATCTGTACAAAATCTCTTTTGAAAGCCTTATAAAATTCTGTTCCACTCAGGGCACCTTGGTAGACACCCTGCGGGAGGTGAGGCCAACTGCGTTTTTGGGAGTTCCTCGTGTCTGGGAAAAAATGGAAGAAAGAATGAAATCTGTTGGTGCAAAATCATCAATGCTCAAAAGAAAAGTGGCATCGTGGGCCAAGGAAGTCGGGTTACAGACAAACCTGAAGTGGATGAACGGGTAATTAAAAGCTACACTTAAGGGGTGTTACGAGTGTTAGAGCTTTAGCATTGGATCAGTAATTATATCCCACATAAAAGTCCTGACTCGTGGACATTAAAAGCCAAAAGTAGTGCTGGGGCCAGAGGGTGGGCAGCAAGGGCTGGAGGCAGGAGTCATTTGTATTTATCTATTTCACTGAATAAGCCAAAATAGGAGATGGATGAAAGAGGATGGGAAGGAGTTTTACTTTCTGACTGAGGTCCTGTAACAACGTTTGTTCCACAGGTATTCTGAAGTCCCAGTGAACTTCCGCTTAGCCAGGCACCTGGTGTACAAGAAGGTTCGAAAGGCCATTGGGCTGGATCGCTGCACAAAGTGCTACTCCGGAGCCGCTCCAATAACCAGAGAGACGCTGGAATTCTTTTTAAGTCTGAACATTCCTGTGTATGAACTGTACGGCATGAGTGAGAGCTCTGGGCCTCACACAGTCTCTCTACCTCACGCGTTCAAGTTTACCAGGTAAATAACTTTGTGAGTGGAGCACAGCTGACTGGGAGGAACAGAGTTACTTTAAGGTTTCTGGTGCATCTGGCTTGCTTGGCTCACCTGATGCAGCTCAGCCCCAGTCTTGCAGCCAGTAAGCAGTCGCTAGGGAGCCAGTTCCTCTGGCCCACGTATTGCAGACGATGAGATCTGCCAAAGGCACCGGCAGTGTTACTTAAATTTAACTTGGCCTGGATTCTCTAGGAACAGAGGAGGAAACAAGGGATTTGTGGGAAGAAAGAATCAGTAACTAATGTAGGTTAGAGTTTACCGTACTGCATTTATTCATTTGACGTTAAGACTACTCTGTTGCTTTGAACAGCCTGTTCAGTCCCCATGTGTTTAGTCTGCAAGGTGAATATTACCATCAGTAAAAGTTAGCTACCAAGAACATAAATCTTCTAACTCAAAGCTCAGGTGCTTGAGAGCAATAGATGGAAAGCATGGGCGTGAACACTGATCTCTCTGCAGTAACAACTTCCTGTAGTTTCTTACATGTAAGCAGATGTCTTAAGTTTTAAAGTTCCCTGCTGAAGCAGTTGTAATAAAAGCCTGCCTGGCTTGGTTCAGACACTTCAGATTGAGTGAGTACTTTTACAGTCTCACTCTTAAATTCAGTAGCTGAGCAGCAAAAATAATTTTAAAAAATGCTTTGGGTTTGTGTTGTCTTTGTTTAAGCTGTGGAAAGGAAATGACAGGCTGCCGGACACTGATCCATAAGCCAGATGAAGATGGCAATGGGGAGATCTGCTTTTCAGGAAGGCACATCTTCATGGGCTACTTGAACATGGAAGAGAAAACCAAAGAGGCAATTGATGAGGATGGCTGGCTGCATTCAGGTGACCTTGGCAAGTGTGATAAAGATGGATTCCTTTACATCACTGGCAGAATTAAAGGTAATGCAGCCTATCGCTTGTTTGTTTTGAGGTTGCACAGTACTATGATACGATACGTCAGACCTTGGTAGTTGTGTGGTTGTGGCTTGCACAGAAAGATACTACTTTTAGATACTACTTCTGAAGTTTTTCATATGAATATGGCTGCAATGTGTGCTGCCACTGAGCATGTGACAAGGCATGTGATGGAAGGAGAAGGCTGACCACTGAAACCAGTGTGTGTTTGCAGAGTGAGGAAGAAATCCTCTGATTTCAGAGGCAGTAGTTAGTGCTTCGTTGACTTGTTATGCAGTGCTGGACCTGCCTGGGTCCAGCTGTGTGTACTGCCAGCTCCCTCTGGTTTCAGCTAGCTTTGCTAGTTAACCTGTAAGGGAAAACAATAGCTTAATGCCGTTCTGAAAATGGCTTGCAGCAACACAGCTCTTGGGACACCGCTCTGACCAACACCAAACAAATCTAATTTCATGCAAGACTCCAATCATTAAAAAGAGATAAATGGTCATGCAAAGGGACTGCTTTAAGAAATCTGTAAGAGACAGACAAGAAAGGGAGGCTCATCTCTGCTCCATAACATGCTGTGTGTAGCTTTAAAAACTCTGCTTTGCCTCAGCAAATTTTTAACTCAAATTTCTGAACAACTTGGTTAACAACTTGAATTCCCTAGAGCTTAAGGTGGCTGTGGTATGGTACTGAGGTGCTCGTACTCCAAACCCCATGTTCTCCAGCTGCAAACATCTGTGGAGCATTAAGGCAACTTTTGCTGTGTGCTTGCACACCTTAGTTTCATCTCTCCTCACCTGGCTGGAGTCTTCCTGGTTTGCTTTCTTCCCTGGATATTGGGATACGGACTCATTATTTGATCTGTGTAGCCACAAAGGTACTATAAAATCATTTCAGATTGTGAAGGAAGGAAGAGGGGAGCTGTAAGCATTAATCAAGATTTGGCTCTTTTCCAGAGCTCATCATCACAGCAGGAGGTGAGAATATTCCTCCCGTTCCAATTGAGGATGCTGTAAAAGAGGCCGTTCCCATCATTAGCAATGCAATGTTGGTTGGAGACAAAGCAAAATTCCTTGCTATGCTTCTAACACTAAAGGTGGGTTTGATTCTGCCTATTTAGTGGATAAAAGGGTGGGCATCTACCAGGGATGGGGCTGAAAAGACATAGAGACTATTTTGCGTGCATCTAATACCGTGTGGAAGATGATTGTTAGGTGTTCTGCGATGACTGCTGGAGCCTAGAGGCATCTTGCAGCATGACTTGCAGCTGAGCTGCAAACACCACTTGTAACTGTACAAAAAAACGAGCACTTGCCATCTGATCAGACAGTAAGGTTCTGCTGTTTGGAGCAACTGCTTATCTCTGTACGATATCAGACAGAAAGCAGAAAGAAATGGTACTAAAAGGCACAGAAGTCAGACTGAAAAAAGAAACCTTCTGTGTTTCTTACCCATATTTCAGTATCTCCCAGAGATGTCTGGACAGTAATGAGATGTCCGTGACTTTTTAAGATGCTGGCTTTAAACTCCACAGTGACACATGGTGGCCTTTACTGACTCTTCTGCCTAGGACCAGAGAGCCCCTGCAGGCTAGTGGCTTCTCAGGCAAGTGGTAATTGCTCATTAGCGAGACTCTTGACAGCCACCCTCCTTGCCCTTGTGCAAGAGATGCTGTGCCAGGCTCTGGAGCTGGTGCTGCTGCACTTGCCTGAGTCAGGTGCTGCCTCTGTTGTCTTCCAGCAGCCAGCGGTGCTGCTGTGGAGTGTAGGGAAGTAAAGCTCTGGCCTCAGAGGCAGGATCCTGCCATATCTTCTCCTAATTTGGGAGAGCACAGGAAGAATTTGGATGATGAGTTCTGTACCCTGCTTATTACTGCGAAGGGAATCAAGTGTTTAGCAATATAAAGTGACTTGTCTTGCAGTGCAACATAGATGTAGAAAGTGGGGAGCCAGGAGATGACCTCACTCCAGAAGCTATTGAATTCTGCCAAAAACTGGGCAGCAAGGCTACAAAAGTCTCTGAAATCATAAGCAGCAAAGACAAGGCTATCTATGCAGCTATCCAGAAGGGAATTTCAGCAGTCAACGAGAGAGCTGTCTCAAATGCTCAGAAAGTCCAGAAGTGGGTTATTCTGGAGAAGGACTTCTCTCTCTTTGGTGGAGAGCTTGGTGAGTAGTGCGCGGGGCACTGGGGATTACCTTGTGAACCCCCAGCCCTTGCTTGCTGTGGCTGGAGCACGTCACAGTGCCAGGGAAGGTGGGATGGGTTATTCGGGACTTCCTGACCCTGCCTGGTGGTACTGAGCTCAGCAGTCCGTACTCTTGGGAATGTGCTGCCGGTTGCAGGGTGGTTGTGCTGTTTCTGTTCATGGGGGAAGGGAGGTGTTGTTAATCACAAAGAGCAATTTAGAAGTCAATGTCTGTTCACATGCTCTGAAGCCTCCTCCAGGCTTGCTTCAATCTAATATTGATTTATGCCTCAAAATGACGCCTGCTGTAGCGCTGCCACCATTACAGCCCCATGTTGTGGTTTTTCCACAGGCCCAACAATGAAACTGAAGAGACCAGTGGTGGCACAGAAGTATAAAGACCAAATCGATCAGTTTTATATGGATACGCCGACCACAACAGAGAACGCTCTTAGGCGGTAACATGGCAGCTTTGTGACGTGGTAGAAACTTTCCCTGTTGTGTGAGTGTGCTGTCAGCCTAGGCTTCCCGTGAAGGAGTCAGTGGGTTCTGTTGAAATAAATGAGGCTTGGCTATCATGCAGACTCCCTGAATTGCTTAGCTGTATGTTTTTTGGCCTTCTTACTGCAGTAAGTTTGATTGTGCCCGGTTTCCTATGTGTATATTCAAATGCTGAGATATTCCTGAATATGTCTGCTTTGCATTTGTCTTTTCCTTTTTTATGAGGGCCATGCATTTAACTTATAAGTTCATAGTGTGTTGTCTTAACCAAAGTTTTCTTTTCCTGAGTTGAATGTAAAACAATCAGGAACTGCATTTTTCCTGATACATGGGGAAGGCAGATTCTTTTTATAGTGGTATACTTCTTTTTTCCCTTGATGCATGTTTAATTGCATGCTGGTGACATCTGAATTATTTTAAATCTCTTTACCGACAAACTGTCTTCTGTCAAACAAGGCAAATGCTGTGTGACTACACACCCTAAGCCTGTATGTGGAACCTGGGGTTTACTGGGTTTGTCTGTGCAATATTTTGAATGTTTCAGTGTCTTGAGTTATTATGAAGCCATAAATTATAGTGCTATAGTAGTATACATGGACTGTGTTCTGAAAGCATTCCACAAAGGGATTATTTGAAAAGCTGTGTATGTGTGTGTAACCTATCTGTATGCTTACAATCAGAGAAATGTTGTTTAGAGCATCCTGGAACAGGTGGAACTCCAGAGCTGTGGGGCTGGGTTCCAGAAGCAGGATGTGTACACGTGTGGAGTGGAGCCTGCAGAGGGCGCTGAATTGCTACAGGGCTGCTCAGTGCTCCAGGCGAATCTCCCATTCCAGCCACTGTGAAGGCCCACCACAGCGAGGTCATTAGAAGCCTCCAGCAAAGCTGGGCAGAAGTACACGTCAACAATAGCTCCTGAAGGCCACGGGTGGTTCTGCAAAGCTTATTGCTGTATGCCCATTACCTGGAGGGACCTTAATCACCTTAGCAAATGGAGGATAGCTTGTAAAATTGCTTATTTCAAACTAGAAATCATTACAAGTGGAACAGTTGTACTCTGATTCTGGATATTGTTTCCCTGGACAAAGGAGGAGCAGCCAGAGATGTCAGGTGCTTTGATTGGAAGTGGCATGCAGGGGAGAAGCAACTACACTATTAAATAATGCAAATAGCTTAAATGAGCTGCAAGGCCCTGGCTCTGTACCTGCAGCACTGGTATCAAAACCTTACTGTGGGACCGCAGGGCAGGGTGGTTTTTACAGTTTGGTCTGGACTCACTACCCCAGCAAGCAGCTCAGTGAAATACCACTTGCGCACTTGCCTGCAGCATTGGCATGGAGGTATGGGCAATGCACAGTTGGCCCTACAGTCCCTCTTGTGCAGCTGTATTCTCAGCTACGTGAGTCTGCAATGTCTTGACTTTCAGAGAAATGCCTAATAAATAAACTCTGCAGTTTGTGTCTCAATGCTTCAGTGGTTTTTGCAAAACAATGCTCAGTGCTCAAGTTGTTGAGATCAAGGTCTGTGGTGTCCGGGTGGGGAGCAGCAAAAGGCAACTCTCCCTTACCACAGCTAGCTTTATAAGAACCCTTCTCTGTAAGTAGTGAGCTCAAAGACACTGCCCTCAGCAGGAGAGAGAGGAGAGCAACACAATAGAGAGTCTGCAGAATGGGAATTTGTCACAGCCTGCAGCAGAGGAAGGCCCGAGCTGGAGCTCTGCCTCGCTGAGCTGTGTGTGAGAGACTGCAGGCACCACAGCGCTCTGGCTGCCACCAGGTGGGGGATGACATCAAGCTGTACAGCTGCCCCCTGCACCCAGGAGGGGCATGGCCCTGCTGCTGTTCCTGCTGCCCTGCAGCAGCTCCTCCACCCTGCACAGCCCTGGTTTGTGCCCAGCAGGGCCCCACGCCTGCACTGCTGCCTTCAGCCCCCAGCAAGAACAGCTTCTGTTTTGACAGAAAACATTTAGGTAACGAGGTGCTGGGGGGAAGCCTTCTGTCCACAGAGAAGCAAAACAATGAACAAAACAACAAAAAAATTGAAGTTTTACTTTTCCATCTTACTTTATTTCACTTTTTCTAGAAAATTCCTCCATAGTTCCACAAATTTAACAAAAAGGTTTAAAATTCAGGACAAACAATCCTGTAATGTATTACAAACATGATTTTTTTTTTTTAATCTTGAAGTTAGTCTTGGGCCAGCTGAATTTCTTACAGCCAAGTGAAGAATTCATTTCCCAACACAACTTTTAAAATCCTCAAGTGACAAGGTATTTAATACCTTGATTCTAGGCAGAAATACAATTAAAAATTATCTAGAAGTTGAAGTACTTACATTTTCTTTAGGAGTGCAAACTCATCTCTTCAGTTTTTGATGGCTATTTCATGCCCCCATGAAAGCAACACCAATCATTTTTCATCTGTTTCGAAGTAATGCTCACACCAGGTGTACAGTGGCTGTCTCTAGCATCAGCGTGCCAAGCAGCGTGTGGCAGGCAGCTGGGCTAGCGCAGAGACGCTCCAAGTACACTGACCGCGCTCTAGTGCATCCGAGAATGTGACAGCTGAGGCTTGCAGAACCAGAGTCACTTGGGTCCCTGCTCGAAGGGAATGGGATGGGGCAAGCTCCAGAGGGGACGTTTAAACCTCTCACCATCAAATACTCTCAAGATCTGACAAAAACTTGTTTCTGGATTGTTGCATCAATTTCTTTGCTAGTTCTGATGCTTCCACCACACACAGCAGTATAAGAACTGGTGGCAAAAATCATTGCACTTCCATGTATTCAGCCTGACCACAGCATAGCCAGTCTCATCACCAACGTATCCAATATTCCTGAGCTGGCGTTCTGAGAGCCAGCCAGCCTATCCTTTTTTTTTTTTCTTTTTTATCTTAATAGTAAATGTCAGTAATCAAAGCCTCAAGGCTTAATACATACCAGACCAAGACAACAGGAAAGCACTCCTGACCCCTCTTTTGCCCTTTAAATACAAAGGCCAAGGACAAAGGAAAAGCTGTGTCCTGATCTTACCTCCAACACGATTCAATTCAAAGCAACTCTGAACAACTCTGAAAGCTTTCAGACTGGTCAGCACTTGTTCATGCCTTCAGTAACAAGATGAAGGACACAGAAAAGTAACAGTTCTGCCCATTTTCCTTGGAAAAACCATTATGGCTAGAAGTCAATTTTGGATTCTTTTTTTTTTTCCTTTTTTAAATAATGCAAGCTACTACACATCCTCGAAGACCTGAAGCAATGCTGACTGCAGCACTGCCCCCTCCTTCCTATTGTACAATAATCCATCCATGCTCTCAAGAGTGACACAAGAACAAACACTTTATCCACAAATACCTGTACACGGCATGTTCAGAACAGCATTCAGCCAGCCTATAGAGAATCTACACAGGGAACTCGTTCATATGTAACTAGAAGGGGACACAAGATGAGGCCCAAATTTGACAAATCTTGGGTTTGCAGAGTCATTCCTCCTGTGGTCCCCAATGCTACCACATACCCCAAAAAACAACAACTCTGTAGAACAACTAAGTACTTGCAAGAAACCTTTTAGTAACAAATCAGCATGTGCACACAATGGAGAACTATTGCTGGGGGAACAATCCTATTTCGGGTTTTCAAGGAGATTATAAACAGTCTAAAAAAATCCATGTGTAAAATACTTCTTATAAAAACAAAATTCCCATCAATGCTCATTAGACTTCACGAATAAAGTCGGTTCCAGGACAGGACGATGCCACAGCCTTGGGCAGGAGCCCCATGCGCCTCCAGCCGAGTTCAGGAACACCTTCCCACGTGTGTTCTTGGACTAGCTGGCAGCGGTGACGCCTCAGACCTTAACATGCGAAGGGGACACAAGGGTGGTGGCACCTCCAGTCCCTTGTGGTTACTCTGCAGGCTACTGATAGTCCCAGGAGAAACACTGCCAGGGTGGGCAACATGGACACAAGAGCTGTGGGAGTTAATTACCCCAGCGGAGAGAGGAGCAAAGACCTAGGGAGATCTCAGGCTTGGGCTAGCCACCAGCACTGTTCTGCACCTTCGGGGACAGGGGAGTGTCACCAACCCTGCCCGTTGGCAGCAGGAGGCACCACGTGCCAGGGGCTTTTCCACGTGCCCAGGGAGCCCAGCACGGGGCTGTGGCGGCCAAGCAAGACTCGCTTCCTCCGTGCCACAGACCCAGCCAGGGACCACGAGCAGTTCAAGCGTACCCACCGCGCCTGGCACCGCAAACGGGCGAATCCGTGAACGCTCGTGGACTGCGGCTGCTGTCCTCCAGCGTGCGGCACTCGCTGCCAACCAAGGCCATCGCAGCTCCTCCTCTTCCAGCCATCCTCCACCTCCTCAATGTACATTTGCACACAGGGTTTCTATCCAGGCTTGGCATTGTTCATCAGGAAAAAAACAGCTGAGATCACTGTTGTGACAGGGTACGCACCTGGCATGAGCTTGATTATTTTTTTTATATATATATATATATATGTATATACACACACGAGACACATGAAAGATGGTACAAAGACAAAATTAATGGGAATCGGGTCAACATGACCCAACTCAAACAAGCTTATCATCATATTGCCACTTAAGTTGATTAGTTGCAACATTTCCATGATAAAGAAAGGGGTAACCCAAAACAAGGGATTGCGATTTCATGATGGAGAAGGGACAGCAAACCCGGGAACAATGCAACTCCCCAGTTCCCACACGGGGCTCTTACAGACACAGGAGATGCGTTCATGAGCAGAGGGCTCCTCAGAACTGCTGCTCTCCTCCTCACTGCCAGCAGCCACTTAACATTTGGCAAAAGCTTACACACTGATTGGAAAAAAAGAAGCATTCTTCAAAAATAAAAAATACTGGATTTAGGGAACAGGAGTGTAATACAGTTTTGATAGGAGCTACAGGACTTTCCCCACACCCAGCCAGCATACAGACAACACCTGAAGTCCATGCTAGTTTAACTAGAGATAGATGAAAGATTCTGGATTAGTGTTCACTGTTTCCTGCCATTTCTTGAGCAGGTGCGAGGTGAGGGGAGAGGGAGGAGGAAACAAACTTGATTTCACTTGGTTGTTACATCAGTGTTTTCCAGATGCGTCCCAAAATAAAACTCCCCCTTGTTTTGGTTTTCCCAAAGTACAGCCACTACTATAGGGGCCACTGTAGGAGATTCCTCTTTGAGAACATAGAACAAAACCAATCACATATTTTGGCAAAGTTATTAAACACTGACAAATGAAAAAGACAACAGGTGAGTCCCTTTCAGAGCACAAAATGCTTTGAAGATTGCTGTTCAGCTTTCATACACTAAAAATTGTCCACAAGAGGCATTTTAACAAACAAGTCAAATCTTATTAAGCGCCCTTCCCCTGCCATAGCCATTAAAAAACATAACAGAAAAACACACCCTTAAAATCGTAAGACCCAACTAGGCCCTTCTTATACATACAGTACATACATATATATAATATATATATAAAATATACAGCTTACAGTTTTGTAGTCCTATTACAGTTAAAGCAGACTGAAAGGAGTGAGACTTTGTTTAGGAGCTCAGATCAGCAAACAAGACGTCTCAAAACCCCAGCGGGAGACAGCAGATTCGAGAGGCCTCTTCAAAGAGCACGAACGGTCTCTCCAGGAAGCTGAAACAGAGTAAGGTCCTGCGTGTGGAACGATGCCCTGCAGGAGTTGGGAGCCAAATTACAGCAGCGCTCTGTACCAAACTGCGGCAGAACTTGCAAGTGATCAAACCTGGAATCTGTCCACTTTCCCCCACAACAGACCAACAAGACCCCTGGGAAGCCTCCTCCACCATCAGCCTCTCGGCTAGCTTTGTAAAAGCCAATCCTGCTTACACGTCACGAATGCTTCATCACAGAGCTGGAGGAAATCGGACTCACTAGAGCTCCGCAGGCAGGCTGGTCCCAAGATTTAGTGAAGAAAACATCGTCCACACTTCTTAAGCTCTCCGAGACGCCTGAAAATCTGTTCTTAAAACACAGTTTCTTGAAGTAAAACCAGAAGTGTCGGCGCTGCAGCTAGGTGCAGCGCGTCTTTTGCTCTACTCAGGACCTGTGCCCAAGTGGACTTATGAAGCTAGGGAGGACAGACTCAGCAATATGGGTGCTTGTTTGAAGCCTACAAGAAAGTGCAGCTGGCTGTGCATTCATAGAGCATGGCTGTTCTCTAAGGCAGTGCTTCGGGTGAATCGAGAGAATAAGAAGGCCTAGTTCCATGGGTTCGTTTCCTGGTACCAATAAACGGGATTTCTGGTTTCAAAAGCAGCCTGCTTCTAAGGCCAAGCGTCATGTTGCTACTGCTTCCAAGTAGCTCTGCAGCTTACGGACGGTTGTCTCATCCAGGGAGAAGAGGTCAAAGTCAAAGGTTGTGTTGGTAACGTTAAAATGCCCGGTTTCCTCAATGAGATTTACAATCTGTAGAGAAAGGAGACGAGCAACAACATATAGAGAGAGCCCATCAAGATTAAGTACACTGGAAGGGCCAGCAGATACAAAGCAACCCATCCAGTCCTCCTCTTATCCCTTTAGAAAAGCCTCGGGGACATGTGTCTCTCGCAAGAAGGAAATCGCCCAGAAAAGCAAACCAGCTCTTCCTGCACTCCTGACTAGCTCAGTCTGGAAGGTGACCTGGGCATGTGCTTCCTTTTCAGTTACACTGAGATTGCCCAGCTTTGGGACAGCTAGCAGGATGACGAGAGGAAGATGGACGCTTCTGTACCTTTTCCAACAAAAGCATTGCATGCACACCTGATTTTTTTTCTATGTATCTGCTTTCAAAGTAAACCAGACCCTCTCATGAAGGAGAGGCAAGTGAAAGGTCACAGGGGTCTGCCTGAGACCCTTGGACACCAAGTTTACCAGAGTACAACGGCCTGCCAGAAAGCTGACAAATGATCTCTACCTGCTGTAGCACATTGCGCTCTCGTAGTGCCATTAGTCGCCTGTGAAGCTCCACTAATTCATCAGTGTAGGCCTGTAAGGGAGGCATGAACAGAAACAGTGACATACACGGCATGTTTGTACAGCTGCCAAAGTGACTTTCCTAGCAAGGATCAGAGGAACTCAAGGCCCTTTCACACATGTTCCTATTCTCAATTTTACCCCCCCGCCCCCCCCCCCCCCCCCCCCTTTTTTTTTTTACTGCCTCCTCTATCAAGTACTGGGGGACTATAGACTTCGTGGAAATACAGATGGTCTGAATACCAACAACTAGGCTATTAAATGACACCAATAAATAAGCACCTGCCTCCAGCTTTAAGACATGATCAGAACCTTTGAGCTCACCTGTAACCAGCTTAAAGACACTGCCAAGAACTTTGAGCTTACAGGACCTCAACAAGGTGAAATCCTTCAACAAGGTCAACTTCAGAGCAAGTTCTTCATCAGCGGGTTGTACTAATAACTACCCATTACCTGAAGACACCTGCACCAATGCTCCGTGATCAACACCCTAGCAATCTGGGCACCTATTTGTGTTCAGGTGAGAAAAAAAATTGAGTGCGCTCTGTTCCCAGTTAGTTTTCCATACACCACAATGGGAAATGCGGGATTGTTTACAAGCTCAGTATCATTTTAATTGTTCATATACATGGGTTTGTTTGGTTGTTTTTGTGTCATTGGTTTTGTTTTTTAATTTAAGCAGCCAACAAGGCAAGTTCCTGGCACACTATTGCTCACAGGGGATAGGCTCTTAATCTCTAAAGCTGGCCCAGAGTTGCTCATGTACGTATCAGCAAAGCTGAACTCATTTATGTAATTGTACCAAGGCAAAAAAAATTGTGAAACATGCTCCTCCTTAGCACGTCTACACAGAAAAAAGCATTTTTCCCCAAACACCCAAATAGTATTGAATGCTATACATTCTGGAAAAGCTAATATCTTTTATAAAAACACTGACAGTTGTAAAAGCTGGTGACAATTTCAGGCATTCTCTCTCTCTTCAATGGCTCTCACGGGTGTCCCGTTCTATCTGTATTAAGAAGTCTAATAAAAGATACCATTTCCTACAAACCTTTTCTCAGATAAGCCCTCTCAGCTATGTTTAACAGTATTCAGTGGCAGAAAATTTTGTAGCCAGCAGGAAACTCAGATGCAAGTATCTCCAAGATCACACTTAAACCTAACATTAAGCAATTAACCTGTGATCTGTTATCCTGTTGAAAATGTGTTAAAACAGGAAAGTATGAGAGCTACAGATTGATTCCGTGATTAGAAAGAAGTATTAAGCTCCCGCTTAATTGATTTATGAGAAAAATCACGGGGGGGGGGGGGGGGGGGGACGGACACTTTCTGGACAACTTGGGATTCGACTATTTGCTTGCACGTCAGCCATTCTTTAGGAGAACATACACTGCTTGACTCTCCCTGGAGGAAAGAAAAGAAGGGAGTTTCACTGAACAAAGGTTTGAACTATAACAGCAAAGTAGAGCCTCGAAAAAATCCTTAATTTATAAGATCAAAGACAGATGAAAACTGCCTTTTAATGAAGAAGCACTCACCACTGCAGCAGTGGCCACACCAATGGTTCAGACAAAGGGCAAGCATAGAACAATTTTAATATTTTGCACATGGAAAAGACCTGGGGGTCTATCTAATATACACAATTTCTTTAGCGTTACTCTCCAAAGTCTATCCTTTCAGCATCTGTTTTTCATTATACTCAAGCCATTAACCTGCCAAGGCAGAATAATCTGAACATGCTAGGCTGGCTCGAATTATTTTCTACAGAGAAATGTTAGCGAGCATCCAACAGTTCCATGATATGCAAATTCTCAAACATACCTTGTCGTACGTTCCCTTCTTCAGGATCTTTTCTGGCTTGTTACAAGACTCTGGGCTTTTTCTTCCAGATGCCTGAGGGTAAAACAAATCAACATCAGGGACCAAAAGTAGTTCAGACAAAATGATGGCTTAATGGTTTGGATGCACAGCACTGAATCAGGAGAAATTACCTCTCTGATGAAGAAAGCGAAATAAGGGAAGCATCAGTGCAAGCCAGAACTAGCATCACGGATTGAACACGATGCAGGAACCAGCACTGGTGGAAAGCAATTTTGCACGGGCACATAGGATGCAATACCTTATTATTTGCTGCGGGCAGTTTCTGACCAGGAGGCGGCTCTCGACTTGGCAGGCAGGAGTCCGCACTGTTATCACTATCACTGTCGCTAAGGCTCAGTCTGAAAAACAAGGAGCACAGAATTAGCGTCAACAGGCAACGGGAAACGTATCTAACTGTGTGTGGTTCAGCTGACAGCTAAGTGAAACAGAAACGATGCCCGCTCTTTCTGTTCTTTATTACAGGCTACCAAATTGTCTGAGACAAAGTCAATCTGTAATTCCCAAGAACGTCCTTTTTCCACACCTGACATCACCTTTGCCATCTTCCATTTCCTGGGCAGGCAAAAGAGACAGCTTTAGTTTACACGTTACAGCTAGCAGTTCAGCTCTCCCATACTCGCGTTGCCTTCGAATAACCAAGTACCACCTGATTTTTGCAAATGGCAACTGCTTTTTGTGGGAATTCATTCAAAACAGAGTATTTGCTCAAGAGAGGCTTGTTAACATCTCCACGGAGAACCCAAGCAATAAAAAAATGTATCTATTTGGTGTTTCTGCTATGTCGTGACACGTCTGAGATTTCACAGAATCACAGAACGGCTGAGGTTGGAAGGGACCTCTCAAGATCATCTAGTCCAACCCCCTGCCGAGTAGGATCACCTAGAGCATTCACCTAGATTTCCTCTTTATTCTCATGCCATACAGAGGAAGGTATCCTACTTTTGATGAGTTTGAAAAAAATATTTATTACCTATCCCCTTAAAGGTCAAAAAAAAAAAAAACCTCTTTAAAATCTCTCAGTTCCTGTTTAGCTGATAATGACAGAGTGCAACAGATTTTTTTGGTGAACGCAAGCACTACTTAAAATTTGCAGCTGCTATCTAGGCCAAGGCATTTGGTTTCAAATATTCAGCCTAAGACTTCAGATTTTGGCTGCATCAGTGTTTCCTGAGGGGAGAAGGATGAAATTCAACTATTTCCATTGACAAAAGCAGGAAACAGCTGTTAACCAAGTCCCATAGGAGTCAAGTAACCAACTGCCTGCATGCGCCATCAGTGAAGACACAGCAAGAAGAGCACACATGCCGACAGCCTCCACAACACTCCTCTAATCTCTGCAGATCAAAGCTGTCACACACCATTCAGCTCACCAGAGATCTGAAGATGACAATTAGGTGATTATTTTAAGGGGCTCAGTCACCAACACCTGCAAGCTCAACACACACCACTTCCCAGTAGCTCCCTCTTTCAGCTTCAGTGATCTCTCCTTATCCAATTCTGTTCTCACCCTGCTGCTTTCATCGACACATCTGCTCATTCGCTTCTTCTCTCCCGCCTTCCTCTCACGCACAGCCCTGTCACTTTGATTCCTCCAAACAGAGGGCATGCAAAAATACCAAACATGGAGGGCAAAGAGACAGCAAACATCTTTCTTCGTGATTTGGTACCACCTGGAATCCCGGCTGACTGGGTTTGCTTTGACTGCTGCCTCTTCTCCGGAGGAGCTGTCGTCATCATCTGACTCCTCTGACTGCAGATCTTCCACCATGGAGCGCAGCGGGCCTAGGGTCAGAGGGGAGAAAGCAGGTCAGCACTGGCCTAGGACACACGGCAAAACTCCACCTGAACTCCCTGATCTAAATTGGATTAGTTATCATTAAGATCAATCAAGATTTCTTGGGAAGAATACCCTGGTATTTTCATTTTGCACAGAGAAGTTGCCAAAAGAACGCATTCTAATCTCAAAAGTCAAGCAGAATTGACAAACATCCCGATTTCTGTAAAGCACTCTACTCCACCATAACCCTCCCACTCTCTCCTGCAATGAAAACAAAAGGACACGTTCTTCAGGCATTTGGGGACTATTTTAAATGTCACTCAATAGAGCGTATCCGTAGTAATACTGCATGTGTTAGGGTTAGAACACTTATTATTGCCACAGTACATCTCTTTGGATTATCAGTGGAGAAATCAGAAAAAGACAACCTGTTATGCACTAGCCAAATGATGAATGCCACATCTCTAATTTTTAGTAAAACATATATGGCATTGGAGGAGAAATTCTGATTATGCTATAGATCAAGCAGCAACACACACATTTATAAACTGAGACAGAAACCAAAGTCAACAGGGAGAAAGCCAAATCCAGAGAGATACCCTACTCATAAATTAACTGCCCAAACAAGAAATGTACTTGTTCATAACTACACTATGACATTATTGCCTTTTCTTGCTGAGACATCACAGCTTCAACACACAGTTCCATAAAAGAAAGCGTATTAGCCTTGTATATGGCACTGGGGAAACAGATCTAATTCTCATGAGCCTTTTAATATTATGCAAGGAAGACTTTAACAAATTTTATTTCTTGCAACACACCTTGACTGTGGTTCTGTGATGGCTCGAAATCAGAGTCAGAGCTGGAGTCGGAGCTGGAGCTGGAGTTGGAAGGGCTGGACTGGACAGACTTAACCCCCCATAAAAGGGAAAAAAAAGAAGAAATCTTAACCCTTCTAATCTGGAGAGTCAGCACAGAGCACAAAGCACAGTGAGACAGAAGCATATGAGCACTCTAAAACACCATACATCACCGAATACAATTCGCAGAGTTACAGAAAATACACAAAGGCAAGGTACATAAAAACATTTGTGAAAACTTCAGTGCGCTGTAGCCCAGCACACTTGGGCAGCAGCATCAAAAGCTCCCAACAAAATCCTTCACGCCAGGAGTTTCAAATAATCTCAGTGATGAAAAATAGCACCTGAAAAATGCCAAAGTGAAAAAAAACACCTTACTGTGAAATGCAAAAGATGACTGGCATGCAACCCAGCACAATTGTCAATGCTTTCTTTTAAAAAGCGTTCGTTTTTTCCAGACCTGTGTGTATTTTAACCCACCGACATTCTCTGATCACCTCTTATTCGTCATTAGATGTGGAAAAGATACGTGTCCTACCGAACTCATTTAACTCCAAAATTTAAAGATATCCCAACTTTTGAGAACGCCCTCAAAACAGTTATTTCTACACTGATGTTAGTGATCCACTGGATTGTTTCCAGTTTCTTCTGAAAACCTAACAAAAACCAGCTAAACTCTTGTGAAACCAGCTCCGCTGGCAGTAGTGGGCAGTAAACGCGTGAGTAAAAGAAGTGTTACAGACTACTGCTCCTAATGACATCCAGAAGCCAAGTTTTAGTGCTCTGGAAGTTTTTGAGCACAAGATCAGCTGTTGCACAGCCTTGGCGTGCTTTAGCGCACAGGACCACGAGGTGGCAGAGAAAGCAAATCAACTATTTCCTCCCCGACAGCAGGAGCGACTGTTATAATCGTCTCCAAGGTTTTTACTCTCTTGGTGGAATCTAGTTTAAAGATTCTTGATGTACTGTAACAGCACAGTTCTGTTTGCTTGTCTTTGAGTAACTCCCTGGAAATGTAGCATTTCAATTCCACTCCTGAGAATCCACCTACGATTTCTGCTATCAAATCCTGATGCTAGAAAAAAAAAAAAAAAACTCACATTGCCACTGATCAATGAGCTTTATTACAGAAGATGTTAATACTGCAAGAACAATACTGTCAACAGGTAAAGAGGCACGTCTGCAGCTTTGGGCATTGATTGGTGAAACCTGCAGGATTTTCATCCCAATACTGTCCCCCTTCCCTATAGTTTATCACTAAAGATTAGAGTTGCATTTATTCAACTCCTACAAAAGGAAAAGGGGTGGACACAGGACGTTAAAAATAGGTATTATTACCCTTGTGAATTATTCAGTAGCAAAGCAGAATAATTTAGCGATGCCAATATCCATGTGCTGCACTCTGCAGCATACGTGTTTGTCTAGCAAAATTACAGCAAAGAGCAACATTTTCAAGATGAGAGCGCGCAGCTCCCGTTTCTCAGATTCCACCTTATCATCCTTCACTCCTGATAATCTAGCAGGTGTTCCCCTAAAAAGACTTAATGGGGCTTGAGAAGCAGAAGCCAGAAGTTGTAAAGCCCCCCGCCCTTCTCCTTTTGCCATTGACTGTATTGGCTATTTCAACCAGCTAGCAGGCATCCCGCTAGACGCGCTCCGCATGCTTGGGCTGCCGTTACTGTCACCGTGATATGACAAAAGCATATGCTAACAAAGGAAAAAAGCGATCCTGCCCTCACATCTCAGCCTCTCCCTTTTGTCAGCACTAGCATTTAGGCAGCCAAGCATGAGGCCAGATCAGGGAACTGGTCTTGATGGAAAAAAAGAATACACAAAAAGGAACAACTAACTTTCAGCAGGAGCTGAAATGGAAGGAGGAACTCCTCCAGCCCATTGCAAAGTCACACGAGCTCTCACGCCAGCAGCACAAATGAGAGCAAGACCGTTCCTTTCAACAGCAGCCTGCAAAGATGTCAACTCAAAGCAATCGTGGGGCTGCAGCCTCAGAGCATGTTGCACAATACGTTGGCTTCAGCAGCAAAGCTGATTTAAGAGTTTCCGGGCCCCGGTCCACCTCCAGCTGCTCATTCACTTTAGTGATGTGGCTTACCACACAGAGCCACAAACAGCTGTACCAGCACAAACGATGGAGTAGCAAACTGCAGTGTTGGGAGCAGAAAGACCCCCCCAAGGATGGAAAAGGAACTCGGTCTTCTCTGCTGATGCCAATGCATTATGCAGTTATATCCCTAAGCTTCAAATTCCACAGAAACCTAAGCTGAGCTGACGGGCAGCTGCCACAGCTCCCCCTCCATCGCACTGAGTATTCCTATCCTCCTCCTGGGCAGGCACTCAAATAGCTCTGTAAGGCATCCAACAGACACCAGAGCTGGTGCAAGAGAGGACACAGAAGCATACAGAGCTTGGTGGGGGCAAGACAGGACTGCAGTAGACACCGTGGAACCACAACCACAGTTGGTGGTTTCACAGAAGTGTCTTAACAATGCTATCAGCTTACAGCTGCATGGCAAGTCCCAAGGGACAGACACCTAAGAAATAAGGAGCTACAAGACATTCAGGCCTTCGAGAGCACCAGAGGAGAGAAGCTTGTAGTGACGTGCACAGAGACGAGGGGCTGATGCACTTTCAGGTACAAGGTTTAAAGTGGAGAGGAGCTGGTTCTTTTTAATCCACAAGCTTCACGCTCAATCAATCTGGAAAAATCTTTGCAGAGTAACTTAAATTAGCACCTCCCTAATAAACTCTTCTATTGGGAATCTTCTGCAAAAGCCCTTTCTGAAGTAAACACATCAATACTTCCTGTATTGTGGTGCTGATTAAATCGTAATCCAAGTTGCCCCTAGGAAATTCACTCTAGTAAAACAAATCCTTCTAAAAGCGGTCAGTAGTAAGCAGTTCAAAAACTCATGTGACCTTATCCTGTGAAACCTATCAGAAGACATATAGCTTCTTTAGAGTAACCAGAATATGCAGGAAAAGTAGTCAGTTTGGGTTGGGTTGTGCCTTTCAACTCCTTTTTTTGCCTTCTTTGGGTAAACAATTTTCAGAAGATAGAGGGTGAGGAATGTTCTTACTTGTAAAAAGGAAAAAAACATTTAGACAGCTTTTAAAAATAGTAGTAGAATAACAATTTGATTTGTTTTACAACACAATTTATTTAGATTTAATGGCATGTGGTTGTATTTTGAGCCTTAGCCAATAACATTTCTCACAGGCTATGTCAGGAATAGAGTTATTTACATTTATATACTGTTTCTGAAAAAAATAAATCCCTAAAGCTATTCACTCAATTTCTGAATTAAGATCAGGTTCAAAAACATTATATTATCATAAGCAGGTAGAAAGCCTGTCTACACCTACTATACTCTTGCTCTGTCAATGTCCTTGCAGGGAATGAACGAGATGCCATAACCCTAAACTCCGACATTTAGACAACCGTGCTTGCAGATAAACCTGCACAGCACTGCGTATCTGAACCGGGGGGTAAGCCAGGTAGCTGCAGTGATTAATACTGACCAGATTTTCAAACAGTAGTTTGTCTGAGATCCAGCCCAGACAAGCGTGTGCCAATCTGATTCTTGGTCTTGTCTGAGGGAATAATTCTGACTGTCTTCTCGTGCAGGGATTTAAGCATCGTGACATAAAAAATCTGGTAAAGGACCAATCCCTACTCACCTCTGACTTGAAAGAAGTTTCATCTTCTGAATTTGACTCCTCCATTTCCACAGGCTTTTTGATCTCCTTGGCCTCACTTTCAGATTTTACCTTTTCCACTTTGGCATTCATCTTCTCCTTGGTTGGTTTCTTCTCTGGATATGAGGAAGACGAGGTTCTGGGAGATGTCCCCAGAATATTCTTTACCCCTTTGGAGCTACTCTTTTTTTGTTTTTTGGCACTAGGCTTTGGTGACTCCACATTGGAGGGCCTCTTGCTGGAAGACTTTAATTCCGGCTGTGGCCCACCCTTTGGAGAAGTGTTCTCCAGTTTGGTCTCCTTCACGGCCAGTTTTGGTTCCTTGAAAGCAGCTTTTGGAGGCGCCTTCTCCTCCTTAGGCAGTTTGTTCTCAGTTGGTTTTCTGGAGGAGTCCTTCAAAGGCTTGTTTTGTTCTCTTTCAAGGTCTTTGGAAGAGTTTTTGCTCTCAGAGTCTTTTCTTGGCCTCTCTCTGTGCTCCTTGGTTACTTTGTGTGGCTTGGATGCCTTGCTACTTTCCTTGTTTGCATCCTAAGTATTAGTAACAGAAATATGCGAGCTAGGTATGAAATTGAAATTCTACACAGAATTTAAAAAAACCACACTCATATCACACTGAAGCACCTTGTTTCTTGTAGACTTACACCCTCTGTTGCCAAATGTACTCATCTACCTCCGAGGCAGACATCTAGATTTCCCTACAGTTGACGGACAGAAATTGACAGTATGCACTTCAACATCTACCTCAGGACAGGACGAAACACGTTTCACAAACACGTGTTCTTTCCCATGGCTTATAAAGGGAGGCTACGTATTCAATTCAGATTAAATCTGCAGGGTTAACATCTGAAGCCACATAAGAGGAAACCCATTCAGGTAGTGTTATACAAAGTTATACTTCACACCAAGTTTGAGGAAAAAACAGTCCCATTTCTTTGATTTCTTTTTTACATTAAATACATCCACAGCAAATGCAAGCTATGGTCACAGCCTAACTTTAAACTCACCACGTCAACCACACGGCAACTTAAAAATACTCAATTCCCCCACAACTGCAAGAGAGCCAGCGCCTCTGATACTTGCAGGCATTTCATCAACTTTAATCAGAGATTTAAACAGCAGACACTGGAGTACGAACTGGATGTGCTGAGATGCAAACGCGCACACACCTCTGAGGGCAATCTGGGGGAAGCGATGCAGGTGACTTACTGTCTCTTTAGCTACCGGCAATTTTCACCAGAGCTTGTGTCAGAGCCCTTTATTCCTCTTTTGTCTTCTGTTTTCTAATGCTTAATTCCTGACCAAAATTTAGTCAGCCACTAATAGTTAAGTCATCCGTATTCCGTTTCATAATGTCAACATCAGAAGTCATGACTGAAGTGCCCCAAGTGTTTAGAGCCTTGAAGAAAACGGGTATTGGAATTGTATTACACCATAAAATGGATTGCTGTTAATATTTGTGACTGTTCAGACTGATAAAAGAGTATGTAATCTGCTTCAAAGCGCACTGCCCATGGATTGCTTCTCCTATGTAGAATTACAGAAAAGTAGCTTTATTACACAAGTAAAAAAGAAAACTTAAGCTTCTTCTGAAGTCTCAAGAACCAGATACTGCTGAGGCAAACATCAAATCTTGAAATCACTAGCTTGACCAAATGCAGCATATTTTATGCTTTTTCCACCACTATGCCAAGTAGTCCTAATGACAGAGGAAGTGCTGACTCTCTGCTCAGCCTTGCTGCTAAGAGACTGAAATCCCACAGGAATTAGAGCACAGCTTTACGTAACAGTGAAAGATCCACACGATTCATCTTCAGCATTGAGGACAAGTCAAAACAATCAGAGAGGACTCGATACAACTTTATCTGCTACTACAGTTCAGCAGGAAGATATGGTTCACCAATAATTCCCAGTCTTGGGCATTTAATTTTCTTTCAAAATGTCTTCGTAGATAAGCTTACCAAATCATGAATAGGCTTCCTAAATTTAGAGGGCAAGTAAATTATTGATGCAGTTAACATTCTAAGTTCCAGAACATTAGCTGGTTTGGAACTGTGAGTGCATATTTAGGTACAAATTTCCAAAGCAGTCTTCACTGCATTACTCTGGTATAAAATAAGAAAAAAAACCAAAAAACCTGAATTCTTACACTGACAATTCTTATTTCAAGCTTACACAGGATGACAATTTCTGTCTCCGATGACTCCACCTCCTTGTATTTACTAGGAAATGGACACCCCTACTAGGAAAAAATGGCACGGGAAAAGAGGCCAATGTAGACTTCCTAAAGACTGAACTACAGAGTACAAGGACAAAGTTTTCAGAATTAGAAGTAGCCAGAACGAGCTCTTATTCGCAGAGTTGTGAGAGACTTCTTCACCTCAAAATGATGAAAAAGCGGGTTTCACTGACCTTTGACCCGTGGGATGGTTTGTTCTTCTTAGGATCAGAGAAGGCAGAGAGTGGTATTGTGGGTAACATAGGATAATCGGGACTTGGCCTTGAAACTGTTTCTGCTCCTTCTGGCATTACCATCACCTAGTAACAGAGAGGGAAAAAACTATGTATGAGAAAAGGTGAGCATCCTATTAACACATGATTATACTAAGTCACTTGCCCAGTTAACACACTAATTCATCTTTTAGATTATTTTTTCCCCACCCTAAAGGCCATAAAAGTTATTGTCTAGGCAGTTCCAGTTAAGATGCTCAGTCTCAAGGCAACTCCTGAAATACTGAACATGAAAACCACAACAATTCAAAGGCAATCTGTGGCATCAAGTACCTTTCCTAAAGGGACCTCCAATATTCTGAGTAAAAGCAGGCAACAGAGCTCTGGACAAAAACCTGTGTTCTGCTGCAAATGCTCTTACTTTGCAAACAGGTACCCAGGGAAATCTGAAAGGAATGAGCAAGACTTCACTCGTTCAGGAAAAAAAAGAAAAAAGTAGACCTTGGGTATCTATCTCCCTCGGCAAGATCTTAAGAAGTGCTGACCTCTATGAAACAGCTTTCCTTCTTACCTCCCGTATATTCTGTCAGAGTAACCCTATGGAAAAGTTCCACCAAAAGTGATTCACCATTGAAACAACTTAATACTTAAGGAACACAATAATGAGCTATTAAAATCCTAAAGTGTAAATGATTTTCTAGCCATCCCTTGGCTGAAATAAGCACCATCTTCTTCGTGCCCAATACAGAAAAGCACTGGCATTCTGAGGAAGATCTGGACAGATCCGCTTGGAATACTTACTACACTTGAGATTTATTATTGACAAACTTCCCCACTTTTTTTTTTTTTAATTGTTCAGGTTAGAAAGATATTTTTTGGAAGAAAGTTTTGCCAGCAGTTAAGACCATTTTGAATAAAGTCCTTAAAGAAAACAGAATTATGCATTACTATATATGGGGTGTCTCAGAGTCGTGACAACCTCTGGTTAAAAACTTTATGCACTCCGTGGCCTTTACTAATTTACCTACATCTTGTAGTTATTTAAGGCTAATTTCTTTAGTCTATCACTGCATATTAATTTCCCAGAAGTAACAGTTTACCCAACAACTATGTGTAGTAACCCATAACCTTATCATGGCTTCAAGAATACAGCTTTTTCCTCCCACACCCATTTTTACTCTAAGTTCTACAGCACTTTTCCTTACTTTTTAATTAGCTAAGCCACAAGCAGCCAAATCCAGCTTTAGAGGACATTTACTGACCAACAAATGCTATCTGCTGATCTTTCCTGTGGCAAAGATTAGTAAGGAATACACTGGAAGCCTCTCCCTTTTCTACACAGATAGGGCTCACGACACTAGGAAGGTCAACGATAACTGACTGCCTGATGGACATCATGCAACACCCACAGATCTCCATTTCCAGAGGGGCTTTACTGCTTGGATGTTAAAAGTGATATTTAAATTGAAAATAAAGTACCACCGATCACAAAAGCAGTGGCTTCATTCTGCTTCTAGTGCTGCTCCATAACCAGGAATAAAAACTGCTAGAGGTCTTTAAGTGAACATAGAAAACTATAGCTTACTTGGCTGCAGGTAAAAAGAAACCTCAGAACAAAACTAAATCACACAAATTTTAACAGAAAGTCTTCAGATCTCCAGTTCCTCTGGCACTTACCCCTCCAGCCCTAATAAGTTTGCGTCTGAATTCCTTGGTGGGGTTGTTGAAAGTCAGTTTCTCACAACGAAGGTGGTTCACTGGTGGATTTCCCTCCAAATTCAAAAACAGGTCGTATGTGAAACAAACCTTTTTCGGCTCCTCCTAAAAACAAGACAGACTTTGGGAAAAAGGAAGAAGTTTGGCAAGCACCCTAAGTCAGAGGATGCAGAGAGTCGCTCCTGAGAATCCCAAATAAACCACCAAATAAGTGTTGCATTCATAGTTTTTCATCATGAGATCAGAGAGCTTTCCAAAGCTGGAAAATAAACTATTTGTCCCTAAAACACCCACAGTTAACACACCTCTCACCAGAAAGTCAGGCATGTCTTTCCACTGCAAAAGAAATGCACAGAGAAGAATACTGACTGACAATTATCTGTTTAAAGGCACTGACATAATCCCTGGAAAGCAAATTCACAATCTTTATCCACTATTTCGCTTTCACTAAAATTCAGATCTCATCTTCTCTGGGAAGCAACTGAACTATAACCATCAATATTATGAAAAACAGAATCCTTTATTTAGGGAGGACAGCTTCTGAACTCACAGGATCTCTGTGGGTACTGAGAAAAGATTAACCACAATTATAAAAGGATGACTCATTTTGTAAAATCCTTTTCAATATGCATATTGCAGGAGTTGAATGGGAAGATATCCTAGGCTTTTGAACTTTCCAAGGGCACTTTCACTGAAGAAATCCAGAGTTTGTATGCATGCTGGGGATCGTTCGCGCCTCACTGGTTCTGTTCCACCTGCTGTAGAAGCACAGCAAACACTACGCGTTCGCTGTACAGAAGACTGGAAATCCCTTCCTTCCCAACCCCGAATTGCAATTATTTCATACTATTTCTGTAGTGCAAAATATTGACACGCCATTTCCTAGTGTTTTCTTGCATTCTGCATTTCAGGACGAAAACTCCAAAGTGGCAAAACAGACTCCCCTGTTACAGTACATTCAGTATTTACATGAATGCATCCCATATGCCTCATTCAATGCGCAACATCAAGCAGCTGCACAGCAGTCTTTTCCACAATTCATATCCAGCAGCTTGATTTCCTGGTGTAGTTGCATTGTTGTATGGGAACAGATGCCGCAGGCTTCCAGCCCAAGCCATTAGATTTGCTGAAAATAGGCTGAAGCATCAAACAGCTTCAGACCACACCAATTCCTGCTGTTTGCTTGGGGGATGCCAGCATCACTAAATAAGCCGTTGCTTGTACCAGCTATACTCCTAATAATAAAGTGCTGTAACCACACCTGGTTTACATCAAAATCAGTACCATAAGCCCACCTGGGAGTTAAGGTCTTGCATCCTAACTTACCAAACAGGGAAAGGCAGACATCTAAGCAGCCACATACAATAAGAGAAGTCTCACATTAACAAACAAGAGCATGCTACCAACACAAGGGTCTTCAGAATGTCTCTTGGAAAAGTCCTGAAGAATCCACGTATACTTGAAAGCGTTCAGTGTCTGCTAAAACATACGAATGGGAAGAAGAAAATATACTTGCCAAATACATCGCCTTGTCATTTTCTTCTTTGCTACAAGGATGTTCTCATTAACTGCATCATTAGGGAGCTCTGCATGTGCGTGCTTACACGAGTTAAAACAGCAGCTGTAGAGGGTCCCTCAAAGTCTAATAAACTTAAATGAAGGATGACTAGAAATTCAAATGTGGCCTAAGAATTGTTTCTAAAACGTGTTCCTAGTTTACAACATGGAATTGATTGATCTCGGATACATTAGCAAAAGCAGGCTTTAGTCAAAGGCTGTTATGGCACATTATCAGAACTCCGCTGTGTCGTTTGCCTGTTTGCTTTCAGAGCAGGAGAATGGAATAGAAGATTAATTCCCCTTTTATCTTAGCTATTCCATTTTTTATACGGACTCTAAAGTATCAGAGAAGTTCCCAAATATGTACCAGACCTCTGTGATGAGCTTTCACTTATTGCAAAATTAAGACACTTTCTAAATGTGACTTTCTCCAACTCTGAGATCATGACCCTTCTGGGAAGCAAGCCCTAGCCAAGTACCATGATCATTAAAATATCCTTTGTATCGTCTCAGGACATCAGAAGCCCCCCATCTAAGTGAACAGTTAAGATTACAGCACTCCTAAAAGAACAAGTACAAAAGTCTCAAAGCTAGAAGCTGCAAATAAACATTCTTTACTGCCTTCACTGACTGCTAATGATTACAGCTCAAGGCACTCCAAAGCTTAACCCATCCGGTCTTCCCTCAAAGGTTCTCCCCTCTAAACAACCATTAAGAGGGGAGGAGAAAAAAAAAAGAAGAAAGCCAAAGAAAATATCCCTCAATTGACCTGGGCCCACACATCCTCCAACTTTAAACAGAATGCCACACTGAATCCTCAGCGTCACACTTCAAAACCTTTTTGAATAAGATGTTGGGATCCACACATCCTCCAGGCAGTTTGTTTTCCTGCTGCAGCGCCACTTTCTATGCTCCTGCTTGAGCATAATCTGCATAGGAGAGCCATGCTTTTTACCCTTCCACGATTCTACCTTCTCATATTCAATCCTTGTTGTTAAGTAAAACTAAGAAGAGGAGAAACTTAGTTCCTGTGAATATTTCGCTGCCTTCTGAGACCATAAGCTTTTCTAAAGGGCCTTACTTCCAAGAAAGGCTTTAGAAAGGACAGGAATTTACAATTAGCAGATATTGCTGCCTTTCAGGTTAAAATTCAACGGTCAATTTGGGTGTGAAACGGTTAACCTGGCATGGGATGTCTGAGTAAGGCCACCCTGAACCTCAGTCCGTATCTGCTCCTTAAATCTCAGATGCGAGGGAAGAAAAGAGAAGCATGTAGTGCTGAGCGAGGGCCCAGCCATATCTGCAGCCGCTGTAAGTTTCCCTCCATCCACTGAATTCCGCCTGCTGCAGCGCCGATCTCCAAACCTGAGCACATTGTGCTTTATTTTTACTGTTTTCCAGCTTCCTGTCTGCACCGACTGCCAGTGCAGTTACGAATACCGGAGCAGCTTTAGTTTTCCTTCGAGTTCTGAAGTAAAGGGTTAAAGTTCTTTTGGCACTTTTCGTTAGAGCAGGAATTTTTCAAAGTCTTTTGTTAAAATTTCCTTGTCCTGTTTTTAAGGCAGGGTGTGCCCTTTGCCACTTAACACAAATCAAAAGAATTTCACTGGTAGCGTGCACATAAAGCTCATAAATCACTTTTAGAAAGCCATAAAACAAAATTATCTACAAAAATCTAGCACACCAAGGAAGCAGCCTCATGGTTATTCAATAACCATAACATCTAACAGGACTTCCCTTTTGCCACAGATCCAGCCTGACAGAGTCATTTATCCGTAACCAGTTCATAACGTCTGTATAAATGAACCCCCAGCCTGCACAACCCGTCTGACTACTCTTCCCTCCCGCTTTAGGACAGGACATTTAAAAGTGAATAGAGCAATATACATTTTTAAAGCAAGTCGCCCGCCTTATGTCGCGCTCTGCTGGCAAGGCCATCCTTATTTTATTAAACCCTGTAAAACCTCACAAAAGATAACAGAGGACAGCTTTTTGGAACTGTCCCCCATTCGAAGCCAATTGCTTTCTTTGAAAAATCAGGAAAATGTACTCACTGCTCCAATACAAGTATTTAATAATCTACCAGCTCTTACAAACCCAAGATACGATGCTGGGAAGGCTGCTGGGTTTGACAATGCCTCCTTGCCAGGCACTGCAACCTCTCCAGCACATGAAGAGCCGTGTCGACGTGCCAAACACTGGCTACAGACACAGCACGGGTGCTTTCGCCAGGACGGGTGGAAGAATGGATGCACTGATAACACCTATCATCTTAGGATGGAAAAATTAAAAAAAAAAAAGCATCGCTCAGCTGCACACAAGGAAGCGCTTCAGGTTTGCTACGTAAGGTGATACAGACCTAAAAGATGGGAGCTTGCACTCAAAGCACTGACAGTGACAAGTTTTACTCTGTCCACAACTTACAGCAACCGCGAGTAAACAGCAACAGGCGAAATCACCTCCTCCTCTCCTCAAACCTGCACAGACCCTGCCCCCGTAACACAGGGATTTGAAGAAAATCAAGCGCTTTGCCTAAATACAGGCATTTCAGCAGCCTTCCTCAGGAGTACCGGTCCAGCTAACACCTTTCTGATGGCACAGCCCTGATCCTCATCTGTCTGGCCGTATCTGCGCCCACACACAATGTCTCCACTGAGCTCCTACTCTGAAAGACAGGATCAAATAATTTTTCCCTTCAGTATTTTACATGCATTTTACGTAGCACTTTCTCCAACTACTGCAGAATGGGGGAAGCATACACGTTTTTATCCTGAACGTAACTGGAAGAATCAAACGGATTTCTCTGCTGTCCTCACGTGCCTCCCTTTTCACTACTAAAAAAACCCTAGGTTACATGTATTCCGTTGGGTAAATGCTGGAAGCCTTCTCTCTCATCTTGCAATGGGAAGGTCCTGCCTGTTACAGGCTTCAACACATCTCATCCACGTTGCGTTCAAATAGCCTGCCTTACATTAGAACAACATGAATGCACAGAGAAGACCTAATTTCATTAGGATGCAAAAACGTAACAGTGACTGAGTACCAAAGTCAAGCCTGTGCTACAGCCTCCAGATTAAAACGTACACCACCATGAGAGATGTATTTGGAGACAACAACGCCGTGAAAAAAAATCTCAAGATCGTTGAAATTAGGTGGGGAAGAGAGAAGGAGAAGAGTATCAGAAAAACAGTAACGTGTTTATTGTACCCAGCTTGTATTGATTCAAGCACCAGAAGCCACTAACAGCAGCCCTCGTTACAGAAAGAAACACAAAGGATTTAAAAATAGGAATAACATACTAACATTTCAGTCCAAAAATTCCCAAGTGATCTAGCATCACTAGTCAACCCTGCTTTCAAAATCTTTACTATTTAACCTGCTAAGATCCTGGCATTTATTTCCCACGCTGAGCTGCAGAGGCTCGAGCTGGCAACCAACACCAGAGGAGATCGCAGGCTGGACGGCCTCTAGAAGGGACTCTCCAAAAGAGCCAAATACACAAACTCCCAAGGTTCAGAGCAATATTCAAGTATTTTCTGCTATTCGGATGGCAAGACCGAGAAAACACCTACTTAACGAGGAACTAAATTACAGCACAGGAAGGCCAAACACATGCCAACAAGGCCTAACCACATTTGTACAGGAGGAGAACAGGCTCTTGCACCTTTTCTAATCCTCTGCTGACACTTCCCTGTCTGACAGAAAGGCATCAAAAGCTCCAGCAGGGCCAAGAGCACTGACTCTCCTACTCCTAACAGGCAAAGAAGTATTCTAGCACAGAGGAGAGCTAATGGGCAGTTCTATGCAAACTTGCCTAAAGAAAATCCCTGATGAAGTTCGCTAAAACCATTCTTAATCCAATCTTAGTAAAAGTTTCTTAGCAGTGAGCATGCCCGCGTTTCTTTAGCCAAAGCAAAGAGAACGCTGGCTCTGACAATCACTATTTATCATCCCAGTACCAAATTAGAACGGAGAAAGGAAACTGCTAAGAAAGGCGGCTTAAACTGCAGAAAAAAAGTTTCAGCCAACCATGGCAAAGATCAACCTTCAAAGATTACTTCACTCCCTCTTTAAATCCTTTTTCTTCTCACCTTTACAAAGCTAAACATGCATCGATAAACAAATCCCAAAGCCTTTACAGCTCTTGTTTCAGCTGAGAGGACACACTTCACTCATCAACAAAAACGTGCTAGAATGTAGGGAGCATATGGCCCGAGAGAACCGCCCGCCCCGTCCTGTCCGGTCCTCGATAAAACACTGCGTCTTCTATCCAATCCCAGAACCAATCCATAATATCTACTTGAAAAGACTTAGTCAAGGATAAGTCCCAAATGCTGTAATCAATTCAGAACAATATATGCTCCCCACACAACAGCTGATCCCCACCAGTGTCAACAGGTTTACAGAGATCAGGGTGAACATATGGCCTTTAAGTAGTAAATACTTATTTGTATGGTGCTTTAAAGTCGCGTTCTTCAATGAAGGAGAAAACGAACTGTATTCTAAGCCTCGGCCATTTCTCCTCCTCTTTCCCAAACATTTTAATTTCTACTCTATCCCAGTCTTTGCAGCAGTATTCACCTCGTAGTTTCCTTCAACCCCGCTCACTGAAAATAATCACCCAACTCTTTGTATTTCAGGTCAGTAGCAGCACTGGGCAATAGCTGTTGGATGAAAGTGATTCTTCATGTTGGGCAACTTCTAAACTTCCAGCCATCACAAGTACCGAGCTGAACTTCCAAATGGGCAGAGAATACAACATTTGCTGACATAGGGATGGAAAAACTACTATAAAGAAATAAAAGCAAACTTCAAGTGACTTCAGTATAGCTTCCATATTGCAACCTCCTGGCTGAACCCAGAAACATTTCTCTGGACAAACAATGTGCTGGGAGACCGAAGCTATCACGTTCTCCCTCAACCACTGCCTGCCCCAGTCTAATACTGGGAGTACTGGCAGAATTAATTAGTTGACTGATTAATTAAAAGTGGAAGAGAAATTGTCCACAATACTTGCATGTAAAAAATAGGGCAAAGGTAAGCGTTTCAAAGATCTCAAAGTAGTTTCAAGGATAAATTTACAACTAAAACTATTTTCCTACCTACTTTTCACACTTCTAAAGACCAAAAGCCTTCTCCCAAATTAACTGCTGCTTCCATTGTTTCCACTACAACAGAGGCCACCTATTTCCCTTATTTATAAAAGCCACCATATCCCTATTGCTAGAAAGAACAACTATGCCGTCACGTGTTTATAGAAACAATGGGAAGTGATGACCCCAGCGTGTGTGAAACCAAGTTATCCTCAGAAAAGCTGCCAGTTCCATATTCTGTGAGGAGCGCATGAATACAGGGAACGGAGAGAAAAAAGCACACAAATGCAGACAGTCAATACAAACAAGTGCACCTACAGGAAGATGCAGGAGAGGCAGAAATGAGAGAGCAGGATCTGAGGACGTGTAAAAGGCAAAGCCACGGGAGACCCACAGGAAAAGGGCAAGTGTGAGAAAAGACTGGGTGAGAAAAGGAAGGGGAAAAAGGTAAGAGTAGAAACAAAGCATATCTCACCCATCACAATCATTAGGGGTTCCCATTTCAAACAGCACGGAAACGCTCCTGGTTTTTGGTCGAGAATGGAAAGGTAGATTTTGAACCTGAACTGAGCCAATGTACAAACTACTTTTAAGCTTTTGAGATGTGTTTTTGTTGTTCTTGTTTTGGTGCTGGTTTTTTTTTGTTTTTATTTTTGGTTTTTTGTTTTGTTTTTTATTCACGTCAGTTTTCAGTGTGTGCCAAAAAAGCTGCTTCTATCAACAACTTCCATCCCCTACCCTTTAACTGCCATTTCTCTTCACATCCCTTTGGCTTACCCCGCCCACCCAAAAGAAAGTAGCAGGCAAAACCTTCTTGTAGTAGTTGCTCAGTCACGTTATTTGGCTTGTTACAAACTCAGACTCGAAGTGGGGCAAAAGCAACGTAGTAGACCAAAAAAACTCCTGATTATTCACAAATGACACCACCAGAGTGTACTGTGCTAGATTAGGGCAAGAAGAAAACGATAGAAACATCTGCAGGAGGTATACTCGGAAAGACACTGAAGCTAAATAGAATTATTACAAATGGTCTGCTGTACGCATAACCCGGGGCTTGTTCTAGAGGGTCGAGGGGATGGGGGTACATTGCTGGAAGGTGGCTTAACATTCACATTTTAGTTTATCGAGGTTTCCTTGCGGGAATAATAACCAGAATAGGTTTTTTGGTGGTTTCTTTTGGGAAAGTAGTAATCAAAACCAGAAAGATTAAGTATCTATGCTTAACAAAACAATTTAACTGAAACTGAGCTAATACGAATGCAAGTGGCCAAATCCCTGCTTTCATAACCTTCTTCAAGTCATGTAGCGTGTGACCTCTGTGGTAAGACTTAAAGCAAGTAATAAATCCCAAATTTTAACTTTCAAACATTCGTTGGCAATACATCTTAAGATTTAAAATATTTAATGTTTTCTTTTTTTGGAAGAGTACTGAAGCAGGACAACAATATTTTTAACACAGCCATAAATAACTCTTCTCTATATGCAAATTGCTGTCTTGGGCCAATATAAATTTTATACCTGTACAGTTATTTTAATAAAAATTGCAAAGAAAAAAAATCCATTTTTAAATATATTGCCAGTCAACAACATTTTAAAATGTATACAAAATCAGCGTTTTACATTGATTTACTTCCACATTTGCATGAAACACTTTAAACTGTTTTACTATTATCTGCTGGGGAGAAGCTTGCCACAAGTGGTACAATCTCTGTTCAGAATCTCTAGGACCATCGCGTTGTCCTGATATTACCTTTCTATACAATTCCATTTCTGCCAAAAGCTTTCTTTTGAAGTCTGGCAAGAGCTTCCAACTCCCAGTTAAATTCTATTTATTAGAGTAATAAAAAACACACACATAAAACAGTCACATAATTTAGAGTCTTTCTGTCAGGCAGTTTCAGTCTCTGGCACATCTCAAAACAATTAGAAGACCAGAAATCAGATTCTACCTTATTTTTGAAGTACACTTCAATGGGCATAATGAACCCTGCGTAGCCAGACTCCTCCACTTTGTAAGGGGGCTCCTTGCACACTGAAAAGAGAATATACGAATGTTAATTTTGAATATAATGCAACTTAATCTGACCTGAAAATGAGTTGCAAGATGAGAAATGTGCCTCCAACAACTCAAGACTCATTTAAAACACTGACCTTTGTGGGAAATAAAAAAAAGGCAAAGCAAAACAAGATGGTGGTCATGGGCTTAGTTAGGAAAACGAAAATCTGTTCTTAGCTCCTCCCATAGAAAGGAAACATAAAACACACTCTGTGCCAGAGTCTCTGTAAGATTCTTCCCCCTCTCCTTTTTGCAGTGATACAATTACAGTTCTGTGCTGTTCCACAACAATGTAAACTGCCAGTTAAAGCCGTCCTGCAAAAAAACGCAAGAACTCAAAAGGGGAGAACTTGCACAGTGTGCAGAGGTAAAATTGACCTTGATGCCAACATTTATTCCTCAAAACCCCACAATGTGCAAGCACGTTTTTTTTTTTCCCCCTTGAAATGTTCTCCTGCAATGCTTAATCTTCATAATTACGTAATAAATATACATACTATATGCTGCTTCACCCAAACCTCGTAACAAACCTGAAGGGCACGGAAAGGCAATGATATGCTTCACGTGCAAGTAAAGGGAGAACAGTGAAACACTTTGCCGCTAGGGTCACGGTGCTGCCTGCTGCAGATACGTCGACTGCGAAAGTTAATCACTTCTAAGAAATTAACCTCCGTGCTTCCTGCCTCAGTTCCTCCTGTCCTACTACCTGTTGTATCGGTGTGTTACTGAACCCTTCGTGTCCTCTATCACTGTGTTTCAGCACAGTGATAGGCAGCTCAAAGGATTCTCGGTGCGTTTGGCCGTGGCACAGATATACAGAACAGCTGCCAGGAGAAACACGAGACCAGCACAGATATTCTCCCTCTCAGGAACCGGATGCACTTGCATACAATTCACGTGCTACAATACATGTAAATGAAGTCAATAAATCAATTAGGGGAATTCAGTGCAAGTGTTTTTACTTTCTCTAAAAAATTCCAAGTCATCAATATGATTAAGAAACAGTACCTTAAACCTAAAAAGGACAGAAATTATTTTTCTTTAATGTTAATGTTGCTTTAATGTTTCTTTAATATTAACCCCGGCTCTAAGCACTTTTACCATTGTACAGGTTCTAGTAAGCAGTACTGAAAACTCAACTGTGGAAAAAAAAAGTGGATCTGAAAATAATCAAAATCCCTAAACTTGCTTTAACTTGAATTTCATATAAACTCCTACAATCGGGGGGGGGAGCACAAAACCCAAGAACCATGCCAATATGGCATCAGGAATCTTAAGTTTATTTGCCAAGCAGCCTTTGTTGTTCCTTTGCTGCCCTATTCTAACAAGTTAAAATTACTCCACAAGCAACCAGCCAGCAGCACAAGCCTACCAGTAGACTTTGCTTCAAGTAAGAGAGAATCATTTGAAGAAGCCCTTCAAACAGATCTAGAACTAGTATGCATATGCCCCACAATTTATGTACAATCCACTACTTGGTCAAAAGCATAGTAGCTTTATAAGCGAGCTTAAGAAAGCTTTTAAAACCTAGGAAACAGGAAAACTCTCTCTCTAAAGGTAGATGACACGGCAACCTACTGAGCAAAGACAATGGACTATCCCAACACAGTTGTTTGTAGTAATGTAATTACACTGGATGACAAGAATTGTGGCACAGCAGATTGTAACTTCTGTTCTACGAATTAGCTTCCAGCTCAGTACTGCGCTGCCTTATCATACATCAGTTTTACAGCATCAGTTCGAAGAAGATATTAACATCCACACCAGATTCACATCCTTGTGAGCTGAACACCTCTCAGTTGCTTTCCTCCGTGGACTCTCGCAAATAAGCAACACGGTAGGAAGTGCTAAGACATCCTGCACGACCAGCAGTCTTCCAAAAAAGTACTTCAGAGAACGCCCATTCCCAAGTAATTTATAGCGGTACTCCTAGGCAGCCAGCACTCCTGGTAACACTACGTAACAACAACACTGCAGATGCCGTTAACACGATCTTAAATAGATTTAAGTCCCTGCTGCTGCCGAGAAGGGCAATTCCTGCTCCTCCACCTCAACCACACGTTCCAGCTGCCCCAAGCCAACAATAAGGTTCGTGGTGCTGCACAGTCAGGAAGAGCAAAGAACTGATCCAGCACAAAGTCACATTACAATTCCGATGTTCTACCCAGCCGGATCAGCTCCCCAGCCTTGCTGACTGCACAGCACCTACCGCAAATACATCACAGAATGTCCTGTGTTGGAAGGGACCCCCAAGATTCATCAAGTCCAACTCCTGGCTCTGCACAGGACCACCCAAAAATCAGACCATGTCTGCAAGCGGCATCCAAACGCGTCCTGAATTCTGACAGCTCGGTGCTGTGCCCGCTGCCCTGGGCAGCCTGTCCCAGTGCCCGACCACCCTCTGGGTGCAGAACCTTTCCCTAACACCCAGCCTGACCCTCCCCTGTCCCAGCTCCATGCCGTTCCCTCGGGTCCTGTCGCTGTCCCCAGAGAGCAGAGCTCAGCACCTGCCCCTCCGCTCCCCTCGTGAGAAAGCTGCAGGCTGCCGTGAGGCCTCCCCTCGGCCTCCTCTGCTCTGGGCTGAACAAACCAAGGGACCTCAGTTACACCTCATACATCTTCCCCTCCAGACCCTTCACCACTTTGTTGCCCTCCCCTGGGCACTCTCTAGTGTGCACACACACCCGTGCAGCTGAAATGTACTGAGGCAGAGACCCCCCTTCGGCTGCAGTGAATTCTGTTGCCTTAAATACCTTAACTACCCGCGCTGGCACCCTGCAGGAGTCCTCACAGCTACTTAGGGACTGATGCAGAAGCTTACTTACTCCAGTAAATACACTAGCACTGTAGGAGGGCCACTCATCCTTCACATGCTTCCAGCTTTTGTTGGCCAGCATTAACAAACCACTCCCCCTTCGCCTTTTGTACCAGGAATTACCTTCACCTGGCAGTGTCTGGAGGACCTGCACATACTAATGCTTACAGAAGAGAAAGCATCTCACCTCCAAACCTTTCATCAGAAGAAAGGTCCCATTCTCCCTGCCCTTCCTCAAACAAAGATGGTAAAGGTTAAGGCAAGCGCACGCTATATAGGTTTTGTTCCTCCAGAGGAGATTTTACAAAAACCTGATAGAACAAGACAACCCACACCGCACAGTGCTGTCTCACACCGAAGACCCAATAACCCGCCTTCAAACCTTGACTCACCTCGCTTGGGTTTCGGGAAGCTCTCGTGCAGGCGGAAGACCACCCTTTCCACAAAGTGCTGGATGTCGCACTGCTCCGGGCCACGGACAAACACCATCCAGTCATGAGTGAACCCTTCGGTGGTGGGCTTTTTCCGCAGTTGGGCCCGGTGCCCCAGCTCCAATTTGACTTGAACCGTGCACTGTTTGAGGACAGAGGTAAGGCCATAAGCAAAATGGAACAGATTACGTGGAATGCCTAACGGTGAGCCCCACAGACAGAAGACACTAGATAACCACAGGGGAAGAATACAACAGCCTCCACCAAGAGATTAGTCTCATTCTGAAGACTGGTGCTGGCAACCAGAAAAGGCACCAAAAATAGATCCTAGCACCACTTCATACCTATTTTTCCCCTAATATTAGCACTGCAGAGAAAGCAGCTGTAGAAGAGGAATACGTTTATTGGCCTCACTTATCAAATAAATTGTCGGCAAAGTCTAATTGCAGAATTTTTATTTCTAGAAAGTGTCAGAGAGAGAACTTGATGTTCGCAGCTTACAGAATTCACAGCGCTAACAGAAAACTAATCTTAAAACAGGAAAAATCAAGTCACAAATTGGTGGCTTTTGATATTGTCAGGAATGTGTAATTCAGTAGAACACAGCTACAATCCTCCATTCTTCTAAATACATTTTATTAACACACTTTCACACACAAAGCCAATGTATAATATGCCTGTACAATATCCGATACTAAAATGACCTGATTCTGATTTGCAGTCTCGAATCCTACTCTAATCAGAGAAGAACAGAAGCAGGAAAGGTGTATTCAGTGTCTCCCTCAGAGTTTAAAAAAAAATCCTATTAAATGTCTTAAAAAACAGATTAAATTAAATTGTGAAGATGCACATATTCCTGGTGACTTCACAGTCAGAAAAAAGCAAATGAATTAAAAAAGACGTAACAGAGGAAAAAGCAAGTAAGATTCAGACACAAGTTACAGCAAACAAATCTTAGGGCACGATTTCTAGAGATGGAATCGCACCTAAAGTGTCTGACTCCTTACTGGGTTAATTTGGTGCACACGCGTTACACAAACTCGACCAGCAGCACAGCCATCTCAAACTAAACCACCAAATTCAGCTTCAGGAACTGGAAGTTTATTAAAAACGGGGGAGTGGGGGGGCCTGGTTTTTAATCCTCACATCCTTCTTCACCTCAGACTTGAAAATAATGCCTTGTTCTTTCTGGCAATTCCCAATTAGGAAAGGCAACATTATTTGTCATTATCTATAACACAAGTGAACACAGAGCCAACCTGAGGGCATGACGTTAAACAATGAACAAAAACCAAAAGCTTCCCAAGCTCCAGACAAATGCTTAGGGAAAGCATTACCCCTATTTTCTCACTGAGAAACTGCAACAGAAAACACAACCACGATTAATGCTCAAAAAACATTTTCTGTGTCCGGCCTGACATTTCATCAGAGTATGATTTTCAGAGTAAGGTTAATACTTTCCGAAAAAGCCCAAGTCACTTTATCTCCGTACGCTTTTTTCTTTGTAGAAGGATCACACAGGAAGTCTTCAGAGTACCAGGCATCAAAGCCTGATCTCCCAAATTACAGTCCAGTGCTAATTTCAACTATAAACCTTAGCACAGCCTTTCAAGCAATTATCTTTACAGTAAAATAGCCCCAGCCGCCATCCAACGCATCAACACTAACACTTGGGGACAAACTCGTCTCATCAATTGCTTCACCTGTTTTAGTGAAACATTCCTTTAGATTACCTTTCTCTGCAAGTCCTCTTGGCAGGCCATTTTCCCTCTTTTGTGCGTTAGGGCTCATCTACACTGGCTCCATCTCACTCCTGCACTAAAACCAACGCTGCATGGCCGCCTGTTCTTCCACGCCACGTTACGGAAGAAGAAAAAAGGCAAGGTGTTTGGCTCAAAGCGCCGCAATCTTTCCCAGGGTGGAAGTGCATTATGCAGAGACAGCCTGCCGACAGCCTGGGCTCACCTCGGAGGGTGCTCGTGGGCACGCTTTATTTGGGAACGTCCCACTGCTCAGGCAGGCATTTGCATCAACTGATCCAGTCTGTTCTGCAGCCTCACGTTATCAATTCCATAATTACCCTTTAAATTTTGCTACCGTTGCCAGTTACTAGCCCTCTCCCGAGAAGTGCAAATGGCTGTCACTCTACAGAATTTGCCTTTCTAGTTGAAACGGCTGAGAAATTTTAGCTGAGAAACAGATGGGACTATGTGGAAGAGAACAAAATTAAACATAAAAAAAAAGAACTGTTTAGCTGAGAGGGAAAGTTGTACTTGCTATACTCCTCACAGATCGGTCCAATTAACAAGCTCTATGAATTAAGCCAGAAGTTGAAACACATTTGAAAATAAGATCTCCCAACATAACAAACATCCAAAGTTGCTCCACTGAAAACGGAGTGTTTCTTTTTCTTTCCCTCAAGCATGTCTCTCAACAAAGGGAAACCAGGATCCTATTCAAACGATTTGTAATAATACAAAGGAGTCTGCTTTTCAACTTAATAAACGCTCTGTAGCGCGCTCTGGTATTTGTTTGATGCGCTAATTGCCTGAAAGCCATGACCAGTCCCCATTCGGTCTCCTTCGGGTTATTATTCACGGGGTAGCGGGCCTTACCTCGCCAGCCCGGGGGTGACCCGCTAGCAGCCCGCACGCCAGCTTCGCACACAAAAGGCCTGCACCAGCCTGCCGTGGCGAGCCCAGGTGAACTTCCAGCATTCCTCCTCCTCCTCCTCCTCTCGCCGAGGCACCGCAGCGCCGCTGCCGGGGGCTGCCCGCCGCCGCCACCGCCCCCCCGGGAAGGAACCCGGGGCAGGATCGTGCGGGAAGCGCGGGGCCACCCCCCGCCGGGGCGAGGCTGCAGCGCGGCCGCCCATGAAGGGGCGAGGGCTCAGCAACACACACACACACACACCCCCCCGCAAAAAAAAAAAAAAAAAAAAAAAAGAGGGGAAGGGGGGGAGGCAAAGGGAGGGGGAGGCTGCCCGAAATGGGGGGGGGGGTCCCGAAATGGGGGGGGGAAGGGGAGGGGCGGAATGGGGGGAGGAGGCAAGAAAAAGGGGGAGGTGCCCTAAAGGTGGGGGGGCAGAAGGGGGGGGGGGGGGGAGAAAGAGGGGAGGATGCCCAAAATAGTGGGGGGGAGGCGAAAAGGGGGGGCTACCCGAAAAGAGGGAGTGGGTTACCCGAAAGGGGGGGGAATTACCAGAAAAGGGGGGGGGGGCACGATGCTGCCAGCTCCAGCAGGGGCGACGCAGTCCCCTCCTCTCCCTGTGCGGCCCCCCCCTCCCGGTGCTGGGGTCCCACCCCCCATCCCCCCGTGTGTGTGTTTTCGGGGGGGGGGGGGGGGGAGGCGCCCAGGATCCCCCCCCCCAGCAGCACGGCCCCACCGCCCCCCTCACCTGATTGTCCATGGCTGGGCGCAGCGCTGCGGGCCCCGCTCGCTCGCTCGCTGCCCGCCGCGGCGGTTCGGCTGCCGGTCGGCGGGGGGGGCCCTCGGATCTCCCCCCCCCCTTTTTTTTTTTTTTTTTTTTTAACTCTTCTCCCCCCACCCCCCCTCCCCACCCCACAGCCTCACTGCTGCTTCCTCTCCTCCTCCTCGGCCGCGGCCCCTCACGGCCCCGCCGCCCGCCTCATTGTGTGTCACTCACAGGCACCAGCCCCGCCGCCACCACCCGCCCCCCCCCCACCCCCGCCGCCCGCCCCGCGGAACCGGAAACCGCCGCCGCCAGACGGGCACCCGCCCTCCAGCCAACGGCAGCGCCGCTTCCCGCCTCTGGGCGGGGCTTCCGCCCGGGAGCCGCCGGCCTCCCCCGCCTCCTCTTGACGGGCGGGCGGAGCGTCCAATGGGAGGCGGGCGGGATGCAGAGGGGGCGGGGGAAAGGGTGGGGCTCCCGGTGGGTCAAGCGGGGAGTGGGAGGCGGGGCTTCGCCGCCCCCCTCGGCCCCCCCCTCCCCCCACCCGCCCGCCCGTTTCCCCCCATCAGCCAGCGGCGGGCGCGGTGCTGCGGCGCTCTCCTGCCCGGGCTCCAGCGGCGTTGCCGGGGTCGCTTACCGATCCCGCTTACCGGTCCCCTCCCTTAATACCCCTGAGCAGGGTGCTGCTCGGCTGCTGACCGCCGCTAGGACCGGTGTTCAGGCCTTGTTGCGCGCCCGAGCTGCGCCAAGCCGCCCTTTTGCCTCTGTCGTCCTATTTATCCCAGCCGCCGGCGGCTGCGGATCTCACCCGTTTATTAATTTCCTACACAAATGAGCTGAGAACAAGTGAAACCGCAGGGCCCGGTACAGCGGACTCTGCTGTGTGGAATGGCTGGGCAGGGCTAAGCCCATACTGGGGAGGAAGCCAGCGGCACTGTGCTCCCTCAGCTGCTGGTTTTCCTTGTTCTCCCTTCGTCTCCTTCCTCATTTTCCCTCCATCTCTCCCCCTTGTTTCCTTCTGTCTCCATTATTTCTCTCTATATCTCCTTCATTCTCCTATGTTCCCCCTCAGTCTCCATCATTTTTCCCTTACTGTCCTTCATTTTCCCTTATTGTCCCCCATTTTCCCTATTTCTCCCTCCTTCTTCATGCTCCCTTGTTCGCCATCTCCCTATTTTTCCCATTGCTCGCCCTCATTTCTCCTTAATGTCTGTCATTTTTCTTGCAGTTCCCCCATTTTCCCTTGCTTTACTTCATTTTTCCCCTTGCTCTCTCATCTCCTCTTAATTACCGTTAATCTTCCTCACTATTTTTCAGTCTCCCTAATTTTACCCCCAATCTCCCTTATTTTCTTTCAGTGTACCCCTTTTCCCTTAGTCTCACTTGTTTTCACTTGCTGTCACTCATTTCCTTTCATTTTCCCCTCAGTTTCTCTCACCACCCCTCAGTGTCCCCCATTTTCCCTCAATATCTTTCATTTTTCTCCCTTTCTCTGTCATTTTCCACTTGATCTCCCTCATTTTCCCCTCACACACCCTCACTTTCCTTCTTAATCCCCCATTTTCCCCTCAGTTTCTCTCATTTTACCTCAGCGTCCCCCATTTTCCCTCATGAGTTCTTATTTTCTCCCCTTTCTCCTTCATTTTCCTCAGTCTTCCTCATTCTCCCCTCACACACCTTCAGTTTCCCTCAGGGTCCACCATTTTCCCTTAGTGTTCCCCTTTTTCCCTCAGCGTCCCCTATTTTCCCTCAATAGCGCTCATTTTCTCCCCCTTCTCCTTCATTTTCCTCTCAGTCTCCCTCGTTCTCCCTTCATACACCTTCAATTTCCCGCAATGTCCCCCATTTTCCCCACAGTTTCTCTCATTTTCCCTCATCAGCCCTCATTTTCTCCCCTTTCTCCTTCATTTTCCTTTCAGTCTCCCTCATTCTCCCCTCACACACCTTCAGTTTCCCTCAGGGTCCACCATTTCCCCTCAATGTCCCCCATTTTCCCTTAGCGTCCCCCTTTTTCCCTCAGCGTCCCTCATTTCCCCTCAATAGCGCTCATTTTCTCCCCCTTCTCCTTCATTTTCCTCTCAGTCTCCCTCGTTCTCCCTTCATACACCTTCAATTTCCCGCAATGTCCCCCATTTTCCCCACAGTTTCTCTCATTTTCCCTCATCAGCCCTCATTTTCTCCCCTTTCTCCTTCATTTTCCTTTCAGTCTCCCTCATTCTCCCCTCACACACCTTCAGTTTCCCTCAGGGTCCACCATTTCCCCTCAATGTCCCCCATTTTCCCTTAGCGTCCCCCTTTTTCCCTCAGCGTCCCTCATTTCCCCTCAATAGCGCTCATTTTCTCCCCCTTCTCCTTCATTTTCCTCTCAGTCTCCCTCGTTCTCCCTTCATACACCTTCAATTTCCCGCAATGTCCCCCATTTTCCCCACAGTTTCTCTCATTTTCCCTCATCAGCCCTCATTTTCTCCCCTTTCTCCTTCATTTTCCTCTCGGTCTCCCTCATTCTTCCCTCACGCACCTTCAGTTTCCCCCACTCTCCCCCATTTTCCTTCTGTGTCCCCCATTTTCCCTCACTTTTTTCTCATTTTCCCTCAGCGTCCCCCATTTTCCCTCAATAGCACTCATTTTCTCCCCTTTCCCCTTCATTTTCCTCTCGGTCTCCCTCGCTCCCCCCTCGCACGCCTTCATTTTCCCTCAGTGTCCCCCGTTCCCCTCGGCCGCTCCCCCCGCCCCATCTCCCTCTCTTCCCCCCTTTGTCCCTCCTCCTTCCCCCACACACCTTCATTTCCCCTCCTCCCCCGGCTCCCCCCATTTCTCCCGCTTTCCCCCCGGCCTCCCTCGTCCCCCGGCGGCCGGCCCCGCGGGTCGCCCTGCCCGGGGCTCGCCGCGGTAGAGACCGGGGGGAAGCGAGGGGTGCTCGCCGCGGAGCGCCTCGGCGGCGAACGATATCTCGGGTTTGGCCCGGAGCGAGCGGATTTGCAATGCAAATGCTCCGAGGGATTCCTTCAGAGAGGCAGCGGTTATCGGCCGCGGGCTCAGCTGGGTGACGAGCCCGGAGGTCACCGTCGTGGCTGAGAAAGGAGCCGCTGGCTGCGGCCGAGGCACCGTTAGCAGCCGCCCGCCCTGCAAACGCGGTTTTCTCAGCCCCGCTGCTGACTCCGAGCGCGACATTTGCATCTGAAAAGTGGCGTTTTGTTTACGTTTTCTCCCGACTCTCAGTGACAAGTTGTTTCGCTCGATTTCGTGAGCCTTAAATTAACGGAGGGCTGCCGTTACAAGTGCAATTTGTGGCTGTTCCTGAGCAAATTTTCTCTTAGGAGGAAAGCAGAATTTTTCTTCGTGCGGGTTTCTTGAAATAGTTTGTTGATCTCTGTAAGGCAGCAGAAAAATGCATGTTAGCCAATAATGCTGTGTGTGTTGCTAACTGATAGCCACAGGCAAGGATTAGTCAGTTCCCAAATCATTCTAAAGAGCCAGTTTACCTCATCAGCTTGATAGAAGATATTAGTAAAGCAAAATGCTTAATCGCTTCAGTTAACAACAACAACAAAAAGAGCCTGATTTGGATTCTTCTTTTAAGCGCTCCGGTTCTAATTTTCCATGTTCCTGTCTGATGCAGGCCCAAGAGACATCTCCTCGGACAGTCTCTTTTCTTCTCTGTTGAGACAAGGCCTCTTTCTCTGGGGGTTCTCATTGATACCTTTAATTGTGGACATTATTCCCATGCACATGACTCTTAGAGCTAAGTCTTTTATTTCCTAACTCCCAGTCCTTACTATTCATTCTCAGCCTCATCACAGCCCTTACTCGTTATGAGCTCCCAGGGCTGGATCTTTCCTGAACATGTCTCCCTCTTCCACAAGTGGAGGGTTCGACTGCACTCTTACTCTGTTGAATTTGGTCCAAATGCAAGAAGTGTTGCTCAGACACACAAGACCCTGAACTTTTCTCTTTCCCACAAAGTTGTCTGTTACATCCCGTGCAACTTCGTTAGTTTTTTTTTTTTTAATTTTGATTCCCATCGGTGAAAATTTTTGGGTGCCTTTGTTTTTCCCCAGCTCGTTGTTGCTCTCCCAGTGCAGGACCCAGGCTGACCTCCAACTTCGGCACTGCATTTCCCCAGCTATATTTACGTCTGCTGGCTGGGACGCAAGTCACTGCTCCAGGTTTTCTGTGGCCTAGGATGGGACCCAAGCACTTCCAAGTCAGGGATGGGAAACCCTGGATTAGGCATCTCAGCTTCCACTTTCTCAGGAGGGAAAAGCACCCAGAGAGGCAGTCCAATACCTGGCCATGAAACTGCGTTGTACTGAAGAAGCTGGGGTGCCACATTCAGAGAAGGCATGTCATTACATCGATGCGTGCTCCAAACCAGCACCCCTGGAGTCATGCGAGTGGATCAGCTTAAACTGTGCCAGGATACTTCTTTACATGCAACTGTGAAAGCACTCTAGGAGAGAAATTCCTACAACCAGCATTAGCTGCACCAGCGCTTTCCTGTTCTGAGCAGTTTCCAGCCCAATGAGTGATCAAGTGCACCCCCAATTTTCTTTTGAAGCTCAAAAAAAAAAAAAAAAAAAAAAAGAAACACCCTGCAGCCAAGGGTAAAAAAAATTGCTAGTCTCTACAGGAGAGAGTGTTGGGAGTTTCAGGTGCTGGTTGTGCTGGGGAAGGTGTAGCCAGCAGCCACCCAGGCTCCTCCAAACTTCTAATTTTGCAGGGACATCTCAAACTAACGAGCTGTCAGCTGAGTGCCTTCGCACCCAAGGCAGCCGTGGGCTGAGCTCCTGTTTCTTTATATCTATTCCAGCAACTTCTGGGTTTTGCAATAAGCGTCTGCAAATCCAATTAGCGTCTTTCTTTGTGGCACTGTATTCTGGCAGAGATCTGCTGTGTTGCTGCCATCTACAGTAGGGCCAGTGCCAATGGATAAGAAACAGATCCGATCTGCATATTCAAATATGCAAATGAAGCACGACAGCTCTCCCTAATTTTTGTTTGGGCTTTTTATTTTTCTTTTGAAAGCCTTGCTTCAGAGATCCTTGTCTTGGGCTGAAAGGTGTGTGTTTCATCCCGCTTGGCCCACAGTATGCCAAGGGCTGGTTCTGTCCCCTGAGAGCTGGGGATCATGGAAAATAAAGTGGAAAAAAGACTTTGCACTGCACCTGTCTCTGCCTTGGCCAGATAAACACAGGACTGGAAATAATTCTGCGGTGTTTCACCCAGCACAGGCTAATCTACAGTCCTGGGAAAGTATAACACACCCTTTCTCATTCCTGCCTGTACACACCATGACTGTTCTACAGGCCAAACCTCACCATTCTTGGGGAGCATCGGTGAAGGAGGTGACAACTGGGGTGTTTGGAAAGAAATTAGTCCTAGTGCTTCAGTGGGAAGGTCACGTCACGTGCAACCTGGGACAGCATAGCCCTCGCTCAGGTGTCTACAGATACCTCCTGGCCAGCTGGCCAGCTCCTGGCAGATCCTGCTCCAACTTTCTGGAGGTTCTGCCTGGGGAGCAGGCAACAGACATCAGAACAGTTTCTGGAGACGCCTCCTCTTCCTCCCGTGCTGCTCCCCTCCTCCTCAGTTCTCCCTTCTCTGCAGGAATGCAACATTGACCCCCAAACACACACAAGCACCCCTCTTGCAGCCCCCCCAGGCATGTAACCCAAGCCTCCCAAATTGTTTACTTGCCAGCCTGCTCTCATTCTGCAGCAAAAGTTCTTTCCTGTAGGCTTGGCATCTCTCACTGGGATGGCTGGCTGACAAATCCACTCTAAGGCCCTATCGTCTACTGATATGTATGTGTGTGTGGATGTCTGTGCGTAAATTATATACACAGCAGCCAGCCTCTTGTCTAACCCTGTCTTGCCCTTTCTATCTCTGGAGAAACAAGTTTGTTTTACTGTTTATTGCCATTCATCATTATTTTCTCTTTACTCTTTTAGCTGCATCTTCCCCTTTCCCACTCTGAGCCGAAGACCACAAGTTCTGTGGTCAGTCTGTACTTTGAGTGGCTTGGACACCAGCCAGCCAACAAGGAAGGCTGTCCCCAGCACGTAGAGTCAGACAGCGTAGAAAAAATGACCTTGTAATTGTCCTATGGACTTCAAGATTAAGACAGAGATCTTGCATTTGAGCAGAGTTTCTCTGAGAAAATACACACCTCAGCATTGTGTCCATGTGCAACACTACTGAGTGGAAAGACCCCTAAATCCTCTTCTGGACCTATGTAAGTCACTTACCAGCTGCAAAATGATTACAGTGGTCCTTGTCTACTTTCATGAAGCGTAGCCAAGTGATGAGCCAAGTACTCTGTGGTGTTTCCAAGATGAACATAACCGCAATCAAAACAGACAACTGACGATGTTTTAAGTATTAAGGGCTGCATATCTTTCTTCTGGTACTTACCATGGGTTTGCCAACAACAGTGTCATATCTTTACTTACAGCCTCAGAAAAAGTCCTGAACCAGAATTCAAGAGAGGATTTGGTTTTTCTGAGCACTGAGGGAGCTGGGTGTTGGTTCGGTTCGTGTACTGCTGTCCGTGGCCTTTGTCATCCTTAGTTCATGCCAAAGGCTCAGCGTAGGATTCGTCCGTGTTGGCTGCCATGAAGAAAACAGAACAGGTAGTGAAAAAGAGAGAAATCTGTGAGTGAGAAGACCTAAGTTCTGCAGCAATGCTGCTTCTGAAGTAGCAGGGCTCCTGGTTTGCTAATCAGCATTTGGATCCCTGCAGGGAAGCATGTTCATTTGAATCAGCTGTTAATCCCAGCAATATTTATTCTTTTAAAAATGATTTCACTTTGCCTGTTCTCTGCCTTCCCCTCCTTCTCCAATTCACACTCCGCACTGTGGTATTCACAGCACATATTTAACACCAGGATAGTGCAGTGAAAGTCCAGATTGTTAATAGCCAAAACCTCTGATTGCCAGAAAGATACTAGTAGCAACTACTAGCTACATCTGGGAAAAATTACAGACAGCTTGGAAATTCTTTAGTTCCCTTATTAATGAAGGACTTAGTAGAAAAAAACACTGTAATACAATTTAGCTTAACTAAGTTCTTTTGTGCCTGAGGAAAATCTAAATTATAGCTTACTATAGCTACTGAAAAATGCAAAAGGCTTTTAGTGTACAATAACCCTCCAAACCAGAAGGAAGAGGGAAAAATTTCTTAGTAAGCGGGAACACAATGAGAATTTATTTTTTGCTTTCTGTGTATTTAGTGCTGGTGAAAAGAGACGGATGAATAGTCACAAATACGTCATGTCCCTTGCAGATGCAACATGGGCAGCACAAACGTCCTCAAACTGCTCCGCCAACGTGCTTCAATTCTGAATGAGAAGGACCAGCTTTCTGGGTGAGAAAGGAGTTCGTCTCTATTCAGTCCCTGACCCTTCTGATCGAGGCTGTTAATGAAGGGGCCTCATTAACACCAAAGGTGAGGTTGGCATTATAATGTAGCTACTGGTCCACTGCAGGCTGAACTGACACCTATCAATTCCTTCTGCCTGGCTATTGAGCAGCCGTCGGATGACAATACCTTTCCCTTGCACTCTGCAGACAGAGGTCAGGTTTGGCCAAGTGATGTAACGGTCTGTGTCGTGCCAATCCCACCAGCCGGCTGGACCCGCCACGAAGAGCATTTCACAGCCTGGATTTGTCCAGCACTGAATACGAGCTGCCAGCCTGGAGAAGACGGGCCCAGGCACCTTATGTGCCTGTTGGAGCAAGCACAAGCGTGGTTCAACAGGAGGGAGGGAGGTTCACTGCTGAAATGTGTGTCTGCTTTGCATGTGCCTTCTTGCGGTTGATGCCAAAGTCGTTGAAAGATGATCATCTGCATGGTCAGAGAGAGGCCAGCTTCAGAGTGGTGAAGGTCACTCTAGACGGGATAGCCTTTAGACGACTGAAAAATATCAGGGGAAAATAGCTTGAAAAATAGGACATGACAGGAGGAGATCAGCAGCAGGATCTGACTAGTACCAAAAAACCTGTTCTGAATCTTTTCTGGACTGAAAAGAGAGTCCAAAATAGGAGAAGGAATTACTATCCCAGACAAATACCATGTCTGATATATAACCTCTCCCCAGCCAAGGTATTCCCAGTGTCTGTAGTTTTCCAGGGCTCTACTGCAGCGGTCTTGTGACTGCATACCCATGCTTGCCATGCTTCTGAGCACCCTGACCTATGGCTTGCACAGTGTGCTGTCTTTTCCTCTTGTGGACTGGTGTTCCCTCTCTTTCCAGCCCCAGTTGCTCAGCTTGGTGGTTTTCAGAGCAACTGGCCATTTCCATCCTGGTAGTTTGGTCCTCTCGATACTGAGAGCAGGCTGTGAGACATCCCAGAGCTCGGGGAGTGGCATTTCACAATCTGTAACATTCAAATTAATGGGAATTTCTGATGTTTGTGGATTCTGGGTCAGCTGCTCTCATGACAGTTTCCACCAAAAGTAGGCAGTTTTGCTGGAACTATATGAAATGAGCTTTTTTGTGGCTTTCACCTATTTACACAGCAACTGGAGGTGGGGTCGCCACATATGTAAATGTGTGCAAACCAGCTGTAATCTAGCTAGCTCAGGTAGGACACCAGTTGAGATAATCCCCCACACTGCAGTACATGCAAACTTGCCTGTGTCTCAGGGAATTTGGCTGGCAATACCATGCTGAAATTTGTATCACTGAAACTTAATCATTATCACTGATATCGCTACCCATGAGACAATAGCGCACCTGATCTCACCAAAATCCTATCTTGGCAGTGTAGCATTTCTCAAATGCCTTGAAGCTTGATTTTGTTCCATAAAGGCCCAGCCAGCATGGTTTCAAGAGAGTCGGGTTGGAATATAAAACAACATAGGCATGCAACAAATACTATTTAAACCAACACAGGGAGAATTGAGGACTGTCTGTGTAGCTACACTGTGAAGGCAGAGCTGTAACAAATACTGTCCATTTGTTACTCAGGCATCAGAGCAAAGTATTGTAATACGTGCTTATGAGTGAGTCCATTACATGTACATTTTATATGCTATCAATATTTTAGCTGAATGAAGAATACAATCAATTTGGACACATTTCACGTAATTCTGAAATGCATTGTGTAAACATTGCAGATGTAGGCCATTTTCCTCCACTGCCTGTGCATTTTTATATGCTGTGAAGTCTATTTTAAATATATGCGTGAAATGTGTCATGAAACATCTGACATATGTGGAAAACATATTACCGTACCGTATGGGCAGTGTATAAGGTCGCTTGTGAACAGCTTGAAAACAGCAATCATTTGCATATGGATATATAGCTGTTTGTATTACGATACCATCATAGGGGAATAAGGGGTATGTTCCAGGTCTACATGGGTCACTGGCAATGGCAGTACTGTTGGGCTCATGATGAATAAAGTTATGGGAACAAATAGAAATAACTAAAGTGTTTGGTGCCTAGACATTTGCGTCAGTTTTTCATAACATGGCAATTCACAGAGTCCTGTGAAAGGTAAGGCACAATAAGCCAGAGAGCAAAATCATGTTTTTAATGACCTTTTAGGATATTTTGATCATTAAATGTTATCCTTGTTCAAGGCACTTCTTCTCTGTGCCAACTGTTACGGAGAAGATCCTGCTCTCTCTTTCAAGCATCCACTTCAGCCTGGACTGGTACTCTGAGCTGAATCGTCTTAGTGCACATTAAGGATGGTACAAATGGGGTCAGACCCTGTCTTTAATCTCTGTATGTCTTTCCGTCAGGATGGTGAATGTTATTGTGTTACATTAGTAAATCTTTAAGTCTGATAGGATGAATCATGATGAATAAGAAATCCAACTTGTTGCCATTTTTGTTCCATTTCACAGATTCAGTTTTGATTTCACTTGGCAGTATTCTGGTGGATGTTAATGCTTGGCAGTATTAGGATAGTAAACAACAAAATCTCACATATATTAATTTTTGCATTTTCACATTACGGTTCTTTGTTGATTCATTTTTAGATTGGTCCCAGCAAGCACTTAGAGAAATGTTGCAGTTTGCACTTTATTGGCATTACATGGCACTATTTCTGGCTTCAGCCCAGCAAAATGTATTCTTAAATGTAAGCAAGTGCCATTGATATCAATAGAAATATTCATATTCTTAAAATTAAACATATGCTTAAGCATTTTAGTGAACTGAGACATCTGGTCTCTTATGGAAGGCCTGTCTAAATCAAGGCAGCATCAGATGCAGATTGTGAATTTTATAACCTGGTGCACAATTGGATGTTGCTTTTGGTAAATACTTCAGAATTTGAGATAAATCTTTTCCTTTTGTTAAACATGCGTGATAGTGAAACTAAGTGTACCATTTCAGGAGAACAACCTGATTCAATTTTACTTTTAAACACATTTATAGAGAAACATGCTTAAGTGAGGTGATGAATTGGAACCCAAGTGACTGAATGTTCATAGAAAGTGAATAAGAACAAATGGAGAACGGCCCTAACTGACACCATGTTCTGAGCTGCAACATGAAGGCACAGAAAAATTAATCCTTCCGTTTTAGGTATTTTGATAGCAGCCCTTACTAGAGAATTGAAGTTATGTGAAACCACTTTATCAGACCAATGTGAACTGCTTGGTTTTCTTCTGAAAAGAACAGTGAAAAATGTGTTTCTAAGTGGAACCAAATCATGAAGCTTTATAGAAACAGCTGAAAACATCATTTGATCTTTTAATCAAAAATCTTTTTTTGTCAACCGGTTGATTTGACCACGTGACAGCCATGCTTCTCCTTACTAAGGAAAAACATTTACCCACGTCTCCTCTATGATCACTGATTGAAACTGGCCCTGATTATGTGTGCAGCCACTGTGTGAGCTAACACAGAAAGACATAGGCAGGGCACCACAAGACCCTGACTGCTGGAAACACGGGTACATAATGTTCATTGAAATACAACTTTCACCTAATCAGGACTTAAACCTTTCATCTGTCCAAAACAACCACTAACATGTGGAAAATCCTGGTATTTGATTATGGCCCTACAGCTAGTTTTGTCTTATATAAAAAGTGGATAGGTAAAACAGTGAAAAAATTAGACATCTTTTTTCCTAGCAGTTGTGATGTGGGCGTGACAGAATTGCCAGCCCCTGAGTTGGAAATCCTGAGTCAAATCTCAAAAGTAGCACTTAGAATCGAAAGGACAAGGCTTTTAGAGGTAATAATTCTTAGAGCCTATCCCTTTCCTTCCTGAGTTTCGCAGCCCTTTGCAGTCATGCTTTCAAACTTTGACTGCTGACCTAGGAGATCAAAACCGAAAAAAGTTTAAGATGAGTTAATGTTGTTTTAATATGACTCCAGAAAAAGGGTTCTTTAAGTCAATCATAAAGATTGCCAGGCTTGCAATAAAATCCCAGAACCTAGCGACATCCTTTCCGTGTTTCAAAACTACTGTTTTCTTTTCTCTTTGAGACAGTTAGCAAATAAAGATCTTTGCAAATGGCACAAGAGGCACTCCAGTGAAGCAATTTCTTCTCCTGGCATTGTTAAGAGCAGGGGCCAGGTTATTATTAAATACTTTTGCATTATTTATGCAGGTCCCTGAATGTGCAATGTCCTTTACAGATAAATCACTCTGCCTTGAAAAGTTTCCAGTCTGCAGGCCAAATCCTGCAGTGTAAATCTATAGCAGCAGGAGGCAATTTGGTGCAGCAGAACAGGTAAATGTTAATCCTTGATCCTGCAGGACTGGTGTGTTATCAACATTATTAGTTCATTTGTGTTGCAATTGCACCAAATAGACTCAACTGATGCTGCCGTTTCACAACCTCTTTAATCTGGAATGAGTTGAAAGCAGCAGCCTCTCTGTCCTCTTCCTCATTCCTGCTCCGTCTCTTCCCTCTTTTCTTGTGGTTGAGGCAGCCACATGGCAAACCAAATCAGGAAAATGATCCGGGTTAAGGCTCATCTGGCAAAAATAAGGGAAGGAAGGGTTTAATTTTGACCAGTCCTAACTCAGATCCCGAGCGCGTGGGTTTGCAGCTCTTCCTGCCCTGCCAATTTCCTGCTTTGCTGAGCATGCTGGCTGCTTGCACCCAGCAAGGCATGGCTCAGGGGTACCCCCAGAGCTCCCCAGGGATGTGGGGGGTCAAGAAGGGGCCAGTGTTGCCTTTAGTCCTCTGAGGGCTCCCAGCCGTACCCCTCCATCATGCCGGTCATTCCTGCGGGACCCCTTTTCATTCAGAAATGCCACAACTCATTTTTATGGGGTGTTTGTCGGCTCTGCAGTGCAGGCTGCACCCGCAGCCGGGAGCTGTAGCTCCCTGGCAGGAAGGGCAGGGTGTCCCCTGCAGCTCAGGGACATTTTGGAGGTGCGAGACTAGCTTCAGAGAACCCTGAGCAGCACTGGCATGCCCGGACCACAGTCACGTACCGGTGTCAGGGCAGCTTCACTCTCAGGCTGTGGCCCCGCTTGGAGCAGGAGGCCCTGCCTCGGGCACTGCAGTCCTTCTAAAGCTGCTTTGTGGGTTTCTTTTCTTTTCTCTCTCTCTCTTCCCCCTGCACCCCCCGCACCCTCCCCTCCCAGGTTCCCAGGGCTGGGGATTCAGCTTCTGGCTTCATCCAGAAATCCCTGAGGGTTTCAGATCCCCACGAGGCCTCTCAATGTCTTGATCTGCTTGAATAGGCATTTTTAACGTGGCCCCGGCTGTCATCGGGGCCTGTTACAGTCACTCAACTGCAGCAACATTGTTCTCCAGGCAGCGGTGCCTGGGACACCTCCCTTATTACCATACCACACGGGGGGGATTTTGCCGCTGGGTTTCTCCCCAGAGCATCGCACCCACTCCTCAGCCGGCGGTGGGGTAATTCACCCTCCTCGCCCGTGCCTCAGCCTCCATCCCTGCGTGGCTCTCAGCATCCCCAGGCCATGGGGCTGCTGGCGCCCGTCCATCTCCGTTGGTCCCCCTCGGAGGCGAAGGTGACCCCCTTTTCCTGTGCCAGGCTCCCTGGCAACGCGGCCTTTCTTCGCGAGCGGCCTCCTCCACCCCCTGACGGGGAGCAGGGCTGTGAAAGCCCCGCTGCACTTTTGAACTTGCTGCCGGCGCGCTCAGTGGCTGCGCAGGACTGCGGCGGCGGAGGGGCCGGGCCCAGCAGGGACCCGGTGCAATTGCCCAGAAGTTATTAATAGGCTGCAGAAGAATGTGATGGGCTGGGGAAAGGGCTGAGGCGGGGGGAGAAGTGGGAGCGAAGCGGGGAGGGCGAGTGAAAGGGAGACGGGGTGATGGGGGAGAGGCAAGAGTGATGGCAGGCGGGAGAGACAAAGAGGCCGACTGAGGGAGCGGGAGGCGAGGGCAGACAAAGGCCGGGCCCTGGGTGCCCCGGGCCGCTGTCTCGGTGGTGGCTGTGCTGGTGGAGAGGTGGCTGTGCCCACCGCCGGGGGACAGGGATGGTAGGGGAACCAGGCCTGTGGGGTTCAGCCCTCGCGTAGGGTGAAAAATGAAATATTGCCTGGGGTTCATGAGCCAAACTTGCCATCTAGTGGCTCTGGGGACCATTGCAGAGGGACCCGTGAGGCATCCGAGCAACGTGCGTTGCAGTGGGCTGTGCAGCGCCATCTTCTTCGGGGCAAAGCCCAAAGTGCTTCTGCTTTTGCTTTACTTTTGCCCCAAAAGCCTGTGGTTCCCCAGAGTGACATTACCTTGCTGTGGCTGTATTGCAGGGAGCCAACCTCAGCCTCTTAGCCAGCCTCTTGGTGCCCTCCAGAGGGTCCCCACCAACTGTGCAAGGACCCAGGTCCCTGACATGGTTTAACTTGTCCCTGTAATGCAGCAAGGCTCGGAGAACAGCAGCACATCCCACAGCCACAGGAGCAACTTCTTTGCCATCATGCTTTGGGGAGAACCTGGAAAGTATTGCTCTGTACCCTTGGCACAGCAGCGGTCTTTCTCTGAGGCTTTACATCTTCTCTCTGTCCTTGCAAATGTGCTGGCACATTTATCTAATATTCTAGCTCCTCACCTCGCCCTCTGCCACCAGCCAGCATTTTTGGTAAGCAGGGGAGTGTCCAAGTTACACAGTGGGAGCTGTCAGAGCTGGGGAGGAACAAGGGCCGGAGGGGCTGAAGAATGGGTAGAGCCTAGGGTAGAGCACCTTAAGAGGCCAGCAGAGCCTCTTGGGCTGTCACTCAGGAGGATTTCCCCAGATCAGAATGAGCTTTGGCTGCCTTGAGTGACTGTCAGATAAAGGGGCATATGGTGCAGTCAGGGGAAAGGAAGGGATTCAGTGCAAGTCAGTGTCCATTTCTTTAATGCACAGCTCTCCTGAGCAAAACCACATCCATCAATAAATAAAATTAATAATAATAATTAGAGCAGCCCCAACAAACCCATCTGTCACCAGTTAGGCTTCTGTCTTCTCGGCTGCGCCCTTGTCAGCAAGGGGTGCCGCAGCTTGACTAATGCAGAAGACACAGAAGAAGCACGGTCTCCCTCCCCTTCTCAGGGGGGATCCGCTGGAGAAGGAGATCCCGGAGGTTGCTCTGGGCAGTCTTCCAAGACTGGGGACTCCCACCCTCCTCCATGCTCAGCATCACGAGGCCTCAGCTGCTCCCTGCCCCATCCACTAGCCACCTTGCCCTTGTCCGAGGAACAGGCACACAGCCGAGGTGTTCCTCATGCAGACGCACGTGTGTACATCACGCACCCCGTGCCCGAGGGACGCCTGAGGGCAGCCGGCTCTAGCACTGCTTGTGGGGCTCCTCCAGGGCAACGTAAGGCACCACGACAGGCCAGGAGTCACTGGGCCAATATCCCAGCTTTGGTTTGAATGTTGGCATCTCGTAGTTGACGTCAAAGTAGATGACCAGCGGGAAGCAGTAGAGGAGGGACACAGCTATCAGCACGTGCCTGGCAAGAAACCCAAAAAGACATGTGTGGGACAGGGTAACTCAGCCTGCCCCTCATGCACCTTGTGACGGTGTACGGCTGGTGCTGTCACTGTGAGGCTACAGCCAGGGGGTATGGCAACAGCCGGCAAAGGTTCCAGACCCATGATGCACATTAGAGCTGCAGGGAATGCGGGTCCTGCAGGGCTCGTGCCTATGGGGAAATCCCAGAGGAGCTCTGTGGGCTGGGGCTGGGCAATTCCCTGCACCGAGAGGATGGTGTGACACATGGGACTTAAACCCCAGACCAAACCACCCGTTTCACCTTGCCTAGCTTAGCTCGGTCTGGGTATCCAGCCCAGTCATCCCAGTGATCTGTGAGAATGAATCTGAGAATGCACGCTGGGCATGGCACTTACAGCAACACTTGGGCAGGCGCTGAAACATCTTGCTCAAGCAAATCACTGTCTTTCAGTTTGGATATTAAAGTAAAGAACATTGCACTTGACGTTGCTACCTGGGAGCAGATGCAGTGTTTTGAAAGCAAGAAGCTTAGCTGGAGTAGTTTTAGAACAATTTCACTTGCAAAACACCGTTTGGCTGGTGTGGAGGAGGTAAGGGATATTAAGCAGTGATTAAGGCAAATCCTTGGGCTGAGGCCAGGGTGAGGAGCAGCATCGATAGTGACAGAGGAAAGGGGAGAGGGCTGGGCAGAGATACAGCTGCTTCTTCGTCAAGTATCACATCCCTCCTGCCCTTCCTCATCCTCCGCGCCCCTTCAGCTCCTGAAATGTCTGAGCCAGGCTTCCTGCCTCTCCACTGGAGCTCTTACCAGAAGCTGTGGAAGTAGGGGAAGCTGATCGCCTGCCAGAGCCAGCAAAGCCACCTGTCACTTAACCAGCTGGTGATGGCCAGTGCCCACCACACGACCATGGCTGCAGCCATCCGGTGAACCCGTTTGTCATTGCACCTGGAAGACACAGTGAGAGGAGAGGGAGAAGGAAAGGAAAGTGAGTGAAAGTGAGTGCCGGAAGAAAAGTGAGTGAAAGAGGGCCGGTAAGTTCTTGCTGCAGGTACTAATGCAACAGGGCAGAACTCAGTGGGTTTCTGCTGGAGACTATTCATCAGACCACAAGAACTGGAGAAGTGTGGCTCTGGTGAGAGGGTTTCTGACTTTCTGTGGGTGAGGATGATGCTCAGAGATGCTGATGCACCTTTGCCTTTCTCCATGGATCCTGATGGGTTCCCCCCGACCCCATGCTGGCTCCCAAGTCCCAGGCTAAAGGGGTACGAGCTGCAGATGGCAGCTGAGGAGAAGATGTACTTGGCCCATCGACTGCCCCATGCTGCATGGCACCTGGGTCAGACATCCTTCTTGTATCCCACTGCCCACAGCCCTGCCTGTGCCTCTTCCCAGGTCCCTCCCAGGCTGCCCCCATCCTTTGTACAGCTGATAGTCCAACGTGTGCCTGAAGAACCCTTGGACTCCATTCACTGTTGTGCACTGAGCTGTGCGGAGTCCCTGCTATGTGGCAGCCTGCCAGGAGCGTGCAGCGGACCTGCAGATGAACCTCTCAGCCTCCTCCTTACTTTTTCAGCTCACACCATGTCAGGTACAGCAGGTGGAAGGCGATGCAGTTGAGTGCATAGGCGTTGAAGGCTGGTTTGATGAAGGACATCAAGGTACTGACCACAGTGGTGACACCACTCAACCAGAAGAAATGCTTCCTAAAGGGGAGACAGAGTAGACAGAGTTGGGAGTGAGTTTCAGTGTCCCCAGGGTTCGCAGTACAGCAGGTGAAGGATTGGAGAGGTCCTGGTCGTTGCCTGAGAGAGGAAGCCACTCCCCAGCACCTCCAACCTGTTTGCACGTGGCCTGGCAGGAAGGCTGGGGTATCTGCTCCCTCTTTCTCAAGAAGAGAGCAGAAAAGGGCTCTGCCAAAGGTCCCCCGGTTAGTCCAAGGTGGAGCTGGGAACACAGCCCAGGAGGCGACTTGTGCCCTGTCGTGGCGATGCCAGGGACAGGCGTGGAGGCAGAGGCATGGAGCTTTGCACAGGGAAGGGTCGCAAAGCGGGGCTTCGGCAGTGCAAACATGCAGATTCGGGCTGACTGAACAACAATGGGGCTCGGAGAGGCCTTTCACATGCAAATCCCTTACCAAGTCCCTTCCCCTCTCCCTGCCTCCCCCAGCCATGTCTCCACAGTGAACTCCTGGTGACCTCCTCGTTGGCATGGGAGGAGCAGACTCGGAGCAGGCTTTTGCACGGCTTCTGGGCTAGCTCAGAAGGCTCCAGCAAGCCTGCCAGGATGGGAGCATCCTCCTAGCAAACCCCTGCTGAGCTCCTCTTTCTGTCGATCTGTGCTCGCCCGGTCTCCCCATCCATCCTGCTGAGCTGCCCTAGCCCTGCTGCAAACATGGAGTGTTATCTTGTACCAGCTTGGCCTGTGGGAAACCCCATTAACCTTCAGGGAAAGCTCTCTGTGGATGGCAGGGGATGCTGTGACAGTTAGTCAGCGTGGGTAATTGAATGTCAGTGCTCAGGAACACTAATTTCCTAGTTGGTATAAAGCCCCCAGGTCCTGCATGTCCCCAGATGGTTCTGTGCTCCCCTCCAAAAATTTACACAAACAGGAGCAGTCCCCATGTTCCTAACAGAGCCATCCCCAGGCTTGCCCACTCCAGCCACACCACCTGCAAGGAGCAGCTTGCCCAAATCTCTGTCATTTGAAACCGTTCATGCAAAGTCTCCTGCACAGCTTCGTGAAGACAGCAGCTGTGTCCCAATGAGTCGTACCTGCTCTTAATGCACCTGGGGAAGTAAACCTTTGGGTACCAGAAGGAATACGCCACAGCCAGCGTCCAGAGGATGGAGAGCTCGTCCAAGAGCTGTCCCACATAGCTCAGAGTCATGTGGAAGTACATGGAGAAGACACCTGTAAGGAGCAAGGACAGCTTGTGTCAGCAAAACTCTGTGCTAGCAGAAGCCAACCTGGCCTGGGAAGTACTTGGGGACAATTCCTAAAGACACGCCATTCCTGAAGGGCAGGGCATGGACCTCGGCATGGATGGAGGCCTGAATGAGTCTGTTCACAGAGCACCGCAGGGTTTTACCAGGCTGGAAGCTGTGTGCCCACAGCCAGTGGGAGCCATGAGCTGCAGGGCTTCACACGGAAATGGCTGTCCAGTTTCCCACCCCAGCTTGTTCCTGTGCTTTGGCCACTAAAAACCAGTCTCCAAAGCTAAAGGTATCATGGATAAATGGTCAGGTACTCTGGCCACCTGCCTGATCTCACGATGTTGGCACTCACCTACGCAGAGGAGCAGACCAGAGACAAAGTACATGGGCACAGCGCGCTGCTGGCAGTACTGCCGGTTCAGGTAGAGCAGGGCAGCCGAAAGGACAAAGAAGCTTACATTGCTGATCTGGAAAACAAGAGGCACATTCAGCTTATTGCATGATCTTGGGCAAGTCCCATCCCACCTTGTGCCTCCGTATCTCCCCATGCGAAGAGGATACTGATCTCTTGTGGAAAGCATCGCGTGGAGGCAGGTATTGCTCTTGGCACAGGAGTAGGGCAGAGGCGTTTCTCGAGACGCAAGGCTGGAACTGGAAGGGCAGCTATTGCTGCGACAGGTGGCTGCAGAGGGCTGTGCCCTCTGTGCAAGTACCTCTGAGGACAGCAAGCCCAGGGGAAGCTGCTGTGCCCCTTTCCGATGATGGTTCAGCTTTGGCTGCCCAGTGTATTCAAGCCATGGCTCTGCTGTTTGAAGCCATCTCCTGTGGCACGGGTGTGCCAGAAGCTCCCTAGCTGGCTGCTGCCCCCCTTGGCCAGCAGCCACCCCACTGCGAGGGGCTGGTGGGCACGTGGAGCTGGGCCACGCTGCCAGCTGCAGCCAGGGAAACCGTCGTGTGCTGGGCACGGGCGCAGGACCAGCAGGAGATCAGAGGTGGGAGCTGGACCTGGGTGCCACCCTCTGGTGGCAGGTGCAAAGCCACCTGGCCTGGAGGGGAAAGGACTCCGGACACCAGTAATTACGTGAACTCATAAACCTCCTTTGAACATACTTTGCAAATGAACGCAGCAGGATTATTCGTCCCTGTTTGCTACCTCTGAAAAACTGCTTCGTTGACAGGCTTCGTTCTGTCTGGGGCAGAGGGGATGGTGCTGGGGCTCAGCCTGCTGCTGACAGTGCCAATGCTTCAGGGAACAGCAGGCGCTGATGGGGAAAATGTGGGAGCTGGGGAGGAGCAGGGAGTGCCCGAAGCCTGGACCCATCTGCTGGATCAGGCATTCTCCACCCTGCAGCAATGAGGGAAAGAAGTTTGAAAGTTCCCTTACCTCTGTGGGTTCTTAGCTTGGCACTTTCGCTTGATTGTGCAAACCCAGTAAAGGGTATATCACAGGGAAGTTCGGGCTCCCCAGGGGAAACCTTTACTGCTCATGGAAGGTTGGGGCTCTGGTACCACGTTTTACCTGCAGGCAGCTTTGTGGGGCTTTGGAAGAGCAGGGCAGAGCCATCTGCTGTGGTGCCATTTGGCCAGCCACCAGGATGACTTTTATCTCGCCCTGCCAGTCCTTTTCCTTTCATCTTCCAGCCAGACGCCGTCCCAGACCCCAGGCCTGGAATCTGACCCCACAGCTGGAGTCTCACCCCTCAGCAGCCCCGGCGTGCTCCAGGTAAATTGCAAAATCGAAGCTTGGCTTGTGGTGTCCCGTGGGATCTGAGTTTACGGTAAGAGGGCTGCAAATCACAGGGATGTTGTCATATGTATGAAACACACCCTCTCGTATTCCAGGGGGAAGCACATTTCACACTTAATGTAAGGCCTCTATTCCCTTTAACACACAGAGATCAATCCTGAATTTCACCGCGGTTTTCACAAAACGAGTTGATGCGCCTATTAATAGCAATTCTCAGGCCAAATGTATTGGTTTTCTACAGGTGCTTAGAGCCAAATCCAGGCCTGTGTCCTTTCCAGCTATGAGAAGGGAAGTGCTGATCCCACTTGCATGCTTGAGGTCAAACATTTCGGAAATGATCAAGAAACCAAACCGCATATTAAAGTAAAAACTGCGTTGCAAACACTTCTTTTTTTTTTTTTTCCTGTGAAATGGTTAAAGAGGCTTTTGGAAAACAGGTGGGGATGGCAAAAAGAGAGCAAATGCTTGCAGAAGAGGCAACAGTGCAAGTGCCAGCACGCACGACAAAGTGAGGAAATGCAGGAATTTGAGATTGCATATAGGGAGGTCTGAATCCCTGCTGCAGTGGGCATTGCAACAGTGCCATTAATTACATGATAGCAACATTATCGCTTCATTAACTCCGTATCAGAAGTGCAAGATCAGATATCAGAAGGGAGTGATAACCGGGGGATCTGTGCCAGCAGAGTTGTGGAGGTTGCAGTGATTCCTCACGGAGCAGCCAGGCTCAGAGCTTAGGGGAGAACCGCTAGAAAACCGCAGCTCGGGGGTGACACGGGGTCTTCATCACTCATCGGATCCTAGCCCTGATTTTGCAAATGCTGTGTTTTATCATCCCTTTAAGATGTGGCAATCTCCATCTCTAATTTGGCTGGAAGGGATTTGCTCCCAGTGCGAGCACCGGGAAGTTTTTCCAGAGTCTCTGCTCACCCTTAGCCCCCCAGCACAGCTTCTGCTTGTACCTGGCTCACTCTGGCAGGGAGGCAGCGCCTCACTCCGCCTGCCCTGGACGGGAGACAAGAGATTGGTGCCGGAGCCAAGGCGTGGACTGACCTGCAAGAGCTACTGAGCCCTGCAAAATGACCGTGCGAGCTCACAGCCGTGTCCCACTTCCTAATGAGTGTGAGTTATTGCTCCAGGTGCCTGAGCCAAGCCTATGCTGGCATTTGCTTCTTTCACTAGGAGCAAAGCAAGACTGGGATCAGTGACATGGCTCTAATCCTGGTGCATTAACAGGATCATGGGAAAGGCCCCAGGGTCTGTGCAACGCACACTGTGCAGCCTAAAAGGAAGGGAGAGACCTGCAGAGAACCTGTCTGCTTCTCCATCCACAGCAGGGTGAGAACGAGCCTCTGATGTGGACTGGGACACCAGGAGCTGGTTTGCAGAGCTCTACCTGCCCTGTGAGCATGGCAAGGGGACAACAGCAGCCTGGGTCCAGAGGAGGACCTCAATAACACCCAGAGGCAGGAGCAGCTCTGCTACAAAGACAGGCTGGGAGCTGGGGGCGTTCGGAGAGAGAAGGCTCCGGGGAGACCTCACAGCGGCCTGCCAGTGCCTGAAGAGGCTGCAGGAGAGACGGGGAGGGACTCTGTGTCAGGGGGTGTAGGGATAGGACAAGGGGGGGGGGGGCTTGAAATGAAAAGAGGGGAGATTTAGATCAGATAGAAGGAAGAAATTCTTCCCCCTGAGGGTGGTGAGGCCCTGGCTGAGGCTGCCCCGAGGAGCTGTGGGTGCAGTGGATGGGGCTGGGGGCAGCCTGGGCCGCTGGAGGGGTCGTGCCCATGGCAGGGGTGGGACGGGGTGGGCTTTGAGGTCCCTTCCAACCCAAACCTCTCCATGCTTCTCTGATCCTGTGATTTTCTGCAGTGAAAGGATATTTCTAAAAGCCTCGTTGGAGCGCACTCATACACTTAAAGGCCAACAAACCAGCTTTAGCTAACAGAAAAGCCCACGGGGCCAAAGACAGAAGCGAGTATCTCAGAGGCTATCCAGACCTGTATAGCAAGTTCCTAATAGCCAGCCCTGCGCGCCAAAGCTGAGGCTGCCTGCCCTGCCATCGCAGTGTCACACCGGTGCTTTGGGGCAGGAACAGCGTGCAGCGTGCGGGGCGAGGAGCTGCCCTTCTGCACAGGAGCTGCCGGGCAGGCGAGCACGGGAGGCGTCCGTGCCGCCACAGGGCCGTGCAGGAAGCCAGGGCGTACAGCACGGCTCTGACACGCTCGGAAGTGAGTGCTTCTCTGGGCGTATCTGGGTGATTTGCACCTGCAGTCGGGCTTATTGGCATTGATCGATGAAGTGTCCGGGAGCTCTGGATATGCAGCAGTGTCAGAGCTCCTGCTGCTTTGCCAGAAACTGCTGAGGATCTAGAAGTCGTTACCAGCATCCTCATCAGTCATTTCAGGAAAGAAAGGAGGGTAGAATGACAGGTCCCTGACGGATGACCCTCATGTAGCACAATACTTTTCTCCTACAAACAGCCAGAAGACAATAAATTTCTGGGTCACTGAGTCACTATAAATAGTTGGCACTTTGTTGCTGAACTGCAGTATGATCATGAGCCACAAAGTATTAATTATTAGGGACTTAATGATATTGTTTACATTCTCCGTTCATACCCCCAGTGCTTATTTCTAATGAAAAGCATCCAATCCAAGCAGGGCTGAGAGTGAGTGCGGCTGGCACAGAGCAATTCTCAGCAGCACATTGCTGCTGCTGGCACAAAGCTACCCGACCTGAGCCCCGGGCAGCGTTGGGAAGAAGACGTTGCAGGGGATGCTCCATTAGGAAGCCCCGTTGGTTTAGTGGTGCAGGAGCCTTGGGTAGGAGCTGGCTGGATTCCCAGCTCGTCTAAAACTCTGGCAAGCCGATGCTGAAGTCGATATTAAGATAATTGTCTCTGGGCAGAGCAGAGAGATAAGGCCCATAAAGCCTGCCGCAGGGAGGAAGCAATCTGAACGTGGGTACCAAATGAATGGAGGAGAGAAGGGAGAGAGACCAGGGCAGTTGAGATCGCATCTGAGACGGTGCCCTGAGCCCAGGCTGGGTCTGCAGCATGCTGCCAGCCGGCAGGGCCTGCAGGAGATCTCAGCCTGGTCTGATTTCCGTAGTCCCCTCGTTAGGGCACATTGCAAGGGACGTGGCTGTGTGAGGGAGCCCGAAGCACGGAGAGGGCTCCCCCAGTGCTGCTGCAAGGCTGAGGCAATGCCAGCCAGTGTGCGAGGACTGAGGGGTGATGCCCATTTGGTGATTATCCTGCCTGCTTTTGGTTACCAGGTCTGGCCCTGAGCATGGCGTAGCTTTGGGGGATGCTGTCAGATGCTCAGACAGCAGCGCTTTCGTGTAGGGTTGCTCTTTTTTCTCCCTTTGCTTGGAGAGAAGACCACACACCAGCCCTGGTGCAAGGCATGTCTCGATCTCTGCTGCTTCCCTAAACAGGAATCACACCTTAAGCCAGAAACTGCAGGAGTGGTACCATCCGCTCCTCCACTGCACAGGCACTTGGCTGAGCTCCTCGGGTTGGTAAAAGTGAACCTGGCAAGAAGGAGATCAGCACAGGGACAAAAGAAGCCCTTTCTCGGCTGGGAAGAAGGTGCCCCATGTTCAGATCAGGGAGGAACAAGGGCTAGTTTAATACCAGAAAAAATCCTGCGGGGTTTGCTCTGCCCTCATCGCTCAGCATCGCTCTATTTTGCACCTGCGCGGAGACGTGTGTTGGACAAGTTTTCCTGTCCTGGAGGGAAGCTGTGTCTGAGTCCTGCCACGTGGAAATTCATCCCGACAAGCCTGTGGCTCAATGCCGGCGTAGTGCGGAGGCACGGAGGATGGCTGCAGCTAGTAGGGACCTCAGTCCGGAACTAGGCACCGGGGTAAGGTTCTCAGGAGCAGCTCACAATTTAGAAGCCTTTGTCACACAGCAACCCAGAGTTAATGTTTTATGGGAATTGGAGGACTTTGGGTCCCAAGAAAGATAGTTATGCATCTGGACACACCGACTGGTGTCCAGCAGTATGCTGCAGGGAAGTCAAACACGTGAGTGCTTTTGTTGAGCTCCTGAGATGCTTCTTGGTGTGCTAAGGATCCTGAGCCACTTGGACCGGCTGGGTGTAAATCATGATCCTTGTGAAAATGGGGTCTCAGCTCCAAAGACACATTTGAAAAATGCTGCCTGTGTACTAAACTTGGAGCTTAGGCAAATGTATCTCCCAGCATGAATTCTGATTTTAGAAGCCTCACTTTCAGACTTCCTGCAGAAATCAGCCCCTTTCCAGTGTTGCCACCGAGACTCCAAAACTCAGAGGCATTTGGCATTTCCAGCTACATTTGACATGCTGCAGTGAGTATCAGTGATTTCTCCCCCCCCCTGCTCTGCAGCTCTTCACCCGTCCAGCAGGGATGCGGTGCCAGTGAACAGGTATCAGCACAACACATTCAACTGGATGCTGGAGGGGAGCAGGATTTGGTCTGGACCAGCAGATCTTTATTTGTTAACTGTCTCAAAGAGCAGGGACTAGACACAATGTGAGCATCCCTCCTCTGAGACCCCAGCAGGGCAATTAGAGCTGGGGAGCTGCGGGATTCAGGTGGAGGAATTATCATTATTATAGGCAATTTATTAAAAGCAGGAAATATTTAAAAAAAAAAAAAAAGGAAAAGACATTTCCATGGGAAACAAGAAGTTCTAGTGTTAGACAGTAATTGCTAAAGGTTGTAAACAAGGCCTTTGGAAGGTTGTAAATCTGCATGCCTCACACCCCTGCCAGCCCATAATTGCACTGAGGCAGAGGGACGCGCTCGCGGACAGCGGTTATCTACCGAGTCCTCCGCAGACAAATGCGGGCGCATCCAGCCACGCTTAAGCCAGGGGGCTGCATTCGAGGGACTGGTGCTAGATGGAGCTTGGATTACAAAGGGGATCACAGGAGGTGAAACTGGCTCACTCGTCAGCTTTTCTCTGCCTGGAGTTCCGGATTCCCAACCTGCCCGACACGGTTCATGCAAGCACTGTCTCTCGTTTTGCCACTCCTGTACATTTAACTGGAATATATGAGCCCTGTATGGGACTTACCCCAGTTGGCAGGAGAGCTGCAGGACTGGTATAACAGGATCTCACAAATCTGGGCTAAGGAGCACTGCCAGACTGCTCAGTGGGAACTCAGCCCCACGCGTGCCCAAAGGATCCCCAGCCCCAGCCCGCTTGGTGGGCAGCTGCCTGCAGTACGCAACGAAAGCCCTGTGATTCACCTGAAGCTCAGAAAACGTTCCCCGCACAAACACCCTCCAACACAGGCACATTCAGAGGAGCAAGCAGCAGGAGAGGAAAAAAGGCTGCCCTGTCTCATCTCCCAGGTGCAGCTCCTGGGTGCCCCCAGCCGTCCCCCTTCACGCCCCCGCCTGCCCCTTGGACGCGCCTGCACTCACGGTGTTGTAGTACTCTGCAATGACTGTCGAGTGCTCAAAGTTGCCTTCACACCAGTCGACTTCGGCGCTCTGGTAGGAGAATATGCTCGGCATCGTCGGGCTGCCTTTGCAGAAGGAAGAGGAGCAGGTTAGTTATGCAGCTGGGGAAGGAGCACGCTGCACACCCAAAGGGAAAGGGGAGACGCGCTCTGCCTGCCTGCCCCTTGCACACGCGCGTGCTCGTGTTGCACAGCATCCTTACCCTGCTATGAAAGACTCATCCTCTTCCCAGCACGTATCACATTGCAGATATTTCCTGCTCTCTCCTCACGATCAGGAGTAACAAATCACCCTAGGAAATGGTCTTGAACTCTGAGCCTGGGAACGGTCGTCGCAGCCCCATCCACGGCATTAACATCCCTCAGCGGGGGTCATCTCTGCCACATCATGCTTCCCCATTTCAGCCCTGCCCTTGTCACCCTGTCTTCTCCCTCTGCTTCACTTTCTTTATGACTCAGATCTCGCTGCCAAGAGGACTTCCCCACACCTCATGGGCTGTGCGCTACCTTTTGGGAGTGGAGCTCCACAGGGTTTATTGCTCATTGGCTCTGTCCTTGTTAGTCGTTTCTTAGCATCCTCCCCAGGGCTGGAGCTCGTCTTGCGCGGTGTGAGCACCAATATCATCCCTGGGTGTTCCCAGAGTCCTGGGGCACAGAGCAAAGGCCCGGGGATGTCTCATTGCCAGCAGTGATTTCCCTTTGTGTGCGCCTCCTGTGCAAGCCCCGTCCTTGCAGCTCAGTGAAAGGCATCAGAGCTTCATGCTCCGGGTGGCTCCGCACTGCAGGAGCCCCAGGACCTCTGGCAGGGGCAGAATCTGCATTTAAAAGCAGGATTCTATAAAAAAAAAAAATCTAACCTTTTTTTTCCATTATTCTTCCCTGTGCTAAAGACTTCCCCATCCTCAATGTGCACATCATTTCTCATCCCTCTTTCATTCCTCTGGAAAAGTAAAATTTTCATCAAGTTTCTCATTTGCCGCATTTTGTTAGAAATCCTTGAGGCTTTAGAGCTGTCCTAAAGGCTGACGGACAGCTAAAGAGATGGGTGCCAAGCTTAGCGGTGTTTGGGAACACCGTCCAAACCCCAGTGGCTGGGTATTTGGTATGCAAGAGCCCCAGAAAATCCCTGGAGCAGGTGGAGCCCTGGGCACACTGCAGGCTCCGCAGAGGGAGCAGGCGGCAGCGTGACACCGACCACGCCGACGGCATCCTGGAGCTCCCGAGGCACAGGCGGAAAGGGTCAGAAAACAGAGCTTTCTGCTCTTCGAAAACCCTTTCAGCATTGAATCTAGCACAGGGAAGGGAAGTTTATCTTAAAATCACTCATCAGCTGGTGGTGTTCTTATGGAGAAACAGCCAAGTCCCTGTTTGCAGCGGTGCCAGCTGAGTAACACCACAGAGCTGAGCAGCGGCAGTAGGTGTGCAGTGGTGTGAGGCAACCGCAGCTTCCTCTGCCTCTCTTCCCAAGAAGAATTTCAAAGGGAGAAAGCCGGGAGTAGCACTAACACAAACAAGCTTGTCTACAGGCTCCTGTTTCTACCGAATAAACTGACTTGTGGATAAACCTCCACTGCTCTTTTCCAATTGCAAGTTCGCAATGCCCCCTCGGTGATCCAGGCTGGGGGGTTCCCCAGTGCAGCTGAGCCCCAAGCAGCACGAAGTAGACGGCAGGCAGATTGGGCTGAGGTCTGACTCTTTGTGATCCGTGTTTCCGCGTGCTCATCTGCACCGCAGCGACCCTCTCCCGATCCCCGGTGTTCTGCGTTACGTGCTTACAGCAGTGCAAGCGGTTGCACCGGGTAAGAGCAGAATCAGACCCAAGAGGGTAAAGCCCATCTCCCAGCTGAGCTGACCTCAGTCAAGAGGTGGCGAGGGGACGGTGGAGACATGAGGCAGAGGCAGCAAAAGGGAAGGGAAAAGCAGCGCCCAGAGCACCCAGCGGCCGCTCACTCACTGCTCACCTCTCACCCCAGCCCAGCTTACCTGTGTTCCCTTGGGACGGAGCACGCGGAGAGGTGAAGTGTCAGGAGCTCCAAGGTTTCCAGCAGAGCTGGAGCCACAACCTGCCCGGCCACCCTAGCTCTGCAGGAGCACCCACGGCGTGAGCTCACCGGGAGCAGCCGCCAGGAAATAGCCTTGCTCTGACTCTAGGGACAGCTTTGGGATGCGACGAGAGCCATGAGCACCCTCCAGGCAAAGCTCCCAGTCCCCCAGAGGAAACATATTGGCTGGAGGGTTTATATCTGTGCTCCCAAATGGGCAGGGGCACAGAGGGAGGGCAGAGAAGCGTGAGCTGGAAGGGTTGGAAGAGCGGGTAGAAATGCAGTCTGAAATCATCAGCGTGCCCCTAGGCAGGTTACCTGCGCACGCGCACACGCCCCAACCCTAACCCTGTTTCTCCCAAGGGAGGGACCGAGCTGTACAGCCTCCCTTCGAGATCTGGTTAAAAAACAATAAAACAAATTTCACCCAGAAACAAACACTCAGCAAGCTGATGCTGCCTCATTTTCAGGGATTAAATTTGAGCCACTTTTCAACTTTTCCCCAATTGCTGCTATACATTATGTTCCCCAAAATAAATCACACTTCCTCTAGCTGGTATATTTTGTTATTTAGTTAAAGAATTGGCTGAATGGGACACCTTTGGGTGACTGCTTTGCAAACCTTTTCCTCTGGAATCCCATTCAGGATACCATGAAAATTGGCAGCGATTATACTTTTCCCAAAGACCAAAATCTTTTTCCTCTACATAGGGTTGGGAGAAGAAGAAACATGTTGCTTTCTTAAACATAAAAGCTTATTATTTGGCCAGCTCCTCCTGTTGGAGCAGGGGAGACACCGGGCTCAGCATCACCAGGCAGGGTCCAACCAAGACCTGAGGTGTCCCCATCCCTGTCTGTGTCCTTACTGAGGGTCACAGCTGCCTCTGCTGTGACATTTCCAGGCATCCTGGGCTGGATTTGCCCTGAGGCCTGGCTCTCTGGGAAGCTTAGCCATTTATTTTTATACTTCTATAAAAAGGAACTCACCTGGGAGATGCCAGGGCTTACAAAAGCCTCACAAATCCACATAGATTTTGAAATGAGAGGGTAATTAACCTCTGAAACAGCTTATCTTACAACACGGTTGAGTCGCCGTTACATGCGACTAAGTCGAGGCTGGCTGTCTTTCTAGGACAGACGCCGCGGCTCGATGCAGGCGCTCAGAGCAGCGAGCTGCTCCCTGCCCTGGATGCCTGCACCACGGTGCTGGAGGAGCTCGGGGGGGGAATTTGCTTCTCATTCGATTCCAGCTCCTAGATGAACCACGGGAGTACGAGACGGATGGGCGCGCGTGCTGAAGGAAGGCACCCGGTTCCCCAGGGGATCGCAGCGAGAAGCAAGCGCTGGCTCGTCCCTCACACCACGGGGGGAGGCAGCCAAGGGCCAGTCTCCACCGAGGAGGGGATTTGGAAATGAGGCAGGTCATCGCTAGGCACATGATGCCTGGCTCATGCAAACGTCTTTGAAAACAATGAGTTTTCCCACCCCAAAACCTCTGGCATCCTTGGCATGACCAACGCACATGAGCATCACTGATGTGTCCTGTGCTACACAGCAAGTAAGTAACCGGGGAGGATGTCAGGAATCTGCATCTTCCCTGATTCATCAGTAAGCAGCGTTCAGGTCACAGGGAGAGAGGCTGATTTCCTGGTGAGTCTTCCGTCCGGCTCCACCTAATGGCTACAGCCTCCTGCCTGTGGCCAGCAGGGCCTGGGGCTGGGGGGTGGGCTGGAGGGGGGGGGGGTCCTGTTCAGATGTGTCACTTCTGCCCCCGGATCCACAGGGAAACCTCACAGGGGAGGTTTGTTCCTCACCCTCTCCCCTCAGCTCTTCCCTCCTTGCTACCCAGGACTGATGCCATTGTGCAGGACTCCACATCCCGGCAGCATCCCGGGCTTCGTGGGGCAGGAGTTGCTGTGATGTGGGAAGCCCCTGGGCCAGCTGGGAGCTGGCAGTGGAAGCGGCTGGGACTTCTGCAGGATCCGAGCCTGCAGCCTCAGGGTCCGGCTGCTCACTGAGCCCGGCCCTCCCCTGCCTTGTCCCACGGCCCCTCGCGTGGAGGTTTCCACCTGGACTGCTGGTGACGGGGAATTTAGCTTTAAAAAGCCCATCTGGAGAACCTGTGGCTCAAAGACACGTGCCTGCATTCGTTGCCCTGCTCAGTGTGGGGCTGGGACTGCCGGCAGAGGGGCCGGCAGGGTGAGGTGGGAGCGCTGGCGTCCCTCGTCCCAGCTGCTGTTTGCTCAGCACGCGTGAGTCAGAGCCCCAGGGGGGAAGGAGACGAAATGACTTAGCCCAATTCTCACAGCAAGGCAGCGGGCGAGTCGGGAAGGGAACCCAGGCATTTTGGTTCCCTGGCACCCTGCTCCCTCACTCTGCCTGTGTCCAGGAAGGGCCTGAAGCAGCCCAGACAGGCTCCGTCCTGCTGCCGGCTGCTTTGCTCTGGGTACGTGCCTTTAGCTCCAGGGCTGCAATCTCTTGCTGTTGGGTATAAAAACACAGGGAAGTGACCTGGGAGCCTTGCTAATGCTGAACAATTAGATAATCCCTGTCATCCACAGCTCCACAGGGCAGGAATTGCAGCCTCTGCTTGGTTTGGAAGCTGTTTAGCAAATCATGGCCTGGAAGAAATAACAGCAGCAGGAGACACGCTAAAGCTGGATGAGGTTCGCGCAGCCAAATGAAAGCATTTGTCTCCATTGCTGCTGCACAGCCTAGCGGGAGCAATGTACCCACTCTTATTCACATCTGCAGAGCTGTAAATATCTGTGTTTCTTCACCACACAGGGCAGGGGCTCCAGGCAACCAAAAAGCATCAGTAGTGACAGCAAAGACGAATCGCACCCCACGCGAGGTGTGGCTTCCAAGTCTCAAATGTCTGCAACACCTGCTCTTTACAACATCGTGGTCCTGTCCTTGTGCAAGCCAGTCTCCAGAGGAGCAGGGCACAAGCCTTGTCAGGCCCTAGAGTGTTGCTCTCAGGGTCCAAGAGCAATTCCCCACTAATCCATCATCATTGAGCAATCACCCAGGCACTCTATTATCTTCACTCCAGGCAGGATGCCGTACCAGTCAACCCAATAGTCTTTGCCAATCTGACCACCCCGTGCTTGTTTTGAAATCCAGGCAGGTTTAGAACAAATGGTTTAATTGCTAATAGTAACAGCAATAGTAGTAATAATTAAAGGAAGTTCTCCCAGTGCTGTCATCTGTCACATGCACCTCTCAGGGCAGCCGTGTACACGCTGCAGACTTCAGCTTGCGTAACTCAGCGGGAGGTGCGGGGTGTGTGGGTGCTAAGCAGGGGCTTTTCTTTTTCTTCCCTTCTTTTGGATGGAAGTACAGGCTATGTACATCAGGAGAGAGAAAATCCCCTTATTCGCAGCAGCACTGTAACAGCTCCAGCAGGGCTCTCCCCACACAGCTGCAGGACATGAGAGCGGCTCAAGTCCTGGGAAGTTTCAAATTTAGCAGAATCCGAGCAGGGCAGAGCCTCTCGCCAAATCAAGCCCCTGCATCCTGCAGCCTCTCATCCTTTCTTGCTTGGAGGAATCCCGACTCTAAAGAGACCTGAAAATGGAAAGAGATGAAGAGAAAACTCCTTTTTGCTCAGGCTGAGCCTGTAGCTTTACATCACAGCTGACAGAAGCTTGGCAGGGCTTTGCACCCAGGTAGTCGTGTTTATCGAACGCTGCAATCCTTTCTCAGAGTGGCGCAAAGCTTTGGCAGGAGCAGACAGTGATGATTTGTGCAAGTCCTGCGAGACCGAATAGCAGAGTCGGCAACAGGCCTTAAGAACCAGGGGCTTCCTCAGCCAAGGCCATCTCTGAGGGCTCGAAGGGAGACCCTCGGCCCCTCTTTACTCTCTGCTGGGCAAAAAGCAGGAGCTGCCGCCTCTATTTCAGGCAGGGAGAATTCCCCAGGGTCCCCCTCCCCACGCACTGCACCTGAAGAAGGACAAGGTAAAGCCTGGGGAATTTGTGCCTTCGTTAAAAATCCACAAGCCCCTAAGAAGGCAGATCAAAGGCTTGCCTCTGACCCTGTCGGTGGCAGGATCCGTCTTTTCGAAGGACTATAAGGAAGAAGGCAGCACTGCTGGGAAAACCTCTTGGAAGAGTTTGTCACCTGAAACAGCAAAGCCTGAGAAGGGCATGGAAGTGCCACCAGCGCCCACAGAGCAGATCTGCTGGGAGTGCTGGAGGGGCTATGTCCAGCTCTTGTAATTCCCAGTTTGTTGCCTGGCCTCTGAGACCATGAGGGAGACCATCTCCATCCTCTTGCAGCCACTGCCTGGCACAAACTGCCCTCTTCTTTCCTAAAGCAGATGAGTTACTCTCGTAGCAGAGAGCATCCTTTGTGGTTCCAACTCAGTCTTGATGGATAACAAGCAATGCCTCTGTCCTCCCGTGAGTTATTTAACGGCCTCTGCCTCTGGACCCGTGTGCAGGCGATGGCCTGAGCACAGCTGCCTGCACAATAAAACACATTCACATCAGGACCACTCCACTCTCTTGTAGCCCCTCTTCTCGGTGGCCTTAATACCGAGATGGATGTATCCCTGGAGGTGGCTCCAAATCCACGCACGAGGGTCTGACACCATCCCATCGTGCAGCCGCAGCTGGGGGATACGAAGCGGAGAGTGGCGTGAAGGAGGGAGCCCACAGGGTCCTGCAGCTCTGGTACTGGTGCGTGGCTGCTTCCTAAGCTCAGCTTCACCCCAAGCAGCACCCGTGTGAGCGGGTTTCTGCCCACACCCTCTGCAGGGAGGGCGAGGGTTGCACAACGCCCGGTGACAGCGGAGGAGGCTGCTCTGGGAACCCAGCCCCCAGGCTAGGTCCTTGCCTATCTCCGCAGCGCAGCCCCACTGAGATTCGGCATTGCGATGGGAACAGGGAGATGGAGCCATCCCACCTCTCCCCGTAGCACCCGTGGGACTATTACCCAATGAGCAGAGTTTCCCAAATCCTCTTTGCATGTCCTGAAAACTCATGGCAGCCAACGTGCAGAGCACAGCGGCCCCCATCATGCTCGGGGCTTTGCGGAGGTGATGAGGACAAGCTCCAGCACATCTGGAGATGCTCTTGTTGTGGTGTTGCTCCTGCGAATAACAAGAACATTAGCACAAACTCTGTAAATCAGGGGCAAGGGCAGCTTTGGCTGAGCTGTGCTGTGACAGTGGAGAAGTTCTGATTTTTCCTAACTGTCTGTAGAGGCCTGAAATTCAGACAAGCCAAATAGGTGGAGGGGCAGGATGCTTTTAAGCCTGGAAGCAGGACTTTTTGTGGTGTCAGAGACGAGGCTTAGTGAGGGCTGTAAAGCCTGACCCAGGGAAGGGGATTTCTGCTGGAAAGACCCCAGGGTTCACACATCAGTGGCCACGCTGCACGAGCTGGCAGAGTCTTGATGCAGTCAAACACAGCCCAGGTAGTAGGAAAATAGTGCAGGGGCAGGGATGCAGTGGGTGTTAGGGGTATTTCAAAGGGTATTCTTTCAGCCGTATTTTTTAGATACAAAGCAACGATCAGCGGCATTTGAGAATCCTATACATGGACTTTGTGTCTGTTTGCTTGCATGTGTCCTAAGTCTTCTGGGCTGAAGTGTCCAACACAGCTCCTGGGGGACGAGGGGTGTTTCACGGGGCGGCCCTGGAGGTGTCCATGCCAGCAGACCCAGTCACACTTAATCCCAGCATTAGTGGTGCATCTCGGTGCCTGAGGCACCTGAAGTTTATTTCCTGCCTGTGTTGCGTGCTTTCTGTAAGCTCCTTGGGACAGGTTTTCTCTGTGGTCTCCCTGGATGTTGACTCCTCACAGGGGATCCAAAATCGTGCGGTGCACACAGCAGTAATAGCCATAATGATAGTTCCTAGCACTGTTATTGTTTGGTCCGGCTGAGCTGGGAGACATTACAGAGCTGGCAAAAACAGTAATTATCTCTTGCCTTCCTTTTTTTTTTTTTTTTTTTTTTTTTTAAGCCAAGTATTGCAAACAGCCTGGGGGTGCTGGGGCAGCGCAGAGGCGATAAGGATAACTGTGTGGGGTGAGGTGGGTGCTGCAGCTGGGCTGCAGGAAGCCCCATCTCCCCAAATCCCACCCCAGACACATCCCTGCTGCCTCTCCCCGTTCTCCCTGCGGCTGTAGCGGGACACGTTCCCACCCGTTTCCAGGCGCTGATGGGGTGGGAAGGATGCTGAGCGTAGCTGCTGGAAGAAGCTGGCCTGAAAGGCGCTGGTTCCCTGCAGGGTGGTGGAGGACAAACAGCTTTCCCACTATGGGGCTCGGCTTCCCTATCAGAAAGTTTGAACAGTGGTTGGCAAGGTGCCTCCAGATCTGCTTTGAGATAGGAGCTGGGTGATGTTATATGGTTACACTGGCATAACGATGCCAGTATCCGCAGCTAATTACTGCAAGGCAAAGCTAATTAGTGCAGAGTAGAGAGAATAAACCATCCTGGGCTGAGGAACCCCAGGACTGGGATAAAAAATAATGTATGGAGTGAGTCCGAAGGAACCAGCAGGTGACTGCCACCTGGGTGTTTCAAATGAGATACAGCCTCTGTTGGGAGTTGCAGGGCAGGACAAATAATTTCCAGGGAGAATGGCTGGATTTTCTTTTACACTCAGGGACTGGCAGATAAGGCACAAACTGCAAAGCTTTCAAGGCCCTTGCTGTGCAAAAAGCTCAGGGTAGACAGGCTGATGTCCCTGGAGCTCCGTTAAGAGAATCACCAATAAAAGAGTAATGCTGCAAATATGAGAGAATCGTGACTTTATCCCACGCCGGGGAAATACTATGCATAGGTTGGAATGCCAGCCCCACGCCTCTATCTCTGCCTGGGGATGAATCCTGCCTGCTTTCGGAGGCACAGTGTTCAGGTCACAGCCAGCTCGGGCTGAATCTCACTCTGGATGTGCCCCCTTCTCCCTGCCAGCTTTGGGAGCCCCCGGACAACAACTCCTGTTTCAGGCACTTCAGCCCAGTGCCTGGAGCAAGGCTGGAGGGAGGCATCCAAACCCCTTGGGCACCTCTGTTGTGCTCCAAAAACCTAAGGGCTGCCTGGTGGGCACAGAACCATGGAGAGGTTTGGGTTGGAAGGGACCTCGAAGCCCACCCTGTCCCACCCCTGCCATGGGCACGACCCTCCAGCAGCCCAGGCTGCCCCCAGCCCCATCCAGCCTGGCCTTGGGCACTGCCAGGGATGGGGCACCCACAGCTCCTCGGGGCAGCCTCAGCCAGGGCCTCACCACCCTCAGGGGGAAGAATTTCTTCCTTCTATCTGATCTAAATCTCCTCTCTTTTCATTTCAAGACCCCCCCCCCCCTTGTCCTATCCCTACACCCCCTGACACAGAGTCCCTCCCCATCTCTCCTGCAGCCCCTTTAGGCACTGGCAGGCCGCTGTGAGGTCTCCCCGGAGCCTTCTCTCTCCATCCTGTCCTCGTAGCAGAGCTGCTCCAGCCCTCGAGCCGCTGACCGCAGGACGAGGGTTGCAGAGGGTGGGCTGGAGGCACCAGCTCCAGCTGTATCCCACATCAGGACCGCTTTGCGGCTGCCCCACGGGGATGGCAGGGGCTCTCCCCACGCAGAGGTGTTTGCCCCCGCCCCCACCTTCCTGGATTTCCCCAGGGTAGCCCCAGGCCCCTTTGGGGCCGGGGTTTAGCCTGCACAGGACCGCGGCCGGGCGCCGGTCCCCGCAGCGCCGGGGGGATGCTTCCCTCTGCCGGCACCGCCGCGTCTCTGCAGCGAGGAGGGCCCAGCCCCGGCCGGGGGCAGCACCTCGAGCCCTGCAAGAGTCAGGGCCCCAGGTCCCAGCTGGGAAACAAGAAGAAAAAAAGGAAACCTAGGGAATTTCTTCTAAAGGCTGCCGGGGACTGGGTTAGCTTTGTTCGCCTCCTTCTTGGTGAGGGGGCACACGGTCTCAGGTTTTCTGGTCTCCCAGTCCATGCCTTATTTGCTTGTAAATCTCCAATAAAATTGCTTGATCGCATCCTCCAGTTATGGGGGAAGATCCCTGCATCTTCCTGAGATCCCCAGAAGGTCTCAGGAGTGAGATGCACTGGCGAACTGGCTGCATGCTGGTTCACGCAGGCACCGTCTCTCCATGCAGGGCTGGCAGGAAGGTGCCTGCAGGAGACGTTGTTGTAGGTGTCCCCACAGCTCTCCTGTGGCTGGATCCCAGTCTGTCCCAGCAGGACCAGCTGCTGGGAATCTACAGCAGCCGGGAGATCTGGGGGATCTCGTTCCTGTTCTGAGGTCACAAAAGCGTGATGTGATGTGGAAGTCCTCGTGGTGCATGGAGCGGTAATGGCCCAGTCGTACACGATTCACTCCGTGGAGGCACTAAGCTAGGAACAAAGTAGCTGAAGCAGTGCAAAGCACAGACATAATATCATGTTGTATAATAGACAGATAATACGTTGTTCTGAGCATCTGTGCTCCAGCTTGCATGAAAAGCCCCAGACCTGAATTTCGACCCATGTCAGCATTTACGGTCCAGCCTTCCAGTTGCTGTCACTTGCACAGTAAATTACCAGCTTCATGTAAATGTGCCCAAACACAGAAAGTTTAGATCAGTTTAAATGCATCTACCAGACATCAAATACCAGACACAGCTTTAAAATCAATTCAGTTAAATCAGAGCAGGGTTTTGTATTTTAAGACAAACATAAAACGCAGCTTCTGAGGAACCCAGTGCAGTGAATCCCAAGGGAGGGGAGATAAAGCCACCCTGGGATGGGCGGAGGGGGGGACAGGGGGAGGGAAGCATTGTTTTCTACAAAGAACAGGAAACGAGCCTCAAAGAGTACATGAAAGAGACCTTAAAACAAATGCAGATCAGCAAGGGGGGGGGGAGCCTCTCCCCTCATCTCCCAGCTGCTCTGCCCAGGGACAGCCTGCAGATCTGCTGCTTTTAGCAGAGGGGGCTCCCGGTGGGGAGGGTACAAGGGTGCCGGGAGCTGCTGTCCCCTTCCGGGGCAGGGCTCCATGAAGCCCCAGAGTGAGCCGGAGGAGCCAGGATTCACCCAGCGAAAGCGGGCCCCATGCTCTGCTTCACCCACGAGGATGCAATTAATGGAGCTCGGCCAAAGCCGCGCTTCACGCCCTGGGACGGGGCAACTGGGCAACGCTTTGGGCTTTGCCACAAGGCTGCTCTCCCTGCTCGCCCAGTGCATGGGCACGTATAGTCCTCTGCAGCGCTCACGTGCCTCTGCGCAGCTCTGGTGACAGGGCAGCTCAAGGAGAGGGGACACCGACACGGTGCCCACGGGCTGCTCGCTTTGTGGCAGAGAGCCTGAAGCTCTCTGGCACGCAGCGGGGCCAGAGAAATGGAGACACGGTCGGCAAGGGGAGATTGCAGAGGCCAAAATGTACCATCTCTCAATGCAGTTCTTCATGAAAATGCCCGTCGCTTCTCCAAAATAGCCCTGCTTTGGGCCCCTTCAGAGGTTCAAGCCCTCTGCTGAACATGGCCACTTCCTTCTGCTAGTCCTAATAAAACACGGTTCATGTTAGAGCCAACTGGCAGAAACGAACAGTAACGCACCAGAAAGCCATTTCCTCACATAGGAGGAGAGCCGGTGGCCCGCTGCCAAAGGGGACAATGAGGGACTCTAGGGCTAGTCCTGCAAGCCCTCGTGTTCCTGTTTACGTGGAGCCCGGGTAGTCGATCAGAGAGCTTTCCCGGCATGTTTTTAAGGTAACGTTTAACGAAGTCACCCACAGCAGTGCCACATCCCAGAGGGATCTGCAGGCAGAGGCTGCGTGCGTGGCAAGCGCAGAGGGCAGTGCTGTGTCCTGGCCAGGCGTCGCCATCACTGGGACCCTGACTCGTCCCTGAGGCCCTGCTGGGGGTCCCTGGGGGCGGTGGCCGGAGCTGGGAGGTGAAACACCGTGGTGACCCCGTTGGCGACAGAGAGGTCCTGTGGTGACCTTGTGCTGGTTTGAACAGGGCTGGGGCAGAGCCCCACAGGGCCTCGTGTACCCCGTGACCGATGCCAGCGGGGCCGCCTGAGCTCTCTCGGTCAGACACAACCAGGAACAGCACGGGCGGGTGCCACAGGCCTGGAGGTCAGCCCCCTACCCCCAGACACCACGCCTGAAGGACGGGGACAGACCCCATCCAGCCTGCGGGCCCGCGGGCCCCTCTCAGTGTCCCCATAACAAGATGGATCCACGAGGGCTGCGTGCGTGTGGCTGCGAGCCGAGATCCGGGGACGGGGACCGGGGGGGGGTGAAGGACGAGCCGCCCCCCCTCGAACCCCGCTCCCCGCACCCCGTTTTGCCGGGGGCCGCCCCCCCGGGCCCCCCAGGCCCCGAGGCGGCCGGGGCCGGGCAGGGGGCGCTGCCGTGCGGCGGGGCCGGGGGCTGCGCGGTGCGGCGCGGCGCGGGGCCGCCAGGGGGCGCGGCGCGGGGCCGCCTTTGTTGCCGTTGGCGCCTTCCTCTATATAAGCGGCGGCCGTGCGCGGGCTCGGCTCGGCTCGGTTCGGCTCGGTGCGGGGGTTTTGCGGCTCGGCTCGGTGCGGCCCGGCACGGCACGGCGGGAGGATGGAGATGAAGAAGCGGCTCACGCTGGAGCTGCGCAACAAGAAGCCGGGCGAGGTACCGCGGCCGCATGGCGGGGAAGGGAGAAGGGAGAGGGGAAAGGGAAAGGCAGCGGGGGCCGGCCCGGCCCGGCCCGGCTCGGCTCGGCCTGGGGACCACGCACCGCTGGGGGCGGCGGCGGGAGGGAGGCGGCGGCGCTATGTCGGGGCGGCTGCACGGGGCCGGCGCGGGGCCCGAGCTGCGCTCCCCCGAGCCCCGGGGCCGCAGCTGTGCCCGTGCCCGGGGGCTCGCCCGGGATGGCTGCGGGCGGCGGGCGGCGCCGGGCTGAGATGGCTCCCGCCGCTCCGGGGCCGCCTAACATGGCCGGAGCGGCCCCGCGCACGCGGCTCGGCCATGTTAGGGGCGGCCCCGGGGCGCCGCCGGCCCCCGCCGCCCTTCCCGCCGCCCGCGGGCGCCATGGAGGGGCCTGGGCGGGCCGCGGGGGCCCGGGGCGAGGCCTCCGGGCTGAAGGACCGGGGGGGGGGAGAGGGGTGGCGAAGGGGCCGCTGGTGGCTGCTCCCCCGGGGTCCCGGCCGCGCAGGGTGCCCGCAGCAGGCTGGATTGCCTCCGCGGGTGGGTGTGGGTGCCTCCGGGCTCGCCCCTCGGCAGCCAGGGGCTCTCCGAGCGCGGCCATGCGCTGCTCCTCCGCCAGAGCCTCCTCCAGCCCCGGCCTGCGGTACCGCCGAGCTCCCGCTGCGGGCTGGGGGACGGGGGAAGGCTCCGTGCCATCTCCTGGGCCTCTTCTGGCTAACGAGAGGGACGTGGGGCGCTTGCAGCCCCCGGGGTGCCGCTTCCAGGGCACCGCAACACTGCAGAGGAGCAGCGCAGGCTGCGCTTTCCCCACCGCTGGTGATCCACGGCCCCTTCGCTCCTGCGCAGAAGCAGCCAGGGCTGCGTGGGCTCACGGCACAAGCCCTGCGCGGGGTGTCCTGGTAGGGGAGAGAACGTGGCTGTTGACATCAGGGGTGGAAATTCCCTTGCTTGGGCCACATGCGTGTGAGCGGGGTTTCTGAAGGTTGCTGGTCAACTTCTCAGAGGGGAGGAATTTTGGTGCCACGGCAGGGACGTGAGGAATCGTGGAGGTGCTGTGCTAAATCCACCTAACCTGAAAAAAAAAAATAAAAAATGAGGTGATAGCTGAGCTGCATTAAATCACTTTGCTGTACTTCTCCAGTGCCTCCTTGGCTGAACTTTCTGCTTCCCAGTGCCTGCCTGTGGCTAGTACGTCCTTCACACAGCAGAGGAATGATGTCTCCTCATCTGGTGGGGCCAGTTAAACTGCCTCGCTGCTGGAGTGATTAGATCAAGCTGTCCACAGTGGTCAGCTGAGGCTTGAGGGTTGGATTTTTGCAGCTTTCCAAAGCATTTGTGTTGTCCTTTCAGCCTCTGCTCCTGGGAGCTGGCTCACTGCCGCTGTGCTCAGCGGGCAGTGCTTCAGAAACAAGGCCTGCCCTTATCTGAGGCCAGCCTTGTGGCCCCACTGGCATCCTTATAGCAAGATAGCTGTGGCTGTCACCTAGCTCTTTTGACAGATCACTGCGTCTCTGCAGCATGCTGCCATGGGCAGCTTAAAATCAAGCTGGGGCATAAGGAAAAAAAGGCTGTAAATGGAGGTTGTGGTAGAGGTTAAAGCCTTCACGGATGGTAAAGGAACTTGCAGAACAAGAATGTTTTGAGGAGTAGAAGTGTCCCTTCAAGGCTTCCAGCTGCAGGTTTCCTCTTGTTTGACACCAGGAATTTGAGTGAGTGGCATGCTGGGGAAACGAGCAGGCTCAGAGCGTGCGTGCCCCGCAGCCGAGGCTGGTACGAGCCAGTACTGCTGCTGGAAGAAGCAGTCCTGGCTGCTCAGTCCTGTTCTGCTGTTGCGCTGCCAGCTGCAGCGTTTGTTCTGCCATCCAGGGCAAGGCGCTGGTCCAAGTTAAAGCCGGTCTCTTCGCAGGTAGGTTGGTTCTTAACCTAGTAATGTTCACTCTCACCTCTGTGGCCACACCAACCAAGTGGCAGCTGTGAAGTGCTGGCTTTGGTTGCCTTTATGCTGGGGGACTGAGTCTTAGTTTAATCAGAGACTTTTGTCTGAGGAGCAAAATGAGTTCAACTGCAAAACTCCTCGTTGAGCTTGTTTGCTGCTGAGCTTAGAGCCCTGACCAGTACAGCCACTTCTGGAGTTTGTGTTAACTCATTCTGAGCTTTCAGGGCTGCCCTGGCAACTTCACAGCACAAGAAAGTCTGCTTCTAGTAGGGCAAAGTGAATTTCAAATGACTTCTGGCTGATGTGAGCAGGAGAGGTAAAATTGGAGAGCTGCAGAGGAGGAATTTGGAGAGCATCACGAGCTTTCTGGCCAAGACTAATTTTTGCAACGTGCTGTGAAGAATGTGTGGGGTAAAAGCAAGTTTTGGGAATGGCCCATGAGAACTGGAGCTGGAGCATTCTGTGCTTCAGGGAGAGAGGAGGGTGCCAGGTATGTCTGCCCTTTGGGTGTCTGGAGGGGGGGGAGCAGATCACTGCTGTGCTTTATGGTTGTAATGGCACAAGGGATTTTGTGCTGAATTACCAGGAATACATTACTTCTCTGTACGTAGTTTGTGCTTGGCAAAATATCGTATGCCATCAGTGGCCCCCTCATGAAGGGCTTGGAGGTTTTGGAGAGTAGAGTTTTTGCTCTGTGCTGAGACTTTTACTAGGAACATATGCTTTCAGTGAAACAAATCCTCTGGGGGCAGGTTTTCCAGTGCCCAAGGCAGGTCTAGTGTTGTGGGGAGAGCTGAAGAGGATGACAGAACCAGGTGATGTTTGGCCTTTGGTTATTTCAGCCTAAAGTGCAACTCTGGAAGCTTTTTGAGGCCTTGTGTGCGAGATGCTTCGCAGCTTCATGGTTGAGCCCCTGAAGGTTTCCTGGTAGAGAAGGCAGACCTTGGCTGGAATCATATGATGTGGTACAGTGGTAGCATGCTGCACAGCTTGTGCTTAGAGGGTATAATCCTTGCCACAGTTACAGATGCTGACTTTGTGCTCTTACAAAAATTAGTTGGCTTTTAAGACCTCGGGTGCTCCTTAAGGTGAGTAGGGGGGACCTTCAGATGTGCGTGTTGCTATGAAATGTCAGTCACTCGGCCTAATGACAGCTTGGTAGACTTGAGGTGAGGCTTGACTTGGGAATGCAGTGACAGCTTCTGAATGTTTCTGTTGGTAGGTGAAGGAGCTGGTTCTTGATAACTGCCGCTCGGACGATGGGAAGATCGTTGGTCTCTCTTCAGATTTTGAGAACCTGGAGTTCCTCAGCATGATCAACATCAACTTGCTGTCCGTCTCCAATCTACCCAAGCTTAACAAACTGCGGAAGGTGAGTCAAACCTGTGGTCCTATCTCTCAGCAGTCCTTGTTCTGAGACCTTGCTGCCCTGGTGAGAACTTCTTTTCCTGCATCAGCCAGGAAAAAGACCATTTGATTCTGCTCTTTCCTTTGAGGCCTGTAAGCTGTGTGAGAGAGGTTGTTTTCTAATATTTGAGAGTATTTCTGAGCTCATATTTTTAACATCATTTCTCTCTTGCTTTTGTTATGCTGCTGTTGAAAACATCAGTAACGTATTTTAGATTTTAGAAATTGCAGTTAGCAGGATATGTAATCCTGCAGTACACAAGTGGCTGGGAATGCTATGTTAGCTTGCGGAAAAAGGGTCTCAAAACTGGAACTGTTTCTCTAATGAACGGGGTTCTGTTGTAGTCTGGTTGTCAGGGAATTTTATTCCCTGTGTCAGAAGCTGAAAAACACTTTGTGACCATATGATGCTTCCTCCTGGCAGCTGGAGCTGAGTGATAACCGGATTTCTGGTGGCCTTGAAGTTCTAGCAGAGAGAACTCCTAACCTGACACACTTGAATCTAAGCGGCAACAAGATCAAAGACATCAATACTCTGGAGCCCTTGGTGAGTGAAAGGCTGTGCTGGGATCTAAGGGATGACGTTTCCTTTGGGGAGCATGTCTGTGCAGCAGAAGTCCAACATCTTGGTAACTGTTCCAACAGCACTTCGTGGTTCTGATGGGAACAGATGAGTGGGTCCAATTTGAGGCTGGGCTAATAGTTAATGGCTCCACTGTCTGGAAAACCAGCAGCCAGTTGCTAAAAGAAGCATGAAATTGGGCTGGATGAGTAAAACTGTGGATGCAGTGCTCAGTGTCCATCTGAGAAAGGACCGTTAATGGGTCGGATGCAGTTTGAGGTAGGTGGCACCTGGGGTGTCATGGAGATGAGTTGCTTGGACACCAGTGAGGGTTTCCATTGCATCAGTCCAAAGATGCTGTCCTGCTGGGCTGTGACCCTCGCACTCAGGGTGCTGTCACAACTTGCATTGCAGGGGGTTCCTGTTATAAATGCAGAAATGCATCCCTGGTGCATCTAAACTGCCCCAAAGAAGGCTTTTGCCTTGTCATCTAGACTCTGTAGTTGTGAAAGGCCTGATCTTGGGTCTTTGCCTCTGTAGCTATTGCCTTTGGTCCCTCCATCCCTTCCAGAAAGAGCTTGCAACTGCTCTCCTGTACTTAGCCTGGTGCACAGTGTGATAGCCTGTTTGGAAGAGCTGCTGTGGCTGTGCTGAAAGGCACATCAGGTTTAGTCTGCAGACACTGTGTTCTGGTCTGCTGCCTGTATTGTGCTCTCTGGTATGTTGCCTGATGTTTTTGGGCAACGTGAGTTTGATTCAGTGATCCCTCCTGCTTTGTGAGAGCTGGGCACTGTGTGCTTGTTGCCTGCTTTGTCCAGGAGGAATTAAGATTTCCATATGGCTTCAAAGGGAGCTGTCTTCAAGGAGGGGAAGCTGTAGGACAGAGCAGCTGGAAAAAAGGAGTTGTATCTTAGTGTGAATGTTGTCCGACACTTAGCAAAAGCAGCGACTTATCTCCACCAGGGGAGCACAAGGTGAAAATAATGCATGCAAAGACTGTTTTGTCGTAGGTATGGGTAGTAAACCAGCTGTATTCTGATGGCTGCGTGATCCTCTAATACTGTTCATTTGTAAATGATCTACTGACTTGATCTTTGCAGAAAAAGTTGCCAAACCTGCATAGTCTGGACCTCTTCAACTGCGAGGTGACAATGCTCATCAACTACCGGGAGAGTGTGTTCACCCTTCTGCCCCATCTCACCTACCTAGATGGATTTGATGCTGATGACCAGGAAGCCCCTGACTCAGACCCTGAAGCAGATGGGGATGGACTGGAAGATGAGTACGAGAATGGGGAAGGTAAGGATTTTCTACTGGTTTTCTTGCTGGGGAACAACCCCTTTTTCCCTTCTGCATGATTGTGTTGCTAAAAAAAAAAAAGGCGATTATAACTTGCTGCTTAAGTAGGGGCTGTCTGGACAACCCCTCCCCATTCCTTCCTTTGGCAGGCAGCATGAGAAGTGAGACTTGCTGCAGGCTGACAGGGCTTGTTGCTGGCACTCCCTGTGCATGCTTGTTCTCTGTGATTTCTTGGCTATTGCTCATGTAGTGCTGCAGTAGGAGGTGTTAGTGTACTGTCTGGGAATAGCAAGGATTTTGAAACTGTAATGCTTACCTCCTTCTTTTGATAGAAGGTGAGGAAGAGGATGATGATGAGGAGGAAGATGATTTGGATGAAGAAGTCATTGATGAAGAAGATGACGAAGATGATGACCTGGAAGGTGAAGAGGAGGAGGATGGAGTAGATGATGAGGTGAGACTTTCTGTTGTCAGTGTACATCTGCAGCAGTGTGTTGGCATGTTCGATAGCGTGCTTGTCCCTTAATCTTGTGACCCATCCGACCAGGTGTCAGATGCTTCTTCATGGGCAGATCAAAGGGGTCCTGCCCTGGGCTCTGGCTTTTCCCATCTTGCTACCTTTTGACTCCATCCAGTGAGTTTGCCTGTTCAGTATTTGTTTACTGCTTGGTTTGATACTTCTGTGACTTCAAGTGATAAAACTGTACACCCCCCTCACTAAGGGGTGCAAGAGGCTATTGAGGAAACACAAGCTTCTCCATGCTCAGCTTGTACCTGTCACCCTTAGGTTAGAGTACGGCAGGAGAAGAGGTGAAGGAAAGTGTGGTTACAGAATTACACCTTGCTCATGGGATTGTGGCTTGTGTAACAAGGTGTCTTGTTTTGATTCCAGGAGGAAGATGAGGAGGAAGACGGTGAGGATGAAGAAGAAGATGAAGCTGATGATGGTAAGTTGAATTCTAACAAACTGTTTGCAAAGCTGCCTTGACAGTCTTGCACATTCTCTGGATTCTAAGAGCTTCCCAAGCTTCTGTGCTGTTGTTGCTTTCAGCTTTTCCTTGATAAGTGCAGTGCTCCTACTTGTGGGCACTGCTACGCTGCTGCTCGTGCCTGAGCTGACTGCAGTATAACATCTATAACCTAAGGGTCATGGGGTGGTGATGGGGAAACAAGCTTCAGTGCCTGTTAATGCTTACCGAGCTGGGTAGGTGTGCCAAATAGAGGTAAATTGCCTAGGGAACCAGTTCTGAATAGCTGGACCTGATAGTTCTTGCAGGATTAGGGCTTCTGTCATGGAAGCTCATGTTAGCAGACTTTGTGAGGAGATGCTCTTGAATGCTCACATGTTCCTCTCTCCTGTCAGCTACAGAGAGGGTAGTAAACCTGAACTTGATTTGAGTCCAGACTCCTTTAGTTCTAACAGGGTGTAAGCACCCAAATTAATGTTGATAGAATATAGTGGCTGCCATGACTTTAAATGACCTTGCATCAGTTCGGTTAGAAATGACCAAATTCTACAGATCCTATACTTTTGAGAGCGCTCAACAAACAAGCCTTTTGAAGCACTTGATGAAATGTGGGATGCTTAGGGGGCATAAAAAATAGTTAACGTCTCATGTGAGCCTGTGCTTTTTAGTAGCATGGGAAGCTGAGCAGGGTGGATCTTTGTTCTGTAATGGTGAGAGTCTAGTCTGTGCTTGTTCACTGGCAAGCTGTGGCTAATGCAGCTTGTAGCCACAGTTTGAGTGCTGTTCCACAAAACTGAACAGAGCTTCATGCTTCACCTCTTTTTGCAGACCTTCCACGAGGGGAAAAGAGAAAACGAAATCTAGAGGATGAAGGAGAGGAAGATCCAGAAGACGAAGAGGATGATGAGGATGACTGATCCCAGCAAGCCAATCAGTTTTACAGACTATGACTGTGCTTGTCTTAACTTCCCCGTTGTGTCTATGTGAGACTGTAAATCCCCGTCTCCCACTCCTCCCCCCTTTGTATGGCTGCAGCGTCCACAATATATTTTTTTAAGATGTAGAATACTGTAGGCATTCAGGGGAATCTTCCATACAAGGCTCTCTTTCTCACAAGTATCTCATGACCAAAGGCTTTCTCCGTTCTGTGGTTTGTGCAGCAGTTTGCAAAAAAAAAAAAAATTTCCTCCTAGGGTATCTTTCATGTCTGAAATCAGCCTTGCCACACTGGACCCAGAGCTCCAGCTCGCCACCCTGCCTGACAGCAAAGAAGGCGTTTGCTATCTGCATGCCCTCAGACCTGCTTTCTGAAGACGCTTGAGCCATCTTGAGCAGTGGGTGCAAATCTGGTTCATCTGAATGGACTCTAAGCAAATGATCACTGAGGTCTCTCTGATCAGAAAAAAATGGTGATGTGATCTCTGGAGATGCTTGAAGATACTTTAGTGCTGGGGATGTGGGGTGTGCCTGGGGTCTTGGGTGGGGGGGTTGACTGCTTACAAGACCCTGGTACCTCTGGTGATGCACCTTGCAGTAGCCCTGTACTTGCTTTCCTATTTTTTTATAAACTGGAATATTTTTCCTGATGGCCACCCAGTAACTTCCACTTGCATGCCCAAGTAGGGCTGATCTGTGGCTGTGAGCCTCTGCCATGATGAGGTTTCTCATCACCATAGCAGCCTTTAGGAAGAGGTAGGAAATAGCAGGTTTAGGGATACTGCACTTCTGTCAAACTCCATTTCGCACTGTACAGAACATGTTCAACCAGTATCACTGTGATGCACCTAACTCGGCGTTCCCCGGGAGACCGTGTTAGCCTATATATTCTCAGGGTCCTTCTGCTAGCCAGTAACAGCTCTGGACAGTTGCCTCAGCGCTAGCCTGGTGTATGCGTCCTCCTTTTTCCTTTTCAGCGTGAAGAGAAGTGCATTGCTCAGAAGTCCAGCTCGTTCCCATTCAGGCTATTTGCGCACTGCAGGAGCGCAGACAGCGCTGCGGACCGCGTCTCCCTCTGACCTGGGGTGTCTGGAGCAGGGAAGGGGAGGAGGGGGGCTGAAATTGGCCAGGGGTAACTCTCCACTGCAGGGTCTTTGGCCCTTCCTTCCTCTGCCTCGAGGTGTTCAGACGGCACAGCCGATAGCTTCTGGAGAGACCTGGCCCCGCGGCCTCCAGGGATGGGAACTGTTGGGTGCTGGGACAGCGGTGCTCGGGCGGGGCAGCCGCTGCTCCTCCAGGAGGAGCATGGTGCCGGGGCTCGGGGGGCACTGGTGCTGTGTGGAGCTCCTGGTTGTTGCTTGGGGCAATCTGTCAGCACCCAGCACTCGGAGGTGAGGTTCACAGCGGTTCCTTCAGGAGCGGTGTGTGTTGCAGCACATCTGAGTCTCTGTTGCTTTGTTCTGTTCTTGCTGTTGTCTCTTGCATTGTACAGTAGCTGTAACCATTCGGAGAAGAACTACTCCTGTAAAATGCAAACTGAGTAACTTATAAATGTTAAAGGAATTTAAAAAAAAATTCAGAGCAGCAGTTACTTCTAATTTTTCCCTGCATTTTTAGCAGATTGTATGGATTTTATATTAGCCTAGTAACTGTCAGGTTTTGATTGGTCAGACTAGTCCCAGAAATAAGGATCTCCGGCCCTTTTGTATCTTTTGTTACAAAATTTGGATAAAACTTTTAATAAAGATTTCAGTTTTTAAAAATCCATTGCAATGGATGTTGTCTTCACTGCCCCTGCTCTAGGAGCACCAGAGCTGCAAGCAGCCTACAGAAGCCCTGGATTGGAAGCTCTGGGGTGGTTTTTCTTGAGCAGCTGGATCTCTTCAAGAGTGGTGACTGTCCTGTTCACCCAGGCATGGCCTTTTTTTGCTCTGAGCCCCAGCTGAGTGGATTCTTGTTAAGTGCAGCTTGTCTGTTCTTGCTCTGCAGGGCTGGCTTAGGCATGCCAGGGCTGTTTATGGGGTGGTGGTGGGGAATGGGGGCTTTGGGGTGGGGAGGATTGCATTGGGGAGGAGGGATGTGGATCAGCCTGATATGGAGGGGTTCTTGCATGAATGTGGGGGGCTGTGTGGTGATGATGCAGCCTTCGCTTTGTTGTGCTGCTCTTGGAAATGGCCACAGCAAGGTTCATGGGTAGCTGCAAGAGCTGTTTCTTGGGAACCAGGTCAGTGTGTGTCTGTTCTTCTGATCTGTATGGAAAGTCTGCTTAAATGCTGAAAAGTCTTAGTTTTAAGACATTTTTAATCTTCAGTTCTGCTGGATGCTCAGCTCTGCTGGGGACAGGGCTTACAGTTCCAGGGTGGTGCAGGGTGAGGAGGAGGTAGGTGAGCAGCTCCAGTAGTGGGTTTTTGGGGGGGGGGCACCCAAACCCTGACCTCAAGCAGGGAGCTGCTGGAGCGTTCAGGGAGGCTGATGTGTGAGCTGTGCACTGCTCCCTGGGGGCTGGAGGTGCCTTTTGCATTGCTGTGGTCCTGGCCTGGCTCTGGTGAGCTGCTGTTGTGCCAGACCTGTGCAGCCACGGGCTTCACCTCAGGCTCTTTGCAAGATTACGACGCCCACCACCTTGCTCTGGGGCCAGTGTGAGGAGCTGCGTGGAGATGCAGAGCTCCAGCTGCAGGGCTGGTTGTGCAGAGACCCCTTTCTGCTGCTGCTCAGCGCCCTCCAGAGTGGGGGCTGCCCCTTTCTACTACAGGCACAACCCCTGCTGGGGCTGCTCCCCTCTCCTCGCTTGCCTTTCCCTGCTCAGAGGCTGGGTGTGCTGGAGCTCTGTCCTGCGGGCAGAGCTGTACGGGGGGAGGTGGAAGCACGCAGCACTGTGTAATGGGGCTAATGTGCTTGGGAAAGTGCAGCTCCAGCTGTGCTGCAGGAACCCCGTATGTGCATCCCACCATGGCTGCTGTGTGCGGTTGGGGGGGGGGGGGTCTCCTGCAGGGGGGCAAGCAGGCTGCAGCCATCACTTGCAGCAACTCCAGCCCCAGGGAGCAGAGCTCGGTGGGTGAAGGAGGGAGCTGGGGCTCCTTACGGCCCTCCCTGGGTGGGATGCACGGGAGCTGAGCTAGAGGGAATGGGGCAGTGCCGTGGGGCTGGGCTGGATGCTCCCCCTGCTCCAGGGCTGGCACTGCTATTTTAGGCTCTTCTTCCCCGTTGTACTTCAGGCACTACACCCCTGGTACCAGCAGTCTGGGGTGGGTGCATGCATCCCCTGGGGCTGCATCCAGCCAGTGCTGATGCAAGGGGCAGGGCTACCTTGTTCCAGCCCAAGGAAATCAAAACCCCAGTGCATCTTCCCCCTCCCTGGGTGCTGCAGGGCTCCCAGCCAGGCAGAGGGGTGGGGGCTGCCCCTAGACCTGCTTTGGTGCAAACCTCACTGGGATGGTGCTGCCTCAGGAGCCCTGTAGGGTATGGGACCTGTTGACGAGGGGATACAGGGACCCCCTGTTCCTCACCACAAACCCATACCTTCTCCTCCCTTCCCCCTGTCTTGAGATGCACTGGGGGAGCCCTGCCCTCCCCCCCCCCCCCCGTTCCCCATTTCCTTGTGTCTTTGTGTTTTTTTTGGAGGGGGGGCTCCTTAGGACTGGCACAGCTTTGCCCATTGCCCCCCACCACGTGGCCCCACAGAGGCTCTCCCAGCCACTGCTCCTGTACACTTCCCATTTATTAACTTCCAGGCCTCGTTTCAGATAAGTCCACCACCTCTAGAGCATCCACCAGGCTCCCCCTGAGCCGCTGGGGCAATGAAAAACCTTTAGGAGAGGGAGGGGCACGCAGGGTCCAGGGGCTTAGCGTTTCCAAAAGTAAAAGGGAGAGGGGAGTAGAAAGTCAAGAAAACAAAGGTTGTCCCCCCTCTGCCACCCCACGCTGGGGCGATGCTTCCAGTGTCCCTGTCCCAGTGCAGTGGCATGGGGTCTGCGGTGCCCTTTGCCCAGCCAGGGTGGGGGGGATCCCCAACGGGGGCCAGGCCCCTCAGAGCTGCGAGTACAGGGAGTTCTCCATCTCCGGCGTCAGCTTCGAGTGGAAGGAGGCGAGGCCCACCCCGAAATCTGGAGGGAGAGGGAAGAGAGCTGTCAGGGCTGCAGCTGAGCTCCTGGGATAGGGCAGGGGGCATGCAGCCCCCCTGGGGCATTGCTGGGGGTCAGGGGCACACCGCACCCCGGGGGTGCTGCCCACTGCGGCGGTGACACGGGGGCAGGCAGTGGGGCTGTCCCCACTGATGCCTTCTTTTCCCCAAATCAGGGAGAAATCAGCTCAGTTCAGGATCCAGAGTGCACAGAGCTGCTCGAGCCCATATAACAAGAGTATGTGGGCACTCGGGGGGGGGACCCCCTGCATCCTCCCTGTTCCCCCCCCCCCCCCCCCCCAAGGCCGTACCCACGTCTGCGTCCAGGCGCCCGGGTGGCGGCAGGTTCTTGCGGTGGTCCTCGATGTGCAGCGTCATCTCCTCCCGCGAGGCGGTGGAGTAGGGGCACTGCATGCAGGTGTAGCGGCCCCGCGTGTGCTCCCACACGATGCGGCTGTTGGAGGCGTGCCCTGCAAGGGTGGGCAAGGAGGGAAGCACAGCGCTCGCTGGGGAGCCCCCGGGGGTGGGAGCCCCGTGCAGAGCGGGGTTCGGGGGGGTGGAAGCCCCTGCTCCCAGCCCTGCATACACACGGGGTCCCCCCTGTGCTCGGGGAGGGGACCCCAAGGCTGGGCGTGGAGCTGGCTGTGGGCATTGTGCGAGGCGGTGCCGCTCGGACCCCCTTTACACATCGCCTCTGCACCTGCAGAGCAAAAGCAGGTGGTTTCCAGCTTGGCCACAGGGGGCTGGGAAAATGGGGGTCTTTTGAGTCCAAGCAGCAGCTGCACCCCCAGTTTGTGCTGCCAATACAACCAGGCTCAGCAGCTCCTTGGGGGGGGGGGGGGGGGGCGGGGGTGCAGCCAGTGACCCCTCGCCCCCGGTCTCCAAGCCTACGTGGGGAGCAGCTCCTCTGTGGAGGGCTCCCAAAAACAAGGGTGCCCGCCCTCCCCGCTGTGCTCCGGGGAGCATCACGGCCCCCAAGGGGCCTCTCCCGTCCCCTGCGCCCCCCCCTTCTTTCCCCCCCACCCCCACCCCCTCAGTGACAGAAAGCAGCCCCCAACCAGCAGTGCCAAACTAACCTGCGGTCACTCCTGAGCCAAAGCATGGGAGGAGTGGGCTGACACTCACACCTGCGGAGGGAATCGAGGGGCAAGACAAGCATTAGGTCTTCCCCTCCCTGGTGGGGGGGGATGTTGGGGGGGGGGGCAGGCGTGGCCCGGCCCCTGCCTCGCACCCCAGCACACCGGGGAGCAGCAGCAGGGCCGGGTAAATTTGGAGGCTGGTTATTTATTATTTTTTTTTGGTGGTTGCTTTCATTTTTTTCCAATCGAGCATCTCTTTAGGTGGGAGAGGCGGGGAGCAGAGGTGGGATGGGGCAGGGGGTGGCTGGGGTGGGGTGAGGGGAGCCCAGAGAGGGACTGGGAGGGCCCTGGGCTGCAGTGGCTCTGGGCTGGGGGGGGTGTAGGCGGGGAGGGATCCTCGCTGGCCGTCGGTGGGTCCTCATCCAGGAGCTGCTGGTCAAGGCGGGAGCAGAAGAAGGTTTGCCCTAATGGCTGCCCGCGCTCACCTTGGCTTTTCTTCCAGACGGCGTTGGAGACGGGGGGGCCGTGGCTGGGCACGAAGGGCCGCAAGCGGGGCTGCGCCGGGGGCGGAGGTAAACCGTAGGGCGACGGGTGCACATAGGACAGGAACGGCACCGAGGAGGGGGGCGGCCCCGAGAACCGAGTCAAGGATGATGGCCCGAAAAGGTTGGGCTCCAGCAGCGGGAAGGGGTGGGGGGCTGGCGAGACGAGCGGCATCGCCTCCAGCGAGCTGGGCAGCTCAGGCAGGCTGGCGGGCAGCGTGGCGGGCGCCGCCGGGGCAGTGTCCACGCCGGGGAGGATGGCTTCTTTCTCTGTGTGCCGGATAATGCTCGGGAGCTTGGGCAGCCCCTCGGCTGCCTTGGCCGGGGGCTCCTTCTCCAGGGCGGAGGTAGCGGGCGGGATGGGCTTCTCGGCTTTTTGGGGCGGTGCGGGGCTGCCAGCGCGGTCGGAGCAGACGTGGAGGTGCTTGAAGAGGGAGCGGTGAGTGCGGAAGCGCAGCAGGCAGTTCTCACACCTGCGGGGTCGGCAGGCAGCGTCAGCGCCAGGTGAAGTTCCCACCCACAGCCCCAGGAGCAGCATCCCCCCTGCCCCACGGCACGTGGACCCCTCCCGGGGGCTGCCCCGCAATGGGGGGGGGGGGGGGGGGGAAGGAGGGCGAGGCTGAAAAGGGGGTGTACTGGGTGCTCGGGGATATCTGGGTGCTGCAGCATGTCCCCAGATGGGATGTGGTGTGGGGCCATGTGCTTGCCTGTCCAGTACCTGCGAGGGCTCTGCAGGGAGGTGGCAGAGCTGTGCAGGATGGGGATGGGGACCGGGACGGGGTGGGGACTCACTTGAAGTAGCGGTTTGGCTTGTAGTGCACTTTCATGTGGGCCATGAGGTCCTGCATGCTGGGGAAGGTCTCCATGCAGCCCAGCGTGGGGCACTGGAAGGTTTTGCCTGCAAAAAGAGATGGGGCAGAGTCAGCACAGCCCCAGCCACACTGCACCCCCTGCGGCAGTGGGGGGACCCACCAACATGTCTCTGTCCCCTCCCGTGCTCTCCCCACAGCTGGCTGGGGCAATGCAGCATCTCCCAGGGGTGCAGGCACCTTGAGGGCATCTTGCGCAGTGAGCCCCAGCTTCAAACCTTGCTTTTCCCCCTCCCATCCAAACACAGAGCACCCTGGAGCAATCACGGGGCGTCCCGGTGCCCACCATCCCCCTTACCCTCAAGGGATTGCGTGGGTCTGTAGTGGACCTTCAGGTGGTCCATCAGCTCCTGCATGCTGGGGAAGGCCAGTTTGCAGCCGTAGCTGGAGCAGGCGTAGTGCTTCCCTGGAAGGAGACACAGCATTGGCCTTGGCCATCGCCCAGCCGTCACCCGCGGCATCGCCCCCACCGTGCTCAGCTCACCTGAGGCCGGTCTGCGCTTCAGCAGCCGCAGGTCCTGCGCGGGGGCTCCTCCAGTCCCCACTGCCGGCATGGGGCCGCCAGGCAGAGCCGCTTCACTGCAGCCTGTGGGGGAGAGGCCGTCAGGCAGCGGACGCGAGTGCCCTGTGCAGCCGCCATGCACCCACGACCCTCGGCCCCCAGCCCCGAGCCTTGGAGCTGGGCAGGATTCAGGCGGTTTGGGGCCGTAACTGCGTGCCGAAATGCAGCTGTGTGGTTGGACCCAAGTTTCTGTTTGCAAACGTGCCGGTTCCAGTGCCCTCGTTCCTACCCTGCACAAACGGATACCTTACATGGCTCGGTCAGTTTGGGGCTTTGGGGGGAGGTCTGGCTTCCTGGAGCGTGGTTCAACACAGGAGACACGTACTCAGAGTGCTCCTTGCTGGATGCTGCCCGCCTGGATCCACCCACTGGGGGCCTTCGGAGGGGAGCGTGGGGCACCCACATGGAGGCCACCAGCAGCCCCTCTAATGTCACAGCTGGCCACCGCCTCTAGGAGCTGCAGCAAATGGGACCCCACAGCAGCCAGAGCAAAGGCCTTTCGCCTCCCGAGGGACTCACCTGCCCCCTCTCCAGCGTATTTACCCCCCAGAGAGAAGGGGGGCAGAGCCTCGTCCTTCTCTGTCTTCATGGCCCGGCTGGTGGCGGGCACGAGGCCAGGGGCTCGCCGCCGATGGCGTCTTCTCTAGGCGATGCTGCACCCAATGCAAGGGACAGAGGTTAGAGCCCACCAGGGAGCGACGACAACAGCCACCACTTCCTCTCCCCCCTCGGTGCCTGTGGAGCTCCTGCCTCAAAGGGGCTTTGTGGGGACACAGGCTGCCAACACGGCCCCTCCACGGGCGGCAGCTGTCGAGCATTGAAGCCAGAGCCATCACCATCTCTCCCACCTCTCACCCTTGGGTAACGCCAAGCCCTGCTCTCTGCTCCCACTGCATGACCAGGAACATGGCGGCAAGGCCCAACGCCTGGCTGATGGGCTCCTGGGGGCAATTCCTTCATGAACATTACAGCAGACGGTCCCCAAAACCAAACTGGCTTGCCCTTACAGGCCAGTGGCACCAGCCTTGGCCACGCAAGAGCCATGCGATAGCTCTCAGCAAAAAGCATCTGAAATCTCCACGACAGAGACCAGCACACCCACATCTGTGCTGCCCTGCTCACAGCTGGATGTGCCAACTAGCATCTGCTCTTACAGGCATTTTTCTCAGCTTTTCTGGAGAAAATCGTATTTAAACATATTGCTGGGGCATTGCGGAATTGCGAGCCCTATTGGGAAGCACATCCAAGAGGGATGGGAGGAAGGTCACAGCCAAGCTGTAACACCTAAAGACGCTGCTGGGCTTGGTGCTGGAGCCCCCAAGGAGAGCAGGAGCCATGCCCGAGAAGCTGGCAGCCCCGGTACACCACAGCTTCCCCAGAATAATTTCGTTATTTCTTGAAAAAATGCATTTTTTCAAGGAGCTGTATGTGAGGAGCTGCGTGGAGGCGCTGAGCAAGAAGACTCAGCCCTGCCTCAACAGTTTTAATGCTTTCTCCCCCAAAAGATTCTTGCTATCATTTTTTCCCAGCAAAACAGAGTTTCCCCTTCCTGATTAATAAAAAAAGCAAGTTAACCCCAAACAAAGCCATAGGCCTGGGGCGGCCGAAGGAATAACCGAGCAGAGAGGGATCTCCTCGACATCACACCCCTTGCAGCAGAGGTGGCCCCGTGACATTGCTGCACACTCGGCCCCAGGCCCTGGATTTCGGGGAGCTGGTGGCACCTGCATCGTTTTGCTGCCATTTCTCACCTCCTGTGGGATGGTGTCCGACACAACAGGGCACTTTTCGCTCCGTTTTGCAGTCCTGAATGCGATGCCCCGAGCCAAGCACTGCTGACCCGCGGCTGCCTCCATCCCTGATGACCCCACACGGCCACCGCAGCTGTGACCCCCCCCCCAGATCCAGTGCAAACCCTGCCCTGGAAACCCAAATCCCGGAGCCACCGCAAACCCAGTGCCACCTTTCACTGGGTTTTCCTGCTGCAGGGTCAGGCTCCCCGAAGCCTGCTGGAACCCACTCCTCCAGCTCCTGTGGGACCCCAGAAAAATCCCTTGTCGGGGGCCATGGGGGTGAGCAGGGGGTTTGTCACCTGGAGCAGCCTCCAGTGCCGATTCAGTTAATAATTAATAAAGATCATCTCCCTCAAGTGAACAAGAGGGTTTACGCATATTGGCAAGCACAGAAGAGGTTCACAAATCCACCCGGGGAGATAAACGGGACAAATAATCCCTTCTGAGCATCTCCGCACGACGGCCAGAGACTTCCTACAGCAGCTCCTCGGCGTGGGCGAGGAGACAAAAGGCTGGGAACAAGGGGCTCACGCGGCCGCTCCGCTGGGAGATGACAGCTGAGCGAGCGCAGGGACCCCCTGGTTCTGGGGGGGCCCTCGGCTCCCCGCCCCATGGTGAGCACCCCCACGGCTGGCAGCCCCCCCACGGCTAGTGGCTCCCGTCTGCAATATGCCCGTGGCTACTAGCCCCTGTGGCCGGTAGCCCCCCCCCCCCAACTCCCCCCCCCCCCAAGACCCCTAGTATTTTGAGCAGCACCCCAACAATAATGCACCGACGGCTACTAGCCCCCGTGGCTGGTAGCCCCCATCTGCCCCCCCCCCTCCCCCGCAACAATAGAGCTGCGGCCAGCAGCCCCCGCGGCCAGTAGTCCCGCGGGACAACGCAGCCCTGGCATCCCCACGGGCTGAGCCCCCTCCCCTCCAAACCTGCTCCCCCCTTTGGGGGGGGGGCGCACGGCTTCACCCCCCCCCCCCCCGGCCCTTCCTCACCTCCGAGCTCGGCGCACAGCCCCGCTGTCGCCCCCCCGGAGCCCTGGGGTCGTGTGTCCCCCTGTGCCCCCCCCCCAAAAAAAAAAACAAACCAAAACAAAATTGTGTGCCCCCCCGCCCCCCCCCAGGGCCGCACGTACCGGGGCTGCGGGGGGGGCCGGAGCCGCCCGGGGCGCGCATCAGCGGCGGCGCGGCCGCGGGGCCATTTTCTGCGCGGAGCTGTCGCGAGAGCCGGGGGGGGGGGAGGGGGGGGGGAGAGGACGAGGAGGAGGAGGAAGAAGAGAAGGGAGGGGAGGAAGAAGAGAGGCGGAAGGGGGAGAGGGGGACGCCGCGGGGGGGCAGCCCGGACCCGCCCCGGTGCCGTCGTCTTCCCCCAGACACCGGTTCATGAGGTGGGGGGGTCGTGGTTCGCGATGCTGGAGCATCCCCCGGGGGGGGGGGGGCGGGGGCTCGGGGCTTCGTGGTCCTCTCAGAGCATCCTGAGCCTCTCGGGGAACACTGTGACCTTTGGAGACACCCACCCCCCCTCGCCCCCCCGCCCGTCTGAGGTCTCCTTCGGAGCACCCCGAGTTCCTTGGAGCACCCCCCCGGAGCATCCCGAGCTCAGCATGTCGCCCATGGGCCCTAAGAGCTGCCCAGGCCCCTCGGAGCATCCCAGGACCCTCAGAGCCCCCCTGAGCTGCCCCCCCCCCCCCCCCCCCGAGCCAGCAGGGGGTGGTGGCAGCACCCCCCTTGCACAGCCCCAGCTCTTGGGGTGCTGCCCCCCCAACCCCCGGCCCCAAGGCAGGGTTGAAGGGTGCAGGAAGGAGATTCCTCCAGCAGCAGTTTCCAAAGCCATTTTTATTCAGTCAGATGAAAGCAGAGGCTCTCACTGCTTCCCCCCCCCCGACCTTCCTCTCCCCCCCCCCCCCAATGCCCTTCCCAAGCTCAGCAGTGCAAGGACTCTAAAACTGCATTTACAGGGAAAAAAAAAAAAAAAAAAAAGAAAGAAAGAAAAATCCCCCCAAGGCCCGCATGGGCTGTGAAAACCCATCACAAGGGGGCAAAGCCACGAGGCTGAGACACGGGCGCTGCCCCACATTTCCCCCTTCCCTCCCCAGGCCCGGAGCGCATCGCCACGTGAGGCTGCGCAAGACTTCATTTCCCAGCAGCCTTTTGCTTGGCGTCACCCCCCCACCCTGGTGGGCATAGGGTCCCCTGAGCCCCCCCATACGTGTGTGCCCCCCCCCCCAAGTCCATCTCTTGGGCAGGGGCTCTGCCCACCCGCGGTCAGCGGGGGCTGCAGGGAGGGAGGAAGAGGAGGGACGGGTGGTGAGGCCGAGGGCTGCAGCGGGATGGCGTCACTTCCTTCGGCCATCCTGGGGGAGGGTGACAGGGATTGGTGGCGGGGGGGGACGGGACACTGACCCCTGCTTATCTCTGCAGCCAGAGCATGGCGGGGGTCCCCAGCACCACGGGGCACAGGCAAGGACTGTCCCCGACGTGTTGGTGCCGTTCGTCCCTCTCCCCGCTGCAAACCTCACGCACCCTCGGTGGGAAAAAGCCCCCACTCAAAGCCCCCCGCCCCCCCCCCCCCCAGTGCCCCAGGGCAGGGAACGTCACCCCAAGAGGGTGTGCTCGGGGTCACCTCAGCGTGGCTGTGGACGGTGGCTTCCAGCCCCAGCACCCCGCCGGTGAGACCCCCCTGCCTGTGATGCTGGGGGGGGGGGCAGCTCTGTGTTCGCCACAGGAGAGGGCTTGGGCCCGTCTGTGCCACCTGTGGCCCCCTCGGATCAGGACCCAAATACGCGGAGCCGCAGCTCAGTCCTTCTCGCAGCAAGTCCTGCAGGAAATCAGGCGCCACGCTGGCACGCAGGTCCTGCTGCGCCCCGATTCCAGGGCTTTGTCTCCTCGCTGCCCTGCGGCTCCTGGCCAGCACTGCCAGGTGCTCCGGAGCGATGCTGGGATGTGCAAGAGCCTGAGACGGGGTTTGGGGGGAGCTGGTTCGTGTTCAGCATCTTCTGGAGGATTCGACGCAGAGGAGATGGGGCTGCTCTGGTGTGCGCCCACCCTTGTCCCTGCATGCGGACACGTGGGTGCGGGGCCCCTGTCATGGGGACAGCCAGTGCTGGGGGCTGGGTCTGGGGGAGATCAGCGGGGAACACAAACTTTGGGCTTGTTTTTTTGAGTCCAACTCAGATTTGCTGTGTTTGCAATGTGTGAACCATCCGGCAGCGAGGTCAGAAGCCCAAAGCCACCACAAGTAACTTCACTGCTATAATTACCAACGATAAAACTATCTGTGCCCCAGAGTCACCTCAGCAGTTCCACAACCATCGTACGAACAAGCAGCAAAGAGCCTGGCCCTGCTCCACTGTCTGAAGCAGCTGCAGAAACTGGTGGCTGCCAGCAGGCCGGATCCACCGGTGGCGAGGGCTGGCGAGGGCTCCGCAGGGCTGCGTCCCCATGGCTGGCACCTACTGGGAGCATCCTTGTCCGCTGCGCCCGGCTCAGATCTTCTGCACGTAGTTCCCAGGAAAAAGCCCCTCCTTGCCATGCAGCCGTCCCTTCCACCAACCAGAGATATCTGGGAAAGGGGGAAAAGAGCCCGGGGTGAGACGTGGAGCATCTGCGGGGCAACGTGGGATGCCGGGAGCCTGGCGGTACCTTCCAGCAGGATGTCGATGATGTCCCCCACGTTGAAGCTGAGCTCGTCCACGTCCTGCCCGATGTACTGGTACAGCGCACGGCAGCGCGGCGTGGCCACCTTGGGCTGCGGCTTGGGGCGACCGGCTGGGGGTGGCCGCTGGCCCACGCTTCGCCTCCGCTGCATCCTGGGGACCGGTGACACGGCGTGAGACCCAGGGAAGGTAGGGGGTGTGGGACATCCCACGTCCCCCTCCCCAGCCTGCTCTGCCCTCCCAGGACTGCCAGTTTACACAGAGCTGGCCGGAGCGGGAAGAGTGTCTCCGGAGCCTGCAGCAGTGGGAGGGGAGACTGGAGGACTGTGGCGGGCACATGGGTGCTGGACCTTACCCGGCCACCCCCTGGTCAGGCACGTTGAGGAACTCCATGTTCTGCTCGGATGGGGGCCGTGTCTTTGGCCGGCGGTTTGTGCTTTGGGTGGGCAGCACTGTGGCCGGTGGTGCCCGCGCCTGCTTCTGGGGTGTGTTGTAGGTGTCCCGCTGAGCCCGGCTGTTCCCACGTGGGAACTGGGGAGCCCCGTTCTTGCAGGTGCCTGGAACAACCCCAGGGATGGTCAGTTACTGGGGGGGTCATCCCCTGCCTGCCCTGCAGCAGCACAGAGCCGGCTGGATCAGGCTGGGCCCCATTTGGCGCTGCCCTGCTCACCTTGGGGTGCCGGGGGGGCACTCCGGGAAGGTGCTGGATACCTGCTGCCACCTCTGCTCTGCGTCACCCCCTTCCTTGTGGGCTCTGGGAGGGGACACAAGACCTCATTAGGTGATGTCCCATGTGGGGGCTGACCGTGGTTTGCATCCCACCACCCTTCAGCACCTGATGCTGCCCCATCACCTGAACAGGTCCCTCCTGGGTGAAACACAGACCCCGCAGAGCACAGTGTCTCACCCTGATGTCCCCAAGCCCCCCACCATTCACCGTGGCCCTGGAGCTCCTGCCCCCCCCCCCCCGCCCCGTGCTGCTCCCCCCAGGTGCACTGGCACCGGCACTCACTGGAGTTCCTGGGGAGCCCGTCCCCGATGCTGACCGTAAGGGTTTTGCCTCCAGCTTTGAGGATGGCCACGTCGCCCTGTCCTCTCATGAAGGTGACATTGCGGGTGCCGCCGCCGCCCCAGCCCTCCTTCTTCACCCGAAACTGTAGTCTGGGAGGAGGAGAGGGGCCGTGAGGCTGCGGGGATGTGGCCTCTTCCTGCTTTGCCACCTCTCCCAGCTTCCATCCTTACGTGTCTTTGAAGGTGAGTTGCAGCTTGGTATGGGTGAGCTCCTCGTAGCGCTTGCTCAGCAGGCTGACCAGCTCCGTCTTGAAGATGGACTCGAGGAAGTTGTCGGCATCGTTCTCATGGATGATGAAGAAATCATCCTGCCGGGTGCTGTGGGCAGCCCCAGGGGGCTGTCAGGGGGGCAGGAGACTCTGCCAGGCCTTGGGGACCCCTGAGCAGGCCCGGAGAGCACAGGGACCCCTCATCCCCGTGGCGCGATGCTCCAACAGCAGTGCGTTGGGGCTGGGCTGCGGGCACCGAAAAATGGGAAGGGTCTGGGGGGACATGATGGGTGAAGCCCGACCACACTGAGCTGGTGCAATGGGACGCACCTCAGCGAGACGCCGCTCACCGCCTGGATCTCCACCTTCTTCTTGAGCACCTCCTTGATCTGCCCCTTCTCAGGGCCTTTCTTCACCTTCTCCCGCCCGATCAGGTAAAAGTACTTGGGGGTGAGGATGAAGTCCCGCTTGATGGGCTGTGAAAGGGCAGGTGCAGGGGCTGAGGGGAGTTGGCGGGGGGGGGCACAAGCCCCACCCACATCCCACCCAAGGGCAACCACCATGAGCCACAGCTTGGCTTGTCTCACCTTGAACCTCCGGTCATACTTTGTGATGGAGTCGGCGAAGTCAACCCGCTCCCTCTTGGCTAGGAACTGCCGCAGCTCCGGCCGCTCCTCCATGCCCAGGTAATCGCCCACAAAATTCCTGTTGATGCTGTTCCTCCGCCGCTCTTTGCAGTTGTAGAGGATGCTGGAGGCTGCGTGGGACCCGAAGCGATGCTGGTTGGGCAGGGCTCTGAGCTGGCACTCAGCCCACGGCCCCACGCAGCAGGAGCTGCACTGGCCACAAAACCCATTCAGCGTCCCCAAAACCTTGTGTTGTGGTAGGGGGGGAGGGAGGGGCCCAGCTGCTTTCTGATTTTTTCCTCTTGATTTTGCACTGTATGCTTGGGAGGGTTGGAAATTGCCCATGGCGGGTGTCAGGTGGTGACCACGGGCCTTTCCCATCCCTCTACAAGCACTGACTCTCATCTCCATCTTTTTTGCAGGCAGTGAAATGCAGATGGACAGCGAGATGCTCTGGGTTCTGTCTGACAGCCCCTCCCAGGGCTGAAAACAGGAGCAAGAAACCCACTCCCTCCTTGAAATGTAGGAAAAGACCTCAGGTATCTTGTCCAGTCCCTCATCACCCCCTTTGTTGCAATTAGGAGCGGGGATGCTGCTCCCCCATTGCTCCGGTGGTTCTGCAGCGAGCAGGGCTGTCCCTGGCCAAGGGCACCCTACAAAGCGCACCGGTGTCCCCGCCGTCACAGCCTTACCCTCCTCTCGCATCTGCTCGTATTTCCGGATGGCGACGTGCCGGCGCCAGGCCTTCTGGATCACCCGGGCGAAGCCGTCAAATTTCCGCTCCCGCATCTCCTCCAGGAGGAAGAGCTGCGGGGCAGGGGGGCACTGAGCCCGGCTGGGCAGGGGCCGACCCCGGTGCAGATGCCCGTGACGTCCCCATGCCCCCAACCTACCGACTCGGGGTTCTTGACGAACACCTTGCTCCGTCCCATCTGGTACTGGTCTGGGTCCATGTTGACGGAGCGCAGCAAGTGCTGCACGCCTTGCCGCTCGTCCCCGCGCCAGCACGGCCACGTCTCGGGGGTGAGGATGGCGTAGCTGCCGGGACAGGGGCCATGAGCGGCTGCCGGGCTGCAGACCCCCTCCGCGCAGCCCCGCGGCCCCTCACCGTTGCAGGAATTTCTGGAAGAGGCGGCGGTAGGCAAAACCAGCCCGGCGTACGCGGATATTCTCCTTCAGCCCCAGGTACTCGACTTGGTGCTTCACCCTGCGGGATTGGGAGGGATGCGCTCGCTGTGGGATGGCAGCATGGCAGCATGGCTCTGCCCATCCCCATCGCTTTGCCTGGGGGTGCCCAGGTCAGAGCCCCTGGAGGATGCACGCGCAGAGGGACGTGTGTGTCCGCACGCTGCCCCTTCCCATCCCCTGGGTCTGGAGGAAAGCTGCTCCCGGCCACCAGGTACCTGGGCTCTGGGGCTCTGTGACCCATTACAGCATCCTCTGTTACCTGCTCTCCTCCCAGTCACGGGGTTTCTTGGTCTCGTTGGGCTTGATGCAGCGGATGTAGTGTGGTGTGCACTTCATTAACGTGTTCACCAGGTCGTTAGCCTGTTTCTGTTGCAAGGATCGGCCTCTGTAGCGTTAAAGGTGTTGGTGGGAGCCCAGCAGCCCCCAGCTGCTGCTCTGCAGCCTCCAGAACCTACCTTGATTTTGGAGCCCGCAGTGGTTGGGCGGCCCTTTTTGTCAGAATCAAGCTTCTCCGGGAAAAGCATCCGGATGAAACCGCTGAAAGGCAGGGGAGAACCCCCGGGTGAGAGCTGCCAGGCAGGGGCAGGACCAGCAAAGGTCCGCGTTTTGAGGATGCTGCCCATCACCCCAGCTCTTTTGGGGTGCCCCAGGAGACCACAGCACCGCCCATACTCACTATTCGCTGCTCTGCATGAGCTCAATCAGGTCGGTGAAGAGCACGTCCCGGTTGCGCTCACAGAAGCCATTCACGTCGTAGGAGACCTGGGGGCAGGAGGGGAGCTCAGCCCCAGTACGCTGGGGCCGGGGCCTCAGGGTGCAGGGTACAGGGTGCAGGATGCCGTACCTTGCCCGCGTAGTGGTGGATGACGAAGCCCGAGCTCCAGCTGTTGAAGTGCTCATGGGTGCCCACGGCTGCCTGCAGCTTCTGCAGCAGGGTCTGGTCAGCGCCCTCGCCGGTGGCGTGCATGGTGGCACAGACGTCGTCCAGGACACTCATGATCCCGGGAGGGTTCTGGGGGATGGAAGGCAAAGCCAGGGGTGACTTAAGGCTGAGGGCAGGGCCCAATCCTGCATCTGGCTGTGCTCAGGTGCCCTGTGCGGCTCAAAGCTGCTTTGCACTGAAATGCACCTTGGGTGAAGGACATGGAGCTGCAGCTCCCCCAGGGCTGGCTCCTGCCCCCCCACCCCAGCAGCACCCAGCCCCCCCGAGCCCCCCCCAGTGCTTCGGCTCCCAAGGAAGCATCCTACTGGGGGGACCCCCACTCACCAGCTTGTTCTCTATCAGGTCGCACACCACCTTGTTGTTGAAGTACTGGATCTGGGTCCATTTGATGCCCTCCTGCACGTACTCCTCCTACGGGGTGGGGGAACGACACACCAAGAGAGCTGGTGGGCTCCAGCTCTGCACCCATGGGACATGCCCTGGCCAGGGTGCCACATCAGTGGGGTGCAGAGCACGGGGACTGGGGTGCTGGTGCAGCCCTATTGGGTTTCAGCTCCCTTGTACCTGTTCTGCCTTCAGGGTCAGCTCTATGAAGATCTGCTGCAGCTTCTCGTTCACAAAGTTAATGCAGAACTGCTCAAAACCATTTTTCTGTAAAATGAGGGAAAAGGAAAGAGAAGATGGGGCTGAGTTGGCTTCTACTCAGGTGATCCCAATGGGTGGAGCCTTTGGGTGCTGCTCCAGGGACCCTTCTTCGGGCCATTGGCCACCAACAACCCCTTGCTCTGACCACCCTCGCTGCTGGAGCAGGGAAGGAGTGCCCCCCAGCTGGGCTCCCACTGCAAACCAGCACCCACCTGGAATATTTCAAAGCCGTAGATGTCCAGCACCCCAATGCTGTACTCCTCGTACGGCTTCTGCATGGCTCGGTTGATGGACTGCAGGGAGAGACGGTGGGAGCCACCTTCGTGGGGCGTGCGGCTGCGTGCAGGAGCAGCCAGCCAGCGTCCCCATGAGCATCCCCTCATCCCCCTCCCCACAGCCGTACTCCCCGGGGCACCCACCTCCACGAGGAAGTCAAAGACACGAGCGTAGAGCCCCTTGGCCAGGGCGTCCCGGGTGTAAGCCGCCTGCTCCACGTTGAGGGTGACGGTGATGGACTCGGAGCGTCCGCCCCACTTGCTGTCCATCTTGCGGCTGGTGACCTTGCTGTTGAGGCGGTCGCGGTCGATGCCCAGCAGGTAGGCGGGGAAGGCCAGGGCTGGGCAGAAGGAGGGGGGTCAGGGCTGTCCCCCCCGCACACTGCCCACTCAGCCCCAGCCAAACATGAGTGGGGCCATGGCATGGGGAGCAACACGATCTGGGATGGGATGTTGCCCTCCCTCAGCTCCATCACAGCCTCTGCTCCCTGCCAGGCACTTGCTAATCTCTGGCTGTGCCATTTGCTCACTGCCTCAGTTTCCTCATGTTTAACGTGGGGAAGATGCTGATGTTGCCTCTCTCCTCTGATGGGGGATTTGTGCTACAGAGATGTTGCAATTCATTGTCGGGGTGCCTGCAAGCATGTAAGTTTGCTTCCCTGGAACAAGGAGGATTTGGCTACTCACAGTCGGCATTTTCCACCTGGGCATAGTTGCCCTCCTCCCGAAAACTGATGTTGCCCAGGTGGAGGATCCCTGCCACGATCTGCAGCACCAGCTGCTGGTCCTCGCCCCGGATGCCGATCACCTGCATGGCGTTCTGGGGGGGCAGGGTGTGGGGGGGTCAGCCCCAGTTTGGCCTCAGACAGGTTTCTGGATACCCAAAAACCCCTGGACACTCACCATAGTCTCATGGAAGTCGTTGCGGTCGTCCGTGCCTTCTACCTGGTACGTGTCCGACTGGTTCAAGTAGTAGTAATAATCCGGGCTCATGATGCCCAGGTTCTGCCGCTGCTCTTGGGACGCCCCTTCGATGAGCTGCGGGACACCCGGGGGGCTGCAGTTAGCGGCTCCAGCCCCATGCCCGCCCAGTCCCACGCCCCCATACCTGGTAGTAGATGTGGAAGTTCCTCTCGTGCTCGTTCTGGCTCACCACCCGTGACTTCTCCAGCAGGAAGTTGGAGATCTTCCCCCCGTCGGGCTCACCGCCCCGGCTGAACTGGATCTCGAAGTATTTCCCCTGCCCAGGCACGGTGCCATCAGCACCCAGCCCCTGGCTGTCCCCACCAGCCATGCCACAAGCACGGCAGGGACGGATCCTGGCTATGGCACTGCAAGGTACCAACCCTTGGCACGGTCCACGCCTGCCCCAGGGACTTACAAAGCGGCTCGAGTTGTTGTTGCGGACGGTTTTGGCGTTGCCAAAGGCTTCCAGCAGTGGGTTGGACTGCAGGATGATGTCCTTCACGTGCTGGTGGCCAGAGGAGGGCACGAGCCTGAGCAGGGCTGCGCACTTGTGCCCACTGCAGCTGCCCGCCCCGACTGGGGATGGAGACACGTCCCCGGCCAAGGACTGCTCTGTGCAGGGGCTGGGGGAGCAGACAGGTCGGGAGGCGAAACTCTGGGTGCTGGGGTGGGGGCAGCCCTACCTGCACCTTGTCGCCACCCCCGGACACTTTGGAGATGTATCCCATGATGTATTTTGCTGCCACTGTTTTCCCGGCCCCGCTTTCTCCACTGTGTAAATGTCAAAAGAAGAGGAGAGGTGAAACAGGAGCCCCTGGAGCACTCCTGGTAGGATGCTGGGGAGCCCCTGGTCCCTCAGGGCCTGGGGCAGCTGGAGGGGACGGGGGCTGTGGCTAATGATGTTGGCGAAGGGGCTGCAGGGGCTCTGGGACATGAACGGGACCAGAGCAGGGCTGAGCTACAGCAGAAGTTGTTGGATTTCTTGCTGCTGGATTTTGGAGGGGAGGAGGGAGGCTTTGGAGCCTGAAGGGGAAGTCTTTGGCCTTGCCCCACATCCTGACCCCTTCCCTTGCAACACTCAGCCGGAAAAGCACGTTGCACAAGGCTCGGTCCTTGCCTGGGACCACAGCCCCAGCACACCCAGATGGTGCTCACCCGTGGCCAGCACCGGGCTTCAGCCACCTCTTGCCACTGCCCGGCCACCGCAGTTGGCCTGGACACCCCAGGGTGCTGGGGAAGGGGTGCCGGGGGCACCCAGCCACCCGCTGCCCTCTACCTGATGATGACACATTGGTTCTCCCCATCGATCAGCATGTTTCGGTACATGTTGTCCGTCAGCGCATAGATGTGGGGGGGATTTTCATACTGAGCCTAGAGAGGAGGCAAGGGCAGCAGTGCTGAGCAGGGAGCAGCTGCCAGCCCCCTCTGCAGCCCCCTTCACTCTGCCCATGCGGCGCAGGAGGCAGCAGCATGCAGGATGTCTGCTGGGGTCCCCTCCGCCTCGGGAAGGACGTGCAGCAGAGCCAGGCACTTGGGCACTTCACCACGTCCCGGTTGCCCTAATGCGTATTTATGGGATGAATTTTCCAGGAATGTGGATTTGCTTCCAAATCTTGCTGCAGACAAGCATTTGGGAGTGCTGACCCAGGCAATCAGTACCCAAAGGGCACGCTCATTCATGGGACACCCCCAGGCATTTGTATGCAAATGCACCAAATTAAACCTAATTAACCCCTCGCCAGCCCTGCCAGCCTGCACACAGCAGCCTTACCGCCCCCTGGTACAGCTCGATCTCTCGGTCGGTGAAGTACGGCATCTGCTTGAAGGGGTTGACGGAGATGAGCACCGGCCCGATGTAGGTCTGGGCAGCAGGTCAAGGTCCAGGTATCCTCTCCCATGTCCCCCCGTCCTGCCCATGACATCCGAGTGTCCCTGCCTCCTTGTAAGGCAGCACCAGGAATAGCACGATGGGTTTCAGCTCATGACCCAGTGCTCCCTCAGCCATGGGGTTCCCCTACATCCGCACGCAGCATCCCCAAATTACCCAGGTGTGATGGGGGGGATGGAAAAACAGAGGCTTGCGGCTGGAAGCGGTGCATCGGGAGGATGGGGATGAGTCCCACTGCCCTGGGGAGGATGCTGGGTGTGGAGGCCATGGATGGTGCAGGGCCAGGGTCCTGCTTTCAGCCCACCCGGCAGCAGGGAGGGGAAGGCAGCCGAGGGCAGGAAGAGAGGGGCTTTTCTGGGAAATGCAGAAGCGTGGGGCATTGAGTCATGACTGGATGGGGGCCCTGCACTCAGCGCTGTGAAAAAAGGAAGAAAGAGGCTGCGTGGGGTATTTTTTCCTCCTCCTCCAAAAAAAGCCAACCCGAAGCCCAACCCCCAAGCACATTTAAAACCCTGGGGCTGCTGAAAGAGTGAGCCGGATGGCTGCGTCACTGCCAGCCTGGGACAGAGCATCGCCTTGTAAGGACAGAGCCGCATCTTCAGGGAAACCACAACCACTCACGTCCACAACAGCAAGCGGCTCTGCGCCCGAGCTCCCCGCCACGTCCCACTCTGCAGCCTGGGGAGCTTCTCCTATCCCTCTGGGGCTGGGGCACGGCCGCAGCAGGCGTGATGCAGCTGGGTGCTGATCTGGCTGCGAAACTGAGCAGGGGCTGGGGGGCCGAGCCGGGCTCAGAGCCTCGGATGGTAGGAACAGCTTCCCCATCCGTACCAAGGAACCAGAGAGCCACCAAACCTCGTGCTTGGTGCTCAGTGATGTCATCTCTCTGACAAAGCCAGTGACCACAAAAGCATCTGGGCTGGAGGACGGCACGTAAGGGACAGGGAGTTTTCACCCTGTGCTGGCTCAATGGTGTCCCAGAGTCAGTGCAGAGCACCCAGTGGGCATCGATGGATTGTGGGCAACAGCAGGAGGGGACGATGCCCTGTGCAGCTGCAGGGTTTGGTGAGGAGGACCATGCTGCCAACAAGGAGAAGGGGTCCTTCCCCTGGGTAATGGTGAAGCACATGGGCTGCACCAGCTCTGTGGTGTGTAACGGGGTGCCATGGCCACCAAACCCGTCCCAATATCGTGCAGGGATGGACACGCTGCAGGCCCTTGCAAAGCCTTAGAGCGTGGCCCTGCTACTCCCCATCCTGCTGCCCTGGGAAGGATACAAAGATGTAATCGTCCATAAAGCGCTTCTTGAGGTTCTCCACGATGGCCTCCTCGGAGATCTTGGAGAGCAGAACCATGTCATCCACCCCGCTCTGCTTGACATTGTGGCTCTGCCAGTGGAAGCGCTCCTTGCTGCCCTGCAGGGAGAGGGTCACAGCGACTGTGGCAGGAATCTGAAACAGGCACCCTTGGGCAGCACAAAGGGGTATTTCAGCCACTGCTGCACATGGGTTTGATCCGTCCCTCTAGCCAGATCCTGCCTCACCACAGGCCCCACACTCCCAAGAGGCGCAGAATGGGCTCGCAGCCTGTAGGCACGTTTGTAACATTTCCCCTGCTCCTTACGGAGGTAACAGATGAGTAATGAAGCAATCACCGCACAGGCTCTGCATATCAGTCAAAGGGGCAGCAAAAACAACCCTGGGGAAAGGCAAAAATCATGGCCTGTGGGGCACCCCTGGCTGCGCCCCTGCGTCTCCACTGCAGCGGGGCAGAGCTGGGAACGTCACCCCCTGCCCTGCCTGGGGAAACCCAAGCACCCGTTTTCCTGCCACCCCAAATTCACCCTTGCAGCATCCTCGGGGGCAGTTGGACAGAAGGAAGACCGTGGGCTGCGACTTAAGTGATCGTGGGGCTAAGCACAGCCCTGGGCTGGGTGGGATTCCACTGCCCAAAAAGAAAATATCCCAGAGGGTCCTCGGCCTTGTTGCTGCAGAGTAATCTGCCTGAATGTGCCCACGATGCCTGGGAGGGGACACCCATGGCTGGAGCCGCCCCCAGCTCCTCTGCGCACCCGTCCTGCAGCCACCGGCCCCGCAGTTCCGCTTTCACCCTGGTGCTCCTGGTGTTGATTTCACTTCTCCCCCCCATTACCCCCAGCCTCTTACTCTTTCCATTTCCCTTTTCTTCTCTTCCCCTTTTGCTTCATTTTCTTGCCGATTCTCAAGCTTTCAGGCCTCAGGGTGCTGCTGCCTTTGCACCCTCCCGTCTGCCCCTGACAGTCACAGGCAGCCGCCCCTGTCCCCCAGCAGCGTCACGAGGGGTGACCGAGGGATGCTCGTGGAGCAGGGAGGGGATCAGCAGCATTGGGCTGCTCCCCCTGGCCACCCCCATCCCTGGTGGGCTGCTGGGCTTTGTAACCCTACTCACAAAATCCCAGCTACTGAACGCAGCTCACGGCCCTATAACCAGTGGGGGGGCTTTCAGCTTCCTTGCCCCTCTGCAAGCAGTTGGGACACATGGGCCTGGGTCAGCTCAGGGGCTCTGGATGGGATCGGGGCTGTTCACAGAGCTTCTCCTCTTCCACCAGTTCATTGCTTATGGTCCTTTTTCTTGCTTTCCCCTCCTCTTCTTCCCCTCCATCCTAAAGAGCCCACAGGAAGGCCACCCAGGTCACCATGCTGTCACCCAGCGTGCTGCCGGTGACCCCAAGGTTGCCACCCCGACCTGGCCAAAACCTTATGCTTCAAGCGGAGGTGAGCAGGTTGGGAGGAGCCCATGGGGACACTGACACCTCGGCTTCCCCATCTGCCACTTACATCACCCCAAGCCCCCTGGCGCAGGCACCCTGAGCTCACGCTGTTTCTTATAGCCCTGAATTCAGGCCAATGTAGGCATTTCCTGTACTGCAAGCTTCGCGCTTTCGAGCTGACACCTGAAGTTTCTCCTTCACTCAAATGATTGCTCAGAGCAGCTGGAAGCCAGCACATGCCTCCTCCTCTTCCTCAGGCACAGATTAGGGGTTTTCCTGGCTCAGCCCGGCACCTGATGCAGCACAGCTGCAGGGAAAGCACCGTCTCACTTTAAATGAAGGTTTTGTCCCAGGCTGTCCCAGCCCCAGCAGGGCTGTGGGTGTTTCTGCTCTGTTTTGGGGAGCACAAAGGCTGCCCAGCTTCCTGGGAGCATCCTGTGAGGTGAAGATTTCATGGGGCCATGGTTTAACGTGCTGGATAAAAGCCTTGCAAGAGGCGAGGGGCAACATCCCTGAGGGGAGCAGGGGCTCCGTGCAGGGCAGAAGCTGAATTTGCTTTCAAAGGCTTGGGCCAGGGGTTCCCAGTCCCTTCCTGTGCTGCTGGCCAAGGCAAGGGGTGAGCTGGAGAGCAGTGGCTCAACAGCCACTGCCACCAGATGGGTCCTGCCAGGAAGGGGACAGGTGGATGGCCAGGACCAGACACCTCCACAAGCCATTTCGTCCTAGAGCCGAGTGGGAAGAAGCTTTCAGCAGCCCTTGGACCGGAAATCCAGGCACAGTTTGCAGCCACTTTGTGCAAGGAGCATTGCTCTGCTGACAGCCCTGTACATGATGGGTGCGTGTGTGGGGGCCAGGAGCCCACCAGGAGCCCCCGCGAGGGCTGCAGGATGGGGACTGTCACCACCACAGCCACCACCCATGACCAGGGCTGCGGATGCAAGCAGGGACCTCAGGAGCAGCCCTGCACCAACGATCGCAAAACATTGTCTGTTTTTCTTCAAAACTCAAGTCTGAGCCACCAAAAAAGCAAAACCCTTGCAAGTGCTGAAGGCGGAGCGGACGCAGCCCAAGGTGGCATCTCTGTTCTCAAGACAGGGCGAGCCCAGATGCAGCCAACACCTTTGAAACCACAGGAAGCCTTGAGGAGAAGAGCGCAGGGTGTTGCACTGCTGTCAGCAGCCCGGCTGGCCCCTGACATGGGCACAAACAGGATCTGGGGAGGGGGCGTTCACCCCAGAGTTCTGGGGACGGAGGCTGACCCCGAAGCAGGGTCCCAGGGGGGATGTGCAGCCATGACCCCTTGTGAAACCATGAAACATCATCGGGTCTCAGCTGTCCGTGTCTTGTAGGGACAGTGCTGGAGCAGCCTGTCGGAGGTGACAACCGCAACCAGTGGCTGCTGTTGGGAGGAGGAGGCTCTGCTTCAGCCCGGCTGCTGTCCCCGCTCCTGGCTGGCGGGAAGCGAAGGCCGGGGACGGCAGCGCTCAGACGTGCGGAGGGAGCAGAGCTGTGGGCTGGAGGATGTGGCCATGGCCACACTGTACAGCCCCTCACGCCACGCCTGAGCATCTTCTTCATTTTGAGAGCCTGCATCTTCCTCTTCTTCCTCCAGATCAACTTCCAGCTCCGGCCGCTGCCCCCGCAGCAGCCCCGAGCCACCATCCCCATTTCCCCGCATGTACTGGGGTGCGAGGTTCGACCCCGGGCACCGGCACCTGCAGGTCCCTCCCAGCCTGAGCTGGTCCCGGGGGGCACAAACACCCCCGGCAGCCCCCACCACACCACTGTGCTCTGCCCGCACCCTGCTGGTGCCACAAGCACTGAAATCAGAAGCGCTGGCAGGAAGCTGGGCCAAGAGGAAGACATGGGTTCCCGTACGGGGACCATGCTGGCAAAATCAAGAGCGCTTTGTGCCCAGCCTGGCTCACCACCTGCTGCCCTTGATCCCACTCGGGTCAGTGCTCCCATGTGCATCAACCCTGCAGGATCCTGCACTGATCCTGCACCCAACACCCTGTGCCCATCCCCAGCAGCTGCTCCCCAGCACCGTGCCCCACACAGCACCTCGCTCAGCCCCAGCCCTGCTCCTTCACCCCGAGCCTGGGCAGCTCCATCCTCTCTCCATTGGGGACATCGTGGGGGGCTCCTGGCACCCCCAGACCCAGGTGGGTGCAGGAGAGGATAGGGCTGAGATAGCCCCAAGGTGGCAGGAAGACACCCAAAGGTGACACCCAGGGCTCCGGGAAAGGACAGGGCAGGGGGAAGCCAGCGAGGCCCCCGCTTGCACTCACCATGGTGTCCCTGCGTCCTGCCCCTGGGGATGGCGTGCTTGGGGCTCCTGTCACCGTGGGCACAGGTCCATCCCGAAGGGCTTCGCTTTGGTGTTTCTCCTGCAACTACAACTTGCTACTATTTTTTTTTCTCCTCCCACTTCCTCATTTAGTGCTGGTTTGCTGGGGGGGGGGGGGGGTGGGGAGGATGAAAGCCTCTTCCCGCTGCCGAGGGGGGAGCCTGGGGTGGCCCTGCCCAGGGTGCCCCCACTGCCACTGCCAGCTGGTGCCAGGGTCACTGTCCTGGGGATGCAGGTGGTGCTGGTGGGCACAGGGTGCAGCCTGAAGGGATGCTCAGAGCTCTGAACATTTTCCCTCACCCTGGGGGTCGCTTTGATGCAGCTGGGGGATGCTCTGCTCTGAGGTGGTTTTAGGAGCATGATGGTGTTGGTTGTTGTTTTTTTTCCACGTCTTTTGGATTAAGCAGACCATGCTTAAGGAAGCGTTTTGGCTGGAGCTGGTTCAGAGACCATCGGGCTGCAGGAAGATCAGGACTGCCTGACGTCCCAGGGGTATGTGTCTCAAAACCGGGGGGTTTCTGTACATTCCAATTAATATTAAGGTAAAGAGGGCAGAGTCAATGAGTGCCTTTCCTTTGGGATTTCAGCTCTTACCTGCTGCAGCCCCTGGCCACGCTGCCTCTGCCTCCAACTCCGGCAAAGGCAATGTCAGATGTGGGTGGGAGCCGGAGGCATTGCTTGGGGTGTGGGGCAGGAATCCGGCCCAGGGCACCCCGGGCCTTGCAGCACCCATCCCTGTGGGTGCACCCATGGCCACGAGTGCTGAGGCATCCATCATGCAAACGGACATCTTCCCCACCAGATGCATCGCCGGAGGGGCGCAGCACAGGGAGCGTTTGCCATGCAGCGGGTGAAGGTTCCCGATGCGGGAGGCAGCTGGAGAGGACGGGGACAAGCATCACTACCGCGGCACTGCTGCTTTATGAGGCTGAAGGCACCAAGAGCTCAGGAGCCGAAATGCTCGACCTCAGTGGCTGGGAGCAAGATGCCATGACCCACGCACAGGGGAACGCCGAAAAGCCTTACTGCTCACGAGATGTTATCAGGCCGCTCAGTGCCTTTTTGAAGAGCACCGGTTTCTGGATTGACAAGACAGCAGAGACCTCGGTGTCATTTCTTTCTTTCTAAGAAATAGCATTTCAGCCTCAAGGGTGAAAGGAGAAAAGACTGAAACTGGACGTGAGCAGAACACGGACTCAGCAGGATAAAATGCCCCCGAAACATGTGAACAGAGCCAAACCCTAAGCAGCTCTCAAGGAGCCCACTCGTGTTTGCATTTTCTCAATGTCACTCAGGATTTTGCAGTGTCCAAGTCAGGAGATTCAGATGCCGCTGCTTGTAGCTGAAATGGAGACGCTGAACACCCCGAGGTGAGTGGCAGAGCCGACTGCTTCAGCTGCCAAGGATGAGGGCAGCAGCGGCTCCATCTGGAGACCCCTTGGGAAGGGACTCATGCAGGATCCACACCTGGGCTGGGCTTTTCTTCTGCATTGCTCAGGCTGAGCATTTTGCCCTGCGTCTGCGCTGCACACACTGCTTCATGCCTCAGGAGACAGGAATGGAAGCCAGGAAATGCCATAAAGGAAACTGCCCTTGCAGGGAGGGCAAATGCTGGGGTTGGGGCTGAAACCTCTGCTCAGGTGGGCGCAGCATCTGGCTGCTCCATGCCTTCCCTACATCCTTAACCAGAAAGCTCGTGCTTTTAAGCATTTTTTTTTTTTAATACATAAATTCCTCCTTTTCTGGTGGTACATTTGGGGATGAACAGCAAAACCATACCCTGTGCAACAGCAACTCCTCTGTCGGGACATCTCCTCCTGCAAGAGCTCCCCATATCACCCCATCCCTTGCACCACTGTTGTCTCAGGCTCCAAGCGAAAGAAACCCCTAAAATCCCAAACCAGCATTAGCAATATGGGGTTTACACGCCCAGGGGTGCACAGCCCACCCACTAGGGGTTTTCCAAGGGGAAGCCAGTTCCTTTGTGTTATGAAGCAGCTCTAGATGAATCCCCCAACCCACTCTGGTCACTTGGGGTGCAGGGAACCCCACCGCTGCCCAAACCCCTCTTCTAGCATCAGCACAGGCAGCATCCTGGCATGGGGCTGTCCAGAGCCAAGGCTCACCAGTTGAGAAACAACACTGGGACCAGAACCTGCGCCTGGGATCGTAGCTACTCCTTTATTATAAATCATGCCGTTACGTCGCTCCTCCTTAGAGTTAGTATTTTAAACATTTTTTCATTATATATATCTATATAAAAAGGTGAAAACACCCCCTCCCAAAATGTCAGAATGGAGCATTGCACTGGGAAGGAAGACAAATTCATGCCCGCTTGCCAGCCAAAGGGGATTTGCTGAGCACCAGAGAAGCTGCAATCGGCTGATGAGCGGGTAAAAATACAGACGGTAGAGTAACACATCAGGGCTGGCAGGGCGGAGAGGCTTGCTCTGGGAAAAGAGGGCTGATCTTGACCCCGCACCCTGAGGATGACCCCCAAAGGGAACAGAACCTGGCCTGGGACAAGGTTTCTCCTCTTTGTGATGCAGAAAGGCCCAAAAATAATAATAGTAACAAAAAGCACATGCTTAGTACATTGCAAATTCAGGTCTCCTCCAGCAGGCTGCGGTGGCCCATTGGAGATGTGTGTTGGCCCAGATCTGGCCAGGAGGTGACCTGGAGGAATGTCAAGCCTGCTCTTTTCCCATCACTGGAGGTCTCCTGGGGGCAGTGGCATGGCACTGGGACTGGTACCCTGAGGCCACAGCTGCACGCAGCGAGGCTGCCTTTGGAGGCAGAGCACCCTTGGAGGCAGAGCACCATAGGAGGCAGAGCACCCTTGGAGGCAAAGCACCCTTGGAGGCAGAGCACCCTTGGAGGCCGTGGCATTCCCTGGGGAGGGCCCAGCCAGGACCAGGCACAGACTGGTCCCAATTCATGGCTTGGCAGTGGGGATGCTGTGACCAGGACAGTTCTCCTCCAGCATCCTCCCTGGCTTTGCTTCCTGCAGCCCAGCACAGCCTCAACACCCTGTAAGTGACTGTGTGACCCCGAGCATGCCTCGGCCCTGACCTCAGCTCAAGCTTTGAGGTGTTTTCAAAAGGAAAAACAGTCATAATAGCAATAAGGGCTTTTAGGAAAAAAACAGGGACGCCCCAATCAAAGTAGGTTGTGAAGGGAGTTTGAGTAACTCCCTCTCCCAGTTAAACTGGTGTCACCGCTCTACTCACTGAGTGACCTGTTCTCCATCACCTGCTGCAGGTCCCAAGGTGACAGGATGCAAATGTAGCAAACATCCCTGCTCCCACCCCACTCCCCATGGCAGCTTGTCTTCGTCCATCATCCAGAAGCTGATGGCTACAAACCACGCTCATCACATCACCCATGGCACCTGAAAACTCCTCTCTGTCTCCCCTGGGAAAGGCAGCGGCACCCAGGGATGGCTTGCGCTGCCCTCGGGACGTGAAGCAGAGTAGGATGAGGCAGGAGCAGGGCGAGTGGTACCGCCTCGGCGCCTGCAGGACCTGGGTCCGCTACTAAATAAATAACAGTATCAGAATTTCAAGTAATGTCCGTGCTGCCGCGCTCTGCCCAGCTTCTCCCTCTCCCACCATGGTGACCGGCTCCTCTCGTGCTTGGCCATGGTCTCTGCAGTAGCCGGCAGTGGTTTAACTGGGATCTGCCATTGGGATGCTCGGGGGCGAAGGGTGCGTGTCTTTGGGGGACAGGTGGGGTGACGCCGGCTCCCACCGGAAGCACGACCAGTGTCTGTGTTGGACCCAGGGAAGGTTCCCGGGGCGAGAGGAAGAGCCCGGCTCGGTGGCCCTTCGGCGCAGCTCTTGCCTTCCAGTTTTCCCACAGGGTCACCATGTTCCTAGTGCCCCTGGCATGTTTTACAGCACATCTGTCGGAAGTACGTCCGGCTGCAGAACTTGAACTTCAGGACAAGCGGGCAGTAGGCCACCTTGTTCACATCCTTGCACTCTGGATGGGTGACAGAAGGAAGCGGAGTTAGAGCTGTGCCTAGGGTGAGGAGCTCCAGGGCAGGCTTTTAGCCAGTCCCCTTCGAGGCCCTCCTGTGGCACCCCGATGCCCAGCTCCTGGGGGCCGTTTGCCACAGAGGAGCAAGATGTGTTGGTACTGAAGAAACAGCTACCGAGAGCCTCACTACTAAAAGCTTACCTTTGCAAAGGTGCAGTTACTTCATTTATCATGGTCACAGTGCACTGGTTTGGCCATGGACCACAGGGGACAGCATCAGGTCTGCCCCCAAAAGCCTTAACCCACAGCTAGAGCCCAGCGCAGGCTGTGCTGGCTGCACTGCCGCTGCCCCTTGTGGTCCCAGACGCTGGAAGGGCTCAGCGCCTCCCCCCAATCCCGCTGCCTCCCTTACCTTCAGGGTTGTCCGTGGGTCCTGACTCGCACTTGGTCTCGCACTGCTGCATGCCAGGAGGCTGCAGGGTTTCCAGGCAGTCGCCAGACGGCTGCCCGGTGTGAGCCAGGCACTGGACGGATCGCCTCTGCTGGCCAAGGCCGCACTGCGCAGAGCACTGCCGGGAAACAACACAACACCCAGCTGCAGTGGCTGCAACAGCATGGGGGAAGAGGGCACAGCAGGGCTCAGGAGATGCAAAAAGTGCTTGATGCAATCATCCCTTCCCACAGCACCGACACAGCTGAGAGCTCCAGCCCTGCTCCCCAGAAGGTTGGTCCGAGACTCCAGGGTCTCCAATCCAGCCCTAAATCACCAGCCCTTGGCAGCCCTCCTCCACCTCCTGCAGTGCGAGGGAGGACTTCCAGCACCGCCCTGCTGTGGGCACCGTGCTGGGCAGACCGATGGTGGCCCCGCTTCCAGCCATCCCAGCCCATCACTGCAGCCCAAAGGTGCACAGGGACGAGCTGTGTCCCGCAGAGACACAGCCAAGTAGGGATGGCCGAGATTGTGGTGACCACCAGGCGTCCCTGAGGCTGCACACACGCTGTCTGTGCCCAGCTGTGCCCAGTCCTGACTTGGCTGCTGCCATGTCCATGTGCCCATGGAGCAAACGCTCTCCATGACCTGGGATCACGGAGCCTTCCCCGGGCTCCTTCCATCCCTGCCAGATGTTGTACAGTCCCTACGTTGTGACCGAGGGGGTGGGCACCTGTCCAGCCCCACTGTCCTGGCATGACACCCCTGCTTGTTGGGTAGCAGAGAGGTTTGAAGTCCTAGATCTAAAGGAGTGTAAGGAAGTCAGGCAGGTTTCCAGAAAAAGTAAAGGCCCAAGTGCTCTGTAGGGACAGCACCTGGCCCCTTTACTTTTTTTTTTTTTTTAAACCTGTATTTACCTTTTTTGCTGCATAGCAGCTGCAGTTCTCAGCCTCCGTCAGGGGATGAGGCTGGAGGAGAGAGGCCACTGCCGACCAGCAGGGGCTGATCAGAAATTTATGGCACATTCTGCAAACGTGAGGCTCAGGGCATCCCTCCAGCAGGCTGAGAGCCAGCAGGGCTGGGAGCTGTAGGGACAGCCCTACGTCACACTAACACAGTGACAGCCACCCCACCAAGAGCCAGCAGCTTGTGGGTAAGAAGCTTGTGTGCACTGGGATTTGAAGCCGTTGGGGAACCGAGCCTTGTCCCGCAGTAAGCCCAGGGGTAAGAGCGTCCGTACCTCTCCCCACTCGCCAGTCACCCAGCGTGGGGGTGGGCAGCGCCGCAGGTTGCACCTCATGCTGGTGGGGGGCTTGGAGCCCTCGGGACACTGGGAGGTCGGCAGCGTTGTGCTGTGGTCGCCGCTCTTGCAGAGCACGATGCGGTGGCGGAAACCTGGCCCGCAGCTGGGGGTGCACTGCAGAGAGGAGACAGGCAGTCACAAGACACGCGGCGAAGAGCAGGGACAGGCAGCATCGGCTCTCCCCACCAGGGCTCCTGTCTCGCCCATCTCCTGAGCTGTAAGAGGACACCTCCCCACGTTGCACTCTCCATGTGTGACATTACCAGTGCTCTGTCCTAGTGCCCGACACTGTCCTACAGACCAACATCCTCAGAGAGATGAGGGCAGCAGATGAGCACGTACCTCAGACCAGTCCAGGGCGACCCACTCTGGAGGGCACGTCTGGTTATTGCAAGGCTCAAGCATCTTTGGCCGTGGCTGGGTGCAGGAGGCATCATCCAAGGTCTTCTCCTCAGTGGGAGAGATCTTACGCTTGCAGAAGACACTGCGCGTGCGGACACCCTCGTTGCAGCTTCGGCTACATTCGGACCAGTTCCCAATCACCCAGCTGGGGACAGGGAGAAAAGCAAAGCTTGCAAGGGACACGAGGGAGACAAATGCACCCCCAGTAGAGCTGCCCCAGGCAGTGTCACCCCTAGGGACTGTAGCAGGGGACTCTTGACTTGAGACTGGCAGAGGGGGGAATTTCACCCTCTTCCACACCAGATCTTCTCCCCGTGCTCCCTCCACCTGCTCCAAGCTGCGGTACTCACGCCGGGGGGCATGGCTCGGTGTTGCATGGCCTCTGCCGCTCTGGCATTTTGGTTTCAGAGCTGCAGAAATGGTTGGAGACAGTTGAGCTATCGGAGAGTTTCCTGCATACGACGGACTGGATCTGGCTGCCTGCCGAGAAAAAGAAGGCAAGGGGGTGAGAGCAAGGCTGAGGCTGGTGCTGAGCTGGGCTGCTGCTATAAAACCCATGGCTCTGCTCCCGCATGACAAGCACATGACAAGCACATGACAGCACTGCCACTTGTCACTGCACCTTGTCAGGCGTGAACCTGCTTCTCTATTCACAACCAAGGCCTCCTTGGCCTCTCATGTCTCTGAGAGGGCTGGGTGGGGTGAAGGCTCACCAGCCAGGGCAGGGCTCAGCAGGGCTTGCAGAGGATCGAAGGGTTCCTGGGATCTCACCCTCAAAAAAACCTGACCTAACCTTTATCTTGTGAGGCTTTCCAGGCAGCCCTGGGGGGAACAGCTAGCAGAAGAGACGGAAACATCGGCCTCAGCTGAGGCCTAGAACAAGAGCAGGTCAGGGCCCTTAGTTTTAAACAGGAAACATTATTAGGCCTTTCAAACCGCCTCTCTCTCTCCTTCTGAATGCTGGCTCGGTCTCTTGCAGCCAGGCTCTCCAACAGCCATGAGAAATGGTGCCAACCCTTGTAACAGCCCACAGGATCCAGAGAAACATCCCTCCCGCATCCCTCCTCAGCTGACACGCGGTCAAACCTCACCTCCTGCACACAGCACTGAGCATTTGGTCCATGGGGTGTAGTGCCACGAGTACTGGTTGGAGGCATCCCTGCTGATGGGTGCGTTGAACTTGTACCGGATCCCCTGCAGCTCTGTCCGCACGAGGACCTGCAGGGAAAGGCACGGCCGAGGGATCAGTGCCGCTGAGTGCAGCATGGCTGAGGCTGCATGGATGTGTGCCATGACCCCAGTGCTTTCTGTGAAATGCAGGGCAGCTGAAATCTCTCCCCTCCCCTTTCCAGTCCCTTCTAGCACTGACGTGACAGCCACCAGTGGTGACAATGGTGCAGCCATGAAGGTGACATTATCAAAGGACAAGCTCCTGCGCACTTACAAAATGAACTGTTCCAAAGCCTGGCAGATCAAGGGAGGGAGACTTGGGAATTTAGGGCAATTTACCTCCGGTCTCCGTGCCCCTTTTACTCTGGGCAGTGAGGACAGAGGCTGGTTAGCTCTAATTCCCATGCAGTCACCACAAGGCGTCTCTAGCCCAGACAAGGCCTGGTGGGAGTATGCAGAAACGTGCTGTTACCAACCATGACAAAGAGGGTGACATTGGTGGGTCCCAAGGCCTCCAGGGACTCAGGCTCGTCTGGGGACCTTCTATAGTGGAATGTGGTGCCTGCGATGTCGAAGCGTCGTGGCGGGTCAATGGAGAGCTTCCCGTTGATGTAGTACTCGCCGCCCTCCCCTCTCAGTGCTGCCAGGACAGGGGAGGAAGGGTCAGCAGAAAGGCTGAACATGTGCCCATGTCCAGCGTTGGCCACAGGCTCCTCATCTGCTGGGCTCAGAGCACTGTTATGTGGGAGGGGAAATATCCTCGGCCTCACTTTACAGGGCAGGAATAGGTGGGGCAAAGAAAACAGATGCCTGAGTCAAGGTCATGGAGAAAGTCACAAGCAGAGAGGGGACCGATGCACTCGTCCCCTTGGTCTCAGCCTCCCCGTCACCACCCTGCGGAAGGACGATGCTGCAGGGAGCTGAGCCAGCTGCGGCGGTGGGGACACCTGGCAGCACGACGAGCTGCTGGCCACAAAGCCAGGCTCGAATCCAGCTGTGCAAACTGGATCTTGGCTGCCGGGGCTACTGGAAGAGGCCGGTCCCCAGCTGCCTGGCTGCGGTTGCTGATGGGAGTCACTAGAGGGAGATCGGCTCTCGCCCTCACCCGCTCCCACTCCCATTCCCACGCTCGCCCTGCTCGTGCTGCGCCACCAGCACCGTCCACATCCGTGCCACCCCTGCCCTCACTGGCTGACACTGCCATGATGCTCTGGGGCAGGGAGGGTGTTTGGGACTGATGAGGATGGAAGATGCACCTTCCCGTCCCACCTGGGGTACAGGGACAGCTCCTGCAATGGGAGACACTGGTGGCGGCAGTAGAAAGAGCTTGATCTGTGCCTCCAGTGCACAGAAATCCAACTCGGACAGCCATGAGGAGTCCCCAGTTTACCCAGAGTATCCCTGAACACAGCAGAAAGAGCCAGCCTGGAGGAACACTACCAGGACAGCCCCACTGCCACCTCCCACTGGCTCCTGATCCTGGAGAGCTGCCACAGAGGCACCCGAGCGAGCTCCCTGCCCACCCCTCCGCAATCGCTGCCCATCGCATGGACGACAGAAAGGGAAGACAAGGGGAAAGAAAAAAGCCCGTTAGAAAAACAGTGAGCCAGAGTCTGGCTGGAAAATTAAGCCCAAGGAAAATGTGAGCAGGTCTATTTTTAATCCCCAGCCCAACATGCTGGCGGAGGGGGGAATGCCAAGGAGCCGCAGGCAGCGCCAGGAACAGCGGGGTGTGAGGTTTGCTCAGGGTTACGCTGCTGAACAGTGAGTGCAGGACAGAGGCAGAGCCATGGTGAGACGGGGCTGTGCGTACCACAGGCGGCCCTGCCAGCAAAACCTGCTGCCCTCCTCTACCCCCACACCACGCTGGGACCCCTAGCCCCATCCCCTGCTGAAGCAGGAGGTTTTCTGTTCTGGGCCTTTCTCATACCCCGCTAACAGCAGGGCAAAGGGCAGGCCAAGAGTCTCTGGCTGGGATTTCAACGTCCCTCAACCCCTTCTCACCTAGGTAGTTGATGGAGAGGTTCAGCTCCCGGATGTCAATGTGGACGGAACCTTTGGGAATCTGGATCACCTCCTCGTAACCTGCGAGACACCATGGGGCGGTGAAAAGCGATGTTGAGCCTCTGAGCCCACCGCCAACCCCATTCTGCACTAGATGGGAGTATGTGCCATCCCGTTACATGGGGGTTAAAACATTAAACAAGGTACTGGCAGTGCCAAGGTGTTTGCTTAGCCACCCATCACAGTTAAACAGAACGGGGAGGAGGGCAGGAACTTGGCGCTTTGTGCCAGCGGTGGCTGCGATATGGCTTGGTCAGCGAAGGGCGATATGCTCCCTGCTTTCAGCCTGGTCCTACCCTTTGGGCTGGTTCCCTGGGATGTCTCTGCCTGTCCTGTGTGTCCCTAGGAGCACTGAAGCCAAGATGCCCCTAGTGGGGAGGGGCCCCAGGACGGGTGACACTGGTTGTGCTGGCAGGGCTGCTGCTCCCTACCTCCCTCCGGCAGGGACTGGTTGAAGACGCCCTCGACGGTCTCGCAGGAACTGCCGTCTCCCCCGCATACACGGCACTTGTCCTCCTTCGCATCAGAGCCCAGGACACGGTCACAGCCCACATGCTGGAAGAAGGAGCAGCGGGGGATTAGTGAACCTGGAGGGGCCCGGTCCTCCCACACCCGAGCTGCAGTGTCCCAGGACCAGGGAACTCCCTGGGCTCTGTTTCGCTCCCCTCCATTGCCCTGGCATGCCCCGGTCTGCGGACACATGCAGAGCAGAGGCATGCCCACGCTGCCTCTACCCATGCCGGCTCTGCCCTTGCCTCAAGCCCATCCCAAAGCCCGGCTGCACCTTGCACTCCCCATTGACACAGATGTCGTTGGAGTCCTGCCGGCACGGCGTCCCATCCACCACGGCTGCGGCTCTCTCCGTGTAGAAGTTGAAGCCCTCAGCCAAGCAGTTGAGGGAACAGGCTTTCACACCCCCTAGGGAAGAGGTGGAGGTTTAAATGATGCCACCGAGGAGAAAGAGAAAGGATGTGGAGAGACAGACCTTGCTCTCGGTCTCCCCATGGCCTCATCCTGCACCTGGCCCGGCTGCTCAGCTCCAGGTGCCCAGGAGGACGTCCCCGCCATGAGGAGGGACTCATGGAGGTACCCAGACATCCTCACAGTGATCAGCACCAAGGCACGACCCTTGAACCAGACACTGACACACGGTGAGACACTGTCCTTTCTGCACATCCTGGGGAACTATGTGACGGGGAATGAAACAGTCTGACCCGCTCTTATGTGGTATCAGTCACTCCTGGGCCACCTGGCACCTTACGAAGGCTGTTGTGGCACTCGTGCCCACTTTACAGGCAAGGAAATTGAGGCAGCAGTTCTAAAGCAACTTGTCTAAGATCAGCCCAAAAGCTAGAACTGAACTGTCTCCTTAGTTCCAGTCCAGTTTCTCAGCTACCACACGACACAGCCAGAGAAAGCATTTCTTTCTGTCCAGAACTGGTGGGAACTGAGCCATTCACAGCAGAGAAGGTGACAGAAGTATGAGGAGGAAGGGGAAGGATGCTCAAGTTACAGCTGAAATACCTGCTTCACAGCAGCCTTTGCCAAAGCACCAGCTAAAGAACAAAAAAGCTGGGTATCTGGATATTGGCTTACGGTGCTTGGAAGCAGGACTGGTTATGGAGGAAGGAAACTGGAAGGAGAGACCTGAGCACAGCAGTTTCCTCTCTGCTGTCATTGGATTTTAGCGAACAGCCCAAGGAGATCCAACAGCCTGCAGGACCCTGGCAGAGAGCAAGTCCTGGCGGTTTGCTCCTGCAGGCACCGGCTGCAGACACAAGCCGCCTGCCAGAGCTGGGAAGCCCCTAAATTGTAGCAACCGAAATCTTCAAAATCTGCAAGTCGTTATTGCACATCAAAGGGGCAGATGGAGGGGAGGGGTGGCCCAGCTGTGCCTGGGAGCACCCGAATGCAGCTGGGGGGAAGGAACAGTGAAGCTGGGGGAGGGAGGAACACAAGGAGACACGAGAGGGGAATTCAGCTGCTTGGAGGCATGATGTCAAGCAGGATGCCTGGGCAAGCCCCTGGAAAAGGTGCTCCATCAACCCTTCCTTTGGAGAGCCAAACGCTCTGCAGCACCCTGGGCTCTCCCCTGCCTCCGAGGGAGCACCAGAGCCACCAAGAGGGCCAGAGCAGCAGGCACGGCCCTGAGAACTCACGGCCGTCTGCCACGGCACGCCTGAGCCCCAGGTCTGACCTGCCAGGCCTCGGGTGTAAAACATCACCGGCAGGGTTAACAGCACGAGCCACATGCCTGCAGCATCCACAGAGCACAAGCTGGTCCTCAGCGCAAGCCTCCACAGGCGTTCAGCAGCAGATGCGCAGGCTCTGCAGTGCCCGAGCCATCTGTGCAGAGGTGGGTGCCCTGCGGGCGAAGAGCCTACTTCCAGAAAGCAACTGGGACCCCCTCAGTGTGCCCAGCAAAAGTTACAAATTCACTGGCAACTGAGGAATAAGCTGCTCACCCAACCATACAGCCCTGAACAGCACACGATCTGCCACAAGCTCTGTACAAATCCCAGCCTGCTGCCCCCAGGTAGGCGAAACCCCTGGGCACTTCTCAGTGTGCTCCTTGGTTTTGGGATGAGCAGTGTGAGGTCAGTAAGAGCCGGGTCTGCTGCGGGTACTGTCCTCTACCTGCTACGCTGTGCCTCAGAGGATGTTTTGTTCCTCCTGCCTGCCCTGTCCCACAGAAGAATTAAAGTGCATTACAATTTATAATGAGCAATCTCCTGTTTTCTGTGAGCCCCTGCTCCTCCCCATCCCTCTCCCAGCCCCATGAGCCATTTCTCTCTCCCTTGGCTCTTGCATCCGCCAAGAGCAAAATGAATAACTAAGCGAATGAAACAAAATAAACAAACAATTAAAGCTGCATTCCACGAGGTATCTGCTGACTGCTGGGCTCCGAAAGGCTGAGCTCAGCACTTCTCACTGGGGCTGTCTTTTGCTCCTGGGGTCTGGGCTCCGGGCTCCAGGGCCGTTATAAATCACCGCCAGGAAAACACGCCGGTACTGGCCCCACGCAAAACCTAACCTCAGCGTGCCAGTGACCCGGCGGCTGGCGCCAGGCTTCCAGCGGGTGGCTTCATCCCTTCCCAAATTCCCCAGGGGACTGGTGCCCTCCTCCCCTCCCAGCTGCAGGGTGTGGGTGCTGTGTGCTTGGGAGGTTTCCCATCTAGCAAGGGACATCGCCGTGGGGCTGGAGTCTGGTGGCTCTGATGGGTGGATGGCGCGGGCACCCTTGCACCACCGCGCCTTTTGGCGATGGGGTGGCTGGAGGGTGCAGCGCTGAAGGTAGTGGCCAAGCTCAGCAGGGGGAAGAGGCTCAGCCAGAGCGGTGAACGTCTCCTGGCACTGGGACACAGGCTCAAAAGCAACCTGCAGAGCACAGTCACTACCAGCTGGAAGGCAGATGAGTGCCTGTGCTGCGAAGTCCTGCCAGATCACTCAGACTTGGGCAAAGAAATCTGTTGGGAGGGGTGACAGTGCTTTAATGTCCTTTAATGCCGCCACAGTCCCAGCTGACCTGAGGGCCCAGCGTGGACAGCCCACACCAAGAGCTGATGCTGCTAACGCTGACAGGGGTCTGCCAGGCAGGTGGGGGTCAGGGCACATCTGTCTATGAAAGCTGGGAGCTGGCACTTGACCCCCCCCCCCAACCAGTCTGAGGAGCTGCCACTTCCAGCCCCTTTACTTGTGTGAATGGGGACACATCACTTTCCTGCCTAGTGCTTCAGGTTTCCCCCCTGTGCCACTGCAGGGGAAGACACTGATACCCTTTGACACCAAATAAATGAAATTTCAGTGCCAAATAACATAGTCCCTTGTGACCATTACGCAAAGCCAATCTGGATAGCTGACACAGGGAACTCCCAGATCCCTTCAAGACGTGGACACACCAACACTCACAGCCTCCTGAGAAGAGGACAGGTTTCACACCTTATTTTATAGGAGAGGAGGCAGACAGAGGAAGGGGCTTATTTGAGAGCCAAAGCAGAAATCAGTCAGGACCAGATTCAAATACAAAGGCCAACATGCAACTGTCCAGCTGTCCCCTGGGCTCAGGCCGGTACTTAGACCACTGGGGATGAGAGAGGTCCAAGCAAGGGCAGATCCAGCCTGCGGGGCTATCTTCCACCTTGGCATCCATTGGGGTCTTTGTGTGACTTACTGCTTTGCAATTTTATTACATTTTTATTGATCCATCCCCTGCAGCCTCAGCACATCTGCTCCGGCTGCAGGAGCCCCACTGGGAGGTGTGCTTATTTACACAGCTGTGAAGGATTTCCCCAGTCAAGTTCATTAACTACATGAAGGAGACGCACTGTTCTTTCTCATTATTAAGAGATTTCGGCCACAGAGGCCTCCTCCCGCCCCCTCTCCTTGCTAGACACTTTGCAGGACACACAAGGACTGACCTCGGAAGAGGGGAGCGCTGCTCTCTGCAGGATCCCCCGGTTCAGATCCCTTCTGCTCGTTTGGAAGCTGAAGCTTTACCTGGTGCAGGGAGGGCTGCCCCTTTCCTCCCCCACTGGGTACCAGACACTACCAGGGAAAAGAGTCCTGGACAAAACACAGTGGCACTTTGCATTGCTTTAACAACTCCCTTTTCTTGTTTTTGTGTTTGCTCGCTCAGTAATTAAGAACTAGTCAGACTCCAGGAAAGAAGCTAAACATCTCCAATGCTGCTGGAATTGGTTCTGGCAGAACAAAGAAGTTAAAGAGCAAACTGCACAGAGCTGAGTGATAAAGGGCAGGGGCACGGCAGGACAGCCATGGCCCTGCAGTGGAAGAGGGGCCTGTCAATCCACAGTCGTGTGAAGGGGAGGCAGCACACCACAGGGACGCAGCCTGCAGGACCTGGAGCCACAGGGTGACTAGCTGCCCACCAGACCACTTGGACCACCAGACTTGTCCCTGCAGAGAGCAGGGGAGTCAAAGCCCTGCATGACTCTGGCCCAGCCTTGCAGCCAAATGATGCTCTGTGCAGCACCAGACCTTGCAGCACTCACCTCCCCGGTATGTCTTCCAGGTGTAGTACTTCCCTCGGAAAGGGACATTATCAAACTCAGCGCACTGCAGCTCTCGGAAGTCCTGGGAGCCCGGTGGGCAGTCCTGCAGCCACAGAGCCAGAGATTAGCATGTTGGTGAGAGCAGCTGCCTTATCTGCTAGGGCAGGAGCTGCTACAGGGCTCCCAGCAGTGACTAGCACCAGCCCTTCAAGGAGATGGACACCAGCTCTGACAACAGGTCAGTGCTGTAGTATGGCAGGAGCATCCTCCTCATAAAGCTAAACACTATTTGAAGACTAATGGCATGAACTGTTGGATCCCAGCTGGCCTCTCTGCAGATGCAATGCTTGCTCTTGCAAGCAATCGTTTAAAAGCTAGATGCATTATGGAGGCATCTATTTTCCTTGCTAACAGCCCATGGAAGCTATCATTTCCCAGGTCCAAAGCTTAATTATGCTTCCTTGCAGCACAGTTTTTTCTCCTTCCTCCTCTTGAGGAGGAAGCCCCACCCCTGGGAAGCCAGGTGTTATTAACAGTCTTTCATCAGCAGCTCTCACCCCACTGGGCTTGCACTCACAGAGCACAAAACAACCACTGTCGTGTCGGTGCTGGAAGCCTCCAATCTCTCCGTGTTTTCCTTGTTATCTTTTTGGGCCCCTTTTTGATGCTGAAGCCCTGCAGGTCCGTACCACCCACCTGCCCTCTGAAGGCGGTACTCAGCAGGCGTGCGCCGTCCTGCTCAGCTTTTCCCACCTTGGCATCGCTGCCGACAGAGCACAGCTCGCCCCCACCTGGCCCCACAGCCTTGTCCCTGGGTCCCACAGCAGCACCTAACACCCCACAGCCACACAGAGAGGGCTTATTGCTACCTCCCTGCTGTGGCACAGGGCTCCCAAAGCCCTGCTCACCCCCCGCTGCTCCTCTCTGCAATCCTGACGGTACTCACGTCGGTGTTACAGGACCGGTAGCGCTTCCGCTCTCCCAGGCAGTACTTCCCTCCGATCGTGGGCCTGACAAACCAAGGATGAGAGAAGAAAAGCAGCTCAGGAGAGTGAGTCAGTGCTAGTAGCAGTTGGCTGCTCCAACCCTCTGGGAACACCACGGCTTTTCCCTCCCTGCTCTGCTGCAAGGACCAGTCCTGCCTGGAGAAATCCACACTCTCAGCTTCAAGTGTGCAATGGAACTGTCCGAGCAGCTTTGGGTCTGTCACTGCAGACCCACTGCCAAATGTGACAGCACCAAGCTGCCTTTGAAAGCAGCATGTGGGTAGAGCTGAAATTTACACACAGGAGCTGAGACTCAGCAAACTCAGTCCTCCCCAGCCCACATTGAAACTGAGCGCAGGGCTTTTGGGCACCTGGCTGCCATCTTCCCCATCGACCTGAGCAGTGGTGCCACACAGCCAGTACAAGGCAGGGCTGCACCGATAAAGCTGCATCCACGTACACCTACCGCGGGCTGTCGCAGTGGCGAATGGATGATGATACGCCTCCACCGCACGTCCTGCTGCACTCTCCCCAGGATGACCAGGCTCCCCAGGCACCATCCACACCTTCTGGTCGGGTGCCGAAGGGCACGCATTCCCTCTTGTAGCACCACTGGGGAGAGACAGAGCTTCAAAGACCCTGAGCATGAGTTCTCCTACTCCCAGATAGCTCCCTGGCCTCCATCGGGCGTGGGAGGCTGTTCAGGGCTGCCATCTGATGATCCCACAAAATCTGAACTCTGAGCTGCACTGGCCTTGGAGCCAAGTTTGCTGCTGCAGAGGGCACTCGCCTCTCCCTGGGCACCCTCTTGTCTGAGTCACAGCGTCACCATATGTATGCGCTGCATACTTGGGGTTAGCAGGGATGCTCATGCAGACTTGCCTCTGAAATATTTCTCTTGGACCTAGAACAGATCCTGCACCCCCTGGAGTCAACAGTGATGCAAGGAGAAGGACACTGCCAGACCCGCTGCCGTTCTCTGGGCATGATGCCGGACACCATGCCTTGGAGGCTGAGATAATCCCAGGAAGGAAGAAACCGCTGTGTGCTCCTTCCAGGGCCTGATAACCCACCCTGGAGCTACTGGCACAGCCTCTCCGGCTCCTTTCAAGCCAGGCTCTCCACGGGTAGTGCAGTCGGCAGAGAAAAATAAACCAGGGCCTCACAGGACGCCCAGCTGGCGACCCGCTTGCACAGCCACGCGCTTCCAAAGGTGTGACCCTGCGCAGAGGAGATGCTCAGCAGGCACGGCCCTTCTGGGGTCCCTCCTGACGGCCTGGCCACAGCCCCAGGCTGAAGGTGCAGGGACTGCTGGTTCTGCAAGCAGAGCCTGGCAGCCTCAAACAACCTCCAAAAGCATCAGCGATCAGCTCTGCCCCAGCTCTCACTCCTGCAGTGAGCACGAAGGCATGCATTGGCTGCAAGACCAGATAGGGCTCGGGGCACACCGAGAGGGAGAAAAGAAAACCAAAACAAAGGACATTTGTCAGGGAAGGAGCCAGCAAGACCAGGAACCTGCTGTCTGAGTACCACAAACTCATCCTCTCTCTCCTTTAATCTTGCATAACTTCAATGGTTTCTGCAACCTATTCCTTCCCTCCATTCTCCCCAGCTAAAACGGGGGATGCTAAGGCAGAGCTCAGAGCTGCTCCAGCCGCAGCTGAGGTCCGAGGGTTCAGCAGGCAGGTGGGCGCATGGAGCAGCTACGCAGGAGCCACCAGCCAGCAGCTCCCACTGGCAAAGGTGCAGAGACTTAAAGCAAAAGTGCATTTTGTTACATCACCCAAGCAAATCAAACCACTTCTGAAACATGAATTAATACAAAAGAATAAACTGAAGCAATGGATAGTAACTTGGGGTTCAAACTGATTCCCTATCTTCAATGGGAAGAGATTCTGAGTCCTGGGTGCTCTGAATACTTTCACTTCACTCATCTTATGACTTTTGAGGAACCCTGGTTAGAAAAAGAGTAAGTGGGGGTAAAAATAGGTATTTGAAAGAGGGAAAAGCTAGTTAAAAATTACTTCGAGAAAAAATTGCCATTGTATACAGTGAATCTCAAGCAGCAGGGACATTCAGCCCCAGGAGCTGTCTAATCCCTTTCGATCTAATTTCCAGTAGAACTAAGCCAACTGTTTGCAAAGAATAATGCATTCGTCAAAGCCATCTGCTTTCCTGCACACAAACTTCTCCAGCTTCTTAAGGATTTTAAATTTTTTCTTGAATTTCTTGGGAATTAGTTTTTCCTCTAGTGGAAAAACATGTCCAGTTTATGGTGAACGTCCCAACCCTGATTCTCCATTGTCCCAATTATTATTTACAGCTTGCAAAGGCACTGCGAGTCATTAATACTTTGTTTTAATAGTTTCACACTCACTCTATGCTGGTGCAAGTGGGGGTTAGAGGTACAGGGAAAGAGAGATGAAAGATTTTCAAGTCAAAACTCTTTCAAAATGCATGGCCATGAAAAATCCCACCTTCCTGTCTCAACTGCATGTGAAAAATGAAGGTCTAACAATACCTAGCCTTAGTTTCTCACAAGTAAATCTGAAAACATATTACTAAACTATCAACCATTCTGAGGAATCTGAGGCAAAATCACTCTTCTCGGGACACCCAGGAGGCCCCAGCAGACCTGTAAACAAAACACTCGCCTAAAGCATTTGCCATTGCCTGACACTGCATCACTGTGCCTCCCAGGTGAGACCGAGCAGCTGACTGGAGCAGGGACTTTACGTACTGTATTTCTAGCACTATTTGAGTGTGATTAGGGGTGCTGGGCGTCCTTGGCACACCCGAGCTCCCTGTGCATTGCTGGGGAGGGTGGGGGTTCCTGCAGGCTCTGGAAGCCAGGGGGAGGACAGTCTGGTGGGCGCTCTTGAATCAGCTCCATACTCGTCAGTACAAACAATAATCACAGTTATTGCTGGATGAGAGATTCAACCACCGTCAACTCGCCACGGTGCCCCAGGCGTCCTTACCCCCTTTTCAATGGTGTTGGTTTGGCATATGGTCCCCTCTGCAGCAGGGATGCTGTTGGTTATGCAGCGGTTGCTTTTACTCAGGCACCATAACTCACTGCAGACTTCCTGCAAAGAGAGAGATTTTGGGGGAGAGAGGGGGAGGGAGGAAGGAAGAGACAAAGACACAGAGCCAAGGTTAGGATTCACCCGTGCTGAGGCTGCAAGGCTGGGACAGCAGCACACTGGGGCAGTGAGTCCCCTCTCCAGGGCTCAGGGACTTTTCCTTTACTGGGTCTTCACTCTGGAGGCTGAGCACAAGGGCCCGTCTGCAGTGCCTGTCCTGAGCATCCCTCTGCCAGGTGGATCCAGACCTGCCTCCGAGGGAAGCCGGGGCTCCTGGGGAATGCGAGCATGGCACAGATGGCCTAATGTCACATCTGCCATCTCCTGCTGCAGGAGCGCACTGCTACTCAGGGTTAGACCACCTTGTGTTCTCGTACTCTCCAGCCAGCTTAATAGTGCTAAAAGGAAGACCCCCTCTGGAAGATTCATGGCTGCTTTCAGGACAGTAAGAACAATGCCAGGTACTGCGCTAGCCCCTGAGCAGCTCCAGAAGTGGGCATTTCAGCTTGCTGTCTCTGCTAGGTCCTGGGTGCAGCTGGGTCCATGGAGTGAGAAGGGCTGGGGACTCCAGACCTCCTTCACAGAGGTTTCCTGAGATGCAGATCCTGAGCTCTGGCCCATCCTGACCTCTCAGAGCACCAGCAGATAAAAAACTTCCCATGGCTGCTCCAGCTTGTCTACCAGTCAATTCAAAACCTGCCCAAACATTAGGTCCATGTCTGAGACTGAAAATTCATCACAGCTGCTAAACCAGAAAGCCCAGGTCCTTTGAACCTGCTCTGCCACTAAATGAGCCAGAGAGGACTTCAAGTCCTGCAAACTGCAAAGGAGCAGCTAAAAAGCAGAGCTGAGTTTCCTGCCTGTTTTCCACCACCCTGCTCTTATCTTACTGAAATAAGACTTTGGAAAACTCCCTGCTTTACAGAAAGAGCAGCTTGCTGTGACTTTGCTTATATTTGAAGGTATTAAACAGATTCGCGTTGTCAATAAATGACATTGAGCCATGAGAGCAGAGCCCAAACAGTCCCAGTTGTCGCTCATATGCTCCAGCACCCTGGGGCCACTGGCCATGCTGACAGAGCATGCCAACCTGCTATGTTCTGTGCTACACTCTCGGGTGCTGGCACAGCGACTGCCTGGCTGCTGGCTGGCTCCACAGCAGCACGACCCCACCACAGCCCTGCCACTCAGGTAGCAGCTTGTTCATTGCAGCTCTCAGGCTGGCTTCAGCCCTCCAACAAGGAATTCCTTGGCCCCAACTGGGGGCCAAGGTTGTGCTCTGAACAGTAACTGATACCCCCTGTAGAATGAACTGATTCAATGACTGGGAATCCACTGTGCTGGTACCAAGAGGGGTGAAAATACAAGCCCAGGAGTTTTGCGCTTCCCTCTTGTTCATGGGGCTGCAAGCACGGAGTGATATAACTTAAGGAAAACACTGCGAGTCTGCGCCACAGAACTCAGTTCCAAAACGCAACAAGGTTTTGGTTCCTACCTCTGTCACCAAAGCCCAGCTACAACTGGTTTTAACCAAGGAAAGGATCGTCTCTCCCAACTTACGAAGGCATCCATCCCTTCATATTGTGCTTGCGTAGCCAGTACAACTACTGGGAAGTAAAAGCTCCTGTAGTTTTTCTACTGTGTCACCACCAGAAAGGACTTCCAGCTTCAACAGTTACATCTGTTCACTTTGTCCTCATTGAATTTGTTAATAATCTGCTCTGTACTGACATGGAAAAGGAGTAGGCCAGGAAAGAAAGGTATGCTAATGTGTTTGCACCATCCCCCTCGAGTTCATTTATATGGGACATGGGATGAGTGGATGTACATATTTGCACAGATTTATACACTCTTGAGCCCTTATGCTCTTTGGGCTTCTCCCAGACATGCATGACAGGCTGGGCTAGAAGGGTCACCACAAGGACATCTTGTGCTTTTGTGATCCTTGTGTATACACAGGAAGAGCCCACCCGAATTAAAAATGAGCTGGGAAACAGGCATGTAAACGTGGCAAGTTTCCATTCCACTGCCTCTGGTTCAGATGAGGAGGGGCACTGACTGCAGTCAGCAGTGGGTGGATACGTACACATTCATGCCCATCAGACAAGACAGATGCCCACGTATCTCACTGCTGGATCCTCTGCTTTCTCTAGGGGAAAGTGGATGCTTTATGGAGTTCAGTCAGCCCTTTAGCGCACACACCTCCCCCTTACCACTATGCTCAGATAGCTGGCAACGTCCTGTTCGTTAAATACAGCAAAACGTCAGGCTGAGAGGCAGGAAGGCACTTTCTCCTGAAACAACCTTTCCTTTCAGTGGTTTCCCGTATTCAGCTATCAGGGGATGGCAGTGTAGTGGTGGGGGTGGCTTAGGTGGACAGCTGTCCCTCAGATATACTGCAGCACATCAACCCGCCTCACCTGGAAGAAATAAGTTTCTCCTCCTAAGTCAGTGCATGCAGTGTAATGACTTCTAGTAAGGCTTACAAAAAATACGTGTGTACTAAATGCCCAGTGACAGAGGAGTCTGGGGGCAGGGACTGCAGCTTGGTTTTCAGCTGCAGCCCTTGGGGTCCAGCAGCAACCAAGGTATTAGGCAGAGGCAAAAGATCTCTTCCCATGGGACTAATCTGATGGAAACTGAGCTGTGGCCAACATTTGTGGACGTGGCATGACCTCCTCTGTCCTCTCAAAGGGAAGCAAGGTGAAAAGCTCACAGGGAACGTGCAAAAGTGCCCTTCATTACAAGCAGGACTGCAAAGCGATGTGGGCAGCAGAGGAACGGCCCCATGGCCCTTTGCAGCCCCAGTCCTCCATCCCCTGGGAACCGATAGTAAAGCAGGAAGGCTCTCTACCCCGTATTTACACTGGCGAGATTTAACTCCGTACTGGAAACGGCACTGCTCATCTGCATCGTAGGCCTGTCCTGGAGCCACTGTTGGGTAGATAAAGTCTTGCTTGGGAGGAGCGTTGTTCAGGCATAATCCCATCCCAGAGCTGGAAAAAAGAGACAAGAATCAGAGCGCGGAAAGGCTTTTGGCAAAGCGTAGTGGTGGAGGACCAGCAGCACGCCTGGCTCTGAGCTCTCATACTGTTTTGGGGGATAATTTTACTGGCCTCCAGTAACAAAACCTCTGGGCATAATCAGTGCTGAGAAAGTGCTCTAAAGTCTTTCTATCTGCATCCTCGGGGCTGGGCTTTGGGAAGCACATTCAGCACACGCGACTCCAGAAGGTTTAATCTGAAGGTTTGCAGGCTATTGCCAGCCACCAGCTGTCCTGCCTGATCCAGGTCTGGCAGATCACACGTGGCAGCAGGCAGGTGGGTGCGAGCCAGGACCCCGCGCTGCTTGCAGAGGCTGCGGGGCGGCGGAGCCACTGCTCTCCCACCATACAGCTGCGGATCCCTGGCTGAGAGCGGCTGGAGGTGCTGAGCACAGAGAGCCCCTGCTCTCCAAGCCTGTCCTGCATGCCAGAGCTTTGTAGGAATGTCCAAATTTTGCAAGAAACAGGCCTTTCCCTCCCCCTTCCTCACTGTTCTGAGCTCCCCTTAAATCACGGCCCCCGTCACCACTCCCCCGGCCCCATGTCCCGGGGTCTCACACATGCCACGGCCCAGGCATGGAGGAGGCTCCCCGGGCCGTGCCGTCACGCGGGGGCGGCGAGAGCGAACCGCAGAGGAGGCCGCCACGAACTTGCCGTCCGCCGACAGCCCCGCCGAGACCTCAGGGTTACCCGAGGACAACAGCCTCGGCCGCGACGCTTTCCCGGCGCTCTCCGTGCAACGCGCCTTGCCGTGCATCCAGGGGTCAAAGGCGAGGAGGGCAGGGTTTGCTGCGGCCAAACATGAGCCGCTGGATGTGGAATTTGGTGATAAGCTGCACTGCTCCGGCCAAGCTTTCCAGGACAGAGGGGCACAGAGCAGCCCCTCGGGAAGGTCTGCCTTTGTTGCCCCTCTCGTGTTACAACAGCAACGTCTCAGCTTTGGTCTGTGTCAATAAGGGTTTGGTATTCAGACATCCCTGTGTCTGCTCCTGTCATAATGACCCTACACACTGGCTTCTTCCAATTGTAATGAAAGTTCTGTCTAGTCCTTCTGTTACATAGTGCCTGTATCCTCCCAGAAACCTCAGCAAAATTGACCCTGACTGCTTGGTTTTTGATGGAAACCCTGGGGGGGTGCCTGAACTTTTGACAAAGAGATCTGGGCTGCAGAGATGTGACCCAGACAAGGTGGCAACATCACAACCTTGGGACTTAGGAGCCTAAATCCCTTCTCCTGAATCCTGAACGTGCTTTGGAAAAAAAAAATAAAAATCTTAAGTATCTTGTTCACCTCTAAACTCTCCTCCTCAATGTCTGGAGAAGCTGCATACACAGTGCAGAACCAGTCCTGTCTCCAGATCCTCCTTCCCCACCTTCCCTGTGATTCCTGGCTGAACTTCAGAAATGTCCAAATGCCTCCAGAAGCTACTGATTTATTTGTGAAGTTTCTGGAAGTAGGGAACCTAAATAAAGGTCTCACAGCTGCACAGTAAATAGGGTTAGTATTGTTAGCAGGAAAGTCTAAGGGAAGGAAAGAAAGCACATGCCTCTTGGGACAGGATGAGGTGCTGGGAGACATGACAGAAGGTGCATGGGCTGTGTGCTTTGGGGGCTTTTCTTTGGCTTTACCCACTCCTCAAAAGGGACTGTGAGAGGCTGGAGATGTGTACTGGTTGTGAGGTGGAAGGAAGGGCAAGGTGAGATGGATTCCTTACTCCAGGAAGCTGGTGATATAATCCCTGCTGCACGTAGACCATACAAATGGGTTGGTCTTCATGGTGATGTGAGCAGCCATCAGTTTGGCTGTTTCTTGCCCACGGGAGCCACAGCTGTTGCCGACCCCATCATGATTCATGCCAAACCTAGAAAGCATCACCGAGGCATTAGAGAGATGATCAGTTAGTGCGTTTTCAACAACCAGGATCATCCACAAGAAGGATTTTATAACTCCTTATGGCAGCAACAGACCAACAGGAATCTTTCTCCATGATGACCACCCCCAGGGACTCTTCTGGCACAGTACTCACGTATGGCCAATCTCGTGAGCAATGGTGAAGGCTGTGGCCAGGCCAATGTCCTCATTGATGCTGCAGCTTCTTTCTCGTTCGCACATCCCGCCCACAGGGGCCAGGCCTAGGAAAGCCAGATGGAAAAGTCACATAGGGCCAGCACAAAGCATCTGTCGCACTGGGGGACTAAATGATGCACTTCATGCTCACTAACACCAAACACAGCCTAACAAGTTTCTTCACACTGGTTTCACTGGCCTTTGGGATGAAGCCATGGGTATTATGGGCTATGGGTACATGGTCACTCAGCACTGACAAAAGTTCTGACAACAGGCTCCAAAATGCTAAAGATGGGTCAAAACTCACTGAGTTTCATATCCAAACCTCAGACTGTGCACAGAGGAAGAGCAGTCCTTGTCACAGAACCAGCATTGCTGGTGGGGGAACAGGGGACAGTTTTGCCAGGAACCTGGGATCAGTCACACCAGCACTTGGGCATCCAAACCCTGTCAGGGAAGCCTGGACAACTGAGTAACCCGGGATCCAGCCTGAGCATCTGCATTTGGTTGTGGCTGACACCCACCACAATCAGAAATCCACCTTAACTCCATCCGGAGGGCTGGATAAGGAGGGCTGGGATTGTGGCAGTGGATTCCCCTAACCCCCTGCCCATACCCTGTCCCACTACCACAGGCTGCGCCCCACTGCTCAGGGCTGGGGAAGAGACAGTCTCCATTACAGGAATGGGTTGAGCTGTCACAGCCCCTCCAGCCTCCACCTCTCCCAGGTACCGCAGCCGCACCAGGTCAGAGACCCACCAACTTTTCCTTTTTAACTGCAGTGATTCACAGCAATAATCCCTCCCTGACTGCTTAGTCTAGACCAGGGCAAGACAAATTAGGAGCTACAGCCAGAGAGAGCTGCAGGGTCTGTCTGCGTCTAGCAGTTTAAATAAAGAACTCCCTTTATAGTCATCACAAAAAAAGTCTTATTTCTCTCTGCTAAGCCAGGAATACTCCACTAGGCTATGGACCAGCCCTAGATGCGAGTGGTTCTTAATCATCAGGCTGGACCTGACCCAGGGATATAATGGAGAAGCCTTCCAGAGCCCATCCGTTCTCCGGGTTGCTGCTTTTAGTGTTTACAGAAGAGAGGAGGCTACATGGCCTAGCAGGCTGGAAACCGTGGGCCTGTTCCTGGCTCTGCTGCTGGCGCTCGTGGTAGCATTGGGCGAGCACTTCCCCTTCGCCTGCTCATTAGGAAATGTGGATGGCACAGCCCTCCCTCACCACACTCCTGAAGATATACATGCTGGTGAGAAGTGCTGCTGAAGAGACAGCCCCCGTCACTGCATGAGAGTGTGACAGCAAAATGCTACCTACCCAGGGTGCCACAGGGCTTATTCTTGTAGATGCAAATGTCGTATCTGCAAAGAGAAGGAGAAGGCAGCGTTAAGAGCATACACAATTTTGGCGACCCCAAAATCTTTTGCAGACGCATCTCAGTTTTACTATTGCTTTCACATACAAAACAGCAGACGTGGCTCATATGACGCTTCTGGAATAGAAAGTACAGACTGTAACAGGTAAGAGATGCCTCTGCTCCATATTTTGCAATGCTCACTTTCCCCAGGCTGAGACGCACTGTGTTTTTTTAAGGATCCTGCGTATTAGTCACTTAACTACAGAGCAGCGCTGGATGGGGTCAGAGGTTCGGTTTTGATGAAACGCAGTGAGCCAGCAGGGACAACGCCATTCCAGCCTTGAAGCTCTGTGGGTTTGGCTGGATGGTCCAGCACTGCTCACGAGCATCCAGCACACTCCTGTGAGCCAGCCGCTTCTCTTCGGGGAGGCATCAGGCTAACGGAACTGCCCCAGATGATGTGGACAGGGCCAGCCTCATGTCTGTAGACTTAGGTCTGTTGCAGTAAATCGTATCAATCAAATATGTAGTTTTGATTTTATTTTTTAAAACAAGAAAAAATTCAATTTGAAAATGTTTCATTTCACAATTCACTTTAGTTTCATTAAAATGCTAAAGTGATTTTTTACATTTTTTTTCAGTTTAGTTCTTTACTGAGAATTTTCCAAACAAATTCAATATGGGTTGATTCAAGATGACTCTTCCCTCTGTTCCTGGCCTCCACTTCCAGCCATTGCATCAAGGAATTGACTGTTTGCACATCATTAGCTGCCTACAAGGAAAAGCTAAATGAGGACAGCAAAGTAAAACCTCTTCCAAACTGAAATGCAGTACCCTTGCAAAAGGACACTGGCAGCATCTTCAGAAGATACACGTTTGGGCCAGAGGGTGAATATTATCATTTAACTGTGGAGATGAGCTGCATGCTCTCCCTGCCTCTGTTTACATACCTTCCCCATGACCTGCCCTGTCCTCAGACTCAAACATTTGGGTCTTTGCAAAGCCTTGGTTGAAAGAGGCAACGTTACACTCAAATCCACGTGGAGCCAGCAGGCAGGGGGACCAGTGGCAGCAGCTGGGTTGCCGGCGTTGCTCCTTGACCACGAGGTGCATTTCAACCTGAGCACGAGCTGGGCTTGGGACACCAAGGCTGCTGATGGTGGTGTGGGCCTGGGGGACTCCTGCAGGAGCAGCAGGACCTTCTGACACCACTCACCCCAGTGGACCCATGGGGCCAAAAGCAGGGAAGAAGCAAGTTGACAGCACACGACGTGTTAAGTGCAACATGTTCCTGATGATGGCTCATGTCCCTTTGGCCCCTGGTGCTCTCTGGAAGTGTCCAAACCTCTCACCCCAGCAGGAAACTGAGTGAGTGAAAAACATTTGTTGCTTTGTTTCAAGCGGATACGTGAAAGCCTTCCGAGGCTCTGATTTGACACGTCTCTGCAAGAGAAAAAAGCCCGCAGCTCAGCAAGATGTTATCGGGAGACAGGAATTTATTAGCGATGGGGCCGGATGTGCCGGTGCTGTCCAAGCAGCCGGGCGGCGAGTTGCTGAGGGTTAGCTCGAACATCTGGTGCAAGGCCGAAGAATTCGGAGTCGGCGTTCGCGTCCTGCACGTGTGAAGGAAAAGCAGAGGCTGCAGCCCTGTGGGGGTGAGGATGGAGCCAAGGAGGCCTTTCGTTTGCTCCCCCCCGGCGCTGAAAGGCTCTCAAGGGCTCCCTGGGACGCACACAGCTCCTGCAGCCACTGGGAACCGGAGTGTAAGCATGGCACCAGCAAAACCAGCTGCTGCTTGGAGGCTCCCCTCTTCAGCACTTCCATTGCATGGTTTTCCTCCATTACTTAATAGGGAGAACAAAATAGTGCAACCAAATCTTTCCTCTGGGGTTCTTCCTCAGGCCGCTGCCCCTCTGCCCAAGCAGTGTTTATGTGACGGCTGGCTCTCTGGTAGCCAGGGTGCACCTGGTGTCCAGGTGCTGAGAGCTAGCTTCCTGGCACCTTCCATCCTCCCAGCCATCCCCTCTATGTGCTTCATCCTTCCAGCTTTCTCTTCATCATCCTCTGCCCTTCCAACCATCCCTCTGTACCCTCTGCTGTTCCAGACTCAAGCATCTATCTATTCTGACGGGGATTATTTGTCCTGCATGTGCAGGTTCAGACGCCTTCTTTCAGCTCAGGAGGTCTAATCCAGCGGCCAGCTTAACCTGCTGCCCCAGACTGTTGGTACAGGAGTGGAGAGAGACAAGCATCTCCAGGACAGGACTGCTCTTCTCCCAGGGAAGATGGGATTAAGTCACTTCAACAGTGATCTATCAGCTGCCAAGGAGAGAGCTCAGCCCCTCACACAGGCACCTAAAATGAGGTGAGGCAGATCCAGTACTGGCTGCAGACATTCCATCATTGTCACGATGCTCAGGTGTCACTTGTGTCCTCTTCTCCATTCGTCACAGTGGAGGCAGATCAGGCTCTCTGTCTCAGTAGGATGCTTGATGTCCAAGGGCTCTGGGGTGGGTTCCCACTAACACCAAACACTGCTGTACATTGTGCTCCATGGATTTGCTGGTGCACAAATACCCGTGGCTGCAAACTAAGCTCCCTGAGAGCACAAGGAAGATGGTGGGAAGACAAAGGAGGAGGAGGATGGTTATCTGAACTGCAGCAATCTGCATCTCTGCAAGGGAACTGGCACATTGCCGGTCTGAGGACCAGCCACTGCCAGGCCAGCTCATGGGGGAGCATATGGGAGGGAAACCTTGGATGAACCACTTGGACAGAGGCCAGCTGCACAGAAGACACCCCCCATGAGCGCTGCCAAGGCTGGGATCAGACTTACCTGGTGATCAGCACTGCAGTGTCGTGGTTGGCTATGCCATTCTCGGGGATAGCATTCCCGTTGCCATTCCTGTTCACAATGGATTTCTGCCACTTGCAGAAGCTGTCCAGGGATTTCCCAGCATGGTGGTTAATCTCCAGTGTGGGCTGGAATGGAAGCAATACAACAGCATGTTCCCAGGGAAGCTCTGATGTGAAGGCACTGAAGACTTCCATGCCAGCACAGCACTGAAATCAGTCCAGATGCCCTCGGCCTTTAACAGAGGCCATGAGGAAGCAAGACTTTAGGGGGGACTAAAGCTCCTTAAACCTCCCTAAATCCACTTTATCATAAAAACAGTCCTCAGACACCCAGAGGTTCCCAGCCTGAAACCAGGCCCCAGCTGCCTTTGGGAGGGCATGGTGTACCCAGCAGACTGCACTGGGGGGACCTCCTGGGGGTGCCATCCAGGAAGAACACACAGTCCCGCAAAGGGAGTGCAGCAGCATGATGGAAGCAGCTTGGCAAAGCCCACCTTACCTGATCCTCAGTGAGGAGAATCAGCCGGGTCACCAGGATATTGACAATATTGCCCAGACTCGAGTCCTGGAAAAGTTTGGCAACCTGACCTCCAAGAAACAAGAAAAGACGAGTCTTAAAAATGAGCTCGCTAGCTGAGTGGCGGTGCAGTCAGCTGTGAGCAGGCACACGTTGGGCACCCGCCAGAGGGAAACAGCGCCGTTCGTCTGCAGGAGCCGTGGGTCTAAACACAATCCCTTTTAGGAAGTGGAAACAGAATGAGATTCCATGTTACTATTTGGACAGCAAAACTTCCTAAACCACGTTCAGACCGTGGTGTCTCCTTCTGGGGAGCCTGCAACAATGAAGGTGGGAACCCGCAGCACCTGCTCCTTGTCTGTAGCTCAGGTGAGGAAGCCCTGCGGTTCTGGTATTATGCAGCCACGGGGATGAAGCTTTGCTGATTGCCCATCAGCAGGGAACCAGACAGCACACGGTGGGTGTTTTACAGCAGATGAAACAGTTAGAAAGTGTATTGTTTTAAAATCTGGCATGTGCTTTAGAAATGCAAACTGAGGAAGCCATGAAAAGAGATCCTGCAGAGGACAGGACAAAGAGCCATCACAGAACAGCTTTCATAGGTTTGATGGATAACCTCTAAGCCTATCTCACCTCACAGGAGGACTCGCAGCATGACATTATTCAGGCCGTTAATGCATCTAGCATGGTATCCTGCTGCCAGCAATGACCCAAACGTGATGCTGCAGAGGAAGCTCCTCTGCAGTAACCCAGAGACATAGGCAGAGCTGTATGGAAGAACAGGGGGTATTTCTCCTTACCCTTCATGCTGATCAGACCCCAAGCGTGAGAGCTGACTGTCCTTATGCTTTCCCATGTGTTTCTCAGCTTGGCTGGCCCCATTTGCAATGCTAATTTGAGATGAGAGATGCTGTTCAAAGAAAGGGCTTTGTTCTCCCAGTCCAGATCTGGCCTGTAGCATGGTCAGACAGGCCAGAGTTTACCACTCCTGAGGTGCCTCCCCCTGTACAACAGAGTCCCTGTAGGCTTTGGAGAATTACTGCTCTGGAGCAGTGGCAGCATGTCAGGATTGTTGCCCAGGAAGAAGCCACTGCAATCCTGAAACAGATAGATCTCATTTCCCCACTGTGCTCCCTTCATCCTACTTGTTGTCTTGCAGGAAAAGCATGTGGTACCCTTTGCCAAACCGAGACATTTGGGGTTCAGAACAGGATTTATTCCAGATTGCTCTGTGCTGCTGGGTATATGAGCCCCTGGGGTCTCCCAAAGTTCATGATGTGGTTATAACACTTACAATATTCATGATGGCCAGGATGTACTGCTCTATGTCCCGCCGGCCGTGGTACCCCACCATCATTTTGTCAGCCACCACCAGGGTCTCCACATAGCGCTCCGTGCTGACGGATCTCTTCAGGGGCAGCTGGCCTCGCTGGCTGTGGTTGCCTGATGGCTTCAGCGGGGAGGGCTTCAGTGTCCGCAGCCACCAGTGCCTCCCTTTCCAGGGCTTCTCATCTGAGGAGGGAAAGAGATTTTTCTGTTGCCTTCCAGCAGTGTTTCAGCAGCATACAGAGGTGAGAGGTGGACACTATTAAGCTCGGTTTCAGTGCTGGGAAGGAAAGGCATTGCAAGGCTTATTATGCACCACACATTAGACCCAGCAAACACACCCAGTCCTGGTCCCAGTTTGATGAGCACTTCCTACTGCAGACCAGGGCCATGCCCACTGGTATCCTGCTGCCCTCCTGCCTGTGCACCACGTGGAAAGGTGCGTGCCCATCCTGCTGCTGCATGCCAGCACCACCGCCTCCACCACGCGCTCTGCTGCCTCTGCACTGCAAGGCCCTGTCCTCAACTCGGTCATAGGGAAGAGCCTGTGGATTTAGATACTACACAGACATAATCTGACAATAAGGCTATTGCAGATCATTTCCTCTTTCCTTTTCCTGCCAGAACCCGAATTTAGGATTTGGCTTTTCCTCCACAGACACAGCTGCAACCTTCAAAGCAGCAGCAGACTTGTAGGACTTCACTCCAGGCTTCAAGTGCTACCAATCTGACCGTAGAGATGTCCCCAGCAGGGCCAACAGCTCTGGCCCCATGGCCTGGCTCCCGCTGTAGGGCAGGAGAGCTGTCTGGGAGGGTTACAACAACTGCTGCTGCCCTGTGGGGAGGCTGAATCAGCATCCTCTGCTCTGATGCTGATCAGATACCCAGGCGAGACCGGGAAGATGGACACATCACAGCTCCAGCCCTTTGGGATGATCAGAAGGAACCCGCAGTGTGCACTGAGCTGGTTGGGACTGGTCCAGCCTACGGGATGAGGGGACGGGTGTCCTTGCTGGGTTCAGTTGTGCTGTGCTTGTCAGAGAACCATACCTAGCCTGTGGCTCCCATTGCATGGTCTTTCCTTTCCAAGAAGCAACTGGGAACAGGCTGACTTTTGTCTGGAAGCTGGAGAATGTGGCAGAGTCAGGAGAAGGGGAGTCTGCTGGCACAGTGTAACTGGGAGCTGGGACGGGAAGAGCTGGGTCAGGGAAGCACAGGTTGTTTCCAGACACGCTGGCACATCTGGGGACACCGCTTGCTGCTCTGCTCAGACCAAGTTGGTGGTGCCCTGGTGTTTGCAGAGACTCCGTCCCTTCCAGCAGTGATTCCTCATCTGGTCAAGCATCAGCACTGGGACACTGGATGAACATCCTCAGGGGACACACAAACCTGCTATGAGCAACTGGGAACAGTTCTGCTTCTGCAGTCTTGGACTCTTAACCCTGTAAAAAGCTAGCTGACCCATGTGCAGAGCCAGGGGAAGCCTCTGTAAACTGAGGGAACAGCATCCTGTATACACACAACATTTGGATAGACGGAGAAACTTCATACATTCACAGGGGCCAGCGATTTCACCCAGGCTCCAGGACACAGACAGATTTCTGGCAAGGACAAGAAGGGCACAGGCGTGTGGGAAAGAGGCTGAGCATGCATGAACTATGATTTCTCAATACCTTCGAAATTGGCCAAAACCGGGAGGACTTTTGTCAGAACAATAAGAGAGATTTTTTTCTCTATTCCACCCTCTATTTACAAATCTAAAGGCCCTGCTGTGAAGAAGAGAGTGTAAGAGCTTTCCAAAGACCAGGCCACCAGAAATGTTTTGCGTGGGTAAAAGTAAATACATAAATAAAACTTTCTTAAATGCAAGAGAAGAATTTGTTTTTTTTTTTGCCATAGAGGGCAGTATGGACTTTCACAGCCCGGTCTATTGGAACTTTCCCGGCCTGCACTGGGATGGACTGAAGATGTGTTGTTGGGCAGAGATACCTAGCACACCGCAGGCTGCATCCATATGTGGGTACTGGAGAGACGATCGCTTGTACACAACGTGGGGGCTGCCCTTGCCCTCGTTCCCTGCGCTGACGTTGGCTCCCGGGCTCAGCGGTTCAATGAAATATTCCTCCTCATCTGCAACTATCACCCCATGCTGTGAAAGGAAAGAGAAGGAAAGGAATAAAACAAGTAGGGAGAGAAATGGGTGACATACTGCTATTTTCTGAAAATGAAATTTGTGATGGTTAGCTGCTGAATTTCCGGGGACTGACAAACAGCTTAGAGCATGTGCAGAAATCCTTCCTTTATACACAAACACTGAATCATATGAAGCTATGGACCAGAGCAAACTGAGCCAGCTGCTCATGGATGCCGTGGGGCCTCTCTGCTCATTAGAGTCCTCTGAAAATCACAGTCTTTCCTTGCAAAATTAAGTTGTTTCCTATTCCATGACACTCATTGATCTAACTGAGAGCCGTCTGTGGGATCCTAAGTACCATATCTTTAAATATCAGCACAACTTAGCATTCAGATCAACCTCCTGTGCTTCTCAACCTCATCAAAGAGCCCTTGGAAGCAGCTCAGGAGCTTTACCACCAGCTAAGAAACTGAGGCACAGAGCTGCAGAGGATTGCAGATGTCCAGAGGCTTTTGAGAAATGTATCGAATCTTTGCGACCTAAAATCTCATTTTCAGGGTCAGAACCTTTCTCTGCAGCCTAAAATCTGGTTTGTTCTCCTCAACCAGCACTGCCCTTTTTACACCCCAACTAGCCATTTCAACCAGATGATCTTGTTTCTGCTCCCATTTTGTTGATTTAGCTATTCACATATTTTGTTGTTGTTCTCCCTTGTTTTATTCTGTGACCAAAAGAATCTGGGCTGTAAGCCCAGACTTTGCCCTGTGCAAATGCACCTCCTCGTGAGACCATGACGATTGGCATGAGAAGGAAATAGCAGGATGAACAGCCCAATTCACCAGCTGCTTGCAACACGTCTCCTCCGCGGCTGGTCGTATCCTTTCCTATCCTTGCAGCAAGCTTTGCCTCTGGGTAAAAGGTTTGGACAACCTAAAAGGCTTCCTCCAGCCCAACATAAGCAGAAGCCCCATCACCATTGCAACTTTCTCCTGGTGTTCAGTCTTACCTCCAGGAAACCAAGGTGGTTCTATCAGCTGAACTTCACCAGTGAGCAACTGAGACACAGAAACTGCCCGACTTTGCCCAGGCAGGCCAAGAAGGATCCCAGAGGTCTGAGACTCACGTTACCTGGCTGTCCTCCTGCTGCTTGTGCGCAAGCATAGCTCTGGGTGCAGAGCCCCCCGATCCTGCCATCTGCTCTGCACTGATGCTGCCCACTGGATGTCGCAGCCCTTCTACACCACAGGGACAGGAGCCCTGATCTGCCAGGGAGGGGCGTGGGGAAGCAGGTCTCCGTAAGACATCTTGAGGTCCTCGTGTGGAAGGAACCATCCATGTAACAGCGTTACTGCTGGGCAAGCGGGGGAGAGCCTCTCTGGGGTGGACGCTGCCTCCGTAAGAGGTCTCTCCCCACCTCCCTCCCCGCTACGAAAGCTGAATCGGGGCAGTGTGCGCGCAGAGAAGTCCCCATCTCCAGAGTGCCGGGGGATTTCCTCCTGCACCAGGCTCTGTTGCTCTTGGCTCTGCTCCACCTTTTCAAACACAAGCGAGGTACTGTGAGGTTAGCCTGGCGAGGGCTCCGGCGGAAAGCCGAGTGTCGGCCTGCGAAGCCAGCTGGCTGCCGGCTTTGCGGGACGGGGAGAAGGAGGTCACCGCCGGCTTGGGGCAGAGCAGCAGGAGGGGAAAGCACGTCCTGCCTGAAAACCATACACTGCTAGAAAAGGGCCCTTCCCAGCTCAAACCTGGAGCCTCTGAGGAACACACGAGAGGCAGGAGGCTCCACGACCTGCCCAATATCCTGTGGGAACGAAGCTCTGCCGTCACAGGAGTCTGAAAACTCCCCCACCGCTGAGCCCAAAACCCAAGCGCTGAGGTCTGGGTGGTGGACGTGACACACGCGTGTTGAAAGGGGGCGGCAAGAAGCCCTGAGAGAGATCTCTGTGGTTTGTGGGGGAGCTAAGCTGGATATCCTGTCTGTGATTCACCCAGGTCATCTGCAGAGCAAAGATGGTTTATCCTATTAACTTATAACCACACTTAAGAAAGACACGGCTACATACTGCAGCTCAGCTCTTCCACCTCCTCTTACACACTTTAACAGCTTGACGTCAGCCTCGGCAGCGGGGCCATCTGCCGAGCTCCAAACATCTCATGTTCCCGCTGATTTCAGGAGGGCAATTCAGACGAAAGCACAGTTTCAGCATAGACGCAAAGGGCTGAAAACCCAGCCTTTAAAGCGGCCTTTGATGAGCTCTGACGCAAGAGGTAAGACAGGGACATTTCTCTCCTAAGGCTGTTTGCGCCGAGATGCAATTTTGTTGATGGGAGGACATGAGTCCTTGGGCTGTCGTGCAGCCGGTGGGCTGAAACACAGCTCTGCTTAACTCAGGGCTTCCAGCTCCTGGCCCGGCAAGAGCTTCTCAGGCTGCTCCCGCAGGCTCCAGCTGCTTCATGTTGGGCCCTGCTGGCAGCTCGCAGCTCCGCATGTTTTGGAAAATGGGCCATTTTGCCCTTCGCTTCCGACAAGTTAAGCCTGGGTGACTTCTATCCTGCTCAAGCTGAAGTGCAGCTGCATGGGTTGATGCCGGCTGCGTGCTGGGCCAGCTGTGCGGCAGACGTGAAGGGTGGGTGATGTCTGACAGCGCGTGGCCAGGTATCGGCAGCCTAAAGCTGGTGTGTCGTAAGGTGCGTTGCATTTGAAAACGAAGTAGTTTGCAGAGGTGTGCCTCGCAGATGCAGAAATTGTAAAGGGATGTGGGGAGTAGAAGGGAAGGAGGATAGCTTGAGGCTTGTTACCTGTTCTCATGCCTTTGCATTGGACAAGACTCTGGAGTCTTCCCCTTCCCTCTCCTCCATGCACAGGTCACCCCATAACCAGCACTGGCTCCAGCCTGCGCCCATGTAACACCACATTACACAGCCCCCTTTGCACCATCTGGAGTCAGGTCTGCGCAGATGTGGGTTGCAGTGTCCAGGCCCCTGCTGGCGGGTGTCAGCACATACCTGACCTCATGTCCCCTGAGACCCTCTTCTGTCCTGACCTGTCCCCTGCTAAGCAGACCTGGTGCCTGCCTGGAGGGGCGCAGGCAGGAGTGGAGCCAGGAGGGCTCATCTGCTGATAATCAGCCAGAGCTCTGCACAGGTCTGCTCAGGTGGCAGGTACAGACCCCACTGCCAGCTCCAGCCTCACCTTGGCCAAATTCCTGAGCCTGTTGTCCTCACTAAGCCTGAAGACCCCCCTCCTTGCTGATTCCTGTAGCTCGCCACAGCAGGAGGACAGAGTTCAGGAAAAGGAGAGGTTGCTGGATGACCCCCTGTATCTCTTTGCGCCTGGCTGCTTTTTCCTCCAGACAACCCCTGGTATCTCTCCAGAGCAAAACTGTCTGTGGACTAAAATATCCCAGTGCAAGTGCTGCCAGGTCATTGCTTGTCCTGGACTTGGTGCCCTCTGAAGCATGAGGTAGGCTAAAGCTGGCTATCCTTCTGGACCAGCAGTGTCCAGCTCACCCTTCGGCTCTTCTTTTCTGAGCATCAATAAATCATCCAGGACTTCAGCAGAGGTCCTAAATCTAAACAAAAGACTAACTTAGGAACCAAGAGTTTATGCAGCTCTGATTTTTGGCTGTGAGATGGAAACATTAGACTCTCTGATATAATGAGTCAGATTCTCATTTCTGTTAATAACCCGCAGCACTGTTCTGGCAATGTAATTTAACAATAAATCAATGTGAATTTATTCCTGTTTGGAAGCTCTTCCACACTGCTAAGAGGTGGGGCTGTAGCATAAATACGAATCTGGCCTACGGAGTCTTTTTCTACGTGTTACTCCTCCAAGAGAGCCATCATCCTTGGGATTCACTAACGGGGTATGTTTGCTCCATCCCTCCATCTGGCAGGTCTTGAAATGCTCTTTGTGAGCCAGAAATATCAGAAAATCACAGAAAAATAAGGATGGAAGTCCTTAAGCTATTCCCAGTGCTGAAAGAGCTAATGAATCATACCTGGAGTATTTTTGAGAGGTATTTGTCTTGCCTACTCTTAAAGATCTCCAACGATGTTGGGGCCCAGCACTCTTCAAGCAACCTAGTCTCAGCTATCCTTAGCACTATTGTCTACCATTGAGCTTTCCTACTGATATTTAAGACCATAATGTCTAGTCCTAGCTGTTGGGAACATGCAGAACAGATAATTTCCTCCCTCTCTGCAGCAGCCTTGCTGATTCTGACGAATGCCGTCTTGTCCCCTCTTTTCATACTGAAAAACACCGACTAGCTTAGTTTTTCCCCAGAAAACACGTTTTCAGCTCCTGGAATCTGGACAGAAGTGACTAGGAACCCCAGGAATGTATCTGCGGTTATAAGGATCTGAATGCACTTTTGACATTCTTGGTCATGCAGTGAAATTTCTGCCCTCCTGTGCTTCTTCCTCACTAGCACATACGATATGTTTTATATCTTTTGCTGTTGCTGTTGGAAGTGGACCGGAGAGTTCTGTAAGAGCCGGAATAATGGTCTAGAGCCTGGATTATCCCATTCCAGTTAAAATCAATGGAAAAACTCCCACTGACTACAGTCCCAACATGGATCAGGAACTCCTATAAATGTAATGAGGGGACATGGCCTTCACCCTCAGCTGACTTTTGATGTCACCGTGCAATATTCTAGTTTGACATCAACCACACGTTTCCCACCACCACGGATCCATCTGCTGGGACCCAAACCGGGCTGCATTTCTACAGCACAGATCAAAGAAGCTGCAATCTGCTCTGCTTTATGGGCAGCTTTCATTGTTAGTAGTGCCCTTGGCTGGGCAAAATTCAGGGACTCACCAGTCCGTTGCAGTTGCTGATGGCGACCTTTGAGTTCAGGTACTGATCCTGCAGGTGGCCCGCGTAGTGGCAATCCTCGTGGAAATCATGTTGCCAGTCCACACCATCTCTCTTCCAGTATTCTACAGTGAAGTGCTCAGCCAGCAGGTTGGAGTGCAGTGTCAGGTTGAGAAGGAACTGGGTTCGATGGGCAGAGACTTTGTAGAAAACCTGCTGCTCAGATGGCTCGTAGGGCAAGGAGCCCAGACTGCGCCGAGGGCGTTGCTTCAGCTGGCTCCTCATGTCAAAGGTGAGGAAGTCCCCGTTTTGGTCCACTTGGATGGGGAATGCAATTTCATAGTGATCGAGGCTGGAGAGGAACTCCTCTGGGGAGGAAAAGCAAACACAGGAGGAGTGACATTCTGCAAAGAGTCAGAGCAAAACACCCAGAAGCTTCAGCAAAGAGCCAGCTGTGCCTGAGCACCAGCGCAGTGACAGCCAGGGCAGGGCAGGCAGCATCCTGACCCAGGGAATCCTACAACCCAGCCATCATGCTGCCAGCATTCCCAGCTCACTTCCGTGAGCAAGCACACAGCTCACGCTGCCGACAAAATGCACAACTGCAGGACACCAGCTCACCGGTCAGCCCCCTGCAACCCTCCAGCACTTGTCTGCCCCGTGTGGACCTGGATTAGCCAGGTGGCTTCCTGCCAGCCTGACAGACAGACCAAGCTCACTTGTGACTGCTTGCAACAAACATCTCTGAAAGCAAGGATGGGCAGAAGGACAAGGGGCCTCTAACTACTGCACAATGAGGATATGCTACCTGTATTCCCTGCTCTGTTCAGGCTGCATGATCCTTGGGGTATTCTTGGAGGCCTTCAGCCTACAGAACCTGATCTTCTTCCTCTGCAGGTGACGAAGAGAACCAGACTGGTCCAAGGGGCTGTTCAGGACAGACAAATTCTGGCTCTGGACCTGGACTGTCCCTCACCTCTCCATCTCCAGTGGGCAGAGGGACTCCAGCCTGTACAGAGCCATGCTCTGTGGTTTGGAGGGTTATTTCTGACTGGTTCTGTTCAGTAACAAAGCTAACAGTAAGTTAAATTCAACTCATACCTGAACACAGAAGGGACAATGTCTCAGGAGATGACAGTCTTGCTAAGAAATTGTGGGGTTCTTTAGAGTATCTGCAACTGCCACATGGACCTGTTTACCCTGCTTTTTGATAACTTGCATAATATCAACCCTACACTAGCCTCTTGGGTCATGGGCTTATTAGTGCCTTAGGTATGAGACATCCTTTAAAGAGGCAGCAAGACAATGCCTTCGCAATCAAAGTAACAAAAAGGTAACCAGAATTCCCCAGCTGTGCTAAAAAGGTAGCAAGAAAAGAAGTCAGACATCCTGACTCGCCAGCCAGGCCTCTATCTATTGCCCTACCCTGCCTTCCCAGCTCACCAGCCTGGGGCTCTTTACCCTATCGGTTTGGCTTAGCACCTCCTCTTGGGGCACTTGAGCTTTTGAGGCTGTCTCATACCACTTAGGAAATGTACTCTGACAAGGTCACTGTCCAAAACGTCTGACTGCGCTTGCAAAGTAACACAACGCTTTTGGCTGTCAAAGAAATTGGCACTCTGCAGCCTCTACAGAAATCTCATGTTTTATAAGCAAAATGTCACAGGGATTGCCAGAGCAGATCTGATCAGTGGTCCAGCCATCTCTGTGTGCCTCAGTACTGGAGGTTTTAGCAGAAGATGCAAAAAAAAAAATAAAAAAAATACAGTGGACAGGACAGCTCCCCCCATTATAGTGTTTTCTTCTTAACCCCAATGGCTGGAGGTTTGCTCAGGGAGTTGGAGAGGATTTGCCCTCTTCATGCTGAAAGAATGTTACTGTGCTTCCTGCATCCTATGCGTAGCTGTTTCCTAAGCAAACAGGGGAGGCCAGGCTGCTCCAGGGTGGCTGCTTTTTGCCTGGCTCCACAGCACCCATCTTCAAAGCCTTCCCAGCCATCACAAATTTGGACTCCAAATTACACTCTCACCGCATGGCAGCACTGGAAAGTTTCCTTTTCCTCTAGTGTGTTTTCCAGTGTGGGAGTTTGACCGAGTGGTTTCCTTGGCCACCACTAATGGGACAGTCCTTCCCACCAGCTGGGTTTAGGGGTTAGCTCCCAACCTTCCAAACCATAAGCACTTCTGGCACCTCTCCCTTGGCTCAACGAGCCAGAAGTAATTATTAGTTTTTTTTAACTTCCTGTGCTCCAGCTTCCCCTGCATCACACCGCCTTGTGTGCGATGCAGCCGGGCAAACAAGTGTGACTACTTACACTTAAGCAATGACTTCAGGCTTGGAAAAATTTGCTATCAGAAGCATTTTGTTTTTCTTTTTTCCTTTCTGCAGTCCATGTGGGCTGCAAAATAGTGACTCGGAAGGAGGTTTGTGCACCCAGCGTCTAGAAGAGGACCTGGGACTCTGGGCGGCAGTCTCTGATCCTGACCTGCAAGGTACATCCAGGAGGGAAGAGTGTCCAGGGCCTGGGGCTCAGGCTGTGTGTGAGAGCCTGCTCTTGCTGCAGTGCAGGCCCCTGTGCATCCGCGGGGATGTCACCCTGGAAACTGAGGCACAGGAAGGGTGAGCTGACAGTAGTGCCCTGCATCACACAAATGTTTTAGGAATGGACCCTTTAGAGTGGGGATGCCAAAAATAAGGAAGATAAACTTTTAACACAAGGAAGAAGGCAGTGTCTTCATCCAGCATTACATCTGGCTCCTTCCTCTCCTCTAAAAAAGTAAGATTAGACAAGGCTCTAAGAGATTAGCATCTCTTTACTCCCTAAGCTTGTGTACTCATTTCATGTCCATCCAACAGCATCAAAGATGTTCCCTAACTCCCTCATTTACTCATCCCTGCCTTGGTCATGCCGCTCCCCCATGCTACAGATCACACTAGGAGCTCCCAACATCAGTAACGGCACTGTTTTGCCCTTCCTTCCATCCAGAAAAGCCAAACTCTGCCCCCTCAGCCACTCCATACTGTAATAATAGATTTTGGCTTGAAATGCGTAGTGTTGCATCCGCTCTTATCAGACGGGTTTGCACTAGTGATAAGCAGCCTGGTGTTTCCAGATAGCTGTCGCACTGCTTCAGAAGAGATACTATAAAAAGCCTTTCTGCAGGAAAACCTGCCCAGAGCTGGGCACCCAGGGAGCAAGGGAGAGAGCTGGAAAGCTGAGACTTTTTCTGGGGGGGAAGAAGGGGGATGAAAGGCACCTCGCTGCCACACCTCCTAATGGAAAGGGAGCACACATCTATAGGGGCAAGGACAGCAGAGAAGGGAAAAGGCAGGCAGAAGAGGAAGCAGGAGCCCGGAGATGGTAGGGGATAAGCTGAACAAAAAGAAGAGAAGGAAGGTGAAGGCCAAGGTGGGAGGATTTTGTTCCCTCCTTGTATGTTCTCATCACTGCCTCTGTCATTACAGAGCCACTTAAAGGATAAAAAGGAAGCAGATGTTTGCTCTCATCTTGTCACCAAAGCAAAGAGGAGCCCCAGCTGCAGCCCAGACAGTTCACAGAGGATGGCTGGGGAAAACACTATGGGACCCCGTGGCTTCAAGCTGCCCTGGCACTGTGGCAGCCTCTACACATCTTCCATGGGTGCATTGATTTGTAAGTGAGCCAGGAGCAGTGAGATTAGCCTCATTTAATGTTCTACAAAACAGAGAATGTATAATCTATCACTGAGATTAAACTAAGGCACTAGAAGAAAATTTCCTTTTGATTAAATACCATTCAGCAATGGGTATGTGCCGAATCCTTGCTCAATTGTTTCAGCTGCAATTCTCTGTGCTGTTAAAAACCACAGCCTGAGTTTACACAAGATGTTGTTTACCTTCTGAATCTTGTTACATCTCTGCTGACATGGAAAGGCCTTCAACGTTGGGCTGCTGTTTCCCACATACATAATTACAGCTTATGACTGTAATACCTTAATCTTTTTCCTGCACAAAATAAATACACTGAGCTAGAGTTTGCACATGGGGCACGTGAATCCTGCTCCATCACCAACTTGCTGGATTGCCTGGGCAACTCTTTCTGGCCAAAATCAGTGGCTTGTTGAAAACACTGGCTTTTATCCTCTGTGCCTCCAACTGCTAAGAGAAGATAACATTATTTCACCCTCTTGAAAGGGTGTTGTGAGGATTATGTACTTACTACCTCAGCAGCACGAAGAGAAGTGCTGAGTATCATTAGCAGCCTGACACCAATGGTTCAGGATGCAGGGAGCCTAAAAAAGCACTCTGACAGCGAGAGGGGCCCATGGGACAGCCTGACCAATGGGGCTGGGCAGTAGCTGGACTTCACCGGGGTGTGGGTTGGACCCAATGATCTCTTGAGGTCCTTTCCAACCCCTACAATTCTGTGATTCAAGCCTTGGCTTGACCGCTGCCTGCCCTCCCCTATGGCACTGTACTCCCAACGGTATCAGGGGCTGAGCCTTGTCCACTGCCCAGTCTGGGATCTAGGACAGCGCAGACATATTAAGTGTCATTTCAGTGAGCCCATGGGTTCAGACTGAGGTGTATTAACAAACAGTTCAGGGACTCCCTGAGTGAAAGAGGATTTCAGCTGCTGTGAGTCAGGATGGAGGCGATCTGGCAGCAAAGTCCTCGTCAAAGCGTCGCTAGTGCTGTGAGTGCGGCAGTGCAGATGGAGGGAGGTGCGAACTGATGGATGCAGGAGGCCCAGAACAGTCACAACAGGCACTGCCAGAGGCTTTGGCTAGAAGGACCGAAACCGTGTTTGTTTCAGATTAAAGAAAATCTGCCTGTGTAATGTTGCACGTTGCACAGCGCCTGCACAGCGCACAGCTCTGTATTTGACTGCCTCTCATTTCACCCAGAGCAAGTTGCAATACGATAGTGCGGCGGATTTAGCAACAAGATGGTGCTCAGACCCGGACAGTACGTGGCTTTGGGTTGCTTTTGTTCCTCTTTCCAGTTTGGCTTCACAAGACAATCCACAGCCATTGTAACTACAGCCTGATGACACTGTACTATGCAACGGCCTCAGACTACCACTGGCTCTGGCCCTGCTGCAGTTAACCTGGGCACATGCAGGGTTTCAGAATTATGGTTGTGCATTGGTATTGCTGAGGTATTAACACCTTGTACGGATAAATGTCTAACTTTGCAGCTCTTTCTCCTTCTCTCTTACCTCTAGCTCCTGATGGTAGTGTTCATATTGTCTCTTCAGAAATGGTTACTAAAGCTAGTTAGTATTAAGCAATTTAATTACACTGTTAATATTAAGCAATTTAATTACACTTTAATTAAAGCTACCAACATGCAGGAGAACCATGTTCCACTTTCCTTACGATAACTTGTGTTATCTGTATTAAAAACTTGTGTTAAAATCTGTGTTAAAACACAAGCTATCTGTGTTTAAACACAGGCTCAACAGAAAGACACAGACGTAAGACAGGTATAAAACATTTATGCCAGAACGGATTTGAATGTTTGCTAACAGTATCACTTAGAGAAACACGTGTGCACAAACTCAAACTGCTCCTCCAGCAGCAGGTACCTGTCCAGGCCCATAGCTGTGTCCAACGTTTCTACCTCCAGCAGAGACCTCTGTCCCTGCACATGCAGAGGACCACTCACAAGCACGCGCAGATCTCCTACATATAGCAAAGCCTCTGCTCACGCAAAGGTGCACTGCTCCAGCTTCCTGGAAGGGGAGCCTCCTCCATGGCTACCATGGGCCCTTCTGCCCCCTGAGCCTGTACATGGCTCTCATCTTACACAGACCCTACTGCTTGGACTCCTGCAAAAAGTCAAGGAGCGTAACATCCGAGAGCAAAGTACATACTTTCCTCACAGGCCAAAGGAAAACACCTGCAAGTTCGGCAGTAGGCGTTCTGCTGCAGCACACCGAGCAGAGGTCAGGGTGCCTCCACCCACTCCCCAGCACAACGTCACCCTAATGCCTCCCCCGGGGCCAGCACTAGGGCTTTCTGCCAGCTGATGCAAGCAGATCCAGCCCCCTCCCCACAGCAATCCCTACCTTGCGATTGGAACGTGTAACCCGGAAAGTTGCAGAGGGCTGCGGTGAAGATGACTGTCCACGTGAGAAGCCTCCAAGCGATTGCCATAGTTAGCGACGCTTGTCTCAGTGCAGGGAGTATTGTGCCAGCTGGAAGGGCGCTGTCCCAACATGTCTCTCTCTCGGCCACCGCTTATGTAGAGACAGGAGTCCTCAGTTCCTCCACAGGCATCCTCAGCCACTCTGCGTGCTCCCCAAAGCAGTGAGGCCGACGGTGTCTTTGCAGCGCGCTGTGCCCAGGCTGGTGCAACGGTGTCAACATGGGCTAATTGGAATCAAAGGTTCTCGGTGGCATTGCCCCTGTGGAAGAAAGAGTGACAAATGAACAGGAGAGGAGAGGGGAAACAGGACGGAGTAGAAGGATGCATGGGGTAAAACGGTGTGTGGATGAACAAGGAAAGCCAGAACCTAGAGAAGGGAAGAGCAAGTGTAAGAGAGATGGAAAGAAATTAAAAGGAAGGGGAGAAAAGGATGTGAAGAAAATGCAAATTCAGCTAACTGAGCCAGTTCGTGACATCAGAAAGTCACATTATGCTGTGCACCCCCACACTCTGCCATGGGTGAACTCTGTCACAGTGCAGCCCTGCGCTGCTCCGGCAGCCTGAATTGGGATTGGAGCTGGTGTACACCTCACACTGCAGGAGGAAAGGAGGCTCCGAATAAATGGGAACACTTTGTCCTGCTGACGATGCCCACAAGGAAGAACAAACAGTTACCTGATTTCTTAAAAAGGAAAATATGAAATGAAAGCATTCAGGGTGGTAGCAAGTGGTGATCTGAAAATTCTACTTCAATTTCTCTGGCTTTAAAGTACACTTTAGGGATCACCACTGCACTGAGAGAAGAGCACTTGCCCTCTGACAATATTGGCTTCAATATTCAAATATTCAATATTCAAAACAATGAACCCATTCAGTGAACTCACCGTTACCCTCAGCTCTATCCACAAATGGATCATGAGATTCCAATTGTATTTGTTATTTAAAATGATTTGCTAATTGTTTCAGTGAAAGATTTTTGGCTTGCAGATAATTTCCACTCAGTTTGAGGCAATTATACAAAACTCACATAGTGCTGGAGAGTTGCATAAAGCTGCGGTTTTTTGTTTCTATCCAGCGATTAGATGACGTATGCAATGAACACGGCACATATCTACCGCCTGGAGAATCCCAAGTATCTGAAGAGCAATGCTCTGCCTGGGAGAAGCCCCGTAGCAAAATGCAGACGTTCCCACAGAAGAACTACGGCGGTGTCATGGCTAAGCCCATACCGACATCTGACTCCAGATCGGTACCACAGCTACAGCTCACGCAGCTCCACAGCAGCACCTGGGGCTCAGGCACTGCAGGGTGAGGAAGGGAAGCTCCAGAGCTCAAGGAAGATGTGCTTGGGAATGCGCGTGAGGCTCGGCCAGAGGATGGTGGTTTTTGCAAAGGTGTCAACAGGGATGGCCTGTGTGTGGTCTTCATTCCACTAAGGAAACACTGGGAATAATGTTATGAACCAGCGCCCCGCTCTGCTCTTGCACATTTAGAAAAGCAAAGGCCAGCTACTAGCCAGGCTGCGGGGCAGGGGAAACCCATTCCTCCTCACTCCTGCCCCGGACCCCTTCACCTCCCGTCCTCAGAGGAGTCTGCAACTTATTTCTAGTTCTGTTCTCCTGTCTTTACTATGCAGTTGGCATTACTTGGGCTGTAGAGGCTTGGAGTAACACACATTGCAGGCCAGAATACACAGGTGAGGCATGCTAAGAAATCAGAGGTGATTCCTGCCCCAATATTAATCAAAAGGAATCTATCCTAATGGTATTTCCCTGCCAGACAAAAAATGTTGTGAGGATTAACTGTGTATCTTTAAATCACATTTTTGAGCTCCATAATTTAAGCATTAGGGTTTTTAACTGTTTATTTACAGTTAAATTACAGTTATTAACTGTTTATTTACAGTTAAAAATGGCCAAAGACCATCAGTGATGCCTTGGGTTGGTCTCCCCAGCCACATGCCAGGTTGGCTTCTGCAAAGCCCAGAGCAGGACACCCCCAGCAGCTGCCCCAAAGACTGTGCACACAAGAATCAAGTGCTTGACTGGAGAACAACCCCGTAAGGCTAAGGCCTCATCTCATGCTGCTCCGCTCAGCAGCGACGGTACATGGAAGCAGGAAGCGGAGGCAGGAGGGCTGGCAGGACTTCCTACCCTCTGCCACCACGACACAGGGATGCCAAGAGCAGTACAGCGGGGCCCCGAGACCACAGTCACCCAGTGCAGGCTGTCCTCCGCCGTGCCACCTCCCAGCTGTGCTGCAGAGAGGGCAAAGCGAGGGCAGTGCAAGGGCAGCAGCAGTGCATAGACAAGCGCCACGGACTGGCTCGTCCCCATTCCCTGCAGGGCTGCAGAAAGTGAACCGAGAAAGGCAGAAGTCGAAACTAAAGCCCAGCGTGCTGCGGCACTCTCCTAAGTCAGCATTTTTCAGAATCTATTAAAGCTTGAGATTCCAGCTTTCAATTTCTGTCACAGCTCCAAGGTCTGCGGACAGAAAGCCGCTCAGCTGAAGTATATTTTCTCCTGCGCTTTACACTACTAATTTTTCGTGTTTTTCAGCCGTTGAATCAGCTTCCTCGAGGATGTCATTATTTCCTGTCCTTCCTCCTCTCCACGACCCCGAACGACAGCAGAAGCCTCTCCTCCCCTCTGCCTGCCCTGTGGCAGCCCCAGGCCCTGAGAGCTGGGAGGGAGCTGCCGGCGCCAAGAGCCCGCAGCCCCCTGACCTCGGAGAAGGAGCTCTGGTCCGAGCGCCACATGTTAGGAATTACAGCTGCAAAGTTCCCGTAAGCTGCCGCGGGGGAAGGGCCCCAGCTCCGATTCCTGCACACGGCAAGGGGAACACGGCCCCTCTCCAGCAGCGCTCAACTTCCGAGGCTCCAACGAGCCTGTATCATGCAAGAGACAGACCAGAAACACAGGGGAGAAAGGAAACAAGCAGGAAGGACGAGGGCTCCACGGCTTCTTCAACATGCACAAAGTTTTCCATAACCTCAGTTTTCACATTTTGCTTCCCGAAGGGCAGCGGTCGGCAGACGCGGACACTCTCGGGGACCCCAGGGTCCTGCGGGACGGACCGGCCGTGGCTGAGGGAGGCCCAGGGTACGGGGTGACCTCTCCCGGTCTCGTGCCTCCCTCGCTTGGGCCGGTTGCGATTTGCTCCTTCCCGAGGAATTCGTTGTCCTTGGCAGGCGCCCCGCGAGCGGCTGACGCTCCCCGCTCCCAGCGCCAAGGTGGCTTCGCTGTGTGAACCCGTGGGCTGAGCCGCCTGCACGAGGAGGCTGCTGCCTGCCCCGCTCCGCGGGAGCGGCAGGGACAGCGGGAGCAGAGAGCCGGGCTGACGAGGACCGCGGAGAGGTGATGCCGCGCGAGCTCGCGGCTGGACTCAAGGTTTCCTCTTCCGACACTGAAAACACTCAAAAAGGGGGGAGGAGAGGGGTAAAATTCAAGCTGGAATAAAGAAAAGAAAAGAAAAAAGAAAAACAGATGACAACTGTTACTAATTTCAACATCGGGGCTGCAGACAGAATTCCCTGAAAGCCTGGCTTTTTGGCTGGTGAGGCAGCTTTATGGGAAGGTAATAGGAAGCAGATGGGCCCTGGCCGGGGCCAAGAGGAAGGTTCAAGGTGCCTCCTAGTGCAGAGAAGAGGAATTTAAATGCTTTTAAAGATGCAGGACCCGGCGGGTTCCAGGTTTCTCATCCAACTTTTGCAAATTATGAGCTCAGGTGTCCTTTTCCCTTTTTGAGAGAGAAATAAATACAAACACAGCTCTCTGCTTCCAGCATGCCCCGGTGGGAGGAAATACTTGCAATGCGCCCCCCTCCCCGCCCCGGCCCTTCCACCGACACATCCTCCCCGATGTGCAGCGTCAGCTGCCGTGAACAGCGAGAGCAGAGCTGCGGCAGCACAGCTTCACCCAGCAGAGCAGTTCTGGGCTCTGCTATCAGCGATGCTGTTAACAAATGAATGAAAGTAGCTGGCCTGCTCCTGCATCCTCACAGCAGCTGGCTGTGGCAATGACACCAGGGCACAGCCTTCGGAGGAGGGACAGCGCGGGATTTGTGCGACTTGGCTGTTACTTACATCTTGCATCACCTTGGACAACGCGCTTTAAGCTGAAACCACTCAGATCCCCAGGCACCCACCATCCCTGAAACCTGGTGCTCTTGTGGATCTGGCCTTTCTGCTGTAAAATGGGACTAACGGCACTTCCTAGCTGCACCAGGGTCACGATGCCACGTCCCACAGCACAACCCCTCCCAATGGCCAGCACACCAAGCCCATGTGTCAGACACCCCATGAGGGGCAGCTGCCTGGCCGCAGTGCACAGCCCCACACATGCAGAGACCTCTCAGGCTTGCCCACCACTCTCAGAGACCCACTACTCCACGCTGAGAACCTCACAGTGTCTGTAGCTCACAGAGACTGATCCTAAAATGGCCATGTTTTCTGCAAAAATGGCCCTCTTTTCACCTGCTCTTGTTGCTTCACGGAGGCCCACAGGTTTTGGCTGGAAACCCTTGGCTGAAATCTGCTTCACAAACACTGCTGCAGGGCAGGATAACTCCGTGTGGTCTCCATGGACTGTCCCGGTTTCAGCCCACGTGCTTTGCTCAGGGGACATGGCCTCAACTCAAAAACTGCCACATCCCTGCCACAGCCTGACCTGCAGAGCTGAGCACTGCTGGGGACAAGGCAACAGAGGCACCCAGACCGCCAGCTCCATCTCCAGATGTTTGTAAGAATGAGCGTGTGCAGGTGGCAGATAAAGTGCAAGTGCTGAGGAAATTGTTTAATTGGGGACTGGAATACCTTAGAAGCCCTGGTGAGCTTTGCCAGGCAGCCCTGTCTGGGTCTCCTTTCTGCTGACCCTTTTTTCATAGCTGACCCTGCAGCAATCCCAATTTACCAGAAAGGAACCCACCCCAAGGTCGCTCCCAGTGCCAAAACCCTGTGCTGGGATTCTCATCCTTCACTTTATCCCCATGTTGCGTGGTTGGCTGCTCCGCAAGCAGCTGCCAGCCCCTCTCCAGGAGGCCAGGACCCTCTCCGTGACTGCAGGGACCTTCATTGGAGGCAACCTGGGTGCAGGGCAGAGTGAAACGGGCGATTTGTGGGGGTGACTCTGGTATGATCAGCACCTGCTGGGGCCGTTCCAGAGAGCAGAGCACAAGCAGTCAGTGCCGGCACCAACATCTCCTCCTTGTGCCCCAAGGAGGACAGCAAAAAGCCACCCAGGTGACCCAGGTCAGCCTTCTCAGCATAAGAAAACACAAGGGCAGACGGCTCCAGAAACAGATAGAAAAAACACATACCCAGATGCAGTGCCATGCAGTGCCTTCAAGGAAAATTATCTGCCTTCTTGCACATGCAGCCAAGCCTATCAAACACCAACTTTTACGCAGTAGATCTGCACGCCTAATTTAGCAGCTTCTTGGTCCAGATCGGAGGAAAGGACGACATCTGCCAGTCAGTACTGCAGAAAGCAATCAGAGCTTAGCCCTCACAGCCAGGCACAGCCAGGTCCGCTCATGCTGTATGGCCAAAGGGGACATCTCCTTCCTCTCACTCCATTCCCTCCTGGCTCCTCTTCGCCATCCATGGCCATATGGAGGGGAAGCAAAGGGAGCAGGAAACAAGAAAAGCCACGGGTGACAAAACTACCTCCTTTCCCTATAAACTACTCCTAAATCACCTCTCATCATTGCTATCTCCCCTTCTCATCTCCTCAGGCTCTGCACACCCCAAAACTGTCGAAATAGGCAGGTTCCTCCCTCCCGGCACCAGGCTGCAAAATGCAGCTGCGTGTTTGCTCCCGGCCGGGGGCCGCTGGCCCCGCTGCACTGCCCTGGGGCAGGCGCAGTTATCGCCCCAGCACTCAGCAGGTTCCTGCAGGTTCCTTAGGACAGAGCAAACAGTGTTGCTGCCCCTCCGCCTGCCGCATGTCTTCCAGCGGGAGGTGAGGGGCCAAACGTTCCTGAGACCTCCCGGCTGTGAGCAGGAGACTGTCCTGATAGTATCTGGAGGGGCTGCTCAGTTGAAAACAAGCTGACTTGCAGATGGCAGAACTCTTTTTGCAGCCAGCCTGCCAGGGCTTCCAGTGGGAAGTCATTTCTCACCTCTAGAATAAAGTTACAGGTTAAAAACAGAAAATTCAGCATTAGCTAAATGGCAGCTCACTGTTAGGACCATGGGCTGAGGAATGGGAAAAATGGGTTAAAGTCACAGATCTGCAGAAGTGAAAATAAGAGCCTGAACCTTAATCAGCTTTGCTGCTCCAAGGCGGGCCTCTCTGGGGGCATGGCAAGCAAAGAATTAGAAACAAACGTGGTTATCATCATTCACCAGAAAGCAGCAGCCTCCAGCCACAGGACGGTACCGTAGCTGCAGCCCACCTCGCCTGGAGGGGCCATGCCATCCCACCACCCTTGCAGCCCCACTTCGCAGCGCCCATCCCCAGTGACAGCGGGGTCACTTTTGGAGTTTGCTTGGAGGAGAGGCGCTGCTTTCATCAGCTTTAAAGTAAGACCCAATCCTGTCCAAAGGTGCTCACCATCAATGCAAGGAATCCAGACCGATGCTGCCAGTCAGAACCTGAGGGTGAGGGACACGAGCCTGGGTCTCCGTGGCCCTGCGAGCACCCCGGTACCTGGCTCTGGCGAGCAGGGGAGCAGCCTCACTGCCTTCCCACCACCGGCTCCTCCTCACGGCCTCGCTGCTGCGCTCCGCATCGGGCCCTGCCGTGCTCTAGCCGGGCACACCCTCGATCCCTTTGTACAAGCAAGCTTCATAGGGTTTTGGGCTCACTCCAGTACTGTGTGGGAGTGTTTTTTTTTTTTTTTTCTTCTTTTTAAACACACGAATTGTTTTACAGTCAAGTCTATTCAGGGCGATCTTAGTGAAGAAAGGAATGAATTACCCCCTTGCTCCCTCCAAAATGCAGCGGGATCTTTAATTTCACCAGCAAATGGGCAAAAGGAACCCATCACAAAGCAAGGGCACAGGAGTGGAGAGTTGGGAGCACCAGCTTCCCTCTGACACCGACTGCTTTGCTTTCTGGAAATCCTATCTCTCTGTTACATAAGGATCTGGCCCTATCTGGAAAGCTGGGGTCATTGCACTTCTCCAAGTGTGGTAAAATGCTCGGAGGTCCTCAACAGGAAAGCGTTAGAGAAGCACCAGCTCGTATCATCATCAGGACGAGCCCCAGGGCTGAACCCAAACCTAGCTGCTAAACTGAAGCCAACTTCAGCCAGGAGCAAGGTGGCTACCAAGCAGCACAGCGCTCCCAGCCTTGGACTTCTTTTGCTTTAAGGAGAAGACTCCACCAGTTCTCATGCAGGTCCGCTTTCAGACAGGATTTATGCAATGGTTTGGAGCTGCTCCATGTGACCCAGACTTGCTGGCCCCCTGCCACCGCTCTCCTTGCTGGCTTCAGCCATGGACAAAACAACAGAAGTAAAAAGACAACCGAGCAGTCATTAAAAGAAAGCGCACTTTGCCTACCATATGGTGCCCTTGCCAATTATACACATATACCATACATATTAAATACACACATGCTAGCCACGTGCACACAGACCAGGACCACAAACATCTGTGCACAGCTGTGCAGTCCACGTGGGTGGATGTCACCGCTGCGTGTGGATACACACTACCTGCGCGGAGGTTGGTGCTTGGTAGCCACACGTTGCCTGCATATGCTGCCTGCACGCTATCAAGCGCCACCGATAAATCTGGGCCTGCCATGAACCTATGCCGTTTTTATATCCGGCATCTCCATGTCAATACGAATGCCTTCTGCCTTTGTACAACTACTCTCTGCACACAGTTTGTGCCCGTGTTTGTGTAGGTAGTGAATGTCCGGAATTACAGGCACGGGATATCTGAAAGTCCACGCTGGAGAGCATTTCAGAAGTCAGCCACTTGTGTGCACAGGCACATCAGCAGCACGTAGGGGAGTGCAAGCTTCAGAAAGCATGCAAAAAGTCCCTTTTCCCAATGAATCCAGAGCCCCAACACCAGCTGCGGGCTTTTTACAGAACTGCCTAAGCTTCCCCCCAAACAAAACAGACCGGCAGGCTACCTTCTAGTCAGCAGCTTGAAGGGAGCACAGCTCCTCCATTGGTTCTCAGCCACCTGAGCTGCACAAGAGCCATCAGTCCCACTGCAGACCCTCCTGCCTGCAGGGTCCAGTGCAGTCAAGAGAGGATCCAAAGTTCCCAAGCCTCAGCACAAGCAACTACACCTTATGCAGACCTGTTACAGCTAACACGCCAAGTGTGACACCCCCTAAATGTCTCCCTCCTCAACCTGGCCTTAGGGTAGGGCTGTATCCCACACATCCTGGTGCTGCATCAGCGTTAGAACACTCCGAGATGGGTCTGGATCATCAGACCTGAGGCGCTGTGCTATAGCCCCCTGCAGCCCGGTTCCTTGCCCACCACTCCACCTACATCTGTGGCACAGAGCAGTCTCACATACTGAAGCTAGAGAGACAAGAAAGCCCCTCCAAGCTTCCCAAGGAGGACACCTGAGGTGGCTCCTGTTACCCAGAAGGGCTGTGAGAAGCGCTGCAGGACCTGCAGTGAACGCAGAGGCCAGCAGCTCCTACCACCAGCACAGCGTTCTCATGGCACAGCAGCATCCAACTCCACACCAGCAACAGCACAGCCCTGGACAGGGGTGACAACTCACAGCATTGCTCATCTCCAGCCCCCCACTGCTGATTTGGTCCTGCCACACTGAAGTGAAGAGTAACTGAGGGACCCACAGAGATCCCTGGTCCCATCCGCTTCTCGGAACAGGGTTAACAGACAAAACTCAGGCTGTCCCATGGGGTCACACACAGAAGCAGCTTAGAGAAATGAAGTGAGCTGCAGATGAAGACCGTGAAATGGAAAAATAAGTTTGGACCAGGCTCTCCTTCTAGGAAATCAGAGAAGCAGCTGCATCATGGCAACACAGAAGAAAGGAGCCTGGCCCAGCTGGCCGGAGGCACCTTTCTCCATCTGCTCTACCTGCCTCGCTGCCTGCTCACCTGTGTGCCTTGGGCACCACAGGGCCCAGGCTGTCCCCTGAGCAACAAGCACGGAGCCTCGGCCTCCCGGGGCAGTAGGAGCACAACACTGCCAGCACGCAGCGCAACTCTCCCCCAGGACCCTGATGGCTGCACCACCCCACTGCCTTACAACCCTCCCTGTAACCCAAAGTCTCTCTGTGGCCTCCCTCTCCCCTCCCTACTGACTTTATTTCACAGCAGGGCAAACCAAGGCAAAAAGCAAAGCGAGTTGACCACAGCTACGCAGGAAGCCCACGCAAGGGCATGGGAGTCCCCCTTGGTGCAAGGCAGCACGATAGTGACAGTGAGCACCCCCAGGCCCTCATACACATTTCCACAGAGGAACACACTGCGAGCTCTGCACTGGGATGAGGTCTTGCAGACTACACGGGGCTCCCGACTCCCTCCAGCCCTCACAGCTCTGGAGGATCTGCAGATCGCTTTCAGTCTCTGGCTCCCGCGAGCGAGTTCCAAGAGATCCGCTGTGCAGAGAGTTTATGGGCCCTTTTTCCCCTCCCTCCAGGTTCTCTGTTCAGGGAAACATATGGCCCAGATGGTTTGGATTTGGTGGGGTATGGCAGGGTGCAGCAGAATGTGCCGTCTCACAAACACGTGTGGCTTCCTAGCAAGGAAGCTGCAGCCCAAAGGCCACCCAGTACATTTATCCCTGCCTAGATGCAGAGGAGCTGCCCAGCCGCTAACCCCAATAGGGCCTAGCTAGTGATTTTCACCGTGGTTTTTAATGAAGTCACTTTGGGGTGAAGTCTTGGTCCTGTTGAGGTCAGCGGCACAACTCTCATTGCAGGAGGCCAGGATTTCACCCTTAAATTCAACTGGAAGAAAGATTTATATATGTTTGAGTTCAAATGGATTTGCAGAACTGCTCAGGAATAGATTAATTTGAACTTTTAAAAAATGGAGCTACAGTGGAAGAATAGGAAACAATTGCAGTAATGGTGGCTTGGGATGATAAACAGGAGCACAGAGACGCTGAATACTCAGCCACAGCACATCCCAAGCATGTCTTTTCCCCGTCTGGGCAAATGCAGTACATAGGAGAGCAGCAGCAGCAGCGCAGCTGGATGGAGACCCTGCACTTAACATGTGCCACTGACATTGCTCCACTGAAGTCAGATGGAGCTAAAATATTTTGGCACATGTTCTCACTGGAGAATCTCCCAATACTTGAATTGGTTGCAGACTTGATTTAAGGCACTCCCTGTAACTGAGATGGGACGATTTGCCTGATAATATCCCTTTAAAACTCCCCACAGCCTTGACAAATGAGTCTGTACCCAGGCTGGTGGTATTCTATGCTTCTCACCCTGCAATAGCTGCACATGAGATCTGACCTGCTTACAGATTCCCAGGAAATGTCTGCAACTGCTTGCCCTGCAAATATTTCCTATGGGTGCTGGGGTCAAGCAACGATCTTTTTGACTTGCATATCTCTAGCACATTTGAACTGACATCATCCAAATTACTAGTGAATTGTTTCTGAAAACTTGACAAATTTGGTTCAAATTCTGTTTGTTTTAAATTAATTTGTGTTAACTTGAGATCTAGGCAGGACAGGACGTGACAAACACATCCTGCGGTGTTTCTGGCTTAGAATGAACTAATTGCTGGAAACTTGGCAAGAAAAGTGGTTTTTGGAGTTGGGGGTTTCAGATAAGCTTTAGATGAGTGCTTGAACAGAATCATCTCCTGGGTGGGCCTGATGCAACCTGCACTGAAAAGCCCTCCACGGGGCAGCTCCTCTAGGCAGCAGAGCCCATGCTGTCCCCAGACCAGGGCTGTATGTGATAAGCACACTTATTCCTCCCCACAACAGTCTCTGGGTGGCCTTGAGCCATCAGCGATAAAAGACCCTCTCAAGTTACAAGTTTGCATGTTGGTAATTAAAAGGCCTCTCGCATGACGAGCAGAAACTGTTTATGTTGAGCAGGCAACACCTTCCCTTAGGATTGTACTTCACCCCATCGATAGCTCATTCACTCACAGCTTATTGGAGCATTGCTCTGCCAAATGAAACAGTTCAGCCCCGAAGTCTTATCTGGAAAAAGCATGATTTAGAGGAGATGACAAGGCCTTTCCCACTCCGCCATCAAGCAGCTGCTTGGGGAACACAACAGCAGACGCACCTACAATCACCGGAGGTTTCACAAATTAAGGAGATGGAAACTGGAGGGTGCTGCCCGTGGGTGCTGCCGGTGGGGCCAGCCCAGAACAATGGGACGTCAGGGATGGAGCAACCGAGACAGCCTGCGTGAGCCTTATATGGAGAAACTTCGTGACACTGGAACCATCTCCCCAGAACTGGAGGAAGACTCTTTGGCTCAGGCATTTAAAGCTAGTCCGGGCACGGCACTGGTGAGTAGAGGAAACGCTCCTGCACCGGCTGAGGAACTACCTGGGCAGCCTGACAAAGCGTCTTCCCTTCCACCGCCTGCGGTGTGAGGGAGACCAAGAATGAACAAAGAAAGGCTTTAAAAATCTTACTGCTATCACCCATCATGCACTCGACCGTGTGCTGTCACCATGCGAGCTCTGCTAACAACAATATTAACGAGCAGAATAAGAAACAGATCTCCCTGGCATGGCTGAGCTATCTCCAGCCAGTGTGGGTATTGGCACGGACTTAATTAGGAAAATAAAAGCCCCCTGAGGTTCACAGCCAAGCATACACTTGATCAGAAATGTGCCCCTAAACGAGCCTCGGTTTGAAATATTAAATTTTGCCGCCCAGACGCAGCTGGCGCCAAAGCAGGGTACCTGCCCTGGAGCGCAGCACAGACCAGTGCGGCTCCACGCTTCTCCCCCAGGTGGATTTTTCCCCTCTGGAAGATTTTTGCCAAGGTTATTTTATAAACTCCTTTCTATTTATAGCACAGCTCCTTCAGCTCTAATGAGATAATCTTCTGGCATTTCACCATCACTAATATTTACTTTGATGTTTAAAATAACATGTTCTGAGGGATTGATCTTATTAAAAACCCCTTTAAAATACAATCAAAGCAAAGAAATATATGACTAGCGCAACAGGGCCAAATGCCTGGTGATGCACATGAAGTTAATGACTTTGCAACTTTTTCAGGTCAGACAGTTTATAATCCTCTGCCCGCATCGCACAGGAGGGAAAAAGGCAGCTCCTGAAGATGGAGAGAGGCAACGAAAGAGGGAGAGGGAGTGCAATCCGCGTCTATTCACAGGAATGAGGACAGCAAGGAATGCGTAGTTCTGCAGCAGCGACTGTAGCTGTTGCTTTCTGTAATTAAGTTTCACCCACAGCAGCTCTGCCTGAGAGAATCCTATTTTAAAGCAGCAAACATGCAATCAGATGGCTTAATGCAATAAAAAGTGGAGTGGTGGGGGGAAAGGGAGAGGTGAGAGAGACAGCGCGCGAGAGCAGATGCCTGACTCCTGCTGTCTGCAGACACTTTGAAACACAACCCTGCGTTTTTATGGAAACTCTGAATGTTGGAGAAGGGTGAACATGGTTTTCATTCTCATAAATGTTTTTCCAGCATGCAATACTCTTCGGGCTCATTCCTTCTCCAGGGAGACGGTTCTGATTTCAAAGAACATTCACATTCCCTCCACCCCAGACCACCCCACTCCAACCTCAAAGAGCTTTCTCTGGAAAAATTATTTTAAAGACTGTTTTACCTTTTCTAGCGTTTTCCCTTCTTTCTTCTTTTTCCCCTTTTAATTCTTTGAGCTTCTTTTTCTTTTTTCTTTTTTCTTTTTCCCAGCAGCAGCCAAAGGCTTCTCTCTCCCCCTCAGTCCTGCGGGTGTCAGAAAGTTTCCAGGCTGAGGGTTTACGTTGCCTTCCTCAATAACCTTCTTCTGTCAGACCCAGGCAGCGCTGGACCTAGAGGCTATGCTAAAAAGTCTCCTTTCAGGAAGTGAGCAGTAATAAGAGAGAGGCTCGGAGGCAGCATGTATAGGGGCTGCTCAAAAAAAAATAGAAACTTTGCTCAGGAATTTTGCCAGGATTATCCAAAAAAATCCCAAACCCACAAGGCTGTAAAAGTCCCGCCCTCACTGCTGACATCAGTGCAGAAGGCAGGTCTTGACTGCAACAGTATAAAACTAATCAGCTAAACCCTCTGCAAAGGAGCAGGCAGTGATCCTCCCAGGCAGACCCGTCTGCTCACAGAGCCCCAAAGGCAACGCGGGCTGGGGCCTCGACAGCTCCCTGGCTGATAAAACATCCCTATAAAAGCAGTAAAGCACAGGGGTCACGCTGACGGCAGCACATGGTAGACAGAAAAGATAAAACAAGCCAGGATTTCCCCCACCCCTCCAAAAAAAAAACAAATAAAATTCCCACCCTTCATTATAACTAGCTTTTAAAAATCCAGCGCATGTCTGATGAAACTGCCTTAACAACAGCTGTGCTCTATAGCACGATTAGGTATTGGCTTTAAATTTAAAAAAGCCCTCAAGAATTTGTTAGTGTTTTAAGAAGTCCATTCCCTCCCAAGTTACATCATTTTCGCCCTGTTGGCTCCTGTGATGCATAATTTCTCTTGTTCTGCTGCCACCGTGGAGTGTCCCACAGAGGACAATACATTTCTAAAGAACAGAATAAACACTGCAAATAATAAAATACTGCTTGTTTAAAAACAAAGCCCTCTCAGGACACATAAAACAATAACAACAATAAAGGGCAGGCACTCATTTCTTTCTTCTGTCTGAAGTCTTCCTTGAGATCAGAAAGCAGAATTTGTAAAGCCTTGGCAAAGAGAATTACCTGGCCATCCTGCAAATATAAAAACCAACCCTTCCCAATTGCCCTGCTTCTCACTAGATAGAGAAGGGCCCTGGGAAGGACACGGGGAAAGGACTGCAGCATCAGACAGCAGAGCCCCAACCTGAGCCCCTCTCTGGGTCAGACAAACCCCAAAACCCTCCCCAGGGAGCCTTTTGGCATGAGAGGATTTGCATGAAAGGCAAGACGGTGGAAAGCAGCAGGGGAAGGTATAAGCCAAGTCTACATGTGTACAGAGCCAAAGCCACAGGATCTGGCCCTAAGGGCAGACCTCTGCAGCCATAGCTCGTGGGGAGGGTGCTGGGTGCCACCCGGGCTGACCCAGGGCAGGCCAGTGAGCACACAGCCGTTAGATGGGAACAGAGGACAGGGAAAGCCACGGAGTCAGACCCAAGGCCCGGCCAGCCCCGTGCCTAATCTGATACTGGTCACGGGATGCTTGAGCAAAAGGATTAAGAAAAAAAAAATCAAGAAGCCATCAGTCCTTTTTTTGCAGTATATCCTCCCATACCCTCTGCTATCAGCAAGCGCAGGGCTGCACCAGAGGCAGACACTGTATCCTCGCATTTCACAGACATAATGCATTTTCTTCCACTGGCTGAAGCCCTCTGAAATCCACTTCTGGGACGGAGCAGCATGATCTGAGCAGGAGATATCCTGGAAGAAGCCGCGCTCCAGCACCTTCCTTCACCCTCAAGAAGCATGTGGCCACAAGCCAGAAGTGCGGCTGCAGGAACTGGAATCCAACATCTACCTGTCCCAGGCTCCTGCCTCGGATGGTGGCCACCCCGAGCTCCTGCCCTTGCAGCCAGGGCACCGCAGAACAAGAGCAAGGGCCACTCCTCATCACAGCCGCTCACACTGAAAGGGCCTGGCTCTCTCCGCTTGAAAACAGAGTTCAAAGGGACTGCAATTGTTGGGCTGGATTTTTGGCCACTTCCCTGGTTGGGTGGAAAGATTGGTTTCCTTCCTCCGCAAGCCGTGCTAGCCATTGTCTGAGCCCCCACAGCACGTACAAAAAAGAGCAGCTAAACAAAATATTTGGGGTTTAATTGAATGGTGCCGCTTCTGGCCAAGGAAAAACTAATTGCTCAAAGCATGGCCTGGTGCCATCCTAAGGGCTTTCTGTCTGCTGAGGCTTGTCTCCAAATACACTCGGTGTGTAATTAAGAGGGACTGAGGCTGCAAACACCCATCTTCCCTGCTCTCTGTTACCTGCCCCTCTCCCTCTTCCAGGCGGGTGGTCTCCTCACCTGGGGCTGCAGTCCCTCCTGGACACTGAACACAGCGCTAGAGCCTCCTGGCACACAAGGACAAACAACCAGATCCCGTGCGTGTGCCTGGAGCAAAAGCCTCCACAGGACTGTACCTGAGAACAGTACAGCCCTACAGATCTCGTCCTCAGACCAGGCCACGTCAAGTCCTCAGCTCAAGAATTAATCTTAACTGGGCTCCAGCTTGGGCCCACCTCTGGAGCGGTGATGGAGTCACCTCAAAGCTGCACACATCTTCCCAAGCCAAGGCCTCAATCACAAGAGCCTAGAAAGTGGAGAAGGGTAAAGGGACAAGATTAACAACAGAGGGGACGTGAGACCCTGCCTGAAGCAAGAGTTTCAGGGGCAACCGACAGCGACTGCAATTTGCCTCCAGCATCAAGCAGTGACAGGCAGCTGCTCCCTCCTTCTAGGATGAGGAGTTGAGGTTGCATTTCCAGGAGGTGCCTGAAATCCTCTCTCCACAGCTCCCCTGCATCCTCCCTCACCCTGAGGGTGGAGAGGAGCCCTGTGCTCAGCAGAGCTGCAGGACCCCGGCCCCAAGGCTCAGCAGCCCAGGGACACTGCACCCTCGTGTGGCTACACCGGGCAGAGGCTGCACGCTCCAATCCTGCGAGGTCCAGGCTCAGCACCATGCAGGTAGAAACCCCCGCAGGGATGCTGCACCCAACCCAGAAGAAACAAAGAGCAATGCCTGCAGACAAACACAGCACGTCGCTTCTGGGCGATGCTGGCTGATGCCCAAGTGCATCCAGCACACCCAGCTGCAGCACCAGTTTGCGCGACACTCAGAGGCCAGTGCTCGTTTTAAGGCTTGTAAGGCTGCCATTAAAGCACATAAGGGATGATGCTGAGGCCTGACGGGGTCATTTTGTATAACCATTTTGTACATAAAACAAAAATAAAAAACTCTTGCTACGTCTAAACTGCAGGGCCTGGGCAGAGTTCCCAGCTCTGGCGCTACATCACAGCCTGGCCCCATGTCCATGTTGGGACTAGCTACTTGGCCACGGACTAATCCTTTTTATGTTTGTACAGTACCTAACACAACAATGCTCCATTCGGTCTTTTAGCTACTGCTGTAATAAACAAACTGCTCTGCTTTATTTGTAACCCAAATACTGCAGGTTGAGAACCTACAAGTAAAACCAGCTGTAAACAAATGTTTCTGATTTTCCACTAGTGTGGAAACATGCAAACTAATTGCTCAACAGTGAAAAACAGTTTAATTAACCCCAGGTGTTAGATAAAATTGGGTTGGTGTCTCCCAAACTTGTCACTTCAGCTTGAATGAGCCACTGCTAGATTTGAAAGCGAAGCCGAAAAAAAAAATTACCAAGATGATTACACAATGCCTAAAAACTTTGTGAGTGTTCTGGGCAAAGGACAAGTGTGCTAGTGAGCCTTGTTGAGTGCTCAGGAGCAAGACCTCTGCTCACATTGCAAAGGTGTGTGTTGGGACACCACTTTTTCACACTTTTAAACTTCCTAGGTGACTCATCTTCCATCTCAGGATCTCATTTTGTGCCTGCAACCACCTTTAATATTGATTTCTGAGTAAACATCATGTACAGCCCCATGCCAAAAATATAAACAAAGGGCTCCTAGAGGGGATTTGTCCATGAAATGCCATACAGTCAAATAATGCAAAATGCAAGCTATCCTTGAGCATATGTAATCCTACCACAACTTTTTTTTTTCCAGCCTTCAACATCAGCAAGCTCAGCCTGCCACAATTACAGCCCCAGTCCTGACTTCTTCTACAATGCAGTCTTCCACCTGCATCACTGAGACATTTTGGGGATTCTCCATCGATGCATCTGTTGGAGAACCTCTTTGCTTTCAAGCACTCAAGTCACAGGTCTGCGGCACTTCTTCCTGGTCACCCATGGTTTGGCACCAAACTCCAACCCTTAACCCATTTCTCCCAGCCTAATGAGCTGTCAAGTGGTAATGATCTATTTATCGTGGCAGGTGATGAAACATTTTCTTCTGGAAAGGGAGGCATGCCCTTGAGGAACAGCTGAAAGCCCTTCCAAGAGAAAACTGCATTTGGTAGGACTGGTGTTGGATGGTTCCCAGCTGTTAGTCTTGTGGCTGTTTTGGCACTACAAACAGTTAATTGGCAAGCTGAGCAGAAAAAACAGCCTAGGAGAAGCTTCTTGGTTTCCTGAGACTAGGTCTTGACCATCACACACCATCACTCCAAAAAAGCCCTGAACAGAGGGCCTCTCATCCGGGGCTGGATGTGAACAATTGAGAGAGGCTAAGCTCTCCTCACCACCTTGTGACTTCCAAGGGACATACCATGGCATGGCAGAGATGGGCTTGTGCAAAAGGGCTCACTTCCCAAGGAACATCTGTTCAACAGGCGAGCAGAAAGCTGTACTGCCAAGGTAACGTCTTCGCTCAACACATCTAAACAAAACCTGATCTTCACCACCTTCCTCTGATCTGTATTCTCCCGTAGAAGACCTGGCACTGAGAAGGTCTCAGAGCTCTCTCACTCTTCAAGGTTACAAAGCTTTTATTTTCTCTTCTTTCCTTTCCTGTGCAACAAGGAAATAGGTCACGTTTCAAAGAAACCAGTTAACGGAGGTTAGCAAATGCCAGACAGCTCACTGGATGGTGTGGCCTGTTCCTCTCCTATCTCCCAAAATCAAGACGTTTCTCACTTGCCAGAGAATATTTTTCCCCTCCTTTCCTTTCTGTCTTCAAAACTGCCGCAGCGAAGCCCTGACAAGACGTTTTGCCCATCTATAAGCCAGGTAAGACGTACTTTTCTGCTGTCAGTATCTTCGGTAGCTGTTGCACGACATGGCTGCTTTGTTCCTTGCCGCACACCCCTTAGCAGCGGGAGGGGAGATCCCCTGAAATGCTGGTGTCAATAGGCCCAGCTTAATTCACCGTGAAACTGCTCTAGTTTTTCTATTGACTGCTCCAACAGTGTAGGAAAAGACCGGTGTGATATTATGGGGCATTGTTCTCTTTTTGGAGTTGGGGCATTTAGATCAGAATATAAAATAATAGCTTACAGGCAAATACTCGGGGTCGACCGATCTTTATCTCTGGACACAATGTCAGAATTTGTCTCATCTGGAATCTTCTCGTTAAACTGACTATGAGCCTAAGTGGCAATGTGGGAAGACTTAGGGTCTTTGGAACCTGCCGAATAATGCTCCAAATAATTGAGGAGGGCTTCAGAGATTTCCTACTGACAAATACAACAGCAAGTATAGTCAAAAAAAAAGAGAGGCTTCTGCCAAATTCACATTTGCTTCTCTTAATTTCTTTGCCATTTCATCTGTTTATTGCTCTGCATTTTTATGTGAAAACAGGCACAATTCCAAGTCCCATCAGTTCAAGCACAGTCCATGGTGTGATGGAATAAACTAGAACAAAGGAAAGTTGAGGTTAAGCCTCAGAAAACATTTCCTAATAGGCAGATCTATGGAATACATGCTGCAGAGATGTGAGGGAAACCCATCACATGGGCAGAACCGTAGAGGCAACTGCAGAAGGGAAGGGATCAGGCTCCCTCACTAGCAGTGGGATGAACAAACAGAACTATGAGGTTCTGCTTTCTGATATATTTATAGCTTTTGTATTTGCAACCTTTCATTACCATTTTTCCCCTTGAGCAGAGAAAGGGGCCCAAGTCCTAGTAGAGCTTGCTGATGCTCCCAGGAATACAACTTCTTAAACATGGATGACACCATAGCAGTATTAGAAGACATACAAATAAATGCATGTGGGTTTTAACGACAAAAAAGAGGTTCCAACTGAAACCTTAATCAGAAAGAGGGTTTCTTGAGAACTCTCAGATAACAGGAATTATGCTGCAGTCCTTGTGCTGCCCTCTAAAGCAAGAGACTTCACATGGAGCAGAAAGCCTTTGAAACACAAGGCTTTGTACATGACCTAAGTCCACTGAAACAGCTAAAGGAAGCTTGGCTTGAGCAGTTAAAGCCTGAGAGGTCAGAAGGGGCAACAGATATGTTAGTTGCGCCAAGCTTTTATTCCAGAAACCCTCAGCAGGTGGGACCAGCAGCACAAAAGCAGAGATGCCAAGGGCAAAGGACACCAATGAGATGAATTTTCTCCACCTCTGATGACTCTGTGGGTCTGAGCTGAGTAACAGGACTAGGTACAGAAAGATGTGAAACAGCTGTTAGTAGGGCAATGCAGAAAATGACTATTTCCCACCCTCCAGAGAAGTACACAACTTATCAATTTAAAGCCTTGCATCCTTTGTTTAGCACATGCTTTCCCAGGAATCACTGCTAATTCACGTGGTAGCATTAGATGGGCTATATTAAACATACTAGGTTCAGAATTAAAATACCTTTTATTCCTTTCCTTACCAGGAGTGCAGGAACAGGTATTTTTAAGTGGTTTTAACCACTGAATGATGCTAACTTATGCTCATAATATCCCCAGAGGTGTCAGGAAAGGCCTTGCTGGGTCTAGCATTGAATGGGCAAGGACAGGCTGGAAAGAGCTCAGGACAGACAACAGATACCAGGGGCTATGGAAAACATGGGCAGCTTTCTGCAAACTCCATACAGAGCCAGGAAGCAGAAAGCTGTAGCCACTCTAAGGAAGGTAGGCAGGATAAAGCATAAACTACAGTGTTACGATAACTCTACTTCCTAAAATCCCATTCAAGTGACTGGAACAAAAAGCCCTTTCTGTTATTAAAGTAACTGAAAAGCCCTGTGCAGGCCTAGTCCAATACTTCTGCACCTCAGCTCTACACTTGGAAAACAGAGATAACAAGCTGCCTGTTTGTAGTGCATTTCAACACTCAGAACAGACCTTTTCACATAGGAAATGACTGATTGTGAACGTAAACTTCCATTACCACTTGCAAGTCACACGCTTTGCTCAAATGCATGCTGGTCACGTGCAAACATATACCTACGCTTCAGAGCTGATATGCTCTTGTAAAAACAGCTGAACTAGTGAAGTCCAAGTCTAACTTCCCCCTGCCTCCAGAAGTATTCATTTTGCTCTTCAAAATTTCTTCAGGAATGTCCTCTTATCACTTTGTAGCCCTGTGCAATCTGAACTGTTTAATCCTCTTAAAATACAGAGAAGGAATGGTCTCACTCTACTCTGAAAGTGTTCAAAAACATCCTGAGCAGTGCTAAAGCAAAATTTGCCCTCCTGCTTTGATGAAGATGTATTGAGGCCTAGAAGCTCACCCCCAGGACAATATTTTAAACATGCTACTCACTATGGCTTTGGAAAATGAGCTGGATCTTGCAGAATTCCTCTCATGCTTGCAGATTAGGTTTCAAGCTAAGATTCATCTTTTGTCCTTCAAAACTCAGAAACGCTGCTCAGTTAACCTTTGCTGTTGAGCTGGAGGTGACTGTTAGGCTCTGAGCTGTCATTTTACTTTATCTGGTCAAGCAGTAGAACAAGCTGCCCTGTGGTGGAAGTAATGGAGTCCCCATCCCTGGAGGTATTTAAGAGATTCGTGGACATGGCAGAGGGACATGATTTAGTGATGGGACTCACTAGGTCAAGATGATGGTTGGACTGGATGATCCTGAAGGTATTTTCCAACCTAGATGATTCTGCGATTTGCCCAGTTTATAACCTTAAGCCAGGAGCTGCCCATGCAGTGCCCTTGGCTCAAATCAGACAAAGCACAGTTTGCCTGTGCTCTGGCCCTTTTCTACAGATCTGGGAAGGCGTGCCCTATGGTGTTAAATCTGCCCTTGGCAATACAAGAATCATCTCCCACTTCCCTGTAGCTACTTTAGTGAGCAGCAAGTGCCAAAGTGTAAGTGCTGGGGCCTTAAGTTCAACACCTAACAGAGCATTTTCAAAAGGTCTTGGAAAAGCATGGCCCCAAACTGCTTCTGAGTACTGACTGCCATCCTCTCCCGATTCATACCTGGGCAGCTTTGCCCAAGACCTAGTTTCATAAGCCACAGGACCGAAGCCTCTTAAGCCAGCCTGCATAACAGCCTTTGTCTTCCAACAGGATTGGGGTGCCTGAATTTCTCTAATTCTGCTGATCAATGCCTACCTGTGCTATGGCACATTCACAGCACAGAGATACCCCAGCTGACTTGAGCACTGGAAGCCCCAAGCTGTGGTCATCTGTAGTGCGATCCTACTGCAGTTAATCCCATTTCTGGTGACCAAGCTTCTCCAAAGACCGCTACCCCATGCAAAACGATTGTGCCCTGCTACAAGCACGTGAAGCTCTCACCCCCTTTGGGGGCAGCAGGTATTAAAGGCAGCCACAGCTAAACACTGCTCTGTGCCCATGGCTGGACCCTGCATGAGGTGAGCCATCGATTCACCCAGGATCTGCAGCAGGATCTCTGGAACCCAGGGATCCTTTGCAACTATGCTGTGCTTTGACACTACTCCCAAGCATGCATAAAAACATCGGCACAAGACTGCAGAGCTAGTCTGGACCTGAAGGGATGACAGGAGGCTTATGAATCTCTTGCAGCCGATGACAGAATTAGTTTAGCAGGGACAATTGCACACAAGCCACACAGCACGAATGCTGCAGAAGTTGAATCTTTTAGGCAGGGCTTGTTGCTTGTACCTTGGCACGTAGGACATACGTAGCTCTTTATTCTGAAGGATCCTACAGTACGCCAGAAAGCAATCACTTCATCTTCTTGGTGACACTGAGGGGAAAACACAATGCAGTTGTTAAGGTGAGTTAATGACTCAAACAGATTTAGGGAGTCTGGAACAGTAAATGGGGTAAAAAGCTTCAGATAATGCCGTATTTTTCTGAAAATTCCACAGGATCTTAAAGCAGCACAAGAAATTTCTTTTCTGAACCTCATTGGCCAAAATAAAGCATGCATAGAGATAATGAACTGACTGTATTTTTCCAAGACCCATCCTTGCTCATCTAGATATAGTGTGCTTACTGTGGTAGGCAGCATAACACAACAGCAAGTGTGTGACTTGGCAGAACTGCAGTCCAGGGCATTACTGTGGTATGAGCTCTTCTGCCTGCCTTGTATTCATCAGCAGGAGAGGGATCATAAATTTCATCCCTTATCTGCCCAGAAAAATAAAACTGAAAGATGGCATGTGGATGCAGAGCACATTCAGGATCCAACAAAGGCACATTTTCAAGGCCCAAAGTGTGTACTGTCCTTGGCAAAACCTGGGGTAAAGCCTGTGAATGGGCAGGGAAGATCCTGGCTGTTAGGGGAATTTCTTACTACCTGCCAGACTTTCCAGCAAAGAGTACTGATGCATTGCAAGGTTACAAAGGAGATGAGCAATTTTAAAGTTTTCTTGTATGCAAACTGAGAAAATTATATACTGCAGGAGTTAAACACCAAAGCAGAACATTGTGCCTTCTATTTTGTCCACCGCAAGGCTTGGCAGGGCTGCTCAGTATTCCACCAGCACTGCAGCAGGATTTTGAGGATTTGTCCTATTTATTTGACAAAAGTCACTCCCCCATAGCACTGTTCCCATAGCTGCTGCTGCTGCCACCTATTAATAACAAACTGACAGAAAAGTAAATGATAGAGACAAAGCTCAAGAGATACCAGACCCATCACCTACCAGTCACTGACTGTCATTGACTCAGATTCAAACTTGCATTCCAGAGGAAGTCCTTCTGCATCTGAGATGCCCAACACAACCAATTTTTGCCCAGATTTTCTCTCGTTCGAGTTTTTGGCCAATAAGAGAATAACACTTCAAGGATTTAACTGATTATATTATTAATCTGGGCTATGTATTTGTGCTTCTGAAAAGCTTCTAAATAATCTGTCAGTAGAGTCCACTGTGTAAACAGTTACGGACAGGTTGGGTCACTTAAGAACCGATTAGTCAGTTTTTCATTGCTCATGGGCTATCCTGCTCCTACCTGCCTCTTCACCTCATCAGAAAACTCCCAGTGCACATCTCTGGAGCAGAACCATACCTAAAAAATTGTTGACATCTGCAAGGCAGATGGAAAATAGAAAGATATTTTGAGCAAAAATCATGACCCTCTTCCCCTTAGATGTTTGCACAGATCCTGAAGATTATAGGTGCAGATGTACACATACGGCTTGCCCCTCTCTTATCTGATGAGATTACAATCTGTCATGCACAGAGCTAGAAGGCAGAGGTGAAAGTACGCCCCACAGCTATTACTTAACAACTACAGCCTTATTAAATTAATACAGCCCTAGGGAGCAGTGTGAGACTATGCATACTTCTCTAGGCCAGTGGAAGAATCTCTCCCCCCAGTCCTGCATCAGATGTTCAAGGTCCTGCAGCCATCATCACGTCAAGTTAAAAAGGACAGATGGATGTCGGCAAGGGTCCTGCCGCAGCCGGAAGCGGTAAAGACAGGCACAGCAGACTCCACTGCTGTGCTGAGCTGTGAAAGGAGCCAGCAAATACTGCTCCAAGGAACATAATTTTGATGGAGGAACAGACAAGAGCCTAGAGGAATGCCCTACAGTCACAGGGAAATGGGGAGATAGGTGCCAGAGGTGCAGGCAGAACTTTCCAGGGTGTTCAGCTCTCCGAAGTCACGCTACAAGGGTGGGCTTAAACAGCACTAGGTTGTTCTGAGAACTCAGCTGGACCCATGCAGGGCACAACATGCCCTGCACAGCTGCCAGCATCCTGGCTCCCCTGGGACCTGCAAGGGTTTGCACTCTTTCTTCTGGGACTGCCAAAGAAAAGCCTCTTTGCAACTAATTGTTGCTGCCGCAACCCACCCACTATGAACCAGGCTGTGAGACCAGCAACAATTCTGCCAGCAGCGCCCCAACGGCTGCTGGACAGGAACATCCAGCCTGTCCCACCATAGCTGGATGCAATCCAGCAACCTGGAGAGCTCTGCAGCACAAAGCCCTGTCCCTGGACCATAATGTCCTCCTTGGAGGAATCTGTTTTGATGAGTTATTAGCATCCCACAGCAGAAGTAACCGGCCTGTTCTGCTGACAAGGGGAGGTTGCAGGAGAGTGAAGCAGAAGCTGAGCGATCAAAAGATTTTCCAGAAGACAGTGTTAACCCTCTGCTGTTCATATCCCAGGGTCTTGTGTTCACGGACAAGAGAATGGTGTTTGTATGTTTAACTACAAAGGTTCAAAGTAAGCTTGCCTTGTGGAAAAGTTATGGGAAATGGTGCATTTTGCCCATGGTAAGAAGCAGGGACTAAGCACAGGTAGATATTAATATAACCTCCCATCGATAGCATAGAAAGAACAAAAGCTAAGAACTTATGAGACCATGGAGAAAGAGCTATTTTTTCACCTCAGTAGCCATGTAGCTGATCAGTTAGCCACATAAAAAAAGTGCAGGAGAACAGTAAATATTGTCCGTATAATAGTCTAGTGAGCAAGCAGAAGACTTCATTCTTACTTCTGACACTGATGTTCAGAAGACCAAAAACATCAACAGTGGAAGCAAAATGTTTCTGCATTCAGTGTTTCTGTATTCCATGGAGCCTTGGCTGAACTAGAAGTTACATTGGCCAGAGAAAGGAATTGAAAGTGCAATTTTCCCTGAATGGAACTCAGAATTGCAGAAGTTAGATATGGGAAAGTCCTATTAGCTCATCCCGGTTTCTTCCTGCCTGTAGATGATTGTTCCCCACTACAGTACTGATCCAGTGTTAAGTGACTAGGAATGGGACTTCCACTGTTCCACATCCTGATGGATTTTATTAGGAAATGTTTCATGAATCAGTGGAAAGTCTGGTTATCTTCTCCTTTATCCCTATATCTTATCAGTTCCGAAGAGCTGTACTCATTAGCCCATCAGTCAAGCCCTTCACTTATTGCTCCATCCCAAACTTGGAATGTTTACAACACTTCCAGTATCAAAACACCTCCTGGACTAAGTAACCTCAATAGTGTCAAGGTGCCAGAATCATGTTCGCTACTGGTACTGAATCACATGGGTGGGTTTGGGGTTTTTGTTTGGTTTTGCTAGTGGTTGATTTTTTTTTAAAGCTACAGTAACTTCGTTCTGATCTGTTCCATGTAAACGAAACTCATCTTTTTATATCTGAGAAGCAGTGAGTGCACTCAGTGCTCTGCCAGCCTCTTCCCCACCAGAGAGTCTACTTACAGTAATATTTTGCTCATAAAAGCAAGCGCTAGGGCTGCAGTGCCAGTGGCAAACACCAGCTGCCCAACACACTCATTTGGTCATGTTTGGATCTGCTGCTAGCCCCCTTTGCTTGGGCTAGCAAAATGAGATTGAGAAACCTCACTGACTCATGGCCATTTGAGAGCCCATGGCACTTACTGCAAGCACAGAGAAGTTGCTTTGGTGTCTAAGCCAAGTTCTGAGTTCCACATTTATGCTCTGCCTGCCTAAATCCCCTCTAGCAGAGCTAAGTAAGGTAGTCTCCCATTTTAACACACTATTGTGTCAGCACTGAGGAGCAGAGTTACAGGGCAGCTTGAGCACACTGAAGCCTTCCTCCCGGCTAATGTTCAGGGCACCAACGCACACTATTGATGCGGCACCGCTACGACCTGCTCACTATTGGCTTTACTGCTCACTACTCTGCTCCCCGTTCTCCTGCCTCCCCTCCTGACAGGGACTTCAGGCTCTAGTGATGGCTTCAGAGCAGGACTATAGAAGTATGATTCTGAAGTGCCTCATATGCATAGAGATACTGTCCAAAGTAAGAATACCTTAAAAATATAGCTTGTATTATAGACCAAGGAGAAGCCAGGCAGCTTTGGATGGACCAGTGCAAAACAGAAGACCAACAGATGTCTGATAATATCTACAATGTTAAATGGTCCCATTACGAAAGCAGAGGCAAACGGATGATCAGTAGTGAGAGGACACAGTAACTGTCGCCTCTCAAAAAGCAAAGGCAGCAAGATTAAAGAACTGAAACCAGGTCATCAGATCAACCTTAGCCTGCATACATGCCCAATGCAATGCACTTTCACTGAATCAACAGGTTTTAACCCATTTGAGAAAAAACTCTAGCTGGAGGCTGGCCAGCAGGTGGGTGAGCCCCCCCCCCGCCCCCCCATGTTATTCCCAGCTTGCCTCCCTCCCCAGGATAGCTGATAATCCAGTATCCTACCAAGTAGGGCACAAAGTCAACACCCATCAGGAAGGGATTGCAGCCTAGTGGCTGCAGAGCCCTGCACACCAGGAGTAAGGGAACAAGACTTTGGAGCTCTGCACCTGACCTGATGGTCAGCTGCACACACAACTCCTCTCTCCTCAGTTTGCCTGTCTCTTCTCCGTCTTTTCTGCCCTGAAAAACTCAGGAGGTAACGGCTGCACACTCATAAGCAGCACAGACAGCAGCTGTGATCTTCCAAGGAATCTGTAGGTACTGCAAAAAAAATGCTCCTAAACTAAGCTCAACTATATACTTATCTTTAAATGACAGACCCAAAGCATTAATGCAGATGGTTTTTATGTAGAAAAAGACACCAGGCTCCACGCTGGGTCCTTTCGCAGTTGGAAATGGAGTTGTCAGACGCTTCACCGCTGGGAGCCATGAGAGGGGCAGAGGTGAGGGCACATTGTTCAGAGCAGCATTCAACCTGCTCAGCAGGTTCCAGTCCTTCCAGAAAAGGTACCTGCTCAGAACCATCAGAAGAACCCAAGCCAGTGCAGAACATGAGAAACATTTCCAAAAATATCCATCATGGCCAGTGCCCTCACATCACTGCAGCTTAAAGCCTTGTCACGTCTGCAGCGTCACCTTTACTGCACCCTGCTAAGGGCTGTGCCACCAGCAGTAGTGCCAAGGAATGACTTAATCCACAGGCTAGCTGCAAATTGCTTATGTAAATCTCATTTAACCTTTCTTCAGCCTGCTGCTCCCCACGCTCTGTACTGGAAAGTTCCAGGACCACAATGCTGCAATAAGCTTTTATTTCAGCAAAAACCCTTTGAGGTAATGCAGTGAGGCCAGGTAGAAGCAAGCAACATAACCGCTCAACATATGGATGTTTTGTTGCATTACTGCAGCTTGCTTTTACTGGCTCCATGAAAGCATCTGCTATACCAAAAACCGGAGAATGCTGCTGGAGTACCAGCTCCTCACTCCAGTTAGTTGTCAACCTCAGCTCCACCTGAGTGGCAGGTAAACACAGGGACAAGTTCTGTGCTCACTCATCCTTAGGACATCTTGACATCATTTGTTTAGACATGATGACCCATAGCTGAGTTACCAGACCACAAAAGCACTCAGGAATACCAGGCAGTGAACAATGTACTGTGTTTAACTATGTTAGACCCTAATTAAAAGCTGTTCAGGATGAGTGGGTCCAGGGCCAGAAGTGTTTTCAGTGGCTCTACAAAGGATCAGCAGGGTGTTTTCACAGCCTTCCAAACTCAATCCACACACAACAGCTGAGGACATGCTGCCTTAGGACAGTTACTTTGCTTTACCCCATCACACAGCAGTGTCACCCCTGCCCGTGGGCCCATCACCCCACCTAGTCCAGAGCTGCCCGCCAGGGCCATTTGGATTATGAGAGGATGCTATTACAAACCAGTAGGAGGTCCAAGGGTAGCTGTGGGGGACCAGAACTCAGGTTTCTGTTCCTGCACTAACCCAGCCACCATAGGGTACAGCAAAGCTCTCTTCTTCACTGTATAGGATACAGTGGCCAGGTTACTTGGGCCTGTCCACATCACTGCACATTCCCCAAATAACATCAGCTTGAGTTTAAACAAACCATCACATTCAGTTAATTTTTCTGTGCCCTTTCTTACATGCAGCATTGCTAAAAACATGGTTCTGGACCTTATGATTTATCAGGGTCTTCCAGGCTCCTACCTACAAACAAACTCTTGCTCAGAAATTTTTTCACCGAAAAGAAGCACTTTATAAAGAACCAATACCCTTTTCTTTAGGGAAAGAGACAAGTATTTAGCCAAAACACTGTTATAGTTAGTTAGTTGCAGAACTAATTAGTCAGTCCTGTAGCCAGTAATCAACCAATGTAAAGAAGATTAAGAACAACCACTTGTATTGCACTGAGCTGCCATCCTTGGACACTGAGAAGCACACCAAGATCTACATGCTTGGCTGTCTTTCCATCTGTATTCCCCAAGTAAAGCACAACCAGATAAAAAGATTTTAGTGAGAGTCAGGTGCACTTTGTTAGAAAGAACATGTGACACCACAGACACGACCACATGTAAATAGGAAACATGCTAATGTATACAATTTGCCTGTGTAAACCAAACATAGGAAAGCCACCTGCATGTGTCCAGAGACCTACTGGTACTTCCTACTGCAATACTCAGAATATCCCAAATTGGAAGGAACCCACAAGGCTCATGGAGTCCAACTCCTGGCTCCACACAAGACCACCCAAAAATCAGACCATGTCTGATTTCATTGTCCAAATATTTATGGAACTCCAGCAGGCTTGGTGCTGTGACCACTGCCCTGAGGAGCCTGTTCCAGTGCCCAACCACTCTCTCGGTGGAAGAACCTTTTAGTAATATCCAACCTGACCCCCCCCACACCCTGTCACCATTCTTTCAGGCCCTGTCGCTGTCCCCAGAGAGCAGAGCTCAACACCTGCCCTTCTGCTCCCCTCGTGAGGAAGCTGCAGACAGCCATGAGGCCTCCCCTCAGCCTCCTCTTCCCTGGGCTGAACAAACCAAGGGACCTCAGCCACCCCTCACACATCTTTCCCTCCAGACCCTTCACCATTTTCGTAGCCCTCCTTGAGAGGCTCTCTAATAGCTTTATGTCCTTGTTATACTGTGGTGCCCAAGCCTGCATGTGATGCTCAAGGTGATGCCGCAGCAGGCAGGGCAGAGCGGGACGATCCTTTCCGTCGCCTGGCTGGCAATGCCAGGCCTGAGGCACCCCAGGGCACAGTTGGCCCTGTTGGCTGCCAGGGCCCACTGCTGACTGGTTCAACTTGCTGTCAGCCAGAACCCCCCGAGCCCTTTCTGGGGGGCTGCTCTGCAGCCTCTCATCCCCCAAACTGTACATACAGCTGGGGTTGTTCCATCCCAGGTGCAGAATCCAGCACTTGTTGAGCTTCATGCTGTTGATTGCCCAGCCCTCTAGTTTGTCAAGATCTCACTGTAAGGCATCTCTACCCTCAAGGGAGTCAGTATCATCTGCAAACTTACTTAGTATACATTTGAGTCCTGCATCCAGATCAGTTACAAAAACATTGAAGAGAACTGTCCCTAAAATGGAGCCCTGCAGAAAGAACCCCACTAGTGACTAGCTTCAGCCTGCTGTAACCCCATTTATGATAGCCATTTGAGCCCAACCCATCAGCCAGTTGTTCACTCACAGCATTATGTGAGTATCTAGCTGAATGCTACACATTTTGCCCAGAAGGATACTGTGAGAAATAGAATCAACAGCTTTGCTGAAATTCTGAAGAATTACATCTACTGACTTCCCTTGGTCAACTAGGTGGTAACTTAATTTCCTTTCATGAGATGACCATTTTGGCTCAGGGGACCACACTCTGCCCGATTCTCTTTCTATGGCACTGCAGAAAAACCTGCGCCAGCATCCTGTAGGGAGGCACCAAGCCCTGCCTCCTGTTACCAGAGGCAGCTGCACCGTTGGTTCACAGGCATCAGTGAAAAGCTCAGAGGAAGCAGGCTAACACCAGAAAACTGCTTTCTGGGAACAAGGCAATCCTGGCCATTAAAGCAACAGCTTGAACAAAAGAGGTAGATAGTTATAACCACCAGGGCCCCAGGCAGGTGGCCTTGCCCCTCCCCTGCCCCCTCCTTGTCTCCTGCTCTCAAGGAGAGAAGAGCAAATTGCTTCCGCTCATTAGCATTTGACAAATAACCACAGAAGGAAAACAAGTCCCCAGCAGGATATGAATGAGCTCAGGCCTTTATTGCCATCTGACTGCACCAAACAAGCGTGTCATCAATTTTCCATGCTCTGTTGCACTGTTTCTCCCTTTCTGAGAAGGATGAGCAGCCTCACCCACTCAGGCAGGTTAAGAGTGGCCAGCTTGAAGCAAAGCAGCGAGAAGCAGCTGGGAGCTGCAACAGGAGCAGAGGTGGCACATGACCACTCCTGCATATTTGGGTGCAGATACAAGCATCAGGCTGACTCTGAAGGGGGGTCTGCAAGCAGCATGCTCAGACATCAAGCCCTTGAATGCTGCCTGCTTGTGGGAGTAAGTGCTTTAAGAGAGCTGAGGGACCTAAGGCAGCCTGGCTAGTTCTGATCCTGGGTGGAAGGAGGAACAGGAAACCAGCCACCAGCAGCCCTGCCGCTGGGTAAGCAATGGCTGCTTCATCACACAGGTACTGTAACACCAAGGCACAAGCATTTAAACAGAACTATCACCTATGTTTATTTTAAATCTTCAATAATACTGTGATGGGGTGCCACTAGGTCTCTGGCCAAGAGTTTGGAAGGAGTTGGGGATGAAGGGTTCTGATCTCCATGGTACCAGCTTTTTTTCGAAGTTGGTACACCACTGTCAGGAGCTTTTGCATCAAGTGCATCCCAGCAGTACCAGGCCCCTGCATGAGGCCTTGCAAAGGATACTGGGGAATTTAACATCTTTATTCCAAAAAGGACTGAACTCTCCCTGGGGCCAGATGACTCCCATGTTTCACTTCAAAGGGGCTTAGGTGTATGAAGCATTTCTGCACACGGCCAGGGATCCACAGGCAGCAAGGGGCAGTCTGCACTTACCTGCTCACTTCAAGGACAGCAAAGGGCAGATCAGGTCCTTTGTAGAATTCAGGCCACAGGACTCCAGCAAGAGCAGGGAGCTTTTTCTGTGGAGTTTCTGTAAATACAACCATTTCAGGTAGGACTGAGTCAGTAATACCCACTGACAAGTACAGAAGATTATTATCTTCAGTATAAGCAGAAGGCATGCTGTTTATGAGTACGAACAAAAATGGGCTCACAGTTTCATAAACTCCTACTCACACATAGCTCAAGTGTTAATAAATGATTGTGTAGTTGACGTTTTAATATGCAGTCAGCAGGGAGGTTAGGAAAGCAGTTAAAGCAAGGAACATAAGTGCTCATGAGGAAGCTTTGGGAAGAGCTGCTATGGAATGCACAAATGCAAATTTAACATTAATCAAGAGCAATTAGAAGAGTATAGTAAGGCCAATCCAAGTCAAGGTTAAAGTTTTCTTTAAACTGAGAAGCATTTGAAGTTTAATCAAAGTTATTTCAAGTCTACTGTTATTTAGCATTTAGAAGACTATATGCTCACAATCCAGAAATCGTCTCACAGCTCATCCTCTTACATGTCACAAGCCACTCCTGGGATAAATGACTTAGAAAGGGAACTTGTACACTTGAAACATTTTACAGTCCTTCATCTTCAACCAGGCTCTTCACTATAAAACCAGTTCTTGGATCAGACCAGGAACAACAGAAGGAAATCTAGGGGAAAGAACTGGGCATAGCTGCTCCTCCACAGCCCTAGGCAAGCCAGAAGATGGCTGGTATGCACCCAAAGCCACAGGGAAGCAGCTACCAATGATTTGTTCCATTTACCCTACTCTTTGTGCCATCCTGCTCTCTCCTAAGCCCTGCCTCCACCTTCCCTCTGCCACAGCCCCTGCACCCAGGCTCAGCCCCACACCTCCACAGGATCAGCTCCAGCAGCAGACTCCTGGAGAGCTCAGTAAACACCAAGCAGGTCAAGATAGTACCAGGTACAAAGTTTTACCCAGGTTTTCCTACAGCACCAAAAAAGGGCTGCAAACAGCATCACAGGAGAACACATCTACTCTTGCACTAGCTTCTTGCAGCAGGGCAAGGCAAGAGGCCTGCATGGAGCTCTGCAGAACCTCACCAGTGCAGTGAGAGGCCAAGGGATGCCAGGAGAAGCTGCAGGGCTCAGCAGGCGGCTGGGGCAACCTGGCCTCAGCCAGCAGCAGCCTCCTGCAGGGCAGGCAAGCCCCGAGGTAGCAGTCATTCCCCACTCACAGCCCAGGGACAGGGCAAGTGAGTGGCACGGTAGCTCTGAGACTCTTGCTCCCCCCAGCCAGACCTTCTGCCCCGGCAATGCCACATTCAGCCCGGCAGTTCTTACCTTCAGTTGCCTCCCCTCAATTAAACACCTTTTACAGAGTTGCTCAAAAAACCCTCCTCCCCCACGTTGCCACCACACACCTCAAACAGCAGCTCCCTGCACCAGCCCCTCCAGGGCACCCACTCGCCCAGACCCCTTTTATAACACCCCTGGCCCTTTCCCAGCCTCCATCCCTCCCCGGGTCCTCCACCCCCGGGTCGGCCACCTTAAAGAGACAGCCCAGGCAGCTAGGGCAGTGCTGTGGGGGTTTGTCGTGGCCGTAGTGAGACAGAAAACACTCTCCTATGGGGTGCTACAGTTTGCCACCACTTCCTCTGGCAGCCTCTCAGGGACTGGCACTGGTACAGCACAAATTGGACCTGCTCTTCTGGGAAATTATAAAGTCAAACCAGTTCCTGATGGTTCTTGTCTAATCTAAATAGAAGCGAGTAGCCAGCTATATATAGATCTGATTGACTGACATGTCAATAGTTTCCTGCACGACTTTCCTGTGTGCAGATCTGACTCTGCTTTTTACGTGGGCGCTGTTTTCTTCGGTGCATCCTCACGTCACAGCGCCAGCTTGCAGACGTGGCCATAACTGCAGGAGCCCTGCCTTCGTGGGCTTTCTCCCCAAGGGCTATTTCTAACCTGGGCTGAGCACCCAAAACCAACAGGAATGCTCAGCATCTGGGTTGCTACAGCCCAAGGGACAGAGATTTAGAAGATGCTGGAAAAATCAGGTCCTACTGCTTGAAGACGGTGGTTGAGGGAGCCTTTCACAGCTTCTTCCAGCCACTAGTTTGTCTGTAAAAGCCATCCATGAAATCGGTTCTCATTTTCATCTGTGCTTTACACTGCAGAAAAACGAAGCTGTGTGAGGTTTGAGTCTGCTAAGGTTGTGCCAGGGCTGTTCAGGCCCACCCAGAGGCCTGGGTTCACTCTTGTATGGAGGCTCTCCGGACTCCAGCCCTGTGCTTGCAGAGAAAAAAACAGTCTGTTTGCAACAGAACTGCCTGCGTAAGCACCTGGAAACTTTGTGGGAGCTCAGTAGTGATCAGTGGCTTCTGCTGTCTCACTTCCACCTGACCGATTTTCAAACATGTTCCATTTTCTGTGATGTTTTGCTCCTGAACTTTCCGGAGAAGGGAATCAGCATGTTTGGGTGCATCATCCTTGTACCTAATCACTGTTTAACCCTGGTAGCCAGTGGAAATTAGTAGCACATGAAGAAGGCTATCAACCTTCCACTGCCTACTCAGCGCTTCCTCTTCCTTCACTCATGAATATGACTCATGGGCCTGACTCTGCAGTCAAAACTAAGAGCTGCAGTGCTTGCTTCTGACATCCTCCAATGCGGGACATCCCACCCTCCTGGGTCCTGCCCTGGCAGTTGTTCTGTCTCAGGAGCAGTGCTGGGGGCTGCATCTGCCCGGCATTTGGGCAGCTCTGATGCCTGGAGCATTTCAAATGACCACGGAGGCCATTTGCTTTCAAAGCACTGACTCCAGTTCAGGTTTTTAGCTACAGTATATTTCCTTTTGCCTTCTGTCTCATACTGGCAGGTCCACCAAGACCCCACTTTGCTTCATTTGTTGAATTTGATTAAGGGGGCTTCACAATTCAGGCTTACTTGTGCTGCGCTTAACAGGGTTTACACTCGTCCCGCATGCAAGCTGCAAACGCCGCTGACGGCTTCCTGTTGTGGTTTCCTGCCTTAGCTAAAACATCTCCTTCACCAAGCCTGCTCTCCTTTCCTGTTCTCATCAGAAGGCCACTTCTGGGCTTAATGAAGACAACAAATAGGTAGAGAAGACTCTGGTTGCCATAAATCCAGTTCCCCATGGGGTCTTCACTGTTGAACGCTGAGCAGAGCAGGGTGCATGCAGAGGAATGGTTTCTCCTCAGCAGTTTCCTTCTAACCCCTACCCTGTTCCTACTGACGCAGAGCACATATCCAGCCAACCCTTTCATAGCTCAGCAGGGCCAGAGGCTGGCAGGAAGCAGCCCCCTCACTAGTGCTGCTAGGTAGGCACAGGGCAGGCAGATGGCCAGCCAAGTACAGCTCCAGCCACTGCCTGAGAGGCTGCTTCTGAAGCAGCTCAGTGGGACCAAACAATCAGGCAGTGACTTGTCCCACCATGTTCGGAAATGAGGGTGATGTTGGGAAGAATCAGGGTGAATAGCAGAGATCCAGCCAAAAAGCTGGGTTGCCTTTTCTATAAACATGAGTTATGCATTTCTGGGAGATGGGGAGGGAGACAATAACTCTTTTTGGGGTCAGCATCTACGCAGTGACAAAACTGAAGATTAGGCTCCAGGGAACAAATAAGACCCTCCAAATCTGGTAATGTTTCCACTAAGCACCGGAAATTGGCTATAATTTGTGGGTGGGATTTTAGATGTTTTGATAGAACTCCTATAGCTCTCTGTCAGGAGGGGCTCTGCAGTATCTCAGTCAACAAAGTGACATTTCTCATTGGGTTCCCACCAAGAACCGGCGCTGCAGCAACACGGCGGTAGGTTTTTTTCTGGTTTTAGGTTGTTCTGAGAGGGGAACTCCAGTAATGCTTGCACATTTCAGCTTGACAGAGACAGCGGGATTAAACTAACTTTGCAATGACGGCTGGCCATGTCTGAGCTCTGGCTTTCTCAGGAACATGTGTAAGAAGTAGAAATAGGAACTGCCAGCTGGGATCGGAGTGTTGGCCAAATTCAGAAACCAGCCAGTCAGATATTGTAGGAAAAAAAATCCATACAATTTATCAAGAGACAATTAGAGGAAGGTTTCTCCTTGCTCCTGTCAACCAATGGTTAATGTCTGCCTAGAAGCACTCGGCTTATACTTGCCTCCTTTTGCTGTGTTTGGTGCAACCGTATATCTAGATGTTCTTTAGACAATTAATGTTGCTCTCATGTTTTAATCTTAATTCATGTAAGATTTTGGCCTAATAGACCCTCACAGCAAAACTAATTTATTCAGGGAGGAAAAAGAATTTCCTTTTATTGTGAACAAGACTAGAGAGAAAATAGTAGGAAGTCAAAACTAAAAACTTTGGAATGGATTTAAGAAGCACATTTTTAATAGTGAAGGTAATCCATGACCAGAACAATCACTGTAGAATTTGGTGCATTCTCTATTACTTGCAATAGATCAAGATTGGGTGTATTTCTGCTTACCTGTTCTAGCAGGATAGGCAAATTGCTGTGTGGGATTCTCTGGCCAGAGATATGAATGCACCCGTTGCTACTCTCCATGTGATGTCTGAGATGCCCCTACAGACTGTCCTCTGCGGGCTGATCAACCCCTAGATAAACAGGCTTGAATTCCAATTAAACCTGTTTGCAAAAATTCAGTCAGTGAAGAATTTTGGTTCTCTCTTCCAGATCAAGTACGAGCTGCGTGTGAGCTGCCCCAAGCAATCCCAGTAAGTGCGCAGCAATGCCGGATGCTGCTGCTCACCTGCCCTTTTACTATGGCAGCATTGCCAGGTCGGAGGCGGAGGAGTACCTCAAGCTGGCAGGCATGTCGGATGGGCTGTTCCTGCTGCGGCAATGCCTGCGCAGTCTGGGGGGGTACGTCCTCTCCATGGTATGCAACCTGCAGTTTTATCATTACGCCATCGAGCGCCAGATGAACGGTACCTACGCTATTGCGGGGGGCAAAGCGCACTGTGGGCCAGAGGAGCTCTGCGAGTTTTACTCCAAGGATGCCGATGGGCTCTGCTGCACCCTCCGCAAGCCCTGCAACCGCCCGAGTGGCGTGGAGCCCCAGCCTGGTGTCTTCGACAGCATGAGGGACAATATGGTGCGCGAGTACGTCCGGCAGACGTGGAGACTAGAGGTACTGGACATTGCCAAAGGCAGTGTGGGACTGTGCAAGGGGTGTTCCCTGGGGGCTTACCGCCGCTTGCCACCCTGACCTCTATTGCTGTCTTCCCCTTCTTATATCACATCATGGTGAAGCAAGGTCCTTCTTCTCAGAGGCAGCAGGCACTAAAACCAGACTTAACTCTCACTTTTTCAGTTGCTTCTTCAGAAACGTGTCTAAACATCATCCCGAACCTTCAGGCTATTTCTCTGAACAGTGCTATTGCACCTGCTCTGCAGGGCGTTGGGGTTCACCACCCACTTCGCAAGCATTTCGCCATGCGCCATTTGCTCCCCTGCAGCACACGGAACACTCGCTGCAGTTAGACCAACGCTCTGCACATGAAGTGTCTGTGCCTCCGTAATGCTGTGTTGAAGCTGTGATGAAACCAGATTCAAAGTGTTGCTCAGGTTTTCCTTGCTCTTTAAAGTCATTGGAGATTTTGCCTATGAGACTAAGGTACTGGGTACTGCATCTAGTCTATTATTTAAATTTAAAAATAGCTTCTGTAGTTGGTTGTACACAGAAATATATATAATTGAGAGAGACCAAGCAAAACTCTCTAAATGGTCACACTGGCAGCTACATAATTAATTTTCCTTTATCTGCTGTCAGCACAATAGTGCCTACTCAATCCCTTCCAAGTGAGATAGCTCAGGCATTCTCCCTAGGAAGTCTTTCTATGAAAAGTCTCTAAATGTGGTCTATTTTAGACCAGAGGTGCCTGACAGAATGAGGTCTTCTGTATGGTTTCTCCGTGAAGCTGAACCGTACACCCTGGCAGATAACACAAAGGACATTGCCACCTACTGGCAAATGAAAACCTGCATTTGTTTATAAAAAGTGTAGGGCCAGTAAAATTCATCTGTGGTATCCCACATGATTTCCAGATTGCACTGCTTTTGATAAGCTGTAGTGCCTGGGGACAGCAGGCAGCCAAGAAGGCAGAGGCACCAGAAAGTGGTCCTGCTCTTCCAGGAATGCCAAGCAGGAAGGCACCCTGCGAGCCTGATGTCAAAATCCCCCATGTGAACACAATAGCTTCTCTCTTCCCTCACCAGCAAATCAATGGACTTCAGATGGATTTGAGGGCTGGGAGCAATTTAGATAAGCAAGTATCTCATCTTGAGTAATTCTGCGAGTAATTCTGCAGCAGAACAGAATCCAACCCACTAGTGCTACAGGCACAATTAATGTCACAGGCACTCCAGTTGCAAGACTGTCCAAGTTTCGTGCCTCAGCTGTCCAAGGGGGTGCAAACTAAGCCATGCTGAAGCCACGCAGCAACACAGCAGTGCAGCAGGAGGTCTCATTTCTCACTCTCTTCCAGGGGGATGCACTTGAACAGGCCATCATAAGCCAGGCTCCACAGGTGGAGAAGCTCATTGCCACCACGGCCCATGAGAGGATGCCCTGGTACCACGGCAACATCAGCCGGGATGAAGCTGAACGGAGGCTCTACTCTGGGGCACAACCTGATGGGAAGTTCCTGTGAGTGTGCAAACCCTGACAGATGGTCCTTTTAGCATTTCCCCACTTACCCTCTAGTTATTTGTTTCATGTGGCACTTCCTGAGAGGAGGTTTAGCTGGGCATGGTCAGACTGAGTTTACAGATCTGTGGGGTCTGACACCCCATACCTGTCAGTTATGAAGCAGTATCTGGCCCTCATGAAAAGCCAGTCATAAGCTTTATTCATTTCTCATGTTTAGATGTCTGTATGAAGCACGCTTCCTAATGCACAGGGTGATATCAGATACAGAGTTCAATAGACGGAGGCATTCAACGCTGAAATGGAGGCACTGTATGGCCAATAAAATATAAAAGAAAGCACTTGCTGTGCTAGAAAAACACATGCATCTCTGCAGAAGTGAGATGGCCCTTAATTTAATTATCTCCTGAATGAGTTGAAGAAAGAAAGAATTAGCTGGAGAGGGTGGAGAAGAGGGGCAAGAGACAGAAGGTGAAGGATCTCTCCTCAGCCTCTGCAGAGGGAAGGTGGCAATTCTAAGAGGGGGGTGCAGGGACTCCTTATCAAGTGCCCACCCTGCAACCCACCACCACCACAGCCATGGTAATTTGCAGGGCAAAACCTGGAGTTGCTTTCAATAGTTCTCCTTCCGACCAGGCTGAGAGAAAAAAAGGAAAATGGCTCCTACGCTCTCTCCCTTGTCTACGGCAAAACAGTGTATCACTATCGGATAGACCAGGACAAGTCCGGCAAGTACTCCATCCCCGAGGGGACCAAGTTCGACACGCTCTGGCAGGTACCGTACTGTGGGACAGTGACTGCTGCTGTCCTAATAAAGCGAAGGCACTTCTCCCTTGTTGTTGCTGCCCATGCTTTGGGAGAAAGGAAAGGCCACCTGGAGCTTTAAAGACTTTAAGACCATATGTGGGTGGTTGTAGCCCCTTCCAGAAAACCCTTATGTCCCCTGGGTCTGCCTGTCTATCAGCTCACCTCATTACATTCATTTCTGTGCACCATCGTGCACTCCTAGCTATGTACAGCTAGGGCTGGGTTATCACAGCAGCTCTGAAGTAGCACTGGCGTTACCATGCCTAACACCAGCCTGGTGCCTCTCCAAAGAAACAAGAGGATCAGTGCTTTTCACTTCTAGCTTCAAGGCAGGATACTGACAGATGGTCATATTAATTATGTTTGCACCCCGTCAGCAAACATCGCACATTCAGCCACATCATGTGCCTGGGACCTCTGCCTGCAGCAAGCCCTGATGAAATTGCTCATACCAGGCTGTGTCTCCTGTGCATCCCCCCTCCTGGCCCGGCAAACCTTTGGGCACTGACTGCAACTTTATTTTCCAAGTGGCTGACTAATATGCAAAGAGCGGGGGGGAGGGGGGGGGAGGGCAGAAGTGTTGAGCCAACTGCCAAAACCTTGACATGACCAAAGATGTACCATGAGACCAGGAGACGTGTGTCCATGTACCAGGAGACAAATCCTATCACCCCGAAGGAGCTGCAGAATATGTTCAGGTGCTGCAGTGCCCCAGAAGTCCTCACAAGGAGGGGACAGGGTTTTTAGGGGATGTGATGAGGGCTTGAAGCCCACGACTAGCACAGAGCCCTAGCACTGCTGGGAACTGCGTGCCCCCAGAGCCTGGCTGGGCCTGGGTGTGCACCACGGCCCTTCGGAGCTGCCCCAGGGCAGGAACACCGCTGCTTCCTCCTGGGCTGCTTCCTCCTGGGCAAAGCTGTCTGGGGATGGTAACTGTTTTGCTGAATTTTTCAAATTCCCTAGACTGTCTTCACTCTGAATTTGAATGAAAACAAAGACTTTGGGGCATTTTAATGGAAACGGAACTGCGCCAGGCTCCCAATTTCAGATGAAATCTGAGCCACATGGGAGGGGAAGAGAAAGCCTAGTCCGCCCTGTGGTCCGGTGGCCAGGGGCTCGGGTGGTCAACTCCAGCCAGTGTCAATCCCTGCAGTGCTTGAACTGCAGGGAAAAACTGCCCAGGATCCAGAGGGCTAGCGCTGGGGTTCCTCCAGAAAAGCCAAAGGTTTCTCTCAGGCTTTATCAAACAAAACACTTCTTAAAAACCTTTCCGGCTGTGGCAACAATGACATTACACTGAAAATGCCCTACCCAGCTGTACTGCTAGAGATTTTCCCTTTGTCTTTCTTTGGTGTTTATCTAACTTCCCAAATTCTTCCCAGCTCTGGCAGATACCCAGCTATGCAAATGCTGGCTCTACGAGATCCCTGAGTGCATAGTTAGGAGAGGAGAGAAAGAAAGAATCAGGTCCCTCTCTGCCATAAATCTGAGAGAAATCATTACCATAAGCCACACATGCTGTCTGCAAAAGAAAAGATGATTTTCTGCTTGCATTAATCTCTTTTTCCTCTGATTCCTTTCTCAGCTGGTGGAGTATTTGAAACTCAAACCGGATGGTCTAATTTTCGCCCTGAGGGAAAGCTGCCCCAACCCCAGCATGCCAGGTGAGCTGATGTCTGTGAGTGCCATCCCTGGCCCCGGTTGAGGCCACTTCGAGCAGTGCCATCACAAGTGTCCTTTACCATGTCTGACCCCCCTTGCTCAGGCTCTGATGGTGAGGGAACAGTGCAATCTCAGCTCCTGTGGCAGGCTGGGCAAGGCCACTTCGTGCTGTCTGCTGAAAGCGGCCACACTCCTGGCTTGGCCAAGGGTGGCCCAAACACAGCAACAGACAGGGGAATCTGTGCTCCAGACAAATCACAGAATCACAGAATCGTCTAGGTTGGAAGAGACCTCCAAGATCATCTAGTCCAACCTCTGTCCTAACACTAACAAGTCCCACACTGAACCATATCACTAAGGGCTACATCTAAACGTCTTTTAAAGACCTCCAGGGATGGCGACTCAACCACCTCCCTGGGCAGTCCATTCCAATGCCTAACAACCCTTTTGGTAAAGAAGTTCTTCCTAACATCCAACCTAAACCTCCCCTGGCGCAACTTTAGCCCATTCCCCCTCGTCCTGTCACCAGGCACGTGGGAGAATAGACCAACCCCCACCTCTCTACAGCCTCCTTTAAGGTACCTATAGAGAGCGATGAGGTCTCCCCTGAGCCTCCTCTTCTCCAGGCTGAACAATCCCAGCTCCCTCAGCCACTCCTCGTAAGACTTGTTCTCCAGACCCCTCACCAGCTTGGTCGCCCTTCTCTGGACTCGCTCGAGCACGTCCATGTCCTTCCTGTAGCGAGGGGCCCAAAACTGAACACAGTACTCGAGGTGCGGCCTCACCAGAGCCGAGTACAGGGGCACAATCACTTCCCTAGACCTGCTGGCCACACTGCTTCTTATACAAGCCAGGATGCTGTTGGCCTTCTTGGCCACCTGAGCACACTGCTGGCTCATATTCAGCTGCCTATCAACCAGTACTCCCAGGTCCTTCTCTGCCAGGCAGCTTTCCAACCACTCATCTCCCAGCCTGTAGCACTGCTTGGGGTTGTTACGCCCCAGATGCAAAAATTAGGGGCTTTGGGTGCCAAATGCATGGCTTCTGAAAAATGACTTGCTTTTTAGGCACAAGAAAACAACATGACCTGAAGCCTGGCTCCTGGTGGGTCTCTTGAGCTGAACACTCAAAACTGTGGGTCACTTCTCCTGGCCCAAGTGTCACAAACGTCACTTCAGAGCCTGCCTGTGGGACCCCTGAGGTCTCATGAGGGCAGGCCTGGGAACAGCCCCCTTACCCAGGCATACTTCCACACCCTTTATGGCTAACAGTGGAAAGGGGCCTTTGCGTGGGAGGGATCGGACCCCACAGTCCTTCAAGGACTGATGCTCTGATTCTGCTTGGGGCACACACAGACTCCAAATAACAGTTTCTCTCTTGATTCACAGCCTCTGCAGCACCAGTTCCACCAACCCACCCCTCTGTGAGCGTAAGTTTTGGGAAGGGTCTGTTTTATTGGTACCTCAGGGGCTTAATTGCATTTCAAGCTCGCTGATCAAACTGCTCTTTTCTAAAAGGCAATAACACAACTGGAATATATTAAGGCCAGCTGCAATGTTGTCCTCTTTCCAGCTTGGATGGGGACAAGGAATAGCTGGGCACAGCTACCATTAGAGCTGAAAATGGTTTCCATTCACACTGTGCTCCTTGCAACATGTGGGGATGTCCTCGGGGAGCCCTCTCCCTGCTGCCCTCCTTGCCAGGCAGGAGCAGGGAAGACATGGTCGGATTCTGGGAACGCCCAGCCTTGCTGCCGGCCTCTGGCCACTGGCCAGGTCTTTGTGCTCCTTCTGCGTCCCTGGCCTCAGGGTATGTCTGCGCTCAGTCACCACTGCGAGTGCTCAGCTGTGTTGAAACCAGCAAGTCTGGGCTATGAGAGCAGCCCATCCCAGAGCCCAGCTGGGCCCAAATAAAGGTCTGAGAATTTACCCATCTTCTCAGAGAGCTTTCACAATCTGCGGTGGGCTCCCATGGTGACTTGGCTCCAAGCAGCACTGGAGTTCAAAGCTGTGCTGGACAAGTGTGTTTCATACAGCAGTCACAGCTTTGTCCCTGTCTGCTTTTGGAACAGTGGCTGCAGCATCCATGGGTGCTCGTGGAGGTCACTTTTTGGCACAGCCAGCCAGGCAGGTGAGCTGGCTGCAAGCTGAGTTGCTTCTGGGCTTCCCTTTACTCGCTGACTCTGAGCTACAGAGCTACAGAGGCTTGGCCTGGGATGACCCCCACTGCTGCAGGAGACCTATAACTTCAGGATGGGGGAAACAGAGGAGGTACAAAGCAAAACGCAGCCCTGCGTGCATGCTCCCTGCGGCTGAGGGACACACAGCCCCCTCGGCACTTCACCCTGTTTCTTTTCCAGAGACACCTTGGGGCTCTCAATGCAGATGGATACACGCCAGAGCCTGTAGGTGAGCACCTCTGAAAGCCTTCTCCTTGTGATGGGAGGAGACAGGACCTGGGGGTGCCACAGGAGCCAGGGGGGTTGCCATCTCTATCACCTTCTGGTCAGAGCTGTGCTGCAAAGCTGCCTTTCTACAAAGGCACCCACTCATTACCGGGCCCTGAGCCAAGAATATTGCAAAAGTGTTTGTCCGCACCCTGTACCAGTAAATCAAGCCCTGTCCTATTCCCCATCTTCTGTACTGCCTACTAAATACTCGGTGCATTCAGTTACATTTCACTGGGGGGAAGCCAAGCACGTGGCTGGGACCTGCTGGGACCTGTGGTGTGGGAGTGCTCAAACTCTTCTCTCCATCCTGGGTCTGACAGTGTAACTCAGAGAGGCCATGGGCTGTGAGAGGATGGGAGATGCCCAGGGGAAGGCTTAAATGATGGAGCTTGAAGGAGAATATGCCAGGATGGTAGAGAAAACATTCTCGATCAATGAGGGAGGGGCAAGGAAGGGTACATCACTTAGAGCTATAAACAAGTTTATCTCACGTGAATATGCAGGAAAGTCACGCTTGCTACCCATGGACACCAGTGTCTATGAGAGCCCGTACAGTGACCCTGAGGAACTGAAGGATAAGAAACTCTTCCTGAAGAGGGACCACCTGATGATTGATGAAGTGGAACTGGGGGCAGGAAACTTTGGCTGCGTCAAGAAAGGAGTCTACAAAATGAGAAAGTGAGTGCTGCCCTGAAGGATGCCGAGGAAGAGGGAAGGGGGTGCTCAGAGATGTCCCCAGCCATCCTGTTTCTAGCTAGATGGACTCTAGAGTGATAATGGGGTGGAGGTATAAGAGAGGCTCTGGAAGGTCAATAGTAGCTTTTCTGGGACTTTGCCAGTGTCCCGAGAGTATAAGCTGCATTTTATGCTCCCATGCATAAGGCTGCCACTTCTGGAGGCATTTGCCAGGCTCAGAGGAGCATGTCCATGCTCCTGAGGTCATCTTGGTCCACATCAGAGTAAAGGAGTGAAACTGAGTAGATGTGCAATCCTTGGCTCTACCTCTGGTTCTCTGCGTGTCCATAAAGATGGCCTTTGCTCACTTTGTGCCTGAGATTCTCCTTGAAAAATGGCGATGATTATGCACATCTCAGTGTGTGAGGAGCCTTCAGATCTACAGATGGCAATCACTACCCTACACTTACAAGGGTGAGGTGATCCTTTTCTCTTTGGCCTTCTAACAGGCCTGGGATAACAATGTCGTACAGGGCTCCACAAAAACAGGCTATGGAGGCTGCATTTGAGATACCAAACATTATCACATGTGGAGTAGTTTCCATTCCTGGCTGATACATGAATCCAGCTGCTGTTTAATTCATCCATATTTGTTCCTCTTGTGTCCTGTGCAGGAAGCAGATTGATGTGGCCATCAAGGTGCTGAAGAGCAACAATGAGAAAACAGTGAGGGATGAAATGATGACGGAAGCCCAGATCATGCATCAACTGGACAACCCGTACATTGTCCGCATGATTGGGGTCTGCGAGGCAGAGTCCCTGATGCTTGTGATGGAGATGGCTTCTGGAGGACCACTCAACAAGTTCTTGTCTTCCAAGAAGTGAGTACTGAATAAAATGTGGCTGAGATTCTCTGCATTTCTCATCCAACTCACTGCTGCCAGGGAAGCCTGGCTTTGTAGGTGGAGGGAGGCTGCTAATAGCAGAAAGAGATTCCTTTTCATGTAAGTCATAGGGACTGATGCTTCTGGAACAGAGATGTCCATGCTCATTCTCCGCTGCAGCTAGAGAGCTTAGAGGGGACTGTGGTGTACAGAGTAATGACAGATCCTTGCTGTCCAACAGTTTTATTACTGCATTGTCCTTCCATCCTCCCCAGAGATGAGATTACAGTCAGCAATATTGTGGAGCTGATGCATCAAGTATCCATGGGGATGAAGTACTTGGAGGAAAAAAACTTTGTCCACAGGGACCTGGCAGCCAGAAATGTCCTGCTGGTCAACCAGCATTATGCCAAGATCAGTGACTTTGGACTCTCCAAGGCGCTTGGCGCTGATGACAGCTACTACAAGGTAAGTGTGAGCACAGCAAAGGATCCAGATAGCTAGCAGGAGGCCTCCAGGCTGGGGGCTAAGACTCCCAGAGATAGGGGCTCTGAGCTCTTCCCAGGAGCCCTGCTGCACAACCACATCACATTCTGTCCAGCCTCACTGCTGTGACATTAAAAGAGTCTTTGCAAAGCTCCAGGAGGGAAGGAAGAAATGCAGACGGTATTTTTTCAGCGGTGTGGGATCGCATTTGACAGAAACATTTAGAAAAACAGAATTCAGGTTCAGCTCAGAGCAGGCTCTCTCTCAAATGTTCCTCTTTGCTTTGCTACAGGCCAGGACAGCAGGAAAGTGGCCCTTGAAATGGTATGCCCCAGAGTGCATCCTCTATCACAAGTTCTCCAGCAAGAGTGATGTATGGAGCTATGGCGTGACCATGTGGGAGGCCTTCAGCTATGGGCAGAAACCGTACAAGGTGAGGCAAAGTTGGGCCTACCATGGATCAAAGTCACAATCTGGGCTCCCACTCTAAAACTGGTTGACTGACACACACTGAAACTTCGATTTCCATTCCCTCGAGTGGGTGCTTTTACTTCTCTTAGGCAGGGGGCAACACAACAGGCTCACTTCCACTTCATGGAAGGCACAGATTGGATTGCTTGGATCCAGCAGCTTTGTGTTCATTTAAGGGAAAGGAAACTGAAAACAAAACAAATTCATTTGGATTTGAATTAAAGCAGACCTTCTCTTTGATCTTTCCACCCACTTGCAGAGCTGAAAAGTCAGTTGCTCAGCCACTGCTCTGCACAGGCTTGGGATGGGGCCCTGGGCTGTGAGGCAATGTGAGACACCACTGCTGGGTGCAGGGGCTGAAAACAGACACTATGGGTGTATGGGGTGGGCTGTGCATGGACCCAAAGCACTACCCCAGGCCCAGCTCTAAACTGCCTCTGCTGACCCTGTTTCCAGATCCAAAACCATTAAAACATTTTCAGTGGTTTGTGGGGAAAGGACAAGGGGCAATGGCCACAAAATGGATCACAGGAAGTTCCCACCAATATGAGAAAGGACTTGTTCACGGTGAGGGTGACGGAGCACTGGGACAGGCTGCCCAGGGAGGTTGTGGAGTCTCCTCTGGAGATATTCAAGGCCCATCTGGACGCCTACCTGGGCAACCTGTTCTAGGGAACCTGCTTTGGCAGGGGGGTTGGACCCGATGATCTCTTGAGGTCCCTTCCAACACCTACAATTCTGTGATTCTGTGAAAACATTTTCCCACTTGATCTTCTCCTAGAAAATGAAAGGCCCGGAGGTTATTAGCTTCATAGAGCAAGGGAAGCGCATGGACTGCCCCACGGACTGTCCAGCAGAGATGTACACCCTCATGCAGCAATGCTGGACCTACAGGTAAGGATTTCTCTTGCTCTTTTCTGTGCTGGTCCGTCAGGGCAGCACACACTGTCTGGATGGGGACAATACAAAATGAATGGTGTCTCATTCCCCAGACCATGATGAATAATACACATAATTCTTTATTATCATTCCTTTCCATTTGCCAGTAAGATGTCAGAGCTTCTCTGCATTTGCCCCTCTCCATCCCAGAAAAGTTGCAGCTCCTTTGCTGGTACAGCCTGGTACTGCTAGGCTGCTGTTCTCTCCCAGGTTCTTCTGTGCCTGGTATCTTCTCCATTGGGTCAGTCCACTGTTGTCCTTTCTGCCAACTCTTATTTTTCCTTTCTGCCCTTGCAGATGGGAAGAGCGTCCAGGATTTATTTCTGTGGAAAACACAATCCGTGCCTACTACTACAGTATTGCTACCAAGACAGAAAATGGTCCAGAGACAGAGGACAAACCACAAGCAGCTCTTCCTTGAGTTTCCCTCTCTGCCCCTCAACACACATGCCCTGGACTTCCTGCACAGGACCTGGAAAGGCTCTTTGCAAACTTCTGCTTTAACCTTTTAAACAACGGTTTTGTTTCTCGAGCAGCTCTAGAACTAAGATCCTGGGAGGCAATGCTGTCAGCAGACAAGGGCAGTCAGCTACACCTCGTGTCTCCAAACAGCCAGCCATGATGTACATTTCCAGCCTGACCATCACAGGACAGTACAGGACAGTATTGTGGTTCCTTCCAACCCACCTCCAAAAAAGTATCCCAGGACCTCAAGGGTTTAACGCCTACCTGGCTTACTAGGGATGAACTGCATTAGCTCTAGGAGATCCAGATTTCTCCCAGTCCCCCAGAAAAAAATGTACACCGCAGGGCACGGTGTACGTCCCCCCTGCACTGCCACAACCCTCCAAGCTGGTTAAGGCTCCTCCTACAACTAAACCCCCAGGACCTATTTCTCATCTCCTGGATCCTGACTGGTCCCTCTGTGCTACTGAAATGAGCAGTTTGCTTCTCAAACCTGAAAATCGGGCACCCTATAAATAAACTATTCTATATGTTTAGCATCCTTATGTCTCAGACTATTAAACTGCCTTAAATGTTTGCAACTAATTCACACTGAAAAGAAAATAATCGTAGTTCCCCTCCAGTAAGCCATGGTTTCCCTCACTGATGCTCTCCATAACCCTGCAGAGACACCAACCCGGTCACCTCTGGCTTCACTGCAGAGCTGCTTTCTTGCAGTTGATGGCACTACAGCGCTCAGTTGAGTCCACTGTGGAAATCTATCCATCTATCGAGACTTGCACTGGTCTGCCTCTGCCCTGGGTGCAGTGGATTACCCACACTGGGGGGACTGTGGTCTGCAGAGTTGCAAAGAGCAGAGAGGGGTTGTGAAGGCTGGGGAGGTGGAGGAAACAGAAGATCAGAGCCTTGAGATACAGTGAAGAGAAAAGCTTATCTCTCACCATCTTCTGCTATCAGAAAGCCACACAGTATCTCACAAGTGTACCTTGTCCAGGAGGTAAAATAAACAGCTACAGCCCTGGCCAGGGCACAGCCCTGATCTAAACCTTAATGGGAGGTGGGTTTGTTCTGAACGCAACTGTTCTGGGGAGCATTCAGGTATGGGGCCTAAATCACCCTCTCCATATAGCCTGCTTAAGCCATCAGAGAACGTAGGTCTGATGAAAAATAAAATTAAGCGTTCCCCTCTCCTTGTCTAGGCTACAGCCTCCAGTGACAGCAGCTATTTACACATCACGGCATTTTCTCTCTCAAGCCCATTAGCTTGCCCTGTATGCTTGAGAACTCTGGACAACTTATCTTTACCAACAGAGGGGAAAATAGAGGCATCAGAAAAGAAAGTGGCTTGGTCTTGGTCATGTTTGCACAGTGAGTTAGTGGCAGAGATAGGAAAGAAATTACCTCCTATGTCATGTTTTCCTCCCAGAGAAAGTGGCTGTTTGCTGGAAAAAAAAAAGAAGGTTTGATGTGCTGTGGGTGTGCTCTGTCTGTTCCAAGAGCATCGCAAAGTGTCAGGACTTGCTGTGGGGGAAAAAGGGAGTGAGACGAGCAGGACCTGTGGTCAGAGGACTCTGTGACAGCTCTCTCTGTGACTCGTCCTTTTGGCCTGCACAGGGTCTGACAGTCCCTGGGGGAATCTGCTGTGACTTCAGGCACTGCCTCCCTCCTGGGCACCACAAGTGCCGGCGGGCTCAGTAGGATCCAGGTCCCACAGCTCACTCACCCTGCAGCCCGGGACAGTCGCTCTTCTTCCCCACCCACAGCACGGATACATCCAGCTCTGTCCTCTCTCCTCGCCCGCTGCAGGCAGGTCCAAATATTGAAACACTCTGCAGGACCTTCCAGGCAGTTCACTGACGAATCTCAGAGGCACTGGGTGTTTGAGCAAGAGCTGAGTCACTGATAAGATAAAGACAGAGGCTACAGTTAGCACAGAATGAGTTCAGTGCTCTGTGGTCAATTCTGTTCTATTAATTCCCTCAAATCCTCTTTTCTTGATCACCACTCCTTTACTCCTTCTCTCAGTCCCCCTTATTTCCCTTGGTTTTACATAAATGTTAAAGCTCTTCTAACTTGCACATTCTCCATCTTGCAAGGGAAAAGCTGAACATTAACACCCGCAGTGATAACAGGGGACATGATAAACTATCAGTAGTCCCGTCTGATCAACACTATGTAACAATCTACCATATCGCCAATGCAGATCTATCACATTCCAACCTATCTTATCACCAGCAAGCCTATCTTATCACCAGTACATGCCTATTTATCAATTGCACCATGATATCACAAGCGCACACTCACCTTTCTATCTCTTTCAGCTACGTAGGCATTTTCATTTTGTTCAGTAGCATAGCAGCTACATGACTAACACAGCTGTGTGCTCATCGACCTTTCTGTCTCACCCCTCAGTAATTTACTGAACCAAGGCAAAGTATATTTTCGAAGCCAGGGTTCTTTCCCTTCTCTCCCCAGGAAGTGCTGTCTGTGTGGCTGCTCAGGGCACAGCTCAGCATTGCCTGGGGCTGTCCCCTCTGCTGTGAGCCTGGCCAGCAGTGAAATGCTTTGGGTTTGGCCGCTTTCTGGCCCTTCTGCTGCCCGCACAAAGCAGCTGCAGGCATTTCTGTATAGCACAAATGGCTGAACCAGAAGCACTGTGCACAGAGAGGGGAGCAGCCCTGGGAAGAGCACCATGGCAGTTGCCTCCATGCTGCCCTTGCTGAGCTGCATGACCACAGCACTCGGATTTGATCCGGTTTGGGGGAAATTGCTGTTTGTTTTTGCAAGATCTCAGCCCTGCTGGATGGCTCCGGCTGTTGGCAATTTGGCGACACTGCAAGGGCACAGGCCTATTCACCCTCATCACCCTCCTTGTTCCAAAATGTCTGTCAGCCATGAAGTTACAGAATGCTTTTGTTCTGCCCTGGTAAAATACATCTCGAAATGATGGATTTCTCACTAAAAGTCAGGTGAATGACTGCTCCTACACTCTCCTCTTCCTTCCCTCCCTGGTAGGAAATCAGTTTGTTTCTAGTTACAGCAGAGGCAAGTGAAACAAGGGAAGGATATGTCTTGCCACTGTTTGCACAGGGGCCCGTAAGGAAAGCTCCCATCCACCTTGTCTGTTTTCACACTTTCATCTCCAGATGATGCCTTCTTTTTATGATCAAAGGCCTTCTTGGTTCAGAGACGCTGAACAATCCCCAGCACAGAGTGCCATCACATAAAGTAGAACAGAAGTAGCTAACCTGTTGCACATGAAGAAAAAGGGATGTGCAAAGCACTGAAAAATGCAAACCTAAATGAAAATTATGTTCTTCACTGACAAGAGGAATGCAAGTGATGGGGCTGGCATTCTGTTCTAGGTATTAACAACATGTCCAAGTCCCGAGGAAAAGAAACTATATTTTTACAGCAGGAGGAAATTACTTATTTTGCTATCAAGGAATCTGGTAGGACAGGTAAGACCTGGACTGAGTCAAAGGGTATTTTTTTTGTTTTGTGTCTAATTTTTTGACGTTAACTTGGTTTTGCCTGTCAGATAGAAGTCAGACAGACTGCTGGCAGAGCAATCTGTAAACACATCTTCATGGGTGTTTTTTTGATCAGTAAGAGGAATCTTAGAAAACAAGCGAGGTGCTGGTGCTGCCTGAGAGGCTGTTGGGGAGCGGTAGGAAATACAGCGTTGCTCGTCTTCTGGCTTCATGCGATCCCACGCAGGACAGGAGCACGCCTGCGGTGTGCGGATAGGCAGTGGGACCCTGCCTGCCTGGCCAAAGGAAGCAGCATCACAGAGCCAGGCAGTGTAGGGGGTATCAGGCACTCTCCATGTCATGAACAGAGGCTATTTTCATCCCTCTGCCAGAAAACAGCACAAGCAGTGACAGGTGGTTTTGGCAGCTAATTCTCTGGGCAGCTTTTAGTGGCCTTACGCGACCGGCTTTGGTCAGTGTAAGATGTTGTGCTGTTCGATTTCTGCAGGCAGATCAGGCTGCGGTGGCTGGCATTTCCACTGCTGCTCACAAGGCCTCTTTGAAGCTGCTGCTCTGCTGGGACAGCAGTTTCAGGGCCTGCTTCACAAAGCCTGGAGGACTTGCGGGCACCAAGAAATCTGACTCTTGATCTGAGGTCTGCTTAGTTCCCATCCTCCCTGTCCTCAACTCGCAGACCCTCCCTGTCTGTGACCTCTGCACCCTGCTTCCACTTGTAGCTCTGGGGCAGGGTGAAGCTGCCTTGCACAGAGCACAGAAATCATGGGCCAGAGAAAATAAGGTGTTGAAAGGTTAAATAACCGAATTCTTTGTTAAATACATTTTCCATTTAAATTAATGAATTAAGTACCCAGCCAGTTTGTTGTTGCCATCGCTGAAAAGGGACTGCTTATCTTCTTTGGTAGCCTGGCTGGGGCATAGGGTTGTCTGCTGCATTGTCTGGACAACAGAAGAAAAACAGCGCGAGAAGGGAGCTTTAAAAAATAAAATGGTATTTGATCCTGACCCATTTCTGTCCCTTCCCCCCTCCTTTTTTTTTTTTTTTTAAACCAGGTTTTGTCAAAAACATTGAAAGAGGGTAAAATATAGGCTCGTCTGCACAGTCTCTGTGGGTCCATTCAGCACATCCCAGCTGTGTGAAGGCCAACAAGGGCAGCAGTCTCTGGGAAAGCTGATGGTGGTGGCAGAGAAACGAACAGCTGAGGGAAGCTGTGTGCTGGCCTCCACAGGATGCAAGAGCTCTTCTTATCTGTGATGCCTGCCCCAGGTCAAAGTCTGAGCACCTCGTGGCCTGAGGGACTGCAGCTAGGTGAGGCTGTGCTGTGGCCACTTCTCCAGAACAAAACCACCCGCTGCAGGCCCAGCAGCTTAGCTTCTGCTATTATTCACAGCCTTCTTCTAATAAACTAATCCAAGTGGTTGTGTTCTGTCCTCCCAAACACTCCTACACTCTTCCTAAAGCTTGTACTTTGTGCTCTGCCTAAAGTTTGTAAGTTCAGAGTGATTTTAATTCAGTGTCCCAAGTGTGACTGCCATGGTCAAACCGCAGGTGGCAGTTGTGAGCGGGCAGGGCAAAATGGGGAAGAAAAAACCACATCCCCTGCTGTATTTTCAGAGCTCGATCCTGGAGCTGGAAATCATGTTACCAGCAGAAACAAATGGACACCACCTTCCGGTGCATAAAACACACGCTCCTGACAATAAGTCTGAAAGGTAAAATAAGACATGGCCATTTTCAGTGGGATGAAAAATACAAAAAGATCACAAGGAAGGAATCAAAAGAGACTTTCAAAATCAAACGTCCAACTCGGGGAGTCGAAGAGTGTGTGGTCACAGAGCCGCACCCATGCAGGCAGCGCTGCAAAAGCCGGCACCTAACTGGTGTCTTGGCCTCCACCAGGCAGGTGGCTGGGAAATCTTGTGGCCACAGAGCCAGAAAGCCCAGAGTGGACGGGTAAGCGGGCATAAATCAAGGCAGTCTTGCCCGTCAGACAGTCTGGACAAAGCTTGCTTTGTTTCCACCGAAAGCTTTGACGGAATCAAAACCTTTCCGCAGAACATTTCAATTCAGTCTAATCAGCATTTTCGGATGGAAAACTCTTCTGTAGGAAAATTTCCTTCCAACTCAAGTCATTTACTCCCAAGGCAAATGAGTATAATGTGGGTGTAAAGCATGGTCATGTCAGAGATATAGCAGTTGCCACATCCTTTGGCATGGTGTAAATAGGGATGTGGTAACAGGCAATGGAGAATCATCTTCCTCCCCAGATCTACAGCATCAGCGTGCCATGCCATCCTCAACAAACATAAGAAACTGATTTTAGCTATGCATCAGGGAATTTTGGGAAACAAGCTGGAATGACAAACAGCCAAGAACCCTGGACCTAAAGTGAATAGGAAATCCTCTCTAGGCATGGAGGACATCTACCTCTGCCTCTTAAGGCAGAGGTAGATGTCTGTCTCTCTGTCTTTTTTGTTCCCCAGTGCTTTCAGTGCTTTCCAGAAATACACAGTTAACCTAATTCTTTGTGAATTTGCCTCAGTCATTTGCAGTTTGAACACAGTACGTTCTGTTGTAGTAAGTCTTACTGAAAGCAATGGTTTTATTTGCAAGCAAGAAGCACAGCAAGTACGTAGGTGGGAAATGCCAGCAAGGGCAGGCTCTAACAGGAAAGGCTCATAAACAAACTGACCTAACTAATGGTTTACAGCAAGGATCACAGGCTTGGTTCTTTCTCAGCTCTGATGGCAGGTTTAAGCATAACTCCTCCATCAGCACAACTGTTCAATTATGTTACAGTTTTCACCAACCTATGTCCAAACGTGTATACAAATACATTGTGTAAAGACTTCATAAACCAGGATGCTTTGGTACCCCTCCTGTACAGGTGCTTATATTACACAGATGCTATGGTAAGGGTAATAAAGTGATTTATTGTGTGTGTGTCTATGCAAACCTTACCTTCAAAAATGAAAATGAATATTTGTGTCAATAAATACAGGACTCACAAAATATACTGTCTTGTTACAGACACTTTGATATAACATTTAACTAGGAGATACACGAACACGTTAAAAAAGAAAAACAATAGGTTACGGGAAAAATGTTGCAACGATTAATAGAAGATAAACCATATCATACAATCAGTGGAAAAGGTGTTTTGTGTGTTTGTGCTTCAACTGATACAAAGTGAAACAAGGATGGAAAAAGTGTTCTATGGACTGTAAACTGGTTAAAAAACAAACACAGGACGATAGATATTGGATCATGCTAGCACTTATCTAGTCCAGCATCCATTTTCTTAATTGTAAAGCTGCAAAGAATCAGAACAAAGAGAAAGAAACTGGGCAGAGACCTAAGACTTGTTAGTTAGGGCAGCCTGTTTAACATCTCCAGCATTGTTTTTGCATATTCTGAAATTTCACAAATAAACTTAAACTGACAGGAGCTGCAAAGAAAGCAAAGGTGAAGTGTCAGAGAGTTAGCAAAGCGCGAACAGAAACAATTACACAGGTGCAGGTAAAGAAAGTGGAAGGCAAGGAAGTCTTTTTGTGACATAAAAAACGCAGAATAATCTACTTTCATAAAGGTCTAAGAATTTAGCAAAGGGTTGCTAGACATTGACACATTGAAAATTTCCGATTATATTCTGAGGCAAGTATAAACTATGGGAACTACATTTTAACGGTCGTATTAACTTCTACTTTGCCGTCTTTAATCCTCCATGTCATGTGCAATCATCTATTCCGTCTCTGTTAATGTTGCTTTAGAAATGAACAAAAATCTCCCCTCTATGTTTTCTTAATTAGGTTTTCTAAATCTCTTCCTTTACTTGACTGTAGCATCCCCTAGTCTTCCACGCTTGTCACTCCTGCCCTTGTGATTTTCAACCTTGTTTCTCTGTATACCGGCAGTAGAGCATTTGCTTCCCATATCCCGCTTCTACTCAGGAGTCAGGGCCCCAAAGGGGATTGAGAAAGCCAGTTTGGCAAGATGAAAGTTGGAGCTCACAACGCTGGAGAAGGACATCTCAGCTTACACAGTTTGTGCTGTCACTGGGATCAGGGGATGCCTTAACACAGCCGCAGACTAAAAGACCCATGTAAGGGAAAATAGATTTCATAGGCAGAGTTTAAATGTTGAGGGAATTAAGTGAGGGGAATTTGTGGAGCTCATTCTTCCCACCAAGTCAATGGAAGGAGGATGTCAATGTTCCTTTTGAACAGTTTCCAAAGGACGATATGACTTACCATCAGAACAAGTCTAATCTTCATTTTCCCTTTCTGCACTTTGTTTTTGACCCTTCAAGCTGCAAAATAACACCTCGGTGGCACTTGGTGCACGTGCAGAAATTGTCAGGCATGTTTCTGCCCAAGCACATCTAGATACATTTGTGTGTGCACATCCCCACATAAACACAAGGACACTGGTGTGCAGGGCTCTACATACACACAATAGCAAAAGCTGTATTTTTCTTTAAACTGTCTGTAAATTAGTTTGTAAGCTATCTACCCAAAGCGGAAACCTAAGCCTTTAAACCTCGCCTTAACTACCATGAACATGTACTCCTGGGCTCTGCCTGGTGCATGTGATTTAATTTTTATGAGAAAACCTATTTGTTTGCCCCACACCCTTCCTGTACCCAGTCTACTCATTTTTAAAATCCTGTTTACTCTGTTGAACTGCATGAACTGATTAATAAACTGCCCTGGTACAAGTAATGAAAATCTGTATTTTCTGTTTATTATATTGATCTGTTGCACAGACTGGGATGGCGTGTTTCAAATACAGTTATTGATGATGCAGCAGTAAAATACACAAGTGAGTAAATCAGCTGCTTTTCATTTAAAAAAAAAGTGCTAAGTGATATATAGTCCAGTGTGGAAGTATACAAATGCTGGCACTTATTTGTGAACATGCATCAGGGATGTCCATGAGGTTGCGCACTGTGCTCCACCCCTGTCTGAGAGAGCAATCAGAGCTGCCCCATGACAGCACTCACCCCAGCTTTGGGTCCCCACTTTCCAGCTACCCAGAAACCTTGAGCAAATCCTGATTATTTTTGCTTCAAATGGAAGCAGCATTTGGCCTCTCTCTGTGTTACAGCACTAATATCAATGTAGAAAAATAACCTAGAATTTCTACAGGCTATTCAAAGGAGAAGTACAGGAAAGATTTAAGTGAACTATGGGGAAACATCACTGACTGGAAGTAGTTTTTATACTATTTTCATTTAAAAATCTACAAAGTAACCATGAAAAATTCCTCATCCACCTAGACTATTTTGTGGCTTTTAGAACAGTATGATGTACATGCCCGAGCATAGGGCTGTGGGGAATCATATTTCTTAAGGAACTGAGTAAGTGTGCTTACTGTCTATGAGCTTACTGTGTTTATTCTTTTTGCAGTTTTATGAATCTAAATATGCAAGACAAAAGGTAGAGATTCTAGGAAGTTGGGTAGATAACACTAGTAAGATGGGAACTAAGTCAAACAGAGACTTAGTTATTTGATTTAGATCACAAAATGCAACAACAGTGCAATAAGAACTTACTACATATCAGGTTTATACCCTAACCACTGCATCATCCTTTCTCCCATAAAGCTGTCGTACTGGAAGTGTTCAGGGCCAGCTTTTTGTACATTACCTCCTACACAGATGGGGCCAGTTATCAGAACAGCAGCACTCTCAGCCACAGACATTGGGAAAAGGTTTGCAGAATTGCTCTGCACCCACGTTCACAAGTTTTGTTTGTCGTAAACAAAAGATTACAAATTTCATTTTGGCAGTTGGCTTCCTTTGAAACTCTAGCCTTTGGTATTAGAGAGGAAAGGAAGTCAAAGAGTGGTTTACTCCCCAGTTTTCTCAGTCCCAGTATGTGATCTCGAATAACTGCTTCCTCTGTCTGAGTTTTTTTACCTGCCCCATTCTTGTTCAGCCTTGTTTGTGCAGTTTTGAAGGGCTGCTTTCGCACATATATAGAGCTGCTACAACAGAATATCTGCTTTAATTTGCCCCTACTAAGTGTCAGGAATGTTGATATCTGGATGTTTATCACCAACCCCCCTTTCCAAGATCTTTGACCATTCTCCATAAAACCACTCTGACAGTTCACGTTTTCACTGGCCATAACACAATGAAATTCATACTTCTCATCAGCATGAGCAATCACAGGCAAAAACATGAATAACAACACAGAAATGCTGATTTATTTATATGGGATGCTTTAATTTTGTACTTTGACATCAAGGGGATAATTGCAGAACCATAAATGAAACTTGAGGCAGCAGCTTCCACATCAAGAGGATCTTATCTCTGTTCCCCCAAACATCTACACTTACATAGGTCATTGAGCATGGGACTGCCTGTGTAGACATCTGTACGGCCCCAACATGAAAGGAGTGGATTCTCAGCTCAGCTTCAGGTCTTTACTGAAATATGGAGGAATGAGTACATTTCTGCTGAGCAGAAAGTGTAGACCCTGCCTGTAAAAGCCAAGCCAGAGAGAACAGGTACAGGGAAGATGGAAAAGGAGTTTCTGAAGAGGAAAAGTGCAATCTTCTAATTATACTTGAATTTGACACCCCCCCCCCCCCCCCCGAAGTTTCAGTCCTTCTCCCAGTAGTTTGCAAGCTTCCTGTGACACCTTTATTCTCATCTCACCAAGCCCACAAAATCCTCTCTGCCGGGAAATGGCAAAGGGGTCCCCTTTGGGTCTCCTGTGTATATGAATAATCCAATGAATAATCCAATGAAAAATCCTCCCTCTGCTCTGCCTTGCCCCGAGAGCTGCCTGCAGCACAGTCAGAAAACCACAGCCAGCCTCTTGTGCTGCCCCCTCTCATCTTGAGCTGTTCGATCAGCATCATCCCTTGGTCTAGCAATGAAATGCTGAAATACTGGCACGCCCTAGTCCCTGAGTGACAGCACTGGCACTGCAGATGTCAGTGTGTTTTAATAGCAGAAATTACTGCCAACTCTTAAACAATGGCTCAGGCATGACAGAAGGAACCAAGGAGCTTTCCAGCCCCTCAGGCCAACTACTTCCCAGGCACAAGGCCTGCCAAAATCTTTGCCCAAGTGTGCAGAACTGCAGGGATGGAAGCAAAATCCAGCCCAATTGCCGAATACCTCCCAGACCAGTGCAGTGAGAAGCCAACTGTTACCATCCTTGCAGTCCAAAGCCAAATCACCGTTCTAGCTGAATTTCTTTAATGTGGCAGTGAGTTACAGAGCTGACTCTTATATAAAGGATTTTGCTTCATTCAGGCTAAAATCTGTTGTGTCTCATTATTAAGTCATTGCAGGAATTGACAGAACAGTGTGAGGAGCTGTAGAAAGGGTCTATTCTTCTTGGTATCTGGGGTGAATGACCACTGAAGGCAGTTATCCCCTAGAAAATGCCATTGAGGCATTTCCTATTACCTCTCCTTCTCTGCTACCAACACGCAAGTAGTTTCTCTCAAAGTCAGTAAACTGTCTGTAAAGGTAAAGCCCAGCTCAGCTGAAATGAAGGTGATGGTAGAGCATACTCATTTGTTTGCTCGGCTTTCAGGGAAGGGCTCAAAGAAGCCAAAAGGGAGGTAAGCCCACAGCCTTTGAGTGCAAAGGAGGAACACTCTGTGGTTGCTCATGTGGGTACATGGGTGAGGTGAGGTTTTGAAGATGAGGTTCAGATACAGCATCTCACCAGGAAAGGTGAGACTTAATATTTCCTGCTATTCTGGTACCAGCACTATGCGTGTTCAGCTCTATCCTGAGTTAATAAGAGAAGCAAAGAGGAACCGCGTGTCTGGGAGCCATGCAAAAGCCTCCAGGGAAACTGGGAAGATGCCCTTGCTGCAGGAGGTCTGGCAGTCCCATGACTATATATTTAGAGCTGTTTATAATTTTTCTGTTCCTGGCAATGATTTTGACAACAATAAACAGAAAAAGGTTCTGGCTTTTTTTTTTTTTTTTGAATTTTTTCTTCGCAACTTTTGGAGGCAATCTTAAAACTACACATCTGAAAAGTAAAAACAATGTAGGAATCTTTTGGCTGCAGTGTTTTGATTGTCAAAGCTGAAAACTGTTGGGGAAAGGGAGAAGAAATAAGAGAGGCTCCCAAACTTCTATTATGAAAATGCAATTTTAATTGAAAATTGGTATTTGCTGTGGAAAACTCCTACTTGATGAAAATCCATAATTCTGTGGAAAAAAAAATGGTTTGAACAAAACATTTCACACAGCTCTTTTCATGCTCACAGCACACAACAGGCTACAATACAGAAGCCACTGGATGAAATAATCTCTGAAGTGATCTCTGAGAATCTCAAATGCAGGCAATCAGCTAGAGGAACACTCTTACAACCTGATGTGATGACCTAATCACTGTTCACTATGCGTTTCCTTAAAAATGCTTTTATTCATATCTCCTTTCATAACTAACCACTTTGTTTGACTCTAATTTCTGAAGATAGTAAGGGTCTTTAAGTCAGAATTTCATTTTTCCACAGATAAAAAACAGTTCTCACACATTCAGCATTTTCTGAGGGAAAATTTCTACCTTCCCTGACAAAAAAAAAAACAAAACAACAACAAAAAAATCGCAGCCTTATTTCCCAGTGGAAAAAATGAAACAAAATATTGTATTCTGAGCACAGTTAAAATTAATATAGCTTGGTCTGTCAAACTAGTATGAAGCATTAATTTTCAATTCCACTTTGAACCACTTCTGCATCCAGTGGCTGCTGCTTATTTATAAGTCCTGCTGCAGACACCTCAGGCCCTCCATCCCCACAGGGCCCAGCTCCCTAGGGCTGAGGGTACCTGTCGTGGCTTCTGGCTGGACCTCCACACCACATCGCATTGCACAGCAGAGACTGGAGCCTGCCAGCTTGCTGGTGAGCCCAGGATGGGAGGGCACCAGATTCCTGTGACAGAGGCTATTTCAGGAAAACCCGCTTGTCAAGGGGATGTTGCTGCGGGAACTGCGCAACAGAATTCAGCTGCAATCGTTGTGCTCAATAGAAGTGACATGACGCGTGTTGCATATCCAGCAGTGCACCAGGGAGCACTCAGCATAGGTGCTGGCTTATGTTTGCGTTGAATAATGTGTGTCACTGAGATGTACTGCCGATGATTTGAGGCAACGTTGATGTGTTGTTGCAATACAAAATAAATAAGTAAATAAATAAATAAATAAATAAATAAATAAATAGAGTTGGAGGTGATCACTGATCTTCTGTGATCACACTCATGGTTTTCTCATAAAAATACATGCTCCTGAAGTGTGCTACATTAACATTGAAAAAAATCTATGAATGTTGATCTCAATTTAGAGGGTCTGGCCAAAAAAGAGTTTTGTGAATGGTAACAGAATATTGATGGATGAAACCTGCATCTTCAGACCCTATAAATTACTTCCTTGCAAACACTAGAAGTCTTGGGTTTATTTTCTTATTCTAGGACAGTCTTACAGCCTGCTAGAAAAAGCTAATGTGCTGCTTCTCATTGGTGCTCCTGGCGTAGGCTTGCAGCAGGAACCAAAGCTGGTCTGGTAGCACTGCAGCTCTCATCCCGACCAGACACCGTACATCCAGTGCAGGGAAATATCCTAAGAAGCATTTTTTTCTTCTCAAGATAAACATGTAAAATAGATCAGATCACCCACACCAAACAAAAGGCTGTTTCTCTCCATTAATTAAAGCACGAATCTCAGAGAATAGGTTCACATGTAGAAACTCTGGTTTGCAGATATCTGAAGTTAAACGAGATCAATAGTACCTTGATTTCCACTTTTGGGAACAATGAGGGAGAAGAGTGACCTCTACAGCTCAGTTTCTTCCCAGGCCCACTGTCCTGGAAGGGAGGATTTGCTCTCTTCCTTGCTCATACTAATCTTGCCTGAACTAGCCAGAAAAGAAACTAAAAGAAAAAAAAAAAGAAAAAAAAGAAAAGAAAAAAAAAAAGCCAAATTTACGGAAACAGGGTTTAATGTCTACTTCAGATATGCATGTGTCTGTGGACCTCAGGCTGAAATTTTACTGTTGAAGGCTCAAGGAAATTTAGTCTACCAGTATAATACAGCCAAATATCCAGAGCAACTTTAAAATATGTTATCCAGAAGACTAAGATCTAGGTTCCTTCATTCCTTCAATGCCTTTACACATTTTAATTTGCAGGGATTAAAAAGGCAAGCAAGTAAGCTATACTCTGGCAATTTTAAAATTAAGTTGAAAAGAGATTCTATAAAAGCTAGCACCCACTGCTATGAATGAAACTGGAATGAATCAAATTTTCTCCTGTCGCTGGGATGGACCAAACCAGTCATAGAGTTCAGGGCTTCTGATAAGACTCCTGTCCCTTCTCGGACTGTGAGGACTTAGCAAGCTAACTCACTGCACACAGTGAATGTGTGCCAGAAAGCAGCACAGACAGACATATTCACCTGGAGAGAACCACATTAATTCTTGCTATAAAACAGTAAACCCTGGCAATGTACAGGGCCACCTTCTGCACACCGATACTTTTAAAAGGTCATAGCAGCATATCTCCAGGCCCATTCATACCCCTCAAGCTGGGAGGTTCAGCCCTCACTGCACTTACACTCCACCTCAAAGGATTGGAGCAGGGTGGGTTGAACATCTGGGACCCAAGGCAGTATTCATACTTTCAGCAAACATTTATTTCACTCCAGTGCATCTTCGTGTTTCATTTTTGGTGTCCACCAGGTGGCACAGGCTATCGACATGTTTACAGATAGGTGAAGTAGACCACAACAGTGATTTCTGCTTCTCTGGACTGCACTGGCTCCTCAGCAGAGCTAGAGCCTTCTTTTCCTGTCCTTGGGGTATGCATTGCAATTTGAAAGCCTGTCCAGCTAAGTGAAGCATAGCTGTATCAGTAGAACATCATCACTGTATTACAACGGAAAGCAAAAGCACAAATAAGATCCCAGCACTGCCAAGGCAGATGCGTTCTGTAGCAAGAAATGATTGGCAACCTAACCAATGAATCAATCCTCACTTTATTGACTAGGAATTTAAATCTATAGAGCAATACCACTGACTTGCCTGAAGGGTCAGGTCTGCAACCATCATCTACACTGTCTTTGTTAGTTAGTCCTGACCCACAGCAAACTATAGCCTGTTTTGTACCTGGATTTCCTCAACAAATGAGGAAGCTGGTTCATCGTATACTACAACCTGTGAGCAAAACTCCTGTAAGCTGTGGGGTATAGAGTGCAGGATATAATGCCTGCTTAAAACAACAGCAGAAATATCAGTAAAGGATTCTGTAACCTGCTACACTGAAGAATTCAGAGGGGGAACCTAATTGATTGGAATCAATTAATTAGCTGTGGGTATCTTTACCATGGTATTTTACTGTGTGCTAACATCAGTAATGAACCACAACCAAAAGCAATGGTGTGAAGGAGATCCATGGATGGAAATAAGGAATGAATGCCACATCTGTGTGAAAGAAGAAGGCTCTGAGATCACACACAGCCACAGGAATATCACACAGCCTGCTGCCCCCAGATAGCTGTTTTTCATTGTATTGTCCACGGTGATTTTGTAGTTCCTGAACAAAACTCTGTGACTTGTCCCAACAGCTGGAGGTGTAATAGTATCTAGGACATATTGATAGCTCTTGGAGGATGCCACATCACAGATGTGGCACAAGAGGCACGGATATCCTTTCCCACATTATCATCCTCTGACAGGGAATGCTGTCCCCTAAGGCCAGCCCATGCTCTGCACCCAGTCCCCAGTCAGATGTTTCACTTTACAGACTCATGTGCCCAGCCTCCTTTGCCAGACAGACCACAAAACTGGGGATTTCAACCCAAATCAACCATCCCTGCTGGCTGAGCCACACTACCATCCTGCGACAGCCTGTACAGAGTGGGGCCGCCTTCCACAAGGAAGAAACCACCAAGAGTAACTCTGTTCTTCCTTGAGGGAAGACAGCCATAAATATTCCAACGTACTCTAAAAGAAGTCTATTAAATCATTTTACATATCTTGTGAGCGCAGCCACCTCCGTGCACAAGCCCCTCATCCTCAAGCCAGCCGCCGAGGCAAGCAAGAAGCCCTGATGCAGCACCGGGGTTTTAAGCGCAAATCCCACCACCGGCTCCTCATAGAGAGTGATAATATGGGTCCAGGCAGCCAGGTGGACTTGTCCAGTGGCCATCATACCCTGGCTGATGAGGACCTAGCCACCAGCCTGTGGCTGCCTCAGGACACGTCTCTGCTGAGGGAAGGCACTCACTGAGGGTTCTGTGGAGCCGCGACAACTGAGGAGCCCCTAAGATGGCGGGGTGAGCACTGCCGCTGCCCTGGGGGCAGGCAGGGTCTGAGGCAGGGACTGCTCCTTCCTGGCATCCCTCAGCACCACAGGAACAGATCTGGGAGGTGGAAGAGGGTGGAAGAAACAGGAGGAGTTGGAAGCAGGTGCTGGGGCCTGGCAGAGAAGAAGGCTCTGCTAAAGGTGAGTTGAGACAGCCCCAGATCTCTCTGCACCTATTTATTTAAGCCTAGCAACTCATCCTGCCTCTTATCCAACAGGGGATCTTGCTCCCTGCATTCACCACATGTGCACCGTAAGCCTGCCCTCCTACTTCCCCATCACATCTCCTCAGCAGGGCTCTGCCTGGCTGCCACCTCTGCCCCTCGCCAATGCAGCCTCCTGCACGCGTGAGACACTCACTGCTTCGGTTTCTGTGTGACTCAACACCTACAGTAGTTTCTTAAACTTCAAGATCGGAAGGGAGGCCACCCCCCTTGCTGCCACCACCAGGGCTGACGAGCGTTTTGGTTGTAAATGCTAACGGGAAGCTCTGCGAAAGCTCGAAAGCAGCTGTGCCGCCAAAGCCACCTGACCCCTGCAATGCCGCCTGCCCTGCCACTGCCTGCCACCGCCTCTTACGTAATCACTGCATGACTCCAGCTTTCCTGGGACCTGGTTATGCAAAAAAGTTAAAAAAAAAAAAAAGAAAAAAAAAAAACACCTACAAGATCCTCACTGACCCACTGACATGTTTCTCAAGGCAGAGCTGTCACATGCAAGTGAGTGCTGAGCCAGCCTTTGGAAGAAGAGCTCGTCACCCTCTCACTCTGCTTGGGCACTCTTGGGCCAGGAGCCGATGTCAGACAACCCTGGCTGCTGCATCCGACCCATAAGGTGAGTCCTGGCCAGGCGGTGAGGGGGAGCTCAGGCACCGGGGCTTCTTCAGGTGCTGAGGGTAAAAGAAGGAAGCAGAGCTCCACCAGGAAACCGTGCCTATGCTGGTCCCTAGACCCTGCTGGCCATTCTGAAAAGTAGGTGACTTTCAGAGTGAAAATTGCTGGCTTCTTGTTTTGTTTTGTTTTTCCGTTTTATTTTTTCTCTTTTTTCTTTTTCTCTTTCTCTCTTTTATTTTCTCTTTTTATTTTTTCTTTTCCTTTCTGTCTTCTCTTTCCTTTCTTTCACTCTTCTATATATTATCTTTATGCATACTATGCTTCCCACTCCATCTGTCCCCAAATCTGCCTTTGGAAACTCCCTACATTCAGCACTCCTCCCTGCCAAAACACCGACAACTGTTTGTGGACATAGATCGGTACACATACACTCACTATCTTGCAGTGCCTGATACCTTCCTCCCTAGTTTCTCTTCCCATCCTTGGTGGGGAGTGATGGAGTGGTTATATTTGTGGATTTTGTTGTATGGTTCTAATATGTTTGCCTCGTTGCAGTCAGACATTTTTGTTGCCTGTTCTTGAGCTTGCACTTGCCTGTCTGTGAGAGTAAGGAAGAATTTATTTCTTGTGTTGAGTAGATTTTTCTTTCTAGAGCATCACCTGGCATGTCTATGGCAGTCAGCACAGTGGTAGAACTCGATAACAACACGGTGAATGTTAAGTGCTGGATTTGCAGCTCCGAAGTGAGGGGTTGACGCAGAGGAGCCATAGCAGAAAGGTAGCTTTCTCGGCTCCCACCCCAGCAGGAGGACTCAGCCAAAGTACAAAGCTTTACTGGCAGAGATGACAAGGCTGAGAAAGGCAGTAGAATTGGCCTTGGTGAAACCAGTGGTTATTATGGAGTGAATATTTACCAAGGCCACGAACAACTCCTGTCATGGAGGACCCTGCACAGTAGCTGTACTTGATCAGTTTTATATTTTAACCATAACTCTGTTATGAATTTCCTAAGCTGGTGAGCTTGCATTGACAACACAACCAGTTTTGCTTCATCTGGTTTGTATGTGTTTCGAACCTTTTGCTTCCAACTCCCGCCTCTGCATCCTCTCCTTCCTGTGACTCTTCTGCCAGTTTTTCAAAATGCTTGAGTCCCTACCTGCAAACCTGTTCTGAAAACCTCATCCTTTATTTCAGTCTGCATAACTGGCCTTTCCTTTGCTTACTCCATATGGGGAGGATAATGATGCATATGCCCTTTACTATGTTCATTGCCATATTAGAAGCACAAAGAGCATAGATAAAAAATTCAAATGATCCAGATGTTGAAAACTGTGTGAAAAATCATTAACACTGTGTTGGACTCTTTGTTTCTTTCTGTCGTTGCTCAACTTTTAACGTGGTTTCTTCAGTTCACAAAACTTCTGGGGACAAGCCTTTTCCTCTCTTGCTTTGAAAAAGCTTTTGCATCTAATTTCAAAGATGGGGAGGGGTTGTTGTCATTTCCCCCTCTACTCAGACTTCTCCTTTTGAAACAAGTTGAAAGAAAGAAAGAAAGAAAGAAAGAAAGAAAGAAAGAAAGAAAGAAAGAAAGAAAGAGAGAAAGAAAGAAAGAAAGAAAGAAAGAGAGAAAGAAAGAAAATAAAGAAAGAGAGAGGAAAGAAAGAAAGAAAGAAAGAAAGAGAAGAAAGAAAGAAAGAAAGAAAGAAAGAAAGAAAGAAAGAAAGAAAGAAAGAAAGAAAGAAAGAAAGAAAGAAAGAAAGAAAGAAAGAAAGAAAAAGAAAGAAAGAAAGAGAGAGAGAGAGAGAGAGAGAGAGAACTATTCCAAAGGCACTCAGGGAATTTCTATAAAGGCAGGTGTCAGGTGATGCATATTTATTACACCTGAAGGAAGGTGTAAAGTTACTGTGTTTTATTTCTGAATCTTGTGGTGAAGTAGTTTTGGTTTTGAATTTTAAAGCTGACACCTGTCATGAAATTTTTATGTGAAGAAAGGGAGTATTTAGCAGCCGTTTTTCTACCCAGGATTCAACGTCCTTATTTTGTGGCAGCAAAAAAATAATTTTGCAGTGAAGAAGATAAAGCATTAAGTATTTTAATTATATTAATTAAAGAGAGGAAAGAATGCCATAGTCATGAACTTAGAAGGTTCACAGACTTCCACTTCAAGGGCAGTCTTTGGTGCTAGAAGCAGTTTAAAATGGCGGAGAAATCTGCAGCCAGAGCTGAATATTACAGAGAAGTAAGAACAAAACCAAAGGCTGTACCTCGAAGACACTTTTCCTACTGGCTTCCAGTGAACTCTAAAACACAGCAATTCCTCTCCTGCAGGTGGAAGTATCCCCAGCGTTTCTTGTTAACTGTGCTTACCGTCAACTAAACTACAGTGCAACTGGGGACGTGCTGTCAATTGGTCTTTTGAGGTGCTCCCGCAGAGAGGTCCTGCTGTCTTGGAGTAATTGGGACACCTATCACACAAGGGTGCTCCCTCAGGTGCCTCAAGCATCCCTTACCACACAGAAATCATGCTGCATTCAAATCTTTTCAGGTGCCTGTAATAGCAGTAGCCCTTTCTTTGCTTTCTGTCTAATGCAAAAATAGGTTTCTTTTCATACTTTGTAGTCGTCGTAAGTTAATATGCAGTAGACAAACCTCTAGGGAGAAAAGCTGAGTTGCAAAAGAAAATGAAACTGCCATCCTGAATTCTGTGGAATTAACCAAATTTCCCCTTCTACATAAGGGGCAAGATTGTAGATATAAAATGCAAGTTATTGAGACAGTGTGTATTTGTTGAAAAAGCAAGTGACACTCATATATGACAGAGATGTGTATCTATCTGGATGTTGCAAATCTGCCAAACCTCAATCTGCTGTTCATAATTGCTTGGTTATTTATATAAGCAACATAAAATGCAGTTCCAGCTAGAGTCTTGTTACTGCTAGCAGATACTTGGTAATAGTAAATCAATATCACACACATGCTGAAGAACTCTTTCTGAAGATTTTTTTGTGAGATTACCTGAAAAGTTCTGTCATTAAATAAATAAACTAAGATTGTGGGAGGAACTCAGTTTTCTCTCACATTCAGTGACTTTCAGTACCAGTGACGTGTGCTAATCTGAAATACAAAAAGAGCTTTTTTCCTTAAAAGTCAAATTTGCAAAACCTCCTTGGATTTAAGCATTTAGCGGAGCACTTTGATGGGGTTTACAGAAGGATTTTAAAGCATCAGCTCTAACCTTTTCTAATTTTCTTTCATACTTTGTGCTGTTACCTCCTGGCCTTTGGATACCTATTCCACTTCCTGCACTCACAGTCCCTGTACTTGATACACCTCCATTCCCAATTGGCTCTGGGATTTCTTGCATCATAAGACAATTCATATTTCCAGTTCCTTGTATTTAGAAGGCTCATTAAGTTTCAGTGAGATTTAGATACCTACATCACTCAATAATTTTAGAACATTGTAGATCTTGTAGATATAGATTGTAGGTATCTGAAACTGCTACTACAGACACACATCCCATTTACTTTCTTTGTAGATTTAGCTCCTGAATTTCACAGGTTATTTTTGAAAATGGGAGTAAGATTGTTTTAGTTGTTTTTGCAAGTTGTATTTTTTGTCATTACAGATTTTAGGAAGCAAGACTGGACTAGCAGAAGCAACCAGTTCTCAAGGTTTATTCTTCACTTAAACTAACATTACCTTCATCACAATGTGCATATGTATTGTTTGACAGTGTATTAATAACTACGAAGACAGGAAAGGAAATCAGCTCTTGGGTATTTTTAGACCTTACAGATTACAACTGGGTATTTTTTTTTTTGAAATACTACATACAAAAAGCAGTGACATACTAGTGACCCTAAAACTGTTTTTTAATGAGTTTCACTGACAAATAATTTTGACTAAAAAAGTGGGAGCTGCTTCTAGGAACATTAAAAATGCTTCTAAACAACAACTACTTCAGACTTGCAAAGCCAAATGTTATGAATTTTCATTTCAAATAGTCATTTTCATGCAGAAATTAATCAGTTCCTTAAGAAAGAAGAATGGTTAACTATCCTGAAGCATTTAATTTCAGATAAAAACAAAATGCTTTCTTTTAAGCCCATAGAAACAGTTTTGCAGATGTTCAGATCGGTCATGGAAAGAACTCTGCATGCATCTCGCTTGTAGCTCATTCCAACATGAGCTACAGTTTACATCTGTAGAGGGAATTTGGGTATATAAAATAAATAAAGAGGGGGACAAGAGTCATGCAGACAGTGTAATGAGGTCAATACTGTAACTTCAGAGAGAGGAAAAACGATTTTGTATATTTTTTACATTCCCAGCTAAACCGTTTCTTCTGCTCTGTATGGCTGATACCTATATGACAGAATTCAGAACTGGGAAGCAGGTTTGTGCCTCCTGTAGAAAGGTAATAATGATATCTGAGAGCAAGTTTTGCAGCCCCAAGTCTTTATGGATTTTATGGGACTATTACATGCATTTTCCTTGCTGTGTTTACTGATGAAACATGCAAAATCAAGTATGTTATGATTTCAGAGGTTTGAGCAATATAAAATGTGAAATTTGAGTTTGCTGCATTCTTTTTAGTGGGGCGGAGGAGAATGAAGCTTTGAGTGAACGGTGATGTTTATGTGTAGCTGAAACATGCAAGTACCTACTCTCCAAGACTACTCTATATATGAAGTGTGAAATTTTTGAACAAGATTATTTTTAAATCCCTTCAATGAGTAATACCAAAGAAAGATTAGTAGCCAGCATTGCTTTGATAGTTCAAGGTTTAAAGAGAGTATGACAGTAAATAACTCTCTGTTGACTAAGAAACCTATCAGAAGGACATGAGAGGCATACCAGAAGGTTGGAATCTCTTGTTACTATTTGCAACAAATGCCATTTCTGTCTCATACAGAATAGAAGACTTAAAAATTCTGAAATACCTAGATATGGTCAATTTTTACCACCATAACTTTTAAATTTCCTGTGCTGTGGCTTATAACAGGCTAAATTTTGTGGGAACATTCAAAGATTTGTCAGCAGAAGGAAAGTACAGTTCATAAGTGTATTACATGCTAGTTATTGCATGTCTAGCATCTCTGCTTATAAGAAACAATTATTGCAGTAACTAACTGTAGTAAGGCTTCTATGTCAGCATCAGTGGAATAATCTGCAGGCACCAGGCAGTGCTTCAGAAAAGACTAATGACTCCAGACTTTGACATTTCTCTTGCCAAACTTAAAAGACTTTGTTTAAGAAGAACACTATTTAAATTCCAACATCCTTTAAGATGTCTGAGAAGTGCCACCCTCTAGTAAAGAGACTGTAAATCATAAGCTATTTTATGAAAACATTCCAGCTTTTACTTAAAAAGGTGTCTTCTTTGCAGCATGTTTTTAGAAATTTAAGAATTCGTTCCCTCAAATCAAGTGATGCTGAGAGGTAAAATCAAATTGTGAAGAGCTTTTGTTTTTGTTTTGTTTTGTTTATGGGGTTGTTTTAGATGTTGTTGTTGAAGGGACTTTTTCCATTTGTCTTGGTTTTACAATTCAACACTGATGCAGTTTTAATCCTTTGTCTGCATCCACAAGAACTAAACATATTTTTCTGTAATCAAAAGCTGAGATTCCTACCTAATGAGGAAACTACAGCTAGCAGAGACTTTCCAGAAAAACAACAAATATCATGAAAATCGTATTAAGCTACAGAATTTTTCATCTGGGGGACACTAAAACATCTGTCCACCTGCAAGCAAGGACCCCAAGACCCAGCCTCATCCTGCCCTGCCCTTTTCACTGAAATACAAGCCCATAGAGCACACACCAGTTTTTGCTGTTTGCCCTTTCACACTCCTTGAAATTTCACTCAGTTTCCCTTGGCTGCAGTGCTGTCCTCCACCTCCTGGCTAGGTTGCTGTGTGGTAGTGGTTTGACGCATGCTCTTGCTATGCTACTATGTCAATGCGGCCACAGCGACTGAGGGTGAAGTGTTGTCCGAGCATCAGCGCTCGGGGAGGCGAGGACTGTTCCCGTGCTCCTGGGCATCTTGCAGAGCAAAGAGCTCCTGGCAAGAGCAAATGCACCGGTGAGTACATTGTGTCTAGCTGAAATTTGTGCAACAAATTCTGGCTGAATTTGTGTCTTGGTTCCCTCCTTTTTCAAACCTTTGCAATAAGCCAGATAAGATGCAATTAACAGCAGAAAGTCAGATAAGATACCATTAACAGCAAAATTTGGCTTAGTGTTTTGATAAGGAACGGTATCTTTCTCTATTTTCTTGTGCGGTCAAGAAGTTTAAGCAGAAATTCCTACTGCTTTGGTCTAGCGAAAGTGTACTGTGTATAATGTTGCAAGGAATGACCCAAGGGATGGAAGAGAAAGATCATTTTGTATTTCCATTTTCTGTACAAAACATTATAGCCTGGCTGCTGTTTTCTGCTGCTCTGGATGAAATCTGGAGTAGTGCAGCATTAGTAGAGGCACTCCAGGTTTGTCTCCAATGTAGCTTCATACAATACTAGTTTAGAGCCTTATCATCTTTTCATGTGATTTTGAAAAGAATCTGCAGCAATCAGTTTTGAGCTAGTAATATTATTTCTAGGACTGCACCAGGTGAATTTACATAACCATTTTACTTCAGTTACCCAGAAGTATGCATTTTGAATCTGATAAAGCACTGATAAGCACGCTGTTGCTTTGGGCACAGAAAAACTCAATGAGTTGGGACTGAAATGAGGAGTTTCATCTTTAGTAGAAGTGGGTTTGCCACCAGTTCTGTATCTTATAGAAACTGAGGCAGAAGGTGGCCGATGCATGACTCTGCCTTGCAAAATCTTCAAAAGTTTCATTTATTTCCTGTGATAGCAGAGTGAAAGGGAAACCTCTGATGGAAAATCTTGATATTAACAGTTAATGAATGAGAGATGTGATCACGTTCTGCAGTGGGTGCCCTTTGCACACACTTCAGAGAGTGGAGGAGGCCCGGCATCCTTCAAGACAAGCCAGTAGCGATGGCTTATTTCCTTTAAATAGAAAAAGGAGAGCTTTTAGACAGCATCAGATCCTTTGACAGGACTACTGCAAAAGAACACAGGGATGGGGGTCTTCTTGCCAGAAAACAATGAGAAAGGCACCATGCACAGAAATCTGTGGTCCTCACTATGCTCCACTCCTGATCGGCTACTTCAACACACCTTAGAGAAAATGCTTTCATTTTTATGAGTATCAATTTCTCACTCTGAAACAGAAAGGTAAGCAATTAAATTAGTTTTATTTGGGATCTTAAAGAAGGTTTTTAAAAGGAGTACTGTGATCAGTCCTGCATCCTGGAGGTGCTGGGAGAAGGAAAAGACTTAGAGAACAAGTGGGAGAGCTCAGCTGAGGTTTGTTCACTTAAAACAAAATTGTTTCTTAGGGCTGGAATATGGATGACAGCACTGCTGGGTTAGCAAAACTGTGGCACTCTGCTGCATACGTGTGTCTCTGGCATGAAAAGGTGAAGAAAGGAGTCAGGAGTATCAGCTGCAGGGGAAGGCTTTCTTTTCTTATGGCTGGTGTTTGCTAGGGAATGGGTTTTGAAAATGAGGGGGAGGTCCTTGTTTTTAGTAGGGTTTGTTTTGTTTTTCCTCCTAAAATATTGTTGATAATTCTGTGACAGTGGTATCTTTGCAGCTTCCATGGAGTGGGGGATTTTGTCATTTGCAAATGATGGCTCAAAGCTTTTGAAATGGGGATTTCATATGTCCTTAAGACTTACTAACCATGGCTGATTACGTCTAGGAAAGATCAGAAAGGTGTTGAATTATTTTCTGATGTTTCTTGACTTCTCATTTCCAAGACTGAAAGCCACAGACTTGCAAAAGTCAGTGGCAGCTTTGCTTAAGCCAGCATTTCTGGCCTCGTCACATAAAAAGCTCTTAGCCTACACTTAATTTTAAACACACTCTCAGGACTCATTGATTTCATAGCCTGCAACGACATTCTTCTGCTACGGGGAGGAAGGGACTTACCTGTTGGTCTGGTCTGCCTCTCGTTTCTTCCTCTTGACGAGGCATTGCTATAACATCTGGGGTAACGTTCAGATAATTATGAGCTTATCTTCATGAATTGATCTTCATTTTAAAGAAGCTGGTGTGACAGCAGTTTTTGTCAGATTCAGTATGAACCAGATGGAATTTTCCATCCCTGTGTAGGGCAGAGCGAGGCGGAAAGCGGTGCAGGGCTGCACGTCCCGCGAGTGGCACGTCACTTGTGGACATCCACCTCCAGTGCCTGCCGGGCTGGCTCCCAACAGCAGTGCAAGTGCTCCAGAGTTACGCCAAAGTAAATGCAGCCCCACCATCCTGGTAGCATAGAAGGCCACATAAAACCTGCACACACAAGAATTAAGAGGTTCGTACCCACCGTCCACACCCCTGCATGGCATAATCTTCTTATGTCTTATTTATTGCTTTACTATAAGTGATGTGACACAGATTTGATACAGTATGAGGTCTCGTCCTGCAAATCGGTGCTCTCTGAATGTGCTTCGGCTTGCTGCTGGTACACAAGCTGCAGTACTAAATGTGGCTGTGCCCTGGTAGTGTAAGTGATCTTGTTGATGTGAGTTAGCTTGAGGGAACTCTGGTCTGTCTCAGCATCACTGCATCCAAATGAAACAGCTCAGATATCTCTGTGCTACCAGGCACTGTGCGGTGCAGAACTGGCAAGTGAAAAAGGCACAATTCAGTTATTCATGCTTCATATGTTCCTGGAGCAGGGTCTGCCTGTTAGGTGCTGAAACTGAAGGAATAAGACAACTAAAACATGTCTACAAAATACTCAGATCCAGTCTGTTTTTCAGCTGTAGCCTGCTTTCCAAAGAAAGTTTCAGTTGTTGTTTAAAAATATCAGCCACAATGTTCTGAAAATACTGACTGATTTTATGCCTTCTGCTGAAACACTTGAGTTTCAGAATCCCATCTTTCAGAATTCAACTAAACTATCCCAGCCAAGCACAGTCTGCTGAAAAATTGATGCTCTCCACACAAACAATAAGAAAAAATGCTGAGGCTTTCTTAAGCATTTTTAAAGAAAAGGAGTTTCTTTAAAGTGTTTTCCCAGAAAAAAAAAATAAAAAAATATGCACTTAGTATAATACTGAGCTGTGGTGTAATGGGTGCAGGTGTCTTGGAAGCAGAGGCAAGCTGGATGGAACAAACTGTGGAGACTTCTTTATTCACCAGCACCACACACTGAGGGATTTGCAGACCAAGAACTGCAAAACTGTAGCTTGCAAAGAATCATAAGTAACTTTGCGGTTTTAAGAGTTTTTCAGAGCATTTCCAGTCTTAATATCCACTGTAGACCCATGGTAAAATTTAGAGGTTGGTTTGTTCAACATAGAGCATTACTTGAGCTATCTTTGAGGCTAGTTACCATGGGCAGTGCAGCCTCCACAATGGTATGGGCTTTGACTGCAAGTGACGGAATCGAGGAAGGTTTATACAGGTGACAAGCTGTAAGAACCTACACTTCGGCTGCAGGTAGTTTGGTAAATTTGGGTAGGTTCACATCGCTTGAAGTCTCATACCTCAGGACCAAAAGACAAAACTACAAATCAATCCTAACACACCATGTTGTGATTAAGGCCCAAAGGCAATGATTTAATCTCTCTGAGCCTAGAATTTTAGTACACAAGAAAGTTAAATATATCTTTCAGACCCCTGAAAATCAAGTTTTCCTCCACAGACTCAGAGGCTGTGTCCAGGTTTTAAAAGTGATCGACTCCAGAGAATCCTTACAGGGTCCTGGAATCTGATTTTCAAACAAGTGCCCAACTGAGTACAAAGCTTCTGTGGAAACCAGGCTTTAGAACACCTGGCCCTTATGGTGAAAATGCTCAGTTTTGAGGCTCTGTAAATATATCACAATTGACAGACTTGCAGCAACATTTGGCAGTGTTAGCCAACAATCATTTGGGTGTTTTCAAAACAGATATGCAGTAGATATATGGCTTTGGCATATTCTATTTGTTCCTTAGACAGTTTTGCTTTAAATTTGAGTGTAAAGCTTCACAAACAAGAATGATTCTGCCAGTACCAACAGCAGAAGCAGTCAACCTGAAGCTCAGGAATGCAGGGTGGTAGCCTCTGCTCTGTTTTCTCCCTCTCTGTCCGCTTCAGTCAATAGACCAAGTCATCTCCCATTGAAATGCAAAAAATGAGTAATATCTATTCCTCAATAGCACCTGCTAACTGCTGCTTTAGCGTGAATGTGAAATAATCAGGAATATGAGTAATTAGAATGATATCCTTTTATCTTGAATAGGCTGGTAAGTTTAGAGAGCATTGTGAAATACTACCAAACCACAGCACAAGCAGCAGAGGGGACCGAAACTTGTTTACTAAGGTGCTTACAGTGCAGTGTTTGTACCGCATGGTGTTCCTGCTAGAAGTTTTCAGGGGTTTCTATTGTAAATCGTGCCATGCTCACCAGGGCCTGTTTATTATCTCGTTTTATCAGGGTACATTCTGAATAATTCCTGTGGGTTAGACACTTTAAGCAGTAGACCATCTTGAGATTAACAAACGAGTTCTGATTTAGTTCAAGCTGACATAATTTAAGAGTGAAAAAATGGGCAACTGTCAAGCTAATTTATATCATCATAAAGCAAGGGCAGCGTGACTCAAACTTTGTGTCAATTTAAACTCCTTCAATCCTAAATTCTGTTCCCAGTTTAACTATGGTAAAGTTAGAGTAAACTCCAGTGATGTTTCTGTGGATTGCCTCTTACGTATATGGGCGCCGAATCATGTGCAGTAAGGAAGTTGGAAATAAAAGTTTGATCCGAAAATTTTCACTGGGGTAGTTAATTGCGTAGCAGAATTATGTGTTTATTTAAACAACAACAACAACAACAAAACAGTGGGAGCTTTCTTCTTTTTTTTTGTTTTAGAAGTTATAGTTAAAATCAAGTAAAGAATATGTGCCGAGATCTGTGCATGTCTTGGGAAGAACTTCACCACTACCATGACAAATGAATCCTTTTGAATTACCTTTTGCTTGTTTGTTGTTGTTGTTGGTTTTTTTTTGTTTGTTTGTTTTAATAGTACATTTTCACTTCAGAGTAAAGAGAAGAAATCTCTAACACAGAGGAGTTACACTAAGTCACTAAGTGCACTTCCAAAATACACTGATTTTTCCTTTGTAAAGTAAAGTAGATTTATACTTGGACTTTAATTCCTATATTCTTGGTTAAAAATAGCCCTCTCAGCTCTGTTTTGAAATGAGACCAAGATCAAAAACATAACTGATGATTGTAGAAATTTATGTAGAATTTGTGATTTAAGCAGGGGGAAAAAAGTGGACGTGAAGATTTAAGAAAAAGACTGCAACTTACAGAAAGGGAAGTCATATGAGAAGCAGTAACTTCTAGGTTTGTACATTAAAAATTAGTAAATTGAAAATAATAGAATATAAATATTCACTTTATTAAAATGATTGAATTTAGTATGAGATTTGGCTCATTCTCTGTTCTAATTCAAAGAGAAGATGAGAGACCCACAGCTACAATTCTATTCTACAACTGCTGTAACACACTCACTGGAAATTTATATAATACTCAAATTCACCTGGTATTTCAGGGTATAAGAACAATTAGATTGTGTCAGTTCAAAGATCTGCCTGGTGCGATCTTTTGTCTTACTTTTTTTGATTCCACTTTTATTTTTGATTGACACACTATCCCAAGGCAGTGAACTACACATTTAAATTTTACATTGCATGAAGACGTGCTTCCATTTTTTTCTTTGATATCCACTGCTTGATAACTCCAGCACATGATCTTTATTCTTAAGAAATAATGAGTTAGCATTGCTGTATACAGAAACTATTTTAAATCTATGCCTGTTCTGGTTGCCTTTTGCTGGAACTATTCAAATTTTATTGCATCCTTAGGAAAAAGAATGAAATAATTTGAGAGTTGAGGGCTTAATTTATGAACACAAAAAAGTGATATTCACCAGTGTTTTATGAGGCAGTGTGTTTTGTTTAAAGAAAAGTGTGTATCATCTTGTATATCTGCAGTGAAGCAGTTCCTGTTAGATATGTATTTTTGCTGGAGGGCTTTGTACAGCCTTCTAGAAAGTACAGTTCATCAGAGTCCGCTCTGAGCTGCTGCTCAGGGTGGAGATAAGAGAAAGAAGGAGAGTTGCACCTGAACCGGACCTCTGGAGCCTGAACCCTACCGTGGCCTTCTGTTAGCAGGCTAAAAGCCATTTTACCAGAAGTGAGGGTCTTTCAACCATGTTGAGTGCATGTACGAAAACTGCAGTGTAACATGCTGATGTTTTCATGGACATGTAAATGGTTTAGCACTGGCATTACACCAAGACATTACACGTTCAGCCCTGTGCAGCCGTGAGTGTCCCCTGCAGCTTTTCTGTCCCGTGCAGACTCAAGTGATAATTGAGATATTTAACCCCGGAGGCAAATCCTTGCTGAGTTCATCAACTTTTTTATCCTTGGACAGCACCGAAACTAATCAGATGCATTGTAGAGGTGGTAAGGATAGTTTTTAATGCATGTATTTAAAAGTCTTTACATAAAAAAGTAGCTTGCTTTCTGTCTGCTCAGAAAAGTAGGAGACGAGAAAAGTTGTTGCTCTGTCCAGTGACTGGGCTTCAGAAACATTCTCTGTGTGAACAGAACTAGCAGCTTTAGTGCAAATTAGAAGTGAAAAATGAAGGAACAACATCACTGTTTTCTATTTTTCGGTGCTTTCTCTTCCATTTAAGATGCAGATAATATGTAGCATGTCTGTTGTCCTGCCAAGACTTAAACATATCGGAACGTCGTTAAGTGATTGCCACAGAAACAATAGATACCAATGCACCTTATGAAACATTTGTTGCATAATGTACATGACCAGATGTACCATCATTACTAATATTAATGTTTCCACTTCTTGTGGCTACAAGCTGTGTGACACCTTGTGTGCTTGATTGATGGAGTCTGCACTCATGAAGACTCCCAAGACAAATATTGTGTGGGTATATGTGTGACTCTGTGGGCTGCAGACATAAATAACAGGTAGACTTCAGGCTTTGTGGCCTCAGACTCGATGCTTTCACATGTTGGCCCAGCTAGGCCTTCATTCCTTGCCCTTAAAAGGCCAGATCCTGCCTCCGATAAGAACTTCCCCTACCTCCCACTTCTCACCCGAACAGTCCCCAAACCTTCCCCACCTCCAGGTAGGTACAGCTGTGCCTCTGGTCTGACTCCTGCTTCTTCTCCTGGACTCAGCCCTCACTTCTCACTGCTTCACTCCCATCTGCTTCCACCTGGGCAGTATTGTCGTCTGGAAACTCCCACCTTGGTAGAATGGATCAAAGTGTGAGGGATTAAGCAAATGTGCTAAGGTTTAAACAGATGTGCTGAGATGAATTTGTTGGAAGAAATAGCTCAATTTTTTGTTACTTTTTTTGTTCTGTCTCATAAATACCTCTTTTGGGTCCCTTTTATTTCCTGTGCTTCCCGGCTATGTTGAACAATGAGTGTTGGTTACAGCAATCTTGAAACTTCTTATAGGATCTCATAAGGACAGGCACCAGGAGCAAGAGATGGACAGGGAAAAGACGAGCTACTTTGCCCAATGTGGGTGATAAGTTTACACAGTGAAAAAGCCACCTGTTCATCTTTGACTCATTCAACAAAGAAGTCACGTCAAATACCAACCTGAAAAATTCCTGGTAAGTGATTAAGCCCTGAAACAATAGCATATTTCTGCCTCTTGACGCTGTCAGAAACCACAGGTACACTCATTGAAATTCTCCCTTTGATGCTTTGACATCAGGAGTAATTTTGATCAAAAACCAGAGAAATTACCTCAAAACATATTCACACTAAAGGAGATTCTTTGTTTTGGTCTTTAGTTGCCCTCAGAACTTTTGCACTGTGTTTGAGATGTCAAAGAGTTACAGCTAAATTAAAACAAATGCATTCCAAATGTATTTAATTACAAAATCACACTGATTTGGACAGAGAGTACTTTCCTGGAACTTGTCCTGATTTAAACCAGAACAGAGCTCTGGTCACGCTGAACAAACTAGGACAGCAGATAGACGTGGATTTGTCTATTTTGCAGGTCTGCGTTGTGCAGAGATCATAGTAGATGACAACCTGCCAATACTGAAGGTCTTTAAATCTGTGAAAATAAACAGCAGATATTTTGCTTGCAAGCAACAACATACTTAATCAAATAGTTTCTGCAGAAGATTAGCATTTTTAGGCTCATCGTTCACATGTCTGCTGTATGATATGTATTTAACTCTTTGTGTATATGATGGAACTCCTTCATCTACATTCACACATTGCTTGATTTTCGAAATCCTCTAGTGGCCTTTAATGCCTCACTGTTGAGTGCTAGCTTGAGATAACTTAAAAAGCAATATGATTTTCAGTGAGTGCTGTGCAAGAAAACAAAGATCGTGGTGTTATGCAAGTAAGCAAAAAGAGTGTTTTGCTTCCAACCTTTTGTCCTCTTTATGATTTCTGATGTTGGATTCTTAAGAAATCAATAGTCACTCTTGGAAAACTAGACATTCAAATGTGGTCTTTTACATGATACTTGGAAAGTGAAGAACACTGGAAATTTTCAAAAGACTCCAAACATATTTCAACTGGACAGTGTTTAGGAATTGTTTATGCTTTCCACCGATAAATGAGCTCTTCTGGCTAGTGTTGATGTGAATGCTTGTGAAGAACAAATGAAGTTCCCAATCATTGCTCTTTATCATTTCTGACTCTGTAGGTCCTTCACTGAATAAGTTCACTTCTGTGTTCTGAGCAACACACCATCCCTGCCCAAAGTGATGTGCCCTCAAAGATTTTGAATCACATCTTTCTATTTGCTTGTAGCTGGTTATCACCAAGAAAAGAGCAAATCAAGCCACTCATGTAACTAATTGATTTAATAAGGATGTTGGCTAATAGTCATGCTGATTATTAGAAGTGTTGATTTTCAGAAAGGTCACATGACAGATATTCACAAGCCTACGGCATCTGATGATGCTAACATATATGGCCCAGGCTTTCTAAAAGAGTTTGCCTTCTCACTTCAGCTGTTCCTCTGAATATGGCCATTTAATCTGATTCCTAAATAGCTGTTTGAAAGACAAAAATGCTCAAACTGAATGTTATTGGCTAAAAACTGAATAATGGGTGTTAAGCTGATTTTGTTTCCTCAGAGTTCTGGCAATTTTCAGACAGAAACATTTTTTTCTTAGGGGGGAGGGAAATTTTTCAGCTGAAAATGTCAGCCAGCCCTCCTCTCCCCAGCACTCTGACCAACTCTGCCAGGAACCTTGGTGATGTTCTGCCCATGACTCAGAAAAGCACTTTGCAATTATATAAACAGCTACTATTATTGTTCTAGCTACGTGGCAAGCCATGAGAGCATTGCAGTACTAGTGAAGAGTACTGCAACCCGCCAGACAGTGTGGAGGGCATCTCAGCCGTTTTTTGTCCATTGGTCTTTGTGGGTCCCAACATCATGTAGTCGCAAGGCTAAAATGAGGGGCCTTAGGGATGGAAATATGGCAAATACCTAAGCTTCAGTGCATTAATCAACAATCAAAGTGGCTGCTCCCTGTGGCCCAGCTTTTTATTAGAAGGGACCTAGGTTTTGAGAAGTATTTCAGTGGAGCATTTCTGAGTTGGATCTTCCTCTGCTTCTTCCCTATCCATCCTGTAGAGCTGTCATAAAAAACTGTCTCCTCTTGATTCCACAAAGCAGCTTCCCAAAACTTCTGTTAGGCTCACAAGATGTGATTCTTCTCACCTGACCTAAGGTGCTTGCAGGTCTAAACCAGAAGTAGTCACTGGGCTCTTTTACAGGCAGTAGACAATAGCCCAGGGAGTTCAGCTGATAATATCTGAAACCTTCAGGGTGAGAAGCATCTCATGCTAAGCTCCCTGTCTACGTGTCTGTGAGGTACAGAGGGTGTTTGAAGGAACCACATGCAGGTCCTTACTTCTATACAGTGACACTTGATCAACACAATCCCTCCCAGGGCAGGAGGGCTGAGTTGATTTTCCTGGAAGATCTCTGTGTTACAGCAAGCTTACAGCTTAGATGGGGATGTGCAGTGTGACAACTGTCTGCAGTTGTCCTGTGATTTCTTATTAATTTTCCAACATAGACTGCATCACTGGTCTTCTCTGCTAGCTTCTTCCTGTAGTCAGCAATGTACCATGGTCACTGTCTTCAGATGGAGACTTTTGTGGACAGCTGTGACAACAGTACAAGTAGCTTCTAGACCACACTTTCTGTGTTCATCCACAGTTGCTTACAGACCTATCAAAATAACAAACATCCTCAAATCTAGCTTTTCAGAGTAAGACTAGGGGTTTTGAGGAAAATTTGGGACTGAGTAGATGCACTTGATCTGCAGTCCTGTTTCATCCTACTGCCTTGCTACTATGGCACATGACTAAGGCAAATCAGTTCTCCTTCCTGAACCTTCCTTATCTGTAAAACAGGGGCAAGGAGGCTGACTTCCTATGCAAAGGCAGTGGGAGATCAGTGGGAGATTAGTAGTATGTGCGAGCAATTTTTGATATCCTGATTAAAGTCAGGCACAGTGTTTGTGATTGTTCATGGAGTCAGCAAAAAGTATCCTCTTTAACTCTCTTAGTTGTACGTGTTTTTTGGGTACACCATGGTGGACTTTGCAGACACTGTTGAGAATTAAGTGCATTGATGTGCTCACTCTACTTAGTGTTCCTGGTGTGACTAACACAGAAAAAAAGTTGCATGACTATGTTAATTTATTCACTGGTATTAATTAATAGCATATTTAGTGGTAATAGTTTTATGTTTTAATTCTGGCAGAACCGGGGTGGTATTGGCAACCATGGACAACTTCATGACACCACTGAGCACCATCAGTGACCTTGCGCTTCAGCACAGCAAGGAAAAGCTCCTCCACGGCAAGGTGAGAGGGCCCTCCCGGCGCAAGCGGGAGTTCATGCCAGATGAGAAGAAGGACAACATGTACTGGGAGAAGAGGCGTAAGAACAATGAGGCGGCCAAGCGCTCACGGGAGAAGAGGCGTCTCAATGACTTTGCCATGGAGAGCCAGCTGGCTGCTCTCAGTGAGGAGAACGCCATCCTCAGGACAGAGCTGCTGTCCCTGAAGCTGCGCTTTGGTCTCATCAGCCCAGACACCAGCACCTACCAGGGCCGCTCCCTCCAGGACTTCCTGGGAATTTATTTCAGAGGGCACAAAATAGCCTCCCCATTCCCCGAGACGGAGCCCTTTGCTGGAGATTCCTGCCTCTTCACAACGAAGAGCTTTATGCCAAAGGTGCTGGAGCCAGCTGACTTTTCATGCAAAACCTTTGACCCATCCAGCAACATCCTTGGCTGTGATGCAAAGCCGGTTCCTATGAACACACCTGACCTTCACCAGCCAAAGAGACTTGATTCAGCCTTCAGATCCACAATTTGCTCTCCTTTCCTCGATTACAACTGCCCCAACAAATATTCTTTCCATTTGCCTTTCTCAGGCAGCGCCTGCTTCTTGTCCCCTTCTCCCAGTCCAGCAGAGGTGAACAAGGAGAGCACCACAGCTGTCTCAGATGAAGATGATGAGCAGCAAGTGCCCAAAACTTCCCTACCCCCATATAGCTTGCCCTGCCCTTCAGAAGATCATCCTAAGGGCCGAAGCTGTTCTGCCCTGCCTCACAAACTCCGGATTAAGACCAAAGCCCTCAGTGGCTCAGAGGAGAGTGGCCTGGAGTCCCGCTGAGGGAGAAGAGGAAGAGCCTCCTTGGGGGCCGATGTGAGACCTTCCAATGACATGAAGGGTTTGGAAGGAGGGGGTGGGAGGGAAATGGCTTATGTTTCAAAGAAGGCGATAATTTTATCTGTTTTGCATAAATGACAAGGGAGTTTATAGAGCTGGGCTGCATTACTACAGCACAGCTGCAGTTGGTCATTATGTCGATGATCCCGTATGGGAGCTGCTAGACCCCACAGTTGCTGGGTGAGTAAGTCTCAGCTTCACCTGGCTGCTCTGCTCAGAAACTGAACTAAAATTTGAGGTGTGAACGGATCAGAAGCAGGAAGATGCTAAAACAGTGGAGGTGGTGCCCACACCATGTAATGCAATAGTGTTTCCACAACATGACTACAGCTTCTTGAGGTAATTCCCTTTTAAATTGACCATTAAAATTCCATTTTAATTCCCTTTGCTTTGTCATCACCTTCATCATCACTAATGAGGCTAAAGTTTTAACTGTTTGTGCTGAAACAGTTGATGGAAACAGTTTCAGACCCTCCAGCTGTCTGGAGCAAAAAAAAGGAATAGTGATAAAAAGAGAGAGGTCTGAGAGCAGAACCTAGTCCATTTTATTCTTGCTTCATCATAATTTATCTTCAGAGGCAATGAACTCTTTTTCCCTTTGACTAGAGATAGCGTGGTCCAGAAGATAAAGTTAGTTTCATTTGTCTTTGCAGCAGTTATCTTGGAGGACTAAATATTTCTTTGTTTTTTACTGAAATGCAAAATATATCTTAGTTTTACTTCTTTCTTTGTAAATAAGGCATTTTCAGAAATGATACTTCTGTATTTGGAAGTTGCCTTTATAAAACATGCTCTTAACTTTAGCTGAGTTGACTGAACCATTTCCTTATTTTGAAATGAATCACTTACAATTTTTTTTAAAAAAAGAGCAAAATTAACATATTGTTAGCACAATTGTTAACAAACTGAACAGAAAACATTTCAACATTTTAGATTTTCTAATATTTTTTAAAAAATATTTTACTGGCTTTAAATGCAAGTGAGCATCTCAGTCAATACCTGTTTGCTTATATTACTCAAGGTAAATCTTGACTGGCCCAGTACTGGATTCACATTGGATGAACTGATTGATTATTTCCATTTACCACACTGTGAAAGCTGGAGAGACCAAACTGGAGACCTAGCACAGAAGATTCCTCTTGTGCTTCAGTGCCCGGCAGATTTGCAGCACTCAGAAATACTAGAGGATTATAAAAAGTGTGGTCTTTTGGGTCCCTGCTGGCACAGAGTGTGCAGCACCACCGTAGGAGCTGCAGATATGGAACAGAATGGGCTGGACTTTCTAAAAACTGTAAAGGCCACATTGCTGCTTGAGAGACCTCCTGGATGTGTAGGCACTGATCTCCATCCCTGGAGGAAGTACCTGTGGCAGGAAGGGAGAAGTCCAGCATGCCCTGTGAGTGGGTTCCCTTTTGTGGGGATAAGACAACAAGCTCGCTCCCGGCCCGAGGCTCCCCTGTGTTGTCTGGGCTGTGGAAAATGCTCCCTCCCAGCAGAAGTGTGCATGAAGATGCTGGGAAGCATTGGCAAAGTAGCTGCCTTTCTTGTGGAAAGTCCTCGGTTCTGGTACTGAGTACTGAAAGTACTCAGAACCGGTACTCAGTTCTCCCACAGTGCTTCCGCTCTGACTCCAAGCATCCAAGGTCTGTTGGTGCTGGGACACTTCTACCATTGTTTCCACCTTAGTTATCTGTTCCTGGTGACGGGAGTTTCCACCCTGTCTCTCAGGAGACTGCTCTGATCCAGATCTCCAGACTTTGATATCAAATGCATTCAGGTTCAGCCCCATTCCCTTTTTAAAGCATTTTGCTCTCTTTTACCTGTGTACACACTGCATGTAATGTATGTATGCCTTGGGGTATCTGCTTGGACACTTCCCCTCTTCATCCTGCCTTCCTACGACTTGGCTTTTGGGAAAGTCTGCGCTGCAGCCATGGCAGTGAGTCGGGGTAGCATTGTCCCCCTGAAGGACTGAACCCTGACCATGTAGCACAAGCCTATCACAACCATATTGATGGAAAAGCTGTTCTGCCTGCTCAGCCCTGCTGCAAAACGGACAATGAAGGTGGGAGCTCAGCCTCAGCTTAGATGTCTGGGAGTCTGCTTTGCTGGCTCTGCTGTTCAGAGGACTGCCCGGTACTGCGACATGTCACACTGTTCTCACTAGCATGTCAGGCTCTGCAGAATAAGGACAACTGTCAAGAGTATTTTTCTAGAAAATGCTTTTATAGCTAACACCAATAATGCAGCAACAATAAGACAGTGTAAAAGGACAAGAAATGCTATCTGACATGGGATGTAGAAATCCCTCATATTGGTTTGGAAAAGAGGTCCCTTATTGGTGGAGAGAGACTGGGACTGCTGGGGCTGTTCAGCCTGGAGAAGAAGAGGCTTGGAGAGATCTTAGCAATGTCTGTCAATAGCTGAAGGGAGGGCACAAAGAAGATGGAGCCAGGTCTTTTCAGTGGTGCCCAGTGCCAGGACAAGAGGCAGTGAGCACAAACTGGAACACAGGAGGCTCTGTCTAAACATCAGGAGGCATTTCTGTACTGTACAGGTGACTGAGCAGTGGCACAGGCAGCCTGCAGAGGTTGCAGAGTTTCCCTCCTTGGACAGTCCAATGAAGATGGTCCTGGGCAACCTGCTCTGGGTGGCTCTGCTTGAGCAGGAGTTGGACCAGAGGGACCCAGAGGTCCCTGTCAACTTCAACCATTCTGTGACTCTGTGATTCTGTAATGTAAACTGTACGTAGGGTGATCTGGGCAGCAGAGGTGTATCAACAGGTTATGCCTAATAAAACTCTGTTTCCAGAAGTGATGTAAAGTGTATTGGCCTGTCTGTTGGGATTGTGTCTGTAATGAGACTTCCTCCTTGGGAGCAGCCAGCAGGATAGATGTATCCCTTGAGGTAAGTCCTGCTCAGAAGGAGCACAGGTAGCTGTTAGGAAGGGCATGGATCAAACAGGCTGTGGGGCACATACCTTTCAGATCCCTCTTCCCTCTGCCCATAAATATCTTTTCCTTCTGTGTTTGGCCACGTGCTTGCAGCAGGGCCCACAGCTCTCCACCTTGGAGTCTTGTAGCTGCCGTGCTGCAGATGTGCTACCGGTGTGACACCCAGTGAGCATCAGCACAGCTGGCTGTCTGTCTCAAGCACCACGGTGCTCAGGTCGGTGCGAGGATCTGGCGGGTCTTCTCGCTTGTGGGTACCAAGGCCAAAGGTACCAAGGCTGGCTGCAGCACGAGATGCACAGCGCTACTGTACCTGCTGGCACGAGGGGAAACCAGAATGCTGCAACAGCTCTTCAGGTGTGAAACTTGCCATGGTGATGCTTGTAAATTAAAAGAAACCACAAGTATGTCTGTTTCCTGTACTATCCCCCCGGTCCTCCCTTCCCCTTAGAATAGGTAGAGACAGCCCAGAGCAAGAAGGCGGCTTAGACGTTACTCGGCTGGAAGAAGTCGCCTCCCCTTACTCCTGCCTTTCCCAGCCACCACTGGATCAGAGCAGGGCTCTCCTCTGGCTCCAAGCACCCCAGGGACATTCTGGGATGTGGCAAGCTGGTTCCGTGGGTAGGGGCAGCAGCCTGGTGCCAGGGCTGGGTGCTACCAGGGAGGCCATGGCCCATGGGGACCTGCAGTGCCCTGGACCCGCTGCCTCTGGTCTAACCCCGCAGGTGCCAAGAGGTGGGGAGCAGACGGGGCTCCACTGAGGATGGGGAGGCAACAAGCAATGCTTCCCACGTGTGGCCAAGCCTGGAGCTGGGCAGAAGGTGGTGGGAGCTGCTGGGCAAGAGGGTAAGAAGGTGGCAGGAGTGGTAAGCGGGGGCTCAAATTGGGGTGAAGTGAGCCCGCCATAGCCCCACGCCTCATTCATCTCACTCCTGCTTGCAGCACCTTCTCCAATGCTGCTTCCTCTCCAGAGTTTGCATCTGGGGTATTCCCACTCCCTCCATTTCCCTTTTGTTGCCTTCTCCTAGAGAGCTTCCTGCTGGCACCTGAGGCCTTCTCTATTGGCTACCCCATCCCCAAATATGATAATGTCTTCAAAGAAGAGCCTTTATTGTACTAATTGTTTCAGATCATGAAAGCTGCAGGGCTCACCTGGAAGAGAGCTGGCCTATTTCTGCTTCAGCTTAGAAGTTAATTCATTAACCAGGCTTTGTTCCATGGTAATTTCAGGTAGTTTTCAAGCTATTTAATTGCAGGGGTGAGTGTTATATTAGAAAGCAACTGTATGCATGTCCAAAGGGGGAGGCAAGGGAAATATTTCAGGTTTTCCGAGGGCCAGGTGCACGGCAGAGGAAGGAGGCAGGGGCACTCCTCTGCTGCCCACCGGCTCTAGGCACTGGGGTTCACCGAGTTCAATTCCACAGCAGCAGTTTTGGGTGCTGAGAAACTCTCTAAATCCAGAAGCTTTGCATATCCGACCTGAACACCACAGGGAGGTTTTACGGATAAAATTGGGCTCAGGCCCAAGTGGCAGGGAAGTAAAAGACAGTTTGCATGTCTTGCATGTTTTATTACATATACTGTCCATCCGTGGTAAGAGATCCAAGCCCCATGAACTTGCCTGTATCCCTTCAAAAACATATTCTGATTTTTTAACTGCCTACCAGAATGGACGGGTCAGAGGCAAAAGATTGGTTCAGCAATGACTGGCATATAAGATCATACCTTTGATTGAAGCCATGGTAAAACATAAACCAACGCCAGAGATGTAATATCATTATTGACACTGGCAAATGCAGGCCTGTGCTCACCAGTACTCTTTGCTGATGATTATTCTTATGGCAGAGGTGAAATTTTGAAATAAAACAGAGCATGAGACTTGAAGGCAGAAAGTGTTAAATCTGGCTCCGCAGTGCACCCTTTCACCATCCTCCAGCTCCCTCAGGAAGAGATGGTTTTTACTTCTAAAACCGAAGACCTGTAGTTTCCCTCACCGTGACGGCCACAGCTCCATGCACAAGGTGGTTTGCATCATTACTAAGTCCCACGTGCAGGCTGGAGGCTTTTTGAGACAGGAGCAGGGCCAAGGCCTGTGGCTGCTCCTTTGGCATGTGCCTCCATACCGGAGGCTGCCAGCATCGCCCCGTGTGTGGAGCCTGATTCCCCGGTGCAGGCAGCCGGCATGGTCCGTGCCAGAGCCGCGATCACTGTCATTCGAAAGCACAACCAGCGAAGGAAGAGATGGTGTATAAATATCAGCCTTTTGTTTTGCATACAAGCTGGTGGTTACAGGACTTCCCCAGGAAATGAGAGCCTTCACTTCAAGTCCCTTTGCTGTCTGCAGGGATTCAAAGCTGTGGCCTCGGAGCGGGGAAAAGTGCCTGGGTGGCAGCGCAGCAGTGCGGGGACCATGCCTGGGGAGCGCGGGGCATGAGGATAGGAGGGGAAAGGAAGAGGAGCGGGAGGCAGGGACGTGGTATCTCCCTGCTGCAGGTGGCACAGCGCAGCCTGGAGCCCTTCGTGACACTTTTGCCTTCACAGCGCGATGCTCTTGTCAGCCAGGGACTTTCTGACTTCCAATGTCATTTTAAGGTGTATTTTAAAGCAGTGCTCTCCCCCTCTGCACACCTCTGCCCTTTACAGTCAGTAGACATTTTTCTCAAATCAAAACATATAACCATTTTTGCTATAAAATTTTCGGGTAACAGCCTTGCTGATCATAATGGAAAGTGCTCAAAAGCCCCAAGAAGATTCTAGGAAATACAGCTTAGGTGTTAATGTAAGAGGCATCCTGCTTGCATCCGTTTTCTAGTCAACGTATTCAGTAAGTGGTTGAGAAAATGGGGGAAATAACGAAATGAGAAAAAGTTCTGGCATTGTAAAGTTGGGCTGGAAAAGGCTAAAAATGGCTATGGTAAGTTGGAGAAGGTCTCACCACTCACAAACTGCTGAGGGGCAATTCAGTGATGATAAATATGAATTAACGCACAAAGGAAAAAGTCATGACATTAAATCACAGAGGATGAGTAATTGAAAAGCAGTAATAAGTGCTCCCCATCACCCCAGTGCCCCACTGAGCCCACACTTACGCTGCCATTTGCCATTCTGCTCCTCCTGCCTGCAAGCGGATGCAGGGCAATGTCGGCGAGCGGTGACACAGAACGGCTTCGTCATGGAGCCTGGATTCTCCTGTCGTGAAGAGGTAACTGGGAGGGATGTGCTACAGGTGTCTAAATGCACACCATGGCAGTCCTGTGGAATTTGAACAGGGAAAAATCGCTCACTGCTTTCTATAATGCAGAACGAGCTGAAGGGAGTATTATATCATGCAGCACATGGTTAAACTGTGGAACTTGTTACCACAGGATGCTGTGGATGCCAGAAATATACATGAGGTCAAAAAGCAACAGGGTGGGCTCAGGGAGGACTGGTCCATCAGGAGCATGGGAGGCAGGTGCTGCTGCCACGCTGCGGGGCTGTGGTCTGGTCCAAGGGCTTCTGCATCCCTCTGTCTCTGGAAAGGGCGTTCCTCTGCTGCCAGACAGTGTACACGTTAAAAATCAGCAACAAATCTTGCATGTTTCATGCACCATTTTTCACACCTTCGCAGTGTTAGATGGAGAGATGAGTACAGAGTCTTCCCTTAAGAGCATGAGTTAATGATGACCTTTAGCTAAGGACCAAAACTGAATCATTACCGAGATAGGAAAAGTTAGCAATGACTTCTGGAAACAAGTGCTGCACCCAGAATACGCCACTGTCTGGCACACTGTATAGCTCTGGGTGTATCTGTAAGGACAATGCTATTTCAAAAATCTACTTTTAATTTCATCATGTCTATATTTCTGTTCTTATAAAATAATCAGAAGGAAAAATTCTAAACCATACAAAACTACCGGTATTTTATCATCTGCAAAATGAGTTGCTGCCTGCATTGCACCGTATTCCCTGCTCACCTAGGGGAACAGACACTGCCATGAGCAGCTCATGCTCAAACATAAACTGAATCCCCCATCCAATAGGAGTCTTCTGACTTAATCCCATGTCAGTCGTAGAAGGTCATTTCTAGATAAGAGGGTGGGTCTTTATATGAGAAAGAAAGTAATGGCCAGGTTTCTGGTTGGTGTCTCCACCATCTGAAAGGCCAGGTGGCCTTGGCAGTGCCAGTAGCTCCAGCTGCAGCTGATTTGCAACCTCTGAGGCTTGCAGGGGCTCAGTGTGTTTATAAGTGCTGGTCGGGACCTAATATTGCTTCTCTGCCTTCATAGTGATGCTCTTGTACTTGTGGTGAGTTGCTTGTGCTGGAGACTGGGCTTAGAGCTGGGTTTTATTGTTTCCTATACAGAGAGATTGTGCAGGGCTAGACTGAGTGACCACAGGCAGCAAGAGCGCTTCTGTCCCTTATCTCTTGCTGGCCTTATCAGCCATGCAAGAGCTGCTCCTCACACGATCTGTGGGCTGGGCTCTGGGGCTGCCTGGATTGCACCCCTCTTTCTTCTCTGCTGAAAAACCTACTCCAGATAAAAGCGGTCCTTATGCTTATATCCAGGTCTCCTGCACTGCTCTGTCTCAGCCCCTGACCATGCTCCGTCTGTCCTCCCAGTTGTGCAAACTGGTCCCAGTTCTCTTCCTAGCTTTGTCATCATGCTGCTGTTTGGACACCACCTGTGAAAACCTGGAAAGGGATTTTGAAAGGCCAAGTCAAACAGGAAGAGGCTGCTTATGGAATACCACCAGGAAAACATGCAGGCTTTCCATGGCCACCTGCAGCTCTTCCATTGGAACAGGCAGTACCTGGTGGTCAGAGCCTCTGTAACAATTCAGTGCTCAGCAAGTCAGACAGCACAATGCCTCTGTGCCTGTGACCTTGGGCCTCCAGGGTAAGTCCACTGGTAGAAACCTGCATGACCATGGCCTTCTTGGCCTGATTTATCCTATGGGGATTTGGGGATGATCAACTTCAAAATGTCTGCGAGGTCCTTGCACAGCAGGGACAGGCTTAAATTCAGCTGGAGAAATGGCCCTGAGGTACCCCAGGCATCACCCAGGGCAGTTTTCAGCCAACAGAGCTTCACCCTGTGGCTTGCAAAAGGACAAATCAATTATGCGATTCAGCTCCCTTTTAATGCAGAACACTTCAGGAGCTGCTGTGTAGCTTCCTAATGCCACCAAATGTCCTTGTTTATGTGCACTAGTGCTCAGTCGTGTGCTAAGATGAAGTGATTATTAAAGAGGTATCTTGGGTGCGTGGGAGTCTGTATTTATGTAGCTGCCTTCCAGTTTCAATCTTTCTCTTATCAGATACGCAGTCTTTCAAATTCGTGATCGACTATGCAGAAAAAAAGAAAAAAGAAAAAAGAAAGTATAACCAATACATTACCCTGTAAATATAATGTAATAAATGCAACTGAAGAAGTGTGAATACACTAAGCTATTCATCTTTAGGCTGGCTTTCTGATATCAGTTCTTACGAAGACCACAATCTTTCACTTCTCGCACGTAGCTTTACTCATACTTGATAAGTGTGCTAACACATCAGAGGGAACCGGGGAGGTTTGACAACTCCTCAACCTCAAAGAAACAAACTACTCAAACAGCAACGCTCTATGATGAATAAAACTTGACCGACTCTACTTTTCTTTTCCTTTATTTTAGACATTAAAAGTCTTTGCAGTTATGCTGTGTTAGGGCTAGGTGTTGATAAAATAGCTGTTAACCCAGGACTGTGCTCAAACTCAAGCTTAGCCCCCAAATCCCTAAGGAAAAGCAGATTGGGCTCCTGGCCCTCGCTGTGCTCCTAGTGCCTCCGGTTTTCCCTGGCCTCTGCACAGGGAGGCTGTGGCCAAGCAGGCACTGAGCTCCACTGCCTGGAGCAGCCCCTGTCCTGTTGTCTCTGCGTCCACTTCATTTTGCCCAAAAAGCTTTGCTTAGTGATGGTTGCATCGATTATCTTGGACTAAAGCATGAACCCAGCCTTCACAGAACTTCCTGAAATGCTGTTTTTCTGGGTAAAATCTCCCCAGAACTCAAGTTTCGGTGTGTTAAGTTGAACCTGGAAGCTGCCTGCTATTTCTGCGCTGCTGTTTTGTCTCTCTCTTTGCACAGACCCAGAGCTCCGGGGCTGGCTTTGCACTGGCGCCTGCAGGGAACAACACGCGCTGCCACATCTGGCACACAGCTGGAGTAGCTCTGCCTGTGTGGTGACAACACCAGACACGTCAGTGCTACTGTGGCCCGGCAGCTCTCCGCTGCGTCTGGCCGTGTTGTCTGACTGCAGGACTGTCTTTTGCATCCGAGATGAGAGGAGAACACTGCCCAGCCTGAGGAGGAGCCCCACAAAGTTTAACACCTGCGTTTGGTTTCCACATCTGTAACCCCGATTGTTTAGTGGTGACGCGCCAAGTGCGGAAGTGGTTACATCGGCTGCTGGAGGTCACTCCTACGGAATGGATCAGAAGAAAAAAATCGGGGTGGAAAAGCTTTTATTAATTCCACCCAATTTCCTACGCCAGATGCTGCCGACACAGCAATCCAGATGTGGCCTCTTGGTCATCCCCAGCTCAAGATGTGGCCAGCCCCCAGGACAGTGTCTGGGTGTGATCAGGCCCTCACCGCTGTGCTCAGCAATGTCAGTGCTTTTCCTTCCGATTTTCCATGTGCACTGTTTTCCATCTGCGGGGACGTCGCAGCCGGGGCTGTGCCACAGGGCTGCCATCACCGATCCCCTCTGTGCTGCCTCTGCTGCCCTCATGCTCTGGCTAAAGGACAGGGAAATCCCTCTGAGCCTTTCCCCTGTGGATCAGCCATTAGAAAATTATTTCTTCCTCCCTTGCACATGAAAGATGTGTGACATGATAAGTTTTAATTTTGTTAGCAATTCCCCTCTCCAAAATGGCAAAGGCTTAAATTTGGCATTGCATGTGTTTGCTTCTTGTTTCTTTAACCAAGACAAAAGGGATGCATCTTTTTACTGCATTTTCTTTGACAAGAAGTTGTTTTGTTTCTGGGGGAAAAATAACCTCTGCTGGGCCCAGCCGGCCAGCCAGGAGCTGGTTAGGATGGGTTTGTTGATTCCCTATTTGCTGCTGCACCTGCCTTTGCTAATCTCTCCTTGGACCAACCTGGGATATGTCCGTGGGCAATGAGAAACCTCTCCCCTGGCTGCATGGATGCACTGGTTAAACAAAATCAGAATGTTTTGATATAACCCAGGCAATATGCCTCATGGTCTCAGCATTTTTTCCAACTGGTGTAAGTGTAGTCTTCCTGAATTGCTTAGCATTTGTAAGAGGGGGAATGAAAAAAGCTTGGAAATGAAGGGAAAACGGAACAGCAATACCCAAAATTCAGAAGGGAATAGGAGATGCTGTCAAATCTTATTTTATGCCTTGAAAAAAAGGAATAAAAGTCCTATTTGATTAACACCACCGTGGAATTTAAGCATGATCCACTCTGCGGCTTATGCCCAGGCTGCGAAGGAAGCAGGACGAGCTGTGCCCCGAAATTCTGAATAACCACGCAGTAGTAGAAAAGCAGCTACTGAGACCCAGGTGGCCATGCAATTGTTGGGATGCAACATGACTGATTGTGTGTGCAGCATAGCCACAGGAAAAATCCCCCCAGTTTGAAGCTCTGCAGCCCGTAACAGTAGCTGTCATTAGTTGCTAGTAGTGTCTGCCCCTACCAAACTGGGCAGAATTTGTGAGATTTCATGGAAAGTCCATCACTCATCTCAGTGCTCGGAGGATGCTGTCAATGCTCCAGGGGTGCAGGGGACGATTGGTGTGGTGGCACCACAGGGACGGGACGTGGGAGGCAGCCAGGGCCCATGTACCACACACTGGGCCTTGCTGTTTTCCCATCACTACAAAAGCAAAAGAAACTGAGCTGGATTTGGGGTGAAAATATTCTTGCATTGTCCTCTTGGAGGCTATGAAATGCATTAAATCCGCTGGTGGGTGGTGGGCAAGTCCCTCCCTGCCCTAAGTGACTGCAGTACAGCTCAGCTTGCCACTGGATTGCTGCGGCCTGGGGAAAGGGTGCACACAGACGCACTCATGTCCTCTGACTTCAATATGCTAGGCAGTGCAGATGAAGGACGAAGACATGATTCGGAGAATGTTAAAGCCAGCTGCAGCACAAGGCGCTCCTTCTGCCCACCGATGAGCCTCTGAAGCTCTGGGTTGCATTTTCCCGCCTGCGCTGGCTGCTCTCGTGCAAGGATCCTGTGTCACCACTTGAGCTCTTGTTGCGCTCACCCAGCATCTGGGGAAAACCTCCCCGAGCAGAGAGGCAGCCCTGCAGGCGAGTCACAGGGAGGTTTTGCTGCTTGGAAATGTTCCCCCCAAACTAGTGGTTGCATGGGGCTGAGGACGCTCCTGGAGCATCATGATGTGGCAGCAGTCAGCAGCAGTGGCTCTCGCTGGGGAAAGGCAACTTGTTGCAGGTGGTGGCAGCAGACAGAGGAGAAAACATACGAGTGAAAGGGAAGGGAGAGGAAAGGCTGCGTGTAAAGGTTAACGCTTGTCCCTGGCAGAGATGAGCAAATGTCTGAGCTCTTAAATAGCACTTGCTGACAAGGTTGTCTTGCAGCTGTTTTTTTTTCTCTAAAAGACAAATAATTTCCTTTTTTTTTTTCTTTTTTCTTTTTTTTTTTCCATTTTACTTGTAAAGCAGGGAGTCTGATGAACATCCTTTTGAGATTTCAGGTCATCACCATCTTCCCAGTGTGGTAGCATTAGTTCACACCTCCCACACTCATTGCGTTTCCTTAATACAGCAAGAAAAACCTAGGCAAGGCATCAGAATGAGATTACGGCAGAAAAATACTTTCCACTAAGTTACCGCAACATTTTGACTAACCTCAAAATCTTACCATCTTGCTCCTCCTGGTCCCTCACCTCTCCAGGATGTATGGCCAAGGGAGTTTCGCATCCTGCTCAAAGGTGCGTGGGGAGCCACGGGGCTTTGACAGCGAGTGAGGGGCTGCCCTGAGCCCGTGATGTGCCGGAGGGTGGCTTATCAGCTGTAGATTCGCTGCAGGTCCCTAAACAAGAGGTAACTTGGGGGCTGCTGCCAGCTGCGAGCCACCACTCCCTTCTGCATAGAGAACACGCATCCGATGGTAGCCTGGCCACAGGTGAGCGATGCCCCGTGCCGTCCCCCAAATTCACTACTGGTTTTGTGAAGTGGGTCCGTGGCCAGGCGGGGGCCTCTGGGTGCACCAGCAGACAGGGGGCTGGGACTCCAGAACTGGCACAGAAACAGGAGGGGGGATTTGCTGGGCAAAAATTACAAGCACGCCAGGCATGTACCATGGCAGTACCCTCTCAGAGCTCACTGCAAAGCTAGCCAAAGTCAAAATTGGAGTCCTGTCCCTCTTTTAAGTCTTTTGCAGAAAAAGGTATAGTCTGAAAGCCAGAAGTTTGGCATTTCAGCTGACACCTGGGATGCGCAGTAATGCCCCTGGGCTGTGCCTGGTCACCCCACTCAGCTCACAGGGACCAAATTTGCAGTGCTCCATCCCACAGGACATGGGACCATGGTTTGCAGCTGCACCGGGTACAGAATGCCGGCAGCTCGACCTCATGGGTGCAGCCCCATTCTGCAGTGCATCCCTGCGGAGGCAGTGGCTGGCGGGGCTGGGAGTGCCGCTGTCAGCGCACAGGAGCTGCTTGCTCCTCCCAGGCAGCCAGCATCTGCGGCCTGGGTTTCTAGTGAGATTAAAAACTTGTTTTCTCCGGAAAGTTTCAGGGGAAATGAAGTAGCTAGTTTGAGTCAACATGAGAGCCAGACACTCTTTGCTTGTCAGAGAGCCGTGGGAAAGTGTCCTGCAACATGCCTCCTGCAGCATCCCCCATGTCTCTGCAGCATCCCTCTGGCACCCCTCCCACTTCCCTGCAGCATCCCCCCTGTGGCATCCCTTTGATATCCCTGCAGCATCCCTGTGGCCTCCCTCCTGCTCCTTCCCTCATCCCTGCAGCATCCCTCCTGCATTATTGCAGCACTCCCGTAACATCCCTCCTGCAGCCTCCCACATCCCTCCCACCCTATCCCGTGGCTCAATGCAGACCCCAGGCAGCCCCAAAAGCAGCACTGTAATGATGAGATCAGGTTGGGTCTGTCCCTGGGGCACAGTAAAACTGCCACCAGCTGAAAAGCTGGCACCAAATCCTACAACAGCTTCCATAGTTCAGGGGGAGTTTCATGACATTTTGGTAAATTTGGCATGATTTCTCTTGGGGGCCATCTGAAGGAGGACGCGGTGCTGAGCTTAACATGGTTGGTGATATTTTCTGTGGCTCCTGCTCCTCTCTGCAGTGTTTGTGTTCACAGGTGGCAGCTACGGGGTGGGACGATGCTGCTGCAGCCCATGCATGCTTGTGGAACTGGAAAGGGGGCAGACAATTCTGCTCTGTTAAAAGGAAATTAAATCTACCACGTTGCCGTTCATGGGCACTGATTAAACACGATGCAGTACCTTAACTCTGCCCACCAGAGTGCAGTAAATAAGGGGTCCTCATGGCACAGAGACATCTCGGGGCTGAAAGAAGGATGAGGGCTGAAGCGGGTGACAGGATGTGGGCACAGGTCCCCCATGTCCCGCAGCAAACAGGGAGCTCTCACCCTCGCAGCTGTGGGGAGCTCAGCATCTCCCACCCCTGAGCAGTTCCTGGGGCAGCTCCCGGCTCCCAGCTGGTGGCGATGGAGCCCTGAGGGCTGGGAGGGCAGTGGGGCATCTGCGGCTGCAGCTTGTAACCCTCGGCCCTACAAAACCCAACGGGAGGGGATGGGGGTCTCCCCCCAGGAGAGGGAACAGAGGGCACAGGAATCCAGCTCCCTCCCTCCCCATCCAGCAGCACCTGATGGTCCCTTTCCCAGCTGCCTGGTCCAAGTAGGAAAACCCTTCAGGTGTCTGGAGGGGAGGGGGTTCATGGTGCTGTGGGTTTTGGCTTTGCTTTTTCTCCACAGGTTTGATTTGTGCTATGTCAGGCTGCTCTGAGAGCCTGTTTTTTGCATGAATATAGGTGTTCATGGCCAGCTTTCTGCTGTTGAAGTGATCACAAAGGCTGGATGCACTGTGGGGTTGCATGGGGAGCAGAAGACTTTTACTGGGTGCTGGGACTGCAGCCCCAATGGAGCAGCTCTTGTGCAAACCACAGCGTGAAGCTCTGGGAGCAGAGGATCCTGAGCTGCTGTGGGATGCCCCCGGACCCGTCCATCCCTGCTGGGGTTGGCAATGTCACCTTGGTGCTGCACAAGGAGTCAGTGCCTGGCAAGTTGTGGGGACGAGGATGGAGGAGCAAGGCAGCAGGTATGGATGGGCATGAGGGACCAGGTGGCTCGGGGCAGGTTTGGTGCCACCTCTGAGCCTTGTCCCCTGCTGGCCTTGGGGCTGCTTCTTTCTCCATGGTGGGTGATGTGTACGTGGGGAGCAGCGCAGCTGCCCCATCCCCATGTCTGAAATTTACCAAATCCCCTCAGCTGGTTACTCTGCAAGGCTGGGGAGATGATGGTTCTTAATAGAATAAAATATTTTATTACTGTTTCCTACTGCATGGCCTGTAGCAGTGAGAAAATCAAGCAAATGCTCATTACCCAGTGTGGGGCATTGCCTCAGAAGCACTTCTGGTGGACGATGCACGGCCCCTCTTCGTAGTACTCATCCCTGCGGATCCAGCACGACTGGAAGTTCGTGAGGGAGGCAAGGACAGAGCCCCCCATCCAGGCCGCGTGCCTCCGTCCCGGCACGGCCACCACCTCCACCTCGGTGCCAGGGGGCAGGCACTGAGCCAGCTCGCTGTCAAGCCTCCTCGGCAGCCCCTCGAACAGCGAGGAACCTCCACACAGGAGGATGTTTCTGTGCATCACTGACCTGATGTCCTCCGGAAGCAGGTCGAGGCTTCTCTGGGCCATCTCGTGGATGCCCATGTAGGAATCCCCCCAAGTTGGTAGGGGGTTGAAGAGCACCTCTGGGCACTGAAACCTCTCCTTGCTGAGGCTGATGGTGTGGCCGTCGGGCAGGGTAAAATCCAGAGTGCAGCTGGTGGGTGGGAGGAGGCACTCATTATCGAAGTCGAAAGCGACATAGCAGCATGTGTGCTTGATATCTTCCACCACGGGGGACATCCAATCACCAAGAGTGTGCTCCATGTCCCCCAGAAGCATTGTCAGGTACCAGGTGAGGCACGACCCTGCCACGTCCGTCCTCTTGGTGGCATAAGCCAAGCAGTTGCCATCGTGGACTGGCACAGCATGGGTGACGACGTGGCCGATGTCCACCACCAAGGCGCTTGTTCTGCCATGGGCGTAGGTGGAAAGGACGGGCTGAGGGGCCATGAAGATGCCAGGGGAGCCCAGTGACTCAAAGGCCACCTCTGCCACATTTTCCCGTCCGCTGGTGGGGCTGAGTGGGGGCTCCGTGATGAGCAGTGCGTGCTCCTCAGGGGGCACCCCAAGCTTGTGCTCGAACATGTGCTGCCACAGGGTTTCAGCTGCCTCCCAGTTGATGATGATGCCATTCTGCATCACCTCAATGATTTCAGTGTCTGGGTAAAGCAAGGCTTCCTCCCCAGTAAAAGCCTCAGATCTGGTTTCTTCCAGGCCCTTGGACCACACCGTGGTGTGGCTCACCAGGGTGCTGATTTCGGCACTGGGTGTCTGATGTCCAGAAAATCCTGCTCTGCAGCTCCTTGTGCCCATATCGATCACGACTGGTCCTGTTCTCAGTCCCAGGTCCTCACTCAAGAAGGAGCTGATGGTGGTGGAGGAGAAGCTGCTTACAGACCTCAGCCCCAGCTCATCCTGGTGGCATTCATGCAGGGAAGACATTGGGGAGCAAGTCCCTGTCCCCAGAGAGTCCTCATCCTGGGAAGATCCCATCCCACCTGCCTGTGACCTCCTGCACAGCCCTCCTTGGGAAAGGGAGCTTGGCTTTCCACTGAGCAGGCTTGGGCAGAATACCCAACACTTTGTGATGTACCAGAGAGAACTGTGACATCAGCCACGGCTGAGGTGGTGTCAGCGCACACCCCGGGTGTCCATGTCCCAGGCTCCCTCCTGGCCTCCTGTCTGCCCCAAAACAGGCAGAGTTCTGCCCTTCTGGGGGGTCCTGAGCAAACGTCACACCTCTCTGCCCCCCTTTATAAGCAGGATCAAGCTGTGCGCTCTTGGCTGGTGAAGCCCTCCTGGCTGCGCGGTGGGTGCTGCCCCTTCCCTGGGGAAATGCTGCCGTCCTCAAACACTGCAGGGCTGGGGGTGGCTGCCGCTGTTTGCTCTGGCACCCTCTGAATAACGGATTAGCAACGGATGCAGGAGCATCACTACAGACGTAGAAATGCCCGTGGGAGTGGGATGGTGGTGTTTGCATTGTGACACATTGGGCTCCGCGCTCAGTCTTGGGTGAAAGCGTGCTCCTGCTGCTGGGGTGCAGGCTCTGGGCTGCAGCGAGGCTCCCAGCCCCGCGGAGATTCACTGGGGAGCAGAGAGGCCCCTTCAGCCCCACGGCTGGGCAGTTGCTGCCTCTGTGCCCCAAGCAGAAGGTCAGTAACGCCACACGCGATGCCCAGTGGTGTTGGCTGCTTTTTGGCAATAGTGTGGAGGAAAAGTGAGTGCGCCAACCAGCCTTGTCTGATGCCAGCTATCATGTCCTGGGGGTGGGTTGTGGTCTGTTGCTGGGCTCACTTTGCTGTTTCTTCTAGTGCTGCTTGGCTAGAAGCCAGCACCTTGGGGGATCCTTCATGGCACGGTGTGCCTGGAGCAGCTCCTTTGTGGTTATATGCACCCAAGAAAAACAGCCTCTTGCTTCCTGCAGTTCTCATCACCCTGCTTAATGCTCCCCACCGGACGCCAGTGGGCGCTTGCTGCTGCTGCTGAGGCTGGGCGCTACCATGACCGTTTGAGGAGGTAACACCGTGCGATCCAGTGGCACCGCCGTGCCATGCAGCTGCTCTCCGGCTGTTGGTGGGCACGGATCCGGCTCACTTTTGCACCACGGAGGCTGCAGTAGGCTGGGCATGCACATGAGAGCTGGTGGAATGTTGCGTTGCCTCGATGCAGCTGCATTGGGCTGAGACGTGTCACCTGAAGGCAAATGTGAAGACAGAAGTGCTGAGGAACAGCCCTAGCACATCCACAGTGCATGGAGGGGAATGGGGCCAGCGGGAGGCCAAAGATGGTGCTGGGAGGAAAGGAGCCACAGCGCTGGAGCTGCAGCTGGCTCAGGGCACGTCCCCAAGGCCAAGCCAGGGCCCTTGGCCCTGACCTTGGCTGACACCCATCTGCTAATCCCCACCCTGGGGCAGAGGCACTGCCCAGCTCTGGGAACTGGTGGCCACAGCCCCTGCCTTGGGGCCAGGTCACCGCTGGACCTGGGCCACCTGCGTCACCGTGAGCTGGCCCTGCCCCAGCAAGGGGGCTCTGCTTTGGAAACGGCAGCTCCAGAGCAAACGTGGGCACGTGTCCAAGCACAACAGGGAGTGTGTTGCAACACCGTGCAGGGGATGCTGAGTGGCACTGTGGTATGCACAGGCTCCTTCCTCTTGGGCCCCAGCTGTCCCCATGGTGTGCTCAAGCTTTTCCCCCGCAAGCTGCTGCTGCTCTCACTGCTGCCCAGTCCTCCTTCCCCTCTCAGCTGCCTTGGTGCCCCTTCCTCAGTGTATTTCAGCTTTAGCTTTTGCTCTTTAACAGCAGCACAGCTTTTGGGGGCTGGGTATGGGAGACAAGCTGACAGGGCTGGGGTTTGCATGCCCTGCCTGTGATGGCAAAGATGTGGGGGGTCTGCTGTACCTGGTCTGCCAGGGATAGGGGAATGCTTGGCACGTAGCAGCAGCTATGTTGGCAGAGAAAGGCATGTCTGCAGCAAACCTGTAGGAAATGCGGTTGCATGTTATTGCTAGGATGGTTTCTTGGCTCTTTGGAGGCCCCACAAATGGGTTGGACAGGGCTGAGTGCTGCTTTGCTGCATCTAAACTAAAGCTTTTCTAAATGACACCTGCTGTGTGTCTTGCTATGGTACAGATAAGCTTGCCCCAGTGCTCTCAAGTTTGTCCTGGACCCAGGGTGCTGCCAGGATCTCTACTGGGACACCGCTGTTTTTTGTCCCAGGGCCAGAAGGGGCAGTGGTGCCAGCAAAGGGGCTTGCTGGTGGGCACTCCACAACGTGTGCTGGCCTCTCCTCCAGGTCCCAGCAAAGCCCTGAGGGGAGCAGGAGGTGGCAAAGTTCACAGCTCTGCACAGCAGCTGTTCTCCTGTGGGCATGGTGTAAAAAAAAAAAAAAAAATTAAAGAAAGAAAATTCAGCACCTCTAGGAAGCAGCTCCACAAAATAACACTGTGCACTCCCAGTGCATGCTGGCTGTCACATCCCTGTGCTGTCCTGTTGTCAGCATCACTTGTGCAGAGTGAGACAGTGGGCTCTGCAGTGAGAGGGGAGCAGGATGCTATGTGTGGTGGGGACATCGGACATGGGGAAGATGTGTGGTAGAAGCCTGTGGCTGCTGCTTGAACATAGGCCCCTGGCAGCCCCAATCTGTCATCCGTCTTTTCCTGAGCAGCTGCCATCAAAGCCAGAGCTGGAAAGTCCTCTGCTCACAGCTTCCCCATTGCTCATTGCGTGGGTGGCATGGAAACCTGCAAGGTCTTTCACAAGCAGCTGTGAAAGCTTTTAAGCCAATGTTGCTGACATAATATTGGGTGCTTGAAAATCTTTGAACAAACAAATAGGTTTCTAATCCCCTGGCTCCACTCTGCACTGCCAAACCTGACCTGGGAGGTGAACCGGTCCAACCTGCCCTTGAGGAGTTTTGCTTTGAAAGTAAAAAGGCAGTTTGACTGTGTGGAAACGTTGCCTGCAGTGGAAGGATTAATGAGTAATCATGGTTTCATTAATTCTAGTGCTTTCACTTTCAGCGGATAGTTCATCTAATGGCAGTGTCAAATAACTACCTAGAGATCAGCACCATCTCCTGTGTTCTGCAGCAAATCAAGGGACACTGCAGGCGCTGAGCTCTCAGGCAAGGCTGTCCAGCTCAGCATGGTTTGAGTGGCAGGAAAAGGTCCTGATCTCGTAAAGTAACATCAGGATCTGGGCTATGGGATGCTCAACACTGAGGAGCAGAAGATCAGAGATGCTGGGGCAGACGTATTTTTCTGGTTTGAGATGAGAGGTGTTGTTACAGAGGAAATGCAAGGAATTCTGTCTTGCAGCAACGAACCAGCATATTTTCAGCTGAAATCAGCATCAATCTTGTTTGCGGCTAGCAAACGTGACACCCATCTACAAGAAGGGCCAGAGGGTAGACCTGGGGAACTATAGGCCTGTTAGTTTGACCTCAGTGCCAGGGAAGCTCATGGAGCAGATTATCTTGAGTGTCATCACGCGGCACTTACAGGACAACCAGGCGATCAGGCCCCGTCAGCATGGATTTATGAAAGGCAGCTCCTGCTTGATGAACCTGATCTCCTACGACAAAGTGACATGCTTAGTAGATGAGGGAAAGGCTGTGGATGTGGTCTACCTTGACTTCAGTAAGGCTTTTGATACCATTTCCCACAACATTCTCATCAAGAAACTGGCTGCTCGTGGCTTGGACTGGTGTACGCTTCGTTGGGTTAAAAACTGGCTGGATAGCCGGGCCCAAAGAGTTGTGGTGAATGGAGTCAAATCCAGTTGGAGGCTGGTCACTAGTGGAGTCCCCCAGGGCTCAGTACTGGGGCCGGTCCTCTTCAATATCTTTATCAATGATCTGGATGAGGGGATTGAGTGCACCCCCAGTAAGTTTGCAGATGACACCAAGTTAGGGGCGTGTGTCGATCTGCTCGAGGGTAGGAAGGCTCTGCAGGAGGATCTGGATAGGCTGGACCAATGGGCTGAGGTCAACTGTATGAAGTTCAACAAGGCCAAGTGCCAGGTCCTGCACATGGGGCGCAACAACCCCAAGCAGAGCTACAGGCTGGGAGATGAGTGGTTGGAAAGCTGCCTGGCAGAGACGGACCTGGGAGTATTGGTTGATAGTTGGCTGAATATAAGCCAGCAGTGTGCTCAGGTGGCCAAGAAGGCCAACAGCATCCTGGCTTGTATAAGAAGCAGTGTGGCCAGCAGGTCTAGGGAAGTGATTGTGCCCCTGTACTCGGCTCTGGTGAGGCCGCACCTCAAGTACTGTGTTCAGTTTTGGGCCCCTCGCTACAAGAAGGACATGGAGGTACTCAAGAGAGTCCAGAGAAGGGCGATGAAGCTGGTGAGGGGTCTGGAGAACAAGTCTTACGAGGAGCAGCTGAGGGAGCTGGGAATGTTCAGCCTGGAGAAGAGGAGGATCAGGGGCAACCTTATCGCTCTCTATAGGTACCTTAAAGGAGGCTGTAGAGAGGTGAGGGTTGGTCTATTCTCCCACGTGCCTGGTGACAGGATGAGGGGGAATGGGCTAAAGTTGCGCCAGGGGAGGTTTAGGTTGGATATTAGGAAGAACTTCTTTACCAAAAGGGTTGTTAGCCATTGGAATTGGCTGTCCAGGGAAGTGGTTGAGTCACCATCCCTGCAGGTCTTTAAGAGACGTTTAGATGTTGAACTTAGTGATATGGTTTAGTGGAGAACTTGTTAGTGTTAGGTCAGAGGTTGGACTTGGTGACCTTGGAGGTCTCTTCCAACCTAGACGATTCTGTGATTCTGTGATCTGAAGACTCAGGGTGACAGTATCACGCTCAGACCTAGCAATGTACTTTCAAATAATCTCTTGGCATCATTTTAAATATGATGTTTTCATCAATTTAAGATATTTACTTCTTAAAAGGTAGACAAGGAAAAATCTAAAATCTAGGTGATGTTTTAAAGTTTGTAATAGTGATATCTATGAATTTTTATTATTTTAAGCTCTTTTCAGAAAACTAACACTGATCAGCCTTGCAAACTGCAGTTCCTGGTAGTTTTTATTTTCTGCTGGTTGTGTAATATTCATATAAAATAGTGCAGTGCTTTAAAAAAATATACTTTTTCTCAGCATCTGCACTGTTATCAGTCTCCCATAGTATGAAAATAGTTGTGGTAATAGTGCAAAGATTTATCCCAAGACGAGAAAATGCTAAATATAATTTATTAGAGACATTTTTCTAGTACTTATAAACATTTTTTCCTTTGTCGAGGGATGAGCAGGTCTGTCAAGACAGACTTCATCTGTTCTGTCAATGCACTTTTCTTGTGTTCAGATGTGGGAAGAACCCCCCGTACATGCCCTGTTGAACCTGGTATAGCTGTGACTTTCTTCTTAGACAAGAGACAATCTGGTGGGAAAAGAACGATGTTAATAGTAAATAAATAAATAAATAAATAAATAAAGGTCTGCTCTTTGCCTTTTGTTAAACAGCCCTAAACCACATTGTCAAGAGGAGATACCCTCCGTGTGACAGATGGAGGGACTTTGTGAGTGAGCCACTTGCCAAGGCTGCATAGGCAGACACTAGCACAGACCCCAGTTCTGAATCTGAGGTTTTCCCTCATCTAAATCTTGCTGACTAATTCTTATTCTTGAACCTCCAAGGACAGGAATCCATGTTGTCTGAAGATGTAGCTATTTAGCTGGTACAAAGCAAACACAGCTAAAGATGAAACTGCTTTTAAGATACTGTCCCCTATCAAATAAAGACCAGAGTTCAGAAAAAGATCTACTCTGCTCTTTCCAAAGGGATACAGCTTGGATATGGCCCTGCAGGGCTGCTATGGTCTGCATGTTAAGAGCATTAAATACAAAATTCCAGATGTGATACCTGCAGGTTATTACGAATATTTCTGCTTCTATACTCCCTTATCAGTATCTTGATTATTCTGCAGAGACTGAACGGGAATGAGGTTGAAGAGGGGTGCTGTACAAGATCTAATCTAATTCATCCTGCTTGTTCTCTTGGTGCTTGTTTTACCTTTGGTTTATCTTTTTTCTCTCTGCAAAGGACCCTGGATCTCATTCATGATCCACTGCTTCCTTCCCTAGAAAACTGCTTAGCAAGCTATAATACCTTTACACCTGCTCCTCTGCACAAGTGCTTGAAAAAACTGACAGTAACTGAAGGCAGATTCGGCCTGGCATTTGCTGCTACCATGCATGTCAGAGTACTGCTCCCACCAGGCTTCTTATGGCTGTGGCTGTCTGAATGCCCCCCCTGCAACTCCCCAGGTGGTTGGGCTCTGCTGTAGTCAAAAGTGAGAGGTGAGAACAACACAAGGGCCACTTACCAGGAAGCATAACAAGAGAAGAAGAACAAAGCCAAGCACGGTGAAAATGCAGATGAGGATAATTGCCCAGAATTGAAGCTCTGCAAAGGCAAAATAAGGGCACATCAGTTTTCTGGACTCCTAGCTGTTTTACTTGGAACGGAGTGAGATCTTGCCCTGGCAAAGTTCAGAAGAACTGTACAAGCATGTAGGTGAGGCAAAATGACTGGAAGGCAGCATCTGGCCTTCCCTGGCCGCAGGACAAACATGCCTCAGCTGTGTGAAGATGGCAAGGATGTACAGAAACCTTGGCAGACTCAAGAGGGTCCAAGGCACAATTTCAAACACCAGCTCAGGGAGCAACAGAGCCCTCAGATGGTTTCAGAGATGTTCAAAAATACAAAGTTGTCTCTTAGCTGCCAGCTGGACCCTTCTGGGGGAGGGTGCAGGGCTCAGGGTGTCAGCAAAAGCTGTTATTTGTCAGCATGTTCATGGTGCATGGAAAAGCAACTTTTCAGAGTAATTTTTTTATGTTTACCGTTAGTTCTGGAGTTGTTGTTATGCTCACAATACTGTTTCTGTCTCCCCAAAGTGCTAGATTTCTGGGCTTTTGCCCCAGATACCACTCCATTTCAAGGTAAGTGACACTAATTTACTGTAGCTCAAGTATTTGGTGGCTTTAGGGTGAATCACTCCATAAAAACACTTACCGGATCTTTTGGACTCCTGTTCTGTTGTGAGTGGAGAGTAACCTGTAAAAGAAAGGGTGGGACAGTTGAGAAACAGGGCACTTCAGAGGTGATTAAAACAAAAGTAGCAGAAGTTCCCACAAAGTCATCTCTGGAACACTTGCCTTCAACCACCAGACTCTGCTCCTCCAGCTCATAGCTGGGGCCCAGCTTGGTGAACCCGTGTGTCAGGTGTTTCAGCTCCTCGTACACCTCTTGCTTTTGTAAAGTCCTTGAGAAGGGTTCCAGTGTGAATTTGCAGACCGAGTCTACACTTACATAAGCTTTCCCATGGACAGGCCTGGAAGATGAAAACCAGAGCCATTGTTATGGGACCAAAAAAAAAAAAACCCAAAAACATAAAATTGAGTAGAGGCAGAGAGAGGAATTCAGCACTGGGTTCATGCTTACAGGTGTCTAAGCAATGTTTTATTAACATGGATCAACTTTTACATTTGAAGGTAGATGATAAAGGAATCCATATGCATCCTTGTGAAATCTACTCACTAATCCCAGGCAAGGCATTTCTAAGAGAAATCAGTTTATCTATTTTATTTGTTTCTCCAATGTAGTGTTGTAGAAGATGCACAAAAGTAGACTTTGTTCTCAGGCTGGTCAGTTCTGTTGTTTGTTTTACTAACGTCTTAGGTTTTGTAGCTTATTTGAATAAGCTAAACGAGGGAATGAGCTTATCTGTTTTACTCTGGAATTGTTTCTGTGAAAATAGTTTTGCTATCATGGAAAGAGAACCACCTGTTATTTGGATAGAAACCTTGTGAAGTAAAGGCAAAACTGACCGAGAGTGAATAAGGGTGCCTCCTATGTGTCATCGAGAGCACAAAGGTTGACAATGAGGTGTAAACACTATGGTGTAGCTTTGAATGCCATTTCTGCTAAATGCTCTGCTTGGGTGAAAGAAAAACACTTCTGAAGAAGGACATACCCAAAGCTCTCAACATTACAGCCAGCAAAGTAGTCCTTCATGCTGCTAGTTCTGAATACATCGAGCTGATGGGAAGAAATGGAACAATTGAGCAAAGTGAGTAAATTTAATGCATCTTTAATTAGGACAGTGTAATCTATCCAAGCTATTGCTGTTAGCTTACCTCTTTCTCAATTTTCTCTTTGCTCTCGTGATACATCTGTGACCTGGAGTCCTGCAGTTCTGGGGAGTAGGGAAGGTTGGAGATTCTGAATTTTAATCTGAAGTTTTCTTTCCCAGAGTTGAGAGGTGTTTTGTAAGTTGCTGCCTCAATTGCTAGCTCCAAGCCTGGAAATTGATGGAAAAAATCGGGATAAATTCTAGCAAAGAGAAACAGAGGGTCTTGTGCCAATCTGTTGTGCTTGGAAGACTTAGCTGGGAAAATATGATGAGGTACTAAAATATTAACAGAACGTGAGTTGCACTGGCATCTGACAGTAAATTCCCAGTCTACTCTTTGAAATCTCAGTCCTTCAGCAATATACTAAGACAGCCAGTTCTTCAGGAAGTTGTACATTTGGCAAAAGGTAAGTCTGTTTATCTCTAAATGCTTGAAGTTACAGTAAGTAGTTATCACTTCACTTCCTGTTTGACATCGAATAGCCCCTTAAAGTATTGAGGACTAGAGGCCTAGACTGAGACAGACTGAATGTGGTAAAGGACTAGCCCAACTCTGACCTCAGTTCAGTCATTCAGGAACAGGCTTTTTGCCATTGTTAGACCAGAAAGCGGGGAATTCTGTGACAGTGGGTTGATCTGGGTGGAAATGGGGCACCTGAGGTCTGAGCTTTACATACCGCCTACTGAGAATTCTTGCAGCTGGTAGCTGCTTCCCAACCATAGTCCAGTTGCATTTGAAGTCCCATCCTGAAAAGCCCTTTCAACTACAGTCCTGTTGATGCTGGGCTCTGGTCGGAAGAAGCACTTGCAGTCAACCACAATGGATCCAGTCCTGTGGAGAAAACAGATTCTGAGATAGATGGGCTGATCATAAAGCTGCTTCATGTAGGAAATAATTTCCTTAGGGGTTTCTGCTGTCCTGTGTTAATGTTTAAGCTAATGTGATGCTTCTGGGAGATGTGGAACAGGCTGCTTTGGGAATTTTCCTTTGGCTAGGGACAGTAAATAAAATAAATATATAAAATACCAATACTTATTGTTTCTGCAAACTTAGATTATGATTACCCTGCATGAATAACATGAATGATCGGCACTTGTTTAAAAATCTTCTAGCCACTGTGAGGGTCCCTTGTCCAAGCCTCTTCACATGTAAAGCAGGACACTACAGATATACCCAAAGCCCTCTCTTAAAAAGTAGCAGAGTCCAAGTTGGGAAGAAGAAGGAAGAATTTGCAGGGTAGCCATTCAGTCCTCATTCTTAAAGAGGTAAGGTTGCTGATGTTGATCAGTAATTACTGGGATATTCAGAGACTTGGGAGTACCTTACAAAAATCCTGAGTCTGAGGAAAATGTCAGTCCATAGCAAGTCAGGAAAAATTCAAACTGATGAATTCTGGAAAGCTCATAAGGCATTAACCAAACCATTTCCAACATGAGAACATAGGGGAGGAATTTTGCAAAGGACAAGGGTACTTGGCCATTGGAGAATAGTACCAGGAGGCAGTAACCTTTTAAACCTTTCTTAATGAAATTGTATTACAGACCTTAGTCTTGTAATACTGCAGTTCAGGAACTGGTCTTGCAGGTTGCTTTGACGGTATAACTGGTTCATCTGAAATTAAAATATCACATTAAATAATGAGTTCTGGACCTCATGGTAGATGCTTTAGCGCAGTAGGAGGGCTTCTAACTTTGGAACAGCTCTAGATTATTATTTTTCTAGTTGGATTTCATGGGAGATTTTTTTATTTTTAATTTTTTACTTCTGAGTATGCCTTCTGGTGATAGGGTCCAAGTTCCAGCTTGGTAGGCCTTTTTGTCTTATCTGAGCAAGTTGCCACTGTTAAACCATGCAATCTGACTGATGGCTGTCATCTTGATCCATATTTCATGGACAGAACAGACTCAGATCTCAAAGCATGCAATGTTATGGCTTCGTTTAAAAAGCAAGAACTACCTATGTAAAGCTTTATTAGGATGGATTGGTGCTGAAGAGAATGTGTTGGTTTCTCAGCGATGAATTATAAATGTGCTGACCTCTGAGTTGGCGGAGATTTGTGTGCACTTCTAGATACGCGAGTAAAATGCCAAGTGTGCATTTAATAGATGATCTCAATCTGTTGCATTTTATAATGTATGTCTTTGGCTAGAGATAATTTCTGAAGACCACATGTAAAGGAATGAACTTAAAAGTGACTGACAGGCCAATCACATCTTTTAGATTCTAGAATTTTTTACTCACAGATGTTTTTTAATTAAAAAATCAACCTATGGTAGTTGTTGCAAAAATTGACCAATTAGTTATGGCAGTATTTGAGTTGCAGCTCCTTACCTTGTTACTGATGCTTTCCACTGCTGCTTTATATTCTGGAGACTGAGAGTCTGGATTAGTTAAATTTTCATTGACTATTCTAAAGCTCAATTTGTAGCCCATTATGGCTGGAGCTTTAGTCAAGACAGGCTTTCTGGTGGTAGCTGCTTCACTGAGGTGGAAACCTAAATAAAAAAAGGTAGACTGTTTTTATTTTTACAACAGACAAATGCACACCATGAAAACGATAAGGGTGTGTCCCTGTTTAGTTTCTATGATGTAACAATGAAATTCTCCAGGAATTTGTATGATTTAATGGATGGAAATGTTTCTAGAATGGCAACAACATGATGGTTTGGTTTTGCCATAGTGTCAAAAGACACAGAATCCCAACAAACCAAAGGGAAAGTTCATTAGTGCTCAAGCCCTGATGGAGTGGAAGAATGAGGAATGATCTCCAAGTGATCCCAAAATCTTTATTTGATACTGCTTATGGATGCTTACCATCAATGTACAGGCTGTTCTTCTCTAGGCTGTAGTGCCCTAGTTTGGTGATGCCATTTGTCATGGTGCTCAGCTCATGATAAACCATTTCTCTGTCAAACCTGGCAATGCTAATGTCATTTTTGTAGCTGCAGAGAGCATCAATGCCAGTGTCGTCCATGTCTCTCCCAGACCTAAGTGAAAATGTCACATTGTTTAGGACACTGCTAATACTAACAGAACACCCTGTGTGATATATATGTGACTAGGGAAAAACAGGCTCTGAAACCTATCAGCACAGTTGGGATCCTGACATCTTTCAGTGGCTTCTCAAGAATTGTGGCAGCAGTATTTAGATACCAAGATAATTTTACCAGCAAGAAAGTCATGATGGAAAGGAAGGTGCCACTGGCTTCTGTTTTCTGGCATCAGGATATCTATGGTAAATTATTTAAATTTAGCGTGTGTAAGAACAGACAAATGGTTAATTGCACTTTCAGGAATCTTACCTAAATCTCATCACTTTACATCCAGTGTAGACAGAACTTATGCTGCTTCTTTTAAAGAGAGGATCGATCTGTTTAAAAAAAAAAAAAAAAGGTAAATTTGAGAACTTGAAAGCATATCCTGAGTTTAATACACACCAAACATCACCATAACACAAAATGGGCAAGACTAGAGCCAGACTTACATAATGGTTGATAGCTTTTTCTGTGGAAATGAATTTGCGGGAACTTGGTGCATCCAGATCTGCAGTGTATTGGAGGTTGGTCAAGGTGAAATTAAGTGTGAAATGACCCAATGTTGGGCTTTGTACAGTAGTTATACTAAGAGCTGTAAACAAATGGATTAAAAGAAGGATTATGATTTTACTTTACAAAAAGATTTATTTTCTTTCAAAGACATTCCCAATCCTATCAAACTTCAGGGCTACTCCAAAGAATCTGTTTGCCTTGTGTTTTTTTTTTAGCGCACCACTCCTTTGATAGCTTTCCCTGGAATGAGTTTGGCAAAACACTTACATGATCTCTCAAGTGGTTCATTATAACCTGGAAAGGAAATGCAAGAGAAACATGATGTAAGAGATCTATATACACTTGGAGAATGAAAGAGAAGAGGGGACAATTAAATGGATGACTCAGGAATGAATCACCAGAACCAGTCCCTGAGGGCGTGAATCTATTAAACTATTACTTAAGCACAAGGAGCGTTTATATTAGCAAAGACTACAATGCAAAAATACATGCTGCTGCTTATACTAAATAGCAGTAGAGTAGAAATCAGGTGAAATGGTGATATGAAAATGCATGACTGATATCAAGACTAAAATTGTCACTCTTCAATGTAACATAGAAATTTAAATCTTCAAAAATGTCTGTGAAAACATTCTTAGAAGCATACACTTCATCTTACACAAGTTATGCAGTAAACTCCAGACGAACCACCTTTTCCTTAAGGTTACTTTTATTTTTTTTAACTGAAGTCTTTCCTAAGGCCCACCGTGGTCCCAAACTGCTCTAGTGACTGGAGAAATGAGAAAATCAAGCATTTACCATTGATATAGAGGCTCTTGTTGTCCAGTTTATAAATTCCTAATTTGGTGATGCCATTTGTCATGCTCCTTAGTTCTTGGTAAACCTTGGCTTGGTCCAACTTGGGCACTTGAGAGCCATTTCCATGGTTGCAGATGGCATCTACTGCAGTGTTATCGCTAGTCCCCACTGACCTGAGGAATTAAATATAATGGAGCTCCATTAGTTATGATACAAATCTGTGGGTTTTCTTCTGATATGATTAAAAACAAGCACAAAGCCATTAAATTTGTCCTCAGTTCTCAGATGAACTGTAGAAGTTAAGATGTGGTAAACACAGCATACAAAAGCAGCATAAAAAAGTGCATAAAAGCTTTATTTTAATGATACTGACTACTTGAAAAAGGAAACAAATTCATTAGTTTTTAAGTGTCTGTCAAACATAAATCCATTTGCTAAAGTTCATCTCCAAGCTATGTTGCTCACCTGAATCCTATTGCTTTGCAGCCAATGAAATCAGAGCCAATGCTGCTCTTCTGAAGCAGGGGGACAAGCTGACAAGGAAAAGGTCTTTGTGAGTATGGGAAACCCAAAATACTGTCTGATTTCAGTGAAGAACATCATATTTTTCACTTACATAATGTTGCATTATTTTCTTAGTAGAATTGAATTTAGCAGAATGTGGTGTCCCTAGTTCAGTCGTGAACCTGAGATTGGTTATGGTGAAGTTCAATGTGAATTGCTCTATTATTTGTCCTGGGCTTTGTGTGGTGGACGGCTTCACCACTGTAACGGAGAAAAAAAAGCTACACAGGTAAAAAGAAGACTCTTCGCTTTTTTTTTTTTTTTACATTTAAATAAGAAAAACTTATGAGCATAATCACACACTTCAGGTATTTGGCAATCTTAGGAGCATTGCTAAATCAGATAAAAATGACGTGCCTTTGAGTAGCTTTGACAGGTATCAGTTTTTAAATATACTTACAGGACAGACCATGCGGTTCATTGTAATCTGAAAAAGAAATGGACAATCATTAGGAAAATATTTCAAGAATGTTTTCTGTCCTCTACTTTTCAAGAGCAGCAGGGCTAAACACATGGCTTTTTTTTATTACTAATTACTTCAGGACCGTGGTTACTACATTCATGATTGTGTTAACTTAGTGATACTTGACAGGCTTTTGTCCTTTGCTTTTTGCTATGTGTTCTGAGATGTATTTAATCCTTCTCATTCTCATTTCAAAATGGTTTACGTCAATATAAGGAATAATGCCTTGAGGTGGTCCTGTTACCGTTAATGTAGAGGCTCTGGCTGTTAAGGCAGTAGTGTCCCAACTTAGTGATGCCATTTGTCATGTTCCTCAGCTCATGGTAAACTGTCACTTTGTTGAACTTGAACTCTGAAGGTTCATCTCTATAGCTGCAGATGGCATCTACTTCTGTGTCATCCCTGTCTTCCTTTGACCTAGGAAATGAGGCATTGTTTTAAGGATATTAGCTGGTTGGTGGAGAAGTCCATCTTAGCTTTTATTATATGATCAAGGTAATCACTCGGTGACATTATGTTGATGTAGTGAATATGAGAAATGAGAAACTACTTTTAACTTCTTAAGAAGCAGGTAACAGACTTTTCCCAGACGTGGCTCTTACCTGAATGCCATTATTCTGCAGCCAATATAAACAGAGCCAATACTGCTTTTTTGGAGTAGAGGGTCAACCTAGAAATTTAGTTATATATAAGTACAATGTCATGGCAAAGGCTAGAAATTGGCAATATTTAAAGAACTGTGCCTAAGCAAGGAATGATTCTGCCAGACTTACATAATTGTACATGACTTTTTCAGTTGATTTGAATTTTTTAGAATTTGGCATCCCCAGGTCTGCAGTGAATGGGAGGTTGGTTATAGTGAAGTTCAATGTGAAGTTCCTTACTGCTGGTGACAGATGTTTTGTACTTTGATCAACGACTGTAAAGAGCAAGGTAGATTATTGTTTGAAAATATAAATTACAATCATCATCCTTACAGAAAATCCCTATAAGAAAAAATATAATATTCTCATTAGATAGATTATTAGATATTCTAATTGGCTTTAGGGTCATAGCAGCTGTGGTTTCCTAACAGGCTGCCAGATTTTCATAACAATAATTTATAAGTGTTGTGCTCTTGGTTGGTTAGTGCATTTTATTTTATTTTTTTCACTATTGCTAACTAGAAAAATCTTCTTGCCATTTCAATTGATATTTAAAAGTACTTACGTAGCCCAGGCTGCAGTTCATTATAACCTGGGGGGGAAAGGACAGTATTTGAGAAACCGGCTTATAATTTGAAATGCTTTGTCCGTAGTGGAACACAACTTGAATCATTTTTGTTTGAGAGAGCCTGCATAAACATTTTTTAGGAAGGGCTGATTTGATGACTGTCTAAGCATAAATTCACTTTATCACTGTATGTTAATGGCAAACTGCTGCTTTTCCTAGTGCACAGAATTCTCCCTTCCTCAAGGATGTTGAAAGGGAACTTACCTGTTGCACAAACCTAATTTAATTTCTACATTGACAATTTAAGTACAACTTTTGTCAAGTGGTGTCCTGTTCTAGTACTGTTCTTCTGCAGGGAAGTGCATTTCTAGTGTACCTTGGGAGGTCAGTTGTTATACTTTTTGGAGAATAACTTCATGGTACACTATAGATTGCTTAGTACAAAGGTGCAAAAGCTATGGCTTCTTTGCTTTGGCTAGTATTTGCTTGTGCCCTTTCTTCAAGTTTTTATTGCTTCTGTAGTTATGTAGTAAATCAAATTCTCCATCCATCTGATAACAAATCAACGGTCAGAAGAGGATCCCCTCCTGACATCAGCTCAGCTACTTACCATTAACATAAAAGCTGGCTGCATCCAGCCTGTAGGGTCCTAGTTCAGTGCAGTTGGCTGTCATCTTGCTCAACTCATGGTAAACCTTGATTTGGTCAAATTCTGTAGGAGTAGCATTGGCTTTGTATGTGCAGACTGCATCCATAGCAGTGACCTCTCTATTCTTCACAGACCTGAAAAATCGCATATTTACAGACTTGAATGACACCTGTGTGCATTTATTTGCATTTGTTTGCACACTACCATGGAATTGGATTTCATCTTAAAATACTGTATAACGATGTTATTATTTGAATGAATGCCCTCAAATTCTTGAAACTAATTTATGTTGCTTTATGCAATCAGAATAGCATTTCTACAATCTAACTAAATTGTATTGAAAATTAGACTACCTTCATGTAAAGTTGGTGGGAAATCAATGCAATCAACATAGAAGAAATTATCTAATGACCACTCAATCATGAGGGATCTTAAATGAGGTGTAATTCTACTCTGTACTCTTTAGAATTTAATAGCTCTATCAGGTTAGTAGCAAACAAAATCAGGAAGGGATTATATGATAATGCCTGACTTAATCCTATATACTAACATCTGCATAATCCTTATTGTCAGTAAAAGTATGAATTGTCATTAACTTCTATAATAAAAAACTATCAAGATATGAATACCTTAGCAGCATCACTGTACATCCTCTGTGAACAGCCTTAATGCTGCTGTTCTTGAGCATACGGTCAAGCTGCCAAGAAAGAAAAGATTATAAATTACAGTGAATAAAAAAAATAAAAGAAGAAAAACATAGACACGAGAGGATCCTGACTGAAACTCACCAGGTATGTAAGATTTTGTTTCGCAGCACTGAATATTTTAGAATTCATATCTCCCAATGATGAGTGGACAAGATTGGTAATAGTGAAGTTGACTGTGAAATGTCCCTCTATTGGAAGAGATGTAGCTGCAAGAAAAAAAAACTAAATTCTTTGAAACATAAAAGAAATTATTCATAATATGGTAACTGACAGAGACAAAGAAGCCCCTAACAGATGGAATGCATTGTAAAGATACTGAAAAAAACAGCATGAAATAATGATGCCAGCAGTCCTAACAATAAAGTGCAGAGAATGAAGCTAAAGAGGAAGTAGGAGGAGATTAAAGCCCATTATGGGTCCATCTCGTTGCTGCAAGGTACTCACTGGGTGTGACTGGCGGTTTGTTGTAACCTGGAAAAAGGGGGAGAGAGGGATGAGCTGGAGCCGGGAAAGGGGATGGGCGAGGGCTGGGGAAGGCTGCCGCAGGAAGGCAGAGGGAGAGGCCTTGGTCACCGTTGACGTAGAGGCTGTCCCTGTCCAGGCTGTAGGGGCCCAGGCGCGTGATGCCTCTGGTCTTGTTGCTCACTTCGTGGTAAAGGCCCACCCTGTCCAAGCCTGGGGTGGAGGGCTCCTTTGTGTAGGTGCAGACGGCGTCCACGCCTGTGTTGTCCCCTTGCCCCACTGGCCTGGAAAACAGAAAGCCGTGCCTGAGCGCCCCTTTCTGTGCCCTGTCGCTGCAAGGTCAGGCCTTGGGGCTCCTGCAGCCACGTCTCTGTGGGGCATGCGCGTTCTGTATTCCGCCGTCAGGCACGGATGGCGTGCCCTTCCTGTCCTGCCTCCACTAAAAGTATGGCGTTTGTCAGAAAGCACTGGGCAAGGCCAAGCTTTGGAGTCATTCTCGGGGCTACGCTGTGACCCGCAAGTGAGAGGGAGGGCAGCGAGGGGAGGCCCTGAGGGAGGAGGGCAGCAGGGAGATGGTCCCGGCTCCATCCTGCTGGCGGTGAGAGCAGAAGCGTGACGGGCTACCCAGTACTCATGGGACCTGCAGAGGGACACTCGGGCTCCCCCCATACCTGAAGGCTGTCGTTCCACATGCAAGAAAAGCGGGGCCAATGCTGCTATCCTTCAGAAGGCGGTTGAGCTGCCAACGAGAGAGGTTTCACAAGTGAGCCCTGTCCCTCTCCCTGCACTCCTGCCAGTGCAGGGGCCAGCAGGAGGCCTGGCCGTGGCAGTGCCGTGGGCTACCTACCAAGGTGGTCATGACTCTCCGGGTAGTGTTGAGCTTTGCCGAGTTTGGAGTGGCCAGGTTGGAATCGTAGGGGAGATTGGTGATGGTGAAGTTGATGGTGAAACGCTCGGGGCCTGCAGTGGTCGTTGGTGGATGAGTGGGAGCTGCAAGAAGCATGGACGGGGAGTGAGATGGCGCAGGAGCCAGGCTGTGGAGGCTCTGGGTGGACAAGCGCAGGGGTCTCTGGCCAGCCAGCCTTCCTCTGCGGTGCTCGTCACGATGGGGAAGGCTGGCAGGTTCCCCGCTTGTGCCAGGGATCGCGAGCCCAGCCCCACAACCACCCGTGCCCGGGGGAAGCGGCCCGCGAAGCGCTGGTTGCCTTTGGGGTCCATCTCGTTGCTGCGAGGTACTCACTGGGTGTGACTGGCGGTTCGTTGTAACCTGGAAAAAGGGGGAGAGAGGGATGAGCTGGAGCCGGGAAAGGGGACGGGCGAGGGCTGGGGAAGGCTGCCGCAGGAAGGCAGAGGGAGAGGCCTTGGTCACCGTTGACGTAGAGGCTGTCCCTGTCCAGGCTGTAGGGGCCCAGGCGCATGATGCCTCTGGTCTTGTTGCTCACTTCGTGGTAAATGCCCACCCTGTCCAAGCCTGGGGTGGAGGGCTCCTTTGTGTAGGTGCAGACGGCGTCCACGCCTGTGTTGTCCCCTTGCCCCACTGGCCTGGAAAACAGAAAGCCGTGCCTGAGCGCCCCTTCCTGTGCCCTGTCGCTGCAAGGTCAGGCCTTGGGGCTCCTGCAGCCACGTCTCTGTGGGGCATGCGCGTTCTGTATTCCGCCGTCAGGCACGGATGGCGTGCCCTTCCTGTCCTGCCTCCACTAAAAGTATGGCGTTTGTCAGAAAGCACTGGGCAAGGCCAAGCTTTGGAGTCATTCTCGGGGCTACGCTGTGACCCGCAAGTGAGAGGGAGGGCAGCGAGGGGAGGCCCTGAGGGAGGAGGGCAGCAGGGAGATGGTCCCGGCTCCATCCTGCTGGCGGTGAGAGCAGAAGCGTGACGGGCTACCCAGTACTCATGGGACCTGCAGAGGGACACTCGGGCTCCCCCCATACCTGAAGGCTGTCGTTCCACATGCAAGAAAAGCGGGGCCAATGCTGCTATCCTTCAGAAGGCGGTTGAGCTGCCAACGAGAGAGGTTTCACAAGTGAGCCCTGTCCCTCTCCCTGCACTCCTGCCGGTGCAGGGGCCAGCAGGAGGCCTGGCCGTGGCAGTGCCGTGGGCTACCTACCAAGGTGGTCATGACTCTCCGGGTAGTGTTGAGCTTTGCCGAGTTTGGAGTGGCCAGGTTGGAATCGTAGGGGAGATTGGTGATGGTGAAGTTGATGGTGAAACGCTCGGGGCCTGCAGTGGTCGTTGGTGGATGAGTGGGAGCTGCAAGAAGCATGGACGGGGAGTGAGATGGCGCAGGAGCCAGGCTGTGGAGGCTCTGGGTGGACAAGCGCAGGGGTCTCTGGCCAGCCAGCCCTCCTCCGCGGTGCTCGTCACGATGGGGAAGGCTGGCAGGTTCCCCGCTTGTGCCAGGGATCGCGAGCCCAGCCCCACAACCACCCCTGCCCGGGGGAAGCGGCCCGCGAAGCGCTGGTTGCCTTTGGGGTCCATCTCGTTGCTGCGAGGTACTCACTGGGTGTGACTGGCGGTTCGTTGTAACCTGGAAAAAGGGGGAGAGAGGGATGAGCTGGAGCCGGGACAGGGGACGGGCGAGGGCTGGGGAAGGCTGCCGCAGGAAGGCAGAGGGAGAGGCCTTGGTCACCGTTGACGTAGAGGCTGTCCCTGTCCAGGCTGTAGGGGCCCAGGCGCGTGATGCCTCTGGTCTTGTTGCTCACTTCGTGGTAAAGGCCCACCCTGTCCAAGCCTGGGGTGGAGGGCTCCTTTGTGTAGGTGCAGACGGCGTCCACGCCTGTGTTGTCCCCTTGCCCCACTGGCCTGGAAAACAGAAAGCCGTGCCTGAGCGCCCCTTCCTGTGCCCTGTCGCTGCAAGGTCAGGCCTTGGGGCTCCTGCAGCCACGTCTCTGTGGGGCATGCGCGTTCTGTATTCCGCCGTCAGGCACGGATGGCGTGCCCTTCCTGTCCTGCCTCCACTAAAAGTATGGCGTTTGTCAGAAAGCACTGGGCAAGGCCAAGCTTTGGAGTCATTCTCGGGGCTACGCTGTGACCCGCAAGTGAGAGGGAGGGCAGCGAGGGGAGGCCCTGAGGGAGGAGGGCAGCAGGGAGATGGTCCCGGCTCCATCCTGCTGGCGGTGAGAGCAGAAGCGTGACGGGCTACCCAGTACTCATGGGACCTGCAGAGGGACACTCGGGCTCCCCCCATACCTGAAGGCTGTCGTTCCACATGCAAGAAAAGCGGGGCCAATGCTGCTATCCTTCAGAAGGCGGTTGAGCTGCCAACGAGAGAGGTTTCACAAGTGAGCCCTGTCCCTCTCCCTGCACTCCTGCCGGTGCAGGGGCCAGCAGGAGGCCTGGCCGTGGAAGTGCCTTGGGCTACCTACCAAGGTGGTCATGACTCTCCGGGTAGTGTTGAGCTTTGCCGAGTTTGGAGTGGCCAGGTTGGAATCGTAGGGGAGATTGGTGATGGTGAAGTTGATGGTGAAACGCTCGGGGCCTGCAGTGGTCGTTGGTGGATGAGTGGGAGCTGCAAGAAGCATGGACGGGGAGTGAGATGGTGCAGGAGCCAGGCTGTGGAGGCTCTGGGTGGACAAGCGCAGGGGTCTCTGGCCAGCCAGCCCTCCTCCGCGGTGCTCGTCACGATGGGGAAGGCTGGCAGGTTCCCCGCTTGTGCCAGGGATCGCGAGCCCAGCCCCACAACCACCCCTGCCCGGGGGAAGCGGCCCGCGAAGCGCTGGTTGCCTTTGGGGTCCATCTCGTTGCTGCGAGGTACTCACTGGGTGTGACTGGCGGTTCGTTGTAACCTGGAAAAAGGGGGAGAGAGGGATGAGCTGGAGCCGGGAAAGGGGACGGGCGAGGGCTGGGGAAGGCTGCCGCAGGAAGGCAGAGGGAGAGGCCTTGGTCACCGTTGACGTAGAGGCTGTCCCTGTCCAGGCTGTAGGGGCCCAGGCGCGTGATGCCTCTGGTCTTGTTGCTCACTTCGTGGTAAAGGCCCACCCTGTCCAAGCCTGGGGTGGAGGGCTCCTTTGTGTAGGTGCAGACGGCGTCCACGCCTGTGTTGTCCCCTTGCCCCACTGGCCTGGAAAACAGAAAGCCGTGCCTGAGCGCCCCTTCCTGTGCCCTGTCGCTGCAAGGTCAGGCCTTGGGGCTCCTGCAGCCACGTCTCTGTGGGGCATGCGCGTTCTGTATTCCGCCGTCAGGCACGGATGGCGTGCCCTTCCTGTCCTGCCTCCACTAAAAGTATGGCGTTTGTCAGAAAGCACTGGGCAAGGCCAAGCTTTGGAGTCATTCTCGGGGCTACGCTGTGACCCGCAAGTGAGAGGGAGGGCAGCGAGGGGAGGCCCTGAGGGAGGAGGGCAGCAGGGAGATGGTCCCGGCTCCATCCTGCTGGCGGTGAGAGCAGAAGCGTGACGGGCTACCCAGTACTCATGGGACCTGCAGAGGGACACTCGGGCTCCCCCCATACCTGAAGGCTGTCGTTCCACATGCAAGAAAAACGGGGCCAATGCTGCTATCCTTCAGAAGGCGGTTGAGCTGCCAACGAGAGAGGTTTCACAAGTGAGCCCTGTCCCTCTCCCTGCACTCCTGCCGGTGCAGGGGCCAGCAGGAGGCCTGGCCGTGGCAGTGCCGTGGGCTACCTACCAAGGTGGTCATGACTCTCCGGGTAGTGTTGAGCTTTGCCGAGTTTGGAGTGGCCAGGTTGGAATCGTAGGGGAGATTGGTGATGGTGAAGTTGATGGTGAAACGCTCGGGGCCTGCAGTGGTCGTTGGTGGATGAGTGGGAGCTGCAAGAAGCATGGACGGGGAGTGAGATGGCGCAGGAGCCAGGCTGTGGAGGCTCTGGGTGGACAAGCGCAGGGGTCTCTGGCCAGCCAGCCCTCCTCCGCGGTGCTCGTCACGATGGGGAAGGCTGGCAGGTTCCCCGCTTGTGCCAGGGATCGCGAGCCCAGCCCCACAACCACCCCTGCCCGGGGGAAGCGGCCCGCGAAGCGCTGGTTGCCTTTGGGGTCCATCTCGTTGCTGCGAGGTACTCACTGGGTGTGACTGGCGGTTCGTTGTAACCTGGAAAAAGGGGGAGAGAGGGATGAGCTGGAGCCGGGACAGGGGACGGGCGAGGGCTGGGGAAGGCTGCCGCAGGAAGGCAGAGGGAGAGGCCTTGGTCACCGTTGACGTAGAGGCTGTCCCTGTCCAGGCTGTAGGGGCCCAGGCGCGTGATGCCTCTGGTCTTGTTGCTCACTTCGTGGTAAAGGCCCACCCTGTCCAAGCCTGGGGTGGAGGGCTCCTTTGTGTAGGTGCAGACGGCGTCCACGCCTGTGTTGTCCCCTTGCCCCACTGGCCTGGAAAACAGAAAGCCGTGCCTGAGCGCCCCTTCCTGTGCCCTGTCGCTGCAAGGTCAGGCCTTGGGGCTCCTGCAGCCACGTCTCTGTGGGGCATGCGCGTTCTGTATTCCGCCGTCAGGCACGGATGGCGTGCCCTTCCTGTCCTGCCTCCACTAAAAGTATGGCGTTTGTCAGAAAGCACTGGGCAAGGCCAAGCTTTGGAGTCATTCTCGGGGCTACGCTGTGACCCGCAAGTGAGAGGGAGGGCAGCGAGGGGAGGCCCTGAGGGAGGAGGGCAGCAGGGAGATGGTCCCGGCTCCATCCTGCTGGCGGTGAGAGCAGAAGCGTGACGGGCTACCCAGTACTCATGGGACCTGCAGAGGGACACTCGGGCTCCCCCCATACCTGAAGGCTGTCGTTCCACATGCAAGAAAAGCGGGGCCAATGCTGCTATCCTTCAGAAGGCGGTTGAGCTGCCAACGAGAGAGGTTTCACAAGTGAGCCCTGTCCCTCTCCCTGCACTCCTGCCGGTGCAGGGGCCAGCAGGAGGCCTGGCCGTGGCAGTGCCGTGGGCTACCTACCAAGGTGGTCATGACTCTCCGGGTAGTGTTGAGCTTTGCCGAGTTTGGAGTGGCCAGGTTGGAATCGTAGGGGAGATTGGTGATGGTGAAGTTGATGGTGAAACGCTCGGGGCCTGCAGTGGTCGTTGGTGGATGAGTGGGAGCTGCAAGAAGCATGGACGGGGAGTGAGATGGTGCAGGAGCCAGGCTGTGGAGGCTCTGGGTGGACAAGCGCAGGGGTCTCTGGCCAGCCAGCCCTCCTCCGCGGTGCTCGTCACGATGGGGAAGGCTGGCAGGTTCCCCGCTTGTGCCAGGGATCGCGAGCCCAGCCCCACAACCACCCCTGCCCGGGGGAAGCGGCCCGCGAAGCGCTGGTTGCCTTTGGGGTCCATCTCGTTGCTGCGAGGTACTCACTGGGTGTGACTGGCGGTTCGTTGTAACCTGGAAAAAGGGGGAGAGAGGGATGAGCTGGAGCCGGGAAAGGGGACGGGCGAGGGCTGGGGAAGGCTGCCGCAGGAAGGCAGAGGGAGAGGCCTTGGTCACCGTTGACGTAGAGGCTGTCCCTGTCCAGGCTGTAGGGGCCCAGGCGCGTGATGCCTCTGGTCTTGTTGCTCACTTCGTGGTAAAGGCCCACCCTGTCCAAGCCTGGGGTGGAGGGCTCCTTTGTGTAGGTGCAGACGGCGTCCACGCCTGTGTTGTCCCCTTGCCCCACTGGCCTGGAAAACAGAAAGCCGTGCCTGAGCGCCCCTTCCTGTGCCCTGTCGCTGCAAGGTCAGGCCTTGGGGCTCCTGCAGCCACGTCTCTGTGGGGCATGCGCGTTCTGTATTCCGCCGTCAGGCACGGATGGCGTGCCCTTCCTGTCCTGCCTCCACTAAAAGTATGGCGTTTGTCAGAAAGCACTGGGCAAGGCCAAGCTTTGGAGTCATTCTCGGGGCTACGCTGTGACCCGCAAGTGAGAGGGAGGGCAGCGAGGGGAGGCCCTGAGGGAGGAGGGCAGCAGGGAGATGGTCCCGGCTCCATCCTGCTGGCGGTGAGAGCAGAAGCGTGACGGGCTACCCAGTACTCATGGGACCTGCAGAGGGACACTCGGGCTCCCCCCATACCTGAAGGCTGTCGTTCCACATGCAAGAAAAGCGGGGCCAATGCTGCTATCCTTCAGAAGGCGGTTGAGCTGCCAACGAGAGAGGTTTCACAAGTGAGCCCTGTCCCTCTCCCTGCACTCCTGCCGGTGCAGGGGCCAGCAGGAGGCCTGGCCGTGGCAGTGCCGTGGGCTACCTACCAAGGTGGTCATGACTCTCCGGGTAGTGTTGAGCTTTGCCGAGTTTGGAGTGGCCAGGTTGGAATCGTAGGGGAGATTGGTGATGGTGAAGTTGATGGTGAAACGCTCGGGGCCTGCAGTGGTCGTTGGTGGATGAGTGGGAGCTGCAAGAAGCATGGACGGGGAGTGAGATGGCGCAGGAGCCAGGCTGTGGAGGCTCTGGGTGGACAAGCGCAGGGGTCTCTGGCCAGCCAGCCCTCCTCCGCGGTGCTCGTCACGATGGGGAAGGCTGGCAGGTTCCCCGCTTGTGCCAGGGATCGCGAGCCCAGCCCCACAACCACCCCTGCCCGGGGGAAGCGGCCCGCGAAGCGCTGGTTGCCTTTGGGGTCCATCTCGTTGCTGCGAGGTACTCACTGGGTGTGACTGGCGGTTCGTTGTAACCTGGAAAAAGGGGGAGAGAGGGATGAGCTGGAGCCGGGAAAGGGGACGGGCGAGGGCTGGGGAAGGCTGCCGCAGGAAGGCAGAGGGAGAGGCCTTGGTCACCGTTGACGTAGAGGCTGTCCCTGTCCAGGCTGTAGGGGCCCAGGTGCGTGATGTTTCTGGTCTTGTTGCCCACTTCATGGTAAAGGCCCACCCTGTCCAAGCCTGGGGTGGAGGGCTCCTTTGTGTAGGTGCAGACGGCGTCCACGCCTGTGTTGTCCCCTTGCCCCACTGGCCTGGAAAACAGAAAGCCGTGCCTGAGCGCCCCTTCCTGTGCCCTGTCGCTGCAAGGTCAGGCCTTGGGGCTCCTGCAGCCACGTCTCTGTGGGGCATGCGCGTTCTGTATTCCGCCGTCAGGCACGGATGGCGTGCCCTTCCTGTCCTGCCTCCACTAAAAGTATGGCGTTTGTCAGAAAGCACTGGGCAAGGCCAAGCTTTGGAGTCATTCTCGGGGCTACGCTGTGACCCGCAAGTGAGAGGGAGGGCAGCGAGGGGAGGCCCTGAGGGAGGAGGGCAGCAGGGAGATGGTCCCGGCTCCATCCTGCTGGCGGTGAGAGCAGAAGCGTGACGGGCTACCCAGTACTCATGGGACCTGCAGAGGGACACTCGGGCTCCCCCCATACCTGAAGGCTGTCGTTCCACATGCAAGAAAAGCGGGGCCAATGCTGCTATCCTTCAGAAGGCGGTTGAGCTGCCAACGAGAGAGGTTTCACAAGTGAGCCCTGTCCCTCTCCCTGCACTCCTGCCGGTGCAGGGGCCAGCAGGAGGCCTGGCCGTGGCAGTGCCGTGGGCTACCTACCAAGGTGGTCATGACTCTCCGGGTAGTGTTGAGCTTTGCCGAGTTTGGAGTGGCCAGGTTGGAATCGTAGGGGAGATTGGTGATGGTGAAGTTGATGGTGAAACGCTCGGGGCCTGCAGTGGTCGTTGGTGGATGAGTGGGAGCTGCAAGAAGCATGGACGGGGAGTGAGATGGCGCAGGAGCCAGGCTGTGGAGGCTCTGGGTGGACAAGCGCAGGGGTCTCTGGCCAGCCAGCCCTCCTCCGCGGTGCTCGTCACGATGGGGAAGGCTGGCAGGTTCCCCGCTTGTGCCAGGGATCGCGAGCCCAGCCCCACAACCACCCCTGCCCGGGGGAAGCGGCCCGCGAAGCGCTGGTTGCCTTTGGGGTCCATCTCGTTGCTGCGAGGTACTCACTGGGTGTGACTGGCGGTTCGTTGTAACCTGGAAAAAGGGGGAGAGAGGGATGAGCTGGAGCCGGGAAAGGGGACGGGCGAGGGCTGGGGAAGGCTGCCGCAGGAAGGCAGAGGGAGAGGCCTTGGTCACCGTTGACGTAGAGGCTGTCCCTGTCCAGGCTGTAGGGGCCCAGGCGCGTGATGCCTCTGGTCTTGTTGCTCACTTCGTGGTAAAGGCCCACCCTGTCCAAGCCTGGGGTGGAGGGCTCCTTTGTGTAGGTGCAGACGGCGTCCACGCCTGTGTTGTCCCCTTGCCCCACTGGCCTGGAAAACAGAAAGCCGTGCCTGAGCGCCCCTTCCTGTGCCCTGTCGCTGCAAGGTCAGGCCTTGGGGCTCCTGCAGCCACGTCTCTGTGGGGCATGCGCGTTCTGTATTCCGCCGTCAGGCACGGATGGCGTGCCCTTCCTGTCCTGCCTCCACTAAAAGTATGGCGTTTGTCAGAAAGCACTGGGCAAGGCCAAGCTTTGGAGTCATTCTCGGGGCTACGCTGTGACCCGCAAGTGAGAGGGAGGGCAGCGAGGGGAGGCCCTGAGGGAGGAGGGCAGCAGGGAGATGGTCCCGGCTCCATCCTGCTGGCGGTGAGAGCAGAAGCGTGACGGGCTACCCAGTACTCATGGGACCTGCAGAGGGACACTCGGGCTCCCCCCATACCTGAAGGCTGTCGTTCCACATGCAAGAAAAGCGGGGCCAATGCTGCTATCCTTCAGAAGGCGGTTGAGCTGCCAACGAGAGAGGTTTCACAAGTGAGCCCTGTCCCTCTCCCTGCACTCCTGCCGGTGCAGGGGCCAGCAGGAGGCCTGGCCGTGGCAGTGCCGTGGGCTACCTACCAAGGTGGTCATGACTCTCCGGGTAGTGTTGAGCTTTGCCGAGTTTGGAGTGGCCAGGTTGGAATCGTAGGGGAGATTGGTGATGGTGAAGTTGATGGTGAAACGCTCGGGGCCTGCAGTGGTCGTTGGTGGATGAGTGGGAGCTGCAAGAAGCATGGACGGGGAGTGAGATGGTGCAGGAGCCAGGCTGTGGAGGCTCTGGGTGGACAAGCGCAGGGGTCTCTGGCCAGCCAGCCCTCCTCCGCGGTGCTCGTCACGATGGGGAAGGCTGGCAGGTTCCCCGCTTGTGCCAGGGATCGCGAGCCCAGCCCCACAACCACCCCTGCCCGGGGGAAGCGGCCCGCGAAGCGCTGGTTGCCTTTGGGGTCCATCTCGTTGCTGCGAGGTACTCACTGGGTGTGACTGGCGGTTCGTTGTAACCTGGAAAAAGGGGGAGAGAGGGATGAGCTGGAGCCGGGAAAGGGGACGGGCGAGGGCTGGGGAAGGCTGCCGCAGGAAGGCAGAGGGAGAGGCCTTGGTCACCGTTGACGTAGAGGCTGTCCCTGTCCAGGCTGTAGGGGCCCAGGCGCGTGATGCCTCTGGTCTTGTTGCTCACTTCGTGGTAAAGGCCCACCCTGTCCAAGCCTGGGGTGGAGGGCTCCTTTGTGTAGGTGCAGACGGCGTCCACGCCTGTGTTGTCCCCTTGCCCCACTGGCCTGGAAAACAGAAAGCCGTGCCTGAGCGCCCCTTCCTGTGCCCTGTCGCTGCAAGGTCAGGCCTTGGGGCTCCTGCAGCCACGTCTCTGTGGGGCATGCGCGTTCTGTATTCCGCCGTCAGGCACGGATGGCGTGCCCTTCCTGTCCTGCCTCCACTAAAAGTATGGCGTTTGTCAGAAAGCACTGGGCAAGGCCAAGCTTTGGAGTCATTCTCGGGGCTACGCTGTGACCCGCAAGTGAGAGGGAGGGCAGCGAGGGGAGGCCCTGAGGGAGGAGGGCAGCAGGGAGATGGTCCCGGCTCCATCCTGCTGGCGGTGAGAGCAGAAGCGTGACGGGCTACCCAGTACTCATGGGACCTGCAGAGGGACACTCGGGCTCCCCCCATACCTGAAGGCTGTCGTTCCACATGCAAGAAAAGCGGGGCCAATGCTGCTATCCTTCAGAAGGCGGTTGAGCTGCCAACGAGAGAGGTTTCACAAGTGAGCCCTGTCCCTCTCCCTGCACTCCTGCCGGTGCAGGGGCCAGCAGGAGGCCTGGCCGTGGCAGTGCCGTGGGCTACCTACCAAGGTGGTCATGACTCTCCGGGTAGTGTTGAGCTTTGCCGAGTTTGGAGTGGCCAGGTTGGAATCGTAGGGGAGATTGGTGATGGTGAAGTTGATGGTGAAACGCTCGGGGCCTGCAGTGGTCGTTGGTGGATGAGTGGGAGCTGCAAGAAGCATGGACGGGGAGTGAGATGGCGCAGGAGCCAGGCTGTGGAGGCTCTGGGTGGACAAGCGCAGGGGTCTCTGGCCAGCCAGCCCTCCTCCGCGGTGCTCGTCACGATGGGGAAGGCTGGCAGGTTCCCCGCTTGTGCCAGGGATCGCGAGCCCAGCCCCACAACCACCCCTGCCCGGGGGAAGCGGCCCGCGAAGCGCTGGTTGCCTTTGGGGTCCATCTCGTTGCTGCGAGGTACTCACTGGGTGTGACTGGCGGTTCGTTGTAACCTGGAAAAAGGGGGAGAGAGGGATGAGCTGGAGCCGGGAAAGGGGACGGGCGAGGGCTGGGGAAGGCTGCCGCAGGAAGGCAGAGGGAGAGGCCTTGGTCACCGTTGACGTAGAGGCTGTCCCTGTCCAGGCTGTAGGGGCCCAGGCGCGTGATGCCTCTGGTCTTGTTGCTCACTTCGTGGTAAAGGCCCACCCTGTCCAAGCCTGGGGTGGAGGGCTCCTTTGTGTAGGTGCAGACGGCGTCCACGCCTGTGTTGTCCCCTTGCCCCACTGGCCTGGAAAACAGAAAGCCGTGCCTGAGCGCCCCTTCCTGTGCCCTGTCGCTGCAAGGTCAGGCCTTGGGGCTCCTGCAGCCACGTCTCTGTGGGGCATGCGCGTTCTGTATTCCGCCGTCAGGCACGGATGGCGTGCCCTTCCTGTCCTGCCTCCACTAAAAGTATGGCGTTTGTCAGAAAGCACTGGGCAAGGCCAAGCTTTGGAGTCATTCTCGGGGCTACGCTGTGACCCGCAAGTGAGAGGGAGGGCAGCGAGGGGAGGCCCTGAGGGAGGAGGGCAGCAGGGAGATGGTCCCGGCTCCATCCTGCTGGCGGTGAGAGCAGAAGCGTGACGGGCTACCCAGTACTCATGGGACCTGCAGAGGGACACTCGGGCTCCCCCCATACCTGAAGGCTGTCGTTCCACATGCAAGAAAAGCGGGGCCAATGCTGCTATCCTTCAGAAGGCGGTTGAGCTGCCAACGAGAGAGGTTTCACAAGTGAGCCCTGTCCCTCTCCCTGCACTCCTGCCGGTGCAGGGGCCAGCAGGAGGCCTGGCCGTGGCAGTGCCGTGGGCTACCTACCAAGGTGGTCATGACTCTCCGGGTAGTGTTGAGCTTTGCCGAGTTTGGAGTGGCCAGGTTGGAATCGTAGGGGAGATTGGTGATGGTGAAGTTGATGGTGAAACGCTCGGGGCCTGCAGTGGTCGTTGGTGGATGAGTGGGAGCTGCAAGAAGCATGGACGGGGAGTGAGATGGCGCAGGAGCCAGGCTGTGGAGGCTCTGGGTGGACAAGCGCAGGGGTCTCTGGCCAGCCAGCCCTCCTCCGCGGTGCTCGTCACGATGGGGAAGGCTGGCAGGTTCCCCGCTTGTGCCAGGGATCGCGAGCCCAGCCCCACAACCACCCCTGCCCGGGGGAAGCGGCCCGCGAAGCGCTGGTTGCCTTTGGGGTCCATCTCGTTGCTGCGAGGTACTCACTGGGTGTGACTGGCGGTTCGTTGTAACCTGGAAAAAGGGGGAGAGAGGGATGAGCTGGAGCCGGGACAGGGGACGGGCGAGGGCTGGGGAAGGCTGCCGCAGGAAGGCAGAGGGAGAGGCCTTGGTCACCGTTGACGTAGAGGCTGTCCCTGTCCAGGCTGTAGGGGCCCAGGCGCGTGATGCCTCTGGTCTTGTTGCTCACTTCGTGGTAAAGGCCCACCCTGTCCAAGCCTGGGGTGGAGGGCTCCTTTGTGTAGGTGCAGACGGCGTCCACGCCTGTGTTGTCCCCTTGCCCCACTGGCCTGGAAAACAGAAAGCCGTGCCTGAGCGCCCCTTCCTGTGCCCTGTCGCTGCAAGGTCAGGCCTTGGGGCTCCTGCAGCCACGTCTCTGTGGGGCATGCGCGTTCTGTATTCCGCCGTCAGGCACGGATGGCGTGCCCTTCCTGTCCTGCCTCCACTAAAAGTATGGCGTTTGTCAGAAAGCACTGGGCAAGGCCAAGCTTTGGAGTCATTCTCGGGGCTACGCTGTGACCCGCAAGTGAGAGGGAGGGCAGCGAGGGGAGGCCCTGAGGGAGGAGGGCAGCAGGGAGATGGTCCCGGCTCCATCCTGCTGGCGGTGAGAGCAGAAGCGTGACGGGCTACCCAGTACTCATGGGACCTGCAGAGGGACACTCGGGCTCCCCCCATACCTGAAGGCTGTCGTTCCACATGCAAGAAAAGCGGGGCCAATGCTGCTATCCTTCAGAAGGCGGTTGAGCTGCCAACGAGAGAGGTTTCACAAGTGAGCCCTGTCCCTCTCCCTGCACTCCTGCCGGTGCAGGGGCCAGCAGGAGGCCTGGCCGTGGCAGTGCCGTGGGCTACCTACCAAGGTGGTCATGACTCTCCGGGTAGTGTTGAGCTTTGCCGAGTTTGGAGTGGCCAGGTTGGAATCGTAGGGGAGATTGGTGATGGTGAAGTTGATGGTGAAACGCTCGGGGCCTGCAGTGGTCGTTGGTGGATGAGTGGGAGCTGCAAGAAGCATGGACGGGGAGTGAGATGGTGCAGGAGCCAGGCTGTGGAGGCTCTGGGTGGACAAGCGCAGGGGTCTCTGGCCAGCCAGCCCTCCTCCGCGGTGCTCGTCACGATGGGGAAGGCTGGCAGGTTCCCCGCTTGTGCCAGGGATCGCGAGCCCAGCCCCACAACCACCCCTGCCCGGGGGAAGCGGCCCGCGAAGCGCTGGTTGCCTTTGGGGTCCATCTCGTTGCTGCGAGGTACTCACTGGGTGTGACTGGCGGTTCGTTGTAACCTGGAAAAAGGGGGAGAGAGGGATGAGCTGGAGCCGGGAAAGGGGACGGGCGAGGGCTGGGGAAGGCTGCCGCAGGAAGGCAGAGGGAGAGGCCTTGGTCACCGTTGACGTAGAGGCTGTCCCTGTCCAGGCTGTAGGGGCCCAGGCGCGTGATGCCTCTGGTCTTGTTGCTCACTTCGTGGTAAAGGCCCACCCTGTCCAAGCCTGGGGTGGAGGGCTCCTTTGTGTAGGTGCAGACGGCGTCCACGCCTGTGTTGTCCCCTTGCCCCACTGGCCTGGAAAACAGAAAGCCGTGCCTGAGCGCCCCTTCCTGTGCCCTGTCGCTGCAAGGTCAGGCCTTGGGGCTCCTGCAGCCACGTCTCTGTGGGGCATGCGCGTTCTGTATTCCGCCGTCAGGCACGGATGGCGTGCCCTTCCTGTCCTGCCTCCACTAAAAGTATGGCGTTTGTCAGAAAGCACTGGGCAAGGCCAAGCTTTGGAGTCATTCTCGGGGCTACGCTGTGACCCGCAAGTGAGAGGGAGGGCAGCGAGGGGAGGCCCTGAGGGAGGAGGGCAGCAGGGAGATGGTCCCGGCTCCATCCTGCTGGCGGTGAGAGCAGAAGCGTGACGGGCTACCCAGTACTCATGGGACCTGCAGAGGGACACTCGGGCTCCCCCCATACCTGAAGGCTGTCGTTCCACATGCAAGAAAAGCGGGGCCAATGCTGCTATCCTTCAGAAGGCGGTTGAGCTGCCAACGAGAGAGGTTTCACAAGTGAGCCCTGTCCCTCTCCCTGCACTCCTGCCGGTGCAGGGGCCAGCAGGAGGCCTGGCCGTGGCAGTGCCGTGGGCTACCTACCAAGGTGGTCGTGACTCTCCGGGTAGTGTTGAGCTTTGCCGAGTTTGGAGTGGCCAGGTTGGAATCGTAGGGGAGATTGGTGATGGTGAAGTTGATGGTGAAACGCTCGGGGCCTGCAGTGGTCGTTGGTGGATGAGTGGGAGCTGCAAGAAGCATGGACGGGGAGTGAGATGGCGCAGGAGCCAGGCTGTGGAGGCTCTGGGTGGACAAGCGCAGGGGTCTCTGGCCAGCCAGCCCTCCTCCGCGGTGCTCGTCACGATGGGGAAGGCTGGCAGGTTCCCCGCTTGTGCCAGGGATCGCGAGCCCAGCCCCACAACCACCCGTGCCCGGGGGAAGCGGCCCGCGAAGCGCTGGTTGCCTTTGGGGTCCATCTCGTTGCTGCGAGGTACTCACTGGGTGTGACTGGCGGTTCGTTGTAACCTGGAAAAAGGGGGAGAGAGGGATGAGCTGGAGCCGGGAAAGGGGACGGGCGAGGGCTGGGGAAGGCTGCCGCAGGAAGGCAGAGGGAGAGGCCTTGGTCACCGTTGACGTAGAGGCTGTCCCTGTCCAGGCTGTAGGGGCCCAGGCGCGTGATGCCTCTGGTCTTGTTGCTCACTTCGTGGTAAAGGCCCACCCTGTCCAAGCCTGGGGTGGAGGGCTCCTTTGTGTAGGTGCAGACGGCGTCCACGCCTGTGTTGTCCCCTTGCCCCACTGGCCTGGAAAACAGAAAGCCGTGCCTGAGCGCCCCTTCCTGTGCCCTGTCGCTGCAAGGTCAGGCCTTGGGGCTCCTGCAGCCACGTCTCTGTGGGGCATGCGCGTTCTGTATTCCGCCGTCAGGCACGGATGGCGTGCCCTTCCTGTCCTGCCTCCACTAAAAGTATGGCGTTTGTCAGAAAGCACTGGGCAAGGCCAAGCTTTGGAGTCATTCTCGGGGCTACGCTGTGACCCGCAAGTGAGAGGGAGGGCAGCGAGGGGAGGCCCTGAGGGAGGAGGGCAGCAGGGAGATGGTCCCGGCTCCATCCTGCTGGCGGTGAGAGCAGAAGCGTGACGGGCTACCCAGTACTCATGGGACCTGCAGAGGGACACTCGGGCTCCCCCCATACCTGAAGGCTGTCGTTCCACATGCAAGAAAAGCGGGGCCAATGCTGCTATCCTTCAGAAGGCGGTTGAGCTGCCAACGAGAGAGGTTTCACAAGTGAGCCCTGTCCCTCTCCCTGCACTCCTGCCGGTGCAGGGGCCAGCAGGAGGCCTGGCCGTGGCAGTGCCGTGGGCTACCTACCAAGGTGGTCATGACTCTCCGGGTAGTGTTGAGCTTTGCCGAGTTTGGAGTGGCCAGGTTGGAATCGTAGGGGAGATTGGTGATGGTGAAGTTGATGGTGAAACGCTCGGGGCCTGCAGTGGTCGTTGGTGGATGAGTGGGAGCTGCAAGAAGCATGGACGGGGAGTGAGATGGTGCAGGAGCCAGGCTGTGGAGGCTCTGGGTGGACAAGCGCAGGGGTCTCTGGCCAGCCAGCCCTCCTCCGCGGTGCTCGTCACGATGGGGAAGGCTGGCAGGTTCCCCGCTTGTGCCAGGGATCGCGAGCCCAGCCCCACAACCACCCCTGCCCGGGGGAAGCGGCCCGCGAAGCGCTGGTTGCCTTTGGGGTCCATCTCGTTGCTGCGAGGTACTCACTGGGTGTGACTGGCGGTTCGTTGTAACCTGGAAAAAGGGGGAGAGAGGGATGAGCTGGAGCCGGGAAAGGGGACGGGCGAGGGCTGGGGAAGGCTGCCGCAGGAAGGCAGAGGGAGAGGCCTTGGTCACCGTTGACGTAGAGGCTGTCCCTGTCCAGGCTGTAGGGGCCCAGGCGCGTGATGCCTCTGGTCTTGTTGCTCACTTCGTGGTAAAGGCCCACCCTGTCCAAGCCTGGGGTGGAGGGCTCCTTTGTGTAGGTGCAGACGGCGTCCACGCCTGTGTTGTCCCCTTGCCCCACTGGCCTGGAAAACAGAAAGCCGTGCCTGAGCGCCCCTTCCTGTGCCCTGTCGCTGCAAGGTCAGGCCTTGGGGCTCCTGCAGCCACGTCTCTGTGGGGCATGCGCGTTCTGTATTCCGCCGTCAGGCACGGATGGCGTGCCCTTCCTGTCCTGCCTCCACTAAAAGTATGGCGTTTGTCAGAAAGCACTGGGCAAGGCCAAGCTTTGGAGTCATTCTCGGGGCTACGCTGTGACCCGCAAGTGAGAGGGAGGGCAGCGAGGGGAGGCCCTGAGGGAGGAGGGCAGCAGGGAGATGGTCCCGGCTCCATCCTGCTGGCGGTGAGAGCAGAAGCGTGACGGGCTACCCAGTACTCATGGGACCTGCAGAGGGACACTCGGGCTCCCCCCATACCTGAAGGCTGTCGTTCCACATGCAAGAAAAGCGGGGCCAATGCTGCTATCCTTCAGAAGGCGGTTGAGCTGCCAACGAGAGAGGTTTCACAAGTGAGCCCTGTCCCTCTCCCTGCACTCCTGCCGGTGCAGGGGCCAGCAGGAGGCCTGGCCGTGGCAGTGCCGTGGGCTACCTACCAAGGTGGTCATGACTCTCCGGGTAGTGTTGAGCTTTGCCGAGTTTGGAGTGGCCAGGTTGGAATCGTAGGGGAGATTGGTGATGGTGAAGTTGATGGTGAAACGCTCGGGGCCTGCAGTGGTCGTTGGTGGATGAGTGGGAGCTGCAAGAAGCATGGACGGGGAGTGAGATGGCGCAGGAGCCAGGCTGTGGAGGCTCTGGGTGGACAAGCGCAGGGGTCTCTGGCCAGCCAGCCCTCCTCCGCGGTGCTCGTCACGATGGGGAAGGCTGGCAGGTTCCCCGCTTGTGCCAGGGATCGCGAGCCCAGCCCCACAACCACCCGTGCCCGGGGGAAGCGGCCCGCGAAGCGCTGGTTGCCTTTGGGGTCCATCTCGTTGCTGCGAGGTACTCACTGGGTGTGACTGGCGGTTCGTTGTAACCTGGAAAAAGGGGGAGAGAGGGATGAGCTGGAGCCGGGAAAGGGGACGGGCGAGGGCTGGGGAAGGCTGCCGCAGGAAGGCAGAGGGAGAGGCCTTGGTCACCGTTGACGTAGAGGCTGTCCCTGTCCAGGCTGTAGGGGCCCAGGCGCGTGATGCCTCTGGTCTTGTTGCTCACTTCGTGGTAAAGGCCCACCCTGTCCAAGCCTGGGGTGGAGGGCTCCTTTGTGTAGGTGCAGACGGCGTCCACGCCTGTGTTGTCCCCTTGCCCCACTGGCCTGGAAAACAGAAAGCCGTGCCTGAGCGCCCCTTCCTGTGCCCTGTCGCTGCAAGGTCAGGCCTTGGGGCTCCTGCAGCCACGTCTCTGTGGGGCATGCGCGTTCTGTATTCCGCCGTCAGGCACGGATGGCGTGCCCTTCCTGTCCTGCCTCCACTAAAAGTATGGCGTTTGTCAGAAAGCACTGGGCAAGGCCAAGCTTTGGAGTCATTCTCGGGGCTACGCTGTGACCCGCAAGTGAGAGGGAGGGCAGCGAGGGGAGGCCCTGAGGGAGGAGGGCAGCAGGGAGATGGTCCCGGCTCCATCCTGCTGGCGGTGAGAGCAGAAGCGTGACGGGCTACCCAGTACTCATGGGACCTGCAGAGGGACACTCGGGCTCCCCCCATACCTGAAGGCTGTCGTTCCACATGCAAGAAAAGCGGGGCCAATGCTGCTATCCTTCAGAAGGCGGTTGAGCTGCCAACGAGAGAGGTTTCACAAGTGAGCCCTGTCCCTCTCCCTGCACTCCTGCCGGTGCAGGGGCCAGCAGGAGGCCTGGCCGTGGCAGTGCCGTGGGCTACCTACCAAGGTGGTCATGACTCTCCGGGTAGTGTTGAGCTTTGCCGAGTTTGGAGTGGCCAGGTTGGAATCGTAGGGGAGATTGGTGATGGTGAAGTTGATGGTGAAACGCTCGGGGCCTGCAGTGGTCGTTGGTGGATGAGTGGGAGCTGCAAGAAGCATGGACGGGGAGTGAGATGGTGCAGGAGCCAGGCTGTGGAGGCTCTGGGTGGACAAGCGCAGGGGTCTCTGGCCAGCCAGCCCTCCTCCGCGGTGCTCGTCACGATGGGGAAGGCTGGCAGGTTCCCCGCTTGTGCCAGGGATCGCGAGCCCAGCCCCACAACCACCCCTGCCCGGGGGAAGCGGCCCGCGAAGCGCTGGTTGCCTTTGGGGTCCATCTCGTTGCTGCGAGGTACTCACTGGGTGTGACTGGCGGTTCGTTGTAACCTGGAAAAAGGGGGAGAGAGGGATGAGCTGGAGCCGGGAAAGGGGACGGGCGAGGGCTGGGGAAGGCTGCCGCAGGAAGGCAGAGGGAGAGGCCTTGGTCACCGTTGACGTAGAGGCTGTCCCTGTCCAGGCTGTAGGGGCCCAGGCGCGTGATGCCTCTGGTCTTGTTGCTCACTTCGTGGTAAAGGCCCACCCTGTCCAAGCCTGGGGTGGAGGGCTCCTTTGTGTAGGTGCAGACGGCGTCCACGCCTGTGTTGTCCCCTTGCCCCACTGGCCTGGAAAACAGAAAGCCGTGCCTGAGCGCCCCTTCCTGTGCCCTGTCGCTGCAAGGTCAGGCCTTGGGGCTCCTGCAGCCACGTCTCTGTGGGGCATGCGCGTTCTGTATTCCGCCGTCAGGCACGGATGGCGTGCCCTTCCTGTCCTGCCTCCACTAAAAGTATGGCGTTTGTCAGAAAGCACTGGGCAAGGCCAAGCTTTGGAGTCATTCTCGGGGCTACGCTGTGACCCGCAAGTGAGAGGGAGGGCAGCGAGGGGAGGCCCTGAGGGAGGAGGGCAGCAGGGAGATGGTCCCGGCTCCATCCTGCTGGCGGTGAGAGCAGAAGCGTGACGGGCTACCCAGTACTCATGGGACCTGCAGAGGGACACTCGGGCTCCCCCCATACCTGAAGGCTGTCGTTCCACATGCAAGAAAAGCGGGGCCAATGCTGCTATCCTTCAGAAGGCGGTTGAGCTGCCAACGAGAGAGGTTTCACAAGTGAGCCCTGTCCCTCTCCCTGCACTCCTGCCGGTGCAGGGGCCAGCAGGAGGCCTGGCCGTGGCAGTGCCGTGGGCTACCTACCAAGGTGGTCATGACTCTCCGGGTAGTGTTGAGCTTTGCCGAGTTTGGAGTGGCCAGGTTGGAATCGTAGGGGAGATTGGTGATGGTGAAGTTGATGGTGAAACGCTCGGGGCCTGCAGTGGTCGTTGGTGGATGAGTGGGAGCTGCAAGAAGCATGGACGGGGAGTGAGATGGCGCAGGAGCCAGGCTGTGGAGGCTCTGGGTGGACAAGCGCAGGGGTCTCTGGCCAGCCAGCCCTCCTCCGCGGTGCTCGTCACGATGGGGAAGGCTGGCAGGTTCCCCGCTTGTGCCAGGGATCGCGAGCCCAGCCCCACAACCACCCGTGCCCGGGGGAAGCGGCCCGCGAAGCGCTGGTTGCCTTTGGGGTCCATCTCGTTGCTGCGAGGTACTCACTGGGTGTGACTGGCGGTTCGTTGTAACCTGGAAAAAGGGGGAGAGAGGGATGAGCTGGAGCCGGGAAAGGGGACGGGCGAGGGCTGGGGAAGGCTGCCGCAGGAAGGCAGAGGGAGAGGCCTTGGTCACCGTTGACGTAGAGGCTGTCCCTGTCCAGGCTGTAGGGGCCCAGGCGCGTGATGCCTCTGGTCTTGTTGCTCACTTCGTGGTAAAGGCCCACCCTGTCCAAGCCTGGGGTGGAGGGCTCCTTTGTGTAGGTGCAGACGGCGTCCACGCCTGTGTTGTCCCCTTGCCCCACTGGCCTGGAAAACAGAAAGCCGTGCCTGAGCGCCCCTTCCTGTGCCCTGTCGCTGCAAGGTCAGGCCTTGGGGCTCCTGCAGCCACGTCTCTGTGGGGCATGCGCGTTCTGTATTCCGCCGTCAGGCACGGATGGCGTGCCCTTCCTGTCCTGCCTCCACTAAAAGTATGGCGTTTGTCAGAAAGCACTGGGCAAGGCCAAGCTTTGGAGTCATTCTCGGGGCTACGCTGTGACCCGCAAGTGAGAGGGAGGGCAGCGAGGGGAGGCCCTGAGGGAGGAGGGCAGCAGGGAGATGGTCCCGGCTCCATCCTGCTGGCGGTGAGAGCAGAAGCATGACGGGCTACCCAGTACTCATGGGACCTGCAGAGGGACACTCGGGCTCCCCCCATACCTGAAGGCTGTCGTTCCACATGCAAGAAAAGCGGGGCCAATGCTGCTATCCTTCAGAAGGCGGTTGAGCTGCCAACGAGAGAGGTTTCACAAGTGAGCCCTGTCCCTCTCCCTGCACTCCTGCCAGTGTAGGGGCCAGCAGGAGGCCTGGCCGTGGCAGTGCCTTGGGCTACCTACCAAGGTGGTCATGACTCTCCGGGTAGTGTTGAGCTTTGCCGAGTTTGGAGTGGCCAGGTTGGAATCGTAGGGGAGATTGGTGATGGTGAAGTTGATGGTGAAACGCTCGGGGCCTGCAGTGGTCGTTGGTGGATGAGTGGGAGCTGCAAGAAGCATGGACGGGGAGTGAGATGGCGCAGGAGCCAGGCTGTGGAGGCTCTGGGTGGACAAGCGCAGGGGTCTCTGGCCAGCCAGCCCTCCTCCACGGTGCTCGTCACGATGGGGAAGGCTGGCAGGTTCCCCGCTTGTGCCAGGGATCGCGAGCCCAGCCCCAGAATGAGGCATGCCTAGGGGAAGCGGCCGTCTAGAATTTTGTGCCCCTTACATGAGAAACAGCGTCAACAGGGTACATTACAATGCTGTAAGCCACACTACCTCAGTGACGGATTTTTTGATACCTGCTGCAGTACTTCCTAACAGAGCAGTAATGCATGGGCCAGCTGTGCTGGAAATGAATGCTGAGGTTCTTCCGAAAGCTAAGCTGGACGTACCTGCCACGGTCGAGAGACGTCTCGGTTTTGCCTGACTAGCTGAAGTTTGTGGTGGAGTCGAAGCAGGAGACGCTGTAGTGGTAGGAACAGATCTGGCCGGGCTTTCACTGCTAGATGTTTCCACAGCTGTGGTGGAGACAACAGCTTTTGTCCCAACGGGTGAGGTACTTGAGATTGTAGCTGTGGAGGCTGTTGATAGACTGGTGGTTGGTGCAGCTGTTGTCCCAGGTGAGGAAGAAGTGGTCTCCAGAGCAGTGCTCAGAGGAACAGCTGAGCTGGCTACAGAAATAGATGTTGTGCCAGTAGTAGTGGTGGCTGTTTCTGTGAGGATGGTGGTTGGAGTCGTTAAGGTCACTGGCGGAGTGCTTGTGACCCGAGCAGTAGTAGATGTGCCAGCTGTGCTGGAAGTGACTTCTGTGGTTGTTTCCAGAGCTGGGCTGGACGTTTCTGCCCTGGTAGGGAGGCCTGTAGTTTTTCCCTGAGTAGCTGAAGTTTGTGGTGGAGTAGAAGCGGGAGAAGCTGTACTGGTAGGAAGCGCTGCGGCCTGGCTCTCGCTGCTAGAAGTTTCAACAGCTGTGGTGGAGACAGCAGGTCCTGTCTTGACGGGTGAGGTACTTGAGATTGTAGTTGTGGAGGCTGTCGATAGACTGGTGGTTGGTGCAGCTGTTGTCCCAGGTGAGGAAGAAGTGGTCTCCAGAGCAGTGCTCAAAGGAACAGCTGAGCTGGCTACAGAAATAGATGTTGTGCCAGTAGTAGTGGTGGCTGTTTCTGTGAGGATGGTGGTTGGAGTCGTTAAGGTCACTGGCGGAGTGCTAGTGACCCGAGCAGTAGTAGATGTGCCAGCTGTGCTGGATGTGACTTCTGTGGTTGTTTCCAGAGTTCGGCTAGACGTTTCTGCCATGGTAGAGAGGCCTGTAGTTTTTGCCTGAGTAGCTGAAGTTTGTGGTGGAGTAGAAGTGGGAGAAGCTGTAGTGGTAGGAACCGCTGTGGCCTGCCTCTCACTGCTAGATGTTTCAACAGCTGTGGTGGAGACAACAGCTTTTATCCCAAAGGGTGAGGTACTTGAGATTGTAGCTGTGGAGGCTGTTGATAGACTGGTGGTTGGTGCAGCTGTTGTCCCAGGTGAGGAAGAAGTGGTCTCCAGGGCAGTGCTCAGAGGAACAGCTGAGCTGGCTACAGAAATAGATGTTGTGCCAGTAGTAGTGGTGGCTGTTTCTGTGAGGATGGTGGTTGGAGTCGTTAAGGTCACTGGCAGAGTGCTTGTGACCCGAGCAGTAGTAGATGTGCCAGCTGTGCTGGAAGTGACTTCTGTGGTTGTTTCCAGAGCTGGGCTGGACGTTTCTGCCATGGTAGAGAGGCCTGTAGTTTTTGCCTGAGTAGCTGAAGTTTGTGGTGGAGTAGAAGCGGGAGAAACTGTAGTGGTAGGAACCGCTGTGGCCTGCCTCTCACTGCTAGATGTTTCAACACCTGTGGTGGAGGCAGCAGGTCCTGTCTTGGCGGGTGAGGTACTTGAGACTGTAGCTGTGGAGGCTGTTGATAGACTGGTGGTTGGTGCAGCTGTTGTCCCAGGTGGGGAAGAAGTGGTCTCCAGGGCAGTGCTCAAAGGAACAGCTGAGCTGGCTATAGAAATAGATGTTGTGCCAGTAGTAGTGGTGGCTGTTTCTGTGAGGATGGTGGTTGGAGTCGTTAAGATCACTGGCGGAGTACTTGTGACCCGAGCAGTAGTAGATGTGCCAGCTGTGCTGGAAGTGACTTCTGTAGTTGTTTCCAGAGCTGGGCTGGACGTTTCTGCCCTGGTAGAGAGGCCTGTAGTTTTTGCCTGAGTAGCTGAAGTTTGTGGTGGAGTAGAAGTGGGAGAAGCTGTAGTGGTAGGAACGGACGTGGCCTGGCTCTCGCTGCTAGATGTTTCAACAGCTGTGGTGGAGACAACAGCTTTTGTCCCAACGGGTGAGGTACTTGAGATTGTAGTTGTGGAGGCTGTTGATAGACTGGTGGTTGGTGCAGCTGTTGTCCCAGGTGAGGAAGAAGTGGTCTCCAGAGCAGTGCTCAGAGGAACAGCTGAGCTGGCTACAGAAATAGATGTTGTGCCAGTAGTAGTGGTGGCTGTTTCTGTGAGGATGGTGGTTGGAGTCGTTAAGGTCACTGGCGGAGTGCTTGTGACCCGAGCAGTAGTAGATGTGCCAGCTGTGCTGGAAGTGACTTCTGTGGTTGTTTCCAGAGCTGGGCTGGACGTTTCTGCCCTGGTAGGGAGGCCTGTAGTTTTTCCCTGAGTAGCTGAAGTTTGTGGTGGAGTAGAAGTGGGAGAAGCTGTAGTGGTAGGAACGGACGTGGCCTGGCTCTCGCTGCTAGATGTTTCAACAGCTGTGGTGGAGACAACAGCTTTTGTCCCAACGGGTGAGGTACTTGAGATTGTAGTTGTGGAGGCTGTCGATAGACTGGTGGTTGGTGCAGCTGTTGTCCCAGGTGAGGAAGAAGTGGTCTCCAGAGCAGTGCTCAAAGGAACAGCTGAGCTGGCTACAGAAATAGATGTTGTGCCAGTAGTAGTGGTGGCTGTTTCTGTGAGGATGGTGGTTGGAGTCGTTAAGGTCACTGGCGGAGTGCTTGTGACCCGAGCAGTAGTAGATGTGCCAGCTGTGCTGGAAGTGACTTCTGTGGTTGTTTCCAGAGCTGGGCTGGACGTTTCTGCCCTGGTAGGGAGGCCTGTAGTTTTTCCCTGAGTAGCTGAAGTTTGTGGTGGAGTAGAAGCGGGAGAAGCTGTACTGGTAGGAAGCGCTGCGGCCTGGCTCTCGCTGCTAGAAGTTTCAACAGCTGTGGTGGAGACAGCAGGTCCTGTCTTGACGGGCGAGGTACTTGAGATTGTAGTTGTGGAGGCTGTCGATAGACTGGTGGTTGGTGCAGCTGTTGTCCCAGGTGAGGAAGAAGTGGTCTCCAGAGCAGTGCTCAAAGGAACAGCTGAGCTGGCTACAGAAATAGATGTTGTGCCAGTACTAGTGGTGGCTGTTTCTGTGAGGATGGTGGTTGGAGTCGTTAAGGTCACTGGCGGAGTGCTAGTGACCCGAGCAGTAGTAGATGTGCCAGCTGTGCTGGATGTGACTTCTGTGGTTGTTTCCAGAGTTCGGCTAGACGTTTCTGCCATGGTAGAGAGGCCTGTAGTTTTTGCCTGAGTAGCTGAAGTTTGTGGTGGAGTAGAAGTGGGAGAAGCTGTAGTGGTAGGAACCGCTGTGGCCTGCCTCTCACTGCTAGATGTTTCAACAGCTGTGGTGGAGACAACAGCTTTTATCCCAACGGGTGAGGTACTTGAGATTGTAGCTGTGGAGGCTGTTGATAGACTGGTGGTTGGTGCAGCTGTTGTCCCAGGTGGGGAAGAAGTGGTCTCCAGGGCAGTGCTCAAAGGAACAGCTGAGCTGGCTACAGAAATAGATGTTGTGCCAGTAGTAGTGGTGGCTGTTTCTGTGAGGATGGTGGTTGGAGTCGTTAAGATCACTGGCGGAGTGCTTGTGACCCGAGCAGTAGTAGATGTGCCAGCTGTGCTGGAAGTGACTTCTGTAGTTGTTTCCAGAGCTGGGCTGGACGTTTCTGCCCTGGTAGAGAGGCCTGTAGTTTTTGCCTGAGTAGCTGAAGTTTGTGGTGGAGTAGAAGTGGGAGAAGCTGTAGTGGTAGGAACGGACGTGGCCTGGCTCTCGCTGCTAGATGTTTCAACAGCTGTGGTGGAGACAACAGCTTTTGTCCCAACGGGTGAGGTACTTGAGATTGTAGTTGTGGAGGCTGTTGATAGACTGGTGGTTGGTGCAGCTGTTGTCCCAGGTGAGGAAGAAGTGGTCTCCAGAGCAGTGCTCAGAGGAACAGCTGAGCTGGCTACAGAAATAGATGTTGTGCCAGTAGTAGTGGTGGCTGTTTCTGTGAGGATGGTGGTTGGAGTCGTTAAGGTCACTGGCGGAGTGCTTGTGACCCGAGCAGTAGTAGATGTGCCAGCTGTGCTGGAAGTGACTTCTGTGGTTGTTTCCAGAGCTGGGCTGGACGTTTCTGCCCTGGTAGGGAGGCCTGTAGTTTTTCCCTGAGTAGCTGAAGTTTGTGGTGGAGTAGAAGCGGGAGAAGCTGTACTGGTAGGAACCGCTGCGGCCTGGCTCTCGCTGCTAGAAGTTTCAACAGCTGTGGTGGAGACAGCACGTCCTGTCTTGACGGGTGAGGTACTTGAGATTGTAGCTGTGGAGGCTGTCGATAGACTGGTGGTTGGTGCAGCTGTTGTCCCAGGTGAGGAAGAAGTGGTCTCCAGAGCAGTGCTCAAAGGAACAGCTGAGCTGGCTACAGAAATAGATGTTGTGCCAGTAGTAGTGGTGGCTGTTTCTGTGAGGATGGTGGTTGGAGTCGTTAAGGTCACTGGCGGAGTGCTTGTGACCCGAGAAGTAGTAGATGTGCCAGCTGTGCTGGAAGTGACTTCTGTGGTTGTTTCCAGAGCTGGGCTGGATGTTTCTGCCCTGGTAGAGACGCCAATAGTTTTTCCCTGAGTAGCTGAAGTTTGTGGTGGAGTAGAAGCGGGAGAAGCTGTACTGGTAGGAACCGCTGCGGCCTGGCTCTTGCTGCTAGAAGTTTCAACAGCTGTGGTGGAGACAGCAGGTCCTGTCTTGACGGGTGAGGTACTTGAGATTGTAGCTGTGGAGGCTGTTGATAGACTGGTGGTTGGTGCAGCTGTTGTCCCAGGTGAGGAAGTATTGGTCTCCAGAGCAGTGCTCAAAGGAACAGCTGAGCTGGCTACAGAAATAGATGTTGTGCCAGTAGTAGTGGTGGCTGTTTCTGTGAGGATGGTGGTTGGAGTCGTTAAGGTCACTGGCGGAGTACTTGTGACCCGAGCAGTAGTAGATGTGCCAGCTGTGCTGGATGTGACTTCTGTGGTTGTTTCCAGAGTTCGACTGGACGTTTCTGCCATGGTAGAGAGGCCTGTAGTTTTTCCCTGAGTAGCTGAAGTTTGTGGTGGAGTAGAAGCGGGAGAAACTGTAGTGGTAGGAACCGCTGTGGCCTGCCTCTCACTGCTAGATGTTTCAACACCTGTGGTGGAGACAACAGCTTTTGTCCCAACGGGTGAGGTACTTGAGATTGTAGCTGTGGAGGCTGTTGATAGACTGGTGGTTGGTGCAGCTGTTGTCCCAGGTGAGGAAGAAGTGGTCTCCAGAGCAGTGCTCAAAGGAACAGCTGAGCTGGCTACAGAAATAGATGTTGTGCCAGTAGTAGTGGTGGCTGTTTCTGTGAGGATGGTGGTTGGAGTCGTTAAGATCACTGGCGGAGTGCTTGTGACCCGAGCAGTAGTAGATGTGCCAGCTGTGCTGGAAGTGACTTCTGTGGTTGTTTCCAGAGCTGGGCTGGACGTTTCTGCCATGGTAGAGAGGCCTGTAGTTTTTGCCTGAGTAGCTGAAGTTTGTGGTGGAGTAGAAGTGGGAGAAGCTGTAGTGGTAGGAACCGACGTGGCCTGGCTCTCGCTGCTAGATGTTTCAACAGCTGTGGTGGAGACAACAGCTTTTGTCCCAACGGGTGAGGTACTTGAGATTGTAGCTGTGGAGGCTGTTGATAGACTGGTGGTTGGTGCAGCTGTTGTCCCAGGTGAGGAAGAAGTGGTCTCCAGAGCAGTGCTCAGAGGAACAGCTGAGCTGGCTACAGAAATAGATGTTGTGCCAGTAGTAGTGGTGGCTGTTTCTGTGAGGATGGTGGTTGGAGTCGTTAAGGTCACTGGCGGAGTGCTAGTGACCCGAGCAGTAGTAGATGTGCCAGCTGTGCTGGATGTGACTTCTGTGGTTGTTTCCAGAGTTCGGCTAGACGTTTCTGCCATGGTAGAGAGGCCTGTAGTTTTTGCCTGAGTAGCTGAAGTTTGTGGTGGAGTAGAAGCGGGAGAAAATGTAGTGGTAGGAACCGCTGTGGCCTGCCTCTCACTGCTAGATGTTTCAACACCTGTGGTGGAGGCAGCAGGTCCTGTCTTGGCAGGTGAGGTACTTGAGATTGTAGCTGTGGAGGCTGTTGATAGACTGGTGGTTGGTGCAGCTGTTGTCCCAGGTGAGGAAGAAGTGGTCTCCAGGGCAGTGCTCAGAGGAACAGCTGAGCTGGCTACAGAAATAGATGTTGTGCCAGTAGTAGTGGTGGCTGTTTCTGTGAGGATGGTGGTTGGAGTCGTTAAGGTCACTGGCGGAGTACTTGTGACCCGAGCAGTAGTAGATGTGCCAGCTGTGCTGGATGTGACTTCTGTGGTTGTTTCCAGAGTTCGGCTGGACGTTTCTGCCATGGTAGAGAGGCCTGTAGTTTTTGCCTGAGTAGCTGAAGTTTGTGGTGGAGTAGAAGCGGGAGAAACTGTAGTGGTAGGAACCGCTGTGGCCTGCCTCTCACTGCTAGATGTTTCAACACCTGTGGTGGAGGCAGCAGGTCCTGTCTTGGCAGGTGAGGTACTTGAGATTGTAGCTGTGGAGGCTGTTGATAGACTGGTGGTTGGTGCAGCTGTTGTCCCAGGTGAGGAAGAAGTGGTCTCCAGGGCAGTGCTCAGAGGAACAGCTGAGCTGGCTACAGAAATAGATGTTGTGCCAGTAGTAGTGGTGGCTGTTTCTGTGAGGATGGTGGTTGGAGTCGTTAAGATCACTGGCGGAGTGCTTGTGACCCGAGCAGTAGTAGATGTGCCAGCTGTGCTGGAAGTGACTTCTGTGGTTGTTTCCAGAGCTGGGCTGGACGTTTCTGCCATGGTAGAGAGGCCTGTAGTTTTTGCCTGAGTAGCTGAAGTTTGTGGTGGAGTAGAAGCGGGAGAAACTGTAGTGGTAGGAACCGCTGTGGCCTGCCTCTCACTGCTAGATGTTTCAACACCTGTGGTGGAGGCAGCAGGTCCTGTCTTGGCAGGTGAGGTACTTGAGATTGTAGCTGTGGAGGCTGTTGATAGACTGGTGGTTGGTGCAGCTGTTGTCCCAGGTGAGGAAGAAGTGGTCTCCAGGGCAGTGCTCAGAGGAACAGCTGAGCTGGCTACAGAAATAGATGTTGTGCCAGTAGTAGTGGTGGCTGTTTCTGTGAGGATGGTGGTTGGAGTCGTTAAGATCACTGGCAGAGTGCTTGTGACCCGAGCAGTAGTAGATGTGCCAGCTGTGCTGGAAGTGACTTCTGTGGTTGTTTCCAGAGCTGGGCTGGACGTTTCTGCCCTGGTAGGGAGGCCTGTAGTTTTTCCCTGAGTAGCTGAAGTTTGTGGTGGAGTAGAAGCGGGAGAAGCTGTACTGGTAGGAACGGACGTGGCCTGGCTCTCGCTGCTAGAAGTTTCAACAACTGTGGTGGAGACAACAGCTTTTGTCCCAACGGGTGAGGTACTTGAGATTGTAGCTGTGGAGGCTGTTGATAGACTGGTGGTTGGTGCAGCTGTTGTCCCAGGTGAGGAAGAAGTGGTCTCCAGACCAGTGCTCAGAGGAACAGCTGAGCTGGCTACAGAAATAGATGTTGTGCCAGTACTAGTGGTGGCTGTTTCTGTGAGGATGGTGGTTGGAGTCGTTAAGGTCACTGGCGGAGTGCTTGTGACCCGAGCAGTAGTAGATGTGCCAGCTGTGCTGGAAGTGACTTCTGTGGTTGTTTCCAGAGCTGGGCTGGACGTTTCTGCCCTGGTAGGGAGGCCTGTAGTTTTTCCCTGAGTAGCTGAAGTTTGTGGTGGAGTAGAAGCGGGAGAAGCTGTACTGGTAGGAACCGCTGCGGCCTGGCTCTCGCTGCTAGAAGTTTCAACAGCTGTGGTGGAGACAGCAGGTCCTGTCTTGACGGGTGAGGTACTTGAGATTGTAGCTGTGGAGGCTGTTGATAGACTGGTGGTTGGTGCAGCTGTTGTCCCAGGTGAGGAAGAAGTGGTCTCCAGAGCAGTGCTCAAAGGAACAGCTGAGCTGGCTACAGAAATAGATGTTGTGCCAGTAGTAGTGGTGGCTGTTTCTGTGAGGATGGTGGTTGGAGTCGTTAAGGTCACTGGCGGAGTACTTGTGACCCGAGCAGTAGTAGATGTGCCAGCTGTGCTGGATGTGACTTCTGTGGTTGTTTCCAGAGTTCGGCTGGACGTTTCTGCCATGGTAGAGAGGCCTGTAGTTTTTGCCTGAGTAGCTGAAGTTTGTGGTGGAGTAGAAGCGGGAGAAACTGTAGTGGTAGGAACCGCTGTGGCCTGCCTCTCACTGCTAGATGTTTCAACACCTGTGGTGGAGGCAGCAGGTCCTGTCTTGGCAGGTGAGGTACTTGAGATTGTAGCTGTGGAGGCTGTTGATAGACTGGTGGTTGGTGCAGCTGTTGTCCCAGGTGAGGAAGAAGTGGTCTCCAGGGCAGTGCTCAGAGGAACAGCTGAGCTGGCTACAGAAATAGATGTTGTGCCAGTAGTAGTGGTGGCTGTTTCTGTGAGGATGGTGGTTGGAGTCGTTAAGGTCACTGGCAGAGTGCTTGTGACCCGAGCAGTAGTAGATGTGCCAGCTGTGCTGGAAGTGACTTCTGTGGTTGTTTCCAGAGCTGGGCTGGACGTTTCTGCCATGGTAGAGAGGCCTGTAGTTTTTGCCTGAGTAGCTGAAGTTTGTGGTGGAGTAGAAGCGGGAGAAACTGTAGTGGTAGGAACCGCTGTGGCCTGCCTCTCACTGCTAGATGTTTCAACACCTGTGGTGGAGGCAGCAGGTCCTGTCTTAGCGGGTGAGGTACTTGAGACTGTAGCTGTGGAGGCTGTTGATAGACTGGTGGTTGGTGCAGCTGTTGTCCCAGGTGGGGAAGAAGTGGTCTCCAGGGCAGTGCTCAAAGGAACAGCTGAGCTGGCTACAGAAATAGATGTTGTGCCAGTAGTAGTGGTGGCTGTTTCTGTGAGGATGGTGGTTGGAGTCGTTAAGATCACTGGCGGAGTGCTTGTGACCCGAGCAGTAGTAGATGTGCCAGCTGTGCTGGAAGTGACTTCTGTAGTTGTTTCCAGAGCTGGGCTGGACGTTTCTGCCCTGGTAGAGAGGCCTGTAGTTTTTGCCTGAGTAGCTGAAGTTTGTGGTGGAGTAGAAGTGGGAGAAGCTGTAGTGGTAGGAACGGACGTGGCCTGGCTCTCGCTGCTAGATGTTTCAACAGCTGTGGTGGAGACAACAGCTTTTGTCCCAACGGGTGAGGTACTTGAGATTGTAGCTGTGGAGGCTGTTGATAGACTGGTGGTTGGTGCAGCTGTTGTCCCAGGTGAGGAAGAAGTGGTCTCCAGAGCAGTGCTCAGAGGAACAGCTGAGCTGGCTACAGAAATAGATGTTGTGCCAGTAGTAGTGGTGGCTGTTTCTGTGAGGATGGTGGTTGGAGTCGTTAAGGTCACTGGCGGAGTGCTTGTGACCCGAGCAGTAGTAGATGTGCCAGCTGTGCTGGAAGTGACTTCTGTGGTTGTTTCCAGAGCTGGGCTGGACGTTTCTGCCCTGGTAGGGAGGCCTGTAGTTTTTCCCTGAGTAGCTGAAGTTTGTGGTGGAGTAGAAGCGGGAGAAGCTGTACTGGTAGGAACCGCTGCGACCTGGCTCTCGCTGCTAGAAGTTTCAACACCTGTGGTGGAGACAGCAGGTCCTGTCTTGACGGGTGAGGTACTTGAGATTGTAGCTGTGGAGGCTGTCGATAGACTGGTGGTTGGTGCAGCTGTTGTCCCAGGTGAGGAAGAAGTGGTCTCCAGAGCAGTGCTCAGAGGAACAGCTGAGCTGGCTACAGAAATAGATGTTGTGCCAGTACTAGTGGTGGCTGTTTCTGTGAGGATGGTGGTTGGAGTCGTTAAGGTCACTGGCGGAGTGCTTGTGACCCGAGCAGTAGTAGATGTGCCAGCTGTGCTGGAAGTGACTTCTGTGGTTGTTTCCAGAGCTGGGCTGGATGTTTCTGCCCTGGTAGAGAGGCCTATAGTTTTTCCCTGAGTAGCTGAAGTTTGTGGTGGAGTAGAAGCGGGAGAAACTGTAGTGGTAGGAACCGCTGTGGCCTGCCTCTCAGTGCTAGATGTTTCAACAGCTGTGGTGGAGACAACAGCTTTTGTCCCAACGGGTGAGGTACTTGAGATTGTAGCTGTGGAGGCTGTTGATAGACTGGTGGTTGGTGCAGCTGTTGTCCCAGGTGGGGAAGAAGTGGTCTCCAGGGCAGTGCTCAAAGGAACAGCTGAGCTGGCTACAGAAATAGATGTTGTGCCAGTAGTAGTGGTGGCTGTTTCTGTGAGGATGGTGGTTGGAGTCGTTAAGGTCACTAGCAGAGTGCTTGTGACCCGAGCAGTAGTAGATGTGCCAGCTGTGCTGGATGTGACTTCTGTGGTTGTTTCAGGAGTTGGGCTGGACGTTTCTTCCATGGTAGAGAGGCCTGTAGTTTTTGCCTGAGTAGCTGAAGTTTGTGGTGGAGTAGAAGCGGGAGAAACTGTAGTGGTAGGAACCGCTGTGGCCTGCCTCTCACTGCTAGATGTTTCAACACCTGTGGTGGAGGCAGCAGGTCCTGTCTTGGCAGGTGAGGTACTTGAGATTGTAGCTGTGGAGGCTGTTGATAGACTGGTGGTTGGTGCAGCTGTTGTCCCAGGTGAGGAAGAAGTGGTCTCCAGGGCAGTGCTCAGAGGAACAGCTGAGCTGGCTACAGAAATAGATGTTGTGCCAGTAGTAGTGGTGGCTGTTTCTGTGAGGATGGTGGTTGGAGTCGTTAAGATCACTGGCGGAGTGCTTGTGACCCGAGCAGTAGTAGATGTGCCAGCTGTGCTGGAAGTGACTTCTGTGGTTGTTTCCAGAGCTGGGCTGGACGTTTCTGCCATGGTAGAGAGGCCTGTAGTTTTTGCCTGAGTAGCTGAAGTTTGTGGTGGAGTAGAAGCGGGAGAAACTGTAGTGGTAGGAACCGCTGTGGCCTGCCTCTCACTGCTAGATGTTTCAACACCTGTGGTGGAGGCAGCAGGTCCTGTCTTGGCAGGTGAGGTACTTGAGATTGTAGCTGTGGAGGCTGTTGATAGACTGGTGGTTGGTGCAGCTGTTGTCCCAGGTGAGGAAGAAGTGGTCTCCAGGGCAGTGCTCAGAGGAACAGCTGAGCTGGCTACAGAAATAGATGTTGTGCCAGTAGTAGTGGTGGCTGTTTCTGTGAGGATGGTGGTTGGAGTCGTTAAGATCACTGGCAGAGTGCTTGTGACCCGAGCAGTAGTAGATGTGCCAGCTGTGCTGGAAGTGACTTCTGTGGTTGTTTCCAGAGCTGGGCTGGACGTTTCTGCCCTGGTAGGGAGGCCTGTAGTTTTTCCCTGAGTAGCTGAAGTTTGTGGTGGAGTAGAAGCGGGAGAAGCTGTACTGGTAGGAACGGACGTGGCCTGGCTCTCGCTGCTAGAAGTTTCAACAACTGTGGTGGAGACAACAGCTTTTGTCCCAACGGGTGAGGTACTTGAGATTGTAGCTGTGGAGGCTGTTGATAGACTGGTGGTTGGTGCAGCTGTTGTCCCAGGTGAGGAAGAAGTGGTCTCCAGACCAGTGCTCAGAGGAACAGCTGAGCTGGCTACAGAAATAGATGTTGTGCCAGTACTAGTGGTGGCTGTTTCTGTGAGGATGGTGGTTGGAGTCGTTAAGGTCACTGGCGGAGTGCTTGTGACCCGAGCAGTAGTAGATGTGCCAGCTGTGCTGGAAGTGACTTCTGTGGTTGTTTCCAGAGCTGGGCTGGACGTTTCTGCCCTGGTAGGGAGGCCTGTAGTTTTTCCCTGAGTAGCTGAAGTTTGTGGTGGAGTAGAAGCGGGAGAAGCTGTACTGGTAGGAACCGCTGCGGCCTGGCTCTCGCTGCTAGAAGTTTCAACAGCTGTGGTGGAGACAGCAGGTCCTGTCTTGACGGGTGAGGTACTTGAGATTGTAGCTGTGGAGGCTGTTGATAGACTGGTGGTTGGTGCAGCTGTTGTCCCAGGTGAGGAAGAAGTGGTCTCCAGAGCAGTGCTCAAAGGAACAGCTGAGCTGGCTACAGAAATAGATGTTGTGCCAGTAGTAGTGGTGGCTGTTTCTGTGAGGATGGTGGTTGGAGTCGTTAAGGTCACTGGCGGAGTACTTGTGACCCGAGCAGTAGTAGATGTGCCAGCTGTGCTGGATGTGACTTCTGTGGTTGTTTCCAGAGTTCGGCTGGACGTTTCTGCCATGGTAGAGAGGCCTGTAGTTTTTGCCTGAGTAGCTGAAGTTTGTGGTGGAGTAGAAGCGGGAGAAACTGTAGTGGTAGGAACCGCTGTGGCCTGCCTCTCACTGCTAGATGTTTCAACACCTGTGGTGGAGGCAGCAGGTCCTGTCTTGGCAGGTGAGGTACTTGAGATTGTAGCTGTGGAGGCTGTTGATAGACTGGTGGTTGGTGCAGCTGTTGTCCCAGGTGAGGAAGAAGTGGTCTCCAGGGCAGTGCTCAGAGGAACAGCTGAGCTGGCTACAGAAATAGATGTTGTGCCAGTAGTAGTGGTGGCTGTTTCTGTGAGGATGGTGGTTGGAGTCGTTAAGGTCACTGGCAGAGTGCTTGTGACCCGAGCAGTAGTAGATGTGCCAGCTGTGCTGGAAGTGACTTCTGTGGTTGTTTCCAGAGCTGGGCTGGACGTTTCTGCCATGGTAGAGAGGCCTGTAGTTTTTGCCTGAGTAGCTGAAGTTTGTGGTGGAGTAGAAGCGGGAGAAACTGTAGTGGTAGGAACCGCTGTGGCCTGCCTCTCACTGCTAGATGTTTCAACAGCTGTGGTGGAGGCAGCAGGTCCTGTCTTGGCGGGTGAGGTACTTGAGACTGTAGCTGTGGAGGCTGTTGATAGACTGGTGGTTGGTGCAGCTGTTGTCCCATGTGGGGAAGAAGTGGTCTCCAGGGCAGTGCTCAAAGGAACAGCTGAGCTGGCTACAGAAATAGATGTTGTGCCAGTAGTAGTGGTGGCTGTTTCTGTGAGGATGGTGGTTGGAGTCGTTAAGATCACTGGCGGAGTGCTTGTGACCCGAGCAGTAGTAGATGTGCCAGCTGTGCTGGAAGTGACTTCTGTAGTTGTTTCCAGAGCTGGGCTGGACGTTTCTGCCCTGGTAGAGAGGCCTGTAGTTTTTGCCTGAGTAGCTGAAGTTTGTGGTGGAGTAGAAGTGGGAGAAGCTGTAGTGGTAGGAACGGACGTGGCCTGGCTCTCGCTGCTAGATGTTTCAACAGCTGTGGTGGAGACAACAGCTTTTGTCCCAACGGGTGAGGTACTTGAGATTGTAGCTGTGGAGGCTGTTGATAGACTGGTGGTTGGTGCAGCTGTTGTCCCAGGTGAGGAAGAAGTGGTCTCCAGAGCAGTGCTCAGAGGAACAGCTGAGCTGGCTACCGAAATAGATGTTGTGCCAGTACTAGTGGTGGCTGTTTCTGTGAGGATGGTGGTTGGAGTCGTTAAGGTCACTGGCGGAGTGCTTGTGACCCGAGCAGTAGTAGATGTGCCAGTTGTGCTGGAAGTGACTTCTGTGGTTGTTTCCAGAGCTGGGCTGGACGTTTCTGCCCTGGTAGGGAGGCCTGTAGTTTTTCCCTGAGTAGCTGAAGTTTGTGGTGGAGTAGAAGCGGGAGAAGCTGTACTGGTAGGAACCGCTGCGGCCTGGCTCTCGCTGCTAGAAGTTTCAACACCTGTGGTGGAGACAGCAGGTCCTGTCTTGACGGGTGAGGTACTTGAGATTGTAGCTGTGGAGGCTGTCGATAGACTGGTGGTTGGTGCAGCTGTTTTCCCAGGTGAGGAAGAAGTGGTCTCCAGAGCAGTGCTCAGAGGAACAGCTGAGCTGGCTACAGAAATAGATGTTGTGCCAGTAGTAGTGGTGGCTGTTTCTGTGAGGATGGTGGTTGGAGTCGTTAAGGTCACTGGCGGAGTACTTGTGACCCGAGCAGTAGTAGATGTGCCAGCTGTGCTGGATGTGACTTCTGTGGTTGTTTCCAGAGTTCGGCTGGACGTTTCTGCCATGGTAGAGAGGCCTGTAGTTTTTGCCTGAGTAGCTGAAGTTTGTGGTGGAGTAGAAGCGGGAGAAACTGTAGTGGTAGGAACCGCTGTGGCCTGCCTCTCACTGCTAGATGTTTCAACACCTGTGGTGGAGGCAGCAGGTCCTGTCTTGGCAGGTGAGGTACTTGAGATTGTAGCTGTGGAGGCTGTTGATAGACTGGTGGTTGGTGCAGCTGTTGTCCCAGGTGAGGAAGAAGTGGTCTCCAGGGCAGTGCTCAGAGGAACAGCTGAGCTGGCTACAGAAATAGATGTTGTGCCAGTAGTAGTGGTGGCTGTTTCTGTGAGGATGGTGGTTGGAGTCGTTAAGGTCACTGGCAGAGTGCTTGTGACCCGAGCAGTAGTAGATGTGCCAGCTGTGCTGGAAGTGACTTCTGTGGTTGTTTCCAGAGCTGGGCTGGACGTTTCTGCCATGGTAGAGAGGCCTGTAGTTTTTGCCTGAGTAGCTGAAGTTTGTGGTGGAGTAGAAGCGGGAGAAACTGTAGTGGTAGGAACCGCTGTGGCCTGCCTCTCACTGCTAGATGTTTCAACACCTGTGGTGGAGGCAGCAGGTCCTGTCTTAGCGGGTGAGGTACTTGAGACTGTAGCTGTGGAGGCTGTTGATAGACTGGTGGTTGGTGCAGCTGTTGTCCCAGGTGGGGAAGAAGTGGTCTCCAGGGCAGTGCTCAAAGGAACAGCTGAGCTGGCTACAGAAATAGATGTTGTGCCAGTAGTAGTGGTGGCTGTTTCTGTGAGGATGGTGGTTGGAGTCGTTAAGATCACTGGCGGAGTGCTTGTGACCCGAGCAGTAGTAGATGTGCCAGCTGTGCTGGAAGTGACTTCTGTAGTTGTTTCCAGAGCTGGGCTGGACGTTTCTGCCCTGGTAGAGAGGCCTGTAGTTTTTGCCTGAGTAGCTGAAGTTTGTGGTGGAGTAGAAGTGGGAGAAGCTGTAGTGGTAGGAACGGACGTGGCCTGGCTCTCGCTGCTAGATGTTTCAACAGCTGTGGTGGAGACAACAGCTTTTGTCCCAACGGGTGAGGTACTTGAGATTGTAGCTGTGGAGGCTGTTGATAGACTGGTGGTTGGTGCAGCTGTTGTCCCAGGTGAGGAAGAAGTGGTCTCCAGAGCAGTGCTCAGAGGAACAGCTGAGCTGGCTACAGAAATAGATGTTGTGCCAGTAGTAGTGGTGGCTGTTTCTGTGAGGATGGTGGTTGGAGTCGTTAAGGTCACTGGCGGAGTGCTTGTGACCCGAGCAGTAGTAGATGTGCCAGCTGTGCTGGAAGTGACTTCTGTGGTTGTTTCCAGAGCTGGGCTGGACGTTTCTGCCCTGGTAGGGAGGCCTGTAGTTTTTCCCTGAGTAGCTGAAGTTTGTGGTGGAGTAGAAGCGGGAGAAGCTGTACTGGTAGGAACCGCTGCGGCCTGGCTCTCGCTGCTAGAAGTTTCAACACCTGTGGTGGAGACAGCAGGTCCTGTCTTGACGGGTGAGGTACTTGAGATTGTAGCTGTGGAGGCTGTCGATAGACTGGTGGTTGGTGCAGCTGTTGTCCCAGGTGAGGAAGAAGTGGTCTCCAGAGCAGTGCTCAGAGGAACAGCTGAGCTGGCTACAGAAATAGATGTTGTGCCAGTAGTAGTGGTGGCTGTTTCTGTGAGGATGGTGGTTGGAGTCGTTAAGGTCACTGGCGGAGTGCTTGTGACCCGAGCAGTAGTAGATGTGCCAGCTGTGCTGGAAGTGACTTCTGTGGTTGTTTCCAGAGCTGGGCTGGATGTTTCTGCCCTGGTAGAGAGGCCTATAGTTTTTCCCTGAGTAGCTGAAGTTTGTGGTGGAGTAGAAGCGGGAGAAACTGTAGTGGTAGGAACCGCTGTGGCCTGCCTCTCACTGCTAGATGTTTCAACAGCTGTGGTGGAGACAACAGCTTTTGTCCCAACGGGTGAGGTACTTGAGATTGTAGCTGTGGAGGCTGTTGATAGACTGGTGGTTGGTGCAGCTGTTGTCCCAGGTGGGGAAGAAGTGGTCTCCAGGGCAGTGCTCAAAGGAACAGCTGAGCTGGCTACAGAAATAGATGTTGTGCCAGTAGTAGTGGTGGCTGTTTCTGTGAGGATGGTGGTTGGAGTCGTTAAGATCACTGGCGGAGTGCTTGTGACCCGAGCAGTAGTAGATGTGCCAGCTGTGCTGGAAGTGACTTCTGTGGTTGTTTCCAGAGCTGGGCTGGACGTTTCTGCCATGGTAGAGAGGCCTGTAGTTTTTGCCTGAGTAGCTAAAGTTTGTGGTGGAGTAGAAGCGGGAGAAGCTGTAGTGGTAGGAACCGACGTGGCCTGGCTCTCGCTGCTAGATGTTTCAACAGCTGTGGTGGAGACAACAGCTTTTGTCCCAACGGGTGAGGTACTTGAGATTGTAGCTGTGGAGGCTGTTGATAGACTGGTGGTTGGTGCAGCTGTTGTCCCAGGTGAGGAAGAAGTGGTCTCCAGAGCAGTGCTCAAAGGAACAGCTGAGCTGGCTACAGAAATAGATGTTGTGCCAGTAGTAGTGGTGGCTGTTTCTGTGAGGATGGTGGTTGGAGTCGTTAAGGTCACTGGCGGAGTGCTTGTGACCCGAGCAGTAGTAGATGTGCCAGCTGTGCTGGAAGTGACTTCTGTGGTTGTTTCCAGAGCTGGGCTGGACGTTTCTGCCATGGTAGAGAGGCCTGTAGTTTTTGACTGAGTAGCTGAAGTTTGTGGTGGAGTAGAAGCGGGAGAAACTGTAGTGGTAGGAACCGCTGTGGCCTGCCTCTCACTGCTAGAAGTTTCAACAGCTGTGGTGGAGACAGCAGGTCCTGTCTTGGCAGGTGAAGTACTTGAGATTGTAGCTGTGGAGGCTGTTGATAGACTGGTGGTTGGTGCAGCTGTTGTCCCAGGTGGGGAAGAAGTGGTCTCCAGGGCAGTGCTCAAAGGAACAGCTGAGCTGGCTACAGAAATAGATGTTGTGCCAGTAGCAGTGGTGGCTGTTTCTGTGAGGATGGTGGTTGGAGTCGTTAAGATCACTGGCGGAGTGCTTGTGACCCGAGCAGTAGTAGATGTGCCAGCTGTGCTGGAAGTGACTTCTGTGGTTGTTTCCAGAGCTGGGTCGGACGTTTCTGCCCTGGTAGAGAGGCCTGTAGTTTTTGCCTGAGTAGCTGAAGTTTGTGGTGGAGTAGAAGTGGGAGAAGCTGTAGTGGTAGGAACGGACGTGGCCTGGCTCTCGCTGCTAGATGTTTCAACAGCTGTGGTGGAGACAACAGCTTTTGTCCCAACGGGTGAGGTACTTGAGATTGTAGCTGTGGAGGCTGTTGATAGACTGGTGGTTGGTGCAGCTGTTGTCCCAGGTGAGGAAGAAGTGGTCTCCAGGGCAGTGCTCAGAGGAACAGCTGAGCTGGCTACAGAAATAGATGTTGTGCCAGTAGTAGTGGTGGCTGTTTCTGTGAGGATGGTGGTTGGAGTCGTTAAGGTCACTGGCGGAGTGCTTGTGACCCGAGCAGTAGTAGATGTGCCAGCTGTGCTGGAAGTGACTTCTGTGGTTGTTTCCAGAGCTGGGCTGGATGTTTCTGCCCTGGGAGAGAGGCCTGTAGTTTTTCCCTGAGTAGCTGAAGTTTGTGGTGGAGTAGAAGCGGGAGAAGCTGTACTGGTAGGAACCGCTGCGGCCTGGCTCTCGCTGCTAGAAGTTTCAACAGCTGTGGTGGAGACAGCAGGTCCTGTCTTGACGGGTGAGGTACTTGAGATTGTAGCTGTGGAGGCTGTTGATAGACTGGTGGTTGGTGCAGCTGTTGTCCCAGGTGAGGAAGAATTGGTCTCCAGAGCAGTGCTCAAAGGAACAGCTGAGCTGGCTACAGAAATAGATGTTGTGCCAGTAGTAGTGGTGGCTGTTTCTGTGAGGATGGTGGTTGGAGTCGTTAAGGTCACTGGCGGAGTGCTTGTGACCCGAGCAGTAGTAGATGTGCCAGCTGTGCTGGATGTGACTTCTGTGGTTGTTTCCAGAGTTCGGCTGGACGTTTCTGCCATGGTAGAGAGGCCTGTAGTTTTTGCCTGAGTAGCTGAATTTTGTGGTGGAGTAGAAGCGGGAGAAGCTGTAGTGGTAGGAACCGACGTGGCCTGGCTCTCGCTGCTAGATGTTTCAACAGCTGTGGTGGAGACAACAGCTTTTGTCCCAACGGGTGAGGTACTTGAGATTGTAGCTGTGGAGGCTGTTGATAGACTGGTGGTTGGTGCAGCTGTTGTCCCAGGTGAGGAAGAAGTGGTCTCCAGAGCAGTGCTCAGAGGAACAGCTGAGCTGGCTACAGAAATAGATGTTGTGCCAGTAGTAGTGGTGGCTGTTTCTGTGAGGATGGTGGTTGGAGTCGTTAAGGTCACTGGCGGAGTGCTTGTGACCCGAGCAGTAGTAGATGTGCCAGCTGTGCTGGAAGTGACTTCTGTGGTTGTTTCCAGAGCTGGGCTGGATGTTTCTGCCCTGGTAGGGAGGCCTGTAGTTTTTGCCTGAGTAGCTGAAGTTTGTGGTGGAGTAGACGCGGGAGAAGCTGTACTGGTAGGAACCGCTGCGGCCTGGCTCTCGCTGCTAGAAGTTTCAACAGCTCTGGTGGAGACAGCAGGTCCTGTCTTGACGGGTGAGGTACTTGAGATTGTAGCTGTGGAGGCTGTCGATAGACTGGTGGTTGGTGCAGCTGTTGTCCCAGGTGAGGAAGAAGTGGTCTCCAGAGCAGTGCTCAAAGGAACAGCTGAGCTGGCTACAGAAATAGATGTTGTGCCAGTAGTAGTGGTGGCTGTTTCTGTGAGGATGGTGGTTGGAGTCGTTAAGGTCACTAGCAGAGTGCTTGTGACCCGAGCAGTAGTAGATGTGCCAGCTGTGCTGGATGTGACTTCTGTGGTTGTTTCAGGAGTTGGGCTGGACGTTTCTTCCATGGTAGAGAGGCCTGTAGTTTTTGACTGAGTAGCTGAAGTTTGTGGTGGAGTAGAAGTGGGAGAAGCTGTAGTGGTAGGAACCGCTGCGGCCTGGCTCTCGCTGCTAGAAGTTTCAACAGCTGTGGTGGAGACAGCAGGTCCTGTCTTGACGGGTGAGGTACTTGAGATTGTAGCTGTGGAGGCTGTTGATAGACTGGTGGTTGGTGCAGCTGTTGTCCCAGGTGAGGAAGAAGTGGTCTCCAGAGCAGTGCTCAGAGGAACAGCTGAGCTGGCTACAGAAATAGATGTTGTGCCAGTAGTAGTGGTGGCTGTTTCTGTGAGGATGGTGGTTGGAGTCGTTAAGGTCACTGGCGGAGTGCTTGTGACCCGAGCAGTAGTAGATGTGCCAGCTGTGCTGGAAGTGACTTCTGTGGTTGTTTCCAGAGCTGGGCTGGATGTTTCTGCCCTGGTAGGGAGGCCTGTAGTTTTTGCCTGAGTAGCTGAAGTTTGTGGTGGAGTAGAAGCGGGAGAAGCTGTACTGGTAGGAACCGCTGCGGCCTGGCTCTCGCTGCTAGAAGTTTCAACAGCTGTGGTGGAGACAGCAGGTCCTGTCTTGACGGGTGAGGTACTTGAGATTGTAGCTGTGGAGGCTGTTGATAGACTGGTGGTTGGTGCAGCTGTTGTCCCAGGTGAGGAAGAAGTGGTCTCCAGAGCAGTGCTCAAAGGAACAGCTGAGCTGGCTACAGAAATAGATGTTGTGCCAGTAGTAGTGGTGGCTGTTTCTGTGAGGATGGTGGTTGGAGTCGTTAAGGTCACTGGCGGAGTACTTGTGACCCGAGCAGTAGTAGATGTGCCAGCTGTGCTGGATGTGACTTCTGTGGTTGTTTCCAGAGTTCGGCTGGACGTTTCTGCCATGGTAGAGAGGCCTGTAGTTTTTGCCTGAGTAGCTGAAGTTTGTGGTGGAGTAGAAGCGGGAGAAGCTGTACTGGTAGGAACCGCTGCGGCCTGGCTCTCGCTGCTAGAAGTTTCAACACCTGTGGTGGAGACAGCAGGTCCTGTCTTGGCGGGTGAGGTACTTGAGATTGTAGCTGTGGAGGCTGTTGATAGACTGGTGGTTGGTGCAGCTGTTGTCCCAGGTGAGGAAGAAGTGGTCTCCAGAGCAGTGCTCAAAGGAACAGCTGAGCTGGCTACAGAAATAGATGTTGTGCCAGTAGTAGTGGTGGCTGTTTCTGTGAGGATGGTGGTTGGAGTCGTTAAGGTCACTGGCGGAGTGCTTGTGACCCGAGCAGTAGTAGATGTGCCAGCTGTGCTGGATGTGACTTCTGTGGTTGTTTCCAGAGTTCGGCTGGACGTTTCTGCCATGGTAGAGAGGCCTGTAGTTTTTGCCTGAGTAGCTGAAGTTTGTGGTGGAGTAGAAGTGGGAGAAGCTGTAGTGGTAGGAAGCGCTGCGGCCTGGCTCTCGCTGCTAGAAGTTTCAACAGCTCTGGTGGAGACAGCAGGTCCTGTCTTGACGGGTGAGGTACTTGAGATTGTAGCTGTGGAGGCTGTTGATAGACTGGTGGTTGGTGCAGCTGTTGTCCCAGGTGAGGAAGAAGTGGTCTCCAGAGCAGTGCTCAAAGGAACAGCTGAGCTGGCTACAGAAATAGATGTTGTGCCAGTAGTAGTGGTGGCTGTTTCTGTGAGGATGGTGGCTGGAGTCGTTAAGGTCACTGGCGGAGTGCTAGTGACCCGAGCAGTAGTAGATGTGCCAGCTGTGCTGGATGTGACTTCTGTGGTTGTTTCCAGAGCTGGGCTGGATGTTTCTGCCCTGGTAGAGAGGCCTGTAGTTTTTCCCTGAGTAGCTGAAGTTTGTGGTGGAGTAGAAGCGGGAGAAACTGTAGTGGTAGGAACCGCTGTGGCCTGCCTCTCACTGCTAGATGTTTCAACAGCTGTGGCGGAGACAACAGCTTTTGTCCCAACGGGTGAGGTACTTGAGATTGTAAATGTGGAGGCTGTTGATAGACTGGTGGTTGGTGCAGCTGTTGTCCCAGGTGAGGAAGAAGTGGTCTCCAGAGCAGTGCTCAGAGGAACAGCTGAGCTGGCTACAGAAATAGATGTTGTGCCAGTAGTAGTGGTGGCTGTTTCTGTGAGGATGGTGGTTGGAGTCGTTAAGGTCACTGGCGGAGTGCTTGTGACCCGAGCAGTAGTAGATGTGCCAGCTGTGCTGGAAGTGACCTCTGTGGTTGTTTCCAGAGCTGGGCTGGACGTTTCTGCCCTGGTAGGGAGGCCTGTAGTTTTTCCCTGAGTAGCTGAAGTTTGTGGTGGAGTAGAAGCGGGAGAAGCTGTACTGGTAGGAACCGCTGCGGCCTGGCTCTCGCTGCTAGAAGTTTCAACAGCTGTGGTGGAGACAGCACGTCCTGTCTTGACGGGTGAGGTACTTGAGATTGTAGCTGTGGAGGCTGTCGATAGACTGGTGGTTGGTGCAGCTGTTGTCCCAGGTGAGGAAGAAGTGGTCTCCAGGGCAGTGCTCAGAGGAACAGCTGAGCTGGCTACAGAAATAGATGTTGTGCCAGTAGTAGTGGTGGCTGTTTCTGTGAGGATGGTGGTTGGAGTCGTTAAGGTCACTGGCAGAGTGCTTGTGACCCGAGCAGTAGTAGATGTGCCAGCTGTGCTGGAAGTGACTTCTGTGGTTGTTTCCAGAGCTGGGCTGGACGTTTCTGCCATGGTAGAGAGGCCTGTAGTTTTTGCCTGAGTAGCTGAAGTTTGTGGTGGAGTAGAAGCGGGAGAAGCTGTACTGGTAGGAACCGCTGCGGCCTGGCTCTCGCTGCTAGATGTTTCAACAGCTGTGGTGGAGACAGCAGGTCCTGTCTTGGCGGGTGAGGTACTTGAGATTGTAGCTGTGGAGGCTGTTGATAGACTGGTGGTTGGTGCAGCTGTTGTCCCAGGTGAGGAAGAAGTGGTCTCCAGGGCAGTGCTCAGAGGAACAGCTGAGCTGGCTACAGAAATAGATGTTGTGCCAGTAGTAGTGGTGGCTGTTTCTGTGAGGATGGTGGTTGGAGTCGTTAAGGTCACTGGCAGAGTGCTTGTGACCCGAGCAGTAGTAGATGTGCCAGCTGTGCTGGATGTGACTTCTGTGGTTGTTTCCAGAGTCGGGCTGGACGTTTCTGCCATGGTAGAGAGGCCTGTAGTTTTTGCCTGAGTAGCTGAAGTTTGTGGTGGAGTAGAAGCGGGAGAAACTGTAGTGGTAGGAACCGCTGTGGCCTGCCTCTCACTGCTAGATGTTTCAACACCTGTGGTGGAGACAACAGCTTTTGTCCCAACGGGTGAGGTACTTGAGATTGTAGCTGTGGAGGCTGTTGATAGACTGGTGGTTGGTGCAGCTGTTGTCCCAGGTGAGGAAGAAGTGGTCTCCAGAGCAGTGCTCAAAGGAACAGCTGAGCTGGCTACAGAAATAGATGTTGTGCCAGTAGTAGTGGTGGCTGTTTCTGTGAGGATGGTGGTTGGAGTCGTTAAGGTCACTGGCGGAGTACTTGTGACCCGAGCAGTAGTAGATGTGCCAGCTGTGCTAGAAGTGACTTCTGTGGTTGTTTCCAGAGCTGGGCTGGACGTTTCTGCCCTGGTAGGGCGGCCTGTAGTTTTTGCCTGAGTAGCTGAAGTTTGTGGTGGAGTAGAAGCGGGAGAAGCTGTACTGGTAGGAACCGCTGCGGCCTGCCTCTCACTGCTAGATGTTTCAACACCTGTGGTGGAGGCAGCAGGTCCTGTCTTGGCGGGTGAGGTACTTGAGACTGTAGCTGTGGAGGCTGTTGATAGACTGGTGGTTGGTGCAGCTGTTGTCCCAGGTGAGGAAGAAGTGGTCTCCAGAGCAGTGCTCAAAGGAACAGCTGAGCTGGCTACAGAAATAGATGTTGTGCCAGTAGTAGTGGTGGCTGTTTCTGTGAGGATGGTGGTTGGAGTCGTTAAGGTCACTGGCGGAGTGCTTGTGACCCGAGCAGTAGTAGATGTGCCAGCTGTGCTGGAAGTGACTTCTGTGGTTGTTTCCAGAGCTGGGCTGGATGTTTCTGCCCTGGGAGAGAGGCCTGTAGTTTTTGCCTGAGTAGCTGAAGTTTGTGGTGGAGTAGAAGCGGGAGAAGCTGTACTGGTAGGAACCGCTGCGGCCTGGCTCTCGCTGCTAGAAGTTTCAACAGCTGTGGTGGAGACAGCACGTCCTGTCTTGACGGGTGAGGTACTTGAGACTGTAGCTGTGGAGGCTGTTGATAGACTGGTGGTTGGTGCAGCTGTTGTCCCAGGTGAGGAAGAAGTGGTCTCCAGGGCAGTGCTCAAAGGAACAGCTGAGCTGGCTACAGAAATAGATGTTGTGCCAGTAGTAGTGGTGGCTGTTTCTGTGAGGATGGTGGTTGGAGTCGTTAAGGTCACTGGCGGAGTGCTTGTGACCCGAGCAGTAGTAGATGTGCCAGCTGTGCTGGAAGTGACTTCTGTGGTTGTTTCCAGAGCTGGGCTGGACGTTTCTGCCCTGGTAGGGAGGCCTGTAGTTTTTCCCTGAGTAGCTGAAGTTTGTGGTGGAGTAGAAGCGGGAGAAGCTGTACTGGTAGGAACCGCTGCGGCCTGGCTCTCGCTGCTAGAAGTTTCAACAGCTGTGGTGGAGACAGCAGGTCCTGTCTTGACGGGTGAGGTACTTGAGATTGTAGCTGTGGAGGCTGTTGATAGACTGGTGGTTGGTGCAGCTGTTGTCCCAGGTGAGGAAGAAGTGGTCTCCAGAGCAGTGCTCAAAGGAACAGCTGAGCTGGCTACAGAAATAGATGTTGTGCCAGTAGTAGTGGTGGCTGTTTCTGTGAGGATGGTGGTTGGAGTCGTTAAGGTCACTGGCGGAGTACTTGTGACCCGAGCAGTAGTAGATGTGCCAGCTGTGCTAGAAGTGACTTCTGTGGTTGTTTCCAGAGCTGGGCTGGACGTTTCTGCCCTGGTAGGGCGGCCTGTAGTTTTTGCCTGAGTAGCTGAAGTTTGTGGTGGAGTAGAAGCGGGAGAAGCTGTACTGGTAGGAACCGCTGCGGCCTGCCTCTCACTGCTAGATGTTTCAACACCTGTGGTGGAGGCAGCAGGTCCTGTCTTGGCGGGTGAGGTACTTGAGACTGTAGCTGTGGAGGCTGTTGATAGACTGGTGGTTGGTGCAGCTGTTGTCCCAGGTGAGGAAGAAGTGGTCTCCAGAGCAGTGCTCAAAGGAACAGCTGAGCTGGCTACAGAAATAGATGTTGTGCCAGTAGTAGTGGTGGCTGTTTCTGTGAGGATGGTGGTTGGAGTCGTTAAGGTCACTGGCGGAGTGCTTGTGACCCGAGCAGTAGTAGATGTGCCAGCTGTGCTGGAAGTGACTTCTGTGGTTGTTTCCAGAGCTGGGCTGGATGTTTCTGCCCTGGGAGAGAGGCCTGTAGTTTTTGCCTGAGTAGCTGAAGTTTGTGGTGGAGTAGAAGCGGGAGAAGCTGTACTGGTAGGAACCGCTGCGGCCTGGCTCTCGCTGCTAGAAGTTTCAACAGCTGTGGTGGAGACAGCACGTCCTGTCTTGACGGGTGAGGTACTTGAGACTGTAGCTGTGGAGGCTGTTGATAGACTGGTGGTTGGTGCAGCTGTTGTCCCAGGTGAGGAAGAAGTGGTCTCCAGGGCAGTGCTCAGAGGAACAGCTGAGCTGGCTACAGAAATAGATGTTGTGCCAGTAGTAGTGGTGGCTGTTTCTGTGAGGATGGTGGTTGGAGTCGTTAAGGTCACTGGCGGAGTGCTTGTGACCCGAGCAGTAGTAGATGTGCCAGCTGTGCTGGATGTGACTTCTGTGGTTGTTTCCAGAGCTGGGCTGGTCTTTTCTGTCGTCTTAGAGAGAGATGTCTTTGTTCCCGTTGTAGTACTTTCTTTTCTGCCTTTGACATTTTCCCCTGTAACAGTATAAACCGACCATTTTTTTAGTAGTTTGCAATTATACTATGCTAATTTCTTTTTGCATGTGTTCCCTGCAGTTCACCTGCATGTGTATTTGTTGTGTGACATTTCCCAAATATGCTCTTTGTTCTCTTTCAAATGGAATTTATTTTCCTATTTGTATCCTTCTCTTTTTCTCTTCCCCCCCCCCCTTTTTTTTAAAGAGCCATTTAATAGAGTGTTAAATTTTATTTATTTTTTTTTTTTATGAGAGAACTGTATTTACAGCTTCTTTAGTTGTTCTGTGTTTTTGAATTCTTTTCACCGAGGTACATCACGTTATCTGATATCTATTGTTCTCAGTTTTCAAGCAGTGTTAGTTAATCACTGGCTTAATAATTTGGTTAGCAAAAAAAGCCAGCTGTTAAAATATTCAGCAGTTTGAAGTGTTTTTTATGTCAGCAATGAATGCTCAAAATTATCTAGATTATAATTTTCGCAGGATTGGCTCTTTTTATTAATAATCCTTTTCGGGAATCACACCCCATGCCTTCAGTCTCTTCTCTGTCATGCTGGTTTTGTCATTTCAGCAGAATGTCTTCTTTGAGGTATACCAGCCTGGTCAGGTAACACTTGTGCCTGACACCCACCAGGAAACTAATAGGACCGATATTCTTCCTCAGTGCAGCTACAGAGAGGAAGGATATGGAAAGGAAGAGGTGTTCATTCTGAGGTATTCAAAACATACGGAATCGCTGTGATGTCCCATAATACTTGCAAACCATGTCTTTGTTGTCAGGGTATGCTAGACGGAGAACTGAAGAGCAGAATTTGTGTGGTCTTTGCAGGCAGATGTTTCTTCTGCTTGCACTGCCAGAAGACCTGAACTTGCTGTGCAACCACCTGGAGCCACTTGGCTCTAAGCCACCTCCAGTCTAGACACTTTATTGTCACACTAATGTGTTGTGCAAAGCAAACTATTCAGCACTCCTTCTTAGTGTGACTTTTAACTATGATCCAGTGCTAAGCAGAACACAGCTCTATCCTGCATTTGCAAAAATCATGTTCTGCCCTTTCCCTATTCATGTATCTTTGTTATCTTTTTAACTTCCAACATAATTCAAGTGAGGCTCTAGTGTTTTTGTGCATGAGAGGGCTTGGGAGGCTGCAGATTAATTAAAATAGCAAGTATGGTAATGCTAATACTTACAACAAAATAAAGCCTCAAAAGTTCAGAGAGAAGAGTCAATGAAACTACATTCCATTATTAGAAGAAATAGTGTATATCTGTATAAACTTCCGGAATACTTTTGTTTCTAAAATGTGGGACACTAGGATCCCTGTACTCTGTTGTTTATATATATTTAAATAGAAACAAACAACAGCAGAAAAAATGGGAAAGTTCTGTCTGTTCTGTGCTATTTGGGGGTTTAATCCATTTCTGGGAAGTTTAATAGATTTACTGTGTTCTTTTTAGAATACCAAAGAAGGTGACCAAACACAATGAACTAATTTTTTCTTATAGCTTCACTTGATATAGCGGTTAGACAGTGTTATCTGTACCTTGATGTCTTTATCTTTGCAATATTCCTGTAATGTAGAATAACATTTACAAATTGTACAATGGGACTGCCAACAAACATTATATAATTGCTTTCTGGCTAAGCAGAAAGGCTTTGCTTTCCTGGCAGAAATGTTCAGTGATTCAGAGACGCTTATCTTGCTTTATCCCAGACTAGTCCCCTAACCTGCAAACTGGAAGCACAGTATGTTGGTCTAAGAGTAATTGGATGTGTTAATATTCAAGTTGTACTGTTGCATACACTGAAATATTGATTGAATTGCACGCTGTAGAACTAAGGACATGATTACCCATCCTTCCACTGGAGCAGTGTTCACAAAGAATTCACCAAAATATCAAAATCTCATCACATGAATGCCGCAATATGTCATGGATTTTCTGGTCTTAGTCAGAAACTTATAGGGCACTACAACAGTAGTTCTCATGTTCTAAGTCAAAGCTGGGCTTGTCATCCAGTGGGAAAAGGAGAATATTTTCACATCAATTGGCAAAATGCTACCTATTTAAAATCTGGCTTTGGGCTGAAATCCATCTGCAGATTTTTATACAACAGCAAAGATGCAAAAAACCAAAAAGCTAGTGGGAAAGGTCTAAACTACTATCATTTTTGTACATATGATTTTTTTTTTTGGAGCCTGCATTATTTAAAGCAATATTTAGCTCCTTTGTTTCCCCTCTAATTCAAAATTAAAACAGCCTTAATTGCCTTTATCTAAACTAATATTAATTAAGCCACTGGTTGTGTGAGCAAAGGGATTTTATATACTTTTAAAAATTCACTTGAAATTTATTCTACATTAACCTGAATTCACTTCTCCTGAGCATTTTTGTTTGGATGGCTCTGTAAGTCATTGGGGCTTAAAATTGTAAATGTTTCAGAACTCATTACAGAAATTGAGATTTGTACTCTTTTGAATAGCCACTACCACAAAACTACTTTCTGTGTAGAAATAACTCAAACTTGAATTCAAATAAAAATCTTGATTTTTTTTTTATGGTTAAATACCTTCTAAATTTAAAATTCTCAGCTATTGACAAAGCTAATTCTTATTTTATAGGAAATATTGTTTCAGTGACTTGGGAATTCTAGAGCCTCAGAGCTATGTCATTTTGTTGCCATTGAAAATCTCATTTTTCAAATAGCACTTTATCACAGGTAACAAAAATATAAAATAAAAAATTGAAAGTATTGTAAATTTTTCAAAATATTTCTCACTTGGTTATTTTCTAGAAACGTGCTCTGGACTATTATTTCCCCTCTTTTTATTAATTAAATGAGGTTTGTACATAAGCAGTTTTGATAAACTATAAACATTAACATTTCACTAATTCTTTAGTAAAACAGAAAAAGAAATTAATTTTGATTGCTAGAACTAAGCATAACAATTTGTTCTAAATTTTGCTAAATGAAATCAGATCAGTTCAGCTTTTGTCAGTACCTCCCTGTTTATATTCTTCATAAGGATGGAAAACCATGTTTTCCTATCCATTATTTTCTTCTAACTGATGAAAAATTGACTAAATGTGAGTGCTAAAAAAATGACAAGGCAACGACCACAATAAGCATGCGACTCCCAAAATTGTACAGCAAAGGTTTTTTCACTTGCAGTACAAGATATTTCTGAATAAATTAAATCAATGGTATTGTTTATGTATTTATGCAGGCATAAGTACAATGTTATCTTTGCTTATAGTTTTTAGTGGTAATCATTTCACTTTAAAAGTATGTAAACCTTTACAATACTAATTGAGAATGTTTTTCTCTCAAAGTAACAAATAAATTAAACTTACCTGAAAAGCAGCATAATGATAGGATAATATATATAAACTTATACCAAGATAAATTTGTTGTCCAATCCATCTTTTTTCTTAAAAGTCTATAAATTTCCAGATGAGTCCAAAATTCCCTCCAGTATACACTGGGCTCTTGGTATTGTGGAAATAACTCTCACAGTGAAGGGAAGAAGATGAGTCTGATGGTCAAGGTGCAATGTTCTTAAACTAAAGCACCTTGCATAATGCCAATACTTTGAGGGTTTGGTGAGTGACACACCTGCTTGTACCTTACAGCCCAGGGATTTAAAAATTAGAATATGGTACTTTCCCTCTAGGTAAAGTAAATAAGAAACTTGCTGTTTGAAAAGGTCAGTGTGCATTAATCTGAGCATTAAATGATCAGGGATGGGGACTAGTTTACACCCTTAATAAGGTCACAATCACACATTCATCTCTTAGATATTTAAGTTCAGGGTGGATACGCAATAGAAAGGAAGACTTTCGATCAGTAGTTTTGATGAGGTTTACATTTCAGTAGTACAGCTTTTTTATGGATGAGAAAATATTTCCTGTTAGTGTTTTGTGAATTGCTGTATACTAACTAGTTTGTTTGCTAGGAAAAACTGTTGGCCTCATCTTTCCTTTCCTAGCTGAATCTTACAAATTAGGGGGGGGCAAGATTATTTCTCACTGCTTTAAATGCAAGAAAACAACTCTGTTCAGTCTCAGTGGTCCCCTAGAACATCTCTCATTGCAGCTGAATGAGAGAATAGAAAAAATCAGTTCAGGAGAACACCTTTGAGGGGATGCATGAAAGTAGACGAACATAGTGGCAAAATGCAGCGAATTTATGTGCTGTTATTGCTAGATGACTGGACAGTTTAGTTTAAGGAAGACAGACTACTATAGCCATGACTATAGCCATGAACTGAGAAGATAATTAAAGCTTTTCAACTATTTTGGACTATTGACAACATTGAATGAGTTTAGCACAAAGCTTTGTGTCTATTGAATTATTTATCATGAGTAATCTACAACGGGCATGAATGTCTACAGGTGTAAATTACACCATAGACTCTGTTTGGCTTTGGGTTCCCTCATCCCTTAATTCCCATCCTCATTCTCTTTCTTTGTTTCCCAGAGTGAATGTCTCTCACTTCTTCCAAAACTGAAATTTGTTTTCCAAGATGGACAAAAAAACAAAAGATGGAAAAAAAAAAAAAAAACCAAAGATGGAAAAGAAAAACAAAACACAAGATGGAAAAACAAAACAAAACACACACACACAAAAAAAATCATCAGTACTTTCCATTAGATTCCAGTTAACATTTCCCACTAAACTATATGTTCTGGTTACGGAAAACGCCAACAATCCTTTCATGCCTGTTTCCTGATGGAGAGGCTTCAGTATCAACTCAGTTCTTAGTGTAGGAGGGTCAATCTTCAAACAACAATGCAGGCTGGGGCACAATTTTCAAATAGCAATGGCTGTAGACCAGTAGATCTTTGTATGGTCTGGGAAGTCTCTGGCATACACTTATAATTTAATCAGCTAGTTTATAAGCAGTAGTGAAACATTTTGTTTGATTGAAAAATTGTCATATTTGCTGTGTTGTAGAACTTGCTGGGTACAGTTCTGCTTTGAATATCCAAGTTTTTTTGTAAATGCTTGAGATAATTTGTGTTTAAATGCCATTTTCACAGGTAAAGTAGTAAACTGGCTAATACATTCATGACAAAACTAATATAAATTCAGTTGTTCTACTTCAAATAGTTCTTGGAAACTTGGACTTGTTCACATAAATACTATTTCACTATAAAATGCAATTTCCATGTGTTTATGTGGTACAAAGACATTCTTAATTGGTTGGTTTGCACAGGTTGGATAACGATTAGAAGTTCCTCCCAGAGTTTCTGAAATTACAGCAACCACATATGTCATGGTCTGAAGGACTGACGTGTGTGAGTTCTTGCCTGGTTGTGCAAGCAGTTAGGTAAGTTGAACAACTGTCCTTGACCTTTCTTCAAGTGGTAGTAAGGGAGAAGCAATTTGTGATTCACAATTCACTTCTGCTCAGTTAGCTGTCTTTAATGTGATTTTTCTTTTGCTTTATCTGTATGCATGAAATGTTTTTTTGTTTGTTTGTTTTTTAAATGGAGGAAAAAAGAAATGTTTCCAGCATTCTAGAGTCATTTGGAGAGAAAGAAAGAGGTAGTAATGAAAAGCATGGTGAAAAATAAAATCAAAGCAAACCAGCTTTGGGACTAATTCTGAAAATTCTAAAGTTGTATGCAAAAAGATATTTTAATCCTGATTTTGCTTTAAATACAAATATCCAGAGGAGTCTGCTTATTATTTCAGTCTACCAAGCATCAAAATCCTACAAGGGAGAAGGGACAGAGATATATGCCAAGAGGCAGGCCTTACTGCTACTACAAAGTAAAAAGAATTTGCAATCAAAATCCACTCATGGAAATAGATCCTGTCACAAATATCTTTGTGATTTAAAGGCAAAGCTTGCTACACAGGATGATCTGAGTTCCCATAAAAAAAAAAAAATAATAATAATAATAAAAAAATTCATGAGGTTTCTCCGGTAACATTCACACAAGGCAGCATTTTTATTTTTTATTTTTTTCCACTGCAGCACCCAGTTGTTTGTACCTGCCTGGAACACCTATCTGTGTACGTTCCTTTTTTTGGAAATGTAAATGAAAGAAAAGGGAAGGTCTGACTAGTCTGGAAAGCATGAAGCACCTTCAGAAAGGCTGATGATGATCTGGTTTTTAAGCCTGCTGGTTTGACCAGGAGTGAACTTCCTTGAGAGAACTTGTGTTCTCAAACAGAAATAATTCCTGCACTTCTGCTGATGTGGCAAAGAAAACCTTAGCTGGAAAACATGAGTACTTTTCTAAATCACTTGGAAAAAAATTCATAATAAATGTCATTCTTTGACTGTCCTGTGTTAATGAACACTCAATAAAGTACACTATGATTGATTTATCAGGTTTCAGCATTTTGTTTGTAACCAAATACTTCCTTCTGCTGGTATTAATGAAGAACTGCACTTTAAACACAGAGCAGGTAAGGGCTGTGAAAGGAAGTGATTTCCTCTAGTTTCATACTATTCTATTTTTATTTACTTCTGGATTAGGGCATCATTCAACTGTTTCACTACTGCTGTCTGAGCAGATCTCTCAACAGCTCCTTTGCTAAGGTTGTGCCACACCTGAAGAACATCTCCACATCCCTCAAAAGGGCCCAGAAGTCCCAGGTGGCTGGGTTGTGCTTGTCTGTGCTGCGTGGAGAGAATCACTGGTCTGCAGTGGCAACCAAGAACCATTCCATACCATAAAGAAAAATTTTAAAGTGTAAGCAGATGTATGCAATGACTTTTTTTTTGGTTGTTTTTGTTTTAAATTTTCCTTTAGTGATCAATGGATGTGTACCAGTTTTAATAAGGGACCCTCTGCATGCCTGTAGCAGTTTTACAGGCACAGACGGGAGCCCTGTGTGATGAATATTGAAGCCCCCTTTCTAGAAATCTCTTCTTGTACCACAAATTAGATTTATGTTCTTAGACCTGACTGGAATTTTACCTTCTAGTGTTTGCACTGAGCTGAACCAGACTGGGACAGGCTATGTGTGCAGAAATTGCAAGAATATTTTCTTTCTGATGTGCTGAACTCTTGGGTAGAGGATACTTGCAGTCTGGGGGTAAAATCACAGAATGTGATGGAAATAGCTTTTTTCTGTTTACCCAAATAGTGGAAGTTGGCACAATCCCATCAATTGTTTAAAAAAATAATAATAATTTGGTGAGAGATTTTTTTTTTTTTACCAGAACATGGATCTTATTGCTACCTGAACCAAGATACTTATTTTCTTTAATATTGAGAGAAAGAGAAAAATAGCAAGAACAACTTCAAACTGCTGAAATTGCAGCTTTGATCCGTTTGCTCCAACTCCTTTGCAGTTATCGTCACCTACCTATGGCTGATCAACTAGCAGAAACCTTACCTCTCATCACAAGGCACAGGCTGTTCGAGTTTTAACTGTTTTGAACTTCTGCTCTCTCCTTGCCATTCTCAGAATAATATACTGTTACTAGAAAGTACCTCAGTTGTGTTCTGCCTTAATTTTACACCTTAGCACTGTACATATATTTATGGACAAATATTCTGCAGGAAAATTTTCCATACAATCTGCTGCTATTGGTTCTAGCTTTCATACAGTTAAGCACAGATGTATAGATTTCACATATACATACACATACACAGTTTTCTTTTTAAAATCTTCCCCTTTCATTATAAAGCTTACAATTCCCCTGGAGCATTGTATGAAATAATACAAGATGCATCCTACCTGCTGTGCATATGTTGAAATAAAATGCCAAGACTATGAACGTAGTTTTTACAAGATATAGCACTGAGCGATGTTTCCATTTCATTTTGTTGCCTTGCGACTACTTGTCCAAATGAGATTGCTTCAGGCTCCTCGAAACTCTGCTACCTCTGCAAGCAAATTCCAAATGTTATGGAAGTAACTCAGGTAGTGTTGCTCTGTTAGCTGAGCAGCTGACACACCTTAAAGTCCTGCTTCGTTTAAGAAGTCTGTTGTTATCTGGGCAAGAAGGCTGTGGACCCGATCTGTTGATTTATGGTTACAAAAATGCGGTTATGTTTGTGCATCCATTTAAAATTTTCATGAGGACCTGTATCACCAGCTAAGTCTTTGTATGTAAAAATGGATTTGTGGCAAGAGGATCAGGCTTTGGGAAAAAAAAAAAAAAAAAGCATGAGTTTCTTCAGCTGTAGTTTACTTATCAAGCTGGGAACAGGGGACATCTCCAAATGCAAATATTACCATGACTGAATAAGAAAATGTGGCTAGGACATAGACTTTGGAAACAGAAGTGGGCTAGGACAGAGGCATGCAGGCATGCAAGGAATCTCTTGCACCCCAGCTCTCTCATTTCGTCCAGTAATGTGCAAACCCTATGATCGTCCAAGAGACAAGGCATACAGTCCTTCTGTTGCTGCTCCTATACTGGCATTAGAGGGATGAATTGAGATTTTTGTTCCACAAAAGCAAACTACATTGCCTGAGCTGAATAATCATCAGGTGCCAGTCCTAGTAGTGGACTGGAGATGTTCAAAAGCATCCTTTCGGGACTGGAATGAGATCACTGAGCTCATTTCATACCAAAGTGATACCACCCTGACCCTGACCATGTCCTTGTTGTCCTAATAAGGCAGAGGTTCTGCAAAGGCAGATTTCTTAAACAAAGATATGAGATTAGTTTTATCCATGTTTCTAGAAATGAAAAATGGATCTCATGAGTTACTCTTGTATATATATATATATATATTTTTTTTTTTTTGGTATGGGGCTGGGGATGTTGCGTGGAGACTTTCTGCTATCAGTCCTGCCTGGTTTTGGTGCATGGCTTGTGTTTGCCTCTGTGCCCTCGCTGTGTGTATGCCTTGCTAAGAGAAACAAGACAGGGTCTCTGTGCGTCGTGTGGGCCACTAGAGGCCATCCTATACCTCACAAAGTAGCATTGCAGATGTGAGTAAAGGACAACAGTAAGGAATCATAAAAGGCTAATTGAAAGCTAGATATTTTTAAAGCAGCTAAGTAGTTTGTTTTTTAAGTAGTTGTTCTTTGCTAGTACCCCGTGAGGTTGGTGCACTTCTTCTGAAGCATCTGCTACTGCTGGTGCAAGGGTGCTGTGCTTGTTGCTCAAGGTCATGGTCTCATTAGCAGTATCAGTTCAGTGGTCTTTTAGGTACACCTGGTGCCGTTTCATGGCAGGGCATTTAAAACCCTTGTTGTCTGACCAAGCCATTTTGTCTTTCTGTTTAACTACAGATTAAATTCTGTATTGAATCTGTTCCTACCTGTGGCAGCTGCCAATGGGTAAAGACTGAGGTCATGCAGCGCACCTTGGGGTGGGAAGAAGGCAAAGGCAAAGCTAACGCTGTACAGTCGTCCTTCCATGCCTTCCCTCCTAGCAACACGTAAAACACAAAAGCTTTTGTAGAGGGAGTGGAGGGAAAGGTCAGCCCTTGTCACCATGCAGCAATAAAACACAAGGTATTTGGGCTTTGTTGGAGCAATGCAGAATGAAAGGGGGCAAACATTTACTGTAAGGAAAAAGCAACAAGGAACCTGAGCTCAGTCTACCAAGTTGGACTTCATAATGAGGTTGTCTGGTAGCATTTTACATCCTGTCTTTACAGGCTTAACTAAAATTACAAGGGACTTTGCAACCCCCGCATTTCCCTTTGCAGGAGCAGAGCCTGGTTCTCATTTTCCCTCATGCGCAGCTGGTGTACTGGCAGACGCCGGCAGGCAGGGACGAGGCAGAGCACAGTGCTGGGGACTGTGCCTGTCCCTGTGCCAAAGCCCAGTGCTGAGCACGCTGGTGTTTTACTTCCATGAGGCTTCCATAGCTGCCTAATTAAACTTCTCAACATCTTTGGAGCACTCTGCTAAAGGCATCCATTTTAAATTAAGATCTTACTGGTGATTTTATAATTAATAAGTAAAAGTGAGAAACAGACTTACAAAGAAGAGACAATTTATAGGGTGGGGGGTCCCCTAAGTGTATTTAATGTGATGCGATTTCTTAGCTTGAGGCAAAACAGATCTGATAGAAAAAAGAATCTTCATTATACTGAAGATACAAATCCTGTAGTACAGTGGTGGTGGGACGAATTATAGCTTAAATATGAACCTGTGTCTGGCTCTTGTACGCAGTGCCTAAAGGCAGAGTGCCAAGGTACAGACTGGTGACACTCATGCTGCAGTTGAACAGGCCGATTTTCACACCACTCCCTGGAATAAGCTTCATGTTTGAAGGATTTTTCAAGCATTTTGTGCTACAAATGTAGGTCTTGGTGAATTTGTTTGGAGAAAATATAATGTGGAAGAGCAAAGGTTTGTTTACCTGAAAAAAAAAAATATAGAATATAACCTTATAGTTGTAAAAGAGGGGGATGTTGGATTTTTGTAGGTGCCACCTTTAATTCTTAAGTCTTTAATTCTTTTTATTCGTTTAATATCATAATTTCTGTCACGTGGAGTTTTTTTCTGCTAGCAGTTCTTCTGATTGAATCATTAACCTTGACATCTTTTGTAGAGAATATTAAATTACTTTTTTTTTTCCATCATCTGGAATAATTAATATAAGAACACTTTGTCTAATTAGTTATAGCAGCACAGTTCAAAATGCAGGCTGTCATTTGAGGCATCATCATATGTATTAGCAAACTAGATCCTTCCATTCTGTGGCAATGAAATATAAAATACTAGGTTGTAAGAGCTGATGCAATACCAGTTCCAGGATTAGTCTATACCTGACAGGGACACAACAGAAAATTCTGTTCTGTTCTGCAGTACAGTTTCAAAGAAGGCTGGGATACTCCACATTGATAGGGGAATCAGAGCTGTTTGCTACCTGCAGTAGTGCTGTCATTAGGTCCAAACACAGCCCGGTCTCCTCTGAGTTATTAGGGAGTTTCTGGAGGGGAGTTCTTACATAATTTCCTGTATGCGTATGCTTAGGATAAAATGTCAATTTGTATATACTTGATGTTTTTTTACAGCTTTTGTAAAGGAATTGATGGAAATTAGACCTAAAATGTAACAGCACAGGTAAATAATGCATAAGGAATAACACCCTTGTAAAAGGACAGCTTTATGGCTGCTGTGGCAAGAGTTACCTGCCTTGACTTCATTCTGTGTTGGTACTTAGCATAATCGAATTAATAAACACCTTTTTCAGGACACCTGTCCAGCTTGTAAGGATGATTTATTGCAACATCTATTTGTTTTTGTCTCCTCCCAGGGTAGTCTACTTTTTACTGGGTAGTGAATAATAGCTGAGTTGTTTCTAGAGGCATTGCCCCTGCAGAGCTAGGTTCTCTCGCCAACAGCAATGGGAACACTCAGCACCAACTAGTTGTCTTACACTGATGGCAAAGGTTGTCTGCTTGGGGTGTAGGCATCACAAGTGTGTTCAACTCTGCAATGGCTGTGTCCGTAGAGGAAGCCTCTGCTCTCCATTGTGGTAGTTAACCAACAGATTGTTGCTTCAGTTCTGAGAGTTTAATTGCAGAGGGAGCTGTCTCACTACTGAATGAGAGTCCCCCTGCCTTGTGCCGCCTTTATTTCGTATCCATGCACCTTTCAGTATGTGGATGTATTGCCCCTCATCCCTGAATATCTGGTGATGTTTCATAGCTGAGTTCTTAGCTGATAGCACTTACTGAGATATGCACATATTTTTTCTGTCCTGATTCCCTGCTGTCTTGGCTTTGTTCTATTTTACATCTTCAACCTATTTGTAAATCCAAAGAATACCATTTATTCAGGAAACTTAAAATTGGCATTGTTTTAGTTAATAGATATTCTTTGCTAAGACTGGTTGTGAATGCGATCTATTATTTTTGGCTTCAAGCTCTTTCATTATCTCTCATCTGGAAAAAAAAAAAAAAAAAAGAGGTGAGATTGTTTAAGTCAAATGCCATTAGTCTCCGAATGCAAATGGCTTGAACTCCTCTCCCCTGTCCTGAGCTTCCTGTGCATCTTCTCCCATCTCCTAAGAGGAAATGTAGGTCAAGGAGCCAACCTGCCGGTGGCCGTGCTGGGGTCCACACTTGCACCCCATACCATGCAGAGCTCCTCGCCTCAGCGGATGGGACATATGTGCAGAAATTTCATGTTGTGGTTTGGCTTCAGTTCTGCATCCCCTCCTAGTTCCTCAGCCTATTTTTAACTCTCAGTGGGCTAAAACTAGAACTCCTTCAACACATATGTGACAGTATCAAGGTCTGGTTCAGCTCTGAGTAGATTTGACGAAGGTGTTGCGATGGAGTGAGGGGCAGGCTGGAGTATCAGAGCTGCCCTCGATTGGTAAAAGTGTTGTTGATCTGCAGCGAAGACTCGCAGAGTGTGTGTACACCACAGAGAGCAATGTCACGTAGGGATCTGGGTGATTTACATGAAATATCTTGGATAATAAAAGCTGCAAAACTTGGTAGTGTAGATCATCATGCAGACACATTTATTTTTACCTTTATCAGATTCCCAAATCTGTGTCAGATTTATACTTTTGCCTCACATCTGTCTTATGCCATTCTAAGGCTTGCCTTGAACATGTGTCATACGTATGGCAAATCTGAGAATAAACAGAGAAAATGATGAATGATGCATTCCCTAATTGAAGAATTGAAGAAATTCTATTAGCTACACCTTTTGGGGAGATTAATATGTGGACTTGCATTTCTTTCATCTAGCAGTTCTTACAAAAAACATTAATTCAAGCAGTCACGGGATTTTAAGTATAAGAAAAATATTTAGTCAATATATCTGTTTTGTGTTGTTTTTCTCTTTTATTTTAAAGATTCAATTTTTAAAACTATTTTTACTTCATTAAATTAAATATAAATTCAGTTCAAAGAACAAGACTGTTCCCGATGTGGAAATGATCCAAGAGAGAAGCAGGAAACGTATTAAAGGCTTCTCTGCAGTTTCTTAGCATTATTGACTTAGGGGACAAAAGGAGTATCAAAGGATGTTTGTTCCTCTCTGATTGAACAGCAATCTGTCTTGTATCACATTACTCTTAGACTTCTGCTCATAGAAACAGAAGTTAGTTCAAGCAAATCTCTTCCCCCAGACTCACTGACTACATTTCCATTGGACTACAGTCCAACGGCTTGAAAAAATATGGAGATGAAACATTTGGGCCCTGTATTGCTCTTGGTTTTGGCTAGGCGTATGTGTTTATTTTGAAATCAGTCACGGTGAGGCCAGAACACAATGCTGTATCTTTGTCAGGCTAACTAATAATAAGGGGAAGACAATTCCTCTGTTAGATGGGTAGATACTTTGGCTTAAATTCACCTTCAATATCTAGACTTTTTTTTTGTTGCTGGTGGGTTTTTTTGTTTGTTTTTTGTTTGTTTGTTTTTCTGTGCACCTGGAATGAAACCACAAGATTTATTTATAAGTTTTAAAGAAATATGTGCATCTATTGATTGCATGGCTGTTAATACAAATGCCATCTGCAAACAATTGTTCAGCTAAGAAAACAAAACAAAACTACTTTTTACAAGGAAAAGTTTGTGTTTCTCTTTGTAGGGCAGGGGGCAAGTAACTGTCACAAAACTGCAATGTTATAAATTCAAATATTTGTCCTCCATTAAGCTTCCATTGGATCATGCTACTACATCGTTTGGCTAAGATGGAGGATCACGAGGCCCCAGGAAAGAAGCTGCTTCTACGAATTTTAAAATAGATGAGAAATAATCTGTCCTCCGTGCTGTTGTTAACAAATTGTCTGAGACATTTCCTCCCACAGCCAAGGGCCAGCTCAGCAGAGGCTCGACAGTTGTGTTGTGTAATGCAGATGTAAGGCAAAGAGGTGCGCAGACCTCCCCAGCCACTTAGTGCCTTTGAGGTCAGCGGGGAAAGAATCCAAAATTGCAATGAATTTTGCTGGTGTCACCAGCTAAGCAATGCAGATAAATAATGACATTTTGCCAGAGAATGTTTAGACCCAATAAGGGCCAATTTAGCTGGAGGCAGAGACTGTTCCTTGAACTCCTCTGGGCCATGTCTTTGCACACATGGATGTACTTCCTAGTATGTGTGCTTCTGATTATACTGATTTCCCTTTCCGAGTACATGTAGTGCTGTTATCTGCTCTGCAGTGAGAAGTATTTAAAAGCACACTACTGTGTGAAATTCTTATATAAAAAATAGAGCTAACATGAATAATCTTTACAGCACTCATGCAGATGAAAGTAGTACATCGGATGCTCTTCTCTCTTGGGAGAAGGTCCAAGTTCTCTTCTGGGGTTTGGGGTGCTTGGGAGAGGAGTAAAGCAGCTTTTGCAGCTTCTCAAACACGTTGATGACCCCACATCTCTTAGTTTTGGGACAAATGGTCTGAACACGGCTGTTGTGAAGAGAGAGAAGAAAAGAGAGAAGAGTGGAGCAGAGCAGCGATTGTCAGCAGCACAGAGCAGGATTTCAGAATCTACATTCTGTGCAAATTCAGTTGTCAGTGCCCCCGCCAGGGTCGCAGCAGTGTTTGCGGTGCAGCCCATGAGAAGGCCTGTCTTTGCCCCCGTCAGATCTGAGGGGTTTGGCACAGCCCCAAGAGCAAGTCTTTTCCCATAATGCTCCAGTGACCATCCTGAGGTCAGAGGAGTTATGTGACCAATTCACCGACCAATTACTAAGAGATTTAATAGCAAAGGAAACAATAGAAGGATTAGGAATCTTTTGTTATCTGGCTTCCTTATTCAGCTCTGGTCCTGTGGCTGTTTCTGGGCTTATGTGAACTCATTTCAAGGTGGAACAACTCCGGGAAAAGCAAGCCAGAGGTTAGTAGGCTTGTGCTAGCTGGGAATTGTTTTTTCTCCTTGTCAGAGGATGATTTCTTTTGCCTGGAGGGATAGGCTAATTTAAGAAAGGATTTGAGAATCCCTTTGGTTTCCTTTCTAACCTAATATCTCCAGCTAGAACATCACAGTTCCCCCAGCATTGGACCTTTGGGGAGAAAACATCCCTAACTCCAATTTACAATGTCCCGGTGCACCATGACTTTGACAGCACAACTCCATGAAGCTATCAGGCTTGATATCTGGAAGATACTCCTGTCGGCATTCAGGAAATGAGGATATATCAGAGGGGTTTTCTTTGAAACTTTTCTGAAGGCAATGGACCTTCAAAGGCTCCTTTAGTTCTGCCCGAGGTCCCAGAAATGCTGTCAAGGACTTCGCAGCAGCATGTCACTGGGGACCTGTCTGGGGCTCCATCCATGCTGTACCATAGGAGCCTGGTGAAAAGTCCTTTCAGTGAAAAATCTCAAATAGCAAAGGCTGCAGTGAGACGTGAGCTCAGGTTTCTGCATTTTTTTGCCAGGAAAAAAAAAAAATCATCAGAGATGTTGGTTTGTTCATGTAGGGTTGTTTCAACATAAAGAATAATGAAATAATTCCATTGTTGAGATTCTCATACTGTCCAAACACCACTGAAAATTATACTAAATGTTCCCAAGAGCATATTTGCATTTACAAAGATGATGCACTGGAAAGAATGGAGGTTTAAGACAGAAAGTTTATTATTTTTGGAGGCTTAAGGCAGAAAGTTTATTACTTTTCTCTTTAAGAAGCTTATTTTTACAGATAAAGAACAGTAAGACAATAGTAAGACAATGCTCTTATAGTAGGAAGACAGTTGTCATGTGTGGATACATTACCAGGTCTCCAATATGTCAAATATATTTTCTTTAAGATCTATGTAGCCTTTATTTCAGATTTAATTATGTTACAACAATAATGATTTTAATAATCTAGTACTCTACAAGATGCTCATGGCAACCTTGAAATTTCCTTTAGCAACACTGACATCAAATAGTGATTTGAAAAAAAATCTGCTTCTAGATATTTCCGTGAAACTTTTAAATAACGTCTGATCAAATTCATCTGATTTTGAATATTTATTTAATCTTACCCCACAGTATCTATGTAAATGTGACAAACACCAAACTTTTAAAAGTTTGTTACTAGGTTCTTACAAGGAATTACAGATGGGAGTATTGTTAGAGATTCAAAGGCTTTAGAAATAAACTGTTCCTTGATTAAAACACTTAAATGCTCCTGCCTGCTTGCTCTCCCTCTCTTTTTTTTTTTCTTTTTTAGTAAGCCATAAGAATTTGTTCATACGTGGATCATAAAACCTTGAAGCCTTTCGCGCAGCACTGTGTGCAGTGCTGTTACTTTCTGACAGGTAAATAGCAGATTGCCAAAGAGTGGGATTTCATGGATGAGTTTTTCATACACTCATTTTTTAATTATTTTAAACTCCTCTGTCAGAAGCCATGGTGAAACTCTGTGCAAAGCTATGTTAGCTATCAGCACTGTGGGGATTGTTTGCAAGTAACATCTATTTAGAAATAAAATTCACGACTTGTAAAAAATGCATGTGGCAAATACTTTACAAAAATGATTATTCAGGAAAGTTTTGCTCAAAAAGAAATAATTTGGTTGCAAGTTGCCAGTCTGAGCAGTTAATGAATTAAAGGAAATTATTGAGAGAAATCCCTTTCTTACCTGCTCTCTGAAAGCCGATTCGCACTAGCTGCACCAGCAGCCATAAGTGGCTCCTGAGATCTTGTTTCCTCCTTGCAATTCACGGGGCAGCAATGATATTGCTGCCAAACTGGGGAATCACAAAAGTCCCTGGGAGGCTTGGTTCGAAGGGACCTACCATTGTAATATGAAAGGCTATCAAATTTGCATTTGTAGGGCAAAGCTAATCTCATAGAGTTCATCCCACTGCAGCTTAGAAGGGTGAAGCTCTTCTGTCATGGGTTTAGCTGTTCCTCAAGAGACATTTGGTAAATGGGCGACACGAATATCTAGGATGTAGAATAAAAGCTTTATTCTCAATTGATCCTTGAAATAGCAGAATCAAGGAGTTATCTCCTCTTCTCAGGGTGTCTGCAGTGGAGCGGGAGCTGCTCTGAAGGTGCCCCGACTTGGTGTTTCCCCATGAGATGGTGCTGGGCACCCAGCAGCGTGGGACAGAGTTGGCTGGGGCTCTGGGGGCCTCGCTGGGCGATGCACCCCCTGTCTGCCTGGGCACCATGCGGAGGGTGAGGGACAGGGCCACAGGGATGTGCCCAGTGCTGCTGGCGTGGCCCTGGCTGCTGTCACTTAGGTCACCGCTTGGTCGAGGACTTGCTGGGCTCGAAGGTGAGAAGCAGAGGAGGAATGTGTTGCTATCACTCATGCCCAGCTTTTCCTTACAAGAAATTGTGTGTAAACTTTGCAGAAACCCTGAGAACCAGTTCATAAAGGGCATTAATTTCCTTAGTTCAGTTTGAGCCACTGGGCATCAAAGCCAGGTACGTCTAGGTGACAAGGCTCTGCGACAGGAGATTTCTGAAAGGTTAACGCTGCCTTGGTGCAGTCAATGTGAGGAGGAGCTCTGCACAGTCTGCCAGGGCCCTGTGGGGTGGTTCTTTTTCCTCCTATCAGGCTGTAAATAACACCACTAAACCCTGTAACTGATTAAGAGTCCAAAGCACTTTCTGAAGGAAAAATCCTTTCTAAAAGGACTATTCTGTACAAGTGTCTGCAATTCTGTCAAATAACAATCCCAGGGATGAAGTTAACTCTTCTCCAGGTGAATTTCAAAATCGCCTCTGCAGGGAAGATGAGCCTCATCTGGGGGCAGAGCTCCTGCAGCTGGAGCTGGAGCATCTGCTGAAAGCCGTGGTGCATAATCGCTGCTGGGGCTCCCAGTTTTGCAAGCATCCCCTCTTTATCTGCTCGATCCCACTGAAACTCAGACCTAGATACCTCTGAATTTTATGTATATTCAAGTCCAAAGACTGGTCTAGATTTAAGAGTGGTGTTTTGCACTCCTCAGCAATCAAATGGTTAAGTGGGCAAGGAGGATGGTTAGGAAGGCAAATGCCGATGCAGTGAAGAGGCATTCTGGCTCGGTGCACATGGGAAAGCGTAGCACCTGCGGCATGAAGTAATACTGGATGCCCATGGATCCGGGGTGTGGTGAAAAGAGTTAATGTGAAGGTCAAGTGTTCAGGGACGTGCGTTGATCCTGTATACCTGCATTTCTTGCATTGCATTCTTTAGAAGGGCTTTTCCTTTCTGTGGCAAATGTACCCTGGCTGGGTTTTTCTGCGGCCAGGCAGGTGCTCAGTCTTATCGTGAGAGGAGCCCAAGGGAGTCCCTTGCCAGGGCCCCTCTGCAGAAGCACGGGGACCCATCAGCACATCTCCACCCACAGGCAGGTGCCCTGCAGGGTGTGCAGGTGCCTTGCTTATTCACCCTTCATGCATGCAGGCAGGCCATGCGGGTAAAAAATGCAGGTAGAGCCATTCTGGCTCAGCTCAGTCGGAGCAGATTCCCTTTCACATGCCTGGCTCCTTCCTTCCACAGCAGGAGATATTCCCTGCAGGGAGAGGAAAATCTGTGTCATCCCTTATGGTCTCCATCAGGAAAAATGGCTCCAGATTTCACCCAAGGTGCTCTGAGCAGTGGGGAAACAGCTGGTTCATAATGTCACTGCATCAGTGTCACAGCCCTAGCAGTTCGTGGTCTGTGCAGTTCATGGCCTGGCTTTTAAGCTGTTGCATCTCCTTGCAGACTTCCCCCTGATGGCTGTGGTCTGACCAAAGCTAGCAACCCCAACACAACACTGAGTCCTTGCCCAAGGCAGGTCACGGTTGGTGTGGAGCAGAAGTTGAAGAGAGACAGGTAATGCTAAATATCCATGAAGAAGCAATAACAAGAGGGATCATCAACATGTGAGTCCCCCTTGTGTCTTCACAGAAGCAATGCTGAAGCTAAGGCAAAGGACTGCGACAGGGATCAAGTGGGACTAGGCTAGGAATGACTCAGTGTGGAGTGCTGCAGCTGGGCATCATTCTCATTGGGTGTTTTCCTCTTAGATTTCAATAAAACATAATTTGCTAAACTTTCACCAGGAATGTGTTGGGTTTTGTCCATTCTACTCTGAATGCAAAGTTAAACATGCAAATAAGGCTGAAATGTTCCATTTTTAAATGACAAGAATATAGCATTTCCATTTTTCCTTTCAAAATAATTTTTGCTATGAAAATTATCACTTGATGTAATAAATTACAATAAGAATATAAAAGAAGCCTGTCAAGATGACAACAGAGTATTTCAAGTAACTTTTAAAAACTTTTTAAACATTTCATTTAGTTCTGAATTTCTAAATATGACATTTCACTCTACATTGGACTGAAAACTGAGTTTCAAATCACAGAATTTCCTAGGAAACAGACATTTCAGTTTCCACGTAGGTGTAGTCTTAATGCACTAAACATTTCAAACCTTTAACTTTGATTGGGTAGCATTCAAAAACAATTTCTGAAATCTATAAAACCTAATGCATAGAGCATAAGATAGACATAGAGATGTTTTGTCAGTGTTGCTTTTAAAACTTTGAAAAATTTATGCCTGAAAAGAGGCTTGCAATTTGGTGGCAGAAGCACTTCAGGTCCCCAGCACAAGTCCCCGCTGACACTCCTCATCTGGGACTGCCGTCCCTGTCTCTTGCTCCTTGCACACCTGGCAGTGAAATTCAGTTTCACAACTTTGGTTCAAAGTAATTAACCTCCGGTAAGGTTTAAATTCATCACTTCATCTATTAAAGGTAGGTGCATTATTAAAGTGCATTGGTAAAAGGCAAAGGGACTGGCTCTTCACTCCCTCTTTTCCAACAGCACTAGGAAATGGCGCAATGGCAAGCTCAGCTGCCGGCTCGGTGGGGGGCTGCTGCAGATCACCATGGACTAACTTGCCCTACATCAGGCCCTGAGCTCACTCCCAAGAATCAGCATCTAGACTTGGGGGTGAATTTCATTCTGAGACTGGCCTTGAGGCCACTTGCAGTGACGCAGGGATTTCTCCTGCAGGTCCCGGTGACCACCAGGCTGCCCACAAAGTGCTTTTGAGTGCTCCCAAGCACATGGTTCACTCCACCCTCAGCTACAGGGTTGCACTGGGAGTTGGAGTGTGATAGATTTTTTTGAGGTTTTGAAACCAGTAGTTGGAGGTTAGGGAATTACCTGAAATTGCTTGAAATAAGAATGTGCATGTGGAATGAATTTTATATGCCTTAATTGTTACGTCAGTAGCTAAACTGACATGTGGATAGCAGCAGCCTAGATTTACTGGGTTTGATATTACAGAAGCATTTCTGGATGTTTCCAAGAGAAAATGTGCTGGCAACTGAGAATGTCCAAAGTCCCAGTTTTGGCAGTGTATTAGAAGTACGAGCTCTGTCCCAAGAAATAATCTTGGAGTCTCCCATAGGACTGAGAATTTAGCAAAAACTTTTTAATATCCAAATGTGATGACTGGCATTCTCTATCTGCAAGTATGTTTGGGAAGAGGAGGTAACTCATTTTTGAATCTCACTAAATACTTGGGCACAGATTACTATATTGAATTAATGAGTTTCCAGATCAGAAATACTTCATCTGAGTTTTAATGGTGGTTGACATAAAAGGATTATTTGAATTTATATGAGTGCCTTATTCTGTTAGCAGTACAACACTAAGTACTTTGGAAAATCATTTTTTATTTTCCAATGCCATTCATTAGTGAATGAAATTCAGCTTTTTCCATTACTAATTTCTTATCTAAAGTTGGAATAGTCCAAGCCGTCTCTTCTTGTATGGAAATCTTCCAAGTCTCCAGCATTTCTTCTTGCACACTTTGAACTTGATTTATATATTCCAAATGAGGGAAACAGAACTGGAATGAACACACTGTTTAAGATGAGGAGGTATCATCACTTGTGTAATATATGGCACTATAATATTTTCATCATTGCATAAAATGTATATTTAAATATCATAATGTCTTAATGCTTTTCTGGTCAGAACACTTTGCTGAGCAGATGCTTCTTAATGAACTCTTTATAGTGACACCAAGGCCTTTTAGTTGATTTACAATGCATGAAGACCAGGAATAGTTCAGACTGTTTCTTCTCATATACATTGCATTGCACTGACTTTAATCTCTCATCCTATTGCCCAGCTGATCATTTTTTCTGTCCTTTCAAAGTTCCTCAAAATTCTTCCATATCTAGGCTTACTCAGAATTCTCTCATATCTAAATAATTTTCTGTAAGCCATAATTTTCTGACATCTACTGTGCACTCTTTTATAGATCTTCACTAAATATATGCAGTAATCCTGGCTATAGCACAAATTGTTAGGATATAAAGCTGTTAATCTCTTTCCATGCTGAAAGTTTGCATCTTATTCCTACAGTTTGCTTTTTCTCTCTTGGCAGACTTCTAATCAACGACATAACTTTTTGCTGCTTAGTTTTTTATCCACACAATTTGGATAGCACCACTTCACTCTTATCGGAGCAGCTTTGAGCTTCCACCTCCCGATCTGTGGTCCCTGGAATAAACCAGGGAGTTGGGATGGGCCCATGCAGATAGAGCCTGTTTGTATCCCCATGCAAAGGACTCAGCTTGTCGCTGTTATGCTGTGTTCTGCAGGATTCCTCCAGCACTTAGCAGTTTGTTTTGCAGGAGTGGGACGCAAAACCCAGTGAGCAGACAGGAGCAGAGGCCATGCTGCGTCCAGCTGGCTCTTGGGCTGGGATCTGGCCCTTGCTGCTTCCAGCTGGGACTTGCCCAAGAACAAGAGCCGAGAGCCGCACAAGCACTGTGCCCACAGCTCTGTTTGATCAAGGCTAAGTTTTCTGTACCTTTGGTGCGGCTTCAGGGGAGAGGCTGGAGGCTGAAAGGCTCGTCTGTATACCCTTCATCCACTTGTTCCAGTGGTTTTGTTCTCAGGGACAGCTGCACAGCAGCTTCAGAAGAACCGGTGGTGACACAAGGCTCGGCATAGGAGCATTTTGTCTCTAGAAACCAAACATCTGATAAGAGTCGGGTTGTTAGCACAGTGCCTGAACCGCAAAGCGGAGACTGACAGGAGACCGGACACGTGTGTGTAGGCTGAGGGTCAGGAATGAGACCCAGCAGGGCTCCGCAGTCCTGGGTCTGCTCCCAGAATGGGGCGGGAGGTACAAGAGGCCGTGCACGTACGGCGCATTTCCCAGTGACCCCAGTGAAAGCCATGCAGAGCAGCAGCGGATGGGAGACTGCCATCGTGCACAGACAGAAGCAGGATCCAGCGAGGACAGAAAAGCTTCAAGTGAGCAAGAACGGCAGGAAGAGGGAGTACAGGGGCTTCATCATTTGAATAACATAATCTTGCAATGACAAGATGAAGTGGACAAAGGGGCCTCTGACAAAATGCACATGGCAGCTGGGCGGAGTGTCCAGGGCTGTGAGCAGCCCTGATGGTGACTCTCCCACCCGCAGGACCCCCAGTCCACACCACGTCTGTTCCCACTCTGCACAACACCCTCTGGTGTCCAGGGTACTCTTTTTTTTTTTTTTCCCCCTCATTAATATCAAACAGAGAGGATTTTCTTATCCAAAAAAGACCTACTGTTATATTGAAAAGTGAGAGCACAGCCTGAGTGAATTACCTCCTTGGACATGAGGATTGCCACCAGAGGACTGGCACAGCAGAAGGCTTCCAGTTTAGGTGGCATGAAAGATTTCAGCTTGCCCTAGTCTGAATAATTGAGCTGACGTGATTAGATCATCTTTTTGATGGTCTAATTGAATTATGTGTATTTCTAAAAGCTTTTCTCTGTGCTGCTGATGAATTTTGTCTTTGTACTGAGCCAAGCAGATGAGGGTGCTGATACAGGCAGCGCTGCAGGCTTTCTGTGTGCTTCCTGTAATGCCTCTAATCACAGCATGAGGTCAGTGAGGAATCTTTACACCTGTTAGCACAGGTTCTTCTCAGTTTCTCCCTTACTGGGAACTTGCTCAGTACCTTGCCCTGGTAGGTTTCTGTGTATTTGTCAGCTGCTGTGGGATGTTATTCATCAGGTCATTTCCCGAAGATACTGGACAACCAACAGGGAAGCCCTTTGGCCTTTCTGGACCTGAGCAAGTTTCTATCATCCCAAGGGGTTTGCGCCTAAGCCCTTGTAAATTGTCAGCTGTACATCGACACTACGAGGATGGGTGCCTTTTCACGCTTGCCTGACCTTCTCCTCATCTCGAGTACGGATTGCAGAAGAGGTGAGAGCAGGGCCAGCTGGCAGAAGGTGTGTGCAAAACAAGCTTGTTGCGTCACTGAGAGCACTGCCGTCTGCAAAAGGAACCAGGGTGCCAGCTTCAGCTTCGTCCTGGGCAGAACCAACAGTGTTGCAATGATTGCAGCAGACAGGAAGTTTGTTTATCCGGGGCTGTCATAGCACAGAGAGGAAGGCTTGGGAAATCCTGCGGTAACCCATGTTTGTGCTTGGATGAACTTGGTGTCTTCAGTCACTTTCGAATGCAGATTTACAGCTGCGGGAAGCTGGCACATGAGAGAGCAGCTCCAAGGCTTCTCCTCCACCTCACCCACTGCCCATCCATCCCCGCAGGCAGCAGTGCCTCTTGGCCACCCAGACCTCTGCTGAGAGCTGCTGCAAGCTGCCTGCAGTGGGACGGGTGGGAAAGGTGCAGCTGCCGCTGCTTCCCCACCTGCTCCTGCTTGGTCCTGCGCACACACCAGCTTTCATCTGCCCTGCTCTCGCTGTAGCTGCGCATTTGTCTGCCACACACCAAGCCAAACTGCTGCCTGGCCAGAATGCAAAAACTGCTCTTATCGAAGCAAGTGTTAGGGAAACTTCACTGCTACCAGTCCTTTCTCCTCTTGTGCTTCCTGCAGTCTGGCAGCTGGAGCCAGCTGAGGCAAGGACCTGGCCAGCACCTGGACATCCCACTAGAGCAGGGTGCATTTGGGGCAGCAGTCCTGCACCCAGAGCTCTGCTACCTTTGAAGCATGAAATTCAGCTGGTGTTTTTAAAATATCCCTACCTCTCTCTTCTACTGGCAGGGTAATCAAGGCAGGATGCATTTCCTAACATGTCCCTACAATGCAGAGCCAAGAAGTTTTCTTTCTAGGAACAAAGTTGGTATGTGGAACACTTAATTTAAGTGCAAAAAGTCCAGATGGATTTTGACAACGCCCTTGATAGCTCTTGCAGTTTGTCATGGTTGTAATCTCAAGACAAGAATTTGATACTAGATCTGTGTGGAGTTTAACACCATAACAAATGACAAAACCCATCTTCAGAAAATGGCACCCGAGGGTACATGTAATCATTTTCTTTCAGAAAAAAATAAAATAAAAAAGCCTGGGCAGAAAAGATGAACCCTATCAGCTTCTCCAACAGAAATCACAAAATTCTGATTAAATTTTCTTTTAAAACTGTACTGTGGTTTCACTCTAGCAAAGACATGACATGTCATTCCCAGGCACTCCATAATGATTAGCAACTTGATGTTAAGAAGCCAGCATGATTCTAGAGACCTGAGGATCAACACCCTGATTAAATAAAAGCAGACAAATTTATGCTCTCTGGAAATAGTATGTTCCTTGTTTTACAGTCACTTACTTTCATGTGTGCAGAGGACACATTGTCTTTACAAGGCAGTTCAGGTTTTTGCAGATTAACTGGTACAGGTTAATCAAATCAGGGCATCCCTGTGTACCCAGCAGGCTGCTTGCGGCATGACCTCCTGCTGTGGGCTCGGCCAGGAAAACACGCCAAACCCCTGCTCATGTCCAGGGATGGGTGTAATGCAGTGGGGCTGGTCTGTTCGTTTTGTCCTCTGGAAGTCCTTTGGCTGAACTCATGTCCCAGTGTGCCCAGGGTTTCACAAACGTGGTCCCAGTATGCCGCTAAGCAGATGCTCGCCTGACTCCTTTTTACCTAAAAATGATGGTCACTCACTGCATGAGTTCCTGTCTTTTCACCTCCCTCAGGATCCCTCCAGCCTGGCTTTTATTCACTATTTCACTTATATTAAGGTTCCTAGCACCTTTTTCATGTGAAGCCTGTCCTGTGTTCCTCCTCCTAACACCAGTGCTCAGGCTTTCTTTAATGCCTGGTGTCCCTGCTCACATAACTCCCTCCTCTCTCATTCTTCTGCACATCTCTGCTTGCTGCCCCTGGGACTCCGCAGCTCTACGGGGCTCCTGTGCTCTGCCTCTCACCACCTGCTTTTCCCTCTGGAGCCGTTCTCCTACCCACGTCCTCAGAACATCACAGCAAGCAGCCAGTTGCCTCCAGGCCACATCAGTGATTTGGGAGTTACCACCATGTGGGACAACTTTCATCTCTCAAAGACTTTTGTCCTTGGAAAAAAGGCTGAGTGGAGCTGTTGGCACCAAGGCAGCGGAGTAGCCCTGTTTCATTTGCTGACTTGCCTCTCGCCCGGCCTTCCCCCAGGCTCTGAGCTTTCTGTTAGGGATGCAGCATGACAAAGGTGACAATGCAGGCAGCTTGCAGGCACACTCCTCCTCCATCAGCACTTTTATCAGCGGAGGTCACCTCTGCTCAGGGCTCTTGAAATCAGACGTGGTCGGCTCCATGTCCTTGGAGAGCCCTGCAGTAAGGCTGGCAGCTACGCGTACCTGGCCTCTGAGGCCACTGCTGGGCTGGGAGGAAAGTCTGCTGCACAGCCTTGCGCTGCACCACATCTCGCCAGGACACAAACATTGAAACCTCTTTGTGCTGCCCCCACAGCACATAGGGCTGGAGCAGTTGCCCCGGTTGTTCCCATGCCAGGTCCCACAGCTTTGGACACCTCTGCACAGGGGGCAAGCTCATTTCACCCTGCCATGGATGCACAGGTATCGCGTGGTGACCCAGCGCGATAGCCCCTCTGCAGATCCAGGCAGGTCCCTCCTGCACCGCCTCACCTTTTGGTCACCGTTCAGCTGCTGTGGGGCTGCCTGTCCTGCTGTCCTTCCTGGCTGTGCAGCACCCAGGCAGCCCTGGAGCCCTGCTTGTCACTGCCCTGCAATTTGTGCGGCCACGGCTGTCACTGGGACGCTGGGTGCCATGGCCAGGGCTTTGGTCTGCATCACCGTCAGCAGGTGGCACAAGGCTGCTGATGCTCAGCTCGCTGATGAGTGCAAGCCCCCTGCTTAGTAGGGCAGGTATCATCCAGCCTAAAGGATTGTCCTCTGCGGCGGCTGGAGCAGGCTGTCCTTACCCTGTCGTGCAGTAGGCAGCCCTGGGTCCCAACGAAGTCTTGCTGTTCCCTTAAATATTAATGATGATGCTCAGCTGAGCTGCCTCACTCCCGAGATTGCATACAGGGCAACATTCAGGCTTTTTTCCATCTTCATGTGCCATCTGCTCTTCCATCATGTAATATGGAAAGGAGAGGTCCTTGAATTCAGGAAAACCATTTGATAAATAAACACACCGATTTCCTGTGATACCTTTTACTGGGGTGTTAACTGCTCTAACTGTGAAAGATAAATAGGTTTAATTAGTGTTAAGACATTTCTTTTTTAACATTTACAAGAGTCTAATTATAATTCTCCTTGCACAGGGAGACTCAAATGGAAAGCATGGCATAGACTAATCTCCTGTGAGGCGTGCACTGTCAGGAGTGTCCTATGAATAATGTAAGGCGGCCTGGCCATACTGCGCTCACATGGAACACCGAACTTTGCTCACACCGTCTGAACTCCTGTACACGAAGGATCGGTTGTTTTCCCACGGGAGCTGACTGTTGGGAGCTGTGTGGCTCAGAGTGGAAGGAAGATGTCTTTTTTTCATCACTGTAGACAGCTTTTACAGCTCCTTGGAGGAGCAGATTCAGCTGAAATAGGGCAGAGCAGCACTCATTGATACAGTGACGTGCGCTCATCATACAGGGTCTGCGTCTCCAATAGCCCAAAGCCCAGTGTCCCTGACCTGTTATTTTGAGGAAGTGACTGAATATTAATTCACAAAGTACTGAGGACCAACAGACTCTCCTGGTCACTTTGCTGCTGCAGTGCTTGTTTTCTGGCCCCACCATGCAAACCTGAAGTGTGTGATGGGTGTATTAGAAGGACTGTCTGTTCTGGCTCCCTGCATTCCCACAGGGAACCAGGCAAGGAGCATCCAAAGCTACAAACAAATTTGGAGGCATGTTAGGAGAAAGCAAACTGGAAATAAACAATGTTCTATTAAAACCAGTTCTTGCCTCTTGTAATGGGCAGCACCAAGGGGCTACAGGAGATGGAGCCATCATGTTACCTGTAGAAGAACCTGTTCTTTGGGGTGGTTCTTCCTAAACCAGACTAATTAGAAATCAATTTTGTCCAGATGGTGGAACGTCCCACCCCAGGGAAGCGTGGGGTTTCTCATGGTCATCTCCCCAGCACCAGAAACGGTGATGGAGCTGAATGCAAACCCACATTCATCTCATGTTGGGAAGTCAGGGAGAGCAGTGATGCTTCTGAGGACACCACCAGCACTGGTCAGGACCAGGCCTGGTGGCAAGCACTGGGCAGGATGGGTCTCCTTCACTCGGGAGCAGCTCACGATCCTCGGTGCTTCTCTGCAACTGTGATGATATCTGCTAGGGAGTAACTGACAGGGAGACTGGGGACGTGTTGCTGCTCCTAGGCAGCACCCGTAGGAGAGGTGTTATGAGGCTGTTTCTTAAAAAAGCCCTGATCTTAACCTAAGCTAAATGAGGATGGGTTTTAACCAAGACACAGAGGGGAAGAGCTGGCACCATCCCCGCGCTCCTGGAGCCCAAAGCAGCTCAGTGCTTGGTTGGGGCTTGGCTGGTGCTTGGTCAAGGGGAGGCATCGCCCGCACAGGGGCTCAGTGCCCAGCCACTCCTCTGTGGGTAGGTGCCTGCCGTTATAAGGGCACCCTGACTCTAGGTTTGTGCTCAGAGTACACAGGCACGAGGCAGTTTTGCACGGGCAAACAGGCTCCTGGCTGGGTGCAAGGATGAGGGCAGGACCCTGACAGCACTGATCCCTGGAAGCAGGGCTGCCAGTCCCCAGAGTGGCTGATCTGGGTGGGTAAGCAGTTTGTATTTCTAGGGCCACCAATACATCCCGAAAAGTTGCTGGCAGCATATCTGATGGGCAGCTCAGAAATCAGTGGTTCCGCCTGGCTTCCCAGCACACTGAGGCGTCAGCATCCCTGGGCTCCTGGGGACCATTACCTCTGGATTTATTCCCTAAATATTAATCATACTGCTCCCTGTTGGGCATGTTGCCTAAAATAATAGCGATAAAACTCCCAACATAATTTCAAAACTATCACTATTAAAAGGACTGGATTCCTGCACTGACTGTAGCTAGATGTGATATTTAAGGGCCAGATCCTGCAAGATGCTGCATTCTCTGGCTGTGATCCAGCAGATAAATAAGCTGGTGTTTCAGCTCAAGCCAGTGAATCACCCCCATTAAAATCAATAGGACTAATGTCATTAATTGGGTAGATATAGTGCCTACCTCTGCATTCTCGTCACTGTCCTTCTGTGATTTAAAGCCTGGTTGAACCTTTTTAAAGTAATATCCCAGCCCCAAAAGGATAAGCAAAATTGACTAAAATCATATTTTCTCCCACATATCTGACTTATTGGCAGGAGGCTGTGAGGCAGCCTCCGAGTTCCCACTGAAGAGGCGAGCAGGAGGAGCTCTCCTGGCAGCATGCAACCCTTGCAGCCCGTGACAAGTGCTGCCTCCAGCATGCCCTCACCTGCTGCCGGGTTTGTAGACCCCACTGGGACTGCAGGAAATGGCCTCGCTGGAAAGGTTATAGCCAGGGAACAGAGCCGTAAGGTGACAGAGCAAGGGAAGGATGGCAGAGAGAGGAGGAGAAGAAAGGAAGTCTCCCTGACAGTTCTGTCCTTAAAAGAATTTGAAGATGTGGTGGTCAGAACAGAGCTAAGCTTTGGAGGGAGCAAAAAAATCATTTTTTTGCAAGGAATGGAAAAGCAGGGAAAGGCATCCCTTCCCATGGCCATGCCCTCAAAAGCCCCACAGGCAACTGGAAAAAAAAGCACAATGCAGGTTTTCTTTCCAAAACAAACCAACACTTTATCAGCCTGCGGAGTCCTCCCATCAGCAGCCAGATCTCACCCAGCACACCCCAAGCCAGCTGCTGGGGACATCGGGAAAGATGAACTCGAGGAGCTTGCTGTGCCCACAGTGCTGTGCTTCTGCCACCACGAGATCTGTGCCTGGTCCTGCCATCGGCTGATGACAGCAGCCATGATTGACACCTTTCGTGTTGGTCACATAAATCAGGCAATATACTATCTCCTGCCTGGGCTCCTCCTTCTCAAGCCTTCAGACCCTCAGCGTTGCTGGCAGGAGTGCCTGTTACCTACGTTCCCACAGGCTCTGGCCAGGGGCTCCCACTCAGCTATTTCGTGTCCTTGCTGTTTCACGGGGAGGGCTGCGGGTCAGGTGCTGGGGTTTCACTGCCCAGCCCCGATCCTGCACACTTGAGAGCTTTCCAAAAGGGTTATTTTGCTAAGCCACAGAGAGCACACAACACTTCTATCTTCTGCTTTATTCCCTAATGAAAATCATCTCCTAGCTAAATTAAATTGGCCCTCACAATACACCCAGCCCTGAGGGCAATTAAAGAAACATAATGAATCCTGCTTTGATTTTATTTTTTTTTAAGCAATTATCTTGAAGCAAATACAAAGGTGAACTGTGCAGCTTTTAGGAATAACATGACTCAGGGCTTTTGATGGGGAAAGCAATATCGCTTTGTAAGCCTCTTAGAAGTACTCGCACATGCAATTGCCCACGTGAAGAAGGGGTTGTGGCAAGGGATGAGAACTTGGGATCTGGGGGAACATTATTCAGCTCTTCTGATGAAGACATTTACAGTGGTCATATTTGCTGATTATTTGTATTTGCTGTACACATGCCAAGGGCATTAAAGTGCTGTTGAGAGCTAGGGCCAAAGGGCAGTGGTTTGGCACACAGGTTTGTGCAGAGAGGAGGAGGAGGAGACTGCAGCTGTGGTGAGCGTCAGCTGGGGGTCGTTGAAGCAGGAGGCAGCTGGAGGTTGGTTATAGCTCACGGAGAGGCTCCAGGTCTGTAAACAAGGTGTCTGTGATTTTCCACCCTTTTTGTGGTGGGTGGTATGGAGATGGTGCTTTGTTCCTCATGATCCAGTGGTTACTGGAGGTCAGATGGTCTCTTATCTCAGGATGGACACGTGGGATGCTGATCCCAGTGAAGCTCAGGCTGTCTCTGCATTGGTAGAGCAGCAGACACACAGAGGCTGTAGTCTCCACATAGCAATCGCATCTCTGCTGCTTGCATCCACGCTGAAGTCCCTGGACAATGAGCCTGGGAGGGTTTCCATGCTGTGCACAGAAGGGAAAACCCCTTACATGCAACCCCAAGCTTGGGAAAACCACTTCTTGCAAATGCCGCTTTTCCCTGGGGTGGGCACAGCAATAGGTTTTGGCTTGTGAATCTGCTGTGCCTACACAAAGTCATGGGAAGAGGTGCCAGGCAGAAATTAACCCCCCAAGTGAACGAAGCAGCTCTGCTCTTCAGTGGGGTCAGATCCTGGGAGGTGCGAAGGCAGCGTACAGAAAACTGTTTGGGTTTCCAGCTTTAACAGCTTGTTTTATCTACATGGCTAATTAGTGGAAACAAGACAAAAACACAGCTCCCCGTTTTTGCCCTGTGCAGAAATTGGAGCTATCCCTGCAGATGCCTTCCACGTGTTTCCTCTAATTGAGCTGGCAGCCTCATTTGGGCTGGCTCCAGCCCGCGGCAGAGGGAGCAGCTCCGGTGCAGCTCGGAGGATGCTGCCAGGGGGCTCTGTGCTGGCAGCTGCAGATGCACGGGCACCGTCTGCCTTTGCCCCGGGCGGCACTGCCGCTCTCCCTGCAGCCCTCCGGCTCTGTCGCCAGCCCCGCTGCGCACTCCCCTGCCCCAGCACCTCCTCTTGCCCAGTGCCTTGTCCCAGCTGCTGCCCACAGCTGGGCTTGGCCAGGAGCTGTCCTTGCTCTCACAGAACCCGAGCTGCTTCACCTTTGTGCTTTTCCATCAAGCCTGGCCACAGCAGCAGAGCGGAGATGTCCGGAGATAACAGCACATCCCCGAGGCACCAGCTGCTCCCACAACACCCTCCCAGCTGTGAACCCCATGTCCTGAGACAGGTGACTCCCAAACAGACGTGACTCCTAACTCTCCATGAAGAGCGGCAGATGGTCACACTGGCTTTGAAAGACAACCCCTTGCAGGTGAACAGAGCTAGCACTTCTCATCCTCAAGAGCATATCGATCCCACTGCATTTGGCTTTCTGAATGGAAAAGCGTGGACAGGGGTGCCGCACACGTGGCAGAAAACAGACCCATTCATGGAATAAACAGGAGCAGCAGGTACACCCACGGCAGCCACTACCCGGTCACAAGCACCTGCCAGCTGCGGGGTGAGCCTGAGCCATGAGAAGCCATTCTCCTGGCACCCAGGTGCACTGGAGCCCATGGGAAGCAGGGCTGTTTCGGGGTGCAGGGCAGCGGGGCCAGGCCCCTGGCAGGGAGGTACCCAGGTCCCCCTCACTCAGGAAACCAGGGGGAAACTGCATGCCCCACGCTGCAGAGGCTACAGAAGAGCCTCCCAGCCTCCAGCCTCCTGCTTCCAGGCAGGGGCTCTGGCTGCAGCGTACTGTCTCATAGCAAGAGTGTGACCTTTCCAGCAGCAATTAGATGGGAAAGGAGGATGCAGCTAATGAGCGCACGAAGGGGCTTATCTCACCCAGCATGCATGGATGCTGACTATAAAATTCTTGGCAAAGACTTGAGGCTCAGTATTGATCTCGGGAAGGCCAGGTGTTCACTTGCATAAAAATCACAGGGAGAAACGCTCGTTGCTCCCGCCGCTGACTGGGGCCAGGTCTACGAGGCTGACGTCTCCCCTTGCCCAGCGTGGCAAAGGGCTGCTTTCTCACTGGGTGACATTTGTTGCACCCGAGAGGGGTGGCACTGAGCAATTGGCATCCCCTTGGTGGCCTTGCAGAGCCGGTGGGACCAGTGCTTGTAGGAGATGGCAGTGGGGGAAGCTGGGCACCTCTGGAAAAGGAAAGGCTGCGGGCAATTGCCAGGCGCTGCAGTGCAAGGCTGGGGAATGGGAGCAGTGCCCGGCTCTGGGCTGGTGCTAGAAGGGTCCGGGGGGGTCCCAGGCAGCAGCTGCTGCAGGGGCTGGGGGAGTTCCCTGCGGGCTCAGCCGGTTGCTTTTCTAATTCCACCCACTGGCAGCCAGGCATGGTTGGTGCTGCTGGAGCTGCTGAATGTGGGATTGAGAGCGGATAATGAGCCCCGAGCATTTCTGCTGCCTGTACCTGCAGGAGGCTAGGACAAAATTCTGAGTCAGACAAAAACAACATTTAGAAAATGTATCAAGCCCAGGCAGAATAATCAGCCACTGCTAACAATTATTTATCTCACCGCCTCGGCGATGTCTCCCACTGTAATGTCCTTGCTGCCCAGGGCAGGCTGTGCAGGAAGGAGCATCCTGCACACCCGAGGCACGGTGGGCAACGTTCTCCTTGCTGGAGAGATGCCTTGAAGAGATGTTGCTGAAACGTGGCAGAGGTGCAGCTCCACCGCTGAGCACCTTGGCTGGGCTGCGATGCCAGAATTGGTGTTTCCCTCCCTGCTTGGCCCCAGCAGCATGCCTGCCACCTTGCAATCCCCACCATAATCATTTTAAACAAAATTTTAATTTGTGATTCTGTCCAGGCTGATAATCCCCGTGCTGGCACACCCAGAGGAAATGAGTCTTGTACCATGGCAGGCTGTAATAACGTATTGTAATATTTCTTCCCTCGGGAAATCCTGCCAAGGGCACCGGAGATGTCTTGTGAAGAAGGATGGATGAGGCCCTGTGATCCACCTGTGAAGCACAGCAGATTTCTTCTGATTTTGTAGACAAGGTAAGAGGCACACAAATGTTCCTGGGAGCTCAGGAAGGTCACAGACCAGGGAATAAAACCAAGGAGTCCTGGTCCCAATCTCCAGTGTTTAATTACTAAATACAGTGGATACGCAGTTTCAGTGAACTGGCACTGAGGATTTGCCCCCATGCTTTCCCTGGAAGATGACAGAGGCAGTTGGGTAGAGCAACTACTGTGCAGTAGCTTAAGCACCAAAAGAAGAAGGAGAGAGGTTTACAGTGGCATGGCTTAGTTCACGTTTGCTTGTCAGCTTGGAGCGTGCACACATTCAGATATCAGAGCTCAGCTAACTGATAACTGCTCGTTTATTAATCTCCAGTAACTCTATCTGCCCTCTCAGCCCTGAGTACAGAGCAGAGGCAATGTCCTCAGGAGCTGGAGATCAATTTAAATTTTAAAGTCTTGGTCCCTGACTCACCCCATAGTGTCAGAGCTCCTTATAATAAATGTTTAGTGGATTTTCTATCACGTAACTGATCCCAGTTCGCTCTCTAGCAGCCCTGGCTGTCACGTATTCCTGTGCTGGAGAAAAAGCTTTTAATATCCATGCAGTGAGCATTGCAGAGGGCATGTACACGCCTGGAGAAGACCGAGATTTGGACTCTGGAAAGCTCTGCACCCACTTCATGCCAATGCTGACATCCTCTGGGTACCAGCACACTCACAGAGCATTGCCTGGAAAAGAACACAACTATGGGGCCCCTGAATCTTGCTTTTGCTCATATCTATTTGCACACTGTGCAGAGCTGCCTGGGAATCAGCACGTCCTGCGAAGGGCGTATCGTCTACTGGGGCTAAAGTGTTGGAGGAACAAAGTTGGAAGGTGGGAATCAAACCAAGATGATTAACTCCCTGCTTAATGGCCCCAACACAAAACCTGACTACTGCCAGCTTGGTGAGGTCTCATTGCAGGGACTCTGATGATGCCTGGCCAGGACCAGACCACCCAGTGCCACCCTGGGGGTCCCTGCTGGGAATTAAAAGCCTTGGAGGGACGGTGGCCACAGCCCAGCACTGCTGACCCAAGAGGCTGCTCTGCATTAACCCCAGAGCATTGCTGACCAGAGATGCTTTTATTCTTGCCTTACGAGTTCTGCTTCTCAATAAAAGCAAAACGCAATTTATGAGAGCACAGCCAGCAATGTGAAACTGTCTCAGCTGTGGCTGGTTACAAGCGGTTCGCGACTGAACCCTTGGGAATGGTGGGGAGTCACTGCTCCGGGGGAGCTGCTGCCTGCTGAAAGCAGAGGGAGGGTCCCCACCTGGGGAGGGTCCCCATCGCACATGAATGTCCCACCCCACAGCCACGGAGCAGGACAGCAGATGTGAAGCAGCTGCCACCATCACCACTCTCCCTTGCCCTGCAGCAGCTCATACCACGGGGCACAGGCAGCCTCCTGCTTCAGCCCATCGAGAGCCTGCTGCGGCTGGGAGATAAACGTCAGGAGCTGCAGAGACGGGGGAGGGGGGGGAACTGAGAGTGCTGGGGGGATGTGATGCATGTGGCTGGCACCAAAATGTCTTCTTGATACCAAGCTGCTGGGACAGCCAAGGAAAAAACAGAGGCATACTCATTGCTTGAGATGTTTTCACCTTTATTAGGCCACCGTGCAGTTACGGACCTGCCGCCCGCTCTGCTCCCCAGCCTGCCCCAACCACCCCTGCCTCGTGGGGAGTGCTTCTGGTGCCTGGCCAAGGGCAATGCTACCCAGATGCTTTTCCTCCAGGTACAGTGACCCATCCACCGCCCTTGGGTCTGGGTCTTGCTGCCTGGCAGTCAATGTATTTGCAAAAAGTGCCTCTTTCCCAAGTCTTTAGGGATCCTCTGCTTCCTGAACAGCTTTGTAAGGTCAGTAGCGAGTAAAATGCAGAGGCTTGAGCTGCCGGGGGGCATGGGGCCTCTTGAGGAACCTCTGGAGCAAGTTCTTCCTGGGCTTCCCAGCAGGGAGCTCCAGGCTGGATCCCACCTCCAGGAAGCAAATCATCAGCCTCCTCTCTGTCTTCTTCGCCTCTTTGCCCTCCAGCACACCCCGCATGGCACATCTCTGGGGTGGAGGGAGCGCCTGGCTGCCTCCAGCATCCATGGGACCGGTGGCACTGGCACTCATCCGCTTGTGGTCTCTCTGACCTCCACCCGTGTGGGAGCACCCATCTCCAGCAGCCCCGGGCACCCCGAGGTGTCTGCAGTGCCCTGGCTCCTGCCAGGACCTGGGGTGTATCTCAGCAGCAGGAGCTCGAGGGTGACCTGCGTGGAAAAACAAAGCCTCTTCCCAGGTGACCTGAGGGCTCTGCCCCAGGGTGACAAAGCCGTACGGTGTGGTGACCTTGGGGAGATGGGGCAGGGACAGAGCTGCCCAAGCAAGACGGTCCGGGATAGCCTGCACGCCGGCAGCAAGCTCAGTGTTGGAGCAGAATGGGATGGAGCCAGGCACACCGTGCGTGTCCACCAGCACCAGCCCTGAGCTGCTGCCCAGCGCTGTCTCCGCCAGCGGCCCCACACACCGGCGCTTCTCCAGGATGTCCAGAGAGGGGATGGTAAACCGTGGGATGCGGTCGGGGGTCACCACGTGCTGGAAGATGCCCCTGTAGCTCTTGTCCTGGAGTGAGCGAGGACAGAGCATCACCTCCTGACACGGCATGGCGGGGCTGGCAGCTGCTGGAGCAGCACCTCGTATTTATGCTCTGTGGGCAGCCCTGATTGCTCTGCGCACCGTGACGCCGGGTGACGCTGGCTGTCACATCCCTGCACCTGCTCTCATCAGAGCAGAGGCTGTTTGTCACCCGCTCGGGCACGGGGAGGCAGCTGGAGGGGACATGCAAGGAAAGGCTGGCCTCGCTCCCTTCCTTTCAGCTTTATTGACTCAAACAAACCCCAGACTCAGCTTCGCCGCAGTGCAGGAGTAATGGGAGGGTGCACACAGGGAGGAAACTCAGGGTACCCCTCCCTTAGGGCCATCAGGGGGCAGAGAGGGTCTGAATTTTGGCATCTCAGCACCCTCTGCCTTAGCTATTTGCACCAGCACAGACAGAAGGCAGACATCCCACCCCAGAGCCTTGGCTCTGCAAGCTACAACCCACACTGGGAGATGAGCACCCCAAATTGCAGAGGAAATTGAGAGCTATCACCCCCCCTTGAACAAGGCACCAGGCTGAGTGCTGACACCAAGGAGCCCCCAGAGGAGGGCACACAGGGCTGCCCCGCTGGTGAGTGGGGCCAGCAGCTCGTCAGCGCAATGGGGAGCAGCTGGTCCAGAAACTACAAGTAGCTGGGGGCTGGAGGCTGGGCTAAGCCAGGTTTGGGCAGCCTCATGCAGCAGCAATTTCAGCCACACAGCAGTCCAGTGTGGGCAGAGCTCCTCCAGGTACCTGGGGTGGGTTCTGCTGGGGCAGGGGTGAACCTGGAGTGCAGGATGGCTGACCTTTCTCTCTCGGTTTAGGGGAGGATGGTTGTCTGCAACAAGCCCTACTCCCTGCCTAGCAGGATCCTGTGCCAGGTGCTTCAGCTGGGCTTTGTCAAGAACCTGGTAGGTGATGCTCCTCTGCTGGAGGGGCTTGAGGGCAAGGGGATGGGGTGGTAAAACCTTGGGATTGGCAGTCGCTTGGCTTCTCTGCTCTATCATTCTCTCTGCTCTTTAAGTCTGTTCCCCCTGCTCTGCACTCAGTATGTGCTCATCCTCTGCTTTTCTCCCATTCCCATTTTATCCTCTGTCTGATTTGGTCTGGTCTTACTCCCCTTCTGCTAATGGTTACTGCAGCATTTGTGTTTCTCTTCTCTGTACCAGAGGAGATGGGAGGTTTCTGGGGACAATGTACAACCTCAGTGGTCCCTGTTTACCTGACTGAAGTTGGTCCTAGTCATGCTGGGAGAGAGGTTGAGGGTTTCACTGAGGACTTGAAGTAGCTGGAAGGTCTCATGCTACCAAATGTAATTCTCTCTCGCTTGCAGCTGAAGATCCTTCAGAAAGTATCAGCCTGGGTTGGGCTTGTGGTCCCTGTAGAGACCATTATCAGCAAAGTCTGCCCCATGCAGTCTCCCACCAGACCTGGACGACTTGCCAAGAAGCGCCGTGGGAGGCTGATGCGTCTCCTCCTCTCCATCGTCCCCACCAGGATCCAGAACATCCTGGGCCAACTGCCAGCGGATTGGGGCCAGAGCGACATGCCCAAGGGTAAGAGCTGGGGCCTTCTGGAGCACCCAAAGGGCTTGCAGACCAGAAGCACAGAGCATGACATCCAAACACATTGGGTCTGAAGCTCCTGTGCTGGGTAGAAAGCTGGGAAATCTGTAGCTGTGTGTTTATTCTGTATGCACTCTGCCACCTGCGGATCCCTGCAGAGATCCGTGAGGCTCTGATCAACCCATCTAGTAAAGCAAACAAGAGGAAACGGGACGATGTCGCTCTGGAGGAGCAGGTGTCCTGGGTGGTGGTGCTGGAGAGGGACCTGCCAGAGGATGACCCTGAAGATGTCACATATGAGGTATGGTGTTCTGGTGGCCGAGCAGATCCTCTCCTCAGGGGAAAGCGAGTCAGGATTACTTGGCCTCTGTCCTCCCGGTGGACTGGGAGCTTCACTGTGTAGGGCTGTGGAGGAGCCTGCGTAGAGATCTGCAAAGAGGCTTCCTTTGTCATATGCCCTTTTGGGGCTGCAGGCTGTCCAAGGAGAACCTGAGCATAGTGTCTTCAGTGTCTGAAAGTGTGGGTGCCCTGCTTGCCCCATAACACCAAAATTCCCCTTCAGTTAGTGTCCCTGCAAGGCAGCACCATGGCCACCCATGGCTGCTTGGCTGCAGGGCTGGTGCCTCCCTCAGGGACTACCTCTTCCCTTCCCAGCCCTCGGATGTGGAAACAGACAGCGAGGAGTACAAGTCCCAGAATGACACTGAGACAGACCTGGAGTTTGAAGAGTGGGATGGGACTGTTGTGTTGAAGGAGTCATCAGCTCTCCAGGTGAGTGAGTGGGCCTGCTGCATACAGCTGCCAACTTGGTCCTGGGTAGGGTTTCATATACTGAGCTGGAAGGACGTGCTTCGGTCCTTCTTCCCTTGGCTACAGAAGGAGAGGTTTCTGGGGTGAATTCACAAGATCATTCATGGGTTTTCTGTGCCGCCTGTCCATGGAGCTGCAGCCTGACCCTGTCCATGTCTCTGCAGGTGGAAGATGTGCAGCCCACTGGGGATGGGGATACCCCAGAGCTGCTGGCTGTGAGCATGGAGCAGGGACTGAGGGACTCCACTGTGTCCAGCAGTGGGGAAGATGCTCCTGACACTGACAGTAGTGATGGTATTGCCCAGAAGCCACCAGCTGGTGAGAGCAGTGGGGATGGCAGTGGCCAGGAGCAGGAGGTGGATCATGAGAGCAGCAGTTTGTTGCAGTGTGAGGTGAGGACTCTTCTTGCATGAGTAATAGTCCCACCTGCCCTCCTTTATTAGGTGAGGTGTCATAAACTGTCTGTACTCAGAGGGGTTTCAGCTTGGGAAGATGCCCTCAGGCTCTGAGTTTTTGGGACAGCTCTCCCTTCCTTCTCTGCCATGTGAACCAGGCAAGAATTGTAGGGCTGTGGCTGTCCTCCCCGGCAAGGACACATCAGCCCCAGACATGCTGCTGAGGTGATGCTGGTTGTGCACAGAGCCCTGGGCACCTCCCTCCCCTGGGTGTGAGGGCTGCCAAAAGCTAGCTGAGCACCTCGTGCTGGTACCTAGGGCAGCTCCCTCTGACCCAGAATCTTCATGACACCATGACCCAGAGATCTTGCCCTGAAAATTGGGGAGGGTTTGTGGGAGAGTCTTCATCACTAGTAACTTTGCATGGGGTCCTTCACTGCTCTAGACCCATCTGTCCCCAAGGCACTGACCAATACCCTCCCACCTCCTATGAAGCTGATGCCCAGCTTGCAGAGGAATGGAGGGTGAGGAGGTGTGGGGTATGTTTTGTGCTCAGTGGCTCAACCCCCGTGCTGACTGGCTGCTGTGCTCAAGAACAAATCTCTGATCTTTTCTAGGGTAAGCAGGAACCCTGACTTGTGGGCCCAGACCTCTGCTGTGGCTGTGAAGTGCCTGTTTTTCTCTGGCTGCTGTGTCCTAGTGTAAGCTGACCAGTTAATGACATATTGATATTTTTGAACTTTATAATAAAATTACTGTATTTTTTCATGTGAATTGGGATTCAGTTGGCTGTCAGTAGCTGGACCTGGCAGGCTCTCTGCCGGGTGGCATTGGCACACTGCTGCTGGGAGCACAGGGTTGCCAGTGGGACCTGTGCCCCAATCCCACCTGTGGAAAGGCCATGCCCCCCAGGGGGTTATGGCTTTGGGGATGCTGTGATGGGAAGGGGTACAGGTAGTGGAGCAGTGTTCCCATACAGCAGTGCCTGAGTGTGGTCATGCTGACTGGTATCCAGATGTCCCTGTGCTGGCTGTCCCCTGATGTGCAGGATGGGCACCCCCACATACACATCACCAGAAATACAAGAGGCAGCAGGCCTGTCTTTGGGATAAACCAAACAGCTTCACATGGAATCCACATTGCTTACTGAGCCCTTGAGGGTCTTCAGTCTGCTGGGATATTTCTGCCTGGGGCCCTCTCTGAATGAATCCTACAGAAGGCCTCTGTTCAGTGCAAGGGGTGAGTCAGGGTCTGGAATGGGAGGCTGGGATCAGGATTTTCATGAACACAACCTGGAGTGACTTTAGGTTGGCTGACGCATCTGTTATATGGAACAAGTGACAGTAGCTGAAACTGAAAAGAGCAGTAAATCTTCCAAATATCAGTAAAATAAAAAGGGCACAGCCCAGGGTGCTGAGCTTTTGCTCAGGGCCTGCCTGGAGGCTGTCTGATGGCACAACTGCCTCTAGCTGTTTTTGCATGTGCATCAGCTCAGACTAACAATGTTCCAGCTGATGAAAATAACTGGCAGCCTACAGTGGGGCTGTGCTGCTGAAGGAGCTGAGCCATCTAGCAGGTCCAGCCTGGATGAACCCTTCCAGCTGTGCTTGATCCCTGCCATGGACAAAGCTTTTGAGAAGTGTCAATCCTTACCAGGGAGGGAGGTCCTGAGATACCCCCAGGTTTTGTCTCTTTGTGTCCCAAAAAAAAGTGGGAGTTCAAAATCCCACAGTTAAAGTCAGGATGGTGACAGGGATGGAGATATCACTGCTCCCAGCCCTGCTGTGATCAGGGGTGCTCATGTCTTCCTAATCACAGATCGTTTCAGCTGTCAGAAGCAGCTCTGGGTTGTGCTGTGCTCTCTGCAGCTTTTCCCCTTGGGCTAAAGTTGTCATGCTCTGGCCAGCAGCAAATGCTTTAAAGGATGAAATGCTTCAGCTTGGAATTGGTCGGTACACCTGAGCTCGAGCTGCAGCCCGTGGAGCCCTCCCTGGGGCTCTGAAACTGGCCTTCCACGTGTGGCTCTGGCCAGAGACCTGCTGCAGCTCCACGTGGCCCTGCTTCAGTAGGGCATGGCTTGGGCTGGGCAGGGCGGATTTCCTCCCAGGTTGGATCAGTTATTTGTGCACCCCCAGTGTGCAGGACCGTCCCGAGTGTCAAAGCTCAGGTAGTCATGAGCTGCCCCTCATCCTTCCCTATGGCAGTGTCTCTTTAAGTTCAGGTATTCCTCTCACCTTGCATTATCTGCAGCCACAGCAGCAGGGGTTTCATTACTGCTGAATAATAGCAAGGTTTTACTTAAGGCTGATAAAGGAGCTGATATTGCAACTCACGGATATTATGTTGGGCTCTGCATTAAGTTAATTGCTCCTTGTTTGTTTTTTAATAGCCCTATTCTCTTCAGCCAGCATTTTCAAAGCAGAGAATGATAAAACATCATTTAGTGGCACACAGCTAGGTAAGGACATTTTCTGAAATCTGTGAGGGATTTTCCTGCTGGCTCCTGAGCTTCAGTAATGCTGGATGTGAAGATAAAGAGGGGGCTTTGTTCATTGTCTGAGTGCCAGACTGCAGAACCATTATGCCTCAAAATGTAGTGAGGAAGGGACTAGCACTAAACCTGGCTTTGAGCTCACCTGCAGATCAGTTTTGGGCCCACCTGTCTGCAATGAGGTGCATGCCCAAATCCTCCCTGAGTCTTGAGCCCTGATTTAGGGAGAAGACTTCCTCAGATGAATGTGAAGGCAGCAAATGGATCAGAGGAGGGAGAATGAGCTGCAGAGATGCTTTATCCTGAGTGTTCACCTTGGATCCAATCCAGGTATGTGCTGCGATTCTGTGGTCACCTGGGGGGGGGGGAGGGCAGGACAGGGGCCACCGCTGCTGGAGGGGAGGGAGAAGTAACCCCCTGTTGGTTCCCAGGGCTGTGGATGAACTTCCCTGAATGCCTGCTTGTGCCTGGGGCTGGCAGCAGGGCAAGGCTCATACCTCGCACAAAGGTGGGTTTGTGGCTAGAAGGATGCTGAGGGCAGCTCGGTGGTGTTGTGGTGTCTCACCCGTGGGGTGTTACAGGACCTGATGCTTCCTGGGGACTCAGCCCCTCCTTGTGCTACAGCTGGGTGGAGATGTGGGGACTAAGAGCGGGACATGGGGACGGGGGCATCTCCCTCCATTGAAAGGCATAGCTCTTTGCTAAGCACCTCCAAGCATCTTTCCCTTTCCTCTCCTTTGTCCCTGTTCTTGATCTGTAATCTGGGAGCATCCTTCTGAGCAGGCAATGGGGGGACCCCTCGGGCTGTGCCCCTCCTGTCCTGCTCAGCCTCCAGCTGCTCAGAGGAGATCCAACCCCCCTGCCCCCCAGGTAGGTGCTCTCTCAGTGCTGTCATCTGCACGAGGCTCCTGCCCACGCCTCCCAGACAATAAATCCCACTTTATTGTGTGATATTGAGCTCCAGACGGTGCTGAGGGGCTGCACCAAAGGCCTGGCTGGTTCTGCTCCACAGCGCAGGCAGCTGCTCTCCGAGCGCTGCGGCTGCCCTGATCGCAGTGGTTTTACAACCGGTGCTGCAGCTGCACCTCGGTGTGGTCAGAGACCCTTCCAGGGAGCTGCCAGCACCAGCTTTCCACATGGGCTGGCTTCACCTCCCTCTACCGCAGGAGTTTATCTGAATGCAAGAGCCTAGGTTGCTTTGAGCAACTAAAAGAGTGTTTCAGCCCTGAGCTGGACACACAGAGATGGGGACAGCCAAAGGTGTGAGTAGTCCAGCCTCTTGCTGCAGCCAAAACTGAGCTCCCTTCAAGGGTGCTCCGTGCTGCCCATCTGCCCCCGGGGCACAGGTTGGTATGGGAGTGCTCCAGGCTGTGAGCAGCGCCACTGGAAGCAGACCCCTTACCTGAGGGGAGCACTGTTTCCAGGCCAAATACTTTTGGCTCATGTGTGCTCTGAAGACTTCTAGGGGCCAGGAGCCAATATCTGTGCTGCCAGCCTGGTTGTCGTCTCTTGTACCAGGGTCACAGCTGGGTGGCACTGGGAAAGCAGCGCTCTGCTGGAGGCTGAGGCTGCTCTCCAGCAGGAGGCCGGTGTCCAGAAGAGCTGAGGTCTGCAGACTTATTACATGTCACACTGTGAGCAAAGCAACTGAACAGTCATGAGATGCCATGGGCTAGGCCACTCCTTCGCTAATGGTGATGTCCAGCTGAGGTGGGGAATAAGTGGTGCCTCCCACGTGTGCGCCTTCCCAGCCAAACCCCCAGTGAAAGCTCTGGAAGACAAAGATGGAAGGAGAGCATGCTGTGAGCTTTCACATGCACATACATTAGGGAGGTGACTCATAAGAGAGTAATTTTCAGGTCCTATTAACTTCATCCATGCACTCTCCAAAACGTGCTCTATTTATTCATATTCCATTTAAGATGCTGCAAATATTAGCTTAGAGAAGTGGGAGGTGGTGGGGAATGCTGAGAGCCAAGGTGTGCACCCACTCCAGCTCTGGTCTGGCTGTGCCCCTCGCTGTGGGTCACCCAAGGAGGTGAGCAGCCTTCTGGGACCTCTGTGGCTCTTCCAGCCTTCTTAGCAGCTCCCGGGTTTGTTTCCAAAAATTATTTTTTTAGGAAGAGTCTGGAGCAAAGGGAACTTTATGCCCAGAACAGCTCACAGCAGCTGAGGAACTGTCCTGGATCGCATCTTCTACTGTGCGCTCCAGCCAGCTCCCACCTCAGCTCCAGGGATGGTAACATGGAGGGGAGAGTTGAAAGACCACCTAGATCATCACCATCGGAGGGTTCTGCCCCTTGGGTCACGCCTGGCTCTGCTCAAGGTTTTAATGCAGCTTTGCTAAAACAAACCCAGCCCTCCTGCAGCTCCGGGGCCAGAGGTGGCTCCTCTTGCTGCTCCTTGGCTGTAGCTCACCTGTGGATCAGAGGCCGGGGGCTCTCATCCCGGGGCTGAATGCCATGAGGGAGCTGCAGGCACTGGAGGCAGCCTCCCTGCATTCTCTTGCACGCAAGCAGCCCAAAGGCAGATGTCCTCCCAACAGCCATGCATCATTCATGCAAGAGTGCTCCCCATCTGATAAATCATATTAGAGAGACAAGACACAATGGGGCTTTTAATTATAGAAACAATTACCCGGGATTAATGATGGCAGAAGTGTGATGAATTATTGTTACTCCTAAAGTTTAATGCAGCTTTGGTAGCTTTAGTCAGATGTAGAGAGTAATGAGACAACGCTTCCTTGGGACTTTGCTTTAACTAGTTTCATCCTTCTCTTCCTCTTGTTTGTGCAGATGAGACACGCTTGGGGGTTTTCAGCAAATGCAGGGGCTCAGCTGGGTGAAGTTTTCTGAGGTTTGTTATGGAAGGGGCAGGGCATGAGGAGGAACAAGGGGAGCTGCTGTGCTGGAGCAGAGCCTGCAGGTGGGATGAGCCCTGCGAGGTGGAGCAGGGACCCCTGCATCAGCATTGCAGCCAGTGGCCCTCAGTGCATCCTGGTGAGCCTGGGGGGGGCTGCCCTGCCTGACTCTATCCTGCTTACAAGGCATTAACAGTGAAACCAGCTTGGGAAAATGCAATAGCCAGCAACAGCTTCCCTGTGCCCAGAACCCTAATTCTGTCCTGTGAAGGACCTATGGTCCTTTGGGAACAACTGCCCCACTCCTGCCAATGCCTGAAGTGTGCAGGGCCAGTGGGCAGGCTGCCTTTGCAGCTGTGCCCAGTTGTGGGCATTCAGCTCATCTACTCGTTGGCATCCTCCTGGCACCTTTGGCCGGGAGGCGCGGGGCACCGGATGTCCCCAGCTCCCTGTGCCAGGCAGAGCCCTTGTTTCCAAACAGTTTTTCCTTCCGTGGAGGACGTGGGTGGATTTGTTGCCTGTGAGATGCTAATAACGCTGGCCCGGTGCCCAGTGCAGTCTCACCTCCGGTGCTGATGCTCTCCGAAACGTCTCTGCAGCCCCAGCGGGTGCAGGAGCACAGCCTCTGTCCCCTCCAGCCTGCTGGGTGCCGTGCCTGGCCTGGGCTGATGGCCACACGCACTCACCCGTGCACCTGTGTGCCCTCAGCAGCCCAGCTGTGCCCAACTGGAAAAAGGGCTTCACGCATGGAGCCTCGGAGCATCGGGCAGCCTCGAAGCTTTGGGGCAGCCGGACGGCTCTGGCTCCCGGTCCCCATGCAGGCAGAATGGGTGAGGTCGGGGCTGCGTGGACACCTGTGCCTCATAAACCCAATGCACGTGCATGGGCTGCGATGGACTCTCAACAGCTGAATTCCCTGGGGAAGAAACTGCCCTCTTCAAGCTGGTGCTGGCTGATGCTCCTGGAGACCAGCATGACGTCAAGGGATGATCCTCCTGGTAAATTTTAAGCCATTTCCTATTTAAAACCAATTTCCTAACCGTGACAGCCTCTCTGTCCTGCAGAATCCAAGCTCTTAGACAGTCATGGGAACAGCACTAAGCTGGAAAGTAATTACGTGTTCCTCAAAGAAAAGTTGAAGTTTCCCAAGTCTTCCTGGTTACTAAAGAAGTCATCATCTGTCTTTCATTCCAAATTAGACCTTGAAAACCCTCCTGGCTTATGAATCAGATCTACCGTCATTGCACACCAGCGTAATTTGCCTTGTCTTTCAACATAATGGCTCTCATCCCACTCAGAGGACGTGGAGTGAAGGCAGGGAGCTGAAAAAAAGCAGGACCCCAGGTTCCCAGTCGCGTGTGGTGGCAATGTGCCATCCTCAGTGCAGCTGGGGCAGCCTTTCCTTGGGGATTTTGGTGCTCAGAGTTAGTGTCTGCCCACAAAGTGGGAAATCTGGTGATGGCTGGGGATGCATTCCTGTGTGAGCTACATCAAAGTGCAGCTTTTCTCCTGAGATATCTTGTGAAGTGACAGATGGGTCAGAAATGCTGCAGAGTTGAGAGAGAGTGATTAGAAATAGATGAGGAGGGCTTCTCCTGGCTGGTAGCCCTGGCAGCTGCCTCGGTCCCGAGGCAGAGAGGTGAGCACCCAAGGAGCTCAGCAAGTGCACTGAACGGGCGCAGCGTTGGGTTCCTCTTGCCACTGGGTGGTGTGACCCAACAACCCCCCAGGGCCATTGGAGGCCATGACCACAGCTGGAGCTGATCAATTAAGGACAGAGGACCTGGTTTGCCTGCATGAAGCATGGGGGCAGCCGTAGGGCCACAGGGACAAGGGGCTGGGGATGCACCGGGGACAGTTTCTGTCTCACGGGTGCACGTGGCACATTTGCCATCCAGGCACTGCAGTGCCTGGAATCCTAATCGCCTGCAAAGCGGCTCTAATGATATTTGAAAACGAGCCTGGAGCTGCCGGGAGGGATTCGATGTCGTGCTCAGATAAACACAGGCAGGGTTCTTGCGGGGGCGGGAGTGCCTTCTGCACACTGCAGCTGCGGGAAGGGGAACGTGGGCTGCATTGCATCGGGACGCATCCCAACGGGGATGGGGTGGGAGGCAGCGGGGCGGCCGCCCCCGGCTCTCCAGTGGCAGGGAGCAATGGGATGCATGGGCACAGACCCTGCATGGGCTTGGTCAGGGCTGGAGCAGGGACATTGGACCCATCGAGCAGCCATCGGTGCCTCTGCTGAACCAGGGAGAGAGGGGGTGAAGCAGGCAGTGTCCTGCAGAAAGCTGCTGCACCAGCGCGGCTCATCACATCACCCTGCACCAGGAGGGCCAGGCTGCGCACGATGATGCCCAAGCGCACCCAGCCCAAGCCTCGGCTGGTTTTGTGTTGTCAGGTTCCCATGAGGACAGTGCCAGCCCCTTTGCCCCATCCCACGGGGTTTGCACCAGGCAGGGCAGTGACACTGGTGGGGGAATAGGAAGAGAAATTGTGTGTGGGAAGCACCGGTTTGCTCCCTGAGCACACTTGTTCTTGGTCCTGCCTGCACACTGCCTGAATCCACGGGCACATGTGGCACTGCCCAGCCCCAGGGCAGAGATTTGGAGCCATCTCACCCCTTGGCATTCCCGGAGGAGCTGCTGCTCCTCCTGAGCCCCAGTTCCCCTGGGGCAGGCGTAGGGCTTATGAGTGTTATTGCTGCTGTTACCAAGCCGTGGCTGGTGCTTCGGGAAGGGACGTTCGCTCTGGTGCAGAATAACTGCAGCGCCGAGCACCCAGTGGGGAGCTGCTGAGGGCACAGCTGCTGGAGCAAGGTGCAATTTGGGTTTGTTGGCAGGGCAAGACGGGTTTGGGGAAGAGGCTGCGGTGGCTGTCTGTGCTCAGAGCTGGATTTCAGAGGCTGATGTTCCTTGCATGGGGCAGCTCCTGGGGATTCTCCGCCCCAGGCAGCCCGAGCCCCACAGTGTCACTGCCCTGACCCCACCACTCCAGGCTGCTCCGAGCCCCATCGTCAGTCAGAGCTGAGGTTACAGCAGGAAGGAGGAACCAGGGCACATCTGCTGGCAGCAATTTCTCCTATTAATTTGTCCTGGTGCCTGAAGCACCTCCCTGCATTTGCACGGCAAACAGACACCCCTTGGCTGCAGGGATGAGCAACGAGCTAGGCAGCACCAGTCTCCCTGCAGCAGTGTAAATCAGTGGCCTCAAGCTTAGGTGCTGGCAGCAGTGGGGCCAAGGTCCTGTGCAGGCTCCTGCACTCACAAAGTGAGCGGCTACAGAAGCGATGTCCCTGCAATGGGGCCATGGCACCGGGTGGTAGCAGGGGCACGGCCCCGACATGCGTCATCCCTCCTGGGCTAGGGCGACGGGCGCGCTGGCTGTGAGGGACATTGAGCACACAGAGCTCCTGCCAGAGGCAGCTGGCACCAGTGCTCAGCGGTTCTGCAAGAACTGGGACAAGGCCCTAAATAAAGGGAATGGGGGGAATCCTCCTTTTTTCACCTTAGGCTGGCTGGCTGTCGGGAGGGACATCTGAGTGCTTGATGTCCAGGGGCCCTAACACGGCCGGCAGAGAGCCAGGCACCAGATCACTCCGTCCCTCTTCGCTGTCACACAAAGCCACAACAGCTGGAGGGGGAAAGGTCCCTTCTCCTTTCTGTGGGGATTAAGACCATTTGCCTGACCGTGCTGCTGCTGGGGACAGCTCAGAACAGCAGGTGTTTGGTGAAAGAAACTTTTATTTTAGTTACCAAATATTTATTAAAAGTAACGAGGATTAGTCATCAGCTCTTGCTGTGTTTGCGGAGCAGGTATGTCTGCCCGGTGCTTTGTAGGTAAATACAAGGTGAGATGTCTTCCCCCAGGGGTTCATGCTCTGAAGCAGATCAAAGCCACAGAAACAATGGGGTCAGGGCAGAGCTGCATGGAGCCGGGCTCTGTACAGGGAATGCCAGCAGCTCCATGCAGCAGAGGTCATGGACACTGCTTGCAGTCTGCGATGGGGCGGCGCTGGTGGTGGCATTGTCCCTGTCCTGTGCTCCCCAAATCCAGGAGCATGGGCACCATGCACTGGGGGGAGGCTCCATTTTGGGGTGCAACCCCCAGCCCTGCACCGATGGGTACATGTGCCTCTGTGCTTGGGGTGCCGGCTGGAGCGAGCCCGTGGCATCTCGCAGCTGGGTGCTGCAGGGTCTCATCCTGCTCATCCGTGCCCGGCCCACACGGAGGGGATGCTCCATGATGCTCCTCCCGTCCTCCCAGCCCGAGAAGGGGACAACCACGGGCTGGTGTCCCCAGGGCACCCAGGGCCTTGCTGCCTCCGGCCATGCGGTGTCACTCTCCACTCACGATTGCGTCCCTGCAAAGCAGGCGACCAGCAATCCGGGGGCTGGGGATTAACCCCCTTCTGTGCCCCCCAACAGCAACTGGGCTCCCAGGGAAGGGCACTGGGGCACGGATGGGGCAGGGTTCAGCCAGGCATTGCCCGCCCTGGTGGGACAAGTCCTGGGGCTGCTGCTGTCCCCGGTCCCCATGGCCAGGGCTTTGGCTGCCGCTGCCCTGTCCTGGTGCAGGGGCCATGCCCTGGGGATGCTCCCCCTGGGTGCTCCCTCGCATGGCTCCAGCCTTCCCTCCCCCAGCGCCAAAGGGGATCCCAATGAACTCTCCCCCCCTACACCCCGAGTTCTGCGGGGTCCAACAGAATCTGCTGTACCAGCTGTGGGGATCGCAGCTCCTTCTGTGAGTTCCTCGAGGTTTCATTAGGCACAATTAATGACCACCAAGAGCCCATAGACAGTACGTGGCTCCCACTGCATCCCTAAGGGGGGGGAAAAAAATCCCTGGCTGTCACCAGAGCTGGCAGTGCCGCTTGCTGCATCTGGGCTGGCAGGGGACCAGCTCACCCGATGGGGCTGGGGCTGCCAAGGGGCAGCAGCGGGCAGGGAGAGGCCCTGGCTCCATTGGGAAAGCTGCTCCGCTCCTCAGCAGGAGAGCAAAGTGCAGCAAAAGGCAGATTACTTCTGCTTATTGCTTTTTTTTTTTCTTTAGCACTTTTCAGCCAAAAGCTCTTCGGGATTTTGAGTGTGTGCTAGAGCAGCTGTGACTTTTTTCTGCCTCTCTCTCTTTTTATTATTTGTTTTTAATTTTAATCATTTTGCTGAGTCTGTGTGAAAATGACCCAGAAAGCACTATAACTTGTCAAGCTGCTCCCAGCGCTGGCTCAGAACAGAACCTCTGAAAAGAGACCCTCCCTGAGCCCTGCTCACCCCCTGCATTGCCCCAGGGACTCCCCCCTAGCCTGGCTGGTGCTGACATCTGTGGGCCCCTCTGCTCTCGGGGTCACACGTGCCAAGCGTCCCCCCCACCCGGCAGCAGTAGGGCAGCCGCCTCCATCAGCCAAAACCAGCTCAGTGCTTGTTCCCCACCACGCGGATGCTGCAATTCCTCCCATCCCTTGAATAAGAGTAAGGCAGGCCCAGAGAGCAAGTGCGGGGGGAAGGTGGTTTAATTGACTCTGTGTTTTTGAAACAGTGGCTTAATGAGTAGGTTCAAATTAGCCAGAATCACCTTTTCAGCCTGGGGAAGTGAAATGAAATGTGGGTTGCTCCAGAGCCGCCCACACCCTCCACACCAGCCTCTTACAAATGCATCTCCAACTAAAACAGGTGCATTTCTCATGCTTGGATTTTTCACCTTTTATTAGGCACATCAATTGTTATCATTTAAAACAGCAACGAGATGCCTTTGCACCTGTGTAAATCTGCTGGTTTTAACTGCAGATCCAGTGATGAGGCTGGGGATGAAACTCAAATGGGAAAGTCTGAGATGCCTGTGTCTGCAATGAAATTATAAATCCCCATCCCAGAGCAAATGAGCAGTAGGAGGCAGCTAGTAATCTCCATCAGCAGAAGCGCTGGGCTGCAGCACAGCAAGAAGGGTGGAAGTTGCAAGTGGCACTGATAAAACACCCAAGCTAGGAGAGCTGTTGGCATTTCTCCTGGCAGCACCCTGCACAAAAGGAGCAAATTCAGGCAAGAACATCTGACAAGGGAGCCCACAACACTAAATCAGCCTGGGTTTGAGAGCTGTGCCTTGCTCCTTAACCCTGGTGTCTGTCCCTCAGTTTCCCCACCCGTAAAATGGAGGATGTGCTGCCAAACCCTGCCTGAAAACCACTGTCAGATGCAGAAAAATGTAACTGAAGAGCTCAGGTGATGCTTGTCCACTGTCACGCAACACATCAAGGGCACAGGGCTCTGCATTTCAGCAGTCATGCTCCCTAAGCACCGGGGCCAGAAAGGAGCAGCCTGGACCAAGCATCGATGGATATAGAGCAACTGCGATTCTGCGCTGGAAGGAAACCAGCCCCGAGGAGGCAACTGGCCTCTGTCATCCCCAAAGCCTAATTAACCAAACCATCCCCACTTGTGGGAGGCTTTAGTGGGATTGGAGAGGAGCAACCGAGGAGCTCGGGGGAGGAATGGCTGATGGTGAGTGCTGTTCCCACACGGGATGCAGGTGCTGGTGGGGTGCAGAGCTGAGCATCTTCCTGGCTCTACCAGGGCTGTCCGTGAGCTCGGCACTGCTGCAAGGGACGGCAGAGCCCAACGCAGGGCTGTGAATGTGGGGGTCCTGTGCTCCTTCCTGGAGCCATCTACCCCCTGTTCACCCCAGTTTTCTTGTTGGATGGGGGGGAAATGGCCTCGTTGGTTCGCGATCACCCGTGTGGATGAAGCCTCCAGTGGGGAGAGGGAGACAACGAGGTGGGCACCCAGGCGGGGTGACGAAGGGCGGGAGGAGGGTGTAAAGTCGGGGTTGGGGGGCGGGCACTGGGGGGCTGCTGGGGAAGGGGGGGGAGCCCAGGCAGATGTGGGGCTGGGGAGGGACCCGCACCCCTCCTTGCCCTGCCAAAGGGGCGTGCACCCCGCTCTCGCCCCTGCGTTTTCGCAGCACAACCGGGGGCCGCGCATCCCCCCCTCCCCGCTGCCATCCCGTTATCCCCCCTTATCCCCCCCTACCCCGCGCTCCCGGGGCGGCCCGGCCCGGCGGGGGGCTCGGGGGGCGGCTCCGCGCCGCGGGCAGGGGTGGGGGGAGAGGAGCCGAGCGCCGCCCCCCGGGGACGCGCCGGGGCCGGGCCGGGGTCCGGCCGGAGCCTCCGCTGCCTCCAGCGCCGCGCCGCCCCCGGGGCTGCGGCTCTGCCCGCGCCGCCGCTCCCGCGCCATGGGCAGCCGGGGAAGCGGAGCCGAGCGGTGAGTGCGGGTACCGGGGGGCTCGGGGGGGGCGAGCCGAGCCGTGCCGGGGCAGGCAGAGCCCCGCGGGGAGCCGCACGTGGGTACCGGGGGCGGCCGCGCATCCCCCGGGGTCCTCCCGGCCGGTGCCCGCCTCTGCCCCCAACCCCACCCCGGGTCCCTTCGGGGCTGCGAGGCCCCCCCCGTAGGTGGCGGGGGGAGAGGGCTCGGCACGGAGCGGGTCGGCGGGTTGGGGGGGGGGGGGTCGCTTGGGTGCGGTGGTTTGAATGCCCTCGGATGCGCGGAGAGCTGCAGGTGCCGCCGGCAGCCTCCAGCCGGAACGTGCCTCCCTCCAGCCTCTGCCCTCGGCCCCTGCGCTCCTGAGGCTCCGGTCCCTGCAGCCTCCCCGCTGCCAGGGCTGGCGGGAGCCGCTCGCAGCCCCCCTCAGCCTTTCCCTGGCAGACCTCAGCAGACCTCCCGGCCTAAGGAAGGGTCGTCCCCACCTCCCGCTGCTCCTGTTTTCCCCCCACGTCCTCCTTGCCACCCCAGGGCCCTGCCTGTCTCCGCTCTCAGCATCCTCGATTTTAGGGCTAGGTGGATTCTCCTGTCAAAAATCCTAGGGTTGATTTAAACGCGAGTGTTACCGGGGTTGTGTTTCTCAGGGAAATGGAGCAGGCAGCAGTCACAGCATAAGCAGCTCCTATCGTGTTCCAGAATAGCAGCCTGCCTCTTCCTGCTCTAGACCCAGAGTACTCTTGTGCCAGTTTCCTAATCCACTCACAAAGTGGATTGAGCTAAAACCTGACAAAAGGTGCTCTAATTCCCACAGCGTTCGCGCAAGGGAGCGATTGCAGAAGAACAGCTGCTCCTTAAATTCATGCCCAGCCTGAACCGGAGATGGGTTTTGGGGAAGGAAAAGAGCAAACAGGAGGAGAGAGGATAACATGAGGAGAGAGGATAACAGAAGCAGGCAGAGCCACTGCAAAATATAGCCAGAGCGTATCGGCGTGTGGATCCACACCTGAATCTTTGGAGCAAAGAGGGGCTGGGGATGGGCTGGGGATGCTCGGGGGCCTGGCGAGGACCAGCCCAGGCCCTCCCAGGAGCTCCCATGTGCTGCTCGGCTTCGTGCCCAGTTCCCAGCTGGGGACGTGCTGCCTGCAGGTGTGAGGAGTAAACCGCCCCGGCGGGCGCTGCCTTCCCCAGCTCCAGGGGCCACGCCATGAGGAAGGCTGTATCCAGAGAGGGAAAGTTCCTCCAAATGTCTCTTGCGATCAAATCACCAGGAATTTTTTAAAAAGTCAACTGTAAAAGCAGAATGGCCCAGCAGCTCCCAGCAAGCCAAAGGGCCGCTCACTGCAATGTATCTGTGTGTGTCTGCCAGGGGCATGTGTCTGTGTGTGTCTGCCAGGGGCAGATCCTGCTGCTGGCCTTGAAAATGCAGAAGTGCAGGCGGTGAGCCCTGCGACAACCCATGCACAAAGTGCTGCACCACCCAGCTCTGCCCCCGCTGAGCCCATTTGACCACCGTGACCAGCGGGGGGTGATACCAGCAGGGGAGTTTTTGCCTTACAGCCCCATTGGCCATGGGGGGGCTCAGGGCTCTGCACCCCAAAGCTCTGCTTCAGCATCCCTTGCACTGCCAGATGGAGAAAGGGATGTTCAGGGGCATGGCAAGAGACGTGGAACATGTGCTTTAAACAGGAGAAAAATCAAAGATCCGATAGGGAGCTGCTAGTTTGACAGCCTGTGATTGATCTGGTTTAATTTGAGCTAATTTATTTATCATCGACGTTTCTTTGGTGCTTATTAAAGCAGGAGAGGAGGGAGCAGAGGCACAGCTGCTTGCTGGAGGGATGGCAGAGGTGGGAGAGGTGGCTCCCGATCCCCCAGGTTTCATGTGGGTTTCAGAGGTTGTAAAACTGTGGTTTGCATGGGATATCCTCGGCACAGCTGAGCTGAGGGGCGATGCTCTCCAGCACAAGAGGAGCAACTTGAGCGTAGGGAGCAGTCGTCTTCCCACCAGCTCAGGGAAATGGGAGGCGAAGCAGCTTCAAGCGAGAGTTATTTTTCGGCTTCAACATCAGCAGATTTTGCTTTTATTCTGGGAGTAGTGAGCTGGAGGAAGAGAGAAAAGCCCTGAGTTATCTTTCCCCCTCTGGGGCTGTTCCCTGCTGATGGCCCAGGGTAGAAGGTAGGTTCACGTGCCAGGGTGGGCGAGGGACCTGTGGCAGCAGGGTCCAGCCACGTCCCCGGCATGGCCATGGGCACGGGGGTCCCGCACCACTGCTGCTATCTCGTCCCTTCTTGCAGGGCGTGCGTCTGCTGATGCCCTGCTGGAGCTAGCGGGGCTGTGGGCTTCCTTCTGCTTTATGTATGGAGCTCAGCAATGTCTACTTCTGTTAGCAGTGTCAAGGTTTGCACCACTTGCTAATGCATCTATTGCTCCAGGGTCCTAGCCTCATCACCGCGCTCTCCCCTCCAAACAGCATTTCAGGCCTGAATTAAGCATTTAATTTGGAGCCTGATTGTACGGAAGGACTAGAGCGCCTGGGTGTCTTTGCACTTGGCATTTAGAGGCTTGAAAGCGCTGCCGTTGGAGGCGATGGAGCCTTTTCAACTTCTGGTTGTTGGCTGGCTGCATTTTGCCCCTGCGCCTCCACTCAGCGGGGCAGGACATGGGGCTGCAGCCTGGTACCGGAGGAGCTGGGCTCCTCCGGCAAACACGAGCTGTGTCGCTGCTGCATTTGCATCCCTGGGACGGGAGCAAACCGTTGCCATAGCCCTGGAAATAACGCCAGGAACGTGAAGCACATGGATGGATGTGTTTTGTGTGGGCAGCGGTAATTCCCGCGCCATCAGCTCACCGTGGCGTGGGCAGCCCAGGCGGGCACCATCACCAGCAGCATCTCCCCGAGCTCCAAATCCTGCCTCACTGAGTGAAGGGGCAGTGGGGCTGAGCAAGGCCATCTTTGAGCTTGTTCCACACTGTGTTTACTCCCACTGTATGGGTGGTATGCAAGAAAAATACATATAATGTGCTCTGTGCCTCAGTTTCCCTGTCCATACGTGGATGTACTCTGGAGGTCTTGCTTTGTGATTTCATATGCTCTCACAGCCCACGTCCTGCTGCATGTCTGTGTCTGTCTGCAGCTGCAAAGCGATGATTTAATTCTCTGAGAAGGGCGTAGGGGGCAAGCAGCGTCTTTGCCATCCCTGAGCAGGGGCTGCAGAGTGGAGGTGAAAGGCACTGCCAAAAGACCTGCACCAGCCCCGATGCACAGGTGCTGCTTGAGCCCGAGGGGCCGCTTTGTGAGTCCTGGAAAAACACCAAAACGAACAGGCGAGGGCAGAAATGTTCCGAGCAGAGATTTGAGTAGAGATGAAGTAAAGCAATAAAACCCACGAGAGCATTTGGAAAAGATGATGAGAGCTGCTGTCTCACCAGCTGTGGTAGGAACATCGACTGGGCTCTGGGCGTTATCGGGAGGCTATTTTCAAAGTATTTATGTAGGGTTTACCTGCAGTGAGGGCTGGCTCCTGGGGCTGCCAGCACAGCCCCAGGAAAGCTGCAGCACCTCGGGCACACCAGCTGCCAGCTGGTGAGAGACGCGGCGGCCCCGTGGCACCTTTGGAAGGACGGAGCCGGCACTTGGCTCGTACGTGCGGCCAGTTTGGGCACGGGCTGCAGTGCATGGGAGGATGCAGGGCTGGGGATGTGATACAGGGATGTGGTGAGGGGATGCAGGAACACAGCTTGGCTGTTGGTAGTGGGCACTGGGTAGCCATCAGCAATGGCATGGGCTGGTTCCTCCTGCTTCGGGTTCTTTTGCTTTAAGTCGTGTTGCTTTGGGCCCTCTGGGCTGGCCCTGGGAAACCCAGGCTTGCAGCACGCTGCAGGATTTTAGAGGTGGATTTTGGGCAGACCAGGGCACGGGGCCAGGGATGGCATGGGCATTGGAGCAGGTTTCTGCAACCTGTTGGGGAAATGGACCCTCCGTCAGAGCTCAGAGTCCTCCCTGGCTGCTCCCAGCCCTGGTCAGGGACTGATTTTTCCCTCTTGTTAACTGAAAACAGGAAAATGACAAAAAGGAGCATGCTCACACCAGTGCAGCGGAGCAGTCAGGATGCGAGTGATGGGAAGGGCTCAGCCAGCAAAACCCTGCAGGTAGGAACCCCTGGTTTGGTGCCAGGAGCGGGCTCTCCCCATGATGCTGGGTTTTCATCCCTCCTCTTTCCTGAACTGGCTCTACCCAGGGCTCTCGTGTCCTGCCAGCCTTCATCCCCTGGAGTTTTTCATGCCCCCATGAGCTTGGCTGTGATGTGCAGCCCCTGTGCCTGTCAGCCCTGTCCTTCTGTGCCATGCCCTCAGCATCCACAAATGCAGGTGCACTGGGGCTCATCTGCTGCATCCAAACTGTGGTGAGAGTCTTTGCACCTGGGGTTCTTTCCATCCTATGTTGTATTTATTTTTTCTTTTTCTTTTTTTTAAGCCACATCTATTCTCTTTTGCTTAGGTCTTAACAGTTCAGGCATGTAGTGCCGGAGCTCCTTGTTCGGCTCCCAGTGTGTCAGCCAAAATAGCAGCGGCCGCATACCGTTGGGGAGAGGGACAAGTGTTGCTGAGAATTAAAATGACAGATCCCAGTATCAAGGTCTCGGAGGGTTTGTGCTTTATTAAGCAACAGTGAGTTCATGGGAAAGGACTTTCACCCGGAGCACTGGTTGTGTCTACAAGAAAAGAAAAGGGGGGCTATATTTAGGTTCAGCCGTGTGACAGGGAGGCGCTGCGGGGAGGTGAGCTGGGCATCCTTGTACCCCGCAGCATCCTCGTACACCCTGCAGCCTCCTTGTCCCTTTGGCACAAGGGGATCACAGCCCTGAGTGGGAGCTGATGCTTGCACCCAGCCATGCACAGCTTAGAAACATCCTCTGAGAGAAGGAAATCCTGGTGCTCCCATGGCAGGATGCTGGGCACATTGGGCAGGTAGCGGTGGGCTGTGGGCAGCGCATCCCCGCTCCACAGCTCCATTTCCTTGCTGGATGTGGCTCTGCGTGGTCGTGGTGCTTTGATTCCTGCCCATGGTCCCTCACGCGTTTCCCTCCCAGGTTTGATTTTTCCCTAAGATGAGGTTTCACGATGATGGGGTTTATTTTAATAGATTGCTGGTTTTTATCTCTGCCTTAGGATCTCCCTCTGCGTGCCACCCCCTTCTATTAAAAATTCATAATTTCTCTCAGATACCATTGCTAGAGGGGGATAGGGAAGAATAAAGATGGTTCATGAGAAGGAGGGAAAAAAATTAATAGGAAGGGAATGTAAGAACACTTGAAACAAATATTGTCCCCATCCCTCTGCGCGGGGCCCGTGTGAGCCTGAGCACTGAGCCTATCACCGAAATGTGGACACCCCTTACCAGCCCCCAGGCAGGACAAGGGGGACATCATGCTGAGGTGCTGGACGTGGTGCTTGGTAAAGGGACAGACCCACGAACGCCTGTGGTGCGTGGGGACGTAGCTGCTCAGCTTCTTGCTCCCTGTGGCCGTGTGTGTCTCCACACCTTGCTGTCCCGTTTGCATCCCTGCGCCTGCGGGGCCAGATCCAGAAGCGTGGACAGCCGGCTCTGACGCCCTCTTTCGCCCACCAGTCACCTGCTCTGCCTTTCCCCCTGCTCTGGCCACCTGGATGCCAACCCTTCGACAGAGCCAGAATGAACAATATTTTGTATTTTTCCACTTAAATGGCATTGGAAGGAAAGTCCATCTGGTTCCCTCCGTGCTGCCGGAGGGAAGAGGCCGGCCTCGGGTCAGCTTTTCACGGGGCATCTCCTCACAGGCAGCCCTGTCAGGGCTGCACAGCCAGGACCTCCACCTCTTCTCCCTTCCATCACAGCAGCGTGGAGAGGTAGATCAGGACCCCAGTAACTGAACTCTAATTAGAGCGGCAAAACGAGCAGGACCCCGCAATTGTAAACCACAGATGAAGTGACATAAATGAGATCTAAATTGTGACCTTTTTCCAGAAGCAGGAGTATTAACCGAGTGTGACAAAAGGAGGAAGAGAAAAAAAAAAAAAAGACAGAACCATCCTGTCTTCATTAATCCCAGCTCCTGTACACGCAGCACTGTGGGGATGTCGCCTCGGGTCTGCTCGTGGGGTTGTGCAGCGGGGGGATGCTCGGGGCCAGGGGAGCGCACGCTGCTGGGGCTGGGTCCCCCCGGCTCTCTCTTGGCCTCACACAAACATCTGGCAACCTCTGGAAACCCAGGCCCAGGTTGTTTGTTGCGGTGGTCATGATGGAGTCGTGATCCGACAGGAGTTTGTATTCGTCTCCTTGCTGGCTTGTGGCTTCTTGTGGCCCGTGAGTTAAGGACGTGGCAGAGCCGTCCCCGTTGTGCCGGATGCTGCGCTTTGCTTCTGCAGCACCGCCACCATCCCCGGGGCTGGCTCCAGCATGACGATATGCCCCCATCCCAAAACTCAGAACCGCGCTGCTCTCCCTCCACTTCCCACCTCTTCGGTTCTCTCCCTCCCATCACCCCAAGCCCATGAGCAAATGCTGGGCGCCGGCCAGGCTACTTCTTTGGATGGATGGAGCAGAGGTTTGTTTTTTTCCTCCTCCCCACGGTGGTTTTCCAAATTATCCCATTTTACTTTTGCAGCAGGCTCCTCTTTTGGGGGCACGTCACTAAGACAATTTCACTGATGCTTTCAAATGAGCAGCCCGCAACGTCGCCCCCGTGTTGAGTCGTTTTTGTTGTTCGCATCTCTTGAAGTAAAGGTCAGCCAGAAGCCTGGCCAGCTGGGAACTCTGACATTAATTACACTAATGAGGAAAGTCTTTGGCTTGCTGCTATGTGCTTTGTGGTCCTGGCTGCAGTGCTGTGGGGCAGCGGGGCCTGGTGAGCGGGGTCGTGCCTGGAGGAGGAGGACGGGGCTCCTGCAGCACCCTGAGGGCTCCGGGCCTGCTGCCTGGTGGTGTTTGCTGCAGGTTTGTGCGCTGCAGACTCTGTCTGTGTGCTCCCGCACACTTCTGTACGTTCCTATGTGCTTCTGTGTGCCCCTGTGCGCTCCTGCCTCGGGCTGGGCAGCGGGACGAGACCCAGGGTGGATGGCAATGAGAGGCCAGGAGCTGCGGGTGCGTGGGAGCCAGAGGACACTTTTAGGCCACCTCAGCAGCGTGCTCGTGGGTCCCATTTCACAGGGATTAAAATGGATTGGCAGACAAAAAACTGAAGTAACCTGAACCGGAGGTTGCTAAGTGACGTAAGAGTTACCAAAAATAAATGCCAAGAACATCAGTTGAGACCCTAATCTCTCAGATGTGTGGGAACGAGAAGCTCGCCTAACGAAGGTGGGGGTTTATTAAGCTAAGCCCAGTTGCTTTTTCTAATGCGAGTGTAGGGGCCACATCCGCACCGGTGCAGGGCTGGAGGCAAAGCCGTGCAAGGAGAGCAGAGGCGGCTGGGGAGAGCCGGCTGCTGAGCAGGGTTTGGTCGCTGCCGGGTTCGCGGCATTTTGGTTTCAGCAGGATTGCAATAAATACAGGGGCACGTCCAACTTGCTGGAACTCTTTTCAGGATTTGCCTTATCCACCCCAGTTGCCAGAGGGCTGGCTCTCAGGAGCAGCGAGCCGAGCTGCTCTGTCGCCGTGCTTCACTTCTGCGCGGAAATGCCTCGCGCGTTGCGACAATGCAGAATGAAGGCAGCTTCCCTCCCAATTATCACATTACTTCGGCATTACAGGAGCCCCACCTGCTCCGCAGCTGCCAGCAACGTGTAGCAGAAACAGCTCTCTGTGCATCCACACTTCGGGAGGTTATAATCCCTCGAATCACATAAGATAGATTAATTCGCTCAACAAAATCCTCGCTGAGTTGCATCATCACGGCGTTGGTGCTGCAAACGTCCACCTGCTGGCGCTGAGGGCAGGGCAGGGTCTCCCTAGGTCATTTGGAGAGCTCTTGCCTTTATTTTGGGCACTGGCTGCTGCCCACCTGATGCCCCTGGGCATTCGCTAGCTGCGGGTTGAATGATTGCGCCCCTCCTCTGGGCTGCAGCGAAGGTGTGGGAGTGCTGCCAGCCCCTGCACCCCCCTGCTCATGCTGGGGCACATCTCGGAGCAGGGGGTGCTCCTTGCTGTTATTGCTAATGGGGGATTTTTTTAGTGCTGCTCCTTTCTTGCTAGCTGCTCTCGAGGCATGCATCCCCACCGGAGCCTTGTGCAAAGCGCAGGTTTAATTTTATGCAGGTGCGTCCGTGCCGCTGAGTGCCAAAAGGAAATGTGGGGGAGGATGAGGGGAGCTGCAAGCGTGTAACTGGGATAGCGTTGTCTTACGGCAGCTGGAAACATGGGCGCTCGTCCTCCCGGGGGACAGCTAGGCAAAGGTGGAACAGGGGTGAGCCGGGACCATCCCTGAGCAGCATCTCACACCACGGCACTCACCAGCTCACAGCTGGCTCCAGGAGGTGGCCATGTCTTCTGCTCAATGGTAGCAATGCTTTCCTGGAGTGATTTTCGGTTTTCTGGCATGCTGTGTGCTCGGTCTTTCGGGGATCCCAAAAGAGGTGTTTTGTCTGTCCATGAGCAGTGTCCAGGTGGAGTTGGGGCTCGCAGGAGGCACCAGGGAGATGCAGAGGACAGCCCTGCCTCGCAGGCACCAGCCGCTGTCCTGGGCTCATCTCCCAGTGCCATCGGGGATGTCCCCAGGAGCACTTGTGGGTTCGAGCTGTGTGTGACTGGGTCTGGCCACCCCCTCGTTTCTCTGCTCTTTTCCTCTACATTCTGGGTTCTCGTGGGAGGGCGAAGTGGCAGCTGGGCTGTAAAGGCAGCGTCCCTGCGGGTGCAGTCAAATCAGACCTGAAGTCTGGGGCCGTTTGTGATCTGTTAACCAGAAGAAGCTATGTTTCCCCCAAAAGGGAGCCCTTAAATCCCCTCTTAATTTGATAGAGGCAAATTAAACTTTATGCAGGCAAAGCTGTAGCAAGGCATTTGTTCGGAGGTCAGTGTCCCATGTCAGCCGTTGGAGCTGGAAACACTTCTCTGCACCCCGAGAGGCAGGGACCCAGGACGGGGGTTTTTGCTTGTAAGTTTGGCTCAAATCTCCCTCAAAAGAGGACTCCTGGGCAGCTGCTGGCAGCAGCACTGCAGAGGTGCCATAGGCTGAGGTCCCCACATGCAGGGAGCATCGTGCATCCTCCCTGCTGCACCCCAGAGCTGGCCGCTCGGAAACTGTCCTGTTTGTAAAAGGGTGATTTATATGTGATTATATAAATACATTTAATTAGGGGAGGTGCAATGACCAGATCATACATCGGGGTGGAGCAAGGCTAAGGCTGCTTCCCCTGTCTGGGATGTGCCTGTGCTCTGTATCCATGGCCTTCGGGGCATTTATTTGGGGTTCTGGCCACTGTGGGGAGGGGATTTATGCTCTCCTCCTTGTGCTGTTTTACCCAGAGGAGCGGAGGGTGGCCGTGCCCGACACTTTGCCATGTAAACCTCCCCGGCCTCGCACACCGCAGCACAGACAGATGTCGGCACAGCCCCGGACCTGCAGAACGGTGAGTGAGGGGCACCGGGGGGTCCGGCTGGGGGGGCCGTGCCCAGGGTTCTTGTGGCCGTCCTGCTACAGGGCATTAATTCCCTGCTCCTCTCCTCAGCTCTAAGTGCTCGGTGCCACCACATTGAGGCCTCGATGTTTGCTCCATGTAATGGCAGAGAAAGCTCTGCCCATTGCTGCCGCCCCAAAATGAGCAAGAAGCGACTGGAGGGAAGGCGTAGCACTGGGCTTGGGGCTCGCAGGGATGCTGAGTGCTGGCAAGGGCTCTGGATTGCTGCACAGGCAGCTGCAGGGTCCCCAGTGCCACTCATGGCTTGAAGAAAGGCATTTTTGGAGTTGTGGCTGGAGCTTGGATGTCTGGATGGGCTTCATGGAGAGAGGGACAAGGGCTCAGGAGCTCACCAGCTCAGCCCCCACAGTCCTGGGTTGGGAGGTGCAGGCAGAGCTCTGGGGACTGGATTCCCCCAGCCTCCCCACCACAGAGAGCTCTGGCTTTCAGGAGCCTCTTTGGGGCTGCAGATGGGAACAGAGATGCTTTCACAGTCCCACAGCTGCAGCTGATGCCCTGAAGCTGCAGATCTGGGGACCAACGCCAGCATCTCGTGTTCCAAATGTCCCCGCTTACTGCAGCTTCCAGGCCGGAGGAGCCGTCGGGGTGGCGCAGCTGGAGCCCCCAGGCTGGGCAGCTCCTGGGTGCAGGGACATATCCTGTGCTTTCCCCCAGAAATGCAAATTTATACCACTTCCTTCCCTAGTATGCTGCATCCATCCAGAGGCGGATGGTGGCAGGTGCCTGCCAGAGGCTTTGCTGCCCAGATTAGGGTGGATTTGGGAGCTGCTCTCCACAAGGCTCTGGCAGGGCTGGGACAAGGTCCCCTGTCCCCCTCCCCAGCCAAGAACTTAATAAAGTGCAGCTGGTTTGATCTTCCCCCTGCCTGGCAAGATGAGGGTATAGATTGCAATGTCAAGCGTTATTTCACCCTATAACGGCATTTTGCTTTCTTTGCTCGCTGCTCCCATGATCGTAATTGGGATGGCAATAACATTTCAAATGCAGCAGCTGTAGACAGGTCTTAAAAAAGGCATTCAGCCCTGGACTGACGCTGAGCAGAGCTGAAAGGCGGAGGGAAGGCAGTCTGTGGCTGCTGCTCCCTGCGCCCCTTGCCGGGGATTTCTGCCCCGAGCGGGGTTTTCCAGGAGGTCGGAAGCTTTGCATCGGCAGCTGCCACCCCTCCGTGCCTGCCTGCTTGTTTTTCCATGGAGAGCAGAGCGATCCTTCTGGGCTCAGGCTGTTTTCCACCCATGGCTGCCTCTCCACCCTGTCCTCGGAGCGGACATCTGTCTGTCAGGCTGCCCTGTCAGTCTGTTCATCCTGCGCACGAATCCAGCCATCCAGTCCGATTAGAGCCTCAGCAATGATGCGGCTCCCTCCCAACACATGGTGCCCATGGGGGGCTATGGGGTGGGGGGCAGCCAGCCCCATCCACCCTGCCCGGGGCTCGCAGCATCCCAGGGACCCTGTGCCAGGACCTTTCCCTCGGGTGCCAATTCCCTCGGGGAGGCTGGGGCAGAGCCTGTGGGCAGCAGCACACGCTCGGGCTGCCACAATATCCTCAGGAGTGGGGCCAGGCTGGACCCCACACCCGGCTAGGGTGAATGTGGGGGAGTCCAAACACCCCCGAGCAGTGCCATTAATCAGCACTCTGAAAGGTGGATAATTACAGCGTATGCTGTTCCTATGTGGTTATTAATCATCCTGCCCCTGTATTTCATTTATCATGGAGCTGCCTGCCTTAGAGGGAAGGTCCCCTCCCTGGGAGGGCGTGTGGCGAGGTAGCATGTTGGTTTGGGTGCTTGGGTGCTGTTTGGGTGCTGTGTCTGCAGGAGGTGGGTGCTCCCTACCTGGTGGCAGTGGGGTGTCCCTGTCACTGGCCTCAGCGCAGCCTCAGGATGCCCTGCTTGGCCGGGGTCTGGCGAGCTCCCTCCGTCCCTTCCATGGGGCTCCAGCTGAGCATGCCACGCTGGCTGCGGTGGGCACATGGTGTAGTTTTGGGGGAATAACCATGGAAAGCCCCAGGTACACGAGCTGTCAGGCTGCGTTTGCTATCACCTGAGATGGTAAAAGGCTTCTGCAAATGCCAAGTTCTCATTACACAGCAAAAATGTGCTGGGCATCCTCCAAAAATAACCCTGGGGTCGCTGCCGGGGCCACCACTGTCACTGCCTGCAGCCAGAGTCACTCTCCTCGGGAAAGAAATGAAGATGCTGGGGGCATACCAACCACCTCCGCTGGGCCCCGCAGTGCTGCGTGGCTGCTGTGCTCCGTTCCCCGGTACCCGCAGCAGTGACCTTTCGGAAATGTTGTACTCTGTGGTCGTCTCTGAATGTCTTCTCTCTGGGGAGCATCTTGTGGAGATAGAGATTCAGACATGATGTCTATCAAGAAGAAGAGCAGATTGTGGCCAATCTGTGGCTGCCTGCAGAGTATTGCTTAAGCCACGTGCTTGACGATCATAAGGTTGTCTCTAAAAATAAGCGGTGGCTTCTTTCGGGTTGTCTCCTTGGCATTGCGGCTCATTCGGGAATCCTCAGTTCTGGGTCCTCACAGCAGTTACGAGGGCTGGGAGTTTCCATGTGGGAGGGAAGCGGCAAGTCCTGTGGCTGTGGAGGACTTGGGTGGGAGCACAGGGGGAAGGCAGCTCCAGGAAGACATCAGCCGTGGGTTTTGCTGGGCAGAAAGGGTAAATCCTGGCCCTGCCGGAGGTTTGGGCAGCCTAGCTGCTCCAGCATTGCCTTGGCCAGCCCTGAGACTTGAGGCCATTGAGCAGGGGGGGAGCCATAAGATGCAGCAGCTGCTAGTCACCAAAATCACTCCCATCTAAATAAGGGTCTTGTGGTTTTCCAGCGGCCCCTGTAAGCTGTGCTTTGGGGTATTTTCTGCAGTGACCCACAAGGAGCATGTCTTCTTGCAGACATCTCTCCTCCCATGTTTTCTCGCCCTATTTCTGCACGTTGTCAAAAAGATCTGATGTCTGAGCAGCCTCTGGTGGATCCCAATCCCATGAGCTGGGCATCACCAGGCTCTTCCCGCTGTCCCCAGCCCAGCTCTGGGGTGTTTACTGGCTTCTTCAGCTGCGGCTGCTCAGGACGGGGCTGGCACAGGCAGGATGGGGCCCTGGTGCCCACCACAAGTGATGCAGCAGCCAGCTCTGTGCTGGGCAGGCGAGCAGCGCCTGGAAATGAAGTGACCTAGAAAAACTGTCCGCGTGCGCCGGAACGCAGAGCCGGGAGAGTTGGTTTCCCAGCCAGACTCTGATGGGATTAGGAATAACTCCGTTAGGTAATTCTCCACTGGGTCTGGTGATTGATTTTCTTGCTTTCTACACCCAGCTCTCTCCTCCTGTCTGTTTCAGCTGGATTATTCTCATTCTTGCTTTGCTAATTGCCTGATCACTAGAGCCTCGTCAGAACAACGTGCAGGGAGACCGCTGGCCTCCCATGACCCCCAAGTTTTCTGCCTCCTCATATCTCAGCTCTGATTTCCCCTCCTGCACTCCCCAGCATCAGCTGCACTGTTTCTGCAGCCCAAATTGGACAGAGGGCCCCTCTGGGAGCAGGGGACTGGTGGAAGGATGGGGGGTGGTTGGAGTATAAGGCTTGAGGTCCATGTGGAGGGACTGAGGCTGGCAGCAGGGAGGGTCTGCAGGCACCGTGCCGAAGCTGCGGGAGGGCAGGAGGCTCGCTCTGGGGCTCCAGGCTCCCATCACATCACAGCTTTTCCCCTGCACGTGCACAGATTCTCCAGCCTCCAGCACCAGGAAATCACACGGGGCCTCCTGGGCGTGTGATTAAGGACACAGCGCAGTCCCAACACTGTCGTTCTTCTCTGCAGCATCAGTGTTTTGGGGGACGAGCCTGCCCAAAGTGCCCACTGGCCCCAGCACTGCATCCTGCCCCATGTGCACCCATCCTGCATGGGGGTCCTGCAGTGACTGCGCTGTGGGTGCTGCTAGACATAGGGCTGGTGACTCCCCTGGGTGCTGCCGGGTGCTGCTGCCCTCCCAGAGCCCAGCGGGGAATATCGTGTGCCTGGCCTCAAGCAGCAGTTTCTGAGGACAGCCCCAGCAGGACCATTTTGAATTCTGCGAGTAGATGCGAGAGTAAAACAAGACGTTGCTTTGGCTGAAGTGTTTGTACTTGCATGTCAAAGCAGGGGAACCTAGAAATGTCAAGCCCAGCTTCTTTTCTGGTCTTTATTCAGAGAAGGAGAGACCTGGGGGCTGAGGAGCAAGTGCTCTTGAAGGCTGGCAGCAGCCTTTCCACCTCCCCACCCTCTGCCCACCTTTGCTCCTCTGCCCGGCCTCTCCGGCCCTGCCCTGCAGCAGTGCCTGCGCCGTGCTGAGCCTGGGCTTCCCTGGCTCCACTCCCCAGCCTGGTGAGCAGCAGGCGTGTTATTTTTAAAAACAAATTAAATGCAAAGGGGAGCCTCTATCTAGGCCTTTGAGTTGAGTCTTAATTGGCCTTACTCCCTAGTGGCAAGGCAAGCCCCGGAGAACGTGGCAGTATCGCAGTAACGAGCTATTAATAAATGATAGTGACTTTTCCTGCAGGTTGTGTCTGGGTGCATCCTTCCCACGCAGCCCAGCAAGGGCAGGGAGTGAGCGCCTGTGCAGGTGCAAGGGTCAGGGAGGAGTGGAGCCACTTGGACCAAAAGGATAAAGTCAAGGCACGAGCGCGTGGTCATGGCACCAGCTCCGCATGCCTCCCGAAAGCTGCAGGGATGCATGGCTGGGATGTGGGGACGGCAGCAGAGACAGATTGCTCTGCGATCCCACCCCACAAGGGAACCCCGCTCGGCATCACCCAGCCCCACATTAATCCCCTCCCAGCCGCCTGCGGCTGTGAGGATGATGGTGATACTTTCCCTACTGGCTTGGAGAGACAGGGAAGTGTGACAAAATTAAGACACGCAAAAAGAAGTCTTTAAAAGATAATCTCCTGCGGCTCCTAAATTGCACTGAGCAATGGGTTTATTGCCGGCGAATTGCTCAGATTGTATAATAGGATCAGAGCTGGAAATTATCCACGGAGATGGCATCCTTCCCCATGCTGTGGGCATAAGGAGGGTTGGGAAGCCCCCTGTGCACCCCGAGGCTGGCTCATGTAGCAGCCCAGAACCAGCCTACAGCACTCCAACCGAGCAGCCCTGCCGTTTAATTAGGTTAATGACAGCGCTTGGTTCAGGAGAGATGGCTGATGAGCTTTGCACCAATGCTGGGATGTGTCTGTGGCAGATTTGGGGCAAAGGAGGGAAAAGAGAGCAGGGAAGGGGAAAGCAGTGAAAAGGGAAATGGGTGATGAGGTCCTAATCCATCTGAAAGGAGGGCAGCAGCGGCTGAGCTGCGGCCGGTGCATCGCAAGCAGCAGATCAGCGGTAATCCGTCATCTGCCAAGATTCAGCCTGCAGCCTCCCCCAGCCCACTCTGGAGAACAGAGCAGGGGGACAGAGACAGGAGGACCAGCTCCTGCATGAGGCTCCAAGCATCCTCCATCCCGTGGGACTGAGGCCAAACGGCCACAGCAGGGCGGGACCCCAGGCAAGAACCCTCCGCTGCCACCACAGGGAGCAAGGAGGACGTGGTGTCCCACCTTGGCTGCATGCTGGTGTTTGCATAAGGCATGGTCCCCAGGCCACAAGCAGAGGTCTGTGGGATTCCCTATGGGGCTGGGACCTTGTCAAGGCCATGGACCATGGTTTGGGGCGCTCCAATGGAGGTATTTTCTGGTTGTAGCCCACAGACTGGTGATCTTGATAGGATTTGCTGCTGACATCACGTCTCTATTTCCCTTCCAGGCGCATGGGAGAATGGTAGAAAGCCCGTAAGACCATGCTCTACACCATGACATGTTGGCTCCCGGTCCTGATCCTCCACCTGGTCCTCCTGAGCCCCCCACAGGTGGCAGCTTGCCCTGCTCGCTGTGAGTGTGCCCCGCAGATCAAGTCAGTGGTGTGTCACCGCAAGCGGCTCACCACCATCCCTGAAGGCATCCCCACTGAGACCAAGATCCTGGAGCTCAACAAGAACCGCATCCGCTGTCTGAACCCAGGGGACCTCTCCCCGTACCCCTTGCTGGAGGAGCTGGACTTCAGCGAGAACATCATCACCAATGTGGAGCCGGGCGCCTTCAGCAACCTGTTCAACCTGCAGACCTTGCGGCTGCGGGGGAACCAGCTCAAGCTCATCCCCCCGGGGGTCTTCACCAAGCTGACCAACCTCACCCTGCTGGACATCAGCGAGAACAAGCTTGTCATCCTGCTGGACTACATGTTCCAGGACCTGCGAAACCTGAAGAGCCTGGAGGTGGGTGATAATGACTTGGTGTACATCTCCCAGCGAGCCTTCTCAGGGTTGCTCGGGCTGGAGCAGCTGACCATCGAGAAGTGCAACCTGACCTCCATCTCGGCCGAGTCGCTCTCCTACCTCCAGAACCTGGAGGTGCTGCGGCTCCGGCACCTCAGCATCTCCGCGCTGGAGGACCAAAACTTCAAGAAGCTCTACAACCTCCTGCAGCTGGAGATTGACAACTGGCCGCTGCTGGAAGACATCTCCCCCACCAGCTTCCAGGGCCTGAACCTCACCTCACTCTCCATCACCTACACCAACATCACAGCCGTGCCCACCGCTGCCTTGAGGAACCTGGTGTACCTCCGGTACCTGAACCTGTCCTACAACCCCATTAGCACTGTGCTGAAGGGCTCCTTTAAAGACCTCATCCGGCTCCAGGAGCTCCACATTGTGGGCGCTCTCTTGGTGTCTGTGGAGCCGCAGGCCTTCTCCGGCCTGCGACAAATCCGGCTGCTCAACCTTTCCAGCAACTTTCTCTCCACGCTGGAGGAGAGCACCTTCCACTCCGTCAACACGCTGGAGACACTGCGGGTGGACAGGAACCCCCTGGCCTGCGACTGCCGCCTCCTCTGGATCCTGCAGCGACGGAAGACGCTCAACTTCGACGGGCAGCAGCCCATGTGCTCCACACCACCCGAAATCCAGGGCAACGCCCTGCGTGACTTCCCCGACTCTGTGCTCTTCGAGTACTTCACCTGCCAGAAGCCCAAGATCAGGGATCGAAAGCTGCAGCATGTCACGGCCCGCGAAGGCCAGTCTGTATCCTTCCTGTGCCGGGCAGATGGGGAGCCGGACCCCTCCATCGTCTGGGTGTCCCCCCAGCACCGCATGATCACCACGCGCAGCACAGGGCGGGCAACCGTGCTGCCGGGGGGCACCCTGGAGATCCGCTTTGCCCAGGTGCAGGACAGCGGCACCTACATCTGCATCGCCAGCAACGCAGGGGGCAACGACACCTACTTCGCCACCCTGACGGTCAAGGGGCACCTGGCCGACGGCTCCCCCTACGCCAACAGGACTTTGTACCTCAGCGAGTTCAACGACACCTACCACAATGACACCCAGGTCTTCCTGAAGTTTACGCTGGATCTCAAGACCATCCTGGTCTCCACAGCCATGGGCTGCATCACCTTCCTTGGCGTGGTCCTCTTCTGCTTCCTGCTCCTCTTCGTGTGGAGCCGGGGCCGGGGGCAGCACAAGAACAACTTCTCGGTGGAGTACTCCTTCCGGAAGGTGGATGGTCCCACAACCACCACGGGCCAAGGAGGAGCCAGGAAGTTCAACATGAAGATGATCTGAGCCTCTCCGGAGGAGAAATGTTGTCTGCCGCCTGGCCCCAGGCACGGGTACAGCAGGATGGAGCCAGGGGTGCGGGGGCACCGGAGACATCCTTGCTGCTCGGGGGCATCAGCAGGGCCAGCACCGCACGTACCCAGAGTCTGGGATCAAGGACCCAGATGGTCCCAGCCCCACGGTGACCCCACAGGGCACAAGTTGCCCAGTGGCCATCCCAGCTCCCGATGTAGCTGATGTTTTTGCTACCAACTATGCATTTCTTGATGAAATCAGCAGCATTTTGGCCTGGGAAAAAAAGAAAAAAAAACTGCTTCCTTTTTTTTCCCTTTTCCCTTTTTTTTTTTTTTTTTAAAGAGACTTTCTGGAAAACTTTCTTGGTGTTGTTTATGGTTGTTCTCTTTTTTTTTTCTCCAACAATTTTTTAAAATGAATTTCCAAAAGAAAAGTCTTCCGGTGCGACGCAGGACTGGGGTGCCGTACCAGGGTGTTCCCAGCCCCCCCCCACCCCCGCCGGCACAGCCAGACCCCAGGGCAAGGCCATGCTATGGGACCTTCACCTGGGCAGCTCCAGCAAGGGGCAGCTGCAAAAATGGGTGCTGGGGATGCTCCTGCACAAGCAATAATGACCACCCGTCCCTCCTACCCCATGCAAGGCGGTGGGGGGTGTGAGCAGGAAACAAATGGGGAAAAAAAATAATGAGGCCACAGGCATTCAAATTACAATGAGCAGTCACACAGCAAGGCTAGGCCCCATTTTGTATGCATCCAAGCCGTTCTCCAGCCATGGCCTTGACGGGGATGTGAGGCTGAGACCGAGCTCTGGCAACCTGGCGGGGAGCAGAGACAGTGACACCAGGCAGCAGGAGGGGGGTGAGGGCTGGGGTCCTGCTCCAGGGCTCCCAGGGTTGAGGTACAACGTGGTGTCTACGTTTCTGCTCCTGATCCAGGGTTGTCCCGTTGGCAGCTGCAGGGCTGACGGTGGGATGTCCTCAGACAGGTGCAAAAGGCGGCTTTGGGTGCAGGCAGGGCATTTTCTTTAGCTTGCAAAGTTGAATTCTACAGGACAGGAGCTCTGCACCCTGCTCGCTGCCACAGGGACAGTCCCAGCTTTGTGTCCCTTGCCCCGCTGGCTCTTCCACCCCTGTTTTACCTCGGGATGTATTTTTTTTGGGTGCAAGAAGGAGCAGCTGGAGAGAGAGCCTGGATGGGACCCAGCAGAGCCCACCACCACCACCCCTAGCTCATCTCCATGCTTGGGGCGCAGGTTGCAGCTTTCAGGTGGTTTTATCTTTTTCACCCCTTTTAAGTATCTTTTAAGTAGAGTAGCAGAAGCCCCAGCTCCTTGGGGGGGCTGCAGGAAGGGCTGTGCCCCCTTCCTCCTCCCTGTGTTCACACAGGGGCTGTTCCTGTCCCCATTCCTGCACGTCCCCTCTCTCTGGGCAGCCAGCGGTGTGCCCTAGCAGGGCTTATGGCACCCCCAGGCCTTTTAGGGATGAATTTTGGGCACAAGCTCCCAAAGGGCCAGGGGCTGGAGGGGACAGGGCTGTGGCCCCACAGCTTCGCTCTGTGGGACACAACTGTGTCATCCCCCGCACCCCATCTCGCTGCACCCCATCCTGCCATCGTGCCATGGGCACAGCGCACATTTGGCCTCCCCGGCCCCCAGCTTGGCCTCAGAGGGAGGGGGATGGCGGAGCTGATGACTACAGCATCCAAACAGTGCCCAGCCTCGTTCAATCCAGGCCCAGGCTGCTCCCCAGGCTGCTCCTGTGCCTTCCCCTGCCCACACTGGGGGGATCACAGGGTTGGGGAGACACCCATCACTCCCCATTATCCTCACCACAGGTCGCATGGCAGGTGCCCCTGCGCTCCCCGCGCTGTGCATGCCGTGTCGTGTCAGGGGTCCCACCCGCGTCACCCTACTCTGATTTATTTATTTACTCGTTTATTTATTTATTTTACCTTGGGGGTGTGTGGGAGGGGTCAGGCACGAAGCCTTGCAAAACCTCCAAGAACCTCCCACCATTTGCAAAGGAAGGTTCTGGCAGTGCAGACCTGCACAGTTTTCTATGTCATGAGCATGTGAAATTTATTTGCGGGGGAAAAAGGAAAAGAAAAACACAAAACTAGGATTTTGTGATTTTTTTTGTTGTTCGTTTGCTTTTTGTTTTTTTGCCTTTTCTTCCCCATGTGCCTCCAGTAAGACAGCAACCTGCACAGTTGGTCCCTTCTACACCGTATGCAGGATCCATGCCGCAGCTTCCAGCAAGGCAGAAGGGTTCAGGCAGACCCCAAGCACCTGGAGCTCAATTCGGGACAGCTGTCTGCTCAGACTGGGCACTCGCAAAGGGATGGAGGTCAGGGCAAAGCTGCAAACACGGTGCCAAAGGGATTAGGGCAGTGGGTGAGGACCCTGGCGGGGTCAGGAGTGGGGGGGTTTGGGCTTTCCCATCGATCACCTGTGAGCACCACTGCCAGCCCTGTAAAACCCTTAATAAATGATGCTAAAACAACTTTCAGAGGGTACTAAAGTTCATATTAATAACTAATAAATGATTAATGTGCATGTGTTAACAAGCTGCCACTGCTATTAATCTGTTATTAATTATTAATTGAGTGTTTATAAGTATGCTCCGAAGCTGATGGGTGCAAAGCCTTGCACCCACTCTCCTGCTTGCATGGAACTGGGGACTGGGGGGGGGGGGGGGGGGGGAGGTTAAAGGGCTCCATAGACACAAGTGCACGCACGTGCACACACACACGCACACACACACACACATATCCCACAGCTCCGCTCCCTCTGCTGCACAGTCCCCGGCTCAGCTTGCATCCCCAAGCACCGCTGGCATCCCCAGGGGCAGCGTGGAAGTACCAGCACACCCTAACGGCGTAGTTTTAGTTTTCACCAAACGCCTCCGATGAGGCTGGAATCCAGGCACCAGGGTCTGCACCACAGTTTGCTGGCTGGGGAAACTGAGGCACAGGTGGGTGCTGTGGCAGGGCTAAGGAGCTGGAGCCAGCAGCACTGGGGGGAACTGGGGACATTTCTGCTTCTGAGGAATACGTGGGGTCCCCTTCCCCATCCCATTGGCCCCAGGGGACACGCTGGCTCCGCACAAGGCCATCTCTGCCCTTGCGCAAGCTGCCACTGCTGTCCCCATGAGTCACTTGTCTGTCCCCAGTGTGCCTTGCCCAGGTGCAGACCTGTCCTTGTGTTCCCAGTAGTGCGATGTGAAGAGACTACTAAATATCCAGAAACACCCCATTTCCCTGCTCCCAGGCTTGGTGGCTGTCTTTCCTTTGGTAACCCCACAGCCCTGGCTCCCCTCAGTGTGGGACTGGGATGGTCACTGGGACAGGCACTGGGTGCCTGTGGGGTGGTGAAGCAAAGCAATGCCTCCATCTGCTGGAAGAGCGAGCCCTGGATGGCTACCTCCCCCTGCACCCCAAAACGCTGCACCCTGTGGAGATTCGGGGATGCTCCCAGGGTGCAACCAGCAACAAAGCAGCAGTAGTCCCAGTTGGAAAATGCCCCTTGGCCTCTGCAACTGGGCAGGGCAGGAGCACACCGGGGTGTAAAAGAGGAAACTGGGGTTTTTCTTTTACTTCCTGCATGGGGAGAAAAAAAAAAACACACATGTTTCCAGAGAGCACGTCAGGCTCACTGTCAGGGTTGCCATGCTGAAGAGTCTGGGTGCTCAGGGGACCCAGAGCTGAGCCCCGTGGTTCCTGCAGCAGCTCTAGGGGTGATGGAGTCGCCACGACCAAGGCTGCTGAGAAACCGGCTCTGACCCCAGACAAGAGAAACCAGACCAGAGATGGGCCTGAAAAGTCCCTGCAGCAGCCAGGTATTAAGAATAAAAACCAAAAAAATGCCAAAAAAAATAAAGGCAATTAGGAAGAAAGAAGCAATTTTCCAGCAGGTGCATTTAAAGATCTTATCCCCCGCTGGGATGAGAAACCAATTTCCTTACAAATTAGAAAGACTTCAGCTAGGTAGAAGTTCCCTGCCTCAGCTCCCAGGCCCCCCGGCTGCAGAGCGCAGGGGCACTAAGGGCTTTGTGGCGGTGACCTCTGCCAGCCCTGCCGGCACCAAAAGCTGCTGAGTGCTCGGCAACTTTGGCAGAAGGTGGTCAGCAAATTTTGTCAGCCAACAGTGCCTAAACCCCTCCTGCTGCCCCAAAAATCAGCTTCCTGAGACGCTCCACGGGGAAATCTCTTCCTCTCTCAGGCAGTGCCCTGCAATTGCTCTTTTCTAGCAATTGCTAGAATTGAGTGATTTGGGGAGAAAATAGCTTTGCGTGACTTTTTTTCTGTTTAGGGGGGAGATACACCCGCCATGTTTAGCAGCTGCTGGTGTGTTTTACCACCTTTAATTTGCCATTTGTGGTTGGAATTGACATGTTTGGCACAGAGCTGACGATTGGAGACTTAATTTTGCAATGTGGTTTAATGCTAGCCCCATTTACAGCCCGATTTCCCTTTTACCCAAAATACCAATAACCATCCCCCTGCTTTCCCAGTAACAGTTTGGACGTGTTTACCTGAAGTCACAGGTCCGAACATCCAAAGTCCCTTCTCGCCCACCGTAGGGCTCCTCTGACTGATGCCTTCTCCCTGGCTTTGTAGGGGAACATTCATGTCACTAATGCTGTGCTTTTTATTCCTAATGGTCCCTGGTTTATCTTGAATGTAACATTATTTATTAAGGAGAAAAATTGATGTTCCTAGTAGATTTACGGTTGTTTAAAATGGTTTGTTGTACAGTCATTAGCATAAATGACTTACCAAGATGAGGGAAACGTACTGACCCCATTGCCAAACACCATCAATAAGCCCAGAATCCCGATGAACCTGAAATTCTCACCATTTCTATTCTTATTTTTACAACACTATAGTCCCGGGGGGAGCGGGGGGGGGGGGGGGGGGGGGGCGGGGGGTATTACAAAGCCAAGCTTCCTGCTCTGCAGTGCAAGCGGGAGCTGAGCCCACTGCATCCAGCAGGGAGAGCATCACGACCAGCACGGGAAGGAGGAAGCACATCCCAGATTCTTGCACATCCTCCTGAATCAGGGTTAAAATACAGCTCAGCCCCAGCACATGCTTTATTAGTTCTAATATATGGCCTGTGCTTGGTGAGCACTGCAGGCGAACAGACACAAACCTGGCAGGTTTCTTGGTGCTGTCTAGGAAATGCGAATTGCAAAATGCACCACAAGCCCCATCGGTGGGCTATCTGTGCCTCAGGCACCAGCTAAGCACCAGTTAAGCCCCAAAACCAGCCTGTCCCACCATCATTCCTGTGGACATCTGTCTTGTCCCAGCTCAAGCTTCAAAAATACAGATGATGTTGCCTTTTCTGTGTATAAAGCCACATCTCCTGAAGCCTGCTCATCCTCCAGCCTCGGGGCTCTCAGGCAAAATTCCCATGGTTTGCCTAAAGCTGGGACATGATTCAAGACAGCCCAAATTTCATTTTTTAGAGTGTTAAAAGAGCAACCTCGTCCTAGGGCTGACAGACACCAGAAGGGGAATTTCCTGATTTGTAACGGAAAATCCCAGACAAAAAGAATAAATAAATAAATAAATAAATAAATAAATAAATAAATAAATAAATAAATAAATATTTCCACCGCTCTGGTACATGTGGTGTAAAGCCATTGGAGAGCAGGGAATTCAAAAGGGTTTTGGAAGGTTTTACAGCAGAAATCCCTCCTTGCAGCACCGCTGCCATCCAGAAAGCACCCAGGAGGAGGAGTGTGACGTGTGTGCAAGCAGCAGTGGTGAAGCAAACACATTGCAACAACCTGCAGCAGGTCACAGCACTCCCAACTGACAGTGGTGCAATCGGTGCTACCAGAGCACCCCAGGGTGACACGGGGACGGCTTGGGAGTGACACTGAGCCTTGGACTTGTTTTAAGCTTGCTAGACACTGAGGAATGTGTTTTGAAAGTACATCTTCCTGCAAGTAGAGGCTGTGGCCAGCACGGGGGATCCCAGAATGGGGCGCCGGAGCATCTGCTGAACACAGGGAGGCCCCAGCAACGCCAGGAGATGGAGATGGAGCCCACCAGACCCCCACCGCTGCCGAGAAAATATCAGAGGTAACAACAAACTACTCTGCAAACATGTCCCAGAATGGCGCTTCCCAGCTGCACCCAGCAAGAATGCTCCAGCCCGAGGTTTTGCACCACTGCAAGACCCATGGGTGCAGCAGGGCAATAATGCATGGGGGGGAGATCCGTGCCAAAGCTTGTAGCTGTACAGGGATGCTGCCAGCAGAAAATGGTGGGTTTCAAGAAAGCCAACATGGCTTCAGTACCGCTCATAACAGCAGGGTCAGAGGCCAGGATGGAGAAGTGAAACCCCACGGCTGGTTCCTTCCCACTGCTCTGTGTCCCTGCTCAGTGCTCGTGGGCTCGCTGCACATCCCTCCTCATGCACAGACCTCTGGATCCCCTGAGCCCTGTCCCTGCTTTTCCTGCCCCAAAAGCTTTTCCTGCCCTCACCCCACACCTTTCCCTCATCGTTGCATCCACCTCATGGCCACCGACCGGGGACACCAGGGCAGATATGAAATGATGGCTGTAGCCATGCACCAGCACACGCAAAACCCCAGGCAGCCTCCACCCCACAGGAGCACCCCCAGTGCAGGGACTGGAGTCACCGGGAGACCAAACTCCCCGCCTTTCACCCCTAAACCTCACAGCCATGTCCGCCCCAGCTGCTGCTTCCCCTTTTTCTTTCTTCTTCCCCAGAGCTAGCAGTGAGAGGAGCGGAAGCCCCTGGGGGGTGGAGGGGGGGCAAGCACTGACTCCCAGCTCTGTGCAGGGCTGTGGCACAGGCGGGGGGCCAAGTGCGCGCCCGCTGTGCCAGCCTGGACCTGGGGGGTCCCGCGCCGCCCGCCACCATGCCGGACACCCCAGGGGAACACCTGCCTCAGACCCCCGCCTCAGCCCTCATCTACAGCAACGTGGGTGAGTGACAACCACGCACCCCCACCCCCCCAACAACCATTCCCCCTCTGTGCATGGCTGTGGGGCTGGAGAGGTGCGGTGGTGTGAACAACAGCCCCCTGTTCCTCCCTCCCCAGGAGAGCTGCGTGCCCACCTCGTCCCCACCAAGGCCAGCCGAGGGGATGGAGCCAGGAGAGTCCCCCCCCAGCCCGGCCATGACCCCCTGCCTCCCCCCTTGCCGAAAAAGCAGCTGCAGCGAGCGGAGTCCCTCCCGGAGCAGGGCCCATCGCGGCCCCGCCACGGCGACGCCACGCCATGGCTTGGCAGCACCCTGCTGCCACACACGGAGGGGGGTCCCAGCTTCGGCCCCCCCCGGGCACCCAAGAAGCCCCTGGCCAAGTCCCAGAGCCTGGGGGAGGCCTGGAGCATTCCGGGGGAAGCCCTGACACCCAGCCCAGAGGAGCTGACCTTTGGGACAAGGGACGCAGAGCTGGGCCGGCTGCTGCGGGGCCTGGAGGGACGGGACGGGCTGTGTGCAGCCCTGGTGGGTTGCCAGGTGGCCAGCTTGGCCCGGCTGGTGGCCCAAGCCCAGGAGGGGCTGGTGGGAACCCCGGAGCGGCTGGGGGCAGAGCTGGCAGGGAAGGGCTGGGCAGCGCTCAGCATCCTGGAGCGGGAGCCGTGCTGCCAGAGCGGCGACGCCTGGTATTTCCGCGTGGGATTTGCTTTTAGGCAAGCCCAGCTGGTGCTTGCAGCCAAGGTGAGCGGGGAGTTCGGGCAGCAGGAGGGGGCTGCAGGCGAGTGTGACCCTGGGGTGGCCCACGTTAGCTGGGAGGTTCCCCTTTGGTGGCAACTTATTCATTTGCTAAATGAGCTGGCGCTGCTGACACTGCTGCTGAGGGCTCTCGTGGGTTCAAGGGACCAAACGTCCAAGGTACAAGGAGGATGGCATCGCTGCGGCAAGTGCCCTGGCACAAGGCTTTGAGGGGCCAGCGGGCAGGGAGTGGGGCTGGCTCCCTGGTAGTGCAGGATGAGACACAACAAAGCAGCTTTGCAGCTCAGCCAGGACTGACACCCTCCCCCCTGTATGCCCCATTTCTTGCTTCAAGCTGTTTTGGTAGACACCAGAGGGTGCAGGGGAGCCCAGCACCATGCATGGGTAGGACTGGGGCTTGTGGCCCCGACCCAAGTGGTGGCCTGGCCCAGGACCCATGCTCTCTCCTGGCACAGCTGTTCCTGCTCTTTCTCTCCTCACAGGTCCTCAAGCCGGGCTGCTGCAGCCTGGGTGTGGAGAGCTTCCTCGGGGCACACTGCAGCATCCAGCGCCTGATCGGACGTTTCACCGACCACGTCCCTGGGGAGCTGTTGCTCCCGGGCCACCCCAGTAAGCAGGGGCTGCCCCCTTCTGGAGAGGAGCCAGCCCCTCCTGCCACCCCCCGAGTCTTGCAGGTCCTCCTATCCCCAGACGTGCCCTACCAGACCCTGGCGGGGTTTGTGGAGGGCTCCCGGGCACTGCACAGGAGCAGCCCCGGGCACTATGAGCGCCTGGCGTGCCTCCTCCTCTTGCAGGTGTGCATGGGGCTGGAGCACCTCAGGGCACAGAATCTGGGGCAGGGTGACGTCTGCCCCGAGAACCTGCTGTTGGTGCAGTGCCCGTGTCCCCCTGGGAGCCAGCAGGACAAGGAGGCATCCATGGGGCTGTCCCTTCCAAGGTTGCTCATCAGCAACTTGTTCAAGCTTAAAGACAAGAGAAGACCTTGTTCCACCAGCCAAGAGCAGGACTGGACAGAGGGGTCTGCTGCTCCCCTCACCCCAATGGCAGATGAGCTGAATATAGGCATGCTGATCTATAAGATCTTGCACGTGGACATCTCTTTGGAAAATGCCTTGGACCTGAGAAGCAATCAGCTTCCTGAAATCCCCTCCCTGTCCATCTACTCCACGGGACTCAAGCGTTTGGCCTTGCTGCTTCTCCACCGAGACCCCTTCAAAAGGGTCTCCATTGAGCAGGCCAGGGGCGTCCTGCAGGTGCTGCTCTGGGGGCCTCGCCAGGAGCTCTTCGCCAAGAGCAAGAAGACACTGGACCTGCTCCGGAGCTGGGTGGAGATGAAGAGGGCACTGCTGCTGCTGAAGTTTGCTGAGAAGGGGGCTGGGGCTGGGGGGAGCCCGGGCCTGGAGGAGTGGCTGTGCTGCCAGTACTTTGCAGAGGTCACGGAGCACATGCTCTACCAGGTCACCCAGGTTCTCTACATGCCCTAAAGACAAGCCTGCCCAAAAGGCTCCCCAAAGACAGGAACCCATAGAGGTCTGGACAAATCCACCAGCTCTCAGCTCCCAACCAAGGCTGATCCTGGCTGTGAAAACTGTTTCCAAATCTGAAACTGATCCTGCACACTGCATGAACAATGGTCCTAAGTAAGCAGGGACCAAACTCCCACCATGGTACCTTGGCTCCCAGGATGCAGGATGTGCTTTTACACCTTTCACTGATTTTTGTTCAATGGTTTGAGTCCAGATTATTGGAGCATCTCGGAAAGACAGCTGGATGGAAGCCACAGGACGAAGCACCAGCTCAGCGGCTGATTATCCTGAGTAAGGTTAATGGACCTTAGACTTTTCACACACACACACACCAAAAAAAATAAAAAATAAAAATGAACCTCCTCCTGTACTGCTACTGCCACTGTTTTAAATAATGATACAAAGCCATACTTTACTGCTCACCTTAAGACACCATTATGGGAGAAGAAACACAATGCATCACACAGCCTTGCCCTTTTTAGGAACAGATTGTAGCATAGTCACAAATACCAATGACGTCTCAAAGGTGGAAATAAAGCAACCACACAGCTTCAATAAAACCCAGAGCTGAGCCTGTTAAATACTGGCCTTTTATGTGCTTTCTTACACCCTGACAATCCATCCAGGGAGGATCACAAAGCTGAATTTCACCACTCCACAGATGACTTGGAGCAGCAGACAGCTCGGGTGGGTTTGTGGCTGCTGCACACAGGGGCCAGACCGGATCGTCAGTCTGGCTGCGCCAAGGCAGGGCCATTGCATCTGCGGGGAGGTGTGAGCTGCCCACGGGTCTGTCTCAGTCTCTGTTTAGGGTCTGTTAGGAGCCAGGAACCAGCACCTGGATGCCCCGTGTGGTGATCACTGTGCTGTGATCTGTGCCACGAAACCTCAAGGTGTCCTGCAAGGATGGGGCAAAGCCCGTGTGGGTAAGGCAGAAACTTGAGCCCAGGGTCATACGCAATCTCCAAAGGTCTGGCTGCAACACCTGGGGTCTGGCAAATTGGGGTTAGGATGTTGGGGACATGAGCCCATCACACACAGCCCCAGACCCTTTGGCAACTATTCTCGGCTGAGCCCCCGAGCCAAGTGTGCCCCCCGTGGTCCCACTCCTGGAACGGGACTTGCAGGGAAACGTCACCTGCTTGTGAGCAAGATCTGACTCACGTGCTGACTAAACTGAGAGCAGCTTGCAATAAATACACTTCCCCTGTAAAGAGACCCATAACCAGATGCACATGCCTGTCCCATGGCACTTGAGGGGACACGTCTCAAGGACACTTCGTGCAGGCGGTGGCTGCTCAGCACTGTGCAGGATCAGCACCTAGAGCCCCAAACCACGTGAGCATGGCAGCGGCACGGCTGTCTGCACAGGGGGTAGAGTGTCACACGAGACCCCGCTTGGGTAGTTGATATAATTATTAACTAAGTAATTATTAATCCACTCACAGCTATCACCTGACAGCAGACAGAGCAGCTGCTGTGGGCTGTGCACACAGTGAGATGGGCCCTGGGGGCTTCCCCGCAGAGGCGGGTCTGGTGTCCCATCGATGGAGACGGTGACACACTGGGCAGTCACTAGAGCCAGTGGCACAGCTGAGTCTGGGAAGGATCCTTCATGGCAGTCCCCAGACTTGAAAAAACCTTGGTAAACAGGAGCTGTGACCGTGGAGACAGAATCACAGAGAAAAATGCTCCCAGACAGTGGGTTTCTGCCTCCTGCCCTGCCCCAACAACGTGCTGCTTTCCCAGGGCACTGCTTTCTTCCTGTCTGGCATGGCAGAAATGTGCTCCATCCCCAGCCTCACAGCCCAGGGCTGAGTCCCGCAGTGCAGGGGGGCATCAGCCTCGTTGCTTGGACTGCAGCGGGGCTCGCACCCAGCTGAGATCACAGCCCCTTTGTGTGAGGCTCTGCACGCAGTGGGGACCGTCCCTGCCTCCAGCATCTCCCAAACAGAGCTACGAGGGAGGTGGGACCAAGGGCGACCAGGTCCCACAGACAAGAAACAGGAAGGAGTGGGGTGGAAAAATCTCCCTGGCCACACAAATCTGCTCGGTACCCAAGCACGGCTGGTTCACAAAACCAGAGTCCCCCAGTAGGAGCTTTGGGGCCAGAACCGTGCAGGAGGCATTGCCCTGCATCCCCAGTGCTGCTCCTGTAGTATCATGCATGGCTACAAGATGGCAGTAAAAGCCCTGGCAGTAGCAGCAGCTCAGCAGCAGGGCCTGCTCGGGCACCTCACCCTAGGGGAATAAAAAAATACATATATATATATATTCCTGCAGGCCTACCTCAGCCCCTGGTGTCCCAGGGGCCAGGATGGCCAGATCCTCTGTCACTGCCACGACAGCAGCTCCAAGCACCACCTGCACCCCCAGCTCTGGTTTCCAACTGATCGTCACCATCGGTGACCCTCGCCCCTTCTGCTGGGGCAGCTTGGAGCACCGCGGCCAGCAAAGCCTGCAGGGGTCCACAGCTTTGGAGGCAGAACCATGTGGGCTCCACACTTGCTCATCCCCACAGAAGGCAGGCAGCAGCATCACTGCCACGACAGGTGAGAGGAAAACAAGTTTCTCAAGAGAATCCTCTTAGGAACTTGATGCTTTTGCCAACTTATTGGGAAAAGGCAGGAATACCCTCTCCCACCTCATGCCCCCCTCCTCCTCGACAGCTGTTGGCAAGTTCACAGCTTTCCAAAAAAAAAAAAAAAAGAAAAAAAAAAAAAGCATGCACATGACTATAAGACCACAAGCAAGTGACAGTAGGAAGGAGCCTGCTTGCATTCACCTGGCTAAAGAGCAGCCAGGAGCCCGGGTCTATCGGGAACCGCTGTTGTGCCAGGTATACCAGGACCCAAGGAGCTGGGAGTGTGAAGGGTCCAGCCAGATGTTAGTAAAAGGCTTGGTAAGTGCCTGAAGCCAATTAATCAGACCATCAGTATTGCTCACTCACCAGGCTCTCTGGGATCACAGCACCACACCCGCAGGCCCCTTTGTGCTGCAGCAGGGGCAGTTACCACCACGGGACCTGCCCACCGCTGCTCGCTGCTCGGAGAGCAGAATTGTAGGGGTAGCAGCAGATTGACGTACTCACGCAATGCCTGCATTCCGCAGCCCAGAACAGCTGCCTAAGGATCACCCCACAGAGCAGCCCCCCAGGACTCATTTACACATTTAAGCATGTAGGTGAGTTGGATCCTAAAGCCAAGCTCTGGGGACATTAGGCTGGTAGCAGAGCACACGCTGGAATGAACGAGGATCATGTGCTTGAGCTTACACTGACTCAACAGCATGAACAATGGGGTGCTTGAAACCTGGTAGAATAACCTCGGAGCCAGCACTCAATCAACCCCAGGGATTCACTGCTATAAGCTTTATAGACGAAGTTCAATGGGATCCAATAGCACTAAACAAGCATATACAGCTGCAAATGTAAGCTAAAAAAACTGAAACATGTTTTAAAGCACAGCCCTCTGGAGACTTACCACTGTAGGTGACAGCTACACTTGCAAGCTCTGGAAAATCTAGCACTGGGTACATCCACATTTTTCCCTTCTGTTCAGTATCACAGATGTTGTCTGGGTGGCTGTGGCCCCCCCACACACACTGCTCAACTCCCTTCTCCTTGTACTTCAACCCCAATGTTTTGCCTGATTTGCAGCCCCCTTCTGGAGGCTGCCTTAGCTTCAGTGACAGTATTTAGCTATGCAAGTGCCACAAGCCTTTCTAGATCACAGCCAATAAGGCAGTGAGTCATCTTGCATGCCAGCACGGGACTCCACCGCTACCACTAACACTGATTTCAGATGCTAAAGTGCATTATTTGGTTCTCAAAGCTGCTTGAACCTCATAGCATGCGTGCACTGTGCTTCTCAGCATTTCACTCTAACCAACTCATACCCTGAATTATCTATCCTATGAAACATTGATATAGCAGGGATTTACATATATTTATATATATATAAAGCGCCTATCACCATATTGATAAACACTCTTTAGAACCACTCTGATGGCAGGGGTAAGAACAGGAGTTGGCCTGTTAGTACCTCAGCACTTCTGTTTCCAACCAATTTAAAAATAAAAAAGCCACAAGACTTTGCTGCCAGCCTGACTGGTGTTTAATACTGCTGCTCCATCATTGATCACAATGACCAGTAGGAACGGATAACCTACTATAGTTCTTTCACTAAAAGCAGGCTCTTCCAGGACTGCAAGTCCTGACAGATCATATCACTTGATTGGAGCTCAAGGCTAAGTAACCCAAGCCTTTCCATACCTGCAACTTTAATGGTTGGGAGAGTTCCAGAGCCAGCTCTTCAGAGTGCAAGTCTTAAACATCTTAAACCAGCGATAAAAAGTAAAATATAAACTTTTATTTAGAATTAAAGCAAATACTTCAGTATCACAAACACAATATTAAACTTCAAGAAATATACTGCTAATTTGGAGGGAGCATTTATTTGCACAACCACAACATGCGCACAAATCCAGAAAAAGATGTGGAGTCTGAAATTTTCAACATCTCACCACCAGAGCAGTTGGTCACAACATCTCATACAAAGTTATATATACTGTAATAGATGTTGACAAAATTTCTACAGAATCATCTTTATAGACAACAAGAAAGCTCTAAAAGGCAAACATTGCAATCTATTCTTCTTCTGATGTCTCTCTCTCAAACGTGTAGGCCATGAAGCAAGCATCTGGTCTCTTGGGGACAAGGGGATGCCCTGGTCTCACAATCTCAAAGCCCAAAAAGCTGAAAGTACGGAGCAATGCAGCTAGAAAAAAAAAAGAAAACATTTCATTCTCTTGGTATCAAATAACAGTTAAAAGTTTCCACCAAAACCAACTTCAAATATTGCATTAACATCTTTAGTGACAGTGCTAACACCTACCTCTATCATCTCTGTTCTTGTGGAAACAAATGAACACATGATCAACTCGAAGCTGTTCTTCAGCAAACTCCAGAAGAACTGCAAAACTACGAAACAAATGCAAGGCATTCAATGCACATGAGCAAGCGCTTCCTTCAGGGGTGGGTAGCAAGGCCCCACGAACCCACCTGCACACATTACAAGCACAAGTAGCAGGCATGGGTTGGAGACCCACACCAACGAGAAATCCCCAAGCCATAGCTATAACTTGAGACACAAATTTAAATCTTAATTACACAAAAAAATGTTTTTTTTTGTTGCAGCTAAAGGGAGAACTGCAGTGACGGACTCAGAACCAGAATGGTATTTTCAGTGGATAAAAGCAACCACCACTACCACGAATGCGATTTGAAATCAGATCTTTGCCCTTGATTTTGCCTGACAGAACAAGCAGATGAAGCTCTCAGATCAGGATCACTTAGTTGTAGTCTCTTACAAGAGAGCATCAAGCACCATGAGCAGACTGAAGAGAACATCAACAGTACAATGCTAGATCTTCAAGACAAATCAAACTCAAGTTGCATTTTATTCTACCCACCTGTCCTTGCTCCCTTCAGGCAGAGCACCACTGGGAATTTCTATATAGAGGTTGTTGTTGTTCAGCACTGCTCTCCAACTAATGTGTTTGGCATCTGTAAGCCTTGACTGGACATTCAGAATTCTTGTCCTGTTATTAGATGTTAGTTCTTCTGTTACATTCAGCCGATTATCCTGTAGCAGTAATACGTGCAACATTACTTCCAGTTCATTTTGGAGAAGATTTAACTCCCATTAAAAGGGCTGGGACAAGAAAAGTTTCCCACCTACCAGAGCAAGTTGCTTAACATTACTCATACTCACCGAGTAAAATAAATTAGCTGAAAGATTGTGATCCCTCTGACTATTCCCTCGCCCACCTGGGATCTTCAGGGGTGGGTGAGGGACATCAGGAGCACCACCGAGGCCCCGGACCCAGGTTACTACAGCAATTGAAGGGAACCCTGGAACTAGAAAAGAATCACAGTTAAAGGTAAACAAGCAGCAGTGTTAGAGCCCTGGGAATTCTAGGTTTTACAGGGATTAGAGGGCACAGTTTTGTAGACTGAGGGAACTCCTCCCACTGCAACCTAGTCAAGTAGCAAGACAAAAGAACATACAGGCCAAGCACGAGAACATCACCTAAAGCCCAGATCTGCAGGCATCAGAAAGCTACTACTGTACTATACTGAATGAAATACTAGCTTGGAGATGAAAATACTCTCAACTTGGTATGAAGTACACTTCTGTATCATGGCAGCTGTATGTTTGACCTGATCTCAAGAAAGGAACCATTTCACTACCACGTATGCAAAATCCCATTTTCTTCCCCACCCTGGAAATCGTTTTTCCCTGTGATATACAGCCTTAATTACATTAGATCTTTGCATCAGCTCTTTTGGCTTGAGGTCAGAAAATTACATTAAATAGCCTCGCAGAGGACACTATCTCAAATGTTATCAGGCAAAGCTCAGAAGCAAGCTCTCGAGTTTCAACTTAAAGACCACATCTGATGATTTGGAAATCTCCAAGTCTTTCTACTGACTGACTTTTGGAGCAATTATACCTTGCTTAGCCACATTCAGTGTTTAAGGTGAAGAATGTTATCTTCAGATATGAAACATTTCTTCTGTGTGTGCTGTTTCATCCCATCTCTAAGCCTGCTTGGCTGTGAATAAGCCTTCTACTGTAGGAACAGCAATCGCTGTGCCGCCTGGCCCCTCCCTCTGCACCATCCTTCACCCTGCAGGCTCACTCTTGAGTTGCGTCATCTCAGCAGATGCAGCAATCGAGGCCCTTAGGGAAATTTTCACAATCGTCCTGTCTGTGAGTGCCAGCAGCCATTTGCAAATCAGAATAAACATGTACAAAATAATCCACCATTTTGCACAGTTCATACGAGTTTAATTTTTAATGAGCTTGGAATCTGTGATGAATAATCCGTATTAGAAAGGCAATGAATAGCCATATAGGTCAAATATTAAATGCCAGAAGGCATTAGTAAGCACAGCGGCTATGAAGCTATTAAACTAAAAATTATAATGTGCTCAATCTCAATTAAATGTGTTCAATCCATTATTTTAGACTCTCTGAAATGATTTTAATACTAGCATTACTTATTTTATTTCAGAATGATTGCAGATCTACGTATTCCTAATTAGCCTTACAAATAAGCCTTTGAACACCTTGTTCAGAACTGTGCAGTAGTAATCCTTTATGATTTCACCTTTCACCCAATGAAAAGCACTATATAATGAAGGCTGTCTACAGTTTATAACTGAGAATATATTTTCGTGATGTTTGGGTAATCTTACTCCTCTTGAAAAAAAAATCACCTCTCTTTAACCTGCAGTTAAGTATAAAAACAGCTTTCTGTAGCATTCTAGGGCTGGTCTCACAATGCACACACCAGGTCTGTTCTTCACTCTCTTTATTCAGGGCAGACCCACGTCCTAAGCTTCCATCACTGCAGCCCCGTCACCCCGATCCAGATCTCTTCTCCCCAGCATCTGTTAGGATTGTTTAATCCTTCCGTTGGCTTTTAAATTGAGAGCTCCCGTAACAGCCTTACGTTCTGCTTTAGGCTCAGCACCTCGATTACTTCTCCAGAATATCTGCGCTTACGTAAGGGGCTAACAGCTTCCAGCCCTTTCCCCTCTCTGCCTAATCCTGCCTTTTCTCCCCCTGGGGGCCGTGCCTTTTGTCTTCAGGAGCCTTTTCCCCCCGTTACCCCGCCGGGGAGGGGGGGGTACGGCGGATCAGCCCCCCGAGGGGCCGGGGGTGCCCTGCCCCAGCCTTCCCCCCTCGGCTGAGCCCAGCGCGGGGCCGGGGCCTGCCGCTAACGTGGCACCGCGAGGGGGCTCGGGGGGCGCCTGCCCGGGCCCGGCTGTGTGTGAGGGGGGGGCTCGGACGTGTCCCCTGGCACGGCTAGGGGCGTAACCGACCTTACGGCGCTGCCTTAGACGTCTGAAAATTAAGAAACAATAGTAATTTTTTTTGTATTTTTTCCCCTCCCCCCCCCCCCCCCCTTCTTTTACGGGGGAGGAGGCCAGGCCGCAGGGCCCGCCCCCACCACGGAGCAGCCCTGCCCCCGGTCCGGGGGGGAGGAGGAGGAGGAGGAGGAAGAAAACCAGAGCCGGCGGGGGAGGAGGGGGGGGGGGAGTGGAGGCAGCGGCGAACGCCCTGCGGTGCAAAGGCTGAGCGAGGCCCCAGCCCCTCACCTGCTCTGTCCGGTACTGAGGCTCAGCACGGCGGGCATGATGGTGCTTTTATTCCCCTCTTTCTCTCTAGCGAAGCAGTGACTGTTGAGTATCCGCTGCAGGGAGGATTTCACCATCCGGCCGCTCTGGTCCGAACCCCGAAACCCTCCGCTGCCTCCCGCCGGCCGCTCTCCAGGCGCTGCTACACAAAATGGCACCCCGGCCGCAGTGGGTCCTTATATACCCTCTGTGCGGCCACGCCCCCCCATGTGGTACCGCCCCCCCGGAGCAGACCACGCCCCCGAACAGGAAAGAGCTCCCGTGCGGGAACGGCCCAACTGTCACTTAGAAAGCCTCGCTTCCCATTGGCTAAAGGGAGAGCGGGGGCGGAACATCGAGCTCTTTCCCTATTGGCCGACAGCGCGAGGAGTTCGGCGCTGGTTGGAAAGGCGACGAGACTGGGAGTCACGGAGAGCTCCGATTGGCTACGCCTCCGCGGGTGGGCGGGATCTGGCGGGGCGGGGCGGGGCTGGGCTGGGAGGCTTCGGTACGGTGTCGCAACCCTCGCTGATCGCAGGGACGCCGGTTCGAGCCCCGCGTCCGGCGCCTCCGCCTGGCTGAGGTAAACTGCGGGGAAAGGGAGGGGCCGGGCCGCGCCTGGCGCATGCGCGGCGGGGGGGGAGGGGAGAGGCGGTGTCCCTGAGGGTGCCCTCAGCGGCCCGTAGGCTTGGGGCCCCGATAGGTCCTACAAGGGGATGGCTCCTGCGGCTTCAGGCTTGCCCTGCATGGGCATCATAGAATTAATAGAATGATTAGGGTTGGAAAAGACCTCCAAGATGAAAATTCCCCTCCCACCACTATCGCCAACTGAACCGCGTCCCCAAGCACCACATCCAACTTCTCCTTAAACACCCCCAGGGACGGTGACTCCACCACCTCCCTGGGCAACCCGTCCCAACACCTGACTGCTCTTTCTGAGAAGTAATGCCTCCTAATTTCCAACCTCAACCTCCCCTGGTGCAACTTGAGGCCATTCTCTGTAGTCCTATAGGCTGGATGCTGAGAGAAACGTCAAAAAAAAATAATTAACCAGTCACCCAAGTACAGGGCGGGGAGTCCCAGGAGGAATAGGCCGGGAGTGTGACCTCTTTTTGGTGCGCCCATCCTTGGTTGATGCTAGAATCGCAACGTCGCGTTTACCTTCAGTTTGTGTTTTATTCTGGCCACTGTGCGGTGTATAATTTTCAAGTTGTCTGGGTAGTGACTCTTAGTAACCTGAACAGAAAAAAGCCTCGTGCTGTACCTTCAATGAGGAAGCAAATAAAGGCTGGTTATTTACATAGCAGACGCTAACCTGCTCCCCGAGCCCCGTGACGAACCGTAAAGCTCCCCTGATAACTTGCACGGCGCTTCTGATCTCCTGCAAGCGCTGTGGGAACCCGAGGCTTCGAGGCACAGCTGCGTCTTTGCACCCCACTGCGAGAGCAAGGTCTGAAGGAAAGGCTGAGTGTTTCAGACAGCCCAGATCTCTTCTGGACAATACAGGTGTAAACGCCTTCTTAAATTGAAAAGAAAGCAGCAGTCAAATGTGTACGAAAATAAATACATGAGAATTCCCTGGTCCAATCTTTGACTCAGTCCGTTCTGAACATTTCAGCCTATTGCTTACTAGGTGATACCAGCCCCTTTCTAAAAACCAAGCCAGAAGCACATCGTGCAAGTCAGGACACATCCTAAGTGGTGGATGTTACTGTCCTACACTGAAAGAAAGCTAAAATAAAGGTTTACATGATGCTGAATTGAGTTTGTGGGCAGGTATGCCTTGTAAATGAAGTGGAAAAAAAGATTTTTATAGAGCCAAAGAAAACTACTAAAGATACATTGTAATGATTTTTTTAAAAAAATCATGGTTTTGTATAAAAATGTAGATGTCTGTATTCTTTCTTTTTTGTTCAACCCGGGCTACAACAAGCCTGTTTATTGCCTTCAGGTACTGTAGCTGCATCTGAGTATACATATATAATATTTTTATTGTGTTGTTTATATTTATTTGCTTTAAAATGTTCCCATCCAGGAGCTCTGAGCACATGGATAAACCATTGATTGGTTCCACTTTGAACAAGAATAAGTGTCTAAATCCCCACCCTCCTTCTGTGTCCTGAAACTGCTCTGATTGACTGTGATGGAACAAAGTGTATTGCCAAACGAAAACATTGTCTGTTCTCCTGCAGCTTAGACGACAAGCCTAGCCTGGCCAGCAGCCAGTGACTAGTCTGGGAGTCACGGTAAGTAAGAGGTACAAGAGAAAAAGCCTTTTCCTGCTGCAGGTGTCTGCACTTAGCTCCCAGAACACAAAATAAATGCGATGTTGGTGCTTTCATCGTACTCTCTACGTGTGGCTGTTGATTTATGGATGGGAAGCTGATTGCCATTTAATGCATTACCCAGAGACCAACTTGAAACAATAGGATAGCTGCAACTCAGGAATATTTGGACCAAATGAAGCACATCAGAGAAGATTTGGCAATTCATGTTTTGTGTGTTGTTTTAGAAAGGTTTTCCGGGGGGGGAAGGGGGAAGATATATTTGTTGATGGAAGGACTGCCTTAGCATTTTGGTTTAGGTTTCATTATTTCTAATAATGACATTTATTATTTATGTGGTAATCTGGCTGTAATTCCTGATAATGGCACTGTGTCAAAGGACATCATCTTTGCAGCTGCTTTCCTCTTTACTGTGGCACTGGAAACAGCTTTGCTCATTGGATACCTGTCATCTCAGTGGGCCATCACTCCATTTTACACTTGAGTGACCTGGATAACACTGTGGTGTTCTGTAGTCTGCAAAAAGCCCAATCAACCTGTTTTCTTTTTGTGCATTAAATATTGTGTGGGATTAGTTCCAGCTGCAGTTTTGCTGAGATAGCCAGCCTCTTCCAGTTTAGCAGTGACAATGATTCATAAATCCTCACAGAGAAGACTCTGACTCAGACTGTCAGGATTAACAGCTGAGGCACTTTGAGATGTTGCCATCTCCAGCTGTTTTTTACCACTGTTTTGCCATGATTATCCTACCATAGCAGAGTATGCAGAAGTAACTGTGTGTCTGTGTCCCAATTGCTCCAGCTGCATTTTGTTTGGCATCTTTGGCCAACACTGAATCCCTGGTGTTATCTAATAACTGGGCAGTGAACCCTAACAGCTGACATGTGGGCTTCCATTCATATACACCCACATCTGCTATGGCACAGTAGCTTTCAACACAGAGGCAAGAGGGACAATTGCAAGTAGACATTCTCGTCCATCAAAGTCCTGAGGCTCTAGTTCATCCCAAGTCCTGTGCTGGTGTCCACAAACACGCTATCAAAGACCTGCTCATTCCACTTGCCCCCAACTACCATGTCTCCAGGACACATTTCAAAGGACCAGCATAGTCCCCAGAGCTGACGAGCAGCAGAGAGCCTGTGCCAGTAAGCTTCCAGCAGCTCTCTCCTGAACTGCTTACTGAACTCCTCAGAGGAGAGCGTGCAGCGAGTCCCAGAAGTTCTCTGTCTTACACAAACAGGTCATAGTAATTAGACTGTATAAAATCAGCTGGGAAAATATCTTGTGCAATTTGAGTTACTAAATAACCAGACCTGTTAACGGAGAAAGTACACAAGAAGCAACACAGCCGAACTCCAGACTAGGAACCTAAGTTTGAATAGTTTCAGGTTGAGGAAAACAAGAGAGTTTTATTTTCCAGAACTTCATTTGCTTTTCTTTTTACCTCGTTTCAGCATGTCTTTCTGTCTCTTTTAACAAGAGACATCCCAAACATTAATCAGAATCACCAGTTAATGATTTTTGTCAAGTTTTTATAGTTTTTACTTTCTGAAGGGTGTTAGACTAGAAGCAGAGTTTATGACAGCACAGGAGTAAGTAAAATCAAGGTCAAGGTTGGTAGCTGATGTAAACAGATGCTCAAGGAAGAAATGGACAAGACCAGTAATGGAATGTCTTTCCTCTTCATTGTCTGCTTTCAGGTTTGCAGGAGTTTGTGATGAGATGACACAGAACTAGTGCTTAGGAAGATGTGCAGGATCCAAAACACTCTTAAGACTTGACCATCCTGAAATCCTGCAAGTTGATACTGTAGCTGTATCACTTCTTTTATTTAGAAAATGAAAGATAAGCTGTTCTGCTGTTTAGGTGATTAAAACAAGACTAAATAACACAACTGCAACCATTAGTGTTTCTGTGTTTTTTTCTGCCACTGAGGATGCTACTGGGGAGTGGGCTGCCCAGGCTGCACTGCAGCAGTGCCCACTCGCATGTGCTAGAGCAGCAACAAAGCTTCAGTGAAGATGAGTGGAAAAGATTGGTAATGAACACGTAGCAGAAAGCCCAGTATATTTCCTGCTTAGCTGCATCGTGCTGTCATAGCTCTTCTTGGATGTGGAAAGAGGAGATGTTTATGACATTTAGCAGCATCATGGGAATTAATCTGCCTCTGATTTGCTGACTAGGCAAGTACAACAGAAAGAAAAACACAAGCTCTCTTTTAAAGTATGGACAGTCCTTACATAGCATTGCACACTTAGTATCTCCATAAAAGTAGTACAAACTATTTCAATAAATCAAGTAACCCAGACTATAAAATCAAGTTGTTCTGCTTGCCTATTCTCTTTCTTTCCATTCCAGGAAGACACTCATTGTTCTAACAGTTTTAAGAGTTATCTAGAGATGCAGCCAAGCACCAAAACAGAACAAAATATGACACAGAGATGTCTGTCATGACGTGTTTTCACATGAGTGATTGTGATGACTTCTCCACCCTGTAATTTAGCTGCTTCTTGTCCCAGGATAATTTAAATGTTCAGTTTGGTCAGTTCTGTGTGGAGACAAAGCTCAGCACAAGTTTATGAGGTCTTTATCAAAACACTGGACAGTGTTATTTCTAAACTTTGTAAGACCTAAATCTTCTAAAGTGGGGCTCCTAGGTCTATCTGTCTCCTTCCTTCAAACTCCGGATTCATTGTCTTACAGGTAATAGTTAACTGTCAGTTACCTAATTTTAAATGCTCCCCCACTAACAACGCTCTTTGGTGAGTTAGAATCTATTCTGATCTTTGTGGGTCATGTAATTAGAACACTTTTTGTAGCTGGCAAACTCTCCTCATTTTCACTGACTTCCCTGAAAGAACGGTGTGATTTGAAGGTCAGGTTTTCTGCAGACCCCCTTGTGCTGGAAGGAAATTCTGCGTGCCACTGCAAAGTAAGGCTGGAATTCTTCAGTGTTTACCAGCACAGGGAAGAATTTATTTTCCAAGATCCTTGTGAGATATTAAACAAGAAGAAAGCAGTCGCTAGTACGTTGGGCCAACAAATGTCTGTGCTTCTTACCAAAGAAACTTTGGAACTCTGCTTTCTCACTTAAAAACAGCTGGTATGAAGAGGACTATATATTGAATGCAGATGAGGTAACAGATGCTTAAAATGCTTTAAAATTTCAGTATTGCTTTTAGGGGTGTAAACCAACGTAGTGCTGGTCACTAATAAGTGCCAAGTTGTCTTCTCTAAGTTTGCAGGAGCAGGCTTTTGAGGCGCTGCAGTTTGGTTTCCTTATAAAAATGATGCGGGGGTGAGAGGAGCAGCTTGAAGTGAGAACAGGAAACGTGGGCAGCGCCAGCCAGCAGCCGGAGACACAGGAGACCGTCAGGGGACGGCACCCTAACATTGTCGGGGAAAGAAGTGTGCGCCTGAGCAATTTGTCGTTACGGTTCTGTAATTTCAGAAAAAGTGCTTGATTTTTCTATTGATTTTTCTCCGGGTGCTGCTGCCAATTATGAGCAAACAGTCATGAGGAATTCAGAGGTAGTTGCAAAACAATGAAGTGTAAGCCATTGCAACATCCTCCCTTCCACGATCCATTTTCTGTTTCATTTACTTCGGGCCAGATGTAGCTCCCAGGGGTTGCCCTCTCCGTTCCTGTGTTAAATGAGTGGTGACAAGGTTCAGATTCCTGCAAAGTGTGCAGACCTACAGAGGGGAGTTTAATTTGGGGACCGGATCGAGCTCTTTCAATCCTGCTAGCAGGGACAGAATAGGGGGGCACAGCACCTCGCAGAGCTGGTCCTGAGAAAACAAGCCCCTGTCCGATCATACGCAATCTGCGTTTTGGTGTGCAGAGGCTTTGTGGAATTCTTCCACAAGCGTTTTCTTTCTCTGCTGACCCCCTTGCCAAGCTGTTTGCTGGAGCCTTTGTGTACTGAATTTATTTACTTGGTTTTATTTTATTTTATTTTATTTAGTTAGTTAGTTAGTTAGTTTTGGTGTAGCTTCCCTTTTCTCTTTCAGAGCAGTTCTGACGTTTCTTTTCAGGAGGGGCCATTTCTACACCCTCCGTGTCGCAAGGGCGGGCGGGTGAGCTGGACAGGGTTGCTTATTTTCCTTCAGTTCTTGTTGTGCTTGGATCAGTCAACCTCAGGGACGAGGAAGTGCACAGTACAGCTTGGCTTTTGTAATTCGTAATTTCGTTTGGAAATGTTATCAAAACAAACAGATGCCAGCAGGATGAACGTTAAGACCTGTGCAGAATCTGCTCTGTTAGAAGCGCGTTCAGAGTCGGTTTTGCCTGCCTAAACATTTTGCCAACAGCTCATTAAAATGGATATATTCAAAGGAGACTACCCCCCCCCCCGATTAGATCGTTCCTGTGATAAGAGTATTAACGAGCATATTTTCCCATAAATAAAATGAACAAGCCCCGAGGGCAGGGAAGGTTATTTAGCCTGCAATGAGTTATGTGCCCTGCTCGTCCTTTTGAGAGTTGCTGGTGAGGGAATCACTTCGCCCCTTTGCTGCAGCTGGGAACAAGCCTGAGAATAGCCTCCGACCAGCAGAATTGGCAACGCAAGCTTTCGTCCAGCTGTATATGTGTGCTGCGTGCTGCTTTATTTCGGGTATAATCCCAGGGGACTTTGTGCTAAGCACAAGGCTGGCCAGAGCTCGCTGGAGCAGTGCTAGCAGCCGGAGCAGTGCTAGCAGCCAGCACAGCCCCTGGGTGACACAGGAGGGGACAGCGAGGGCCAGTCCTGGCCACCAGCCTGGTTATTTGAGCTTCATGCAGCCTTGTGCTTTAGCCCACGAGCTCTCTGTGTTTGAACCAATATTTACTCACGGTGCGTACAGAGATAGCCAGCGATCCCTCCGAGCCAGGGCGGAGCTGCAGCCGACCGCCAGCCAGCTTAGCAGGCTGCTAGCAGCTCGGGTTGTTTGTTTATGGTTTTTATAAAAAAAACTCCTGAGTTTAAGCCTGTGGAAGGTGGCAGCTTGGCAAGACATCGCCCATGCAGGTAGAGCCCTGACAGTGCACCCGCTGTACCGAGTCCCCAGGCTGTCATTGCACTTGGGAGTCAGAGCAGAGGCTTTCAAATGAAGGCACCTCTATTTCATTACCACAATTTTCCAGTTTTCCTTAAAGGTTTTTATTTATGAAGCCACCCTAGGTACAAATTAACTTACACTGCCTCCTGCTTGACATTAACTTCTGGAGGAAGCTGAGTTCTGCAGGGTCGATGCATCCCTGGCTGGAAGGCGGGATGCGGTGCAGGGAGCGTCGCGATGCCCGGCACCCAGCCTCCCAGATAACCCCACCTTCGGGAGCTCTGTACTCGTGCAACCGTACTTGGATTTGCCACCTCAGCCCAGGGGGCTTCCTGCTACAGAAGCAGGGCAGCCGAACAGCTGAGAATGGGCCAGGCACCCGCGGGAAAGCTCCAGAACATGGCTGTCCTTTCCTCTGCCAAAGCACTCTTCCACCCATTGCTGAGCGCGTACTCGTAACTCCCAATAAATCCAAGGTGCTAGAAGATAAAGCAGTGGCATAAGGAAGGCACGAAACCTGAAAATTACCGTTCTGGTTGGACTAATGACCCAATTTAGGCTGGTTTCCTGCTTACCGTGACTTTTACCAAGTACTTCAGAAGACAATCTGAAAACCTCCTGCTTCAGAAGTGCATGCAAGTAAAGGGAGCAGCTGTGCTTACAGAAAACAAGCTGTCTGTGTGGAGTTGAGAACTATTTCTGAAATTTGGTTTTGGGGTGTTTTAGCTCCTGAGGCTGTGGCTTTTGGTCCTATGGATGCCTAGCCTCCATGGGAATGTTTCTCTCCATCCTCCCTTGCGTCAGTGGGGTAATTTTGGTCTGGCTCCTGTGTACATCCTTTTAAATGGCATGCAGACTGTGGTGGTCCCCTGCCCTTCTGGTACATCCCCGGATTTCAGTCATGCAGCAGGCAGCTTTCTTAGCGCCCGGTTCCTTGCTGCCGTGGCGTTTCCATGCAATGTGTGTGCTTTGCGCAGACGTCTCCTCGAGCTCGGGCTGTGGCCTGAACGCAGTCCTCTGGGGCAGTCTCAGCCCATCCTCAGACTCACTGAGCTCATTAGGGAGGAAAATGTAATCAGCGCTGTTCTTCAAGGACCGGGACGTGACAGGAAGCAGCGAGAGCCAGCAGGGCAGTGCCACGGCTGCCAGAGCAGCGCACGCAGCGCAACGGCCCCGCAGTTCTGCTGCGTCACATCAGGGCTCCACGGGTGCAGCATGCACACAAAAACTGGCCTGGCACCGACCAGAGCGTGCCTCCAGCAGATCCTGCACCACCCCTGTGACCACCTGTACTGAGACAGCGAAAACAGAATTTGTGTTGTACGTATTTAAGTTGTCAGCGTTACCTCTAAGCAGCCCTCGGGCTCCCTTCGGAGGCTGTAACTTGCATTGTTGTGTCACTGTGGATGGGGAAGCTGAGGCACGGAGAAAGGACCAACCTTGGGCCGTACAGAGGCAAAGCCCCTCCAACCGCAAATCGTTCAGAAAATGGACTGGGCTTTTGTTGTTCTGTTTTTTGTTTTTTTTTTTAGGTCATTTTCAAAAGACGGTTGACCTCGCAGTACCTTCAGAATACGCAAAATGTTCTCTGGAGCCTAAATTATCTGTCCTTATCTTGTCTTAAACCTCATCAATAATCCTCTTTGCTACCTTTAAAAATATTTAGAGGAGATTATTCTTTGGCAGCGATAGTCATGTTTAGTTCTCTTTTATATTACACTGGGCTTTTCTTTCAATGGTTTCCTGATGTCTTGCTGCTCGGTATTGTTAGGTTTATGTATTGCGGTTTTAAGATTTTAAATGGGTTTAGAAATACGCTTGCTTGTGGTAACTGGATGGTTTTTCCCATGAAATATTGTGGAGACAGCTGCGAAATATCAATTTATGCAAAACTATATTTTTTAATTTTAATGTTGACATCGCCACTGCCCTGCACCTCTGAGCGGCTCTGCCTGCCGGTGGTGCAGCTTCTGCCTTTGTCCAGCAGCACCAGGGGGATGGCAACGAGACTCTGGTTACTTGCATCACCACCGCCTGTGTCCCTGGGACTTTTTAAACTCTTTGAATTTTAACTAGAAGGGAATTTACATCTGACATCTGACCCAAGTACTAAATTGAGTTTGATCAGTCAGTGAGGCAAAAAAACTGAATATTTGGGGCAGCAGCTACTTTCCTGAGCCTTGCATGCAAACCAATGCAAATTTCATGCTACACAAGGCCTGATTAAGCCCTCAGCATCCCAGTTCAGCCTGCTGGCACCCCAGCATGCCGACCTGCTGGAGGACACATTCACACTCTTTGCCTCAACCGCTTCTCACAGCTGTTCTGCTGAGACCCTTTTTCCATGACCTCCAGGTATAACAGCTGTGACACATTTGTTTGGAGGAAGCTGCAAGATTAGGAAAAACAAGCTGGTCTTAATTTTCCTTCAAAATAAGCTATTGTTGTAGCTCTCCAAGATCCCTGCTCATTGTAGTACTTTAACAATCTCAAGGCGCACACAATCCAAGGGAAGTCAGCTTATGTAGCTGCTTTGATTTTTCATCTGGGAAGATTTCAGGAGCTCTTGGCATGGCTTTAAGGGGATGCTGAGCACTGGGACTTCCCCGAGGTGCAAGTTTCAGCCTCCCAGTTTTCCAGACTGAGGCATGGGATGTCTTTGTGGGGCCAGGAGAGACAAGAGACAAATCCCGACCCGCTGTCCACATGTAGACCTGGGATTCCCTTCAAAACGGTGCAGTGCTCCACCCTCTCAGCCTCCAGTGCATCCCCTGCAAGGCTCTTCCACAAGCTGAGCACTCTAAGAGTTGGGAAACACCTTCTTAATCCCACTTGCATTTATTTGCAGCCAGTTTTTACCCAGTTGGTTTCATGCCAACATTGTCCTTATGCTTAAATAAGCATCCCAGCCCTCTCACGGGTGCTTTTATGTGTAGCAATCATACCCCTCAGGCCTTTGTGGGCTGTTTTTTTGTTGTTGTTGTTGTCTTTGGCTAAGCAAACCAAGATCATCTTCTGTAATAGCTTCCTTTTGCCTTGTTTTGCTTATTGTCAAGGAAGAGTCTCAGCCACCCCAAATCTTTGCTGCACAAGCTATGGATGTAAAGCATCAATCCACGGCCATGCTAAGTGCCATCAGCTCCTAGGCAAAACCCAGCTGTTCATAAATGCATTTGCTGGCTGTTGCAATAGGAAGTGAAAAAGCACGTAGAGCAAGGAGCAAAAAGCTTGGCACGCACACCTGGGGGTCCTAAGGGAACCAAGGTGTTGGGGCTTTTGTGCAGGGCTGCTGGAGCTGCAGCACTGGCTCCTGTGATTCTCTGAGTCTTGTCTTTGATGTTCTGCTGAAAGCCCTCTTCAGTGGTCTGGCGAAGGGCCGTAAACCAGCTCTGGGCTGAGCCACTGGCTCAGTAGTACCTGGCTGGCTGGGAGGAGGCTGGCAAAATCTTACTCTGCGCCACAAAAATGTTGCTTAGAGATCTCCCACCAGTCTGGGCCTGAGTCTGCCTAGCTGCCACAATGCCAATCTTTGATGAGGAACTAAGAAAATATTTTTTGGTGAAAACCGGTTGCTTTTCATCTTTCTTCTCACCCGGAGCTAAAGGCAACCTTGACGTGGTTTGCACGCAGCGGGCGCTGCTGCCCTTCAGCCCCGTGTGCTCCCCATGAGCAGCACATTCCCAGGACGGTGGGTGTAGTCAGCATCACTTGGGGAAAAGCAGGAATAAGGCACCAAACGGGGCTCAGAAACAATGCCGGGGCTTGATGTGTAAGAGCAGAGACCTGCCAGCCCCAGCCTTGCTCCCTCCTGTCCCTCAGCTCCTGGAGATGGACATTTCAGAGCTCTTTTGGTTGCAGCCCGTGCAGCGCTGAGGATGCCAAAGCCTCGCTCCATGTTCCTGCAGCCACTCAGCACCAACGCAACACCGGCACCGTCCTCACGTCCCTCCCCAGCACCACAAGAGCTCTTCCCCCAGACCAAACCATCGTGTCGGTGTGCCCAAGCCTCCCCGGCTGACTCAGGCATCCCCGACATACCAAGGGAGCACGGCTGGAGCGAGCCCACGTCACCACGTCCGCGTCCCCCCCGTGCCTCCTCCCCGGCACCCCACACCTCGGCACCGCAGGGTGGAGCAAAGCTGAACCGGTCTCTGCATGCACATCTCCTTTGTCTGGCGTGGAGGAGCAGAAACTGCTGGAGGGAAGCGTTTTAACGACGAAAACCACGCGGGGCTCAATTGTTCCCTGCATCCATGGAAAATTACTCCTGCTCACTCTTCCCTTTGCTTGAGCAGCTCCAAAACACGCTTGGAGGAGGAGGGGAGTGTGTGTACGTGTGGGGTCAGAGCTGTTCCTTTTTTTTTCTCCTGCCTCGAAATGATTTATTCTGAAAGATTCTTGCCTTTGAGTCACTGGGAAAACACACAGCAGTCAGAAAGTGTTTGGGGGCCAGCCATTGAAACGTCACGGTGAGAACAGTACGAAAGGAGCCCCCGGCATCCAACGATGCCGCCCCAGCCCCCAGCACTCTGTCCCCGTCCCATCTGGCACAAGTGGGAACAGATGGGAGAGGTGGCGACGGTGGGCACGGGTCCTGCTGCCCCCTGGGCATTGCCCACTGCTGCCAGCCCCCAGCTCCCCGCCAGCAGCACGGGGCAGGGCAGGGGCACCAGGGGCACTGGGGACAGCAGGGACAGCAGGGACACCAGGGACATGGAGCAGCTCCGTGACCAGGGCACCTCTCTGCACCTGCACTCGCAGGAGAAGGAAACCTGGGTACAGGGGGACATGCTTACCGGTATCGTTCTCTCGGAGTGCTTTATGGCATCATAGCTAACTAAGGCCAATTCTCTAAAATTAGTGTTTGATACACACATTTGATTTCAGTTTGCAAATCCTTCTACGCCTGCCTGTAGTAGGGTTTTGAGGAGTGGCCACGCTGGGGTCCTTTACTCAGGTGCATTAGCATGAGCTGTCTGCTGGCGGGGGGAGCTCTCTGCCCCCCTGTGACCATTTGCCACCCCCACCCACGAGCCCACCCTGCAAGCCCAGGGGCCGCCTGCTCCCTGCCTGCTCTCAGGGCTGCCCGAGGGTCCTCCTGCCTGTTCCCCTTGCAGCTGCTTTTCTGCGGTGCTCCAGCTTCCCTTTTTCACCTCCCTATGCTTTTTCATACCTTTCTCCACCTCTTTCATACCTTTCTTCACCTCTCTATGCTTTTTCATAGCCTGCCTTTTTCTCTGAGTTTCTCGCTTGTCTGTCCACCCACATTCTTGCTTATTTTCCTACTGCCTTGCCTATTTAAACCCTCCCTCTGGTCCCAGCTCTGCCCAGCTTTCCTCTCTACCTCTCACTCCCACTCTCATTTTCTTTATGTCCCAACTGCAAAGTCCTCAGGTGTAAGAAAAAAAACAAATCGCAGTGCTGGGAGGCTTTGGCTACAGCCAAGGGCCAAGCAGGCTGCCTTCCCTGCTCTCCGCACAGCCCAGCCCATGCCTCTCCTTGCTCCCTGCGGGCCCCCTCCACCGCCTTCCCCGGGGGCCCCTGGTGCTGTGGGGCGCACCCCGGCCCTGCCAGCTGCACTCAGTTGTCTCTTTGCTTTTCTGTCTCCAAGCAGAAAGCATTTCTGCCCCGCACCACGTCGCCGATTGGCTGCTGTTGTCTTCGGAGGAAGCTGCAGGCGTGCACAGAGCAGCATCGCTGCGAGCATGCACAGAAAGCATCATTGCAAGCATGCACAGAGCAGCGTTACTGCAAGTATGCACAGAGCAGTGCTGCTGCAAGCTCTGCTCTGCTCTACCAGGACAGAGGTGGGAGGTTTCTGAGCAGAAACCTGCTGGGAGCTGCCTCTCTGCTGGGTTTGCCCCAGCACCAGGGGACGAGGCCGCAGGTTGTCTGAGCCGTCGCTGCCACTGCCGGCCACAAGCACTCAGCACCCACAGGAGGAAAGGAAGGAGAAGCAGCACTGGCAGTGTGTTGTGAAAGGGACCAAGCTAAACACATGGAAATTAGAGGCTGGGTGTCAGGGGTGATTTCTGACTGGGGGATGTGGCAAGCAGCGGGTCATGTCTGGAGAGGAGGAACAGAAAAAAATCTGTTGTTTGGACACAGAAAGCGGAACTGAAAAAAAGCTCTAGCAGATATCATAGAGGAGTTGGGGTTGATGGATTTAGTGATAAACCTTGCAACAGAAATGACAAGCACTAAACTCCTTTAAGATTCTCTACAAGCTGAGTGAATTTATCTACCTTTCTGCAGTGTTAGGAGCATGGCAAATATTATTCCCCCCGTTCACAGGAAGGGAAACTGAAGCCCAGCGGGGCCATGGGGCTGTTCCTGAGCACATGCTCGGTCCCAGCAGTGAGCAGCTGCGCCTCCGTGTGCGACTTCGTGTGCTTCAGCCCCGTCCTGCTGCAGGACTGCTCCCATCCTGGCAGGCAGCTCCCCTCTCGCTGGCAGTGTGAGCTGGTGCTTACCTGCAAGCATTCCCCTTCCAGAGGTGTTCCTGGCATCTGCAGCCCTATTTGCACCCAAAAGTCCTGGGTTGGGCTTTTTTTTTGCATATATTTTTGCTTTTCGATTTGCTTTCTTCTGCTCTGGAAGCTCACTTGTGCACCTGGGAACCTGGTGGGAGCCGTTGTGCTGCGGAGGCGGGCTGGTGTTCACCCCGGCTGGTTGGGGCGGGAGGGTCTGTGGGAAACCTTGGGGTGTGACATGAGCCACCAGAACGTTGTGACAGCTCCTTCTGGTCTCTAGGACCCAAACTCAGGCCTGTTGCAAAATCCTCATCCATGGAGGGAAGGAGGGGAGCTGGGGGCATCTCCCTGTACAACCAGGGAGCATCTGCTATTGTTGTCCCCTATTTTTCACCACTTTTTCCCCAAGATCTTGGGCTGTTTCAGCTTCCTCTGCACTGCCCAGCCCCGGACGGGACAGCAGGGAGCGATATTTAAAGCGTTTGTGAAACTGCAGCCGAACCTGAGTAGCTCTGCAGTGCCCTCTTCTCCTTTCGTGGTTTTGAATTCCTCGCATCCCTCTTTTCCGTGTAAAAGGAGAGCAGCTCTATTTAGGGACTGGCGATTGCGCTGCTGAGGGTGCCTCCAGCAGCAGGTCTCGGTGGCTCTGAGCTCCCCATTCCCGGCTGGGCTCGTGGCTGCTCAAAAGGCTCCGGGTGGCATCAGGAGCCAGGGCTAGAGCTGAGGTGTGGCACCCAGGCCGGTCCCTTTTGCAAGCAATTGCTCAGTTAGTGCCTTCCCCACAAGCCTGCCAGCCTCTCCCTTCTTGGTATTGGAAATTATTTCCCTCAGAAATCAAGAATCATGAAACTGAGGTCATGGGACCGGTTAGTTACACGAAGGGAAGCAATCCCACAGCATTTTTTCCATATGAATAATGCTGAGAATCCCTTTTTGGGCACACGCTGCGTCTCGTCGTGGGCACGGCCACACCAAGCGGCACGCACAGAGCCCCGGGGGTGAGCGGGAGCCGTCCCCTGGCAGGGGGCTGCGGGGGGCGCAGGGCAGTGCAGGTAACGCTATCGCTTTCACTGGAGGTCGACCAGAATTTATGTCTGTGTCACTGGTACGGCAGCCTTGGCCGTTTGACATCTAGGGTTGGGACACGTGTAATTCAAGCCAACAAGGGATTTCATGGGTGTGTAAGACGGGTGACCTTCATGCCTGGAGGCAGAAAGCAGGGAGAAGCAAGAAGAGCAGCTGTAGCAGAGCATAGGCGGTCTTCCCATCCTGCGCTGCCCGTTAGGATGTTCGCTGTTTTCTTGCCTTCGCCTCATTTCGTTTGTCAGTCACCCTCCCTTTGCACAGCTGTGGAATCCCAAATTGGCAAAAGTTACGTGACTTTACCGCTTATGCCATTTTCTGGCCTGTTTACGTCCCGTAAATTAAGTCAATGATGAGCTTGGCATGGGATCTGGAAGTGTTTCACAGCAGGATCGGTTTCTCCCCTTTAATTAAACATTACAAGTTCCTCGTGAATCATACCTCATGCTGTTAGCCTTTTATGAAAAGCCTTAACATGGTAATTTATGGGAAATCTGTTTTGATGTGAAGGTTTGGGCCCTGCTTCTCACCTCGCGCATGACTCGCAGTGGCTGCTGAGTGCCCGGCGGTGCTGGACACGCACCCAGGCTCAGCCACCAGCGGGACCTGCCCCGGTTCTCGTCTCGCGGCCCCCCCGGACCAGCCCTCCAGGAACCTCCTTTAACCCCTTTCCAAAGCGTTTTTTTCCTGAGCCCCTACCAGGTCCCCTGACGATGAGGTCCGAGCTTCCACCACGTGTCCGTGCAGAAGCTCTCCCTTTGCTGGTTTTCGACCTATTGCTCCTTGCATCCGGGCTCCAGCTTTTGTGCTTTGTGAATTAGAGCAGCCGCTCCCTTTTGCTCTTTTCTGCACCATTCATGCTTTCGTAGATCTCTCAAGTTGTTTTTCTCTGCCATTTCACTCTGTTCAGCCTTTCCTCGTGTGGAAGCTCTGTCGTACGCCCGGTCCGTTCCCGCACCCAGCCCGGCCCTTTTTTGCACATATCTGCATCTTTTCTGACACGAGGTGGCCAGCACTGCTGGCAGCATTCAAAGTGTGGGTGCACGGGGGGATTTCTGCAAACACATCATGGGTTTTTCTAGCGTCATCTCTGCACCATTTGCAGCAATTCCCTAGGATGCCTTTTGGCTGTTATAATCCCTGAGCTGACATTTGCAGTTACATCCACAGCGGCTCTAAGACATCTTTGTGGTGCTGGCTCATTTATAGCCTATTGCATATGGGTTCCTGGGGGTAGTAGTGCTTTATTTTAAAGAAACCAAGCGTAGGTGATCACCCTGTCACCCCACCCCTCTTTCTAATACCTGTAGAAAGCACTGACCAAGAGCTGCTGAAACGGGAAGGTGGCACAGATGTCACCAGGATGCTCAGGTGCCAGAGGGAGGTGTGGGTGAGAAGGTACATGTCCGGGCAGGCAGCAGAGCCCCGTACCCAGGACCTGCACCAGCAGACACAGTGGGATTTTGCCTTCCCACCAGCTCATGCACAGAAACCGGGACCGGAGGGCCAGGGAGGGACACACAGAAGTGGTGGGGATGGGGACAAGAAACTTCCCGTCTGCTATTCCCACTTGTTAGTCCTATTTATAGGGTGCCTTTCCATGGAGTATCTGGGCTTTTAGTTTTTATTCTTGGAAAATTATTCACTTCTTGGACCTGCCATGGAGCAGTTACTCACCAGCGCTCCTCCCCAGCATGACATTAAAAGAAATTCCCACGGGGCAGCGCAGGACTGCTCACTTCCCTGCGGCCAAACCAGGCTCTGCCCCGCACTGAGATCTGCCTCATCTTGTCCTGTAATTCCCAGCCTGGCTGTGTTGCTCATTCACCTGCAAAAGTGGTTTGCTGCCTTTGATTTTTCTCCGATGAGATCATTCACCTTTGAGTACAAAACACACCGAGCAGTGTTTTGGCATGGGCTGACTGCTTCTGAAGGCGGACTCTTTCATTCTCTTGCTTATTACGTGCTGGGCCACCACGTCTGTTTCTTGTCCTGCTGACTGTAAAACAGTCCAGTGGTGGTAATGGAGCGGTCTGGGAGCAGTTGGTGCCCCAGCAGGGGACAGCTGCTGCATGTATTAAAGATGGGAGCTGCAGCTCCCTGCTCAGCGTTCCTATAGCACCCGGCACCGTTTTATGTGGGTGCAGAGGCAGAAAGGATCGGCAGCCCAGTGGAGGCGTGCATTGTCACTTGGCTTTCAGGTGGCATCTTGCACTGCAAGAGACCAAGGGTGGGCCTGGGGAGGTGCTCACCCCACTCTCTGGAGGGACAGAGGTGATCAAAGGGAAGGTGCTGCGTGCTCATCTCACTCTTGCTGTTAAAATCCCTGAATTTCTAGACTAAGACATCAGTCGCGTGGTGGCAGAGACCTGAAGCTGCCCTGGAGGCTGAACTCCGCTGAGTGCATCCTTCCCGGGATGCAGAGGCCCAAGGATGGCAAACGTAGTGCTCGGAGACGGGGACCACTGGTGCCCAGTGCTGCTGCGGCACTTCCTACGGAAAGAAAACCCTCACCATTTCAACTGGCTGATATGGGAACTAACTTGGGGTTTGAGGAAGAAATTCTTTCAGGCTGTTGTTTGTATTTCACTGGAACAACAAGAACAACAACAACCAAAAACATCAAAAAGACTCAGCTGGGTGTGCTTTCAAGCCTCCCAGCAGGCTGGGCATGCGGGAGTGAGGAGGAGGGGCAGAAGTGATGGAGCAGGGGACAGCAGTTTTTGCACTTCTGACCTGCAGCTGTGTTGCAAGCACACATCCTTTAATGGGCTTCATTTGTGGCCCTGAGACACCACTCGAGGGCAGCCACGCTTCAAAGGAAAGTGACTGCCCTGGAAAGGAGGAGGCAAATTCCACCTGCCCTGGTTGCACAGGGCCTCTGGCCCTTGAGCCCTGCTCTCCATCCAGAGCTGGGCTGAACGGGGCAGCTGCTGGGACCGGGGACTCTTTGGAAGTGCTGCTGGGGACCATCCAGCTGGGAAGGGCTCGATGCAGCCGTTCTCCTTGGCTTGGGACCTCGAGGTCCTGCCCCTGCCCAAACCCCCCTCCTGGCTGCTGTGCCTTGGGTTTTCTTCCTGGGATGGAGCCTGCAGCAGGATCCAGGTCCCCACTCCTTTGGTTGGGAAGTGCAACAACGGGCACGGTGTCTCCAGTGGGCTCCTGCTGATTTGAGGAGTCCCTGGCCAAGGGGATGCTGAGCACCTCACTGCTGCGATGGGGCTGTGCGGGAGCTCGTCTCCTGCTGTTCTGCCCACTCACGCGGCTGTGTTGCCGTTTTTTAATCACTCCATCACCACTTTAAATAGCTGTTACTACCGCAGCCCGCGGGCTCCTGACTCACGTCCTCACTGGCTGCGCACCCAGGCAGATTCCGGTGTGCTGCCATGCCCCGCGTGCCTCTGCTCCTGCCTGCCCCTCCCCGGGGCGCCACGCGGCGCTTGGTGCCTTTCTGCCCAGAAGCACCAGGCCGGCAGGGCAGGAGATCACGGGAACCAGCTCGGTCCGGGCTGAGCTCTGCTCCTGCTATCCAGAAAGCCCCAAAATAAAGCACGGGCTGCTGAAATGGGAGTGACGATGAGGTCGTTTGGCCTCTCCAGGGGAGAAAGGAGAAGTGTCAGTCAGAGTAAACCTTTCTAATCATGCCTCCGTGCTGTGTGGGTGAGAATCAGCACAGAAGCCAGTGCAGTGCTTCGAACCGACCGATCACCTCGCTCCGCAGCACTCGGCTGGAGGTGCTTGTCCAGGTCCCTTCAGAGACAGGCAGCCATATGGGCCAGAGCCTGCCTTCACTGAAGTCTCATTCTTGCATCTTCTGCTCCATCAATTCACAAAAATAATTCTTCTCAAGCTTGCATTAACCATGGCAAGTTTGCAATTGCAGCCTGGCTTTGCCAGGACTTTTGCCTTCCTCTGGTGATGGCAAGGAGTTGTGAATGAGCATCAGCCAGAAAGATGTGCCTTTTTGATCCTGAATTACAGCTCCATGATTTCCTTGTAAACTTAGCACGGCCCCACTGTCTCAGAGAAGCTGCCTTGGACTTACACCAGCAGGACTCCTCCTGGCCTGCAAACCAAGGTCTCGACCCCAAAGCTGCTGCAGGCAGTGGGTGCCAGTGGTGAGCTGTGAGCAGGGCATCCCCGCGTGGGTGCCGAAGCAGAGCGATGCTGCGGGGAGGCTTTGGAGCTGGTGCTGTGGGGGAACTGCCATTCCTTGCTCAGCTGGTGGGCTCAGATCTCATTTTAAATACAAATCTCACTCTGAGCTGTTTAAACAGGACATGGTTTAGAAACAAAGGACCAGCAGGGGTATTATGGAAAAAGATTAGAAAACATTCAATTCTGAGATTTGATGTTTTTTAATTCAGCCTAGGAGGGTGTGATCCGTACAGTGCTCCAAGCAAGGCATGATGCACACAGGTTTTTGTTTGCCTTGCTGCAGTGGCATTGCCTGCACCGGACAAATGATTCTAATGATGCTGGGCAAAAAGGAGAGAAAGCTGAATAATTAAGAATGCAGCTTTGGGAAGGGGAGTTTAATGCTATTTTAAGACCCAGTTGGTTTGGTTCTTACTTGTTTCTGTTACAGAACATATTTCACTGGCATTGCTTTGTACAAGTGAGGGGAGTGAAAGCCGAGAGCAGAAGGGAACTGCTCTCAGAAACCTTGTCCTGATGTCCCAGCCTTCTCTGCTTTGCTCGTAATTAACAGAGTAATTCAGAATCCAGCTGAACTTTGGAGAAGGAAAGCCATCATCAAAGTTTCCCAACCTCAGCGAGGTAACAAATGCACCCATGAGGGGTCCCAGAAAGCTCCTTACAGAGCCAGAAAACACCCAAGTGGACAGCCCTGGTGATGTCAAGGGGGAATTTCTTTTTTAAGAAAGCCAATATTGAAGCTTTGAGCCTTCGTGTACTATCACTGAGAAACAAAGAAATATATGGTGAGACAGGAGAGCACAGGCAAGCCTTGTGTGTATGTTTTACATGTGATTCCTGCAGTCTGCTGAATTTTAACTTGGGAATTTGTTGCCTGATAATAGAGACATGGGGAGGTGTAGGGCAGGAGGTGCTGGGAAACATTCAGCCGAGGTCTGCTGGTGGTTAGGAAGTTCCTGCGATTTCTGCTGTCACTGCAGCACACTCTGCTGCCCTTTGGGGTGTAGTTGTCCCTGTACGACCCTCCTCACCCTGCTGGAAGGCAGGACCGCTGGTGGGACGAGGCCTCCCGTGGGACCTTTCCCTAGCCCCCAGCAGTACGGTTCTAAGGACGGTTTGTTTGCGATACCATGTTCGAACACAGCCACTTGCTTGTGTTCTCCTCAGAGGTACTAATGGCTTTAAGCCTTAAAAGAGAATAATGATTAGCCCTAAGCAGCACTGGGCTGTGAGAAAATGTATAATAGAACAATTACTGAAAGCAGCTGAGACTAAAAGTAGCATTTAATGGGATCCAGCATCTTCTGTTCTAGCTGACCTGAATGCTGCTTGTTCTGCCAGGCAAAGAGAGTGAAAACCTCTGGGATTCGTAAATCAGGGTATTTAGGTCACACGTGGATTAGAGTGTGATCAGACTGGCTTTAATGCAGAGCTGCTCTGGGTGTGTATAGATCACACAGTATGCTGAGGAATCGATGCTTTCCAGGGCTTTGGGCGCGATCACAGGCTCGCTGTGAGCTGCTGCGGTGCATCAGGGCCCTCGTGCCCCTCAGTCGCTGTGGGCACTGCCTGTCCTTCGGCTCAGAGCAGAGACCGAGCGAACTCGGTTCGTTTGAGAGCACACCACCAGCAGCAGGGTGAGCGCTGGCCCCAGCGACCGTCCCCGTTCTGCCGGGCCAGCCAGCGGCCGGGCTCTTCCCTCCTATCCCGGTGGACAAAGCAGGGGAAGGCAACCCGTGACACCTCGCTGCCAGCAGGGTCTGTCCCCAGCACGATCCAGCCGTCACCACCAGGACTGGGACCGGAAAGCACCCAGGCTGCTGCTGCCGGCCACCGCACAGCACCACTTTGTCTCTGGGTGAGGGGCTGGCTGTAACTCGGTGCTGGAAGGACAGACATGCCATGGAGAGGGTTTCTCTGGCTGATGTGGTCACCTTTGCTGTCCTTGGCTGGACCCGCATGCTCACAGGTAGTTCAGCCGGTGCTCAGCCTGCAGCATCGTGCTGCAAGACCCCGCATGATGTGTCCTGGCCACCTCCACACGAAGCCCCCTCAGTTTCTGGCTCGCTGCCCCACCAGGCTCGCCCACAGCCAGAAGATGTGGGTAAGAGGAGGCCTCAGAGATGCTGCAAGCTGTGACTTTGCAAAGCAGGGGCTGGCCCGGGGCAGCGCTCATCCCACAGCACTCTGTCCTCTCCCCGTCCCGTTCCCCGACATCAGCAAAGCCTCGCCCCAAGAGAACAGACAGGGCCTTGGCTGGCCAAATCACTGCAACACCAAAACTAGGGGGCAGCTCCAGGTCCTTTCAGGACGTTCTGTCAGCTGTCAGCCAAGCAGCCACAGCCTGTGACCCACAAGCAACCAGGGAGGGCATCACCAGGATGGAGGAGCCCATTCAGGTACCAGCCATGGGTAAAGGATGCTCCATTTCTCGCTGGATCCCTCCATGTCAGGAAGCGTTACCCAACCCCACGGTAATGCCTGATGGCACAAAGCCACAGGAACATCCAGCTTCCCAAATGCTCTAGGCTTTCAATTAACTGCACCAGCACAAGGAGGTTGCTCAGCGCAATGGATCTCAAATCTTCTATGATGAGAGAGCGGTGATTTGACAGGAGAAGCACAGCTGGCAGAGAGAAAATGTCTCTTCGCTTCCTGTAACTTCCAGAGTGCTCCTTAATAACGACAGTGCTCGGAAAGGTCTGTGGTTCCCGCAATCACCCGGAGGAATAATTTCCATGGCTGACGCTGCTGCGCTGCTACCTCAGGGCTGGGCGGCAGTGGCTGGGTTTCAGCTCACAGACGTTGCACAAGCCTTCAGGATGGCAAGAGCTGATGCGTGCTGCATCCAACCGAAAGAGGAATTTTAGGTCAACAGCATGTTGTTGTCAGCACTGGGATGTAGCCAGGTTGCCATGGGGACACCTGTGCCTGTAGGTTTTTGATGGTGTGAGGGATCAGGATGCTCTTTCACCTGATTTCCCCAAGAAACTGTGCTTCTGTGATCCTTCCCTCCATCTGCCAGCACCGCTCCGACCACTTCTGAGCCCAGCCACATCTAACGGAAAGGTGGAGAGCTCCAAGATGCCAAGCACCTGTGGCGAGCCCATGCAACACCTGGCCTGAGCACCATGTGCGTCTCCTGCAGTTTGTTTGGTGCCGGTGGCTGCGCAACACCCCCTGGCATCACCCCGCACCGCGGCTGCACACGGGGATGGTGCTGGGGCGATGCTGGCGTAGAGCTGGCTGGACTCACGGACCAGGCTGAGCACCGGCTTAGCAGACACGGTTGAAATTCCTGTCCTTAAACCCAGGTCAAGAGCCCAACCCTGCCTGTGTGAGGGGCTGGAGGCTGCGTGCTCCGAGGGCTGGAGGAACATTACAGATTGCCAGGCTGTGGGAATCCAGTCAGATGGGTCTGGTGCAGCCAGGGATGAAATCCAGCATGCAGCCAGTGGGGGAAGGACCTGCAGCATGCCCAGGCTACAGTGTGGGGCAGCGGGGAACCCAGCTTGTGCCCGGCTGGAGCATCTCCTCCCCTGTGTGGGTGCAGGAGACAGGGCCAGGCTGGGGATGCTGCAGCAGCCAGGGCTTGGGAGAGCAGCTGAGCTGTGTGGAGGGCAGGAAAATCCACCAGCAGAACGAACCTGCACTGAAAATAAGCAGTGACTAACTCCACATCTTTACAACTGCCTTTTAACTGAAAGTTATTAAAGATGGGGAGAAAGAAGATTATGTCCCAGTGGGAGGATAAGGGAGTGTTGCCATAGAAGTACAGGGATGCTGCAGCACAGTTGGGTCCTGATGGACCACGAACCCTGGCGCTTGGGTGCCAGCCCTGAAGCCACATGGGAGAGACACTTTCTTCAGTCTCAGGACAAGAGAGAGGCCGAGATTTGGGAGAGGCCAAGGGATTAGGAAAGATTTTGCCTCTGGGAGTCTCCTTCCTCCATCTGCATGGGTTAGCTCCTGCAGTGGAGATGGAGGCTTTGCAGCTCAGCAGAGAACTGCTCAGAGCCAAACACGCAGGGGCAAAATCGCTCCTGGTCCCTTCCCACCTCAGGAAATGCTGAGAGGTCCGCAGAAGCACAGGGGAGTTCGCATCCCATGGCCCCACATGAGAACAAGTGGGAAGAAGCTTTGCTTGGGCTCTGTGTGTAATCCCTGCACACTCAGCCCCTTGCCTTCCCAGGGGGCATGAGCTCTCCGGCAGGAGATGCGAGCAAGCTGCCGGACCTGAAAGCACGACATGAAACGGGGTTAACTGGGAGCACAAGGGATTTTTATTTGGCCTGTTGATGATGTTCTGCTTTCATTATGTCCCTATAAAGCAAGCGTGCCTTGCCAGCTAACTGCCCTGACCTTACTGGAGTGGGAATAAAACTGAGAAAAATACCCTTGGCACGCGAGCCTGCAGCCCTGGCGCAGCGAGGAGGGCTTTGTTTACAGCTCCAGCTCTTCCTCCATCTGGGCTCAGCTTCTGCAGCATGTTATTTATACCGCAGCAGGGTTCACTGCATGCTCAGTCCTGCCTCTGCCAAAGAGGGGAAATCCCTGCCCTGGAAAGCAGACGGCTGCTCTCGAGCTCCTTTGCTGCGTGGTCCTAAAGCGGGACTGCGGTCTGGTGTCCTGCTGGCCAAGGGCGCAAGGGGCTCGGGCAGCCCGCGGGGTGCGGTTGAGCAGGAGGATGCCTGGGGTCCTGCTCAGGGCTTAGGAGGTTCCCTGCTGGAGGATGAGGAAGGTGAGCCTTTGTGCTGGGCTGTGAGGCCCTGGTGCTGTGCAGGTTCCCTCCGCATCCCAATGCCCTGGGATCTGTTTGTGAAAACCCTGGGAGCCCTCCAAGCTTGGACACAGGCCAGCTGGTGCCATCCATCATCGAGGTGTCAGGAAAATAGGGCTGCGTCAAGCTGAAGTGATGTTAGGGGGAAAAAATGCTCTGTAACTTGTTTTTAATGCTGATAATAGGAAACAGACAGCACTGCTTGAAACTGGCTGCAGAGCCCAGGGGCAGTGAGTGGCCATTTTTGGTGATCAGCTGCCTTTAGCTCCCACTGCCCGCGGCCCTGTAGGAAAGCAAAGTCCCCTCTAGGACGCCAGTGCCTGCTTTATCCCTCCCTTGGATCCTGCAATGGATGAAATATCAAACCTGCGCTGAAGGCAAATGTCAGAGCTGCAAAAGCGATGTGTCACTGCTTCAGGTTGTCAGACCTAACGCCTCTCCGTAAGAGATGTCCCCGAAGCAGGACATGGCCGGGACGTGCTAGGCTGTGCCACCTGGCCGGGGACAGGACAGGCTCCTCCCCGAGGCTGCACCTGCCTGCAGAAACACAACCCCAGAGGCTGCCTTTCCTCTCCAACTCCCCAAAACCAGAAATACTTCATCCCCTCACCGCCCCACTGCCAGGATGCTCGCAGAGAGCGGAGCCACATCCTGGCCACCCCGTGGGGCTGCACCCCCGCAGCAGCCCCAATTTCGGGGGCAGCCTGGTGCCGCGCTGCCTTTTGTGGGGTGGGAGCTCGGGTGCTGCAGCTCCCGGTGATTGGGTGCTATTTTGCTCGGCGTGGCCGGCAGCTGTTGCTGTATATTACCCTGGCCAGTCCGCGCCAGCCCGCAGGCTGGAGGCGAGGCGGCCGCGCTTGAGCCTAAGGTACGGCTTTGTGTCGATTTTCACCCTTTTAATCGAACTGGGGGGCAGTTCGTGGCACAGACCGGGGAACGTGGTGCTGCAGCAGCAATTGGCACGCCAGGGGCCATGGGGCCTGTCCCGATGCGGCCATGCGAGCGTGCACAGAGAAGGGAGGGCAGGCAAGGGGCTATTTCTGGCAGTTTCTTTGATGTGAGTCAGCAGCGGAGGCAGCCTCAGGCTCCTGCAACCTGGGCTGGTTCAGGAAAAGTCCCAGAGACAGCAAAACGGAGCTGGTTTTCATTAGCGGCCAAGGCTGCGTGCTTTTGTGTCCGTCCCTGCCGTGGGTGGCCGGCCCTTGCCTCGGTGCCCGTCCCTGCCATGCGGCCGTGCTTGGCAGCCGTGTGTGCTTGGTGCATTGGCCGTGGAGCTGGCCCGACAGGGAAACACCCACGAAAGCTGCTCCCGTGGGTGAGCAGCCCGTCCCGCCACCCCGAGGACCCGGCTGTCACCTCGCCATGGAGAAGCCAGGACAGCCAGGAGGGTGGGGAGGGACCCCCAAAATCCGAGTCCTTGTGGTAGCTGCTCCACATCCCAGGGGAGATAGGACCAGGTTGTCATTGCTGGGGTAGCTAAAATGAAAACCAAAGACTTGGTTTGTTTCGTGTTGAATGCGAAGCTCTTTCAGGCCATTGTTCCCCAGCCAAAAGGTTTCCTTGTAGTTGTTTTTTTTTGCTTCCAATGTCGTGTTTTGGATTGCAGCCTGGGAATTGGTATTTTTTTCTCAGCATTCATTGTTCCACTGGGGAAAAATAAACTAAATCTGGCTCAGATGGGGCAGAAATTCCTCCTCCTGGTGAGGGCTTGTGCAGATGGGATGTGCAGATCCCAGTCGAGCAGGTGCTGAGCTCACAGATGCTGGGAGAGCTGAGCCCATGGCCTTGGGAGGGTGTTTTCAGGGTGTTCTTGTGCACCCTGGGCTGTTCGTCCCCATGTGTGCTGTGGCAGGGAGGTCACCGTCCCCCCTCAGCTTCAGCTTGCCCGGGACATGCGGAAAGGTGACACCTGGGGCCTCAGCAGCCCCAGACCCCATCCCCTGGGCACCGTTTTCACCCCGCTCTTACACTGCAGTCTCTCGTGCTGCTGCCGTGGTGCCGGTGGCTTCTGCCCGTCTTCTGAAACTGCAGGACAGGCAGTGGCCGTGCCGTGACCATGGGAAACACCGCACGGTTCTGGGGTGCCAAACCTGGGCTTGCTCCGCTCCGCAGCACCCCACACGTCCCCCCCCCCCCACCCCTAACAGGCTGCGCTCTGCTTGTCTCTGCCAGGTGCTGGTGAACAGCGGCGGGGAGAGCAGGAGATTCCCATGTGAGTGTGCTGGCGCCGATGGGTCTGTCATCGGGGCAGGGGATGCGGTGTCTCACGTCCTTCTTGCATGAGCTGGTGATAGAGGCTGTGGGGATTTCAGTGCTTAACCTCGCTGCAGGGCTGGGTTGGGCCCCAAGCACGCGTGGCTTCTACCTTGCAACCCAATGGGTTTGGGCAAGTGTTTGGACCCTTCCTTTCCAGGAAAGAGCTGGGACAGGGGCTCATGAGGGGTCCTGGGGGGTGGGTCCTGGGGAGTGGAGGGGAAAGGAGGACAGCACAGGCATGACTTTGTTCTCCCCTGCACCAGTGGAGGTGTGAAAACAGCCCCCGACCCGGGGATGAGGAGCCTGGACCCTGTGCCCAGTTAGGGCTGGGGTCTATGACCCGCGGCACGGTACAAACCAACCTGCCTGACACAGGAGCGTGTCTCCCTGCAGGGGATCCGGTTTTGTGTTGGCGGAGCAGGGGACTGGTGGCGGTGGTGGGCAGGGGGCCGCATCCTGCCCCGGTGCCTTTGGTTTCAGCCATGCTCAGGTGCAGCCCCGGGTGAGGTTTCCAGGTCAGGGGCAGAGGGCTCCCTCCCACCGCAGCATTTAGCCAGGAGCAGGGTCTGGGGGGGGCTCTGTGGGTTTCACCCCACATCTGTCCCGGGGGGCCACAGCCCGGCTCGTTCAGCTGTTGCTGTCACTGAGCTGTGCCAGCGGGTAGCTCTCACTCGTGGCATGAATCCAGCGCCGCTGACGCAGGCCAGGAGGCAGCCGGGCCACCAAACCCTGCCCCAGGACCGAGCCCAGAGCCCCCTGCAATGTGCCCGCAGCGGGGCCCCGTCCTGGCTGCTCCCACGAGCGGGGAGACCCAGGGCTGGGCTTGCTCAAAGGCAACCCAACACAGGAGCCGCACCCCAGCGCCCGCCTGCAGCACGGAGCCAGCTAGTGGCTGCATCAATCTTAGCAGATAAAAAAAAAAAAAAAAAATCCAGAGTGCTTTCTGATACAAACACAGGCACTGGGGAGTAGTTCCTGGAGGAGCCGGTGACGAGCCTGGTCAGTGCCTGAAGCAGCAGCTGCCCAGCCCTGTTAAACAGCAGGGCTCTGCCTGCCAGCTGCGAAGCCGCAGGGGACCAGGCTCCGTCTGCCCACCCTGGCATCCCCCCTGCATCCAGTGCCCCTTATCTGGGAGGGGGCGTGCAGCCGAGCCCCCGTCCCACCCGGCCATGCTGCGCCGTGATGCTCGCACACCCACGGTCTCTCCCCTCTGCGCAGGGCCTAGAGGAGGTGGGGACCCGGCCGGGTGTCCCTGAGCAGGATCCGGACGCTCCCGAGCCGAGCATGCCCGAGCCGGCGCCGCTCAGCGCGGACAAGAGAGCAGCGGAGAAGAAGCGTGCGGAGAAGGTGGGAGCGAAAGGCAGCGCCGCGGTGCCTGCAGGTAGGTGTGCATGGAAAAGCCTCATCTGCCCCAAAACGGCCACCCTGTCCTGCATCCCCTGCACTGTCTGGCCACAGGGCGGTGATGGGACCAGATCTGCTCGCCAAAACCCCTGGGAATTGTTTGGGATGGGATGCGGTGGGGTGGGGTGGGGTGGGGTGGCACAGCATGGCATGGCACAGCATGGCATGGGGCTTCCCCTCCACCTGCCACATCCCACCCCTGCTCCCTGTCCTTCTGGGATCTGTGGCCAGGGGGAGAGCAGCAGAACCAGGAGCACACAGAGGGCTCATCCGTGCTGGAGCCCTGGGGTGCTGCAAAGCTGTTGCAGTCCAAACATCTCTGGCTGACACCCCAAGACCCTCTTCCCCCACTTCCCTTCTACAGTGTGACCTCCGCCAGTGTTGTCTGGGGCAGGGCAGGGCTGGGGGGGGACTATGGGCCCTTTTGCCCCAGCATGGAGCCCTTTGGTGCCTCCCTACACCCCCAGTAACCCCGGTTCCCTTTGGGCTCCCCAGTCCCCAAGAGCCTCCCTGTGAAGACGAAGGTGGAGCCCCACAGCCTGGACCCCGCGGAGGAGCCGCTCATCTGGGAAGGGCTCACCCTCAACAAGTGCATCCTGGTGGCCTCCATCGTCGCCCTGCTCAGCGTCAGCTTCCAGGTGCTCCAAGGTGAGCTGGGGACCGGGCCCAGGTGCAGGGTCCCCCAGCGCCAGGGTGGCCAAACCCCAGCTTCATCACCTCCATCCTCCTGCCCTCTTCCCTCCTCTCCTCCAGCGCCGCCGTGCTCCAGGGACGGTGTCAGCAGCAGCAGGCAGGAGCCTCCAGCACCTCCCGTCCCCGGTGGGTTCAGAGCTGGGCGGGCACGGCGGGGCGGGTGCCGGGGGCCTCGCACGCCGGCTCATCCCTCTCCATCCCCAGAGGTCACCGTCACCAAGGAGGAGGCCCCAGAAGTGGAGGCTCCCCAGCCCGTCCAGCCTGAAAGCAGCATGCTGGAGGACGACGACAGCGATGACGACGGTGATGATGACGACAACAACGATGCTGACAGCAACCTGGTATGGGGCTGAGGCGGGGGCAACAGCATCCCTGGGGTGGGATTCTCCTCCGGTGTGGAGGAGCACTTGTGGGAGGGCTGAGGAGGGGTCCAGGCACGAGGGCTGGGCTGTGTGACACCTCCGTCCCCCAGGCCGAGCCCTGGATCTTCAAGAAGTGGTTTGGCCGCTCAGAGCCGAAGGATGAGGAGGAAGAGCCCGCAGAGGAACCTGAGGAGCTGCCAGCCAAGGTGGAGGTGAGGAAGGGACGGGAAAAGCCCCGAGTCCCGGAGAAGGAGGAGAAGGCCAAGGACAGCCGCGCAGCCCCGGCAGAGAGGAGCGGCCGGCAGGATCCGCGCCCCAAGGACAGGACCGCTGAGGACAAGCCCATCAGAGCCCCCAGGGCACCCAAGGAGCCGGAGCAGCAGACGCACAAGAAGCGGGGCCGGGAGGGGAAGGAGAGCCGGCGGGAGCGGGACGAGCCCCGGAGGGACGGAGGCAAGAGCCGCCCCAGCAGGGCCGAGCGCCAGGAGGGCTCCCGACGAGACTGGCGGCAGCCACGGGGCGAGCAGAGGGGCAAGAAGCCCTGGGAGCAAGCGGGGAAGGATGGCACGGCCAGGCCCCGGGAGGGCAGGCGGCGCGACTGAGGCTGGGACAAGAGGGGCTCGGTGGCGCTGCCCCAGGGGGACCCGATCCTGCCACCACCCCCTGGCAAGGGCTGCGGATGCACGGACTCTGTCTGTCTGCGGAGCCCCTGCGGTCACAGCCCTGCTGTGGCTGGAGAGGAGCCGGGGGGCTGGTGCGGTCAGAGCATGGTTTGGGGACATCGGGGTCCTGCTGTGCCACCCGCCCATGCCATCCGGCCAAGCACGAGCCTTTGTGAGAACTTTGGGCCCCCTTGGATGAGCTGCACAAAGGCAACCCGAAAAGGAGAAGGGAAACGAGCTCCCCTCCACCTGGGCTTCATGCCCTCGCTCCATCCCCAGCAGACAGCGCTCCTGCAGCTTGCCCGTGCTCCGCGCTGCAACTGCGGCACCTGCGGCGTGGGCACAGGGCAGCCGGCACAGCGATCCCAGCGAACAGAGGGTGTCTCCAGACCACTTAGCTCTTGAATTCAGTTACTGGTTTTATTGAAAGCAAATCAAAGAGAGAAGTGCGTTCTGGGTTAAAGAAGCCAGGCTGCTGCCAGCCTTGGAGGGACAACAGGGAACGGACACCCGGCCCCGCTGCACGGAGGCGCGAAGCTTGCCCGGAGCGAAACCCCACTGGCAGCGCCATCGCCGGGGCTCCCCTTGAACCTGCCTTCCCAGAGTCGCTTTTAGGAACAAAGTACAAGTGCAATATTATGCAGCGCTGTAGCAACTACAGGAGATGTTCACAGCCCCCAAACCACAGTGGGTTTGAGTATTTGCTAAACCAATAGAGGTTAAAATAAACTATTTTCATTTTTAATAAGGTATTAAATTGAATGTTAAAAAAGAAAAAAATCACAGTCCTGGATATGCTTGTGTTTTTTCAAAAGGAGAGGGAGAAAAAACAGCCCTGGGGCTGGGCCCCCTGTCCCAGCTGTCAGGGGCTCACCCAGGTCCCCACTGGTGCCAGGAGGCACCCACCAGCCCCTGGTTGGTGCGGGGACACTGCAGACCAGAGCCATCCCCTACGGTGGGAGTGAGCCCCAGCACTGCTTTTTGCGGGGCTCGGGCCCCACAGCAGCCCCCCAGTGCATCCCACAGGGCACCGGTCTCAGCTGCAAGATGACCCGGGGGGGGCCGGACTCCATGCGCCACCACCAGCAAGGGCATGTGGCAGGTGCCTGGGCAGCCGCAGGGGAGGGGACGCGCTGCCAAGGGGCAGCTGTGGTTTGCACCCACTAAGGGCAGGACGTGTAATGGGATCATCCCCACCCCAGAGCTTTCCCCTCCCTCTGCCATGCCCCAGGCAGCTGTGACAGCAGGGGCATGATGCTGGGGTCACCCGGCAGGGACCCCCACGCTGTGGCTGTTGCCACATCTGGAGATGGGTCCCCGGGGAAAGGCAGAGCTGAAGCTGGTGGGTATTGCTGCTTGTTTTGCCCCTGAGAGCACAGGGAGGGATGCGGGTCAGTGGTGGGCATGGGCTGGCTCAGAACAGCCAGGGGAGGCTGCAGGGAGGCTGAGGGGCAGCAGCCACGGCAGCAGTGGATAAATAGATGCGGCCCCAACTGGACCAGGCTTGTCCTGCCTGTGATGCCCTCCATGTCCCATACCCAGCCCAAACCCCGCTGAGGGTCAGAACCAGACCGCAGTCCGAGCCTCCGGGCACCTCGGACAACCCCAGCCTCCACAGATGGAGCAGGGAAGCACCAGGAGGCCAGCAGCCCTCCAAGGAGCAGCACGGCTGCAAACCCAGAACCAGAACAACACTAGCAAGGCAAACCAAGGGGAAAAGACGTGCGGAGGAGTGCTCACGTCTCGACGAGAAGCAAAGCCGCGAGGGTGCTCCAGGGCCGTGGGCAGGAGCCTCTACCGACAGCCGCACTCCTCTGCCACCATGTTGGGGAACTTGCGCACCTCCAGCCCCTGGCTGGACACGCTGATGATGAGCTGGTCCGAATAGCGGACGGGCACACAGCAGGGAGCGCGCTGCAGGGGTGAGCCCCGCTCCTGCATGCCCAGCAGCAGCACCGTGTGCGAGTAGTAGCTGGGGACGCGGGTGGAGAGGGGCAGCTTGCAGGGACCCTCGCAGTTGTTGGCCACGTACACGGTGGGCATGACGATGAACTTGCGGTCGTGCAGGTCGATGGTCAGCTCCTGCAGCCGGCAGTGGGCCTGGTGCCGGGCGCTGCGGTTTTGCCGCAGGACTTTCCTCCGCTCCTGCCAGTGCGCCCGCACCGTCTGCAGCGCCTTCAGCAGCAGCAGCGCGTGCAGCTTCCCGGAGCCGGGCAGCCGCTCGCCCGCGCTGCCCGTGCCTGGCCCTGGCGGGTAGTAGCAGAAGCTCAGGAGGTGCTGGAAAAGCCCCGTGTTGGCTTGGAACGCCGGGATGTCCCTCAGCTCCTGGATCACCGCCTGCAGCTTGCCCATCAGCAGCTGCAGCACGGTCCCCTCCGGCTGCCAGTCCCCGAAATGCTGCTCCAGCCCAGCGCTGCCCTCCTGGGGGAAAAGCAGCACCGAGGGCTCCTCCGACTGCACCAGCCGCTCCAGCGCCGCCGTCTCGGACAGGTTGAGCAGCTGGTGAGGGAGCATCTCCATCATCTGGAAGTCCAGCCAGTGGTGGGAGCTGGGCTGGGTGGGCGGCTCGCTGGAGGGGCTCAGCACCCGGCGGATGAAGCGGGTCAGCATGCCCAGGAACTGCCCGCTGTCCCCGGGGGCCAGGGACGAGGCGTTGGCCTGGCTGGGGGCGGTGGAGGGCAGCAGTTCCACGGTCTCAGGCTGGGGTGGGCTGCTAAGAGAGCATAGGGAGGGTCACGGGGGCCCCTTGCACCCTTGGGGGTGATGGGCTGGGCCACAGCACCTCCACCCCACCCAGGTGTGCCCCACATTTTCCCAGCCATGATCCCCACGGGTGGGACAGAGGGGCTTTTCCCCTTCCCCCCCCCCCCATGTTTTTCCGTGGCAATGATGAAAGGCACAGACCTGAGCTGTGGGTAGGGAGCCACGTCCACCACCCCGTCGGCAGAGAGGTAGGAGGAAGGGGCCGAAGCATCGTGCCCCCGCCGTGACTTCGCCAGCAGGAGCAGCACGGGGGTCATCCTGGTGAAGCATTTGTCATCCGAGCCAAAGAGGAGCTGCTGGGTCTCCGTGGGGGGCAGGAGGGCACCTGTAGGGGGGAGGTGTGATGGGGACAGTGCTGCAGCCAGGTCCCCAGTGCCCGGCCAAGGCACAGGGGCCATCAGCACCGCTGTCCCCTGCTGCCACAGTCCCCACCTCCATCGCCGTGATGCCTGATGGCCAGGGACGCCTGGAAGCTGAGCTCCTCGCTGGTGCGGGTCACGGATGCTACCGAGGCTCCAAGGACCAGGTACTGGGTGTCCCTGGCGAGGCAGAGGCTCTGCAGGGAGGCAGAAGGCACAGGAGCCCCTGAGAACCTGGGGGAGGCATCCTGGGGGGGCGGCACTAACACGAGCCCCTGTTATGATCCCTGCTTTCTGGACACCCGGGGCCAAGGTATGGACTAAGGCGGCCCAGAGAGCATCCGGGGGAGCAGCGCGGGGTGGGCCCGCCTGACACCAGAGGATTTGCTGGCCCTAAAACCAGCCAGGCTGGAGAGTGCTGGGAGGGGAGGGAGCCGTGCATGGGGGGCCGCCGTGCACCCCAAGGTGCTGTCCCTTTGTCCCTGCCAGCAGCTTGGGGACAGGGTAACAGCACCATCTTCAGGCACGGCTCGGCCCCGCCAGCCCCAGCAGGAGGGTGGGGAAGGGAAGGGAAGGGAAGGGAAGGGAAGGGAAGGGAAGGGAAGGGAAGGGAAGGGAAGGGAAGGGAAGGGAAGGGAAGGGAAGGGAAGGGAAGGGAAGGGAAGGGAAGGGAAGGGAAGGGAAGGGAAGGGAAGGGAAGGGAAGGGAAGGGAAGGGAAGGGAAGGGAAGGGAAGGGAAGGGAAGGGAAGGGAAGGGAAGGGAAGGGAAGGGAAGGGAAGGGAAGGGAAGGGAAGGGAAGGGAAGGGAAGGGAAGGGAAGGGAAGGGAAGGGAAGGGAAGGGAAGGGAAGGGAAGGGAAGGGAAGGGAAGGGAAGGGAAGGGAAGGGAAGGGAAGGGAAGGGAAGGGAAGGGAAGGGAAGGGAAGGGAAGGGAAGGGAAGGGAAGGGAAGGGAAGGGAAGGGAAGGGGGTGGCAGATGGTGAGGTGAGATGGGATGGAAAATGTGCTGGGAAGGAATGGGGAAAGCACTGGGAGGGGATGGGGAAAGTGCGGGGAAGGGATGGGGAAGGCGCTGGGCCAGCAGAGCCAAGACACCCCCTCTCCCACCTTCCCTGCTGGCACCAGCCCCCGTGGGGCTCGGCGCGGCCACCCACCTGCTCCTGCACCAGCCCTGTGCCCGCAGCCAGCAGCTCCTCGTGGCTCCCGGCGCCTCTCCCCGCTCGGCTGCCCGGGTAGAAGAGCAGCAGGGCAAACCGCAGCTCACCCAGCGACCGCCCCACCTCCGCCTGGAAAGCCAGCTTAAACCACAGCCTCGCCTGGGCATCCCACTTCACTGCAAAGGAAAACAAAAAGGGGGTGAAACGCCCGGCAGGCACGCAGTGCACTCGGGAGCGGGGCGAGGAAGGGGCTTTGGGGCCGGGCACTGCTCCTGCAGGGCACTCGGAGCACCAGGAGCAGGAGCAGAGTGGGTGGAAGGATGCTGCGAATCGCTTGTGCTTTAGATGACTGAGAGCAGCAAGGCCCCCTTGCTGTGGACCCTCCGAGGACCACTCAGGTCTACTTGTCTGTCTCTTCTCTTTTCCCCGGCAGACAGAATTGGTACTGGGTCTGAATCCCAACGATCAAGACAGAAAGAGAGAAACACTCCTATAGCCAAAATGACCACGAGCATTACAGCAACCGCCAATGCTGTGGCACTGGGGCATTAGTCACAGGTGAGGACTCACCGTCGCATACAAGCTGTCATCTCTATGAAAGATACAGCTTCTTAAATAGAATACAGAAATTTACTGCTTAACTAATTTTAAGGTGTATTCAACCCTGCAAATCTAATTCTCCATCGGCATCTCCGACTTAGGCCCAGAAGTAGCATTTGCCTGAGCACTGTCCCAGCCCGGGTTTGGCACCTACCTTCCTCCAGGTGCAAGACGAGGAACCGGTCCTGCCCCGGCTCCGCCAGGTGCTGCTGGATGCGCTGCAGGGGCCGGAGCGCAGCGCCCACGTCCCCCACCGGGCACAGCCCGAAGGTTGCAAGACCGCTCCGGTCCCAGCCGGCGTGCTGCCTCAGCAGCTTGATGAAGCCGCTTTCGTAGTGGGTGAGAACACCCACAACTTCCAGGTGACTTGGCGGGACCCCATCCTGGTCCTGGTCCATCTTCATCCTGCACACCGGGCCCTCCAGCCCCCCCAGAGGCCAGGGGTGGAGGCTGGAGCCAGCCCAGCCGATGCCCCCATCCGCAGGCATCGCCTGCAGGCACCCTGCTCCTGGCTCCGTCTTGGAGAGGAGGCGAGTAGCAGCGGTCCTCTTCGATCTCGCCAATGAGCTGGGTCCCGCTCTGGCCTGCACGCTTGCATTTTCTCTTCTTCTCTCTTCTGCTTCAAGTCCCAGCTCCTCCGAGAGGCTCAGCTCCAGCGTGCCAGCAGGGGAGACCCTTTCCCCTGGGCTCCCTTTTCTCGGCAGCGCTGTGGAGGGGAGCAACAGGGCCAGGCACGGCAAAAGGACCCCAAGAGCAGGCTTCATGTTCCCGCTTCAGCTACGCCAAATGCCGTTGTTTGAGCTGCTCAAACGCATCTCCCAAAACATTTGCGCGGAAGGGGAGGACGGCATCTCCCTTTTAAAAACCGGTGGCCTTGAGTTGACAATGCACAACACACCTCCCTTGAGAAACTCAAACACTGTCATGCTGGAAAGGAGGGAGGGATGTTTCAAAGAAACTTTTCTGTTCTATTTTTGGGTTTGCATCCAGTATTGAAATTAAAAAAAAAAAATTAAAGCTGTTTCTCCTACTTGTAGGGATGCACGTCCTTGACTTCAGATGTTTTTTAAAGGAGGGTGGAAGTCTAGACTTGAATCTGCATGGGGACTGGCACATACTATTCCCGTTGGCAGCGAAACACCAGGAGGCAAGAATTGGCTAGACTTGGAGGAGGGGGATAAAGACAGATAATGGGCAGAAACTAAGTAAATGTATAGAAAGCTCCCTCTTTGCTGGAAAGCCTCCCCCTCGGCTGGCACCCTGTGCACCGTGGTGTAGAGGCCGCCTTACAGAGGCTCTTAACACATCCGAGCTCTGGGCTGCATCTCAAAGCTCCCAGGATGTGTGAGGGAGAATCTCACAGGGTGCAGCAGCAGCCTGATGAATTTTAATACTTCAGGCTTTAATAGATGAGGTCTTGGAAAGTCTCACAATGCCTGTGTTGTAAAGACTTCTTCTGTTAGATACCAGTGCTCACTTGTAATTACTAATACCACCTACCTAACACACTCCAGATAAACCCCCGCCCTGCCAGAGGTTATCTCCTTGGTCTCAATGTACCTGCAAAACGTTCCCAACGCACAGTCAGACCTTTCTCTGGGCTCCCAGGACTTCTGCAGTTTGGAGCTTGGGATATGGCTCCAGCACATCATGAGTGGGCTGACCCTGACCAAACTGCACGCCCGAGCCAGACAGGGACAAAGGGCAACAGACCAAAGGCCTCGTGAGCACAGACCTCTCTTCTACGGGAGCAGAGGAACCTGGCAGAGAGAAGGCTCACACAAGTCATCCCAGGCACTGGGCCAGCTCAGATTGAGAAAAAGTGCTCCCGGCGCTGCAATAAAGCAGGTGGGAGCTGGACGCACTCTGCCTGGCTCTCACGTCTGCAGGGCACACGGCAAGATCTGCGTCCGGCCAGCAGAAGAGGCGAAGACTCGGCCTCCTTCCACCCATCGGGCACGCGGCCGGAGCGGGACACAAGCTCAGCCTCCCCAGGCAGCCCGTGGAAAGAGACAGGCGCCAACACAGAGCCAACCCGAGCCTGGCGCTCCTTCCCTGCACCCACCGAGGCCCTGCGATCACCCACTCGCTGGAACGCCCGTCAGGGGAAGGGAATCCTGCAAAGGACAGAGAGGAGAAAGCTTAGAGCATTTTCTGTTTTTTAATCTGAACCAAATGATTGTTTGAAGGAAACATGTAATATAAACAAAACCACAGAGAAACTAAAAGCTTGCCAAAACTAATCTGCTAGTGGGAGGACATGCACAATAAAAAACTATTTAATGACAGCAGGTGCTTCACAATGATACAGACAGCATTTAGTGAATTACAGTAACGAACCTGGACTTAATATAACTGCAGTTTTGGTAATTTCTTCTGACTAAACATTCCCAGAGATCCTTTACCACTGTCAAAGACAAGAGCACCAATGCTTTGTTTGTGAACCCCCATTTGGCACAGACAGCCTAACAAGCAGGAGCTAGGCAGCTGCGCTTCGGGGAAGGATGATTGTCTTTTTTTAAATCATCAATGGAACCTTGTCTAGGGCTTCTCAAGGACTCCTGACAAGCAGTCCGAACTGATTTCCTTAGGAGAAATATTTCCGTGCTTCTAGCTGGCAACACCTGAGCTACTGTACAGTGCTCCAGTGCCGGGAGGAGAAATGAGGTTTCTGGACTCAGCATCAGCAACGCTCTTCCTCTTGTAACTGCAATTCGGCAGGAAGACAGAAAACTGCGTGTAGAAAATTCTGCTGGCCCTCCATTCTGCCCACCAATGGGATTACTGGCAACGCAGTAATAAAATCCTTTAAGTGTGTCTATGACAAGTCTCCCAATCACCAAATGAACTGCTTCATAAAGGACTTCAGTTGAATAGCAACTGATTAACTGGCGGTAATTTATGAGATACACATCAAGCAGTCTATGGTGGGGAAATGTGTTAAGCTAGCACAGCTGAGCTGAGGTCGATGCAACTACTTCAGTCAGAAGTAGCTGACTGAAGGCGAGGTGCCTAGAGATTTCCAGCCCTTTGTCTCCTCTTTGGATAACTTCCAAAATATAACCAGACTGGGAACATTTTATACATTTAAGGGCTAAAGAAACTGAACACACAGCAACATTTTTAACCAATACACGGGAAGAAATAGAGAAAGGAAAATTGAAAATACTTTAATGAACCTACAGGATTTACTCAAAATCACAGGCATACAAAACAAAAGTTTATCTGAATCAGTTGTAACCTGCATATAAAAAGGGATGAGGCAGAGGAGTCCAGTGGGACCAAGTCCCAGAGGGGCTTCAGTTGGAGGGAGGTGGAGGCGGGATAGTGCCTGGCCCCTCCGTGGGGAGAGGAGGTCTCATCATGGGGGGCAGAGGAGCAGGGGGAGGTACACCGGGTGCTGGTGGCAACTGAGGTGGCACTGGAGGTGGTGGCACCGGTCCAGAGGGAGGCATAGGAGGCAGAGTCATGCCTCCCGGAGGAGGAGGTGGCATGGAGTCCGGCAGAGGTGGCCGTGGGGGCAAGCCGTTCATCAGCGGAGGCGGAGGTGGCCGCTTCACGGTCGGAGGGCCTGGAGGGAGGTTCGGAGGAGCTGGGGGCTTCTCCATTTTGAAGTGGAATTGAAGGAAGAACTGGGAAGGGGAAGGGAGAGGGAGAAAAGCAAAGAGAAGGGAACAATTAATCCTCAAGACAACACTGCGCCATCACACAACGGCTGCTCTGTCCACGCTCACGGCCTCCAGGAGCAAAGCGCAGTTCTCTCCTGAACTGTAACCGTCCCGATCACGGCTGGCTTTCTACTCAACGTTCATGGACTTGCAGCAAACCTGCCCGGTATTTGAACTCCTACGGAACTTGTTGCGAGTGCTCAGCTTTATGTGACGGGGTCAGGATGCCCCAGCGTGCACTCGTCCCCTGTCCTGCCCCACAGCAGCTAGTGAGCACATCCATACCACCAGCTCATCGCAGACAACTGCGTGGGAAGCCTGCGCTGAGCAGCCCACATGGAGGACGCAGTGTTGTGTATTTAGGCACTGTTCTGCTGCTGCGGACAGCAAGTTTCATTCAGAACATTCTGCCTCTCTGATTAAACTTTCACAAAGAACACAGGAAGATCCTTCTGTCAGGAGGAGTCACCGCACAGTTGCACTGAAGGAGTGAAGATTTTAGCATCAAAGCCAAAGTGGACATAACTGATGCGTGCTCTCCCTGCACTGCCTGTCCCCACAGGCTGCTCAGCCCTCCTGCTCCCTCTTCAACCCTCAAGAAAGATGCTGCAATGCTCCAGCTACCTGTTTGGTTTCCCTGTTCCAGTGCGTCCAAAACTTTCCTTCTGCTTTGTCGATTTCTCTGCTTGGCACCTGCAACAAAAAAGAATAAGGAGCTATTATTAGCACCACCAGATTAGCTCAGTGGCCCTTTTTAGCTTTAGAGCGTGCAAGATAAGCACAGTTATTCCAGGCCTTGTGAGATGCGCTCGTCTCGGATGTTATTAGATAGAGATGGGGGCAGGAAAGAATTAAGTTACTTCCCTATCGGTCAAGGACAAGTATGCTGGCAAAAAACCCTCCCTTAACATCTGCACAAAGGATGAGAAGCGAAGCCCAGAAGGCTCCTTTCTGTGCCAGACACCAAGAATTCAACGGCTCCCCAGAGCTCAACACAGAACCGAGTTTTCATGCCAGAGTCCTCCACTAATTCTCAGCAGAGTTTAACAACTTCCAGCCATGTCTTCTTGACCCTCCTTTCCACTCCATTAACCCCCCCAAAGGCCAGAACAGTACAAGTCTATAACGACAATCACCGGGAATTAATGTCTTGGAAAATGTGGGAAGGGAACTATAATCAGTCAATCCCAAATCTTACCTTGAAAGCTATGGTTTCGTAGGGCTCCGCTGCCATCAGAAGGTACTGCCAGCGTCTATCAGGAGGCTCAATCCTTTGTTCATATGCGGACATGAACCGATGGCGAGGCATGATGCTTTCTGCAATCTCCGGATAATCAATCTGTTGGGATGTTATTGCAGCATTTAGGAGAATATTCCCTTTTCACTACCCCATCACACAGAACAAAATCCTCAACTATAAAAGAAGTCTAGAGAGAAGCTCCAAAACAAACAAACAAAAAACATAAAAACAAACAAACAAACACCCACCCAACTTAGCGCTACCAAAAGAAACAGCTTGACAACTATGATCATGGATTCTTCCATTTACTTGACACAATCATCAGCAGAAGACTAGCAAGATAAAGATTTTTTATTTATTTTTTTTTTTATTGTCCTGCGAAGAACTGCTCATTTACCAGTGTTTTATTTGGGCAACCAAGAGACGAAGAATTTAGCAGTGACCTTACCTGGAAGAGCAGGCTTTGCTGGCCTGTTTCCGGATCTCTCTGTTTGGTGACTGTAAAGAAAATAAGAAAGCTCAGCACGTAACAGAAAAGGGTCAGAACAATATTACTTCTGCCCTAGGAAAGACACAAAGCTCCAAACAACAAATATTACGAGATTTTGTTTCCCATTTATCAAATAAAATGCCACAATGTCTTTAAGCAAAGTTACTGTGTGTCTCTACTGAAATTCAGTTGCTGTGGGGCAAAGACACTGACACATTGTGCACTGCAGACAAAGCTGGGAGATAAAGCAGCCGAGTTTCACACTGAAGGCCAAAACAAAACAATGGGGAGTTCAGAGAAAAGACCTGAGCTATACATCCAATGAGTGACTTGTGAGCATTAGTGAAAGATGGCGCAGCACAACGAATGGAGAACAGAGACTGAAGCAGTGCCTTCATTTCCTGCACAAGTATTATAATAGCTGAAGACTGAGACATACCAATCTATTATTAAAATGGCTCTCACTCGACTGTCAGCAATAAAGAGATGTTCCATGGGTAATTTAAACAATAAAGGACATCATGAGATAAGCCCATATCTTATTTATGGACAGATCTACTAAAAAGACTAGTTAATAATTCATATCCATAGCACGGCACTTCAAGTAAGCTCCAGCAGGCATTAGGTATCTGCTGTGACAGGCATCACTGATGTACCTTTATAACCCGGTCGTCCAATTTTCACAAATTTCTTCACTTCCACTTTGACTTTTTCTGGTGCAGGCTGGGCAGGAGCTTCCTTAGCTTCCTTGGCAGCTCGACGGGCCCTGGATTCATTTGAAATTTGGAAAATTAAAAGGTTAGTAGCACTTGTTTCTGAAGGATAGGCTAGAAAAGCAGTGTGAATCCCATGCCACGGAATATTTTAGTACTTTACAGAAAGCATACTGGTGAAACTGCTGTTCCTCTTCCATGTGCACCACTGCAGGTCAGTTTTATCTATGCCTTCCCCTGACCAAAAGCTGTCATCTCAATTATCTTAACCACCCCTAGGATGACCTTTGTGCCCATCTCCAGATGGAGTTGAGACAACTTCTTGAAGTAAAAAAGGGAAAGAACTCCACAAACTAGTCATCTAAACCAGAGCTCTTCACTAGGAAACAAACAGTCAAAGAATATTCAAGCCCAACATGCTACTGAGTTCAAGATTTACAGGTGTTCACAATCATGATTTCAATGTGCCTAGGTAATGGAGAACAAAGCTACAACGGGAATTAACTTACAAATTGGTCTGATGCTTCTTCCCCTGGGTATGTGCTAAGTAGCTTCCCTAAAAAAAAAGACAGAAGAAAGTTAAATGAAGACAGGACTGCTCCTGAACCAAAAGATACTTGACATGGATGAGAAGCTACATTTCACGTTGACAAGGATATTTTAATCCTTAGCATTGAGGAATCTTACTCAAAAATTGCAGATTGCTCACAACTACTGAACTGTCAGAAACTGTCATGCTGAACACACACAAGCCACTACCCACCCATCAACTCTTCAGCAATCAGTCATCAAGCACATCCCAAGTTCTAGCACTTGAAGCCAGTATTATTCTAAAATATCTGTTGCTGTGGAGATCAAGACAGGCAGCTGTTCAACTCACCTCATTGTTGTGTAGAGTCAGACAAAGCTTGCATTCATAAGAACCCAAGTGATTTTTCATAAAATAGGGGTCCTAGGAAGAGAATTATTAAAAAGTTACAAGCAAGATACATGCCAGAACAACAGAATAATAAAATATGTAAAACAGAACTTCTGCTGCACTGGAAGAACTGAGTTCACAGGTTTAAATTATTAGCACACCACTACTTTAGGACTATGAAAACAGAGAGAGACAACAGCAGTTTTGTTCATTGGTAACAGCACACCCAACCGCAGTCAAGAAACAACAAAATACGAACCAGTCCGGAGCAGACTGAAATAACGTGACAACAGCTACCTGAATATGTGAGTGCTGGCTTCTCTCTGGTTAGCCCTTCCACAAATGTTTCTTGTTTAAATCCCACGTTAACAGAAACAGAAGTATTTGCTCCAATCCACAGCTCCCCACCGAACCTCTTGCCCTCCAAGCCTTCACTGAAGCAAAGCCCTGAACTGATCCACAGGCAGCTTGCGGGGCTGGCACAGCACGTCCTGCTTTTCCCGAGCACACAGAGGCCAAGGCTCACCTTGTTGATGTCAATAGTTTCCAAAGCCAGCTGCCGAAGCCTCTCCCTGCGGTCTCGGTTGCTTTCTGAGGCAGAGGCGACGCCTCCGCTTCCAGTTTTACCTCCAGGACGGTGCTGGAAATCCATGATGGGGACTTTTGTGCTTCAGCTACTTCAGGAGAAAGAAAGGGTCTGGAAATAGAAAGAAAGCCAAGTGAGTGACAACTCACGCTTCCCCTAAGCTGGGCTCCGTCCCAAGACCCATCAGCGAGGCCCCAGGACACATACTAGCGGCGCTCCCCGCAGCCACCAGGCCGGGTGACACAGCCTCAGGCTGCGCAGGCCTTGCGCCGCCAACCCACCGGGCTGAGCAGCTGCAAAACCACCCAAAACCTGGACAAGCCCCCAGAGACTCCCCCCCAAAGTCTCCTCAGCTCTGGAAGGATCAATGAATTCCTCCCCAAAATGCTCCGCTGAGCCCACCGAGGCTCAGTGCCCCCCCTCAGAAGTTCACCCCCAGCACCCCCCATTTCCTCACCCAGGGTCACCCCCCCCACGCGAGGCTCAGAGCCCCCCCAGTGCCAAAGCTCTCCCAGCCCCTCAGCAATGCTCACAGCCCCCCCGGCCATCCCCCGTCCCCTCAGTGATGTTCAGCGCCCCCCAAACACCCCCAATTTCCCCAGCCATGCCCACAGCCCCCAAAGACACCCCCTGGTAAGTCTCTGAGCCCCCCAAACACCCCCTCTCTCCTCACCCGTGCTCACAAACCCAAAGACACCCCCCAGCGAAGCCCACAACCCCCCCCCCCCAATCCCCTCAGCAAGGCTCAGGGCCCCCCAACCCCCCCACCCCCTCAGAGCCCCCCCCAAACTCCCCCAATCCCCTCACCCACCCCCAGCGAGGCTCAGAGCCCCCCCAGAAGCCCCCTGTCCCCTCACCCGTGCTCACAACCCCCACAGACACCCCCCAGCGAAGCCCACAAGCTGCCCCCATCCCCTCAGCGAGGCTCAGAGCCCCCCCAACCCCCCCCAATCCCCTCAGAGTCCCCTGAACTCCCCCAATCCCCTCACCCACCCCCAGACACCCCCAGCGAGGCTCAGAGCCCCCCCCAGAAGCCCCCCGTCCCCTCACCCACGCCCGCAGCCCCCCCAGACACCCCCAGCGAGGCTCAGAGCCCCCCCGCCCCCCCCATCCCCTCACACAGCCCCCCCCCCCACACACAGCCCCCCCCCCCCCCCCCGCCCCCCCCCGTACCGGCGCGCGCAGCCCCGCTCCCCGCTCCCGCGCCGCGCACGCGCGCTGCCCCCTCCCCCTCCCTCCCTCCCTCCGCCCCACGACTTCCGGCTTCCGGCGCGGCGCTTCCGGGTCCGGGTCCGGGTGCGGGTCCGGGCGCGGCCGGGGCCCGCGGGCCCTCGCCATGCGCTACAACGAGCGGGAGCTGCTGAGCCTGGCCCGGCAGCCCGCCGAGAAGGCGGCCGAGGTCCTGATGCGGGTGCCCAAGAAGGGCAGCGGTGAGGGGCCGCGGCGCGCCCTGGGGGGGGAGCTGAGGCGGGGCTGGGGGGGCTGGGAGGGGGCGTGGGGGGGCTGGGGGTACTGGGATGGGGCTGGGGGGTACTGGAATGGGACTGGGAGGGGGTACTGGGGGTGCTGGGGGGCATTAGGTGAGGCTGGGATGGGGTTGGGGTTGCTGGGGGTACTGGGATGGGGGTGGGGGTTCTGGGGGGGCCACTGGTGGTGGGACTGGGGGCGCTGGGATGGGGCTGAGGAGCACTGGGGTAGTGCTGGGGGGCGTTAGGTGGGGCTGGGGGTACTGGGATGGGACTGGGAGGGGGCACTGGGGGTGCTGGGGGCATTAGGTGGGGCTGGGGGTACTGGGATGGGGCTGGGGGGTACTGGGATGGGACTGGGAGGGGGCACTGGGGGTGCTGGGGGGCATTAGGTGAGGCTGGGGGTACTGGGATGGGGCTGGGGGGTACTGGGATGGGACTAGGAGGGGGCACTGGGGGTGCTGGGGGGCATTAGGTGGGGCTGGGATGGGGCTGGGGAGTTCTGGGGATGCTGGGGGTACTGGTGGTGGGACTGGGGCCACTGGGATGGGGCTGAGGGATTCAGGGGGGGCACTGGGATGGGGCAGGGGGCGCTGGGGTGGGACTGGGAGGTGGTGCTGGGGGGCATTTGGTGGGGCTGGGGATGCTGGGGGTACTGGGATGGGACTGGGGGTGCTGGGATTGGGCTGGAGGGTTTTGAGGGGGCCACTGGTGGTGGGACTGGGGCTATTGGGATGGGGCTGGGGGTTCTGGGGGACCACTGGTGATGGGGCTGGGGTCGCTGGGGTGGGACTGGGAGGTGACACTGAGGGTGCTGGGGGCATTGGGTGGGGCTGGGGATGCTGGGAGGGGGCTGGGGATACTAGGATTGTACTGGGAGGTGGGGTTGGGGGGCTGGAGTGAGACTGGGGGTGGCACTGGAGGTGCTGGGATGGGGCTGAGGTTGGTACTGGGGTGCTGGGATGGGGCTGGGGGGGCATTGGTAGGGCTGGGATGGGATTGGGGGTGCTGGGATGGGGCTAGGGGTGGTACTGGAGGTGCTGGGGTGAGAGTGGGGGGTGGCACTGGGGGTGTTGGGATAGGGTTGGGGGTGCTGGATGGGGGGGCCTGGGGTAGGAGTCGGGGGGGGAGCAGAGTGGGGAAGCTGGGACTGAACGGGTAGGGCTGGGGAGGCTGAAGCAGGGTCCTGAGGTAGGTCTCGGGCAGGACTGGGTGGTACTGGGGATGAGAAGCGGGGCACTGGGAGACCTGGACCGGCAGAACTGGGGGTGCTGGCAGCAGGACTGGTGGTACGGCAGGAGCAGGATTTGGGAGCTGGGATAGGATTAGGGCAGGACTGGGAGCATGGGGTGGGCAGGACTGGGGGGACTGGGAGGCAGGACTGGGAGCAGACTGGGAGGAGTGGGAAGCGGGAGGGGAGGTGCTGGGGCTGGGGTGAAGCTGGGGACAGGGACAAGAGGAGGGGACAGGAGAAGGACGCTGGCTGCAGGCAGGAGCAGAGGGAGGGTTTGGGGGGGGGGTTAGGTGTGAGGGCAGCAGGGAGGTGCATGCCCCCCTTCTTCTGCCCCCCCAGGCGTGCCTGGTAAAACGCAGCAGGAGTCCAAACCCCAAGGGAGCTTCCCCTTCAGTGTGGGGAACCGGCACGTTGCAGAGGTCACAGGTGCTTCCCTCTGCCCCGTGCCGCGGGCTCGCCGCCTCAACGCTCTTTTTTTCCCTTTGCAGTGTTAAAGAAACGCCTCGTGAAGCTCGTTGTCAACTTTCTCTTCTACTTCCGGACAGATGAAGCGGAGGTACGGAGCCCCTTTTCTTCACACACACACACACACACACACACACATACACACCCCCTCTCTCTTTCTTTTTCTGTGAGCTGATGGCATGCGCTTTGTGAAACGGTACGGCAGCAGGCTGCCAAAACCGGGACGTGGCACCCTCGCTTCCTATCCCAGCGACACAGTGAAAGCTCTTAGGGGTGAGAAGGAGCGCTGCCAGCTACACCACACCCAGATGGCTCACGTGGGAGCTTGGAACGAGTCTTTCAAACGTAACCATTGCCCCTCGACTGCCAAAGATGGACTCTGTAATGTTTATTTGTAGGCCTGCGCTTTATCATGTGGAACTGTGAGGCTTATATTGCTCTCCTGGGAAAAGAACTAGCATTATTTATTTGCTACACCAGGAATTTTTCTTGCAAGCGATGCTCGCTCTTAATGGGAAACCGTCGTGGCTATATTCTGTTGGTGTTGTTATTTCTGACATGCAGAGGCCTTGGTTAGGTCAAGAAAAAGAGAACAAGAGGGATGGGCTTAGGTTCTGTTTCTGGCTTTGCCACTGCTGAGATCCAGTCGTTTTTAATGAATCCCTCGGTAAGTGTTGCTAAAGATTCTCTCATTGGAAAATCAATCTGAAAGTAATCACTAGAATGGGTGCGAAGAAAGAAAGGTGCCGAGTGCCTGCTGACACAAGGTAGTGGAAAGCTTTTAGTGACGTTTTTAGACCTAGGCCACAATGAATATTTCACCCTGAAAAGCTCCTCTTTTAAGAAACACTCTTTTCTACTGAATTGCAGTCGCTCTTCGTTACTTAGCTGGAGCTGCAATCGCAGTTCTCTGGGTAGGGTCAAAAGCTGAGCAGTTGCTGTCCCGCAGAGATTCAGCTGTGACTCCCTGTTCGCGTGGTGAGACCCCGAGGGTGCCGCCCCGCAGTGCTCGGCTGCTCGCTGTCCTGAGGGTTGTTGCTTGTAAGCACTCGTGTGTTTCAGTGCGAGGGAGATGTTACCAAACACAGCAAAAATAGTTCCGCAGGTCTGTGGTGGGTGCAAGTATAAAGCTGTTGTGCCAGAAATACATACTAAAACAGACTTTTGAGTGTCTTGGTTGCTGCCTTATTTGCCTCTCGTATTTCCTTTAGTTTGGACAAAAGAATTCACTTGTGGGTTGCTTTTGTTTATGGCTTGTATCACCCGTTGGTTCTCGTGTCCTTGCTCAGTGTGCACTAGCTAGCAAACCGTACTTCCCATTTGTCTGTTTACCCTGAGCTGTTCTAGTTCATCGACACACTGTTCTTAACCTCCTGCAAAGCTGTGAGCCTGCCCTTACAAAGCGAAACGTTAGCCTTTCCCTGTGTCATCATAAATATTTCGTCTTTGCTTGATTTATTGTGCAAGGAAGTAAACTTAATCGGTGTCTTTGGATGCTAAATGAAAAACAGAAATGAATACCAAAGCCCAGAGTGAACCTTAGCAAGTAGAAATCTTTAACCTCTGTCTAACGTGCACAGAGTGCTATGGGGAAGACTGGTCCAGCGAAGCGTGTCAGCAGACACAGAAAGAACACTGAACGTTCATTCAGTTAGCCTGAATTACCTTAAAAGTACCATCAGCTTACAAAGCTCACTTAAAAAACACTGAGAGAACTCCGGATTCAGAACGCCGCGGTGCTGACAGGCAGCATGTGTTGAACCCCCTCTCTGGGTCTTTTCCAGCCCATTGGAGCTCTGCTGCTGGAGCACTGCAGGATCACCAAAGAAGAGGAGAACGTCTTCTCGATCAGTGAGTTCTACGCACGCGCTCCCTTCGTGGCCCCCTTATGGCAAGCCGTGCTTTGAAAAAGGAGATGCTTGGCTGCTTTGTTCCTGCTTTTGCCTCTTTCTCTGGTGACACCAGGCTTAGTGTTCCTCAGCCCCTCTCCTCCTCAGCTGCCAGTTGTTTCTGCGGAGCTGCCGTGCTCCAGGACCGCGGCGTTCCACTGCTGGCTGAAATCGCCTGTGTGATTTGCACAGCTGCATGTGAGGAGAGAAGCGGTAAAAACAGACTGACCGTGGCTTAGTGCTTGTAGAAATCCCTCTCTAGGAAGGCTTGGTACTGACAGATTGCTGCTTCTGTGCTATTGCATTTTATCAAAAAAGTGAGCCTCAGATAAACCATCTGTCGGGCTAATCTAGCGCCAGTCCTCCCGCCACGCTGTTTGTCCTTGTGGCGATAGCTGCGGCTCCAGCTGGCTTGCGGTGTGTCGTCCTTTATAAGCAGCCTTTCATCCAACAACTAATCATTGTGAAAGAGGTATGTGGCAAAAATAACAGGATGTTTCTCCAAGGCCATCCCCATATCTTTTGGCCTGGCTGTCAGGCACAGCTGCTTTTCTGTGCGGAGTCTCGCCTCCTCATTCAGCTGGGAGAGACGGTGTGCTGGCGCCCAAGCAGCCTGAGCGTACCAGTGAGCGTCCCACTCTGAATTTCTGGGGCTTTAAGTTTGTCAGGAGCCCTGGTGACTGATGATTCCTGAGAAAGGTGTTGAAACTGATGGCACTTGGTATCAGGTTGTGTCCCCGTACAGCAGCCCTGAGGGGTTTGATGCAGCCTGACCCAGTTATTTCTCAGCAGCAGCCTAGATCTCTGTGAACTGTGTACTAAAGAGCAGAGCTCTGGGGACAATGTAATTAATTAGATGTCCTGATTCTGTCTTGGTGAAGAATTGGAGTTGCACAGGGAATTGCTTTCCACTGTGCACAGTACCAAATTCCCAAAAGCCTCGAGCAAAGACAGGTCAGTACCTTCTCTGAGTGCGATTTGATTCCTCAGATGGCTGCCCTCTACATATATCAAAATCACTTCCTCCGGGCCATTTTCCACTTTGATTACTAAATCTCCGGTGACTGCTTGCAAGGACTCAGGGTGTTTTAGTCCTGAGTCTGGTCATATTTGTCCAGTCTGAGCTGTCACTCTGAGAAGTTGCTTTTTCCTCTCTGAAGTCTTTGGCTGCTCTAAGCTGACGTTCGCTGTAGGCAGCTGTTCTTGGCCACCTGAGAAGTGCAGCAGAGAAGTGCCTCCAGAGCTCGTGTTGCTTTTGGAAGCACCTCTTTCAGTCAAGAGCAATGCGAAGGGCTTCTGAGCTGTATGAGGCACCTCTGGGCCACCATCACTCCCATGCTGCCTTAGCATAATCATATGGGGAAAGGTGTTTAGGTATAAGGAGCCCAGCAGTGGAGGGACTAGGGCAGTTGAGGAGTAGCCTTAGCACCTTGTGTGCTTTTCCCAGTGCCTTTCTAACAGCAGCCTGCTTCCCGAGCTGGATTTCAAGTGTGTAGAGGCAAGCTTGGCTGGGCCATTGCTCTTAGCAAACAGGGAAAGAATGTGATCCCAAACCATCCAGGGTAAGATAAGAGGGGACAGAGGCCTGGCTTACCAGCCTGTTCACAGATCATCTTTGTTGAACAAAGGTACTTACTGCAGCCTGGCAGAGTCTGGTGGTTGCTGGGGAGGGAGACAGTGGAGCGCAGGCAGCTCTGCCAGGACCATACTTATGTCTTTTCTTATCCATGGCAGGTTTCATTGAGGAGCCAGAGAGGAAATACTGCTTTGAATGTGACAGCGAAGAGCAGTGTCAGGAGTGGATTGAGGCACTCAAGCGAGCCAGGTAGGCTGAGGCACTAGAGCAAGGTCTGCACTGTGCTGTATGTACGCTGCAGCCCTGTGCTGTTTGTTTTCTGGGACTAGTTTGTGGTGAACCCAGGGCGGAAAGCAGTTCTCTCCTCCCAGGCAAGCTTCCTTTCAGCTCTAAATAGCACCCGAAACTTCCCCAGATCCTTTTCTGCTCAACCCGTTGCATGGTCTGTTCCTTTCTTACAGCTATGAGTTCATGAGGAGAAGCTTGATTTTCTACCGGAATGAGATCCAGAAAATGACAGGGAAGGTGAGTCCCTTGGGGTTGGCTTTTCAGGTGGTGACCCTCCGCATTTGGACTGGAGCAGGGTTTGGTGATCCCTGGCCTTGGTGCCAGCTGTCCTACGCAAGGCTGGTGGCTGCAGCATGTATGACAGGACCATATTAAGTCAGCTCCTGAAGCTGCGGGCTCAGCAGGCAGTCAGACCCAGTCACCCGAGAGTCTTCCTCTGCCAAGCAGCCTGCGTGCAGCTGGGGTGCATGTGTGAGGCTGTTCCTGAGCGCAGTGCGTTACGAGCAGCACAGAGCAGCCTGGGGTCTGCAGCCAGACAGGCCGGGCCTGGGCTAACTCTGACTCCCCCGGTTCCGGAGGAGCAGCCCTGGCAAAATCAAGAGTGTCCGTGGGTTGAGACACTGCTCGCACCTCTACCAGGATACCTGGAGCATCCCTTCTGGAGGTAACAGAGGTAGCTGTGACTCACCCATGTGCTCCTGTGCCAGAGCAGACTGAATACAGCCCACGAACCTTGGTTATCTGCTGCATCCTCCCCATGGACTGTGACTTTCTGCTTACAGCCAGCAGCCATGGGTGGGACTGGGGTAAATCCAGCACGTACCTGGAATTGCCACCCAGCCCTGCTGCCTGCCAGACTGCGGGCTGGCAAAAGGAGGGTCCTGCTCGCCTCCCACCTTGTGTGTGTCTGACTGCTGCCTTCCTGTGCTCTTGCTGCAGGACCCCCTGGAGCAGTACGGGATCTCTGAGGAAGCCCGTTTCCAGCTGGCAACGCGCAAGCAATAAACCCCACGCTTGGGCTGAACTGGCTCTGGCCACAGGCTCTCGCTGGAGAGTCAAACCCGAGCTCCCCCAGGAGGAACAGCAACCCTTCCCTATAGTGGTGACCAACTGACTTTTTAATTTATTAGCCAAATATTTTTTTTATGATTTTTTTAAAGATAATTCATTGCACAATCCCACCTCTCCTGCTCTGCCCCAGCCATGCAGGCAGGCAGAGTCTAACTGCTCAGTGCGGACTGTGACCTTGGGCTGGCTGCTGCTGCAGCGCTGGAAGTAAAACCACCCTGGCTCCAAGCAGGAGCAGAGGGGGCAGGGACTGAACGGAGAGCTCGAGCACTTGCCTTCCTCCAGCAAGGGCTCACGTCTCTCTCACCAAGAGCTTCTGGAGCAGGCTCTGAGCCCTCTCTAGCCTCCTCCCTGTCCCTCTCCTGCGGGGAGCTACTCAGCTTTTCTGGCTCAGGATCTTCCCAGTGTCTCCAAAGCAGCCATCAGTTGTTCATCCCTTTACCGTAACAGGATGCTCCAGCTGATTGCATTTCTGTGCTTGCAGGGTTAACCCTGCTATCCTTCTGCTTGCTGCAAAGCCATTTCAGTTCAGCAAGGAGGGGGAAGCCTTCCATGTACACAGGGAGCAGCCCAGGCACAGCAACAGCTGATGGGGAAGGGGCATCCACCCCTCTGTGTCAAGGCAGCAGTGTCTGCAGGCACTAGCACCTGCCTCTTGGGGTTGGTTTCTTTTTGTCCTTTCTCCAGCCAGGTGGTGCTAATTCCTAGAGGATTGATGAAGCCCATGGTACAGACAATTAGCGTGCTCTCACAAATGAAGTGGAGAATGAAGCTGTAAAGCACAAGGGAGCAAAAACAGGGCTGAGAAATATCTGTTATGATCCTGCCTCCCTCTGCAGTACTGGGGGCTGGGCTAAGCTGTGCCATTTCTCAGCTTCCCAAAGAGGAAGGGCAGCTGGAGAGATTTGTAAAGACAGAAACTGCTATGTGCACTTTGGCTGCATGTTTGAGCTTCAGGGTATGTAGAAGGTAAGCCCAGGGAGCGTAGGACAGCTGTGCATCAGCACACCATTCCCTGACCCTCTGCTGCAGCTTTTCACCCCTTTGTGAGCTGCCAAAGGGAAAGATGTGAACAACTGCACCTGCCAAGGCCACAGCAAGCTGCCAGGGAGCAAGGGCTGCTGCTGCAGGGACTCCTGTAATGAAGGGATAAGCAGTAAAGAACATCTCTCCTCGTGGCTCTGCACCTGCAGCCAGCACACTGCAAAAAGGAAAACCACAGCCAGAGGTGGAGGACAGAAGGCACTCACCACACATGCCCAGAGCTCCGAGACCTCTCTCTTTCTTCACACTCCACACTAAGATGTGGCTGCTGCAGCAGCTCCACTGGACAGTGCGGCAAGGAAAGGCCCCGTGGAAAGTCCCAGCAAGCGTTTTCAGATGGCTGATGACAGAAGGAACTTCACTCACCCCTGGGGCAGGTGAATGCAGGAAGAGGTTTCTGTTAGCACAGCAGAAGCACAAGGGATGTGCAGGTTTTGGCTTTTTTTCCACCTGGCTAGCAGGAAAGTTCTCTGCAATTAAACAGTATGTGGTAAATGAGGTGGAGATAGAGCAGCCTGTGCTCTGAGTGGGGTTTGGTAAGAAGGTTTGGGTCTCTTTGGGAATTAATGCAGAAACAAGAGCCAATACTAAAAGCTTTAGTGGCCTGGCCTTCCCTCTTTACCTCAAGCTGCTGGGTACCAGGAGAGCGACAGATGTCACTGATGCTTTATTTTTAACCTCAAGCCCAAGGTTTTTCCCTTCCCAGATATCCCCTTTCCCTGCACTGGTTCCAGGTGCTAGCTCCAGCAATTACCAAAAATATGCAGGGGGCAGCTGTCCTGCTCAGTAAGCTGAGGGCATGACAGGGTGGAAGCGAAAAATAGGGCAGGTTTGAAGACAGATGGTAACTCTCATGGAAGCAGCAGCGAGGGATTAAGAGCAGGAACAAGCTTCTGCTTTAGGGAATTAGTGTCCTCAGATGACTTTGACGTGCATTTTCATCCTCATGAGCCTACTCTGCTTTACCTCAGCACAGGGGCACACTGGTGGGGTACGCAGCAGCCTTACTTACTGTGATAGCAAAGACTCGTCCAGCTGGTTGCTCGCTACAGGCCACTGTACGCGCTGCAGTGGGTGCGCTGGAGCTGCACTGCAGCCTGGCGTCCCCTCTGCAGCTCTGGCTGAGCAGAGCAGAGGAGGTACCACAGCTCTCCGGCTTCAGCCTCAGGTCACCAGCAGTGACCCAGGCTGCAGGCAGGAGAGGTTTCCGAGCTTATTTCCCGCCCCCCCCCCCCCCCCAGGTTCAGCATTAGTGAACGCTTCGATATGCAAAGTCAGCGCTCCTATAAACAAAAGCTGGGAATTCTGCCAACATTCAGTCATTTACAGCAAACAATTCCAGTGCTACGGTGAGGTTCACTGTTCCTGCCTGCCACCCTCAGTAGCTAACATTTCTCTACCGTGTGCCTTCCAAGACTATCACTAGTTTCTTCTCCATGCCCCTTGCAGAAGGTAGATCTGACACCCACCATCTTCACTGTACATAAAAATGGGCATTTTATTTAGATGTTCTGGGGAACAGTTGGGTGCGCAAGTGATTATCCCAACCCTTATTTAAGAGGCAACAATGACATTTCCTAAGTGAATGTAAGACAAATGCTGTGAAGAGCTGCGAGGGCTTGCACAGGCCCCGTAACTTAATTAGCTAGATCAACGGTTAGAGTAGTGCTAGGACACTGGGTTAGATGTCAGGAGTAAGGGAAGATGGTACTTCTAGACACTTTAGAGATCTGCATCCGCTGCTCTTGATTTATAGACAACTGTTCATTTTTCATAATCTGTTCACTATGCTTTTTGTATTCCAGGGGCCTGGTCCACTGTTCATTGGGTACAGGCTCTTTGACAGTGTACTGAAGCTGTTTATCTGTTGTACAATGAACATTTCCAATAAAAACTTGTTTTAATCATTGTGGTAGTAAGAGCTGTGGCAAGGAACCCGAGCCCATGCTAGGGCAGGTGGCTACGGCGAGCTCCCGGGCTTTCTGCGCAGCCTGCCTGCAGGCGCAGGGCTCTCCCGCAGGAACAGGGGCTCAGAGCCCCGGCACCGTCACTGCTGAGCTGGAGGAGGCGGCGGCAGCAGCAGCAGCAGCGATCCTGGATGAAAGATCAGCAGGATGACGGTGCCTGCAGGCCCATCCCCAGGAACGGTGCGGTATTGCTGGTTGGCAGTGAGGGTGCCTGGTCCCAGGCCAGCTGCTAATGTCTCCACAACATGCTTTTTACATGCCTTCTGCTAACAGAGCCAGCCCCTCTGCAGTAGCTTCAGAGACAAACATACAAAAAAGATGAGCTTGCTCAGACCACTGCTGCAACCCCTTTTCAACATCTAGAAACTCATCTAGACCATTCCATTTAAACGGTGTCCATATTGCACAGACTGTGTTAGGGGAATCAGGGTCTTCATCTTATGTTAAAAATCCTACAGAAAATTAGCTCAGCCAGTTTTATGGCCGTCACTTCCAAAGTTTAAAAGCTGTTGCCAACCTAATTTCAGTTCCGTTACGTTAGTGAAATAACCGGATGAAAGGATGAAATGGGAATTTCACTACGATGGTTTTGCTACTAGGAATGTTACCAGTATGTTAAATCCTGAGAGCTTAACTGTCCTCGGCTTCAACAGAGCTGAGTGTGTTGCTCAGTTCGGGAGGAGCAGGGGTCTGACTGCCCTGCCCAGAGCCGCAGCCCAGGACACGGTGCTTCCCTTCCACTGACAAGCACCGACTGCCATCCCCTGCTCACATCTGCCCTGCTGAAGCAGTGAAACTCCACAACAGTACGGTGTATTAAAATACATACACTTTAATATAAAGACAAAACTTCAAAGCATTGTTTCAATTACAAATCAAGGTAAAGACACAAGAAATTAATTAAGTGAAGGGAGGGGAGAAAAAACTAACTCTTACATTGTGGAGAATTAGAAAGGCAGGATGGAAATATATATATTATACATACATATATACACACCAGAAGAATTCACACTAGTTCTATGGAAGAATGAAAGGAATGACAGGACAACTTACTGGTATAAAAAAAAAAAAGATAAATTAGGGGAAGTTTGAATTTTAAATAATTCAGTTTAATAGGCTAAATTATATAAACTAGTTCCTATTCACTAGGAAACATCCCATATCACTGTTCTAAGAAAATGGGTTTTTTAAAAAAATCCATTGAAAAATGGATTTTTATTAGTAGTTAAAAGTTTACTAATCAATTCCTGAGCAACAGCAACCTCATAATCTACTGCTTTCCCCATCAAAGTCCCACTCAGCGAGGGCAGGCTCCCACTCCTAAAAAGTTTAAGTAGAACAGAGACCTAAGAAATCGTTTTTTAATTTGAGATTGATCGCTTAAAAGATTAATAGGTTAAAAAAGCCTAGCAGGATGGATCGACCCATTCCACCTTTTTCCCTCATTAACTCCAGAAACAAGACCTTTCTAAAGAATGATTTGACCGCACCAGAAAAAGCAACCAGATGTACCTTAAAAAATAATAAATCACAAACTTGAGAACTTCAGGGTTAGTACTGTAAAACCTTGAATTTTAGGAAGTTATTTCATTTTTGAACTGTAAGAACTTAAGAAACATCTGCAGAAAGATTACCACAAACAGCAAATACACTGGAGGAGTATTTCCAATTTTTTACCTTGGGTTTAAACCCTGAAGTTCACAATAATAGCATCTTTTACTGTGATATTCAGTCTAAATAGGTATTTATATATTTATAATGCATAAGGATAAATAAAATATGGCACAATAAAGTTTTAAAAACTGGTAATCCATCTTTCAGTGAAAACCTGATATGCAAGCTATGGAAATGTTGGAGCAAATAAAGGAGGAAAAACCTTAACAGCCATAAAACTTCAAATCCTCGTACACTTACAAGACATCTGTGCTTCAAAAAAATCCAATTCTTGTGATTTTTCCTCAGTGCTGCAAAGATAGTTCACAAAAACACTGTCTAGTTTCTTCTCCCCAAACACTGTGATTTTGAAACACATTATTGTTGGTTTGCAGTCCACTGTACAACGTCCATTTCTTAACTGAAGAAATCACCATTGGGAGCTCCCAAAGCTCAGTCCTCCTAATGCATTTGGCTCAGGCAAAACAATAAAAGCAGAACTTCTCAACAAAACCACCTGGTGGATTGGGACAACTCCTTCTGAGAAAAAATATTTGTCAAGAATCTTTAGGTTTCCATACCCTGTATTAAAAGGACTGATACCAACACAAAAAGCAAACGGGTCACAATCAACCTTGCATCAGCACTGGGACAAACTACCAAGCCCTAAGGATCAGCACCGGCGGCCCTGGCGCGTCCCCGCTGGTGCTCGGAGGGGATCGGGACCAACGCAGGCCATGGGGGAGCCCAAAGCAGGCGGGCAGCTCGGGGCCGAGCTGCAGGGCTGGCAGCCTCCTCCTCCAGCAACGTGGCAAAACCTCGACTGTGGCAACTCTAGGGTGCAAGGCCTCTGAGCCATGAGGAGCCAATTCCACAGCTGCCCACAGCTATGGCGCGTTTGGGAAGGACTCGCGGCAGCAAGCCCCTGCTGCGGGAGCTGCTCGAGGGTCCCAGCACTGCCGGGCCAGGCCTGTGGACGTAGCCACGGGAGTCACAAAGAGGTGGGCCCCCTGCGCCAACTCGACAAGATGGAAGCTTGTGCTGGCCCTCAAACTGATCACAGCGACTCCACATCCCACAAAACAAACAAACACAAAAAAAGCAAACACATGGATGAAGCTACGCCTGTCCAGGGGTGGATGCCAGTCCCACATCCACTGACACTCTCCCTGCCCTGCTGTCACACAAGGGCACCGTTCCCAGTGGAAAAATAACAGGTTGGGGAGCAGATGCTGCCTTCTAAATACACAATCCCAGCAAGAATCAAACCACTCAGGCCCCCAGAGGCAGCCCCACGGCCCTGCCATGGCCTCGTTACTCTGGAGTACGAGACCTCCCACAGGGGGAAGCCCAGATCCCAGGTTCCTCTGCAGGAAGGCTGCTAGGACAGGTTGGGACGAGAGACGGGCCCTGAGCTCTGCCAGGAGCAACGCCACCGTTGGGCACAGCAGCATCTCACAAACGCTGGTGCAGCCCCGCTGCTTCTGGCATTTATCAGCACTGCAGTAACAGCCAGCGAGGCAGATCTGGATCGCACCCAGCTCGCTCCCCTCCTATTTGCTTTCTGCGGCAAAGCGACCGCCCCAGAGGCCTCTGGTCAGATGTCTGCAGTTACAGCAGCAAACGCCACCCCCAGAAGGAGAAGCTTGCCCCCCAGCAGGACAAACGCAGGCAGGGGCCGAGCACAGACCCAGCCACGTAGCCACCCCGTGCAGCCCCAAAGCAACGCTCCTGTTTGAAGCATTTGAGCCAGAGATGCAAGGGAAGAGCCTAAAAGTCATCTGCGCAGCAGATTTCAAATGAAAATCACTCGCTCAAGTTTGATTAGAGAATAGTAAGAAAGAAAAAGAAAAGCTACTCAACACTTTGAGTTGGGTGAAGTTTGGGCTGAGCAGCAACAAGTCCTGGGGGTCTGCAAGCTCCCGATTCACAGCAGCGCCTCACCGAGACCCTCACAACCAGGCGCCGCGAGCTGCCCGCGGCACCTGAGCACCCGGAGCTGCGCTGGCAGACCCCACACACTCGCCTTCCTCCGCACCACGCCTGCCCCCCTCCAGCCACAGGCAGGACCCAGGGCCGAGCCCACGCTCAGAGCTCAGCCAAGCCCAGCCAACAGCAGTGAGCACAAACCGCGTGCTACGAGACAAGGCAGCTCTGGCCACTAGGAAGAAGGATACGAGACGGAAGCACAAGAAAAGATTTGAGTTTGTCTGGCCAAGGAGCCCCGAGTTCCTGCTATCGAAGAAACCAGCTGGAGACACTGCTCTAACATCTGCCTCTGAGTGTAATGAGCATCCAGGACACGATGTGCTCCCTGGTGTTGGCAGCTTCCCCTAAAGGCACGTTTCCCTTCACCTCTCCCCCACTGCATTTGCGACCTGAACTAAGAGGAGCTAAATCCCATCATTACGGTTGGCCAGACCGATCCACACCTTGCTAACGGAACGGCCCTGTCTGCACCCAAACAAGAGGCGATGCAGGGACAGCTCGACTCCCCCGTGATCCTGCCCACAAGCTTGGTTCCAGCAACCCAAGGCTCCACATCCTCCAGCAATGTTTTCCCACCTTTTCCGTCAGCTACAGGAAAAGCTGAGAAATCTGACAGCGGGTGCCCCACACACCCCTGGCTAATGGAAGAATTGTTGCTTGGTGACTAAATGTGCAGCAAAGACTTGAGTTTAGGTTTAATGCTCGTGGAGCCCCCCCAGCCTCACAGCACGGTGGGTCTCAGTGGGCTGGAACCGGCAAGCAGGAGCCAGAGGTAACAAATCACCAAAGGAAGAGCGCGTGAGGGTCGTTCTCCAAGCCTGACATTCAGCAGCAGGGCACAGGTTTCGCTCAGCACAAAGCTCAGGATATTTCTTTTTCTTTTTTTTTTTTTTTTGGCAACATTATGTGCTGCAAGATGTATTTTGACTTCCTGATGAGTCCCTCGCTGGCAGCAGCGGCGTGGAGGAGAAGGAACATTTGTGACAGCCATAAAACGGCTGGACCTGGGCAGGAAGTGGTAACACAGAAGGAATTCCTTTCTGGAACTGGCTGCTTGGCTTTGATGACTCAAAAGTATCTCCGATTATTGAAAACAGGTTTCAAGTCTCTGGCACAGCACTCATACATCAGGGTCACGAGGGTCTCATTCTCGTAGCCATATGGATCAGATCCCAACATCTCAAAGAGCTATTCCTCCAGCAGTCCTGCACGCAGGTAAATGCTCTCCCCGTTTTGCAGACAGAAGAGAAACAATCTGAACTTGCTCAAGGTTATGGCCAAGCAGCAAAAGATCAGGGAGTGGGGAAAAAGACAACAAATCCCGTAGCAACCTTGGTGACTTCTCCCAAATAAAGCAGCATTAAGGCATCAGCCCAAAACCTCCATTGTCTTGCACTGCTTCAAACACGCCGTAGCTTATCCAGCACTCTCCTGGAAGCACGCCCTAGCAGGGATTATGACGAAGACTTAGACCAGACTGGGACACGAGGGAAACTCACTACAACCATGCAGCGCGTGACGAGGTGACGGTGCCAGCAGCACCAGGCGCAGGTGGAAGATGCTGGCAAGGCCAGGGCAGCTCTGGGCTCCTGCAGCATGGGCTGCTGAGATGGAAGTGTCAGGTCACGGAGAACACCAGCACCGAGATGACCCAGATGCAGATGAAGGCCTGGCCTCCACAGGCCCCTGGAGGCTGCAGTGGATGCTCGGCCGTCCAGCCTTTGTGCCTGGGTCTGGCCAGGGCGAGCTGTGCCCCTCTGGTTTCATCTTTCCCAGGTGATGGGAGCGAGCAGGCTCACGCTGCTGATTTCCAAAGAGTGCTTGCGAACGAGCCCTGCCACAGAGCACAGCGGGCCATCCAGAGCCAGAGCACCCAGCGCATCGCACACAGACCCAAGGGCAACCCGCTACGGGGAGCAACACTGATGGAAAGGGGGATTTTGGTTTTCCCCAACATGCACGGGAGAGCAGATGACAAACTCTGTGCCCAGACTTTGCTCTGGTTGCTCCCAGGCACTGATTTCTGAAACGCTGTGAACGCAAAGCACATCATTCCTGCAGCAAGCACCCGGCCAACCCTCTTCGGCTGCAGGAGAGTGTCAGGAGCCAGCTGGGCGACGCGTGCACCAAGCAGCTGTCCAGGGTTAAAAAGTACACCGGGGTGGGCAGACCACCGTGAGCCAGCTCCTTCTCCAAGTAGGCATCTCTGCCAGCGTCCTGCGAGCATCTCAGGTATGAACTGATGTGAAGCCTCCCTGTACAGAATGAGTTCTCTTGCTGGATGTCTTCGCTGGTTTGAGATGAAGGTGGGGGGGATAAGAGGCCTAAGGAACACTGGTTTGGTCCATTTTTGGAAAAGGATCTGACGAAAAGCAGATGGATTAAAACCTTCTTCTTGTATTTCCTCATCTCTCACATCTGGGATAAAAATTGGGGGGGGAGGTAATTAAGGCTACTGCCCCTCCAGCAATTGCTCGTGCACAACCCACCTTCCAAGACCGGAGCACCTTGCTGTTTGCCGGGAGGATGCTAAGGCAGCTCTGCAACTTTCAGTTAGCCACAGATCTGGATGAAGCTGGAGCTGCCCAACTCCCAGCTGCAAAACATCTGGGTTACATTGTCTTCCTGGATTCCAGGACATTAACTCTGTACAGCTTCTACTAGAAGCTACTGGATGTTTCTCAGCCATCGCCCTCTGAGCTTTCTTGCCCTTTTCCAGGTTCTCATCTTGCAGCTAATAACGCAGCAGGGCGCACCACTGTCAAGTCCTCCCACATGCAAAGCAGAAAACAGTTCCAAAACACCCCTCATTTCCAGGGCTACCGATCCCTTCCCTTTCCAATGAGTAAGACAACAAAATCAGCTCAACAGTTTCTGTGCACAAAGGCTGCCTATGAAAGACACACATAGGAAACAACAAAATAACCACGCTAAGAACTAAATCTCTACTAAGATTGCCAGGGATGAGGTACAGAGAAAAGGGTCAAACTGAAATCTGCAGAGGGCAGGAGCTGCTCGGTCACCTCTTCCCACCACTCCCTTGAGCATGGCCAGCACGGCATTCACAGATCAGACAGCAGGAGAGCACGCAAGGGCCGAGCTACCTCACCTCCTTCACACGCAGAGGCAGGAGTTGGAAGGCAATGCACCCAGCCCAGCTTTTTGTGACCCCGGGACCCTCCGTCAGGTGCCTGCTGAGGCAGGCTCAAGTCTAAGGCAAATGCCCAATTGCTGGAGGCTGGAGACTCGTTAAGGAGCACCAGGGACCTAGAATGGATTTAAGGGTAGAGAGTGCCTCTCAAGCAGAGCAATCAATGCTGTCCCCAGGGCACCTGGGCAGGTGTTTCCCAATGCCTAAACGTGTTTTTCTTCTAGTCATTTTGCTGTTGCAATTCCCCTTCTGTTACTGTAGTTTCCTTTATTGGTGCTTGGTCCAGTCTGAACTACAGACCAGGGTGATGTCTATATAATGGATTATATTTCTCCTCATTTTGTGCACTTGAATAAATAAGTTTTTACAAGTTCACTGTGCACTGTACAGTCTAAAAATAAATGAAATAAAGTATATGAAATTTATAAATTTTCATCACATCTCTATAAAATACAACCGCTGCTCGGAGCGGCACTTTCTGTACACAGAACACCAAGTCACAATACAATTAAATGCACCAGTTTGATAGTGTGGCAGCACGGTAAGCTAGATTGTGGTGTTTTTGTGAACTACCATTTAGATCTACTTAAAGCAAAGAAATACAAAAGCAAAATGCACTTAGTCAGTAAATGTACACATCTAAGCCATTTCTGAATCAAGTATCAAAACTCTACTAACAAAATACATTGTACTTGGAACAAAAACAACAAGCTGAGATAATCTGCTACCTGCACCAGTACAGAAGCACTATGTTCAGTCTTCCCAATGTTATTAAAAAGGGCCTGACCAATACCAGTGATTATGCACCCTGTTCATATGCCAATGACATCCCAAAACAAGTTACCAGACTAGCTACCAAAATTCACAGTGACTTGAGTGCCACCAGCAACTGCAAATGGCCCAGTGAAGTAGTTTGAATGGGGCAGGACTTGAATTTCTTCTGTTCAAACTGTGCCTGCCTTGGCTGAGCTCACCTGGGCTGCCCCAGGTGATCTAGCTGCCACTCCAGAGGGGAGTAGTGAGTTCTCGTTTGTAATGAACACAATTAAAAACCACCCAGTTAACAGAGCACCTGGCTCAGTTCACATGAGAGCAAAACACCAGATCAAAGACTGCCGTTTCTCTGTAGCTCACACTGCTGTAAACCAAGTGGATTTTGGTATATGAACAGAGTAAGTTGAATAAATAAAATGCAGACCTTTCTGAGAACTGGGTTTGGCATTGGTCAACCCTCCAAATTCAGCACCAAGGATTCAAACTAGAGGCACAGTTCTGACGGATGAAATAGCACCGAGAGGAGGCTCTTTACATCTCTGCTGGTGTGCCAGTCCTTAAGTATTCAGAGAATTTAATCGTAAGTTATATTTATGACTCTAGGTGGAATAAAATAAGTCAAAACTGTTTTCGCTTTAAAAAAAGATAAATACTTTACCTAAACTATCAACAATACAAACTGGAGCCTTAGGCATTTCTTTTGCCTTTTTTTTTTTTCTTCCTTTTTTCTTTTTTACTCAGATTCACAGTAAATATTTTCTCTGTTGTTTAGGTCTTTTTAGGTTTTTGTTTTGTCCAGTAGTAAGAGAGTAGAAACCCCTGCACAGGCCAGGTGAGCACCTTTCAGTGGAAGCCGAGTGAAGTTGGTCCACGTTGTCCTTGCATAGGTCACATTGGGTTGAGGTAGAAATCCTAGTTACCTGCACAACAGGAGGAGAGGAAGAGACTCATCTAAATAAGTGACAAAATCTACAGTGTGTTAGATGCGTCAATCATTTCTACACTGCTCCGAGACCTCGTCAGCCAGTGAAGAAGGCACAATTCTTGTCTCGACCCAACCACAATCAGACAGACAAAACGCTTCCAACATTCAACCATGTTGAACTCTGTCCTTGTGTGACTGACCTCAATGAGTGAGGAAAAAAAGCGTTTGTTCTCCCCCTCGGGAGTTCACCTTTTTTAGCACACACTAATCCACTTTGTATTTGTTGCTACCTTGGGGGAGAAATGTTAGGAGAAACAAAGCAGATTATTTTAGTCCCGTTCCAGATTTCAGCCTCAGTTCTGCAAAGACTTCGAGCACACGTGTTCAGATTAAGGTCAATGAAAACGCTCAAATATTTCACCTATGTCACCCGGAGCAGGACCCCAACTAAGATACATTTGTCTCACAAACCATTTCCTAGGAGCATTACTTCTGCCCCTCTGCTCCGCAGTCCAGTTTTAGACATCCAGCTGCCTTGCGCTGAACTTCACTTTTGTGCCTTGCCTATTTTGCTCCGAGACTTGCTGCGGCAGGACCCATCACATACGATGGCATGGAGTCCAGCCCAGCATGACCCCCACTCCAGGCAAGGCATCTGCTTCAGCAGACTTCCACACCGCTCTCCCGAGTCGCTCAGGTGTACAAAGCCCCACATCTAATCCTCCTCGGCCTTGGCCCCGAGCTTGTTTCTAACCAGGGTCTTCCAAGCCCACCCTGTGACCCCATCATCCTGTCACCCTGCAGGCACACAGGGACATCACTGAACTCCTCCTCGCCCTCACTTGTCGTATAGGGGATACTTACCTGCCTCACAAAAGCCTAACGAGACTAAGTTCGTGTCTGTGAAGCAATTACGTGATGAAGACACTATAAACAATGCACAGTCAAAAGAATCTCTCAGGGATACCGTAATTGAGGCATATGTTTTATAAGCAGCAAAGAGTATCCAACCATAGATTTTATGTAGCTTTGGTATCAGTGAACAGCAACAACATCAAAGACCTACAAGAAAAGCATGGAGCAAGCTCTGGGCCCTAACATACTGATTTAACTTTGCAGTCACGAGCTGTTACATCACGATGCCACAGAGTATTTTCATAACAACAGTACCCAACTCTGTGGTGGTACACTTTATCCTGGAGTTGCTCTAAAGGCATTTAAATACTGCTTCAGTAAAAACGCACACAGTCTCCAGAGACCCTCCTCTCTTCTGCAGCCCCAGCCCTTATGAAGCATGGACCGCAGTGAACCCTGCATGTTCCCTATCATCGCATTCATGTCTACCCAGAAAGTCAGTGATTGCCAAATGAGCATAAATACAGCATCTGATGGAGACTGTTACTGTTAGCCCTAGCAGTCAAGTCCAATAATGCTGCAGTGTGCAGATAACAAGGCCTTCTTGGTTTATTCTAATTCAGATTATAATGCTTTGCTACCTGTGATTGTGTTTTCCAGTGATGCAGGGGGCACATTGACTGCAGTGCAAGACCAGTGCATTTGCACTCCAAGACAAAGCTGCAGCTTGTAACCTGGAGATTTTTTAACTTTATGACTGAGAGCAGCTGTTATTGACTGACAATGAAAACAAGACCACCACGTTGCCAGAGTCACAAAGCAGCAGCATCACGCATCCTAATGCTATGCGAACATGGACTTGTGGAAGAAGCAACAGTCTGTGTTGGAAGGCAAGAAGAGGACAAGGGGGAATCAAAGTAGGCAACAACCACTGCCAACAACTGTATAAAAACCTTACTTAAAAATAGGACTTCCTCCTGATAACTGATCTTCAGAAGTAAACATTTTCAAGAAATGATCCCAACCTGAACATAATCCTAATGTCAGATGAGACAGACCAGAGTTACCACTGTGAGCACTCCTTGTCGAGAAATCCTGACTCCCAGAACAGAGAGCATTAAGCCTCTTCACCCTCTGCCGTGACATTATTTGCTTCCCACATTTTAGAGGTTTGTTTCACAGAGCCCATCCCCACCCTATCTCTGAAAAGGAAGAAGCATCATTCAGCATCTTGCACAAAACTCCTGATTGTTTTGGTTTTGTTTTTTTCCTCTAGCCTTACCTTACAAAATAAGAACTGTTAGCTAAGCAAGCTCTTTATCGTGGCTTAACCCCAGAAAGGTGCGAAGCATAAGGAGACTGCATGCCAAGTGTAACCCACATAGCGGACGTGCCAGCTGCGTTGGACTGCGTGATCATGGGCGCGGACTGTGCCAGCGCCAAGCGGGGCAGAGGCGGGTGATGGACTGTAAAGGAGGGGCGGGAGGTTTTGTGCTGGAGAGAGGCTAGCTTAATAGACAAAGAAGCATTAGCAGATTGGACAGAAGCAGCAGAAGAGGATGGCAAAAAAGCATCGCCAGGTGGGAGAGATGGTAGGTTCTGCAGAAGCGCAGGCTCAGGGTTAGAAGCAAGTAATGGAGGAGGTGGGGGCAAGGAAACGTTAGGAGGGGGCGGGGGGGAATGGAAAACAGATTGCACTGGCGCTCTGTTGAGGTGCTGAGCAGATCTATTCTCACTAGATGTTACTAAATTAGAGGAGGGGGGTGGGAAGGATGAGGATGACGTGCTGGCAACAGCCTGCAGAGGGTTTAAGCTTAGCACTGTGCTGCTAGAGACAGCACTGCTGCTGAAACTGGCTCCAAATTGATGAGGAGAGGAGGCAGAAGGCACCGCATGGTTAAAAATACCTGCAAACAGGAGAGAAAAACTCAGCTTCAACAGATGGGCTTTGTACAGTCGCAAGTGACAAGAGAAACAAAAAAAAACAAAAAAAAAGCAAAATTATAGTAGTTATGGCCCCATACAAAAATATGCAGCATGAGAAGGCAGCAAGCAATGAGAGATAATGGTGCAGGCCAGGAGGTACAAAAGGTTTCACTTACCTTTCCTACTGCCAACCTCTAAATGCCACGAGGACAAACGGTCAGACCCAAGAACTGTCAGTTCTATATCGCACAGGCAGACTTTTGATGAGATTACGTGGTCTCTAGAGTTGTTTATCTGAAGACTCAAACTGCTGCTCTTCCCTCCCCACCCTCCTGCTTTCCCACTTACAGGGCAGCAGAGGGGAGACTGCATTTCCAGCAAATCTACATGCTGAGAGATGTGAGAGTTAGGATTTCCCGACATGGTGCCTGAATGATTTTGGACAGGTAAGAAAAACTGCCTTTGACATTTAGTAATGGCAGGTTCAGACTATCTTCTAGTCCTGCCAGCTTGTCTCCAGTTTGGACCACAGAAGCCAAGCCTGTGCAGAATCCCAGAAGTGCAAGCTGCATATGGCATTGCCCTTCCTGGCAAAGAAATGCTCTTCATGTCCGTTCAAGAGCCAGAATGCTACGCAATTCCCAACACCATTTCCTCTGAAGAGACAGTGATGTTTTGCTCTTCCTGGATCATACTAAATCCATTCAAGGCCTAATCTCAACCTTCACTCAAGTTGACAAGTTAGAGATCCTTAGCTTGGTAACACAACCAGTTAAATCTTTTACCTGCAGGTGGACCTAAGTTGGTTCCAATACAGCAACATCTGAACAAGCATACATTATGAAATCACAAAGTCTGGGTGTATTCTTTCATTAAGGTGATACAACAAGATCATCTAGTAGACAAAGCTCATGGGATTTCACTGTGGGGAAATGAACTCATCCTAGCATTTCCGAGAGAGAAGAGAGAGGGGTTATGTGGGAGAGATTTGCTCCACATCCTGCAGAAGTGAAAGGGTCTCACCCCTGGAGAGGCAGTGTCAGACTTTCCTTTAGGCCCTGTCTTATACCAGAGAAAGAGTTCTGCCTACCTCCAACTGTTCCACCTGTAACCCCAGGAGAGAAGTTCCCCATAGTGTGAGAATTAGTCAGTCTGGTTGCAGCTGATGACACGTGGACCAGACTGGCAGCAGCTGGCATCGAGTTAAATAAGGACTGCAATACTGAGGAATTTGTCACCGAGTTGAGGTTTGCTTGCAAGGCCATGGGGCCAAGGGGGAACTGTGATCCAGTGGTCAAAGTGTTTAGGAAAGGATGGTGCGTCTGCACAGAAGATGCTGGGTTGCCTGCTGAAGAAACAGCAGTAGAAAGGCTTTTACCATTCAGAAGGCCACCAGACGAAACAGCAGCAGAAATGAAAAGGTTGTGGCCGTTTTTAAACTCCACATCTCGGTCCCTTCCTTTGCCGACCTTTCCGTTATGCTGCAAAGAGTTTTTTTCCGAAGAACCCCCAGTACGAATGCTTATTTCGCTCATCTCTTTGCTTTTGACCCCTGACCGATTTAAGTCTTCTCCTTTCGTGCCACTGAGGCCTTCAAGTTGCCTCTTGTTCAAAAATGGATTTGTTTCTGATATCCCCACATCTTTGCTTCGCTGCGACTGAAAACCCAGGGAGCAGTTGGAAGTCGTCACGTCTGAAGCCTTGTGCGGAAGAGAAGCACCATCAATAAAGCTGTGTAAACCAATGTCAGTTGACAGTCCACCATTGTACGCGAATCCGTTGGTGGAGTTTGTACTAGGGCTGAGCCCATCTGCCCCAGACGAGGGCATGGCAATGCTTTTCCTCGCATGTGCTGTGATCTTGGCGTCAATGGCTAGGCTGTCCTCAGAGGACGGCCTGAAGGCAAACAACGAATTCTGGCTCAGGGATGAAACCGACTGCAAGGGACTGTCTGTAGTTTTGGTCAGGTTGATGTCAGATATTGGTGAAAAAGTAGATTTCCATTTACTGCTGTTCATGTTCTCGTTGGTTTGTGCTTGTTTCCTCCCAGATAAGCTGCCACCTAGAAAGAAAGGTTTATAAATATCAAAAAGCAGCTTTCACTGAATCTGCTCAGTAAGAACAGTTTTGTTTTTTCCTTCAACACCCATATTTTTAATCAGTCTTTAATTCTTTCTGATCCAAAGGCAGAAATACTTGACAAGTCACCTAAAAACCCTTCAAATTTAGCTTAATGCTTTGAAAAAAGTTTGAGAATGCTGATTTTCTCTTTCCTCAGCCTTTGCACTACAGATCCCTCCCCAAACCCTGACTTAGTGAAAAACAACCGGTCAAATCTTTCGTGACCCATGACTACCAAAAAGACTGACCCAAGATCTGTAATTATCAGCCACCTGTCTTAATTACTATGATGCAAAGCCCTGGCAGAACTGCACTCTGCTCAACAGCACAGAAAGGCCTGCTATTGATAACAATGTCAGTCAGTGGCAGCCACCCATTCCCAAGCCCAACCATTAAAACAACTAATTAACATTCCCTACACTTACCATTTTCAACAGTCTTCTGTGGAGATTTGCTTTCCAATGATATTGTTGCAATTTTCCTCTCAATTCTAGTGGGAAAATAAAAAGGTTATAGCACTCACTGCAATCTTTTTGTTGCACATTTACCCTTAAATATCTCCCTCAGGTTCATTTCTTAACAGTGGACTAAAGTATATAAAGCCAAGTCACCTAGAAAACTGCATGTTACTAAAGGGATTTAAAAGCACTAGAATAATCCACCAAGCACTAACTAGAAGCTATTACAGAATTTGTGCTCTTTGCCAAGATTAGTGCATGTTCAGAGAACTTCATTGTCGCTCTTTCACAACAAGACGTTGGCTGTTGCTCCCATTTCTACAGTGGTTGTTTTTCCAGCACCTCGAGCAAGAACAGAATCATTGCACCTCACAGGCCAGCAAAGTGTGGCAAGTACTCCATTTTCAGAGTAACGCATTATCAGTTTGGGGTAGGAAGCGAAAAATTTTGAATCAAGCTGAAACTGGGAGTGAGAGGAAGACGGATTCTTAGTTAAAAATTACACACTTGGCCTCAGTACTCCTACAAGCAACACAGTAAAAAGAAATAGTTTCTACGATAATTCTTTCAGAGGCCAGGCTCTGTCAGCCTTGCAAACACAGCAAGAAGAACAGATTCCCACATTCAAGTGCTGCTGCCGAAAAACCTTCCCTATTCACAATTTCAGTCTCACAAGAGGCTTGGCATAATGGAATCAGTCTCCAAGCAAAGGGAACAAAGACAGCTTAACACACCTCTCCTGTTTATTGCACCTTTATCGGCTTCCTGAGAAATCTCATCCAGAAACCTATGCCTGCATATTCACCTGGTGCTATTGTGCTCATCTTCAGATCCCTGCTCTTCATCTGACGTTAGGGGAGAGTAATGAACGCCGTTGGTCTGAATGAGGGGCTTTTCCTTTTTCAATACTGGGGGCTGGTCATTGTCCTGGTAAGGAACAGGAGAGTTCTTCAGGGAGTTTTCAGGAGAGGAAATGGCTGTTATTTCTAAAGGCTGGTTAATGTTATTGACCTGGGCAAGAAGGAAAGAAAGCAGTTATGGATGAGAGTATCCCTTTAGAAAAAAGGCATCTTGTTAAGGATATCAAGAGCAGGCTTAACTTGCTCAGCTTTAGGATACGCCAACAGCTGCTTGTTTAGCGCTGCCATTGTTATACTCCAGCATCTTGCACTAGAGCGCCCTGGATGAAAGCTTTAATGTAACTTGGAAAAATATTATCATTATTTGATTTTATGTTTAAACACAGAAATGAAGACATGGGACAATCACATTTCTTTTCAAACTACCACTGCAGGATCACATGAACACAACTTGTATAGCTGGCTTATTAACGTGAGAATGCCATATGCTTCTGGCACTCAAGCTATTTAGTCAATCTTAGCTTAAACTATATTCAAAATATTTAATCTACAGACTAAAAAAAAAAAATCAACTTCACTGCAAAAACAAGCTCTTTGTCAAAAGAGAATAAATTGTTTTTAATTTTTAATGCTCTGACAGAAAAAACTCTGAGGTGTTCTACCTATTCTAAAACAGTTCACGAGCTTTCAGCAATTCTCTTGCCTCCCAGATGGGCCATTTCCACAAGGGGTCTACACTCCAGTTCTAGCTACTGGCACTGTGACAACCTGAGGGTATGCCAAATAATAAAGCAGTAGAAGCTTATTTCTAATTCAAAGAGATTTCCCAGGCCCTTCTCTTTTGCTTGAGCTCTTCATTTTTGCCCTTACCATGGAGTTGATATTGAGCGGTGAACCTGATGGTTGAGTAAAGAGTCCAGACATAGTGGGTAAGGATTTACGTTTAGGGGAGACCCCGGAGTTCCCGCTGAGATTCCCAGTAGAGGATCTCTTCCGCCGGCCTCGCTTCTTCCCATCCTGCGCGTGTGCTTGGCCGCAGTCCAGCCGAGCGCTCGCGGGCAGAGGACTGTGCTTGTTGGAAGGGGATTGTTTTACATGTCCTGTATTAGGAGAGATTGTAAAGATGATTCTTCTCTTGGCCTCGTTCTCAGGATCTGAAAACGCTGCATCAGACTGAAGATCCCCCTTTGTTCCTTCGGCAAACATCTTCTGAGCATCTGCATATTGCAATACCCCTACCAGGCTCTGGGAGGTGCCATTTAACCTGGGGCTTGTTGAGTGCTGGTGAGCAGGGGAGTTTTGCCCAGAGTTCCTTGACTGCATCATTAGCAAAGGATGTTGTGGAGTGGAACTCCGAGACCCTACTGAGTTAAACAGACTCCCAGAGTCGTCCAGAGCTGCCTGATCAACACTATGGTTAAGATGGGCTGGGCTGTTTGTAAGATTTCCATTGACTGCCACGGAGCCAGAAGAGTAAGAAAAACCTGTTGAAAGGGAAAGTATACATCATTGCTTCTGCTGAGTGATAGTTCACAGTGCTAGATTTCTGGGATGGCTGGGAGTAGATTCAGCTCTACCCGTGTTCGATCAGCCAGCAGCCGTGTACTACATGGGAAACTGCGCAGCTGCTTTTTACTTTGTGCAGTTGAGAAGATGGCTCTGTGTGCTGATGGTTCCAGGTAGGTGTTAATTATTTTCATTATTCTTTTCCCAGTTCAGGAAAATTCATGTGTTATATTGAGATATCCTGTGCTCTATACGGTATTTAAATGGAACTCGTGAAAGTTTCTTTTGAATTTCTACACCTCCTGAAATCAGGGCTCCTCTACTCTCAACTCCTTCCTATCATCAAGGAAATAAGATCAGCAATTTCAGTCCATTTCTTCCTCAAAAAAAGAAGGGACTGTCATCTATACAGCCCACCTCCTACTCAAAATTAGACAAAAGGCTGTGGCTTAGGAAGTGACAGGGGATCTTCAAAGAAATTGTGGCAGAAGAATGCCACGTGGGAAGAAGCTTGGAAAGGGGATTAAGTATTTGTCATGGCATATCATAAATGGGTTTAGTGCTCTAGTAAGGTCTTGCCTCTGGGCTGCCTAAATGAAAGGGGTAGAAGGGAACACAGTATTGTTTTACTTTTTTTTTTTAATTTTTTTTTTTTTTAACATTTATTTGGTTTTATAGAAAATTGCAGCCAAGCCCTTCTTTGCAAAACAGATGCTAGAAACAACAGAAGCCCCTCAAGGTGATAAACATTAAGAACAAATGCACTCTGAGGAGGGATCAGCTGTAGAACAGCTTCTGTATACCAGAACCTACTTTTCTCGGTCCACGACATTTCCATATTCTGAACAGCTAAAAGCCACAATTTCAACAGATGAGTGAGTTCAGAAGCAATGACTGTACTTAAGGGTACCCCTACCCTCTCCCTTATTGACATTTCTTCCTACCCAGATACTTGTGCCTTTACAAATGCTCATGAGACACCAATGTGACTTGCTTAAATAAATTAATTCTGCTATTAAAAAAACTCCACCATCCTGCAAAATAGAATTTTTAAAGCCAGATCAGTTCATAGTATGGAAAACATTTTGCTGGTTTGCAACACTGTAGAGATAGGAATCTCTTAATCCACTTAGAAGAGTTTACAAAACCAACTACTTACTTAAACTGCAAGGTGCTGCAGTTCAGATAAAAACACGTCAAACTAATACTCTGTACTAAAATGTATCCAAGCTGTAGGCACAGTTTTGACAGTCTCAGAACATCACCACCTCTGATTCTTTGCTCTCATTACAAAACATACATTTACCTAGCACTCTACTGTTCTGAATGACCTGAGAAGCGCTCAGAAAACACTCAGACGCGTGCATTTGCGGGTGCTGTCGAGATGAGACAGCACACCTTCACATAGATGAGGCTGTTTGTTACCTGAGGTAGCCAAAGCCAGTGGCTTGTTTCCAGCAGCATTGCTTACACCATTATGAGAACTAGCACCAATCTGCTTTTCAAGTGTTGATGAGTCTCTGCTCTGATGAACTGGGCTAGGTGTGCTTCTCTGTGGGGACAGAAAGAGGCATATTAGTACAAGAAGTATACTCAAAAGTCACTAGTTAGAACAAAATTCACATGCATTAGTAGATTAGAAATTAGTGGTTCTACTTCCTAAATGTCTTAGATTTATCTCGTTTTCAAAAAACATAGATCACCATAGGGGACAAAACTGAGTAGTGATTACACTGTGATAGTATCTAGCACGCACTTGATACCATCCAATTAGAGAACGGACTCATTGTTCCAGAAGGTTTAGATGCAGAACTGCACTGTGATCAGAGAACAAATGCCTCAGCCCACTGTTTTACAGGCAGAAAGAAAACAAATGGTTGTATCACGTCCCCAAGCCTATATACACAAAGCTCCGAACTACCCCGAACTGAACATGAAACACATTAGACTATGTTCTCTGGTACAATGTCTGAGAGTGGTATTTTCCTGAAAGCAGGCACAACGGTTGTGAAATGATAGGCTGAATAAACAATTACAAACGTTTGTGAGAAACTGGACCAGTCATTTTGAAACTCCTCTGCCACTGAAAGTAGCAAGAGTTTATCAGGATTTCAAAGAGATGGCCCCAAAGGTTCTGTACTAAATACCTGAGAAGTCAGCTACAGAGCAGTCACTCTCACAGTGGCAATTACAACCTAAAGGTACTGTTCAGGTTCATCCCACACAGTTAGGACACAAAGATCAACAATTTATCAATGACCAAGCTGAGACAGAATTTGTCGCCCAGGGTAATGCAACAGAGCAAGGGCTAAGAACAAGTTGACATATGGGATCCTTGGCTCCCAGTGCCATAAACTCTCAGATGCTGCACCTTTTCCACCAAGCCAAACATTCACACTATGACCTCTCGAGGCATGCACTTTATTTTCCTTCCTGGCTGAAACACCACCACAGACACAGGAGCAAAAATCTAGAGCACGACTAAGAGACAAGAGGATGCATCCCAACAGCAGCCTCCCCCGAAGCACTAGACATTCAAGGTTAGCAGCCCACTATGGATTCTGGTGCACAGCACCCCATTACTGCCCAATGTGATTTTAGTTAGGCATGGAAAGCATTGATGATCCCTTACTCACCACCTTCTCAACACGGCTAGGTAGGACTACGCTGGCCAGAGGGATACTAACAGGGAGTTTATTGGGCTGCACTGTGCTGAGAGGAATACTGATAGGTAGGCTGGTGATAGTTTCTCCATTACTCACAGAGGTTCTCTCTCTTAAACCCTGCAAATGCAAAAGAGAAAGTAACGTTCTCAACTGCAAGCTATTACTGAAAAGACATCCTAAACTAACGGTAACTTGCTCACTTAGATTTTGTCCTTTTTTATTCCCCCCTGTTCAGAATTACATGATTAAGAGTGACAACTATATAGCAAAGACAAGGCATGCATGGAGCAGCTTTGTTACCAACGTCAGTCTACTGGGACAGCAACATCCAACAGCACAGAAATACATAAATTAAAGCTACTACTGCCCCTAAGCATAAGGAAAAGGACGTCTGAGGTGAGCTCGTTTCCTAGTGTCTTTGTTACAACTCCGTGAAAAACACTCATCTAACAGAATTTGTATCTTGAGGTCCTCTGTACACAGAAGATGGAGTAGCCAGAAATTTTTCCATGGTAACCTCCCGTGGGAGGGCACCTGCTTGCTCTGAAATGAGCACCAATAGGATTCATGGCAGGACCAATGTGGACAACTTCATTTTTTTTAATACAAAAGACAGTCTAGTTTTCAAGTCAAAGTACACTCACACCAGATCAAAAAGAAGTCCTACTGCATTACTGGCACAGTTCACATGCAAACCAGTGACTCAAAAGGTAAGCATGCCTTTCATGAGCACCGTATTCTCTCTTCCTCTAGCCAGTTCCTCTTTTTTATTGCACCACACCTACTGTAATTTATATTATTTTCCATGCCAAGCTGACCAAGCACGTCTGCTTCTCCTAGTCTGGCCAACTCTTTTTGTTCTACAAGGTGTAAAGTCTCTGAATTCAAGCAAAAGCAAATCTTTTACCTTCTCGCCTGCAATTGGTAAGGCCGCTGGGGAAGAGGGCCGAGTTTCCTGAGGACTCAGCTTTATGCCATTTGAAATACCAGGGCTTGGATACGTAAGGCCATTCTCTTTGACGTGGTCAGCTCTACAACAGAGATGTAAGATCATTAGAATACAAATCTAAGTACTTTTGTTTTGCCAGGAATTCCCATACCAAACTCCAGGTACCATACCACCTTGTTTACCTGATCAGCTAGCACTGCAGGTTTTGCTGAGAGAAAACTTTTAAGTACATAAAACTCCACTTTTAAAAATATTTTTCCACAATACAAATAAAACACGTATTAAAATAAACAAACCCCTCCATTCCCAACCTAGGAAATGATCACTCTCACCTCTGTATCTCATTAGTTGTTGCTTTTCCATTGACTGCATGGTCTTGATTCAAGTGTCTCCTTAGTGCTATTTTAGCTGGGGAAAACCTGGTATAGTCAGGTAAGGACAAGCTCGTCATCTTGTCTGCCTTCTGTCTGCTGCTGTGGTTTGGGGTACAAGGTACTATTTCTTGGTCCAGGTGAGAAGTCGTGTACTGAGGGGTGTTCTGCTTGGAGGACGGCCTGCTAAAAGTGTTATGGATTTCATAGGGAGTAGCATGGCCATTCATGGACAGTTCAGGGCTCATGCCATTCATGTGGGGCATCGGAAATTTAGAGCATTCAAGCTCCAGTTGGAACCTGCCGTGATCAGCCTCAGGATCACGGCTCAAATGGTTTTTATTGCGGTGCTGTACTGACAGTGACTCATCAGACGGCGTGTATGATTTCAGCTGCATTAGCTCCTGCTGTCTTTGACTTTTCTCAAGTTCCACAATGCTGATCTTTAAATGAAGAGGAGGACAATGATTAAAGACCACACTTAACAATTCTATCACATCATGGAGTTTTGCCTCGATATACTTATCAGAACAAGTGACCCCATTTCTGGTAATAATGCAAAACAAGTGACCCGCAATTTGAGGAACAAATTTCAATGTGCTATTACAAGTTTGAGACCAAAAGGTACAGAGAAGGGGAATGGCTCACACGCTTAGAAAACACCTTTTACATTTTGGAATAAAATGTAAAATATCCTCAATGTCTACAGAGAATACGGAGTAACTCAATATTGTCAGTCATTGAGGGAAAAGGTCACTCCCTGCCTAGGCATCCAGCAAAAAGGCTGGATTAGCTTTAAAACTAACTTCACAAGGAAGGAAAAGTTCTTCAGGTCACAGGAGTTTCATTTCTTTCACTGTGGTGTCATTCTGTGGGATATGATTCCTGAATTGAGACTTCAGAGCACACAGAAGACATTACCATGAAGCCACATATTATGTTAACAAGCAAGACTTTTTTTTAAAGCCAGTCATGCTTTTTAAATAACGTTTAATGATAAATCATGATTCCTTCTTCCACAGCATTACCAGGGAATCAGGTCATAGCACCTGCTTTGTTTAAAAGTCATCTACATTCTTATTCTTCAAGCTTACTAACAGACACTCCCCTCCCCCAACAAAAGGATTGATCTCCAGAAAAAACAACCACCCAGCTTATCCCTTAGTATCCTATTTAGTCAAGTATTCTGAAATGGCCCCTTGTCCAGGAGCTACCCTGCGTTGGTGACTCTGAGTTGTTTCTTGCTCTGTACCTGCAGTTCCAAACAGTGCTTTTGTTTCTCAGAAATCTGATTCTTCAGCGCCTGCTTCTCTTTCAGCAAGTTCTCCAGTGACAATGTTGACCAATCCAGCTTCAGTTCTTCACAGCGTGCTTTAAGCTGCAAAGACATGAGATAAACAGATCAAAAGACAACTTTCAACTTTTCACGCCACTCAAGGTACAAGGTGAAAGGCATGGACCTTTCGTCTGGATATCTGCAAGCAACCTCTTATCCTGTTGAAAACTCCTCTCAGCTTAAGCAAAATACCACCGCAAAAGGGTCCTGTAGTCCCTGTCTAATGGGGGAGGAGGTGGCCTGGCTCCTTCTTAATACACTGTTAGCACCCAGCCTAACAACTTCCATTCCCTTGCCTAACTTTACAGTTTGAGTTACTGAGATGAAAAACATAAGAGTTATGGGTACTACAAAGCAAGTGCTGTACACACTTTTTTTTTTGCCAGAGATCCAGATAAAGTGACAAGCCCACATACAGCTGTGCAACTGTTTAAGGGACACAAATGAGGCCAGCAAACTGCTACCTCAGCATCTGGTTACGAGTAGAAAAAAAAAAAAGGTTTCCAAGAAGAAGTACCACCTGCGTTCTTTTCCAGTCATTCTTCTCGGTTACAGAGAAGCTATAGCAGCTGGAGGGTGTTTTTTTTTCTTATTATTAGTATTCATTAAGATACCTAGAGAGGGGGGGCAGCCCTCAGCTCATGATCCTTACACGGATGGGAGCAACACTCTGCTACTCAAATACAAGCACTGTACGCACCAGCTGTAAGCTCTGGTTCCTGAGTTCGCTGTTATCCTTCTCCAGCTGTTTCGTCTGTTCTTTCAGTTGCTGATTGTGAGCAGAGATTTCCTTCTGAGCCTGAATCAGGTCATTGTATGTCAGAGCCTTAACGCCCAACTACAACATGCAGGGTGAAAGGGAAAGAGATCATTCAGTAAGGTCTTGACACACTAATTCCAGACAACTGTCACATTCAAAAGTAAGACTGCAGAACTTCTGCAGCTTCCAGGAAGCCCCTCAGCATTCTCCAAAGCACTTCGTCATCACTAGGGGATAGGGAAAAAGGACAGAAGTACCTTATTTGGAGCTGCTGTTCCAGCAATTTAACTCTAAAACTGGCATTTAGTTTCTTGCCAGCCAGAACAACTCTATTTTTGTAGAGCTACCATGTTTCCTTCTATGCTTCCAAACTTGTATTTGTAATACAGAGTTTGTTCAACTAGCTGTGGGTGTATCCTTTACTAAAATACCACAGTGCTGTGATCTGTCACCCCCTTCCCTTGGATACAGTATCACACAACAATTTTAACAACGAAAATCAAACCTAATCAAATATTGGAAGATTCCATGTGATTTAACATGATCTAGTGCAAAAAGGAGACCACTTTGAGACTACTCTAGACGTGCTCATTTTTAATCAAAAGCATTTGCTTGCAGATGACGAACAAGCACACACTTCTACCAGACCAAGGTTGCTACCTCATCAAGTTTCTGTTGAAAAAGACGTTTGATTTCCTCTTTCTGTGCCTGGCAGTGGGTGAATAACTGCTGTGCTGTCCCCAGTAGCTGTGCATTCTTCTCCTGGAAGACGGAAGAGACAATATATACTCAGCATCAACTGCAGCACAATCCCTCTTGGTAAGATGTTTACATCTAGTTTGTACAGCAAGTTGGGTGTGACTGTGCTCAGAGTAGAAACCTATGAAAAAAATCCAGCTCTGTCTCAGACTTCTATGAGACTGTATTTATTAGTATTCAACACTTTGGTGAAGCTCAGTAGGTTGAAAAGAGCTTTGGGGTAGTTTCTTCTGCTATATGGTAAGATATAATCTGGACAGTCTTAAAATCATTCTTATCCTCCTAGTACATTGTAAAGAAGTAGTAATAATTACATCGTACAGAGCAGAAATGGAACTGGAAAAGATCATCTGTACGATATCTGTTACTAAAATGGGAACAGAATCTGAATCTCCAGAGCCCCAATTGAGAATTTTCCTACACAATACCCATGTCTCATGGAAGACTCTCAGTAATTGAAAATACACTGTGGGGGCCGTGGGAGGAAAGTCATAAATAAGCCAAACCACTTGTACTTCTAATGCCAAAATTACTTCGGCAGGCCACCCAACCCTTCCACTGGCAGAACATTTCCTGCCCATTACATTCCTTAACTAGATACTTGCTTACTCATTTCACGGTCACGCACCATGCAGGCGGCAACGTGCAAGAACTGGACTGGCTGAGGAGTCTCAGTTTTTCAGTTCCAAACTGGAAGATGAGTGAAGGGAGAATAAAGAGTTCTGGAGATTACACTTTTCTCCAACTTTTGCTGCTGAAATCAAACAGGAATCATGCAGAAACTGAGCTGTCGCCCCAGAGAAAGCTGAGGACAAGGGCAAAATAAATGCGTTGATCTTCCAAGCAGTCCATTAATGAAGTGAAGCTGCAGTGCTGGCAGGTCCAGTACATGCGAAAAACACAGTGGCCCTGGCGCACAGCTCATATTGCCATTCACACCAATGACTTGGGAAAACAGTTGAGTCACTGCAAAGCTAAACTGCCTGCCACAGGTGATGCTGAAAAAGTGGTTTATGCTTTCAACACCAGCCATTTCATTCATCCTTTACAAGCGGTGGAGGAGCTGACAGCTCCACCTAAGGGTACTCGAAGTGAACTAGCAGCTCACAGCATCTTGTTTATTTTAAGACTGCATTATCAAAATGTTTTTATTGTACTTAAAAAAAACACCTCACATTAGAGGGAGTTATTAAATAGCATATACAACAGCACCTCATCCAGAAAAGTTCTGCTTCTGCTTTTGTGCAGTTTAACTAGCCTTGCTCAGTATAACACTCCACTAAAGAAAAATCTTTTCACACTGAATTTCCCATTTCAATGTCAAGGTATGAAACAGCTGTCAGACACCAATATGAGGTGATTGCTTTTCCACGCTCAAGTTATGCTTCCAGCATACAGCACAAAATTTGTGCACCATCATTCCTCATTCTATTTTCTGTGCAAGAAGCTAAGTCAAATTTATGCTGACTTTTCTGACAACAAGCACAGAAGTAAAAAATATGTTACTTCAGGAAAAAAAAAGGAAATTCAAAGTGCTGTTTGACTATGAAAATAAATGGCTATGAAAATAAGAAAAAAAGGCTGCATGAACAGCACACCAGCATCAGCCCATTCTCAGTAATGAATGAGGTAGAACAAGTTAAACTTTCTCATCTGGAAAGAGAGTTCCCATTATGGAAAATCCCACAAAATAAATCAGCTTTATGCTGGCACTTTCAGAAAACCCTCACAGGCAAGGAAATCTTCCATGGGAGCTACCAAAAGCAGGAATTGGCCTGATGTTAAAGGTTATAGTTGAGCTCTATGGGGAAATGTTCCTCCACACAAGTAGCAAGCATAGTCTCTTTCATCGTGACTAATTTATAAAGCAATTAAAACTGAGGTAAGGCAATACAAGAAGAAAAGGTGTTTAGGCAGTAAATCTCCTCCCTCTGCTGGAGAGATGGCTCCACAGCAAAGAAAAACACCACACACTTCACAGCTGCCGTATTTTCTTTGCCTTTCCATGTACTACAACTCACATTTTCGTAAATTTACACTTTGTCCACCCATGTAATCTTAGCATATTAAGACTATCAACACTGATAAATGGACTGAAGCATCCTTAAGTCATTTATACGACAGATTTATTTATTAATCCCATACTTCAATTTGTTGCAAGTTTAATGAACCATCTTGATGCTAGAGTATTCAGATTTTGTTTTAGGCTTTCCTATAGTGGGAAAAGACAAAGCTGTCAAAAACAAGAAAATTTAACTCCAGATAATTAGTTTGTAGTTTTTCCCCCCTCCCCCCCTCTTTTTTTTTTTTTTTTTTTAAGGTAGCCCTTATACAGAGCTGCTACAACCTTTAGCTAGATTAAGCACAATTGAATTATCTCGGAGCAGTTCTACTGGTAAATCACAGGATGCATCCACGCAGGAAAGCTCATCTAAGGAGAGGGCAGGAACGTATTCAGACAGTGCATACTGCTGGAAAAGTTGACCACCACCTCTTGTTCCTGTGACCCACGAGATATTTAAAGAAAAGCAGCTGCCAATCCCAAATAGGAGAAAAGGACAGGGTTCAAGACACCAGCTTCCTGCATTTATGCACACAGCTTCATGTCAAAATAGAAGAAAAAACAAAAACACTGAAGTGAGCCCTCTCAAGTGGGGGGCACCATAGGGAAGAGAGAGGGTACATTTTCCCAGTCTGCAGATAGGAAATTCAAGCACGTAAAGACTGACCAAGTTAGCAATAAAATCCCCACATACAGTCATTCAGTCTAATTATTACTTTGGTATAGTCTCTATAATTGGCCTGGTGCAGTACTGGTGTTCAAGTGTACACAATTCCAATCTCTGCCTTTTTTTTCCCCCCACAGCTAAGGTATCTGGTGGGCTGGCAATTTTGTTTAGGAACAACAAAAGACACCTACCTTTTCCTGCTCCAGTAACTGTTGCAGACTTGCTTTATACTGAGGAGTTTTCATGTATGCCATGAACTGCATGTACTGGATCTTAAAAGAGTCTGCGAAAGAAACAAGGAGATGATATTTCAAGTGAGAGAAAGTGCAATGCTCCTATTTAAGGCTGCTTGCTCCCTTGACCTCCCACCCTTGCTCTCACTTCCTTTTTGTTTGGATTCTCAGGCAGACCAAACTATTAAGGATCAATTTAAACCATGCTGAAAAACTGTCTTCTGGTGCAAGCTGAACTCTTGGATCCATTAGCTACCTTTAATAGGTAATCCAGTGAAAGTCATGACGCTGCACTCTAAAATGAGGAAGATGACAGGTGCTAATGCTGCGCTTGCACGATGAAAGAGGAGTTGAACAGTTTATAATGCACTGTCAGTAAAAGCAATACAAGACTAGCTGTAACAGCTGAAAGGGGCACTGAGCTCACAGCACTCGTTCTCCCAGCATCCTAAGACGGGGCTTGCTGTATTCCTCCTGCCCCCACAGAGATGACGAGCTCCATGCCCACGTTCGTTCTCTCTCCAGGGATTACTTGCTCCTCATCCTCACACTCCTTTTACTCTTATTATGCAACACCTTCTCTCTCCCCAACCCTCCTGGGGTCCTTTCGTCATGAAGCCAACCACATGACTAAGTCCAGTCTGCTGCAATCGCAGGCAACCAAAACATGCAACAGACATTACACAGACTGTTGCAGCAAGGTTTCCTCCAGACAAGTGTCATTCCCCCCACTGCTCCCCAGGAAACACCCAACTCACTCCTTTTCTCTCTTTTCTCTACAATAGGAAGTCACTCACAACCATAACACACTACAGGAAGAGAGCAGAAGTTAAGGACATCACAGGTGCCTTAGGTCTGTACAACAGAAGGAAATATTACAGTAGAAAGGATCAAGGGGGAACGACACCCATGGTTTTCTTTAAATCAGCTCTTGTATATAGAAAATATTTTCCAATCACACCACCTTTGTGACCCAAGAACAAACTCAGACAGAATCTCATTACTGTTTGACTTTGCTGTGAGTTTCACAGGGAAAATGGAGTGTTGTTGTCCAAGACTGTATCACTTAAGAATAAAAGAATGGTTTCATTTAAAATGAAGTTATTTCTGACTAGCCATTTCCATTTAAAGTTATTTTGGATTCCTGCTAAATCCATTTCTTTCTATTTGTGCCAAATGAGAGCTAAATAACATCAAGAACAAACACAGACCAAGACAACTTCTGCAGCAAGTTGGCCCCCTGTCCTGTTCAATATTCAGCTTTCCACCATGGCTGTCTATTAACAGCCTCTCAGTTTAGCATATGCTTAGAAATGTCAAAGGAAAAATCCCCATCTCGAACACTGTGACGATATTACAGCCATACCTAGCAGCTTCTGTAGTGCAGGTGGGGTAGGTGTCACCAGTAGCTGGTTAGATGAATGCCGTTGCACTTTAGGAGGTAGTTGGTAATATGGACTATGAGGTGACTTGTATGCATCTGAAGAGAGACAAAAAGATAACCTTTCATTGTTTCTGGCAAGGGCACAGAAGGCTTTACTATTCAAAGGCATGTCATTTACAATGAGAGATCCAGTAACTTCGCTAGAGAAACACACTGCAACAACTTGTGTTTGGACGGGCATCTTTGGAAGAGCAGCCACAGAGACAAGCTGTCAACCACAGCACAGCTCCAGCTCCTGGTCAAATACCTACAGACAGTTTCAATCACCATCCCCTCACAGAGGCACACCACCCCCCTCCAGGAGCACTTTGCTTTGGTGGTAAGGAAGAAGTTACAGCACAAAACCAAACGAAACCCAGCACTAAAGGAAGAATGACCTCTGTGCATTCATTCAGAGCCTCAGATCCTTATCTATGCTCACATGGCAGGGAAGGGCTTCTCTTAACGCCTGCTTTGAACTCACCCTGAGGAGAGGATGAAGATGTCTGTGAAACAGTTTGAGCATGCAGGAGTTCTAGTGCGGTTTGGTTCTTCTTAGTCTTGCGCTCTGTATTTGCAGTGTTCATTTTCTTGGGACGTCCTCGTTTCCTGCCTGCCATTTTCCTTCCTTTTTTACTTAGCTTCTTCTTCCGTGCTTTAGAGGGAGATGGCTTTTTAACAGAATTTGCCCCAGCTTTTTCTTCTTCAGCACCAGAATCCTAAGAGATTTTTTAAAAGCCAAAAGCCCTTTAGTCTTTTCTACCTACATACACAGCCTTCACTTTAAGCATGCACTTATAAAACTATTAAACAAAGTTATTAAAGTAAACCAATGCACTGCAGTTAAATAACTTGCCAATGAAATAGACTTGCTTGGGATTATAGTTGTCCCCAGCACCCAAGTTGTGCTAATTCCTTTCTGGACCTACTCATTACAGAGAAAGAAGTCTAACTGTTGTCTAAGAAAAGCTGATTATACCTTCTCTATTGACTATATTCTTCAACTAAATTTAATTAAAAAGTCCAAGTACATTCAATGCTTTATATTTTTGTGCATGAACAGTTGCTGCATCTCTAATAGTGTCATGCAACTGAAGGAGAAAGGAAGTAAGTCTTTGCAAGAGACTCAGCACTCTCTGAATTCCATTCAAGGGCTTATGACTCAGGGAAAGCTCTGCAAGCCAGTGCGAGGGTGGTCAACCAACTCTTCTATTCATCTTGCAATACTTTTTTTCCAGAATTATTGGTGCAATTCCCAAGTGTCACTCAATCATATTTTTGTCCACAGCAACAGCGATACCAGTTTATATACTCGGAACAAACACAGTCTTCCCACAGAATCAGGCTTTTCCTGACAGATTATGAATTCATTTAAAGCTCAAGAGAAAACACATTTACTCTACAAAAATGCTGGACAGTCACCTTGTTTTCTTGAACCTTCGTTGGAGTAGTTGTGTTGCTCTTATTTTCTCGTTGCTGACGACGTCTAGCTGCCTCTTGTTCCTCCTGAACAAACATTTTACACAATTAAAAATTTTGTTCTTCTATTTTGCACTAATACAGATCCCTGCGTTTCCTGATTTGATCTTCTAAGAGAGCTAGGTGTAAGTACTCATATCATACAAAGCCAAATTTAAAAAAAGAAAGACATCAACTTTGTTACCAGCTGGGGAAAAACGCTCACCCTGCTCCAGGCTACAGTCAGTGGGAAAAGGAAGGTAAGTGCAAGTCATCCTTTTGCATTGCATTACCTACTATAACGTGTTTCAAACATGTGGCCACAAAGGAAAGGATACTAAGCCCCAACCTCTTTCCTTATTCTGCCCCACCTCCCAAGTCTACCCCCCAAGATCATACACTAGTGTTTCAAGTTCCTTTTTTTAATAACACAAATTTTAAATATTACTATATCTTTACCTATACCCCCAATATTTCATGTATCACTTTTCAAGTCATATAAGTTTTTCAATGGCAAAGCCATTAATCATCATCTAATTCAACTTTAACCAAGTCCGTGGAATACAGCATAAAAGCAACTTTGAAGTTTCATTTTCTACAAGCCACCAAGGCCAGGATATTTCAAACAGCTCACTAAAAGCCTTTCTTGTACCTTCCAGGTGAGGTTAAACTTACACAAAAATTCAGACAACCCCAACACCTCTTCAATTTGAGAAATTTATCAACCAGACTGCATAAATGGCAGATTTAAACAGCCTCACCATTTAAAGCAGGGTAGTTCAAAAGTACATGGATGCCATTCTGTATTTAAGGTACCACTGGTCTGTTTTCAACACCTACTAAGCAAGTCAGTTTTAAGACTAATCTTCTCCTGAAGTTTTAAATTGCATGTCCTTGCTTCTCTCCATTACTGGGAATACCAGCACCATTGGTTATTTCACATGGATAAAGCCCAGTCTCAAAAATCATCTGGCATTTTAATTCCACATGTGATAGCACAGATTGCAGCAACTGACAACATATTTCACATCTCAAACAGCAAGTCCCAGAAGTTGAAGCTCAGAGTGCTCTTCAGCTTCATTTTCATGCAGCTGAACGCCAGGACAGATTCAAATTACCCTTTCCCTCTTAAACTTCAGTTCTTTAATGAACAAATAGCTCTTTAAAAGTCTCCAAGGCAAGGGAAAAACACCATGAGGTTGGCCCATTAATTACCTATTTCAAAGCTCTTAAACATTATTGTATTAGTGCTTGATGGCATATGATGCTTCGCTTCAATTAGCTCCATGCACATGTTCCTTATGTATCAAGAAAACTCAATTTGCTATGAATTCTGCACATTTAACAAGTGACTAAGATCCTCAGATTGGCTGCCCCATTATTTTGAATTTTATACAAAAAGTATCTGAAACTTACCCTGAGTTTTGGATTTTTGAGACTAGAAAAATAGTTTTCAAGCTGCAAATACAAAGATAGTCATTCTGTAAGTCATGACAGAAAAATACATAAGAATAAAATAATTTAAGACAAATGCAGAAATTATTTTTCTTCTGATAAGCTACATCAAGAAACCATTTATATTCATTCTTTTTAGAGACAAACACGTTTTGTAGCAGGACATAATCCAAGCCTCAACAAGGTTTTATCGTCTCCACCACAGCCTGTCTTTGGTTTAAAGCTTTGTGTAATATATCTCCACTCAGCAGAAGGCTATTTTCAATGAAGCTACTTCGCTCCTGTACTCCACTAAAATATTTATCTGCACTCTAGTATATTCTTTAACAAAAGCACTATTGAACTAAAGCAGACTGAGAAAAAATACTGTATCATATTGCAAAAAAAAAATCAGCATAGGAATAAAGTATTTTTCCACAAAAGTTTGTTTCTACAGGATTGTTTTTGTTTTCTATAACTGAAAAGATAAAAACAAACAGCGAATGCATCAGCATTGTTACTGAGCTTTGGCTGGTTCTACATCAACTGAAAGATCAATTAAAATTGAGAATTATTACTACGGCAGTCTGTACACCACAAAGGAAAACAATGAATTAAAGACCCCCAGAGGCTTCACTTAATGTGTAAGCTATAGTACAAGACCACCACTATGCACAGCTGCTATCCTGGAACACGAGAAGGAATTATAGTTGTAAATTTATACACCTTCAGACTAACAGACTGCCATAGTACTGCCTGAAGTTTCCATGCTGATTCCAGAGTGGGTGAAGCAGCCAGAGATCAACTGGTCAGTAGTTATACTCACTATGGTTCGGTCAATAGTATGCAGGTAGTAAGAAACTGGTTTCCCGGTCCATGACACAGACCCTTTCAGTGGTGATAGCTCCACAACTCTCATTATAGTGCCAATATCTAAAGGAAGAAAGCCAAGTTAGGGAGCCTGAGCTTGCTCTGTTTGCCACTTAGTTCTATTCAGCTGAAAGTAGCCATGCAACGGTAAAAGCATGCTCACAACAAAACGCTAAGCTCCACATACAGACAGCAATGGCCTAAAAGAGCGCTGCAGTGAGTTTAAAAAGCAGTTCCTTGTTCTCTTGCTGATCTAGCTTTTATTTGCTCAGGGATAGCCATTCTAGAGTAAAATGATGTGCTAGTGCAACTTTTTAACCAACACGACGTTCCCATGTCTATTTTCATCTGTTGTAACAGGCAGGATTTAATTAGATAGGACCAGTTACAGAATGTTGTTAGATCCAGCCCATGTAAACTGTAACTGCACTAAATTTGGATTGAAGACAAATATGTTTTATATTTGCTTTCTTGCCTGTATTTGTTTTGTTCCCTAGAATTAATAGGTATGGGATGTGCCTAAGTATTTCCACAACCACTGAACACTAAAGAAGTGGCATGACTGTAGAAGAAATTATGGCACACTTCCAATTAAAGGGAAAATTACCCAGAGGAGTCAAAAAGCAAGGTTTAGGATTCAGCAACTTCAGTCGCTATTTTAACCACATTCTAATACTTGCTTTGGTTTGTCCAACTCTTCCCACATTTCCATTTCTTTTTCCAGATGGTACTACTAAGACAAAATTGGTATATTGAGAAAAAAGGTTGACTCCTTTCTGAAGGGTTATCATTTCCACTATATGCTTAAATTTATTTAATTATTCATATTTTAGATCAAAACATGAGACAGACACTCAGGCACAAGAAAAAAAGACAAGCTGAATTAAAGTATTACAAAAAGCCTTCTAAGGCAGCAGCACAAAGGTAGCACAGCAGAGTCAATCACCTTCTCTGCATGTGACGGATATGCACATTTTATGCCACAAGCTCTAAGTGGATGACATTTCCCTGGAAGCATCATTTACAACAATCCATTAAGACTGGAACAAGCCCCAGGCCTAGAGCAGCCCACGCACATTCATTTGATATTGGTATTTCCCAAATACAGTACAGTCACAGAATGGGATTAGGATCTAAAACTGATTTCCATGATTTTCCCCCATTGTTTGTAACAGACAATGGTAATTTCTTTTCGGGACCTCTTATTTGAATCCTTGTAAGAGCTTCCTATTAGCAGAAGCTATTACCTATTCTTTTGCTAAGCAATCTGACACACCCAAACCTTATTTAGCTCTTTCTATATAATTTTAGTATCAACGTCCACATCAAGCATTAAATAACAGTATATAAAACTTCAGCATTCACAAAGGTTGAAACAGAGTAAGGAGCTGGCCCAACTGACAGTCATAGTCAGGCTGTTTATTAGGGTGGGGAAAAGTCCATTGGCCACTTAGCCTCCTCACTACTTTTTTAATAACTGCAGTCTGCCAAACCTAGAAAAGAGGGAGATAAGATGGTCGGAAGCCAGAAAAGAAAAGGCTTGAGAAGCCAAAGAAAAAAAATTTATTTACATAGGCAGGTCTCCTAAGGGAAACCACCAAAGTACCTTCTCCTATTTCATCTAGTTCTAGTGCGCTATAAAAGAGGCAACAGGCTTCGCTTAGGTGCTCTTTGCCTTATTAGCAAAATGGCAGATGGATCTCAGCTCTCTGGAGGTTTGAGGACCTCCAGCAGCACACCTCTGCTGTGTTTTATTTTCATGTACATGTCTACAAAAGATTGGCAAGCAAGGATCAAACGGTTAGTAAGGTTCCAAACAACCAGATTGCACAGAAAAGGTTATCGAACAGGAAGAAAATGGCAGTTTTGGGTGCCCAATGCTCAGGACATTCACAACTCAAGCTCAGTAAAAATAACTCACAATGGCACTATTTCAGTCAAATGCCTTAATGACAGTCTTCAAATTACTGTTCTTGAAAAGCAGTTTACCATAAGCATCAGGCCAAAAACAGAAAAGAGAACTTCAGAGTTGTAACTCCGTATGTTACTGGCCGTGTTTGTACAAGGAGGGGAGTAAAGTGTTTTTGAAATCTAGGGAATGTTGTGCTCTGGACACAGTAAATGCACGTAAAACCCAGCTTGGATCATTCTACTGCTTGCAAAGCTTTCAACAGTAAAAACTGAAAAAAGGTCAGAAGCAAAACCAACAATACAGAGTGTTAGTAATCTCAAAACCTCATTAAATTGCAGTTCACATACTTGCAAAGGATAACATTGGCAAATATCACGTCTACTATGTTCAGAAGGAAAGGAAAAACAAACTCTGTTGGCAGCAAAACAGACACAGCAACTGGGCGTTTATGGGATGGGTCTGTTTGACCAGTTCACAGCGCAGAGGACGAGGCATTCCAAAGTTGAGCACTTCAGCATCTAAGCCTTTTAAATCACAACTGGTGGGATTTACCTGTCCAAATTTAGACAGCTATAATACAAGGAACTTGCATGCAAGCTAGTCACTGTAGCTCCTTGTATTAATGAAGAAATGAATCACACCCTCGAAACACCTTATTTCTCTTCAGCTATAAAAGACAACTATGAAAGCCCAGGAAGAGGGGAAACACCAACATTAGAGACACCTAAAGCTATCAGGATGAACCTCATAAAATAGAGCTCTTCTTAAAAGACATTTCGCTTTGGCACATGTACTATGATAATTTACAGCATTTTTCTACTTAACTCTTTAAAAAGCAACAAAAACCCCCATGTTCAGGTAACGAATACGGCATAATTGTAGTGAACAATAATAAAAAGGGCATTCCTACCGCTCAAGTTTCGACTGTTAATTCTAAAATTTAGAGGTGCAAAAGGTTTTGAGGACACAATTCTCCCACCTAGAAAAAGAAAAAAAAAAAATCAAAGTCAGTTTCTACTGTTTTTTTAAAAATGACCAGTTTTTAAATATAACTTAGTATAGAGTCCTAAAGACCAGCTCTACTAAAACTATCACTAGTGTATCATTACCAAAAAAAAATGCTACTTAAAGCTCATACTGACAGCATCCAGAGAAGTCAATATGATAGTCCTGCTAGGTAGCAACGTCACTTAAAAGTGATAGATCTTAAAAACATTTTAAAAAAAGGAACACATTGTTTCTCAGTGGCAATCTACAGAAAGTTCAGTTAGGAACAATGTTATCTTATTCCAGTTATGGTCTGTAAAACCTAAGACTGAACACTTTTATTATTTATTTTTTTCAGTCAAATGCACCAGGCTGAGCATGTTCTGAAACAGAACGAGGAAGAGGACTCGGGTTTCTAAGTTTTGCAACGAGATCTTGAACATTCCCCGCCTTGCCACTTCTCCCAAGCCACTACTACTTAACAAAAATTTAAAAGCCACTAAAGTTAAATAAGACATTAGGTTTCGGGGTTTTATGGTTTGCATCAGAGCCCAAAAGTCACATTATTTACTTCCGCACAAAGCTGTCCTATGGGAAGCCACAGCTTCTTTGTTCATTCCACCCTTTTTTTTTTTTTGAAGAAATATTTATTTTTGTAACTTCTGCCATAACCAAATACATTTGTTACTCATCCAAGTGGTTAAGAGGAAAGAAAAAGACACTAAACTACCTCAGGCAACTTAAGGGCTGCAGTGGCGTTACTGGACATCCCCGGTCACTGGTGCCTGCAAGGCAACTTCTCAAGAAGCACACAAGACATCACCAGTGACAGTGTCCCCATTTTAATACTAATTAGTTAATACCCAGTACTAAGTGTGACAATTTTAAATAGGAGAATCCAGTAATTGAATTCTGTACGCAATTATGGAAACTGGATGCACAAAGCCAAGCCCTTGTGGCTTTGCAGTCTCCATGGTTGGGTGTCCTCTTCCCCACCACCGATGCCAAGTGTCTGAACACAGGAGCCCCACAGCCAGGAGCTTTGCTGGTCCCCACAACAGATGAGCAAGGACCAGTCGCTCCTCCTGCCACACAGAGCACTGCGAAAGGTCTTCATGTGCAGAGCTATCTCCAGGGAATCACACAGATTGGTGGTTCATATGAAGACAGAACATAAAAAGCCCAAAAGATCACCATCACGGTGCAGACGTTCATCCGTACGGCACAGAAGGAAACCACCAACCTGGCTCCCAACAGCCGTAACTAAGCTGTTACTGCCACCAGCTCCCACAGCAGCAGGAAACCAAGGGAAAAAGGTTTGAAGTTCGATTTGTTACCTTCCTTCATGTTCGCAAATCGCTCCTTCAGTTGGTGATCCACCTCAGGACCAAAGGCAAAATTATTCACAAAAATAACACTGCAAGACAATGGTGTAGTTAATAAACAGGAACAGGCACATGGCATCCAAGCATACATGCACAGCTATCTCTCACCGCCTGCTATAAGCCACTGGCACTTACAGCATTTACAGGCACTTGTGAAACCAAAAAACACTGCATGTCCCTGACTATACAGCTACTTCCATCTAACAAAGTGTTTTCTCCTGGCATCATTACACAAAACAGTACCTAATCCTCAGCATCCACAGATACTGCCCAAATAGTTACATTTTAAAAAATGTAAAGGCAGCCTGCTCTGACAGTTCCTCTCAGCATACAGCTGGCTTTTGCACCACAATCTTATTAATTACATCAGCAAGTTTCAACAGAGAAACAATGTGCAAAATATTTTCACTCCTCTCCCATGGTGAGAGCAAACATCAACACAACTACCAGCACACTCACCACACATAGAAAACGATCCTCCAGCACAACAGATACACATTTCATCTTATTACTTACTCATATGCATTTAAAATATCACGCTAAAACATCACAGCTCCTCTTCTAGCTCTAAATTCTCCCATAAAGCAAAGGGGAGGTTTACATCTCCCAGCGCAAATTTCCCTGCCCTAAACTCAGCACTTCACCCTAACCCCCAACAGAAGAGTTGCACCTTTGTGTCTGAGTTAAGAAATCCAATTTGTGTGTGTGTGAGTGTCTTCCTGAAAACATCACTCACATGGAAACACAGACACCTGCACGTAGGTAGAATCATACAAACAGCATTTGGGAAAGAAGCAGAACACATCACAAATTCAAAAAGAAAAAAAAAGAAAAAAACACCTGATTTTTAAGAGCCACATAGCCTGGCTTTGGTCTAAATGTCCCTGGTACCTGTTCCCTACCAGCCTGCAGTAAGGGTCCTCAGCATCCCCCAGAAGCCATGAGCACCCTGCATGCGTACGCTGTGAAGGCCATGCTGGCATATTGTTCCAGCATGAAGAATCGATTTATTTGCAAGCGATCTGCTTGAAACCCTCCCGTCTTAGTGCCTCCACACATGAAACATGCTCACCAAGGACAATGAGCTTAAGAGCAGCAGCCAAAGTTATTAAAAACTGCAGATAAAAAAAAGTATATACTCATATATATGTGTATATATATATATGTATGTCCGATACACATATATTTCTTGCTCCTGGAAATTTGGGAAACCCTGCCTGGCAAGTCAAGGCTCACAGGGGTTTCTTCCTCCTCCTTCCCACCACATGCCAAAAAAGAGGCCTTGCAGAACAGCCAAGCATATTAACGTGACTAGAAAACATCCAGGAAAGGAAGGGAAAAAGTTTTCCAGTTATATTTCTTAGTGTTCATTCTGGCACGATGTTGTGCATGCACATGACAGAACCACAGGAGGCCCCAGTCCACCTTGATTTCAGCCCTCTTTTCAGCACACACTGCTGAGTCCCAAGCAGTTATTTACAGGAATACTGAGCACTCACAGCAGTGCGGAGCTGGGCATCCTTCCCTCCAGAGCCCGGCCACTGGCTCACGGGAAGGGCGATCCTCAGCTCACCAAGATGGGCTGGCTCCGGCCTGAACGCATCAGACAGTCTGCAGCCTCGTCAGAGAGCAGATGCTGAACAGTTGGCACTCCCGGAACAAACACAAACACCTAACGTTTGTGAGCAAAAAGCTACTTTTTGAATTTCTGTATCAGACAGCAAGGTGGCTGAGGATCAGTGTGCATACATTTAACTGCATACCAGGCAAAATAAACATCTACCAGCAGTTCCCTACACTTCAGCTAAAAATAAAGGAAAAAAGATTTTTTTCCAGGGAAAGTTGCACAGAGACCAGAGGAGCATGCATTTGGAGTAGCAAACAACAAAGGAAAACCACGCTGTGCTGCAAGGCTGGGACAAAGTCTGTCCACAAATTAAAAGGCAGCTCCAGAAGTTTAATGGAGGTACATAATAATGCAAAAGTCAGTCTGGCAGACGCCTTCTTGATGGAGCACTCTTAAAGCAGTGTCTTGGAAGCAATCCATAGATTGCCACAACCCTGAAGACTTTCAGAGAGCTGACAACTGCCTTCCATACCCCCACATAACAGGATGGCCTGGAAGGTCACGTTAAAACAAGACTTCTTTTTATCCATAAGGCTGAAAAGAATATAAAGCCTTTAAAAATTCCCTTTTCTTTACCAGCAAAAATGAGTTTAACTCTCCACGCATACCTTCACAGAAATAAATATTCAAGACAATCACGTTCAATGAATTCCCAATTTAAGCTGGAACAGACACACTTGGATTTTGTTGTTTTTTAATGGAAAGTGAACCTAGCTGTGTGTACCAACAGCCAAAATAACTAGTGTTTTGCCAGAATTCTTAACACAAACTTGAAGAGCATGCAAAACAAGCAGGGGTCTATTCTTCTTTGTACAACCAGAATTTATCTTGGATACACCCATGTATGCAATGTCATGGGACATGCATTTAAACCCATTCTTCAAGTCAGAAAACAGGATCCAAAGAGGCCAGTATAGGAGTTGGCAGATAGGCTTTTGGTATTTGCTATGGAAATTCTATATAAAAAGCTGGCCAGCCTCCCAATTTCCATTATCCAGACTCCCAAATATTCAGTTCATAAAGCGGCATTCAATTGCTGTACTGTACCTTGTGTTTGCAATTCTCTCTCTCCATTCTTCTGAGAGGAAGTCACCTCTTTCCAGCTTGAAAAAGACAGAAACACAAAAACCACACACACGAGAGTTAACATTGTTCCTTTCTGCTACACGTCCCTTTTTGGCCAAGCACGCACACTGCGTTAGCCCAGCGGCACTGCTGCAAGGCCTCACGAAGCCCGGCGGAGGCGCCAGGGAACGAAGTCCCTGCGGCCCTCTCTCCGCTTCCACCCTCCACTGGGGAAGGGTCCCCAGGCACCAGCGATGCCTCACAAGCGCTGTGCTCCATGTGGAGAAGGCAGCTAAACCCCGTGCTAGCAATGGCCAGCCAACGCCGTCTCCGATCCCCACGGATCGGGAGCAAGGGGGACCCGAAGCCAAGGCCGGGAACACTGACGCCAGCATCAGGCTCTTGCTGCAACTGGCACGCGAGCACCTGGCTCGTCGGGGTGCTCAGCATACACCTCGAATGCTTCCGACACATTCAAGTTGGAAATCAGATAATGTAAAGGCTGTATTTGAAAAGAACTATCGTTATCACTTCAGTGACGTACACGGTACCTCGCTGATGGAACCGCACCAAGTCCCAGGTTAATACCCACAGCTACAGGGGTTTTCTGCACGTTAACATTTTTGCGGCTGTACTTTCGAAACAAGAGAGGAATCTGATGGGCCATGCCACTCTGCTGTGCCACAAGTAAGGCAGAAGGAAGGTTGGGGGAAGAAGATAAGAGGGAGAGAGAAAAAGTAATATGCAGCTACATAATTAATGACTGTGACATACTTTGGAGGGGCAAGTAAGACGATGGCTTGTATCACAACCTCACAAACATCAAAGCAATGACAGCGACTGCTTAGCATCATTTCTCTGCACATACTCCTTTGTATGGAAAGAAGTGAGCATTTCGCTTATCGCTAAACTGGAATAAGATCTGGCATCTCACACAAAAGTGCCTGCACTGCAATGCAGGCTCACTCGAGCTGCTTCCAAGCCTTGCCAGCTAAGCCAGGGGACCCAGGTCAGTGAAGCACCCGAGCCTGCTGTCTTCCCTCCCCAGCAAAGCAATCTGACTCAGAGCCACAGAAACAATGACAAACGGAGGCAAACCTGTCAGACGCACTGCGAAGGAGAAAGCCGCCACTGCCAACAGGAGTGGGTCTGCTTCTCAAGAGGGAAGGAGGGGGAAAAAAGCCCCAGTGCCCTGCTGCTACGCACTGCGCCAGAGGGCCAGAGAAGTGCACATCAAGGGTTCTGGGGAAGGGATCAAGAACTCTGCAAAGAGCCTGAGGTCTTATAAACTGTACGAGCTGAAAACAACAGGCTAGAATAACCCTTTAGTCAGTCAGAATTATCTGTTCCACCCAACGGCTAGGCTGAAATAAGATTTTGAAAACAGAACGACTACCTGGCTACCCGCATCATCACACCTGCTTGAGGGGGAAATGCACTTTCTACTATCCCCACTATAGCGAAAGCAAAGCACGTGTTGGAGACTGAACTCAGAGATCCAACCTGCTACAAGCAGTAAAAGTGCTACTAGACATTTTCAAAATCTCAGGCAGAACCTCACTGCAATCTCAGAACAGTTCTGAAGAGTATTATTTTTCTCACCTAATATACTGAAACGTTACTTCTGGAGCTCTGTATGCCCTACTTGTAAATTAACACCATCTCTAGATTGCTTTTAATGGATAATTTTGTCTTAGAATCTTATCTGTTCTTGTAGTAAATAGTTTCCTTGTTGAGCAACCAAGACAGTAGCAAACCCACATGTGAGGTAACTATACTTTTTAACAATTTTTTACAAGCCAGCTTCTACATTGCTGTCTTCCATGAAACGGTCAGTTTCTAACGTCTACAAAAGATTTTCACACACTAAGAGGAGAAAGAAAAACACTTTAGAAATAACAAGGTGCAATTATAAAGCCACAGTCTAGCAAAGGAACAAAGAACCAGAGTAACACGAAACTATTTTGAAATACTAAGCTTCATATAAAGGTCTTGAAATCTAACCTAGGTGGCTGCAATACTTTATTTGGATCCAATTACACTATACATTTCTCTCACCTATGTGGTTTGGAAGGGAACAGTTGTAACCAAAATCTCCACACTTTAACTTGATAGAACACATATGGAAGCTGCTTTGCCCCTTCACTTTTGCAAAATACAGCCATGTTAAAATTCAAATGAACCACAGCCCTGTTTAAACACATCTATTTTTGTACTGTAATGCTACCCTAGCTCATACTTAGCCAACAGTTGAGGGAAAAACCTCACCAGGAAAAAATACTTGAGTACAGAAATAACCAGATGGTCAATTGTGGTTGGGAGAAAACTGGTTATTTTTCCCCTCTGGAAGCAAGACAGTGATTCCTGGGTCAGTGGTCTACTACATTCAAAACAGAGTACAAGAGCTATCTGACTCAGTACTCCTGACAACCAGTTTCTTTACTTACTGTACTTGGGAGGCAATGATCAACAAATGATGGCCTAAAAGGAAGAAACCAAGCCCCTTAGTATAAACTGATATAGGGAATCCAACAAAAATTCCCCCCAAAATCCCTTTCAACTCTGTGGCTTACAATAATTTTAAGAGTGAAACAAGAACTGGCAAGGAAATTCCAGCTAACTCACTCCTGACCAAGCGCAGCACTCGCTACGCTGGTGGAAGAATGGCCAGGTCCATTACGGTCCTGTAGAGGCAGGATGGCACGTTCATGCGACACAGCAGCGACAGCAACAGGGATGCGCTCAATCTCTTCCCACCAATGTCCCCACCCCCATCATGTTCCTCCTCTCTCTGAGAAACTTAATCTCCTTAGTGAATAATGAATGGAAGGGACCATCTGTAATGCAGATATTTTCATCTGATTAGACAATGCAGGAGACGTGCTTTATCTAAAAGGATAATTAGCTCACTGAAATCCGCTTCAGAGAGCTGCCAGCCTGCATTCTTTCTAAATTTAGAAGCCAAAACAGGTTTATATTCAGGTTTTTCAAATGGGTAAATTTGCTCTACAGAGGCTGCAGAAATACGTTCAACGGTGTCTGATTCCCGTAACTCAAAGACGAGCGGCAGGGCAGCGCGCCAGGAAGCACGCTCCAGCGGGCTCGTGTTCCCCGTGTAGCGGAGCAGCAGTTTATGGAGGTCAAGCCCTTCTTCCGTGGAGGAGGGCTTCGTTCTCACCCAGCACCAGGCCGGGAGTCTCTCCGGTAACGCTCCGACTGGCTACACAAAGCCATAAATTCACACACAGAACGCCTCATTCCAGCAGCCTCCGTGCAAACACTTGGCTCACAAAAAGCAGTCAATTCTGCCTGGAAAAGTACACATGGTTATTTTTAGGTTCCTGTTCTTTTCAAAAATAACTGGAGGCATGAATCCAAACCTCCAAAATGTGGCATCATTTCAAAGCCACAGGGGACGTTTGGAGGGCTTTTCAAATACCAAAACATCAAGTTTCCCGCTGAAATAGGGCATTCAAAAGCATCTGGGACAACCAGTTATCTTGCCTTCTCCTTAGCTGCAACACACTGCTAAGCAGTGGAATTTTTTAAGTCCAGGTGATGTGACTTATCCCCAGAAACCAGCAGCTGGTATCAGGCAACAAGAGACAATGCTACTCTTGCATAAATCACTCTGCTTTTGCTCAGAACAGAGACTTCCAAGCAGGACGGGGCACCCTGAACTCAACCAGAGAGAAGTTTGCAGATGCCAAGCTTCTACTCACTTATGCACAGCAAACATTACCTCTCATCCACAGGGCTGAACCACAGAGAACCTTCAGCATTAGGAGCTGCTGGGGTTTCCTCTCAGAGGGTCTCGGAGGTACCAATCTAACCAAATCCCAGCCTTTAGCAATGCTGACCCAGGTTTTCCGATGCTTATTTTGAAGACTCGTAGATGATCTCCTCCTCCTAACACAAGCTCTTGTGAAACAAGGGAAGGCATTCTGTTGTAACAACCCACAGTAAACAAAACCGAAGCAAGTCCTTGTCTTCAGCAGAAGGACGAGTCCACTGTGTGACTGCAGCTACCACCAGCTTCGCTTGCCCTGAGCTGCTCTGATAACCAGCAGAGCAGTGCAGTGGGCACTGAGGGACACAGATTGAAAACTTACTTCAAGGGTACCCTGGGAAGAACACTCTCTGCTACGCAGCAATCAGCATTGTGCCCCAGATACCTGGAGATGGCTCTGATTTTGGATCCACATGAGGATATTTACAGTTAGAAACCATGAAAACCCATCTGTCTCTTAATTGCACTACTGCTTTTTAATTTGATGACTGCACATGTGCACAAATTCCCCAAGACAGACTCTCTAATTATCTAGGCCTAATGACCTTAGAAAAATCTCCGGTTTCCTTCACACAACAGTTTTCTTGAAAAGAATGGGGTGAAGCTAATCTTGGAAACTTCTCAGTACCATGGGAAAAGAAACGAGAAGATAAGGGGAGCTGAAACACAGTGAGATGTGTTGGAAGTGGGACACTAGCATAATGCACGGAAGTATGACAAATTCCCTCCGAATATGACAGAAGAGACTAGCAAAGAATATTATTCCTAACTGATCAGGAATCAGACATCAGGAAAGCAGAGGAGCAACTGAAACTAAACAATAGCACCAGGATGCAAATATTTATAGCAAGTTGAAACATTTACAATGAATGAAGAAATAAAGAATCCTAGCAGAAAGTTACTCTAATGATTTTTTTTTCCCCAGTTAGAATCATGAGACTGAACAGCCTGTCATTTAAAATGAAATTCAGTGCATTTACTAACAGGATTATGAGCTATGATTACCTACACTAGCTGGAGATCAGGAGACTTCCCAAGTCAATGTATGACGAGCAATCTTTCCCCCACGCCTCCTGCCCAGGATAGATATTCACACACTAAAGCTGCAGTGATAACCTATTAATAGCAGCTGTAGCTCAGCAGGAGCCAACGTGCCTCAGGACACTTTGGCAGTAGCCAAGTTTAACATGCAATTATCATCTGAAAGTGATGATGCAAAACGTATTTATTTATTTATTTAACTCAACAGATCTGCATATATATGACTCTGCATATTGCACATCGAAAGACTCAAAAGAGACTTTTTTCTACCATCTGTTTACCATTGTGGACAAAATGCAATGGAGATATAGACAGACGATCAGGGTTTATTTTAAATATCGTCACTGCATCTTGCACATCAGAATTCATGTGTCCAAGCTCAAATTCCAAACAAGCATATTCCAGGAGGGAGGACGAGGAAGCGAATGCAATGGTTATAGATCTGATAAGGGCAACAAACCGTAGCCTCGCCAAAACAATGTTAGTTAGAAGACAACACTTAAGACAATCAACAGATCACTTTTCAGAGAGGAATCAAAGATCTATTTGCACTAGAAACCTAAAATAATCTAGCCTTTTGGCTGTTAAAAAAAAGCTACAGGCCCAAGTCCAGGATTTATTGCTGCCTTATGTACCACAATTTTTACTTTCACAGCAAGACAGCTGTTACATGCATGAAGTCAAAATCACCGTCCACATTATTCAGACAAAGCAGCAGGTGGGATCTGAGACTTCTTCCCATTGAACTTCTGCCAAGCTTCCCTCCTCCAAGCTTTATTCTTCTCTCTCTCTATATATATATATATACATATATATTATATATATATATATATATTTATGACTACCTAAAACACTAGAGTAGAATCCACAAGTTAAATGTTGCTGATCACAGACTATTTCAATCTGTGTTTATTCTGTCTCCTACATTTGGAATTTTGGGACACCACTAAACATTTAGCAGACGAAGTTGCTTTCTGGAAAAATCAAGATACCTGGCTTCTAATTCCATACCTCCTATTGTCTTCTATCTGCATTATGACACAAGTTTGTCCTTTGTTTAATAATAGTCTCCTATAGAAGATGCTGCCTAAGAACTGATTAAAAAAAACAACATACAGTTTGGCAAGAAAACACAAATGTAAACCTGAGATGTTTGACAAAATCTGTCTTTAAGCATCACTACGACAAAGTGATAGGAAACCAAATTTCATTAAGTCAGAAAGTGCTGCAAGTACTCAACACTTTCTTGAGTATGCAGTCTGCTTTTCTGGAAAGAGAAATTTTATTCTAAACACTTTTCAGAAAAGAGTTATAAGAGCCAAAGAACCTAGCAAAAAATAAATAGCTTTGTTTCCATATAGTACCAGATTCTGTCACTTGGAATGCACAATATGGAAATGCTTGCTGCCTAAGGCAATCAATATGCTTTCAATATTTTAGTCCAAGTTCCTCTCCTATTCTTTAAATTACACAGCTCATAAGCAGAGTATCTTCAGTAACAGTTCCTTTCATGTAATGCCAGCTGGGTGACACAATGGAAAAATGCCATATGGCCACTTCATGAAAAGTAAAGCATTCACTGTGTTTCCACAGCAGGAAAGAGTTAGCAGCCTGATATCAATCCTGCTACAAACTAGTCCCACAGCAAGCCCGGCATCCTTCTGAAGAAGCTCATGCTACACAGTGAAGGCATTTCTGGAAGAAAGCTCGCTGAGGCAGATGGCACTGTCACCTTCACCAGCCTCCTTCCCAAGGGGAGAGTTGCAGCATCCTTCATCACACGACAAGCCCTTTAAAAAGGGCTCAGGATCCCAGCAGAGCCACAGAAGACTGTGAAATAAAGGCTTGCTCATCAACGACCTGCCACTTGATCACACTCTGCTGGAGCTCTGAAAGTCGTGTGGTTCAAACCGTTCCATTACCGGAATGCACAGCAATAATGGCTCTGCACAAAGGAAAATGGAGAAGTTGTTTCTCAAACGCACGCATGCACCTCAGCTGCAGTACACATTGCTAGCAGCAACTTCTGAGCAGGAAGGAGTGCCCCAACGTCTCTGGGCGATGGGGGAACAGCCCTGATCCATCCAGCCTCTTTCCTGAACATAGGGAAGCAGCAGGAGAAGCATATACACAAGTATTTTCAGAACTCCCAGTGGGCTACTATTGCAGTATGACATGTCCTCACAGGCAAGTGATCAGCTAGAGAGCAGTTTTTTAATGACAGGGAGAGAAAAGGAAAAAGGGAAGGAACGGCACAAAACAGTGTATGGTTCTACACAAGCTTAAAAGTGTAACTCCAGAGTGAAAAACACATCCACAATGATTAAGTATTATTCAGAGGAAGTGGAAAGCTGTTCCAGCATTTGTCCCCAGCCCAAGATAGACAGATGTGATGACCAGTTTACTCCTGCTCTATTTCCACCCTCAGAGCACCTCGTCCCAATCCTTTCCAAGTCAAAACTGACCACTTGCCATCCTTCCTAAGACCACAAGCTCACCCCCTATCTCCAGCTACAAACCATCTGCCCTGTTAGTTGGGCATGGAGTTTTCTGCTGATATCCAGAATTTCAACCTCCTGCCACCCTCTCCATCTCCTGTCCCAGCTGACCACACCTTCACCTGCCTGTGAACCAAAGCTTCAGCTTTTGTTCCTTGCAGAAGATTTCAGAAACCCAAGCAGGGGGATGCCATTTCCAACAGTCTACCCAGAAGAAGACCCACACCATTAGGAAGGAAAAAAAAGAGGAGGAAAAAAAAGTTAAAGGTTTTAATACAAAGAAGACACATGGCAGCCTCACATCATGAGCAACAAAGTTCTGAAAGAATAAATCTTCCAAGAACTTATGAAAAGCCCTGAAAGTACTCCCAGTAACACCATACCAAGTGACAAGTGAGACAAAGAGAGGGCCCTGGGAGGATGTCTCAGAGAACACCGTCCTCAGAACCAAGACAAAAGCCAGGGAGCAGACATGACTCATACTGCTGCCTGGCTGGTGAAGGGCTGCAGAGGACTTTGTAAATTCTGTACATCAGCATGAAGCACAAAGTTTTTCAGTTGAATTTCACTCACTGTGTATTCTGCATGTTTTTTCCCATACCATTTCATCCACTTTCTGAACTCTCTGTCCATCGTCTAGAAGAGGGAGGAAAAACAAGGCCACCAATTAGGACATCTCATTATCTGTTTCATTGCAGCGAACAGAGATGCAGCTCTGACAGTGCTCATTAACCCCTTCCCCATTTTTTTCCATTAATACTCAAAGGATAGACAGACAGACATTTATTGCATTTTCCTTAAGAAAAAGATTTGCAACAGTGTCAAGTCCAAGCTGTCATTTTCTTCCTTCCCCCACCCTTTTCAGCAGCATTATGCATTTTAAGCAAGGCGATCTGAGTTGACACTGCTCACCACCAAAAATGGCACAACCTTAAGTAGCTACTGTGTTGTGGCACGTAATCCCACGCAGAGGAGGCAGTGAATGCATATCCGTCTAAGCACAGATAGCAAGGGAGCAAACGGGATAAAGAGAGGTCTGCTGGGGTGAACGAGGAAGCAGGAAGGGGCACGCAAGGCAACTGCACCAGCAAATAGAAGAAGCACTGCACTTGCCAGAACAACAAGGAGTGCTTCCAGCTACATGTAAACAGACTAGAGTTGCAGAGGATGGATGGCTACACTGCCCAGCAAGATAGCTGGCGCTGATTTTCCATTGGCACCATCAAAATGGCTTGGTGCCTTACAAATAAACATCTCCACGTGTACAAAATCTTGTCCCCACTGTGTAAGCTGACAAAAAGCAGCACAGGTGACTTCTTTATAGCAGCAGTGAGGGTCCAGCTAAACCTAGACAACACATTTGAAAATATCACTCCAGTGTCTTGCAACACTCAGAAAACCTCCTGTATTTTTAGGAATTTGACTCCGCAAATGAAGGGCCCAAATTTGGAGGTAGCATTGAAAGGAGATAAGAAGAGGAGTGAGCAGTTCTCAGAGATGTGGAGACCTCCATCAGCAGGTCAGTCCAGTGTGTGTAACAGACATGTTTTAAAAATCTTTGCTTCAAGAGCACCCCAAAGCTTAATAGGGCAACTCACAAAAATTTTTTGTATGCTGTATGAACTTATTATGAACTTTCTTTTCAATGAAAACTCCACTAAAGCAAACCCATAAGACACTTCCTCTTTAGCTGAAGCTTTTCAAAGCCATCTGCATTCATTATCACAGCAGCCAGAGATGTGTTGCCACAGCCAATCTTAACTAGAAACTTAATTCAATCTCTTTCACAAATGTTTGTCAGAGCTGGGAAGACTGGTCCACTAGACACAGCACAAGGCAGATTAGCTGCACGCAGGCATCAGTTCTCTAGTTGTTAAATCTGACAGGTCATAACCTGTAACCAGAAGATTAATGCTGTACATTTTGTTCATCCAGCAAAATATGAAATACTGGTGCACTTCTGAAAGAGAAGGTAAGCCACTAGTTAATACTAATATTTAATTTGTGGGGTTTGTTTGTTTGTTTGCTAACCACTGTCACTAAGGCCTTATGTTTGCACAGCGATATGAAGGGGTATAAGTGCAAGTAAGAATTTGACTTTCCCTCTGTAACACTCACCTTTAAACTAAGCTTACTATTAAACACAGACAGGACTTCAGGCCTTGCAAGTTACTTTCTAGAAGTAAACAGAGGCTCGTGCAGAGGAACTGCAGAGTGCTCCAGTTGGAAATTTCCACTGGGTCACAGCAGGGGAAGCAAAACGGATTTTTAGATCATTGTTTGATCCACTTCACCACTCTGTTTATATGTTTTTGTGCTCACCAGTGAAAACAAGGATCAAGGATTTTTTTTTTCCTTCATAAGGTATAATTTTCTAGCTTGTACAGACTCAGTTAACTTATTTTAACAACATGGAAGGCTAAGTTGCTGTTGAGTCTACTGAAGAAAATAAACTTCTTGTGGTAAGGCATGACTAAACTCTATTATTTGCTTGTAGCTCATTTGCCTTCCAGGTCTGCCTTGGAATTGATTACCTTTGCGTGTCCCCATTGGCACAAAATTAAAGAAGTGTAAAGAAAACTGCTTGCCTGACTAAATATTACGGTCTTCTTGTAAGACTTCATCTGGGTGCCTACGAAGCGGTTATTAACCACACATCCAATACAAGCCTCATCAGTTAGCCTACAACAGTTCAATAACCAAGCTGAACTTCAGCTGTGGGATACCAGAAAGGGACAGCACTGCCATAAGCAGAAAGATAGCTTTTAAAAACTTTAAGGACCATTTGTTCACTCAATTCATTCCCAGATTTGCTTAATGATATGGTTTCTGAAAGCCCTGTGTTAGAGCCATTTCTGAGAGAGGACTGCAGGTGTTTCAGTGAAGCCTACACTGCATTTCCTTGTGAATTGGTCTTGTGCCATCACTGTTAAACAGCTTCATCTCCTGGTCCTGAAATCACTTCAGGAACATGCTAATATTCCTCCTGTGCACTCAGCAAGCGCTGCTAGGAAATGACTATGCCCACTCCTCTTTGCCCAAGCACGCTGTGCTCCAGGTCTTTATGACCTGAGAAGCAAAAGCATCTAGGACTGATGCTCTGTTTTTCTTCCTGTGAGCTCCCAGCACTTAGCAGTAATTCTGAACCAGTGAGGTAGCCTTCACATAGGCACATACCTGCAACTCACTTCGAACAACTCACCTCAGCATATTTGGCTGGAATATCAGCTTTCTCCACACCATAGTGATGTTTGCAGTTTGTGGCTGCAGCCACTTGAAGCACCACCTGACCCACACCTGCGGGAGAGAAAAAACAAACCTGAGAACAGGTTTCAATAGAAAACCACTGCAAAGGGAGACGATAAGAGCTTTTAGAGCAAAGGCCAAGTCAAAAAATGCAGGTATTCTATGGGACAAGGCTTCAGGGTACAGCCTCAGCTCCCAGTATCTATTCCTCAAATTTAAAGCAGACTCAAACCAATGTGCATTACTGAAATTAAGTCCCATTTTCCTACAAGACATGTTACATACTGAGAACCCACTTTTTAGTAAAAAGAATTTACATCCTAGCTAGGAAGCGTGTGCTGCAATTTAACTTTTCTTATAGGAAAAAAAAAAAAAAAAAAAAACTGGCATTACAGTTTTGACATTTACATTCTTCAGTACCTTTAGCACTTTTATAATAGCATAAGACTACAACATCTACAGTAATGCTGATAAACATTGATGGCTACTTCTATTAAATATAGAGGCTCATTTCTAGAAATTCACACAGGCTTATGAATAGCTGGATTTACAATTTTTGTCCACAAATTTTTTAATCAAATCTACAGATTTCTTAATTGTATTTCACTATTTAATTAATTGAACAGTTAGACAAACCCTACCTCATCCCAAAACATACTTGTTGGTCACAAACCAAAGCTATTAATTTAAAGACTAACTAAAATGTTTGTCTAGCAATACTGTTATTAGCTTTCACCATGAAACGCAACCACCCCAGCTTAGGTTAAAAAGGGAAAAGGGAAAAAAATCAGTTAGATTTCTGCCTGTAGAAGTGAGATCCACATTTTGCACACACTAGAGCAACGCCATTCCATTTGTTAAAGTGCTCACTTAAAATATTCTGAAAACATCCAACATTCATCAATAGTACATTGACGCATCACATCTTGCCTATGACTAACACAAAACGCGTTCTTGTCTCACCAGTGCACTTAATCATTCCGTGGATGACCACATGGGAAACAAGAGTGAATCTAAGAGGATAGCCCATTTGCACAGAAAACATATTGCTGTTTTCCATTTCATTGGCTGCCGGCAGGAAGCGGCACTGGTAATTGAAGGGGTGGAACTCCTGCCTTTAAACCATTACCACTATAATGCTGTCTGGCACAATGAGAACTCTAATGCTGACAGGGTTTTTTGTTGTTTCACTTTTTTTTTTCCTTCCTAATTCCCATTTTGCATACACATGCAGATTTTATACACATGCAAATACGGATGTACAAATTTCTGCAGGGTATGGGCAGAACATGATCGGAGGAATAAACGTTTCCCTGTTTCTTATTTCCAAAGAGCAAGGAGGACAAAGACTAAAGGGAAGATCAAGAACACACTGTACTGATAGAAATCACAATACAGCATAACAAGTTACTAATCTTTTTTTTTTCCCCCTCAAGAATTTAACTGTATTGTGACTTCCATTTGCCTAAAGATGATGCATACCTGCATAAATTCCTCCCGCTTCCACAAGTTTCTGGCATCACAAAGACAACAAAAATGGCCACAGCATCCTGGGGTCTAGCCCTGCTGTTTAGCCACTGCTGTATGCATATAACTATTGGAAGGACATTAACGTTTTTAATAGCAATAATATGCTATGACAATGTTCATATTTACACTACACTCAATACTGCATTGTTTACAATTTACAGAAGTTTACTCCCTTCAGTATAAACTCAGGAACGATGTTCTGTTTTCTATTGTTCAGTGCTCCAAACATTGGAATTCAAAGACTTCTGAATTTAAACCATATCTTTAATACATGACTCCCTATACCTTGAATTTTTACACTGTTGGTCAGCCTCCAAGATTAAAGTGGGGAGAAGGTTAGCAATAAATACCTGACTTCAATTCTGATGGTACTAGGTACAAGTATCCAGCATTTGAGCTTGATCACACACTTCATCTTGTTACATGATCAGCAGAACTGCAAGGTTTCAGATATCATCATCTTTAACCTTCCTGAACAAACAATGGCAACTTTTTTCTTCTTCCAGATGGAAAATAGTTTATCAGATCAGACACCTTTCTGAATGTCTCATCTGAACATAAGCCATCGAACCAGGAAATCTAATACATAAATTCCACATAGGGAGGAAGGGGTTGGGGGGACCCTTCCCTGATAGCCCTGACTGGAGACATAACTAAGTTGTGGGGAAGAGGATGGTAGTCCTGCTTGCTTGTGTTTAAATATAAATTAGATTTGTTTTTTAACAAAGTAAATACATTTAAAAAATATTTTTCCCCAGAAGCCCTCCATCATACCAGAAACAAAACCAAAACATATTTCATTTAAAACTTTACAACTTATCCAGTAAAAGGGAAAATTCTCATTACTCCTTTCCTGCTCTAAACCAGATTTTAGCAACAATAAGAAGAACATCATCTCCTTACTCAGTATATCTGTTCCACATGTGTTTGAGTCGTATCTGGTTTCTTTACCAGATAAAAACATCTATCTCCCTTTAAAACTCTAACCTAAACAACAAGATGCAGTTGCACGTTACTCAGATTTTGTGGGGTCTCACAATGCAGCAGTTAAAGCTAACCATAAAGTCTTTTTTGACACACTGAAAAGTAAACCAGAGGGAAAAAGACTGCTTAATTTTCAAATTACATGCCAAGTGTCTCATGCTGTCATGGGAGAAGTTAGGAAATCATGTTTTCATATATGAATGGCATACACTGAATTCACAGAAAATGGATGAATCCCTAAAAATGATACTGCTGGTATTATCTTTTAAGCATCGTTTTTAATATTGTTTCTTCTTTGTAAGTGTATTCACCAACAGCAACAGACACCAAGAGTTTTCTGTAATAAGGGTTTATTGCATTTGTAGGCTGACATTTCACCACAGGGAAGAACGTCTGGGATGTCTGCTTGGTCTACTTAATCCTGTCATAAAAAGCAGAAGCATCACTGGGGATTAACTAGCAAAGGTGCTTATTCTATAATGCAATCCTTAGTCCTGGTTTACTTTCCAAATGTGAGGTTTTGCCTTTTTTTTTCTCTGCTCCTAAGAAAGGAAACAACAGTGAGCAAAAAGAGGAAGAAAAAAACCCTTAAGTTATTGGTCACTCACCACTGCCCAAGTCAACAAACAAATCATCCTCAGTCATTTTAATTTCATCTATCATTTGGGCCACTAAGTCGAAGGAAGTTTCTCCATAAACCTCTGGGGAAAAGGGCTCATAGTTGTTGAGTTTCTCAGGATCAGTCACCGAGTGGTTATACACTTGCTGCAGGATGTGACGGAGAAGCCCGTTGGAGGGACGTGTGTTCAGCTTCATCGGTTGGGTGGTTCCCTTCCACTACACATAGAGAGCAAAAAGACATGAACCCAGCGTGAGGACAACAGAACATCACCAGAACAAGGCTGCATTTGCGTAACACAGAAATGAGAGAATTTCCCTCCCATCCCGTCTCTCACTTGGTCCGATATGCTCTGTAAATACAAAACGGTGAATGACACTCAAAAAATACGCAATCCTGATTGCTTGGTTATTTGTCTCACCTCAACTAACAGGTAATTTAAAATATGCCTGATAGAAATAGGTGGTAAAGAGAAAATTAAAGGGATGTAAAAATCAACAGACAATGGAAAGCTTAATTCTGCACATATCTGGAGTAGGAGTGCAAGTTTGTTTACCCCTTTTTTACTTACTGATCACCACTGAATAGTACAGTCGCTGATGTTAACTGTACTGTCAATGTAAGAGCAGTTTTGTTTTCTATCAGGAATTGTAGGATGGGAGGGATCATATGTACACAAACAGGGAGTGGCAGGAAAGAGATGGCAATCAAGCTTTCTTTTTTCTTCATAAAGAACCCCCCCCCCCTCCTAAACAAAGTTTTTAATTTAAAAAATGTTTACCTTTCACTTTGATAAGGGAAAACAAACAAAAAGGACAACTCCAGAACCCTGCCTAAATATTCCTGTATTTGAAATTCAGATGGCAAGAATAAATTTTTAGCAATTAAACAACATACGAATGAAGAAGCCTAAATCCAAACGAGCAGTTTTTAGGGAGTTATATGCCCATAAAGTGAAGGAACACCTGGCAGAAAAAGTCTTACTGCCTTGTGTGTTTCAAGTAATTCATACAAACACACTTGAGAGGGAAAAAAATCCAGCCTTATTTTCAAAACTAAATAAAATGCTAACATTAATTCATTACTCATGTTTTACTTCCTCCAATTCAACCTTTAAAAGGCGTAAGGAAAAAAAACACCTTGTTAAATTTGTCTGAACAGAGATTACATTCTAGCTTTCCCCATCGGAGTGATCCTGAAGAACAGAGCAACTGAACTGAATGGCAAGCAAGGAAATTCCTAAGCCATGGATCACTGCCACAATACACAGGAGGGTTCATATGGATTACTTAAGTACCCATAAGCCACAGATTTCCACATGCAAAAGTAAATCTGTATGATAAATCCTTGCGAAACATCTACAAGCTAAATACACAGAAACCTTCCCCCACACACACCACCACCAAAGGTAACTCAGCTATTGCACAGTGCCAAAACAATGGAGCTAAACGTGTGCACAAAACATGATAGTTTATGAATCTACAGTTTGGGGAAAAATGTTACTACGTTTTTTCTTCCGATAAGAAATGCCCTCCAATACTAGCTCTTTGACTGCCCTAGTGTGATCAAGAAAGCAAGGTTTAATAAAAGATGTATTAACTCCCCCCCAAAAAATGGAAGTGATGAAGTACCAGTGATGCAAATAGACTGAGACATGATCCAGCCCTAAACCGGTCACACCTTTCAGATATTTACTATATGTGAATTCAAACCAGCTAGATAAACATCGTGGCATAACAAAGGTAAATACATACCAACTGATGAATGCTATCAATGGCTCGGTTGTACTTGTCACAAAGCCTCTGCATGCTTTCAAAGCTACAGGGGAGAAAGAATGTGGGGTCAGTTAAATAGGGAACTTTAAAAGGCAGGTTTGAAGGTACAACCTTTAGCCTTTCTGTCTTTATAGAAACTAAGTAGATGGCTATTTAAGATTTGTTTCTTGCAGTACACGTAATTGCTTACGCAGCTTTAGGTCACTGCATAGTTTCCTTTAAAAAAATCCCAGTTGACCAGCAGTACATGATAAATAAGCAACAAGTTCTGCAATACAATACAACCTAGTTGTGTAGTGGAAGAAAAAAGGCACTTACATTTTCGAAGCTGAACATTAATATAATATTAGTTCCTTTAGTGAACAGGAAAATAACTTAAACTACGATTTATTAGGAAGTTTTCTAATCTCATAGTCCATTGCTTTCTTTTCATGTCCTCAGATGCACAGAAATTTAAGACATTTGTAAATTGTTCTCCTTTGCTCCATCAACCCTCCATGATAATCAGTCCTGGGGCCAGCAGAAATTAACTTTGTGCTGAAAACACAGACAGAACCAGCACACCCATCAGAAAAGCACAGTGATTGCTTCACGGGTTGGTCAGGATTACGGTCAGTTCAGCCAGATGCATTAATGACAGAAGCTGAGAGGATTAAAAAAATTCATTTCAGGGAAGAAAAGCTATTGCTAGGAACATCAGCCATTACATAAGCAGAGCCCACAAAGCAACAGGGGAAAAAATACAAGGAGTTACAGTGCAAGATATTTAAATCATGGCCATCCCCAAATCAAGAAGAGGGGGAACCAGGGGACAGGAGAAGGAGGTGGCCCTTCAGCCTCTCATGAGCCCCACGTTATCGGTGCGCTGGCTAAGGCACCCCACTGAGGAGCACTGCTGACTTCCACTTCAAGCTTTCAGCTGCACACCTTTAATTCAGTGTTAAGGCAAAGCAGGAGTATGAAATGAGTTTCTGTCCACACATTCCTATCATCCACCACTTTCTGTTCACATCCATTTGTCAGTCCATCTGCTACAAGTAATTTTTCCTGACAATTTTTTAAGAGAAGGAAATCGATTAAAACCATTACTGAAATTACAAGTTTATGACTTCCTTGAAAAGTTGCAGAAAGGTAAGCGAGGTGTGACGTGTGGGAACAGATGGGTTGTTTCTTTTATTCGGTATCGCTGCTGGCAACACGGACACCACCCAGTTAGACATGCCCAGCCAGGCCACCAGAACCACAGAAGTTGGCAAGGTGTGGATTGGGCTCTTCTCCCAAGCACCAAATGGTAAGACAAGGAGAAATGGCCTCAAGTCGCACCAAGGAAGACTTAGGTTGGATATTAGGGGAAATGTCTTTACTGAAAGGGTTGTGCAGCACTGGAACAGGCTGCCCAGGGAAGTGGTTGAGCCACCATCCCTGGAGGTCTTCAAGAAACGTGGAGATGTAGAACCTAGCAGCGTGGTTTAGTGGTGGACTTGGCAGTATTAGGTTAAAGGTTGGACTGAATGATCTTAGAGGTCTTCTCCATCCTCAATGATTCCGTGATTCTATGATTCTAAGTTACAGCACTGCAGTCTCTGTGCATAAATAATGGATTTAATGACGAGGGATGCTGGATCCTGATTTCTCCTTCTGAATTCACCAGGAAGAAGTGAGGAACTCATACATCTTGCAATGAAATAGTTAAAACGAAATGCAGAGAGGAGGAAACCATACCTTAGGCAGATCATGATAAAAGTACCTGCATGGGGCTCAGGACAATAGCCAGTGATAACTTAGAAAGGGATAGATTTTCATCTGTAATTCTCATTCTAAAAGTTTAGCCATGCTGTGGACTTGAACAAATTCAGTCTTTCCCATGAAAGTAATTAAGGTTGTTTTTGCAAGCTACAGCTTGAGGGTCATCTCTTTGTCCAGTCTCAGAACAAAAAAGTCACTGCACAGAACTTCAGTCTTCTCCAGAGACAATGCAGGGCCAGGGTCTGCCTCTCCCAGCCTCAAGGTGAATGCCACGTACTATACATTCATTTTCAGCTGTTTGTGGAATAGGCCTTCACATGTAGCCACAACCATCCTAAAATTACTTCTAACTGCCCAAAAGAGCAGTATGAATACTTTGCCTTTTAATTTATCCCCCCACCCAAACAGCATCCTGCTTGCACTGCATGCTAAGCAGAGGAGGATCGGGAAGGTTAACCTCCCACAGGCATGGCAGGCGAAGGACACAGTGCTGACAGACAGTTCTGGCATGCAACTTTCTAAACAGGAATTCTTAGTTACTACAAAAGTAGAAACCTCAGTGCCATTCAGATTCCTAATGCTGGATGCAGTCCAACAGCACAGATACCGATCATTGTTTTGGAGTGAGTAATTCCAACGTACACACCACAGCTCAACTTTCTGCTGTGTGGAGTTTCCAATTATGTCCTTAATCCAACAGCCTTTGCCAATATTTCTGTTACACATTTCCTACCAAAATAACTCTGCAGAATCTGAAGCCAGTTCTAAAAGAAAACTTTGGTTCGTAGTGTCTAAGAATAACTAGTTACAAACCGATTCACTATGAACCGTGCTGGCCTGTCCTCCTGGTGGGAAAAAGTATTCCTCTCACCTTTTTGTGTCATAGTCAATTAAAACATAGTTTTCCATAGCAAGCTTGAGATCTGGGATTTCTTCACAGACCCACCTGGAAGGAGAAAAGAAATAGAATAAAAACAACATTTCCAATTACGTATAGCAAGACAGTCTCTGTCTCAATTCTAGACAGGCATTGCTATGTACTACAAGAGAATGCTGCAGCAGACATGAAAGCTCACGATATCGTCAGGAGTAAGGCAGACATCACAAAATGCTAATTGGAAAGCTGCAATAGTTCATCTTTGTGTTGAATAAACAGTAAGGTGCCCATAGACGTTGGCAGTAGTATGAAGCTCTTGAAGTGGCACAGCTTCAAAACGAGGTGATAAACGTACTCCATTTATCTAAAAATACTCAAAGCCATACATGATGCTAATCTAACATAAAATGTAATGCAGAAGTGCAGGATTTTGAAAGGATTTTTAACAAAACCGATACTGTAACAAGCTTGACAAAGCTGAATGTGGAGAAGACATTTCCTACAGCACCCCAGAACAACACTGCCAGCCATTCATTGCAAGGATATTCTCCTCTGTGTAGCACTCTAATCTGCTTTTACACTTTAGATGACCCAACCTGAAACAGATTTTCAACAGTAATTTTAATAAAAGACCCCTTTTTCATGCTGAATTAACAAAGCCCCATATGTTGTTGCCATTGCTAATGGAAAGCTTGCACCCTCTTGCAGTGCGTCTGACAATGGTATCTCACAGGAGATCCTCACTCTTGAAAAACAGGAAGATTAATTCTTTTCAAAGACAACTTAAAAGCCGCATAGGCTTTGGGCACACTTTCTTCCACAAACGTCAAAACAGGAAAGCACTATCATCACCATCAAGAAACCTCCAAGCAAGGCATAGGATGAATTCCAACAGGAATGGCAGAGTTTCTTCTGCACGTACCTTGATGCATGCTTCAGTTTTAAAACGGTGAAAAATGACAAGAGCTCGAACTGTTCTGGTTACTTCTGGCTGATTCACTCTTACTATATAAATAGATATATACAAGTAAAAAAGAACTTTCACAACCATGGCTGACTCTCTTCTGGTGAATACCTATTATCCCCCTGAACATTTTATAACTTCGATCTTTGTGGTTTTTTCCTCTTAAATTAGGCAAATGGGCAGTCAACAGCTGCTTACCTCCATATCTTGAAGAGAGAAATACTTCTTTACGTTCTTCTACATCAGACTTACATAACCACATTGTGGTTACTTTGCACAAGGCAGGCAAAGGCAGTATGAAAGCCTGCTTTCACTGCAATCAGGTTTGAAACAAAGTTGTGAAACATTTCTTTGACCAAACTGCTTTCTAACACAACCTTCCTCTTGCTTTCAGGTAGCGTAGCACTGAAAACACCAGCTCAGATGACTGGCAACCATTTTCAGCAGCAGCTTCTCAGCACAAGTGAACTGGGAGCAGCAGCGGCAGGGCGTCTCGCACCAAGGTTTTGCAGTCAGAAGAAGATTTCTTTTAAAAATAACAAAGTCTCAGCTCTAGCCTCCAACACAGCCACTACACATTCCCTCCTACCACAGCCCGTGGTAAAATATTTTGATTTAATCTATGTAAGTGGTATTATCAACACTGCTACTTAGCTCTCCCACTCACGCTGGGAGCAGCTTCCTGGGCCATCTGGGACTGGGCAGATTCCAAGCTCAGGTGGCTCAGAGACGCTGCTCTTTGCATTTTGTCGCTACCTGCACTATCCAGCCGTGAAAACCTGCTGCAGAAAACAGCCCTCAAACCCAGAAAGTCTGCACAGTAAAGCTCTCAAACAGTTAACGCGAGCAGTTTTTAAACAATCTGAAGTGGATAATACTGACCTCAGGTGTTTGGGGTGTTTGTGTCAGTGTTTAATAAAGGTGGCTCTGCAGCAAGTCACTTCCTAATCCTGCTGAAACAACAGCAAGCCATATCATAGCCACAGGTTGTATTGATCCTAATACTGTTTGGAAACACCCGGACTTCTTACTCTGTGTGTTTGACTTTCACCTTTATCCTCCCATTCTTCCCAGATATTGGTCCAACTCTACCAGCGGTCAAGAGGAATGCTAACAGGGACATCAATGCCAAAGGGATGCTGCACCATTCCAGCAACAAGGAGAAAAGGGAGAGGGTGGGGAAAAGGCTATGCTGTTGATTCTTCAGCAGGACCACAACTTTCAACACAAGCCAAAGATTTTTGTTGTTGTTGTTTGTTTTAACTTTTGTCTAAAGGTTGAACACAAACTGCCTTCACTGGTTACTGAAGCAGAGCTTCCTCAAAGCATTGCAGTCTTTGCCATAAGCAGCACCAAACGTTAAGTATCGCTATTTATTTTTAATCCTGTTCAAGAGAATGGAACATAGCAAGTTAAAACAAAGTTAAAGTTTGACAGGAAAAAGCTAGAGATTTTCGTTGCAGAAATATCAATTCAGCTCAGAAAATAATTTAAAGCTAAGATGTAGTTCTGACTGCTGCCCTCCTTCATATCCCAAGATGCCCATCCACCGACACACAGAAACACACAAGAAAGAGTTCCAGCAATGTCTGCATTGAACACTTACCGAATTGTCTCAATAATTTCATGAGCAGCATCGTGGTGTTTGTCCTGAAATAAGAGGAAAAAACAGATGTTTTTAAAGAGACATTAGATGTGCTGTTCTTCAGAAGATTACAGGAATCAGTCTTCTTCAGTATACAGGAGACAAGTGTACCAAGGAAGGAGTCTTTGACTGACACCCACACCATTAAACTAATCAAAATGAGACCTCTAAGAAAAAAAATAAGGCTTAAGGAAATATTTTTTTAAGTCCCTAGGAACTAGCATACACTTTACATGAAGGAACTATCATTCTACTTCTTTCTTTGTCATTTCCTGAAATCAGGAACTGCGTATCTGATACCGCTGAGGATTTTATTGGTACGCAGAAGGTACGTGACTGCAAGCTGCACAACGAACAGCTGATTTCATCGACCTAGTAGCTGGTACACCCTCACGTCTCCAGATGGACAGTCAGATGAACGCAAAGAGAATGGCTTTCTAAAATAAAGCATCAAATGAGCAGTAGGAGCGGTATCAGTGTAAAAATCTCCCAGCACAAAGAAGAGAGACCTGAATACACAGACCTCTTTATCAACTGAAAAACAAAACCCACCCACACAACACATTAAAACTTGCGCACTACAAGTATACACTAGACTGTGAGGCACAGATGTTTGTTGACATTAATTTGGGAGTTTACTCAGGAGCACAAGCGTGTTTAACAAGCCATTCCCAGCACACGCCCATAAAGCCCTTGTAGCTGCATGTATATGCACCATGCTACAAAAAAAAAAAGTCTATTTTGGGGAAGTTACAGGTGTTCCTATATATATTGTCGTATCCATCAAGTGAAGATGTGGTTAACAGAGTCCATCTGCACAGTTTGGGTTATATTTAGACATTTGTTTCTTAAAGTGGCTTTGACCTTTTAATTAGGAGCCCAGTATCTAAGGGCATTTCAGAGTTAAAAGGCCATAAGCTAGTGCTCTCAAATAAATTCCTTGTTCCTCATCTTCTGCTGCAGAAGTGTAATTTCTATAGAGTTACCATGGGAAATGCTACAGCAAAGTGCAGGGCCAGGCAACAGAAAGCAAGGGACTGGAGGCAGGGGAGGGAGGCAGTGGAAGAAAAGAAACACTAACGGACAGATGACCCAAAAGCTGGGGATTATTTCTACTTCTTCAAGTCACACGCTGTAAGTTCAACAGAAGCTTTTCCCATCAGCATCGCAGCTTTCACATATGCAGGAGGGAACAGAATTCCCCCTTGTGTAACCAGTTCATACGCTCAGGACCAACCAGACCTGTACGAGTTCTCTTTCCAGAAACTCACATACATCCCTGTAAATATCCAGATAAAAAGAATCTCATGACCGAGAGGGGCAGAAATCAAGGCAAGCGTTTCTTAAGTCTGTCATGGTGAAGGTATAAAGTAATATTTTACAAGGAAAAGCTTTGATTTTCAGAACAGCAAAAATTAACTCCATTCATCGAGGGGTCACATGAGAAAAACGAAATGCTCCCGTTGCGCTATCAGAAAGGAGAGGCTGCCAACACAAGAGCAGTCAGGACATTTAGCCCAAACCAGCGGCACCGATAAACAAGGAACCAGCTTGGAGCGTCAGGAAATAATTCTACTGGTAAGCTTTGGCTTAGGAAACAGGGAGGTGGTTGAACAAGAATCCACTCCCGATTCTCAGTGCACATACAAAGAAGAAAAGGCATACACAGGAGGAGGGCTCTCCTGTCTTTTTATTTGTTATCTGCAAAGTACGAAAATAACCCAAGACAGCCAGCTCATCCATAAACATTCCCTATAAATTTTCACCTTTCACTACACGCAGAATTATCACGCTGTAAACGCCCTGGGCTGACCTAGCTCTTCCAGTAAGCCGTGTTCCTGAATAGTAAGAATATGGTTTATCAACATAAGCACATTATACCGGAAAAGTGAATTCACACTTCGAGGGGCATAACCTTTTTCTCTGAAGAGGTTACATTCTTCACTGACGGCATTGCGCGCTTTCAGCACTAGCAGAACACAGTTAAAAACCCCTTGTCCTATAGGTCTTCATGACAATGCCCCTACAAATGACCAAAATTGCTTATTTAACAGATTCCTTTGTCTTGAGTTAAAAAGTGAAAAATATATAAATACCACAATGCGTGTCGACAGCTACAGACCATCCAATTCAAGCAAGTGGTTTTACTCATGCAACCCCGTGCCTCAATGTGGAAACTCCTGCCAGAAGGGGCCTTTCGGAGCTCGGTTTGTCTCTTTATCTAGCAGCAACCGAGTTCAAAAAAGCTCCACGTTTACTGCAGCTAAACTTCTTGTGTTGCAACACTCACCACGTTTACTATTCTCTCCAATATGCTTTGTCCAGGTAGACAAGCTCCCAAGGTCTTTTGCAAGTCTTGCAGATGAAATCAAAGATGATCTAGTGTTTCTTCAAAGCACAAAAGGCCACGGAAAAGAGGAGCAAAGGAGGGAAAAAATAGATCTAAAGGAAATACCAATCAGCTTCTCTTTCTTTAGGGAGCACTTGTAGCTCTGTTTCAATGCTACAGTTATAAGATTTAACAAGGACAGACATTAGCCAGCCCCACTCATCCCGACTGCGTTCGTGACGCTGACCGAGCCTTCAGCGGCTCGCGGGGCTCCTGAATGGAAACCTCACCAGAGCAAAGCTGCAGCCTCCCTGGGCTCAGCATCGGTGGCTGCCTAGCCCCTTACAAGCAAATGGGCTGCTTTAGTCCAGACACACAACCGAGCTCGGTGCTGCAGTTTTAAGCTGCTCTTTCCACAAGCCCATCGGGAGGACAACGAAGCAGGCACCGGGAGGGACAGGCGGCAGCCAGCGGCCAATGCCGCACGTTTGGAGGCAGCCAGAAGCCTGTGCAACTCGGACACGAACTTGTTTTTTTCAACCTCCTTCCCTTTTCAGGCAACAGTGACCCACGACCAGCTACACCTCCAGCACGCTGCCAGTGCGTGACGCGCCACGCTCACACAACGTCGCCTGCGAGAGCACAGCCTCGCACCGTATCTGCTCTCCCAACGCTCTGTCAGTGAAACACGCTGGGTAAAGAGCCTCCTACAGACAGACCGGCCATCAATCACAGAAAACACTGTGCAGAAGCCTTCTGGGCGAGCCTCAAGAAGCCTACCTGCTCTGTGGGCGGTCACGGGAGGACGCCTCGGCGCTGAGGCCAAGAGGAGGCCCGTTCATCCTGCGCCTCGGCCCCAAGCCCTCCGCCGGCCTCCTCGTGCAGCTCGAGAGGCCCCCAGAACCTCCTGGGCCACGCGAGCAGAAGCTGTTTCATGACAGGAGACTTTCACGCTTTAATGTGGCCTGGGCACATTAAAAAAGTTGCAGACTACAGGAACTGAGAATACCCGAAGCTACTCATAACAAGTGAAAAACAAAAACAAACACACACTGGTAGTTATTACAGCCAACTCTCTCTAACTGAAATTTATAATACAGCATTCTTATTTTCAAGCTAAACGTTCGATCTAAAACTGAAACATGATCTCCCAAAGAAAATTCAAGTTTTTGCCAAGACATTTCACAGGAAAAATGATGGAAAGAAAGCAGACGCTTTTTCAAAAATCACTTGCAAGAACCCAGTTTTGTACAGAAAGCAGCGGAGGAAAGTTTCGGGGAGCACAACTGGGCCAGATTTCCCCATCCACATTCCTACAACTCTTAACGTCAGGAGTCTGAGGGCCGAGGCCAGAACCACATCCACTACTGCGACTTGGCACGCATCGGTGTCCAGACACCCTGCCGGCACACATTCCTGCTCCTGCACGAGCCGGTCTGCCCTTTGGCACCCAGAGATTAGGCCATGGAGCAATTTTTTAATTATATATATTCATTACTAGTATTCTTATTGAAGAGCTTGATCTTTCTGTTTACCTCTTCCCTAAGAGTTACCCATCCTGATTTTTCCTAGTGAGGACTCTTTCCTGTAGCTTAGGCTCAGCTCTCTGATCACAGGAAAAAAATGACATAGGAAAGTTTCTGCAGGCTTCAATGCTGAAGTCAGCCAGCCCTCTTGCTACTAGACATTTTGTATCTTGCAGATGAGAAGCACTGCACGTGTTTTTAAAGGCCAAATAAGAGCGTCCAAAAGCTCTTGCCAAGTATGTATTTTCATGTAACCACTATTTTCTATAGTCACACACTTTTAACCCCAGTTAAAAAAACTCATCATTATGACTACAGCTTATACGTTTTGAGTAATTATCACAGCTATTAATGTAACATCTACAAAGAGAACAATCACACTATGCATCACACAAGCAGTGCCAAACCCATTTCAGTTCTAGATAACTTTGTTCTACGAAGCACCAACTTGTTCATAAAAAAGTAGTTTTTGCTAACCACCACAAGAGCAAGCAGGAGTGAAAATAACCATTTATTTTTGCCAGAACACAAGCTCACTCCTATGAAGGCTTCTAAGGTCACAAGGAACACAAAGCACTACCCACTCTTGCACAAGGTGTGCCTGTTTTGGTCACATTATTTTTCAAGTGAACATCATCCCTTAGCAGATCTCAGATGTTATTTTGATGTAATTCTGTAACCCAGTACAGTAACCCAGACTCTCAGGTGTGTTTGTAGAGGACTGGTTATCTCACAGTGCAACAACTCTGGCTCTAACCCGAATCCCTAACCTAAAGCAACAGATTTAAAGACTACGCATTTCTTTCCCAAACACACAGAATGTGTTCAATTACATCAGGCAGCTGGCATTGCCTGAAGCAAGTAACAACATCCTAGTGCCCTTCCAATTTCACATTTTTCTATATTTAGGTCCTGCATATGAAACTATGCTTGTCCTGCTGGGGCCTGGGGGGGTAAGCACTGTTATTCTGCACTTCATTTTCCCCACATGTGAAACGGGAGCCTGGTGAGATCTGATCAGCCTACACAGCGCCACACACTAAAGGCAGCAAACAGCCCAAATCTGGGAGGAGAACAAATGGTTTGAAATCCTGGGTGTGGTGTCAGGGAAATTAAAAAAAAAAAAAAAAAAAAGAGCCTGTACCTTTTTATCAGTAGATCTCCAAGCACCATACAAAGGGCTTGAAGATTCCTCATCTGCATTTCACAGATAGGAACATACGGTGACTGCCCAAGACTGAACTGTCCTGCAGCAAAAGCAATTCTCACCTTTGCAGAACTGGTTCGGTGTCTGACTCACTCGACCACACTTCCTCCCCAAAAACAGGCTGGGTGGCCAAAGCAGCTCTTCAGAAGCGTGCAAGCAAGCTGCGGTCAAGCATTCGCAAAGCAGGGGGAAGAGATCTCCTATGAGCTTTTCACTGCCCACCGGATGAATCCAAACAACTCAAACACCAAAACCTGACACAAGGGGTTAAAAATGCATCGAGAGCAAGACTCGTGTACTTTTTAATGATTAGATCCTGTCCTACTTCCCACACTTCAAGCACGTCACAGTGGCTCCCAATTACCGAACGCTGACTCCGCTCATGTTCTCAGCAGAAGTCACTTGGATCACCAAATTCTGACCTACAGCCAAAGACGATCTTATTTAACCTGCATAACGCGGGAGGTCAGTCTTGCTAGCCTCAGGGTTTAAAACACAGCTTGGGTGCCTGTAGCAGCAGCGGTCCATAAATCTGAAGGAGAGGATGTTACAGCTGGAGACAAGATGGTTAGCAGAGATCAAAAAGACAGATTAGGAAAAGCCAATCAATCTTGCAGAAGACTAGCAGGACAAGCGCCTCTAATGGCCCCTGGTTCCCTTCCATCTGTGGAGGATGGATTTAGGTGCTGACAAAGGCTGAGGAAGGCCAGGCTGCTGCGGTGTCCCTGCTCTACGTGGCACCCAGACGCACTCTCAAAAGCGCCGTGCCTTCAGCAGAAGGTGCTTCTCCTCCAGGGCTTACCTTTATTTACGCCCTGTCTACGGAGGCTCACCAGCACAGCTTCAACATCCGCAGCACATCCACAGCCGACAGCGACTACAGGAGTCTGTGAAAAGCCAAAACCAAAGCACTTCCAGCTGCTATGAACAGCAAGCTCTGCAATCCAGTCAGTGCCTTGAACCACTTCGCATTTTTAGGTCTTGCTTCACACTAAAACACCAGTTAAACTTTGAGTAAGGAAAAGGGAAAGTATGGTCAATGCAATATTTCACATTGTATACGTAGACTGTTTTTTTATATTATCAGATATTATCCCAAAGCATGATACTGTCATCCAGTTTCCACAGCAAAAACTGAAGTACAAATCTTCTTGCCAAGGGATATGAGGATCAGAAGTCTTTCCTGAAGCATCCAATTACTGTTGTCCCCTTATATCAAGGAAACTGAAGGACATTCACAAGTATACACATACATCAGTACGTACAGAAAGATACCTCCTGCTGCTAACAGGTTGTGTCCGTTCTCCTCCTCCCAGCCTCAGAGAAGCAGCAAGGGAAGCAAGAGCAACCACAACTGCGTTTTGAAACCCATCTCCCACACAGCAAGAGAGCAGCCAAGTTTGCTGCAGTTAATAAGTTTAGTTTTGTTAGATAATAAACAGAAAACACCACGGAAACCATGGAGTGCATTATGGCCTCCTTAAGGGCCAAGCTCCAGTATATACCGAAACTACCAAGTTGACGAAGGAAAAAGGGATTAGATAAGAAAATCCAAACTCATTTGGGTAATCCTTATAAACCACAAGTACCGGTGATCCAGTATTTACAGCTGTGGGTCTGGCTGCTACCAGGCACTCACACTTGACTTTCACTGCAGCTACCTAAACCACAATAAAACCGTTTTGCCTTTCGACATAGCAATTACAACTGTTGCTACGGACACTGCACAAATGCAAGAGGGAATCCTTCCCGTGATAGCATGTAGGAGGGGCTGTATAAATATATTAACATGCAATCGCTCTGCAGAAGCGTCTGTGGCAACATCCACGTGGGACAGTTACACGAGGATGACCCGCTGGCTTCAGGCGTCACGAGCCAGACATTGCCAAGAGCAGCTCTATTATGAAAGAAGATAAATTAGTTAAAAATTCCAAGACATTTATATCGGAGCGTACAAGGGAACGCAACTATTTTGGTAAAGCGGCACCTTGCACTGGCACATACTGCTGCCCTTTTGGTAACTGCAGTCATAGGCTGTTCCCACAGTACGACAGCTGGAGGGAGCATGCTGATGCCTCAGCTCTTCCAGCAGCAGAGCAGCACCACGTGTACGTGCCGAGGAATCTGTTCGCTTATTCTGGGACAGAGCAGGCTGCTGGGCTTCCACTCAAGTCAACAACAAAGAAGGCCCCGCCAACATTTCACAAACACCTTAAGCCCACGCAGCTCGCCACTACCTGCTTGAAAGCCAGCTCCCGCTCTGGGTCAGCAGTGCCAGCACACAACGCCTCAAAGTCAGAGAAGGGTGAAGCTGAAGATGAACCTTTTCAGTGTTTTGACTGAGCTCCCTTCCAACCAGGCCACTTCACCGCACCAGCGTGCAAACACACCGCTGTAAGGGCGAGGGCAGCCTGGTCACAGCAGCAAGTGGACAGAGCCGGCAAGAGCTGCTGCAACTCGCAGAAGCACCAGTTCTGAGCTTCCCTGTGGCCAGTGCCCTCGTTAACGAAGAAATAACGATCCCATCCAGCAGTAACCGGAGAGCTGGGGGGAGCGGAAAAGAAAACAGCCATACGCATCCACACTGCCAGGAACTTAAACCTGCACGTAAAACCTAAGCAGAGTTATTGCTGGTAGAAATTAATACCCAGCCCCAGAGCTGCATTAAGTGCCTGAACTTTTCCAGCTCCAAGACAGATTGAAAATAACTCTCTTCCCCTGTTTTGAAGACTATCTTTAAAAACTACAGCTTCCCTACCCATTTTTTCCCATTAGTCACCTTTAATTAAGATGGCACAGAAGCCCCAGGAGAGGGATCAAGGCTTTGGGACCCTCCTGCTTCGCCCCACCAGCAACCATCCCTTTCTGACATCCCCCCCAGGGGGACTGGCAGCCAAGGCACCGAAGGAGACCCCCAACCGGTGACAAAGGCAAGCCCCCTCCTCGGATGAGCAAGAGGAAGAGTAGGAAAGTTGCTACCACCTTCCTCGATCCCGCCGACCTCCCACCTCCGCGGTGGAGGCGGGGGAGGCTGGGAGGAAGCTCAGGGCACAGCCTCGCTGCTGGGCCAGCAACGTGCTGTTTGCACAGCTGATCCCCATCTCCTGCGAGGAAAAGTGACAGGCCAAAAAGAAGCATCCTGCAGGCCACTGGCAGGACAAAGACGCCTTGAACAACCACCTCGCATCTCGTAAAGGTATTCCAATCTGGGACAGCTCGGGAATTCTACCCCTACTTACCAGGCATGAATACTGCAACCTAAGTTAGCAATAAAACCTTGCATTCCTTCTGAAGCCCACTGAGTTTCTAAAGATGTATTGGGAGGTACAAAAGAAGAATACAAAGAGTTATGGTTTCCCCCCAGTAAGCTTCAACTTGTGGATCAATGACACAAGCTACACCCAGTACAGATTTGGAGCAGCACACATGAATTTCCAAGTGCCAACGATTCTCAAAAGCTTCAATTTTAAAGACTTGTACATAGTTTAAACCCCACAATTTTGCAGTGTTTTCATCTCATGTTGCAAATTTCTGCTTCTTCACGTAAGCAGGAAGACCAAGCGCGACGAGCGGTGGCTCCAGCCCCCAGCTCCAGGGGCTGCCCGCGGACCCGCAAGCCGGAGGGGATCACCTGCACCACCACGGCATGCCAGCTGCGGCAAAGGAGGAATGAAAAAACTGGTTTTAAAGCCCGAAGCTTTCAGAATTCTAGAAGTAGCTACTACCGTTGTTGAGGTTTAAGAAGTAAATGACATAGTAATGCCAAAAACTCAGGAAGCTGCCCTTCACACCGAAAGTATCTGACAGGTTTTCAACTAAAGTAACAGTATTAGCCCTCCCCTTCCTTTTATCTTTATACACAAACTTATTCAGAATTTTCTGGAGGTTTTCTTGATTTTTTTTTTCCCCTGATAAACTTTCCAATGCTTCGTTTAGCTCCTCAGTATAAAAATCCTTCGACTTCTCACAGGGCACCAAGCAAATCTTTCAGCGAAGACTTTTCGGAAACTCTCATTCACTCGTTAGATAAACAAACCAAAATACTCAGCACAGAAACTTTTTCGTCATTCATAGATCCGTTCATATCTGTGAAGCCATCATTTCCTGCTGTAAAACATACTCACCTTCTTCCTATGCTCTAAAAATAGTACCTACTGAATGTGGTATCTACAGAAGCGCGTGGCAAGCATCGCACATTCAATTTTATTACTTGATCCCCTCTTCAGAGGAAGTTTTGTCTTATCTATAATAATCACTACAAGAGTAAATATATCACGTTCCTAATGCGTTCAGACACCTAATATGAACTTCTCTTGCTTCTGTGGATCCTGTTAGAAGCAGAAAATAAATTAAGCAACACTATTTTAAAGATGTTGAGGTACTTCAGGATTATCAATCCGTGATAATACACTGGGGGGGGGGAGGGTCCCTGTCTTGATCGTTACAGTGAAAAGCTTTAATCAGCCAGTCAAAGGTTAACTCAAAGCAGCCAGAAAAATAAAGGAGAGAGAGAGGCAGTATGAAAGAGCTAAAATAGAAAGAAAGAAGAGTACAGAAGTAGACATATGGATGTCTGGGGAGAAGGGTGATTAAATTTCCCATAAATCTTGCATACCAAGAGGTAAGACATTTTGCCTAAACTCCCAGGAGAAACACAATTCACTCACATAGCCGAGGCTTGAAAGGATAATCATCTCCATATATATTTAGGCTGCCATGAAGGACAAGAGTTGGAGTTGCATGTGGTGGCATGGATTTCCCTTGGCACACTGAAAGCTTTCAGTACCACGTCTGACCATAACCGACGGGTGCGTTTCAGGCAGATCAGTTTGAATCGCCAGAGCTGGAGCCCTGGCCGGGACAGGGATGTGAATCCTCGCTCATCTGCCGTGAAGAAAAGCGCCACCCTTAACAGCTACTCGGTCTTTCAACAGTTACCTTTCAGATAACTGAGTTATATGAGACATAAGGAGTCCCGCGGTTTCAAGATGTGATACAAGAGAACGATTTTTACTTTCCATACAGCAAAATTAGGAGAAAAGCGTTTGTTAACCCAACTCGTGACTTTGTATTGCATCCAACGGGTCAGAGCCTTGAACAAAAGCCAGAGTGAAAACCAAGCGAGTACCGGGCGTCACTCCTGGCAACTTGCGCTCGGCGGGGCAGAGCCCAGAAGGCGGCTGCTGTTCGGCAACACCCGCGTGCCTGCGGTCCTCCCACCGGCGAGGCCACCTCGCGGCACGCCGCTGGGCTCTCGAGAGCAAAGTACTGAAAAATGAAACAGCTGTGCCAGCTCTGTCATTTGCTTCTGCTTATTCGCCGGGTAGCTGAGAAACCCAAGCGCTTTTGAAATGACTGAGTCAATTATTTGCCAGCTTTCTACCGCTCGCTCCCGCCACTCCAAATTCTTTGAGGACTGGGGAGGGCGCGAGGGTGTTGAGAAATAGGAAGCCTGCTAAAGTTTTCAAACCTTTTCTTCACTAGAGAAGTTTCTTTAATTAATGAGTCATCCCCACAAACACTTCCCAACAAGCTGCATCAACAGCATCTGTGAAATCAGAGAAAATCCCCTAACCCCTGCTGCCGCCGCCACCGAATTTCTGGGCGATTACTCAGGGCGCAGGGAGGCTCCGTGGGCAGAGGCAGCCCGACGGCCGCCCCCGGCCCGGCCGGGAGGCAGCGTGACTCACGGCACGGAGCAAGGGCGGAGGGGGCGGCCAGGAAAACGCTGGAACATTTTTTTTTGTGTGTAATTTTTTTTTTTTTTCCAAGCCCAGATATTTTCAGCCCTCCAGCTCACAGCGAGGCCTGGCACTGCGCCGAGACACGGCCCCGTTGTGCCCCCCCCTGCCTCCAGCACAAAGTGATGCGAGGGGAAACTGCTCGCCATCGGCTTGTCCCGATGGAGTACAGGAGGACTGGGCAGGGAAGCAGCGAGAGCAAGCGTCTGGGGCTGGGGCTGAGGACAGGGGACCCCCAGGACCCTCCCGTGGCCCCCCCAGCCCAAGCACCATCGCCACTCCCGGCTTCAGCCTCTCCCACGCCTGCTTCAGCTCCCGAGAAGTCAAAGCCAGCCGTCAGAAAAACGACTGCCACTCAAGCTGAGCGGCACACTGAGGGGAAAAAAAAAAAAAAAAGGCAGGCATTCAATTCTTAAATAAGGTTTGTTGTTTGTCTCTACGGTTGATCTGCAATTTTCAAGGTGCGCTCCCCGCTGGGCAGTGATTTCCACTGTCCTGGGCTGCCCTTGAGCTTTCAGCGCGCAGCACATTCCTTCGGTGACGGGATGACAGCAGCTGTCTCCCCGGCCAGGTCGGGGGGCTGCGGAGAGGGTGGGAAAGCAGGGGTAAAATCCACACAGGAAAAGCACCATGTGCCCCGCCACCTGTGCAAACACCACCCAGCGCCGCCACGCTTGTATCCCGTTACTCCTCAGCATCGGGCACACGCACGCCTCTCCCACAGCCAGAGGCTGACGACACCGAAGCAGCCGGCGGTAATTTTTTGTGCCTTTACAGCCAAAAGTCAGCAGCGAAGGGGAGGAACGCAGACAAACCAATGAATTATTCAAGCCAGGCTTATCCTCACAGTTGCGGATGTGGAGGCACAAGCTTCAGGGGCTGACGGTGGAGGCACCTCACCCTCATAAGCCTTTGACGGTGGCACAGCTGGGACTGTCCCCTCCTGGGACAGAGCCGAGGCCCCAAGATTTCCAGGCTGGGAGTTGAGAACCAAAGCAGTCAGAGACACCCTGGGTGCAACACCAGCATGCAGACGGGGCCTGGGCCACCAGGGGGGCTCCCAGGCACCACAACACGGTCCCCCGCGAGCGCACGGGGAGGTGAGCGGTTAGCTTTTGGGGAACGTTATTCACAAGGAGAACAATGGGAAGGCCTGGAGATGAAAAGAGCCAGGCAAGACAGGCAGATGCCTAACTTGGGAGTCACAAGGATTTGCAGGCTGGTTTTTAGCAGGACAGGGCACAAGTCATCTGCAGCCATCAGGACGAAGGCTCAGTGCCACCAGGGCACCAACTCCCCCCGCGTCACCCAGCTGCACCCCACCAGAGCACCAGGGCTTCCTGCGCCACGCCACGAACCAGCCCAGCGCCAGCGTGGAGGAGAGGAGATCAATGAGACACTGCCCTCTTACCGGTGCGAGCGCTTGCTCGTACCCACAAACCTGTATGCCGTGTTAGGGTGCAGCTTAACGACAATTTGGGTGACACAGAACAGCTTCAGCAGCTCCCAAGCCTCCTGTTGCTCAGCTCCATGAGCAAGTAACCTCTTGCTGGTGCCAGGGATAGTATGAGCGGGACTGCGCCAGATCAGATTGTGGCACTAAGCCGGATTTTTTCTAAAAACACACCTTTTTTCTCCCCTATGCACAACAGGCTGAGTCCGAGAGCAGGGCCGCTTGTGCAGAGGAGATGACAACTGCAGGCTCCTCACAGATCAGGCAGAGCCCACCACGGTACGGGAAATCTCCCCGTTCAAACCTAAGGAATACTCAGCTGTAACTACAGTAAAAGTCAGAGACAAATACAGGAGAATGAATGAGTTTAAGGACAGTTCTCTGGAATAAACCTAACCATCTGCAAGTCTTTGAATGACAAGGGGATTTCACCCCTTGTATCCATCAGATCTACCTCTAGGCAGTAAGTACCAAGTTGTGCATATCAATGCTCGAAGCTGCCTACAAATGCCACCCTCAGCCAGCATTAGCCTATTTAAGACCACCTAGATCCATTAATTCCGCTCAATCACCCAGCCAGGCAAATAGGAACTTCTTTTACCCAGACCTGTATCTCTTATGCTACCAAAACTATTGGGTTTTTTGTTGTGTTTTTTTTTTTCTTTAAATACAATATCACTGGTCTTTGACAACCTAAAGCAAGCAACAAATGGGGCAGGTATGTGGGAGTCAAGGAGTTAAACCGCATACAAAAGAATAAACTCACTTCAGCTCTGATTAAGCAGGGCACTCATAAAAAACAGAGGTCAACATCAGAAAATATTTTGTGAGTCATGAGGAGAGATTACTCACCATGCACTATTCAACTTACTCATCACAGTGTGCTATGGACAGAACTGCTCACCATGTATTCATTAGGAAACCATGGCCTTTCCTTTGAGAAAAGCAGAAGGCGGGGGAAAGAGTCATACTTTCAGTTTTGTATGTAAGCCAGTGGGAGGCTGTATCTGCAACGCCAGTGCTCTCTCCTCCCACGGCCCTAATTAGACTTGTAGGGAAATACGTGTTTCACATCACCCTCCTCGGCTCTTTTAGCATCCCAACAAGCCCCAGTTTGTCAGCTGAGCTATTGTGCAAGCTCAGCAGTCTGAAGAGATCCCACTTTTCCTAACAGGCACGAAATAAGCAGCAGTCCTTAAATAAACAGGCATTTATCAATCCAGGCGCCCGTTGATACGAGGGACTGGACCCTTAGCCCTGCACACAGAGCAATACTAATGCCGCTCCTTTCAGATGTGGTAAGAACACAGAAATAGCCAAGTTACTTAATGGGGGGGGTTACATCACACCGCGGTGCTCGGCAGGCTGCAGGTCTCAGCCACCTCCCAGACCCTGGTGTCGGGGAGGACGATCCCTGCCACCCCTGCGCCCTCGCCCCAAGTAATCAGCGGGGGCCACGAGCTTCCCCTTCCCCTTTTTCCCCAGCTCTCTTTGGGAAACGCACCTCATGTCGGGAAGCAGCAAGAAAGCTGCTAACCAAAACAACTGGAGGTACTTCTGCTCGTACCCAGGTATCCCACCTTGCTTCCTAGGAAGCCAGCAGCAGAAAGAGCGGTGAAACTAAGAAATGTTCTGCTTACGTCAAATGGAGCCGAGCTCTAAAACCACAACGGTACATATACCCCGCTGCCAACTGAAGGCTGAGCCAGCGAGGGAAAGAAAGTCTGCAGTTCAGCAGAGTACAATGTTAGCAGGCCAAACGCTGCCATGCACAAAGACCAGGATTTATTTCCAAAGCTCCAGAGTTCATCTGCTGCCGCAAAGGCCAGAGCCGCGAGCAGCGTGCGTGTGTGTATGCATGCGTACCCACGCACGCAAGCGTACACTCCCGTAATATGCAGCACGATCTTTTCAACAAAACTGCAGGACAGAACATTGATTGGCTCCAGATGAACCATCCACTTCTGAATTACCGTGGAAAAATCTGCAGTGCCAAGAGGCCGGTTTAACGGCAGGATGTTCGGGTTTTGCGGCATTTCTTAACATACGCAGATAGCACATGTGGATAAGCACCCTGCCCCCCGCATTTCTGATTAACTGGGAAAGAAAATCTATGCACGCTGCCATCTTCAGAACCTGCTGCTCAAGTTTTCCTAAATTAACTAAACCCTTGTTTCCCATGCGGAAAACAGCACTGAAATTCACACGGTGGGGGGAGCAGGTTTGAAGGATTTGTGTTTAAAAAAAAAATTTAAAAAAAGGTAGCAAGTTCTGCAAATACACCAAAAACCGTTCCTTCCTTCCAGATTAATCCCTAACCTATGTAATCTTTAACCTACACTTCAATCAGACAGCCCAGAGCCGCAAGTTAATATTTGGCAGCACGACGAGCGAACTGGTCAGCATTATGCTTTCAGTTTCTGACAATTTAAGCAGAGCGCGCGCCCGCGCACACACACGAATGACAGAGCTGCCCAAACAGGAAAGGCTGCATTAACCAGCGCGTGCTGGAGGCTCCAGCTCCGGGAGCAGCCGATGAAAATAGCACGCCAGCATACATGGAGGATGTTTTGGAAACCACAGATACAGCGACAGCACCGAAAGGCAGCAGCAGATAGGAAGGCACAGCCATCTCCCCTGCCACAAGCCATGTATTTCTAATCATTCACACACAAGCACGTTGCGATTGCCAGGCGAGCGGTATCGGCGGCATCAGCTGCCCCAGCCTCTGCGTCCCAGCATGTTCTCCCTGCGAAGCAGCACACGTACAAGAGCAAGCCCTGAAACACAAGGAATAATCAACACGCAGGCCAAGCAGAAGAGCTATCTACACGCACGGGGGTTTCTCCTCTTACAAAACTGTCCTCAACGCCCAGACAAACGCTTGAGGCGGAAAATCGTTCAAGGATCGCCACAAGCGCTACAGACAGAAGAAAAACGCCGTCTCCAGCCTTTCGCCTCTCGTGAGGTGCTCGCTAACCGGGCACGGAGACGTTGTTATCAAGGTCACGCACCTCGGAAGGGGCAGGAAAGAGCCGGGCAAGTTGGAAAGACCGCGCCGCTCACGTCGCCACGCGGGGCCGAGTGACATTTTTATTTGAAAGCGTTCGGGTCGCAGCTGCCATCAACTGACAAACCCGACCGGGAGCCTCGGCACGAGCCGGGCTGCAAGGACAGGCGCTGGCGGCGGAGAAGCTGGGCGCGAAGCCCCTCGCCGGGCTCCTCCGGGCCCCCCCCGGCCCCCCCAGCTCACGGCGCGGGCCAAAACCCCCCAAACCCCTCGGTTTCGCCCCGCTCGGAGCGGCTGCCGCCGTTAGCCGCTTCCACGAGCCGAGCTGGGGCAAAAGGCGAAAACTTTTCATTAAGCAGCCCTCCTCCTCCCCGCCCTGCAGTTCGGGCAGCCAATTATAGGCACAAACGGGGAATTTGACTGCCCGGGGAGCCGCGGCAGCCCCCGGGCCGCCCCTCGCCCGTCGCCCGGGGCGCTGCGCCCGAGCCGGGGGCCGGGGCCGGGCCGGGGCCGCTGCGGGCCGGGGGGGACCCGGGGGGAAAGGGGGGAAAGGGGGGAAAGGGGCGAGGGGCGGCGGGCGCTGACAGGGCGCGGGCAGGTGCGCGGCCGGGCCGTACTCACGTAGACGGGCAGCGGCCAGGGGTAGACGGCGGGCTCGGCTCCCACCGGCGACTTGAGCCGCAGCTCCAGCCTCTCGCCCATGTCGGCAGCCGGAGGAGCGGGCGGCGGCCCCGCACCATGCTAGGGGGGCCGGCCGGGGTGTGGCGGCCGGGCCCGGCCGGGGGCGGGAGCGAGGGGCGGCGGCGGCGGCCGGGGAAGGGGGGGGGGGGGGGGGGGGCTCAGGAGGGCGGGGGGGGCGCCGCTCCCCTCGCCTCCCTCTATTGTCGGCGGCGGCTCGCGGGGCTCTCCGGCGCCGCCGCCATCTTGGGCCGGCGTGAAGCGGAGCACAATGAGGCGCCGGGGCCGGGCCGGGCCGGGCCCCACCGACGCGCCAGGCTCGGGGGCGGGGGCGGCCGCGCTCCCTCCCCCTGTCCTCAGCTGCCCTCCCCGCCGCGCGCCCCCGCCCGCTCCGCCCCGCCGTGCGCGCCCCCGCGCCGCTCGCCCCCCCCCTCCCCTCCCCTCCCGGCTTCGCGGGTGCGCGCGGCGTGCACGAGCGGGGGGAGGGGGGGGGGGGGCAGGGCAGAGGGGGGCACCGGGGGACACGCGCGGGGGGCGGCGGGACGGGGGGGGACAGTGCCGGGCTGGCACGGGGTGACCCAGCCGGGATGCGGCGGCCCTCGGGGAGGGAGGGGGGGTTACGGTGCCAGGCTGGCACAGGGTGACACTGCCAAGCTGTAGAGGTACGGGGGGGGGGGGACAGTGCCAGGCTGGCACAGGGTGACACTGATGAGCTGCAGTGGCACACAGGGTGACAGTGCAAGGCTGGCCCGGCGCCGTCACGCGGTGGCACGCTGGGGGGGGACAGTGCAAGGCTGGCACGGCGTGATACTGCCAGGCTGTGGTGGCACTGCGGGGGGGGGGGGGGGCAGTACAAGGCACAGTTGTGTGGGTGCAAGGTCCGCTCGTCGCACAGAGGTGACGCTGCAAGGCCAGCGTGGCACACTCACGGGAAGGTGCGTGGCTGGGTGGCCGTGCAGGGCTGGCACACTGCACTCAGGTGGCCGTGCGAGGCTGGCACACCGGGCGTGACGGCACAGCCCGCGTGCCGTGTGGCTGCTGGAGCAAAGTCCGCAGGCAGGTGACAGCGTGAGCTCTGCATGGCACCGGGAAGTCACCGTGCAAGGCGTGCACATCACACACAGGTGACATTGCACGAGGCTTCGCAATGCACGTGAGCGAGGGTGCCAGGGCTGCCAATGTCCGCTGGGGCAGGGGACAGGCGATGTCCGCTCCGACGGAGCTGCTGAGCTGCCAAAATGCTGCAGAAAGGACCTCGCTGGGGCCACCCGAGGCTTCCAGAGGGGTGGGAAACTCCCGGTGGCAGGAGGCTTTTGCTGTCCATCTCCTGGCTGCGTCCCCCCACCGGTTCACCTCCAGTGCATCCCAACGGGCGGCCAGGGAGGCTCAGGGGTGCTGGATGCGGAGCCGCTTTGTGCACCCCTGCTTGGTGCAGCACGCTGGGCAGGGCCGCTCGTGCTCGCCAGGTGAGCTTCATTCACAAAATTGGTGAATAAATGGAGAAAAACGCACAAGGTCCAGAGGAAACGAGGAGAAGCTGCTCCTGAGGCTGCTCGTTTCCTGGCAGAGCCGTTCCCATACCCTGAGCAGAGCTCTCCGCCGGCTGGGGCACCTGCAAAGGCACCCAGGGTCCCACTCCCCTGTCGGGACACAGGGACATCGGCGATTTGGGCCGACAACCGGCATCACCACGGCCCTGGTGTGTCCAGCGTGGGGCAGGCAGGGGCTGCCATGTGCCTGCCAGGTGGCCGAGCCACCGTGTGTGCCTCAGCTGGGCATTGCCCGCCAGGCTCTGTGGTGTGGCGTTTGATGCCCGTGTTTCTCGGCAGGTCGCTGCCTTTTTGCTGAAGCCCGCGGGCATTTCTGGAGCCCGGTGCGCAGCGGGGACGGGACATGCTCTGCTCCCCATGTTGCAGCAGCTGCCTCAGCCAGAAACCACCATGGATGGCTCCAAGCTTCGCTCTTTGCACCCGCTTCTTCCCCTTAAATGTCCGTACGTGCACAAAGCTACATAACTAGGGACGTTTTTCTAAAGAAAACATTAAAATCATCAAGTCAGCAGTGCTTAAACTGCTCTGACTGCTTCTTAAATAATCAATTCATATTTAATTAGCTTACCACAAAAATTCCATTAAATTTAAATAAATAGACATGGCAGGAGTTCTCCAAGGCACAGCAGGCTTCGTTTAAAGAATTCTCTTTGAGTTCGTTAGGTCGGTCTTTAATCAGTTTGCAGCCAAAGTCCTTGTGTGGCCCAAGCAGGCTCCAAGGTAAGGGGTGCTGTAGGGGGGCCAGCGTGGGCCCATCCCTCTGGCAGGTGGAGAGGAGTGGGGAACTTCTGCAACACTGGCGCTAGCTATGGACCTTCAAAGGCATCAGGTGCCGACCTGCAGCATTGCCTGCTCCAGCCCTGCAGGCTCAGCCCTGAAATGGGAAGCTGCTGGATTTTGCTGCTGCAAAAGCAGATGCGCCAGGGAAGAGGTGTTTGTTTCCCTCCTCCCTGCCTTTGCTGGCCCTGCTGCATCTCCCAGTGGGTGCACCTCTTTGCTCCATGCTAGAGCAATCCAGACCTGCCTGTTTGTTTGTTTTTTTTGTTTGTTTGTTTGTTTGTTTTTCGTCAATAGGTAGAACAGGTTGGACTTGGGGAGGAACCAGGAAGCACACTGCAGCTCCTTGCATGCACGTGCCCTGGGGCGTGGGGAAGGGAGGTTTCCATGCAGCCACTGAGCGCACAGGGAGGGCATCGATGCTCCAAGGACGTCTTGCACAAGCAATGCACCGAGCACGCCCTGCACGAGACACATGCAAAGCCTCATGTCCTGACTTAATTCCCAAGCTTTCACTGTTCCTCAGTTCAGGACTGCGGGATCAAGTCCCAGAGCCTCCCCAGATCCGTGCTTGTGTGCACAGCGGGTGGGAGCTGGTGGGTGCAAGGGTTCAGGGAGGCTGGAGGTTTTCACCGCTATTGCCGCACATCAGCTCATCCAGAAACTTGGCTTTTCAGCAGCATCTCATCTAGAGTATTGACCCAATTTAGTCGACAATAACAAGTTAGATCACACAACAGGCTAATGCAGGCAAGTCTGTTCCCATCGGATTAAATATTCCTGTGTGGTTTACCCACAGGCAGGATGCCGGTGGGTTCAGCCCTGGGGCTGGCCTTGGTTCTTTTGCTGTGATGCCAACCCTGCGAGAGCATCCCCTTACTGCAGGTACCCACGTCTGTAACTCCAGCTCCCCTGGATGCAGTCCCTGGTGCTGCTTACGCTGCTTCTGGTTTTCCTTCTCTCCCCTGAAATCTGGAGCGTGGCCGAGCTCTGTTCACCGTTTCATAGTAGGACCAATAAAACCCTGCCTCTGCAAATGGCTCCCGTTGCACAGTGTGCGTCACAGAGCAGTCAAGCTCTTTAACTCTAGCTGCAATTGCACATCCCAGTCCCCTGTTGGCCTTTCAACAGCCTTGTGAAACAGGCAGGACGCTGGACAACGTGAACGCAAACCCTGCTGCGCCAAGCTTCCCTTCCCCTCCTTGCAAAATGGGCCACGTGCAATTTTCCAAGCCCTGTTTTAATCACCGAGGGTCAACCCTGCATCGCTCTGAGGACTTCCCTTCCACATGAAGGAGCAGCATCTGTCCTTCCCATCTGTCCCAGCAGCTCCCTGGGCAAAGCCGCACTGGGGATGCTCCGGCTGCAGTTGCCACAACAACAAAATGAGGCAACAGTTTCCTCGGTGGATGCACAAGCAGCATCAGTGCCTCGTGGGCACAATGGGGACCAGGGCAGGCAAAAGGTGCCACAGCTGGGCTGGTGCTGGCGGCACATCTGGGTGGGATGAAGCCTTTTGCAGTCATGAGCATCCCCAGGACTTTCAATTCTACCACCCTGTTCCGTGGGCCAGCTGAAATGTGGGTACTCCCATCCCCTTCCCCTCAAAATCCAGTTTGTCTCTGCCCTTCTTGGCCCAAGGAGGTGCTCGATGTGTGCAGGGCTTACATGGGTGTCCGGGCGGACCCAGCACGGGGGGGGTGATACTGTGGCTAATGGGACACAATCCCTTTCCAGCTTTCCACACAGCAAACACCAAGTCCCATGAGGGCACTGGGGCAGCGGCGCAGAGCCCATCCCTCCCAGCTGCCCTTCCCTGCGGCGACCCCATCTCCAAATGTGTTCCCCCCCCCCGAAGGCTCCCCCGTCCCCGTCCCCTCAAGCAGCAGCAACCACGTCAAGCTTTTCCCTTTCTGCTGCTCCCGGGAGGAAGGCCTTGGCGGCTGCCCAGCAGCTCCGCAATCCTGCTCCATCGCGGGCTCGCTGCCAGCTTGGGCTGGGGGCCGGGAGGAGGGGGAGAACGGAAACCTCACCCCGGCACCCACGAACCCCCGTGGGCACTGCGCCTCCGCGTGGGAGGGCGCCGTGGGGCAAAGGGCGACGGCTGCCCACGTGCCAGTGAGTCACCGCGCGGCAGCACCCAGGAGCAAGGCGGATAAGGGCCGGCTGGGGAAAGCCCAAAGGTGGCTGGGCTCGGTTTGAAGCCCCAAAGGGATTTCCGTGCTACGGAGGGCAGCGAGCAGGCACAAGCTGGGGGCTGCCACTGGTTTGGGGCGCTCCGGCACGCACGGCCCCGACGCCCCCCGCAGCGGGGACACTGAGCGGCACGGCCCCACATCCCCAGCCCCACTCGGGGGTTTTCCAGCCGAGCTCTGCCAGGGCAAAGCAGCTCCAATTTCCTCATTTTTTAGGCGCTGCTGGAGTTTGAATCCGGCGCCGCGGCCTCCACGGCACCGCCGGGACTCGTGCAAGTGGACAGGGAGGACGAAGCACGGCCGCACCGACCCCCCTGCACGCGGGGCTTCTTGCGAGCCCTGAGGTGACCGCACGATTCTCGCTGGCCAGCCTGGGACCTGCCCCGGCTGGGAGCGGCGGTGGCCCCGGCCAGGCCCCGCCGCCCGCCTCGCCCGGCCCGGGGCTCCCAGCCCGGCCGCCCCCCTCAGCCCCGTCGCTCTCCCGCGCCGCCGGCGCCATCTTGCGGGCGGCTGCGCGGGAGGGAGCGGGGCCAAAATGGAGGCGGCGCCGGGCGAGCCGCGGGGCTGAGGGGAGCGGGGCCGGCGGCGGCCCTAAGGCGGGCAGAGCGGCTCCCCTGGCCCGGGGGCGCTGCTTGGGGGGCGTCGGGACCGCCCTCAGGGCCGTGCCCCCCTCAGCGGTGCGACACCAGCCTGGGCTCTTCCCCTTGGTGCGGCGTCTGCCCGCAGCCGGGAGGTTCCTTCACCGGCAAAGCCGCTGCGAAATTACAGCCAAACCCGGGAGGTGGCGGTGTTTGTTAAAGGAGAGAGCCCAGAGCTGCAGATGCCAGGGGTGGCGATGAGCTGGGAATTTTAAAGGCTTTAAATATTACCGATAGCAACGCTTAGGGTTAGAGACACGCGTTAAGGCTGCTTGTAATTGCAAGCCCTTCGTGGTTTGGAGTGTGGAAAATTTATTATTGGCCCAAATTTTTAAGGGTGAACCGACTTAAGCTTCTTGGCAGCATCTGGAGCAGGCAGAAAACCCCTTGGGGCGTCAGCGTGAGGAGATGGTGCTCTGTGCCCAGGTCTCTCTGAGCTGGGCTTTCCCACCAAGCTTGTCCCCAGCCTCCTGCTGAAGCAAGAGAAAGCAGAGGAGGTTGTGTCCTTTTGGCTTATTTCTGAAAAGCGTGTTAAAAGCAGGCCCCAAGGTCCCCTCTCAGCACTGGGAACACCCAGTGCACAGCCCCTTCCCCATCCCCACGTCCTACCAGCTGTGCCCCGGCCGTGCCTTGAGGTCTTTGTTGGGAGACCCAAGGGTAGGGGCTCACGTCTGTAGCTCTTTCTGAATAAAACAAAACCAAACCCATGGGCTCCGTTCTGCTGGGGCCAACAAAAGCCAGCTGTAAGTCAGAACCTGGAGGCAGACAACAAAGGAGAAAAGCAAACAGAAACCCCTGTCCTTCCCCAGGCATAATGCCACTCGGAGGGCTGAGCAGGTCTCCTTCCCATTCGCTCTCCTTCCACGAACGCTGGAACCCCTTCTGGAGGTGCTGGTGGGCTGGAAGCGCTCCACGTTTTCTTTTCCCTCTCCATCCCCACGGCACGACCCATCCTCGGCAAGAAATGTCACCGTCTGGGCAGCCACGCATACAGCCACCAGGCAGGTGCCTGGCACACGGGCACAGGGCAAGCTGGGCCTGGGCTGCCTGTGGGAAGGGTGCCCCGGCACACACGGGCGGGTGCCCCACCGGGCACCACGTCCCCCTGGGCGCTCTCGCCACCTGGGGTGCCTCTGAGCGCACTGGCACGGATCACCCGTGGAGCAGAGGCTGCAGAAGAAGCCACGAGTGTTAGTGACACCATGCTGCCACCCAGGGCAGGGCGGCGGTGGTGGCACCAGGCCGTGGAGCTGCATCCACGCGGCGGACAGGGCCGAAATGGGTCATTATGGGCTGCGCGCCCAACGGGGCGGGAGGCGCGGCAGCCCCACGCGTGCCCCCTTCCCCCCCCGCCACGTGGGACCTGGGGGCGTGGCCCCGCGGGGAGGGGGCGGGGTTAGCGGCAGCAGCGCCGCGGCCGTCGCGGGAGGACGCGCGGGCAGGCGCGAGGGGCGTGGCCGGCGCGAGGGAGGGCGTGGCCTAGCCGAGATGGGCGGGGCCTGTAGGGGGCGGGGCCGAGCCCTCAGCTGACCGGCCGCCATTTTGTCAGGCGCTCGGAGGCCGAGCGCAGCCCGGAGCTGGGGGTTCGCAGCCGCCGGGGCTGCCCCTGCCGCCCGCCCGCCCCGCGTGGGGCCAGCGCCGCTCGTGCTCCGCTCCCCCCTGGCCTCCCTGCCTGGCATGTGAGCGGCTCGGGCCCGCTGCTCTCACCCGGCTTGTGCAGGAGCCGCGGCGGCGCCCCCGGCTGGGCCCGGCCCCTCAGCTCCGAGCGCAGGCCCCGCCGCCGCCGCCGCCACCACCATGGCGCTGAAGATGGTGAAGGGCAGCATCGACCGCATGTTCGACAAGAACCTGCAGGACCTGGTGCGGGGGATCCGCAACCACAAGGAGGACGAGGTGAGCGAGAGGCCGCCGGCTGCCCCGCGGGGCTGCCACCGCCTCACGCCGCCCGGCCGGGGCCGCCTCGTCCCCCGCGCAGCCCCCGGCCGTGCTGTGCCTCCCGTCGGGGTCCGCCGCACGCCGCGGGGTGAGGGGGGGAAGGAGCCGGCCTTCAGCCCCCTGCCTCCAGCCCAGGCTCCGTGAGGCCCAGAGGCCTGCAGCGGCCCGGGAGGGAGCCGCTGCTCTGGGGAAGGAGCGAGCAGGAATCAAAACTAGGAAGGATGGCGCTGGGTGGTGTCAGAAAGGAGAGGCCGGGGGAGAGGGAAGCGAAAGGGAAGCAATGGGCCGAAAAGGAGGGTAAGGCAGAGGCCTGCTTGGTGCTGCTCTTCCATGTATCGTGTTATTGCGGTGGGGAGATGAACGATGTGCGTGGTGAAGCGGCTCCTGCCTGTTGCAGCACACAGGGCAGCGACGTGTTTGGTGTTCGTCACGAAGCCGGTGGGCAGGAAGGCCGAGCGCAGTCATAGCTCAGCCTTCGAGTTACTGAGTTACCGGTGTTGCCCATCTTACAGCTGAAATGTGCGGTCCTCGTGTCAAAGCTCTCATAGGCAGAAAGCAGCTGGATGTGTTGGCCTGTTATTCCCACTTGTATTAGAGGCATGTGATCAGGAAATTAGTATAGGTGGCATAATTAGTCATCAAGAACGTGTTACAGGAGACTTCCCACATTGAATTTGAAGTGTTGCATGTTAATTGGGGTGTAACGGACACTAAGGGTGGCATTTATGTTAATCTTCAACTAAGTAGTCATGGCTTTAGCTTGCTTATGGCCTAACAGTTATATTTTGGGATATAAGTGAGTTGCTGCGGAGTTAGTGACATGTAAAAATATTTGTATGTTACAATATCCCTTCATTAAAGTAGGATATCCAAACAGTATCAGCTATGAAAAGTATCTGATAAAGAATTGTACTGGTGTTACTAAATCAAATGTTTAAGCTAATTTAATCAGTGCTCCCAGTAAATTCTTAATTACAGGCACTGTTGGACTGAAATGTGAAATACCACTTCCTAAACCATTTTCTGATGGCTTTTAAGCAGGTCATTGCGTGCAGGACGAGGCCTTGTTCGCTAGTGATGCGTGGGAAGCTTACATTTTTATTTTACTATAAATTTGATTTCTGGGCGCTAAGAAGCATGTGGTGCCCTGCAAACATGGCAAGCTGTGGAGGAAGGGGAACAGAATGTTTATATGGACGCTTAAAGTGTTATGCTTAAAGCTGGAACAGGTAAACTGAATGTATAGAGCACTTCACCTCCGCGTGCTTAGGCCCGGTTTGTATGTTGTCTTGCTTTTAGAAAGCATACTTTATTCTTTTGTGCATAGGCCAGAAAATACATCTTCAGCTGCCAGAGCTCTGAGGTTTCCCCTGATGCAGGTCCAGGTCTTTGTGGCTCTAGCCCTTTTTGAGGAAGATTAAATGTACTGTTTAATTTCTAAGATAATTTCATGACAAATAGCTCCTTTTCCAGGACTCTGTATGTATTCAGAGGGTGAAGAGCACAAGCACTGTTATGCGGTCAGGATTAACAAGTTACTGTGTGTCACAAGCCATACTGAGTTCCTGCTTAGCCTGTGACAAAAAATAGGGTGTTGGCTTCGATTTCCTCTGTTCTTTCAAGTTAGGAAAAAATACTTGGACAATTTCATAGGGCTCCGTGTACTTGTTGTTACACAGTCATGCATGCTCTCTCTAGGATTCACCGAGGTCAAAGCAAATGCATTGCCTCCTTCCCTAAGAGGCTGGTGTCAGTTGCAGGGGTTGGATTGTAGCGTGGCAGTATTTTAAACAACGGCAGCTCTTCAATTGGAAATATTTATTGACATTTTAAAATGGGTAACTGTAGGGATAGTTCCTCTTTTATTCCTCATGTGCACAGCAGAAATTAAAAACGGATCTTCAGGATGTGTTCAGCTGAACAGTAGCCATTTCCCTGATGAAATGTGAGTCTTCTGTAACACGGTCTGCTTTGGAATCCTTCAAAGATACTGCTTAATTACATAAGGTGGCTGCAAACTGCACAGGGTTGTTCATTTTTTTTTAGCTCTTGAAGAGGACTGTAAACCTTCTGTCACTAAGATGCTGGGCACTGATTCGGTGCTTCTCAGGGAATGGTCATGGACATCTTCTGATTTTCAGATGACGTTGCAAGATCAGTATGATGTTTTAGAGGAAGTAGTTGCAAAAAGATCTTCCTTTTCCCACAATGCTTGTATTGTTGATTTTAATCTACCGAGTGTTGCTCAAATATTGAATGTAGTTGTTTGAATGACTTGTGTGTGTCTCCAGATAAGTGTCTAAGCTCAAGGGAGACACATTTCTGAATAGGACAAAGTGTTTCACACAAACAGCCCAGTAGCTGATGGATCTCAGCTCAGCAAGAATTACTCTGTGAAAGAGATGTCTCTGAAAAGGAGGCATGGAGGTTGTTAAATAAAGTGACACTAAAGAACTGAAGGTATGATTATTGCTTTGACTTCTGATTTAATTAAGCTTTTTGCAGAAGCAAAAGTGTTTTGTTCTTAAATATGACAGGTGCCAATTCCTCGCAGGTACCATCCCAAGCTGTTGGATCTGGCGTTTCGCTGCTGCCTCAGGGACGTGTTTGTAGCACAGGGCGTGCCGAGCGGCTGTCACCCAGGGCCGGCTGTGGGTTTTGCAGACGCAGCTTTTCACCAGGCGTGCTGCGTTCTTGCCTGATGGTTGTGTGGCCTCTTGTCTCGCTGGGCCTTAGGGCTGTACCCCAAGCCTAGTTGTGAAGCTGATGGAGTGCCACAAACTCTTCGACAATAATTTTGAAGTGTTCCCTTCAGCTCAGCAGAGGAATTGAGAGAGCAGTGGAGGCTGACTGGCACTTCAGCTCACATCTTTGCTGCAAAGTGCTTAATTACCTGTGAGAGGCCGTTTTCATTTTAGTTTCCAATCTTTGTCTAAAGCTGACCCATTTATTTTGAATTTAAAACACTGGGACTGAAGTGGTGGTGTTCTGTGAGGATGGGAGGTAAGGGGGAGGATGCCCTTCAGTTCACGCAGACACTTCTTAGTGCAGACGTTCCGTTCATTTTCCAGTCTCGGGGAAATTTGGAGTTGCATCATCCTTCTGGGTAGTACACGCAGTGTGAAGAGGTAGCGTAACCACTTCAGATCTTCTCCTAGTTTAACGTGTCATGTTTACTTTTCAACACTGGCCACAGATGCTTTAATCCCTGTGCTGTTTCCCAGTGCTAAGTCTGCAAGGAAGACGTGATGTCCTGTGCCATTCTCCCCTGGCCTTCACTTCTAATACCTTTCTCTTTCATTTGGAGAATGAATCCTTCTGATAGTGAAAGCAGTGAATCTTTGATCTGTTCTGACAGGGTTTTGTCCCCTGTGGAATAACTTCTTCCACTCTGTGCCTACTTTTTATGGATGTGCTACACAGCAGGCTAAAGGGGAGTGGCTTGTGCCACAGGATGTTAAAAGTATTTTTTTTTTCTAGATATTCCAAACTGGGAAATGATTTCTGTTTAGGGATGTTCTCCTGAACCTGAAGTACAAGGCAGCGATAATCCTTAGGTGCTCTTTGGATCCTGCACAGTGTTTTGTATTAGGGGTGAAGAACATCTTTGTTCCCAACAAGGAAAGTACCGTCAGATGCTATAGTGAGAGGCTTCTTTATAAAACTGAGATGATAAAATAGCTGAAATGGGGCTGTGAAATGAGTGGCGCCTTGTCCTGTTCAGACCATAGCCCTTTGTGTTTCGAGTGCATTTGATTTACTGGAGGACACTTAAGGAGGGGAAAGGGCTTAAAGTCTTGCACAAAATTTCTGTGCACTTCTCTCCTAACTAAAGAAAACCACTCTCATTTCTGTCAGTGAAGCTGCTGCTTGCGTGAAGGATTAGCACTTTAAATTTTTGGTAGTTGATAGTTAAGGAAAAGGCACACAAAAAACCTTGCACTCTTCTCTAGGTAATGCTCTGTGCCAAGTGTCGCACCGCTGGTTTGCGTGTAAGTACTTTCATACGTGATCTCGCAGAAGCAAGCCTGAGGAGAGAGGGGTGACCAGTATTTCTGGCTGGAAAAACCAAAACTTAATTCTGGTTGATCTGTAATGATAAATGAGGGATACATTGAGTGTTCCGTGTGATGTGCTGTGAAATACGTGTCTAACGGATCAACTCCTAGCCTTACAGAGCTGCCGCTGTGTTCTCACCTCTAGGGACGGTTACCTGAGGACAATGGACTTGAGTTGCTTAAAAAAAACCTTTTCTGCTAAATCGAGTGCTGCTGTGCCTGACTGCACAATTCCAGTTACTTCTCTGACATGTTTTCACATGAAATCATGGTGTAGGGGGTTTTGAGGAATCCTGTAAAATCCCAAGTCTTTTGGGCATAGCCTGTCACCAGCGAGGCTGAAGATCATCTAAATGCAGTGGTCTTCTGGCAGGTTGGCGTCTGGTCCCTTTATTGATAGCTAATAGTAAAGGACGGGGGGCATGGATCGTGGCAGGAATCTTGAGGAATACTGAAAATGTTGTTGGTGCCCAAGACTGAAAATACAGGGAAGCTTTATAATGGGAAGTAGGCAGAAATGTAGGTATGGTGAAACTGGGCTGGGTTTTCATAGCAAATAACAGGCGGCGTGCAGCTCAGTGATGGCAGACGGCTTTGAGTCGCTGATGCTTGATCGCTTACTGCTCATCGTATGTGTTCATATCTTCGAAGGAGCTCATTATTCCACCCACTTTTGAGTGGATCTGGAGTTGCCATTGTTAATTCTTGGCGCGTGTGAATCGTTGGGAAAAGGCAGAGTCAGAAATAGGAACAATACACAGAAGACTGGGTAAGGACCTCACACCAACCAGCGAGGAAGCAGGCTGGTGGTGGCCTCCAGAGGTGGCAAGGAGCATAAGTGTTCTGCTGGACCTTCTGCATCGTGGACAGTAAGGGGTCTGGCCTGGAGCCTTGGAGCAATGGCCAAGACGTGGGCTTTTGTCCTGGGTGATTACAAGCAGAGAGCAGCTTAGGCTTTGCATTAGTGCTGGCTTTCGTTAGCTTCGTGCTTTCTCTGGTGTTAAATATGATTTAATTGTCTGTGGCATGAGTGGGGCTAAGAGCGTTGTTCCCTGTCCGGATTCTTTTGTAGCTGGCTCTCTTCTGAGGGTTTGAAGCGCTCTGGACAGTTTGCTTTCTCACATATGTAAATAAAAGTTCTGCCTAGGCAGGTGCAGGGGAAAAAAAAGTTTTCTGGTACCTGGGGACATCCTGCACCTCTTGCAAGGCCAGGGGAAGAACATCTAGAAAAATCACATTACAACCTAACGATATTTCTGTGCTGCGGTTGTCTTCACAGGGCTGTTTGTTTGATGCTTTCTGATGCAGCCATCTTTGTCCGGGTGTTGAATGCAGAAAATGGGTCCTTCTGCGGACGTTGACCATGTTAGAGGAAATAACAAAAGTTAGTGAAAAACCTCTTCCTCTGCTGTGTGGGTTAGTGAATAGTTTTGGTGCAAAGAGTAACTTTAGATTTTTCATCTAGAAGTGCTCTTTGGTGACGTGTCCCATTTCTGGTGGGATGCGAAGAGCAGCAAGGGAAGCTTTAAACAACGTGCATCAGAAAGACCAAGTCATGGGACTAGTTATAAAGAAGCATTTGTGTTCCTTAGCTTGCTTAAAACGAAGCACAACTGATACTGAAAAATATAAATGCTTCATAATTGAAAGGGGAGTCTGCTTAAATCCAGGTGGCAGGAAGTATAAAGATTTTATAAAGAAGTATAAAGATTTTTGAGTAAGCTAAAAGATGCTGCAAATAACATGGTCGGTAGTAGCATAGGCAGTGGAGTGTTTTTTAACAAGAAGTTAAAAATAACTGACAGTATTTACAAGCCCCTTTGAATACTGAGGTGTCACTGGTTATGGAAGGATGTTGGGGACACACTGACTTACCTCCTCAGACACTGATCACACTGAGTTTGTAGGCTGTGTAGCTGAGTGTTGTGTTTTGTATTAGCTGTTCCTTTATATAATTTATTGTATAGCCTAGATGGACAAATGTCTTAGCTTTTGCTGAGAGGTTCAACTGTGAAAAGGTTTGTAATGGGAATTAGGCACAGATGTGGGTATGATGAACCTTTCTTCAGGTGGGCTGGGTTTTCATAGCAAATTTGGGCTTCCAGCTGTTGCAGTGTGTGACTGAGCTTCACTGCCTTGAGGAATGTAAGCTCATTTCGAGCAAGTGGTGTGATTGTTCATATGCTTCTTGTTGTACAAGTTTTCTTGAATTACCCAAATGTTTGTACTGAACTTAAGAAACGAGCAATGGCCACATCCCATCTTTTTCTTCATTGTCCTTATTCTTCCATACCTGAGAACTTCTCACGCCTTTCCACAAATCATTGTTACCTCTTTGGAATATTTTCGGTGTTGCATTTTTATTATTATGTTAATGTATTATTAAGCACCTTTCTCTTGTTGGTGTTCCCCTCTAGACTAATTCCAGTCAGCCCACTCTTGAAAACAATAGATACTTTAGTTCCTTAGCGAGTGACTTTTTCGTATGCGTACAACAACACATCCTTGTAATGGAGCTTACCTTCATCAAAGCCTGAAATTCTGCACAGAAATATGGCTGGAACTAAGAAGTTGAAAAATCTACTGTAAAGGTACTTGCCTAGCTCTTCGTATTGTAATATGGAAATAAAAGGTCAAGTACCTATTGTGTTCTCAGGGATAAGCATTTCTGGCTGTCACCTCTCTGTGGTCTTCAAAGCTGTCTGCTCAGATATGGCTTAGTGTAGGCCCCTGAGGGTTTTTTAATTGCTGTGCAGTTAAATTAACAAATACCATGATCAGACTGGAGACCTTTATATTAAGGGACATCTCTGAAGCCTTCCTGAAGATGCATTACTTACTGATTTATGTTGGACTGTTTTAGGGCACACTATCTAATGCTGACTTAATTGTTGGCACAGCCCACGTGGGGAAATACTCCACGATGGCTCGTGTATCTGTGCTGCAGCTCCCCAGATAGGTGTTTTTTTTGCGTATAAAACATTGCAATCCTCTTTGGCCAAACTGCCAAAAAGGGGCTTGTTGAGAGCAAACCCGACTGATCTGCAGTGCTCGGTGACCCAGGCAGCGTCGCCCTGGGGTTCCTGCACCAACCTAGGCTTCCGTCTGGCTGGGGGTCGCATTGGGTGCTCAGCTGCAGCTCCGCAGCTGATTCTTCTGCCACGTCTCATCCCTGGCTGCTGCTGACCTGTTTGGAAGATGGTCATGTGTGTTTGTACAGCGTCCCGTGGTGCTGCAGGGCTGCTCTTTGGAGGGCAGATACTGAGCAACTCCAACAGGTAGACATGCTGAGCAAGTGGTATACAGCTAGCTGAATTTTTAAAACAATATTTCAGTGTTTTTTACTGATTTATAAATCAGATCAGGGTAGATGGATGTACCATGCCAAATTTCACTCAGTGTGTATGATTTCAGCCAACCATATATGTGTATGTAAATTGATTTTTGCATTCCTCCATAAGTGTCTTCTGGCCAAGGAGCCTTGCTATCTTGCTAGCTTTGGTTGTAACAGACAAGGGAGCAGTGGATAATGCGCCATGTTTCTTATAAATAACGTAGGAGAAGATGACTGCAGAATGAAGTGGCAAAAGTTGGCCTTCAAGCCAACTGTATTTATCACTGATGGGGACAATACCGCGGTCTAGGATCCTGAGACCACCTACAGGATGAGTGAATAAATCCCTGGAGAGCTGAGTAGTAAAAGCCAAGCTAAGTAAGACGTGTTCAAACACGCGGCAACGTCTTGTAACAGTTCAGCGAAAGATAAGCTTGGCTTTTTCCAATGCCTTTCAAGTTGTAACCGTGTTTTCTGAACTCCTTATTGCATCTGGCTACCTTTTGCATCATTTTATTTTGGCTGCCACAAACCTGCTTAAATGAATGCTGTGCAATGTGCCAAGTGTAGCTTAGATTCTTGCCTACTTTACCTGGGATTTGGCTTTAGGGAAGTTAGTTGTAAGATAATGTGTGGGAGCATGTGCCTGGAAATTTTCTTTCCATCCATGAAGCAGTCTTTGGGAGGGATCCTGTTACTTCTACTGTATTTAAATATTATAGTATTTTTATTTATCTATGATAGAAGTTAACATCTGTTATGCTTATCTCTAATGCTGTGTTCAAGTGAATGCAAAAATAGCCAAGAGCTTAAAAAAAAACAGCTGTTACTTCAGTTGATCTATTTTGAGCTGTTGAGGTATGATGCGTATGTTTCAGGTACTGTAGTCAGTTACTGGGGTTTGTTGACATGAAGGGCTTTTGGGGGTTTTGATGGAAGCCTGGCAAGCAATATGTTTCTTTCCAGCCTTCTTCCAAAGTTAAGAGGTGGCAGATGATCCGTGCTGTGCTTGTAACAGGATCTTCTACTTGAAGCATAAACAAATTTGAAAGTTGCTTTGCCTCCACGAGGTGTCTGTGGTGTAACTGCCTTGTGCATTAAGCACCGCGGTCATGTTATGTGGCTCGCGTCCTGCAGGTAGTACTTCCTAACGTCTTTTACAAAACACGCACCAAAAAGTGGGGGCAGGCAGCTGTTACTGCTTCCCTGGAAGTTGGTGCAGTGGCCATAGCACAGCTCATGTGAGATCATCACGTGCTCGTGCTCAGTGTGATTTCATGGGGTTTAATGTCAAGCATGTCTCAGTGTTACAAAAACTGATAAGCGCTACTGTGCTCAACACAAATGTCATACTTTGTACTTCTTTAGTGTTGTCTTTACTTATTCCAAACTTTGTTTTACGGTGGTAGTAATGCATTCATTTCATATCTCAGTGCCTCTGGTGTAGACTGTTAATCATCCTTTTCTTAAACACTGTATTTAACCCTGAAGGTGCGGTACAAATAGGGACTGCCAATCTCCAACGCCTGCTGTTGGTCTGGGTGGAAAGCCCATTGCTGTTGCAGTAAGCGCCAGGCATGAGTCCCAAATCAGCTGCAGCAGATCCAGTGGGTTGAGACTGGTCCTGTTAAGGGCTTGAAGGATTCACTGCCTTTTGTTTGCTGGGCTGTAACCCTAAGGGGTGAGAATGAGAGTTCGCTTTCTTTAGATTTCAGAGATTGATGCATTGGCTCAGATAAGAGTGTGTCTTCTTCAAGACTATTGGAAATGCATATAATTCGCAATTGGTTTTAATGTGAAGTCACTGCAGGGACACTTATCTAACCACTACTGTCTTCTCATCTCCTGTAAAACACGAAGTTTGAATGCTGATGGAAGTGCAGCACAGAGCATCACGCTTCCTAGGAATGTGATTGTTCCATTGGAGGAGCGATTTCTCAGCCTTGTTCGTGTATTGCTAGAAAAGAAAAATGAATCTTTTGTGAACATCTCTGAAATCATCAGGAAAGACCAAGTTTTGTCTTGAGCAGAGCTTGGAACAAAGTTTGAACGTTTTTCAAACTTAATTCAAAAAACATGGCTTGGAAATAAAAGAATCCTATAAACTGATGTTTTGGCTTCTTACCATGACCCACTTTTCCCTCCCTCCCTCTGTTTGAGGGATTGGTTTTGATTCTTGGTACCTTTGTTCTCACTGTTTAAATGCATGTATCTTCTGAGTGAGGTCTCGGATTCATTATAGAATTTGGGCTTATATTAAATGATGTTGCGTATTTTCTCAGTGGGTATGAAATGCTTGCCCCATCAGTTTGGAGGAATACAGTAAGGCATTACGATTTCCTGCTGTGTTCACGGCTTTGTTGAGGCCTCTTTACATCTGCAGGCTTTTCTTGGGTTTTAGCTGTACTGCTCCAAGTGATTCTGTAACCTTCCTCCTCCTGAAGGATACAAGAAAAAGCAAGCCCCTGAGTGGTTGCTCTGGCATTTCGTTAAGGAGTCTTTTCCCGCGAGTTGGGAACGGCTCCTCTCCCACTTGGCAGCCTCGCAAGGATGAAAGCTCCTCTCGGCTTTTCCCTGTGTTACCGTATGCCCTTCAGCTTTTGACTGCGGAGTCGCGGCCTTGGCAGGACTGCCATCGCCCTGCCGATGTTCTTTCGCTCACTGGCTCTGCTTGTTCTTACCTCCAGCCGGAGTGAGAGGTTTCCTTGTGATCGCCTTGTTTGCTCAACGCGGTCTGGCTGGGAATGGCTCAAGGTCTATAAATATTGGGACTTAAAAGTGCTCCTCAGCCGAGCAGCCAAAGCATACGAGCGATTGAGTAGCGTCCCAGGAAGGCTTCGGGTAAGACTGACAGGGTTAGTAGTTAAGAATTGTATCGATATTGCGTATTGAATCACTGCGTATTGATTCAATACTGTGAGCATCAGTGAACTCTGAAGTATTTTCCTTTTGCTTTCCTTTCTTCATGGAATCTGAAAAGTGTTTAAGGAAAAACTGAGCCAATTACATCCTTGGGAAATATTTGTTTTAACACCCTAGAAAACTGCTATCCTCCAGAGATTTATGCAAAAAACTATCAGTGAGTCAGTGCTGGGAAAACTAACCCAATTTTGGTCTATTTCAGTACTTAAATTCTTTTTTTCTTGCAAATATTTAGGCCTTGCTTGGTGTCCACGATGCCTACAGATGTCCAAACACTTTTTTCATTGTATCATGTGGTCCTTCTCCCTTTCACTGTCTGCTTTGGCTGAATTGCACGGCTTGAAGGCTGTGTGGGGTCTGGGGCCGTCGTGCGGCGTGGCACTGCTTTGGTGGAGCAACGGCGGGCTGGCGCTTCGCAAGGTCAGGATGCTGCCGGCCAGAGAGCCAGGAGGAGCTCTAAAGACCTGCGTGCGTGCACACACACTTGTTTGCTTTGTGTTTAGTCAGATGGGGCAGGGAATTTGGGCAGGGAGCGGTTTGTTGGGTTTCAGATTTAAACAGGAGACTAAACGGAGCGGTTTCCTTCACATTGCTCATTAATGCAGCGCTACTCGAGAGAGATTAACAAAAAGTTAATACCCCTGAGCCTTTAAAGCGTTCTATATATAGGCTTTCATTCCTTGTAGTCTTTTAGGATTTGGTGTACAGTTATTTTGGAAGGACTTTTCTGCTCTTCAGAAGGCCTTATTTTAGTTTCAGTTACGATTGAGTTCTACAATACACTTTTCTGCCCACTTTAAAGGAATTTGCTCATTCTGTTAGATGGACTTACCGGCAAGGGTTTGCCTGCAGCCTGCTGAAGCTGCTGGGTGTGCCTGGAGACTCAGGAGTCTGCATTTGGCTGTGCTGGAGTTGTACGGTATTTAACCTTTGTGCTATTTTGTCCCCTTTTTGGTCATGCAGTGGTTTGGGTTCAACTCCTGAGAGGTTTTTAGGAAACCGAGGCTAATGTTTAAGCAGGTTTGGGGTAGGAGCTGTGAGAAATGGCTGTGATGCTTTCTGGGTGCGGGCAGTGCAGTACTCTGCGTGGAAAGCAGGGGCTGGCCCCGCTGCCCAGGTCATGGCAACAAGATATGTGGCGCAGGGTTCTGGGACACGGCTCTGGCGTGCTGTTAGGGGTGCATAAAATATTCAAGGCTCACTACAATGTGTCTGTAGATCAGTTGCATGTTGTGCGAGTCGTTCTTTCAGTATCTCAGGTCAACTACGTATTTCCTACCTGCCATCAGAAGTCTTTCAGTTTAAACGTGAGTTTAAACTCTTCCATGGGAGCTGTCTGGACTTGGATCACGGTCATAACTGTTTAGAATCCCAAATCTTGTATTTCTTAGGAGAAGTCACCTGGACTCCATATAGTCAAGCATTTGGAGGCAGTGCCGTCTCCTTTCGTGGCAGGTGAGGTCCACTCACCCTACTCAGGAGGACAGATGGGAATCTCTGTAGAGGAAAGGGGTGTTTGGCCTGCCTTCCCTTAACATGAAGATTCCTGGTACAAAGATAATATTTCTATCCCAACTACAGGCACTTAAATGAGTTTAAAGTATTCCTAAGTAAATTCATTTGCTTGCTTGCTTTCAGCAGGCCTGCTGGGTTGCCTTTGCTGGAGGGCAGGGCCGCTGTTGGAGGGACCTCCATAGGCTGCAGGAGTGGGACAAGCGAGTACTCCAAGAAGCTCAACAAAGACTTCTGGTAGAAATCTATCGGAATAACAAATTTCCATCTGAGCTTAGCAGTGCCACAAAGGCATTGGCTTTTATCCTTGCGTAAGTGCAAGATTTGAGAGAGAGGCCAGACAAATTACTCTGATTACATTAAGGCTGTTAACCCAATGGAACTGTTCCTGCACTGAATTACGTGTGTTCACTGTGCATCATGATGGTGGATTCTAACTTTGGTATCGCTAGACTCTAAATTAGAGCAGTGGGGATTGCCATTATATGGCTGCTGCTTGGAGGAGGAAGTCCTAGTGTTAAAATTCAGTTGCTACTTTTCCTCACCTGGATCGTTGCAGCATCTCTTTGCACTACAGACCTTGTATGATTTTTTTGTTGCCACCCACTGTTGATTAAAAATAACATTCTCTGCTTCTAAATTTCATGACGTTAAACATGAGTATCGCTCTAGGACGTTGCAGAAGGCCAAAGAACAGTTGGGATAATAAACAGAACTTAGTGTAAAGAGGAAAAGTGTTAGTTAAAGGCAGACCAATAGACTTTTGTGTGGAAAATATCTTTTTGGTGGAAGGTAATGGCATGGAGGCAGAGTTTTGCTTTGAAACTAGGCAATTGTTTTCTGACCTGGTTCTTCCGGCAATTGACATATTTTATTGAATGATAAATGCCTTGTGCATGTGTGGCTTTCTAAGGAGGGATTATGTCCCTGCTTTTAAATTTTCTTGACTTCTGTAGCAGATGCCTTCAGTACTTAAATCATAATTAATTGTGAACTGAAAGAATCTCAGAGTTAAGCCTACTTATGAAGTAAAATCTGTACAGATATTTTTAGATCATGCATTTGCCACATCCCTCCCACAAGCACAGACGTGATTGTTTGGAAAGAAGCAAAGGGCCAAATATTTAAATGTAAACATTGTGACATTTGGCTCTGAATTACTGAGAAAATCATACAAATAACTAGGTGTTGCTTTTCAAAATGTGTAAATAGCAAAATCACTTAGCAAATTCCTGTGCTGGGGAGGGTAGGCATCTTTGCCAATTTTGGAGTAAATGGCAAGTGCCAGCCAGAAGTATTTTTACCCAGTGAAAGACTTGTGCTCTGTCCTGTCAGGTGTGAGGACTGCTCTGAGCGCACATCTGCAGTGCTGGATGTATACAGCGTGCCCAAAAGAAGAGGGGACTCATCTTTTCATCAGTCACCTTAAATTCGTGGGCTATTTAGTCTTTTATGTGGTTATTTCTAGGCATAATGACTCAGTAATCTCTGGCTTTCCGTTGAAGTAAGGGCCTAATACATGCTCTAGGAGAGGTGAAACTCAAGTGTTTGTTCTTACCACTAGGCACACGATCTCCATTGACCAGCTTTTGGCTGCAAGTCTTTGATCCTAAAGCCCTAGACTGAACAGTGGGGTTGGAGGGAGGAGACAGGAAATACAGTGAAGAAACAACTCAGCGTACTTTCAGTTTTGTAATAAAGCATGACATTTCTTGTTAATGAGCAGTTCCTTCAGAGTAAAGTGCTTACCTAAACGTTGCGTGCGAGATGGATTTGGTTCTTGCAAATGAGTTCTGCTGCCTTCTTCCCAATAACGTGTTGGAAATCTACAGAAGTGAATGTCCCATGGTAAATGAGTGTGCATGTTTTTTGTTTCCCTCAGGCAAAATACATCTCCCAGTGCATCGATGAGATCAAGCAGGAGCTAAAGCAGGATAACATTGCAGTGAAATCAAATGCAGTCTGCAAACTTACATATGTAAGTGCCTTGCGGGGATACAATGTGATTGCATCTTTGAATTTTTTCATCCTTGTTGAGGAGGAACTAGCCTGCTTATTCTTCTTAGACTGGTTTGACAGCCAGCTTTAACTGTTTTCAGTGCAGGCTGCAGGTGAAAATGTTTTTGCGTGTATCTCTGACATCAGAGTCTGCGTGTTCCCATCCCATTCCATTCCTTGTGCTGGCACTAGTATTTGTACAATTTTATTGAGCTAGGTCAGGAAGCTAATCTGGTTTAAAACTAATCCAATTAAAAAAAGTAGTTCTCATCTGGATTGTTTATTAGGTAGTTGCATGAGCAGTTGAAACTGGTGATTGTTTCTTTGTGCAGTCCTTTGCAGAGAACAGGAAAACGCCATTAAAGAGTGATTTATTTTTTTTAAGAGGGGGAAAAACTATCCACGGTGGTGCATATAAAACTGCTATGTAGTACCTGGAATTAATGCAGAGTATTTTTAAAACTTGCTTCTGGTGGAACTTCTGGATGTCTTTAGCTTATTCCAGGTGGAACATAACAGAACATATAGAACATAACAGTGGGTCATAATCTTGAGGTGTCTTGCAGTGTTATTTTTGGACTCTTGTTCTATCTTTAATTTTCTGAGGTATCCTGACCTATTTTTTGAGTCTCATATTTCAGAAGTTTGTAATCTAGGCTTCTCTGCTTACAGTTACAGATGCTGGGCTACGACATCAGTTGGGCTGCTTTCAATATTATTGAAGTCATGAGTGCATCGAAGTTTACATTCAAAGTGAGTTTTCTGTGTAATTACTGCTGTACTAACCAAGCTGTTTCATTATTGTATTTAATTAATATATTGGCACGTCATCTTTTGTTTGATTTCTTCAGTATGGAAAGGAAGTAGACTGTTTATTTTCTAGTATATAATAAGTGACCTGCTACTATAGGCTTTTTCTATTGGGTATTTGACAACAGCTGTCAAATCTTTGGTGAAAAAAAGAGTGCATGGTTTTGTGTGGGTGGATGTGTTTTTTCCCCTGTAAGGTTTTGCTTGTGCTTATTTGTTTTCACCAAATAAATAGGATGAACATTACTTTGTCAAGAATGGCTTCCAGATTGGGCTTTCGTACCTGAAAGTCAGGAGTCAAGGAGTTTTGGTTTAGGTACAACAAGGACAAAATAAATACTCCCTGTTTCTCCTACCGACTGTCCTATTTTCTACATCTTCTTGGCCACTGAACCTGTACATTCTAACAAAGTGTGGGAGATAAAGATAATTTTAATACCTGTGAGATAGACGTATTACATTTAAAGATGTTACTTGTCTGAGATCATTGAAAAGGGTTTATGTCAGGAAAGAATAGAAAACCCTGTCATGCCTCTTCTGTTATGCAAACCTCCTGTCTAATTGTTCTGCTTTTTAATATTGCTGGTGGATCAACCAGTTGTTGTTCATCTAAACATTGTCTAAACTTACTTTTTAAAAGTGGCTTTTATTCTTCTTGCCTTTTCACAGAGAATTGGTTACCTAGCTGCCTCTCAGTGCTTTCATGAAGGGACTGATGTAATTATGTTGACTACTAATCAGATCCGAAAGGTAAACTCTTGATTTCAGTTCTTAATTTTTTTCTTGCCCTGTCTCCCTATTTGTGTTTTGAAAACTGTGCAACTTTTTTAAGGAATAACTTCTTTTAAGGAATATGAAGGTGTAGAATTATATTGGTTTACAGTCTGCTTTGATTATACAATCTGAGGGATTAATGGAATGCTTAGTTGTCCATAGGCTTCCCTTGTGCTGTCTCATGCCAACTGTCTGTATTTGCTTGCTTAAAAAAGATCAGTGGGATGTTATCCAGTATCTTTCCTAAAGACTGCAGATATGTTAAAGCCGGAATGTGTTGCAAAGTTTTGTTGCTCCTTAAGAAGTAATTTAGTTATTCTCGAAGTAGAGTTGAATTTTGTCCCACCTACAAGAGGTCTCAAAATGAGATGCAGATGATGACACAGAAGCCTGAAGGCTTGTGTTTAGCTCTCCTACTGTGGTCTTGTATGCATGAATCCAGACTGTTAATTCTCACAGTTTGTTTGCAAATGGTCTCTGCAGTTCACTTCATATTTTTGTTTCCTAATAACTGCAATTAAGGATTCATCCTGTAATGCTCCGTATTCCATGAGATCTGGTTTTATAATCTGCATGTGAACATGCTCAGATAAGAGTATTAATATTTGTTAGGAGTCAGAATCTTAACACTTGAAAGACTATACTACATTGACTACAAATAAGTGCAAAGAAACTTGACAAATGAAATGTGTTCTACGCCATAGCCTGTGTTCTGTCTTTATGCACTGAAAGTCATGGTGCTGTCAGCAGCTTGGAAGGAAAGCAGCTTCATTTCTCTAATATATTAAGCTAGGACACTGTCATGCACTCATCAAGAGTGTGTTCCCAGTGAGGCTGATGACAATTTGGTTTTGATTTAACAGTGTTAGTATTTAATTCCATTTCTTTCTTTTAGGATTTTAAATATATTTGTGATCATGTCTGAGTGTTTTTGCCACTTCTGAAATACCACTAGGGTATGGTGTTTCTAGTTGCTTTTATGTTGCAGTCACCCATCTATAATTTAATTACAATTCCTCGTGCCAATTATTAATCCCCGTGGTAGCTGTATTTTAGCAGGTGTTGGAGGACATTCCTCTTAATAGCTGATATAAACATCCCCATGGAACAGAAGCTCTGCTTCATATCTGAGTGAATGAAATTGTTCTGAAAAAACAGTTTCTCAACATCCTGTGTGATCTTAAATTTTTGAGCTTCTTTTTCCTTTTTTAGGATCTGAGTAGCCCTAACCAATATGATACTGGAGTTGCACTGACTGGCTTGTCCTGTTTTGTTACTCCAGATCTTGCCAGGGACTTGGCAAATGACATCATGACACTGGTGAGTTGATAAGACTGAGTAATGTTTTTTCCTATAATTAAAGGATGTTAATTTGTTCAAATCTGGTAACTACCTGTTAAATTTAGAACTGTTACGTATTACAGTTGACACTTCTTCCTTTTGAGTCTTTTGGGGACCCTTCACAGCCTTTGTGGCTCAGGAGGATTGCGTTGGTTATTTCTGTTAGTTGGGGTGATAAATGATGGTACTTTGCTCATCCATCAGAAGCTGAGTTTTAGGAAACTGAAGTAGCCAAGTCTCCTATGAAACATTTTTGAGAGAGACTGATGTGGACACAGGGGCCTTGAGAAGAATCTTGGAAATGTAAATTTGCGAAGAGCCTGATCCCAATTCTTTCATTAACAGATGTCTCATACGAAGCCTTATATCAGGAAGAAGGCAGTGTTAATCATGTACAAAGTTTTCTTGAAATACCCAGAGTCCCTCCGTCCTGCATTTCCTCGCCTTAAAGAAAAACTCGAAGATCCAGATCCTGGTGAGTGGATTTTATTAAATTGCTTCTGCTCCAAAACATTTAGGTATAAATGCTTTTCAAGCTTGTAGAGAGGAGTGAAAAATGAAAAAAATTCTGAGCACAATGTTTGAATAGGTAGATGGCCATATGAGAGTTTTGACAGATGTTACCATATTAAAAATGCGTTCTAGTTCTTTCTTCAAGGCCAAAGTTACTGAAACTGCATTGGTGGATTAAACTTTAATGGGACAAAGCTGCTTAGGGATTCGTGGCTTGTTGCTTAACTTGACTGTTGAAAATATTTCAGTTGATTTCAAGCTTTTTGTTTCTTGTGCACTTCTACAAAGCTGTAGCTATTGGTTGTTGGCAATAGATGTACTTAATTTCACACAACTCAGTAGGCTTTTTTCTATTTTTAAATTTAAAAATATACTTCTAATTGGTGTTACTGGAAGGTACTAGTCTTCCTTCACTGTGCCAAAATGCTGTGTATCTGTTTCAAGGAATCTGTGTGCATTGTAGTTCTACGAAGTCCAGTTGATTTGTGTGTTTAGAAGGAAAAATGTAGATATGTTTACTGGACTGATTTGTTAATGGCATGTAAGATACATCTTCCAGGGACAATGTTTATTAAAAACAAAGAAACAAGCAAAAACACCTGCAAACAAAGGAAGAAACGACTTATTTATGATGCTTTATGGAAAAAACTACTTTCTGCTATGAAACATAGACTAGAAGACTCCAAATTGAGATTAAATTGAGATTGAGCAATTAGAATTAACTTGTTCAGTCATCTTGTTTAAGGATTTTCTTTTTCTGGTTTAATTAAAAATGTCTAAATACATTTTAAAGAAGCAGTGTTTGGAAACTTTATGGTGGATAAGGTTAATGATTTTAATTTTTGTTGTCTGTGTCCCTCAAACAAGCTATCTGCAGCAAGGAGGGGAGGAGAATGTCAGTGTCCTGTTGTCTGATAGTGGGCACAAAGCAGATACATAGTTTGATATATTAGAAAGCAGCCAAAATTAAATAATATCCTTTGAGTTTGTCTTGCATTCCTGTGTTTAGTTCACTACCTCATCACTGGTAATGAGGCTGAGCCATTCCTCTTGGAATGTGCAAGTCTGAATGTTTAACTGCTTTTGTTCTGGGTGTTCTGCACCAGAAACTTCAATTACAATTAAAGTATTTATGAGAATTCTGCTTTTCTTGCTTCTGTTTCCCAGGTGTGCAGTCTGCTGCAGTAAATGTTATTTGTGAGCTGGCTCGACGCAATCCCAAGAACTACCTTTCTCTTGCTCCACTCTTTTTCAAGTTGATGACATCGTCAACCAATAATTGGGTTCTCATTAAAATTATAAAACTGGCAAGTATTCTCTACCTATGCTTACAGGATTGGAATCCTCATTAAACTGTGTTGGGTATGAAAATAGGTTTCTTGCTTGTAGGTATAGTTACCTTTAATGCTAGTTAAAAAACGAACCAGGAATCTCTTCTAGTATTTGTGAACTTAGAGGAAAAAAATATTTTAATATAGCTTAGTTAAATATAATGAATTGTAGTTTAAATTATGTTTTTATGTTGCTTAAAACCAGCTATTAATTCAGTTTCTTGTTTGTACTTCTTAAAATAGTTTGGTGCTCTTACTCCATTAGAGCCTAGGCTGGGAAAGAAATTAATTGAGCCTCTGACCAACCTCATACACAGGTATGTATAACAAATGCTACTTTGTTTATTCAGGATTGGTAAAGTGTGTGTTAGGTAGGTCAGTAGCTAGGTCTAGTGATGCATTTCTGAACTTCTTCCTGAGCTTGAATGTGTTGGTTTCAGTATCAAAGTAGTAATATTAAGACTATTCCTAAGAAACTTGACTGAGATAAAATACCCTAATGAAAGCCTTTGGGTGTGGGCTGTCTTGAATTTCTCAGAAGCTTGCATGTTTCGATTTCACTCATTTTAAGCCAGGGATTACTTTGGTGCATGTATTTAAACAAATACACACAAAAAAACTATGCCTTAAAAACAGCTGTGTATTTGCCTCTTCTGTTCATCTGCACGTTTGACTCTTGACTTTTTTGGAAGTGCAGTTAGATAAAGAAATTTGTAGATATCTTTGTGCCTTGTTAAAGCTGGTTTGTATTATTGTTTTGGATCTATTTCTGAACTAAACTCAGAAAGGAGGAAAGAATAAATGCATGTTCCCAGTTACGGAAAGAGTGTCATACTATGTTGGAGTTATCAAAGGTTAAGATCAGTTTCTCTTAATGTGGCAGAGCATGAGGATGGACGAGAATGAGAAAATTTAAAACAGGTATCTGTGTAGCAGTGAGAGGGAGCTCTAGCCAAACAATTTCTCTTCATCCTCGTAGTACTGCTTGTAAGGCTGGTTCTGAGCAGACCAGCCAGAAGGCTTGCATCCAAACAGCTAAGGAGAGTTTTTGCAGCAGTGATGCATACATACAAACTCACTAGAAGCAGTACTTCACTAGAAAAAGCAGCAAGATGAACAGAATGTCTTCAGTCCTGTCTGTGTCCTCTCCAACTTCCACAGTAGCTATTCTTTTCATTATTTCTGAGGACATAATCCTGTTCTGATTGGCTTCCGTTGTCTGTCATTTTGGGTTTCATATCACACATGCATAAGGCCAAACAGCCTGCCACCTACCACAAAATGCATAGAGAGCAGAAGTGATTGTCCCAGCTCTGAGCATGCCAGAGTCATGGATACCATGTGCTGAGTGACCTTCACAGGAGCAGTTTGTGACTGCTGCCTCCAGAGCTGTTTGCTCATTACCTTTGCAGACCTGCTTCTCCGGAAGCAGTCCTTTGTTACTTGTAAGGCTTGCTGTGTGGCTGGGGGGCACTTTGTGTCTGTTTCCATCGTATAAATCAGTTTTTGTAAGTGAAATCCTCAATCTCACTGTACTTACTGAGTGTTCAACTGACAATTTTCTTGAATTTACGTTTGGAGTAGAATAGGACATCTGAAAATATGTTGCTGGCTTGTAGAAATGAGCAAGAGTCTGCTGTTCATGCATGACTCATTCTCTTTGGGAGAAAGACCTGGAGGTTGTCCATCTGCTTTTCTTATCGTGAATTTTTGACCTTGGGCAGAGGACTTGATTTGATTCTTGGACAAGATTGGTTCAGTGCTCTGAAACTGGGACCGAGATTTTGAGTAACCATTTCCTTCCTTATCCCTCCTGTTACAGTACTGTTATTTGCATCTTCTCAGAGAAGAAATGACTTAATCCATCTCTGCTACATTCTGTTTTGGAAGTCAAGGAGAGGACTGCAGAATCAGCTGTTTTCCCCTCCCCTACTTTCAGTAGCCAGCTGTACTGCCTCCCTCCCATTTATAAGCGAGAATCATTTCCTCTAGTTGGGAGGTATATGGAACAGAATGCTGGCAATTTCCTGTGTAATTAAAGGTGTTAACTAGCTCTAAGATATTGCTGACAACTCTTCAAAATGTGATGGTTTTATTCCCTATTTAAAATACTTGGTTTCTGTTTCAGCACCTCAGCCATGTCTCTCTTGTATGAATGTGTGAACACAGTAATAGCAGGTGAGAACTGAAATTTGTGACCTAGAAAGAACATGATGAACTTTGTCATGAATTAATTGTGACTGTTTTTTAACTTAATGTATTTCTATAACCAAATTAAATCGCTTGGCAAACTTTCAGTGATTTCTTTCACTACGTAACTGTAACTGAAATCCTTTGTCCTCAGTAGATGAGGCTAAGTTATTACAGCTATGTGTTTGCTAAAGGCTAAAACAAAGCACTAACGATGAGTAATTATTTATATTTTATATAATGTTATTTGTAATCAAGCTCCTAAGTGGTGTTAGAACTGAAATATGCCAGCAGCAATAAAATCAAGAACATGATCAATGCCTAATGGAAACATTGACGACATTTTCTTATGTGAGGAGAAATAGTAGGCTTTTTTTTTAAGCTGTGGAATTGGAGAAATAAAGTAGACTTGGTGCAGTTCCTTGAATGAGGTCACTGAAATAACAGATCTATGGTTTACATTCATTTCTGAGCGGGGAAGGGATGTGAACTCACTACTTGGGATAGAGAAAGAAACTAAGGCAAAATGGGGTAACGTGGTATTCCAGCTGAGACCTGGCACGTTCCTGCCCTCATGTGGAAGCGGAGGGTTGTTGATATCCACAATTTGGCCGTAAGTCTGTCTCATGGGTAGTTTGGGATTCTCCAAGGGATAATGATGCAGGAACGTACTGCATTGGATCTGTTCAAAGAAATGGTGACCTGTCACTTGCTTCATGTTCACTGATTCCATCAGGGAAATGCAAGATGAAGTTATGATGGTGAGGAAAAAAATAGCACTGAGGCTAATTCCATTGTGGATAAGAGGGTGTCTTCCTGAGAGAAAATAGGGTAAATCATGGAACCATTAAGGTTGGAAAAGACCTCCAAGATCATCTGGTCCAACCATCTCTCTACCACCAATATCACCCACTAAACCATGGTGCGTGGTTCATGGTGTAGTGGGTGAACCAGGTGGAACCAGGTCCAGTCTTTCCTAAAACATCTCCAGGAACGGTGATTCCAGCACCTCCCTGGGCAACCTGTTCCGATGCCTGATTATCTCTGAATAGAAATGTCTCCTAATTTCCAACCTGAACCTCTCCTGGTGCAACTTGAGGCCATTCCCTCTTGTCCTGAATCTGTGGTTCAAAGAGAAATTCACTCACTAAAATCACCTCAGGGAGGCCTGCTAAGGGGCTATAGTGTAAAACTTGGATTTGGAGAATGTGAAGCTGAGTACCTGCATCAGAGCAGCACCTTGCACCTGCCAGTTCCCTGCATGGCCTGAAAAGCTACTATCCACACTCCTTCCCAGAAATGTAGTTCTGCAGGATTATGGGGAGTTAAATGGCACTGCGCTTATTAGTGACTAAGATCAGTTTGTGTTACTGGCTTGGTAAAGGATTGTGCTGGCATGGACGTGCTAGGTGACAACAGTAGTTAACAAGATACCACCACCTTTCCTGCCATGGGTCGCGTGTTGTCGTTGCTTTACAAATGTCCAATGTGATCAACAGCAGGAGCTGATGTAGCCTTGAGTCTCTTGCTGGCTTGATGAAAAACTCCAGTTTATATAAACTCTAGGATCCATTGCTGCATTTCATTACGTTAGGGAAGTGTACACTTAAATTCATCTGTGCCGTAGCTGGTGACATATTTACAGCCATGACTTCTGTGTGATATCAGTAAAATACACATTAATGAGAGCAAAGTGTAATATAAAGCAGCTTTGACCTGGCTGTTCCAACAGCTCATGCCTTTACATTTTTTTTCCTGCCCCGATATTTATTACTTTTCATAAAGTATAAGAACTACAGCCTTCTCTCCTCCCTAGCTCACCAAAAAGATAACAAAAACTTATCTTTCCTTGTGAGCTGAGTTAGCTGTTGACCTTTGTGTTACGTTATATTCATTCAGAATATAGTAACTGAAACCTCTGTTTGTTTATTTCAGTTTTGATCTCACTATCCTCTGGGATGCCTAATCACAGCGCTAGCATCCAGGTATAACACTGTTTGGGTTCTGGTGGGTGTTACTTGTTCTGCTCTACTGTGTAATACCAAATGCTATGGAGAAATTGGATTACATTCCTTTGTGAAAGCAATAAATAGCTCACTGAAGAGCTCTCACATAAGTGGAATCCTACAGACTGAAGCATTTCTGATATAAATTCTGTTATTTTCTTTGGTTTAATATGCAAATTCCCCTCCTTTAAAGGTTTTCTGTTTTCTTCATTTTGTATCAATGCAATCATAAGAACTCTCTTCCTTTTGTTCTGAAATCTGTAAATGCAACAAGTCTGTCTTACCAGAGGCTGCAAGTCTTCCTTAGAATGCTTCCTTGCATGCTCTAGCCACCTTTGTGTATCGAGTAAGCTTTACAAACAGTTTAATCTAGATTTTTGAGGCTTGTAATAAGCACGGTCTCTCTTTTTCCCAGCTTTGTGTACAGAAGTTAAGAATATTGATAGAAGATTCTGACCAGAACTGTAAGTATGTTGCTTGTCTGCATGGAAGCTTTTAGCAACAAGTCACTGGGGGGAAACTGCAGCAGTCTTAGAGCAATGAGTTTGCTCCAAACAGCTTACTCATTATTATAGTGCCTGATATGTTGTAAGCAACTGCTGGTTTTGTAATGTGGAAATAATTTTTGATGTTGAACATTTCTTATAAGGAGCTTTTTTAAAACAGATGAGTTATTACTACTGCTTGTGGTCTTGAAAATCTAAAACACTTCTCTTCCTACCCCTTTTTATAAACTTCCTGCTTGCAGAGTAGTGAGGGCTATTCTGTAGTGAAAGCATAATAGTAAAATGTAGGAACGGTTGCTTTTTTGGTGACTACAAAGAACAATGTAAAAACCTTCTTTGTGCAAAAGCTTTTCTTGACCTGTTTTCCTGCCTCTTTTTTCATTGAGAACAGGGCTCCTGCTTAATACACCAGTCTTCATGCTTTTTAAGCTGTGTTCATCTTAGGATGCTAACTCTCAAAACCCATAGGTTCTATATGTTAAATGATATCTTTAAATCAATGATAAAGCCTGAAGTGCAAGAAGGCTGTGATGACTATGTGGACTATGGGTACGGGGGGGGGTGGGGGATTATAAAATGAAGGAAAATCTGCGATGTGCTGTTTCTCAAAAATGATCCTCATCAGAGAGAGTTATTTGAACGTGTAAAAGTTGGTGTAAATAAAAGCAGTCAATATTAAGTTTTCATGCGCAACACAACAGTATTTCTATATTTGGAAAGAAGTTTTATTTTGCCTTTCACAGTGAAATACCTGGGATTGTTAGCTATGTCCAAAATCCTGAAAACACATCCTAAGTCAGTTCAGTCTCACAAGGATCTCATTCTCCAATGTTTGGATGACAAAGATGAGTCTATCCGTCTCAGAGCTTTAGATCTGCTGTATGGCATGGTATGTTTCCTCACCTATTTCCTTTCCCTTCCAGTCCATGTGACCCCTTGTTTAGGAGGCTAATGTTTAAAAAACAAACAAAAAAACACACACCTTTCTCTTCTCCTCTCCTCAGTAGCATTGTGAGAATAACTGCCAAACTTCTTCTGGCACTTCTTGCAAATAAAAGATCTGGTACAGCATACGAGGGCTTTAAATACATTCCAACTGTGGAAAGACTTTGGGTGACTTCCATAGTGCCTGAACTCAGAAGGCCTAAGAATTCACTGCTCCTTCCTCTAGGTGGAAAGTGGCTGTGGACATACTGGGATAAGTCACTGCTCTTCTGCATTGCAGTCCACGTTGCAGCACCCGACAGCTGGGGTTGACATAAGTTATATAAAGAATGGGAAAGAGTCTGGAGCACTCTGAAAAGGCAGCTTTAAGCTGCTTCTTTGTCAAATTTGCCCTTTCAGTCTTGTTATGCCTTCTTAATGACATACGGAATTTCATTCTGATTGTTTTTGTGTGCAGCCAGCTTTGTGCACACGTTTTGCAGCTATGCAGAGCAGTTTATAAAGTGTGCATAGGCTACAGGGGCAACCTTGTGGTGAGAACACTTGATCTGTGAAAGGACTGTGTGTACAATTTTTGTAGTAAAGTGCTTTTCATTCGGGGGGGTCTTTGCCCTTGGTTCTGATTTCTTGTTAACGCAATAACATAGGTCCACCAAAGAGTTTAGCAGTTGCTTTACTGGATTTAGAAGAATTTGCCCATACAGGAAATAGCTTATTTTTGGTTCAACCCTCCGATAACTCTTTAACAGGTTTCGAAGAAGAACTTGATGGAGATAGTGAAGAAATTGATGATTCACGTGGATAAAGCGGAAGGGACAACGTACCGGGATGAGCTGCTGACTAAAATCATAGATATTTGTAGTCAGTCCAATTACCAATATATCACGAACTTTGAATGGTCAGTGGTTTTGTGTCAAATTTGAAATGGTCAGCAGTGGCAATGCGTGATTGTCCATTAATGAAATTGTGTCCCTTTTGCTTTTTGTAGGTACATAAGCATCTTGGTGGAACTGACCCGATTGGAAGGCACACGGCATGGACATCTTATAGCAGCTCAGATGTTAGATGTAGCTATCAGAGTTAAAGCTATTCGTAAATTTGCAGTTTCTCAAATGGCTATGCTTTTGGACAACGCTCATCTCATAGCCAGCAACACCCAGAGGAATGGAATCTGTGAGGTGCTTTATGCTGCTGCTTGGATATGTGGGGAATTCTCTGAGTAAGTGCAATTGGGATGACACTTTGAACAGCTTCTTTCAGACACAAATTCAGATCGTTAAAAACTACTTTTTGAGAGGAGGATGGCTCAGAATGTGCACCCTTATTACTAACAAAAGGATTGCTTCTTTCCTGCTCCTTCGCCCCATCCTCTGTATTCCTGCCCACTCATACAATAAGGCATGATTGTGGATGTAAGCAGTCAAGACCTTAAGCCAGTGATTGAACTCTTTAATGATAGAAGTCTAACCCTATTTATATAACAGGGAAAGTATACAGTGAGCCTATTTGACTGAAATGTTTTTTTCTTGCTTTTCTTCCTCTTTTGCCTATGAGAGGTTTTTGCAGAGCTTGCTTTTCATGAGAATGAGAAGTATTATTTCTGTCCCAAACTGGTCTGTACCAGCAGTAGCACAATCTTTAGTGTTGTGTCAACGTTAACTTTTATCTTAGATATATTCGTCTCTTGGTTGAGTGTGCATGCACACATGCTTTACCTAGCCTTCGTTTTCATAAATTGGACGTACCATGGTGTTGTATCATAGAACGGCTTAGGTTGGAAGGCACCTTAAACATCTAGTTCCAGCTACCCCTGCCATGGGTAAGGATGCCAGGGGCCCCATCCAACCTGTCCTTGAGCACTTCCAGAGATGGGGCATCCACATTTTATTTTTGTTCAGTAACTGGTTGGAAATACCACCTCACTGATGCAGTGGTGAAGTACAGAATGGCAGAAAAGTACCTGGGCTGCTAGTCCCAGGTTGTCAGTGCAGTTGCACGTAATGTGCAACGCTTAGTTAATGGAGAAAATACTGAAACTGTAGAGGTGGAAGCTGAGGTGTCCCTCCCCTTCCCCCTTCTTTAAAAGGATAAAGTTGTGGATTCCTCTATATCATGTTACTGCTGTCATTTGAAAGGGGAAAAGATGCAGAGAGCAAATGATTAGGTATTTGTAGTCTCACTTGTCTTTCTGTAACACTTTGTACTTTAACAGAGGTTTTTGAAAAATTCTTTATGAAGACTGACAAAATGTTGAAGTTGCTCAATTATTGTCTTTCATATGTTCACTCTTTTTAGACACCTTGAGGAAGCAAACCAAACTTTAGAAGCAATGCTGAGGCCTAAAGTTACAACTCTACCAGGCCACATCCAGGCAGTTTACGTCCAGAACATGGTGAAGCTCTATGCATCCATCCTACAGCAGAAAGAACAATCTGGGGAAAAGGAAGCAGCTCAGGAAATTACACAGCTGATGATTGAGCGCTTGCCTCAGTTCGTACAGAGTGCAGATCTAGAAGTTCAGGAGAGGGTAAGAGAACAAACTTATCTTGGAATTCATCGTACAAAGACTCATTTGTATTGGATCACATCTCATTTTTTGTGGACATGCACATTTTATACAAGCCACTGTTATCAGAGTGATGTTTGTATTCTGTACTTTTTGTAACTCAGTGAAAAGGCACCTTGGAACTAGAAGAGCAGTAAGAGTGGTGACATTTTGTGTCAGAGCCCAGATCTAATTCTAGATCAAAATCACCTCCAAAGGCAGCTCGCAAGAACTTAATTCAAAACAATTTTGTTTTAAAATTGTGATCTAGGACTTGAACATGTTGTGAAGTCCATTTTCCAAGATCGCAATTTGGAATGCTGCAAGATGACTGCAATGATTTTTGTGATGTACCCATTGAACCAAAAAGAGCTGCCATACACACTTAATTCCTAGTGGATACACAGGGTAGTTGTGTTCTAAAGCACCTTGCCCCTGCCTTTATCAGAAACTATCATAGGGTGGAAAGTGATAGATGAAAGACCAATAACTGTAGTATTTAGAAAACGCTATAGAATTTTTGAGGCTTTACAGTGATTTGCTTACTTTGTCAGGCTTACATGGAAAACTTTATTTTTGCATGTGATAAAGGTTAAGAGTGAGCAAATGGTTACTTTATAGTAAGATGTGATAAATTCAGCAGTACAGTCAGATTTGCATTCATTGATTTACAGATGACACCAAGCTAAGTGCGTGTGTCGATCTGCTCAAGGGCAGGAAGGCTCTGCAGGAGGATCTGGATAGGCTGGACCGATGGGCTGAGGTCAACTGTATGAAGTTCAACAAGGCCAAGTGCCGGGTCCTGCACCTGGGGCGCAACAACCCCAAGCAGAGCTACAGGCTGGGAGATGAGTGGCTGGAAAGCTGCCTGGCCAAGAAGGACCTGGGAGTATTGGTTGATAGTCGGCTGAATATGAGCCACAAGTGTGCCCAGGTGGCCAAGAAGGCCAACAGCATCCTGGCCTGTATAAGAAGCAGTGTGGCCAGCAGGTCTAGGGAAGTGATTGTGCCCCTGTACTCGGCTCTGGTGAGGCCGCACCTCGAGTACTGTGTTCAGTTTTGGGCCCCTCGCTACAGGAAGGACATGGACGTGCTCGAGCGAGTCCAGAGAAGGGCGACCAAGCTGGTGAGGGGTCTGGAGAACAAGTCTTACAAGGAGCAGCTGAGGGAGCTGGGCTTGTTCAGCCTGGAGAAGAGGAGGCTCAGGGGCGACCTTATCGCTCTCTACAGTTACCTTAAAGGAGGCTGTAGAGAGGTGGGGGTTGGTCTGTTCTCCTACGTGCCTGGTGACAGGACGAGGGGGAATGGGCGAAAGTTGCGACAGGGGAGTTTTAGGTTGGATGTTAGGAAGTACTTCTTTACCGAAAGGGTTATTAAGCATTGGAACGGGCTGCCCAGGGAGGTGGTGGAGTCACCATCCCTGGAGGTCTTTAAAAGACGTTTAGATGTAGAGCTTAGCGATATGGTTTAGTGGAGTACTTAGTGTTAGGTCGGAGGTTGGACTCGATGATCTTGAGGTCTCTTCCAACCTAGAAATCTGTGATACTGTGATAATGTAATATTTAAAAAAAAAAAAAGCTCTGTGCTGGCATGGTCTAAATGGAGAGTAAGAGAGGGTCTGTGCAGGCAATATATGCTTCTGTGCTATGTCACAAGTGTGTTCATTAAACCGTACAGGCTTAGCAGGGAAAAAGAGACTGCAGACTCCTCAACCCAGCCCCGCTGCTTAATCCTTGTTAAGCCTAAACCTTTGTTCTTGATGTGCTCTTTTCATTAAAGGGGGGGGGGGGGGGAGGAACATAAAATACCTTCTGAAAATCCAGTCTATTATGTACTTTGTTCTAGAAAAGTGTTTTGTAAAGCCAGGTAAATAGCATTATATGCTATGGTGGAGAAAGGCAGCTGTATTTTGGTTTGTCTGTTGAAATCAGTAATAAATTAGACACAGCTAGAAGTAGTATGGTGCTTCTTCTAATTCCCTTATTGCAGTAGTCACTACAGTTATCTTCAGCTGACTTCAGTTGGAGTTCATTTTTGGTCAGTTTCTAAATATTTGTTCTGAAATTACTTTTGTTTGTTCTTAGGCTTCTTGTATTTTGCAACTAATAAAATACATTCAGAAGCTACAAATAAAAGAAGTGCCTGTAGCTGAGGAAGTAATAGCCCTGTTTGCTGGTGAGCTGAACCCTGTTGCTCCTAAAGCACAGAAGAAAGTTCCAGTTCCAGAGGGGTAAGATTCCTTCTTGCTTGCAGTGCTTTATTTGAACTTGCAAAATCTTAAATAGTAAAGATAAGTATATGACTAGAAAAACTGAAATACTCAAGGGTACTTAGTCAAGCTATTTGTGTTTACTGCAATTCTTACCAGCTTGGACCTTGATGCCTGGATCAATGAGCCTCCATCAGACAGTGAGTCAGAAGATGAAAAGCCCAAAACAATTTTTCATGATGAGGAACAAAGGCATTCCAGGCACAGACAGCCAGAAATAGATGAAGAAGAACTGGCCAGAGTGAGTGAATATTAATATGCTTTTTTTGGTACTTAGTTCAATAGTAATATTGTCAGAGTTAAACAGTTGTAACTGTTGTTATAGATTCTCCTTGTAGTCAGAAGCAGGCTGCTTTCTACAGCTCTGGAAATCTGATGATGTGAACAAAACGCATGTTTGAACGGAAGTATCTGTAGTCACTGTGGAATACGTCCAATATCAGGTGCTCCTGGAAGTGTGGCTTTCTTATTTTGGCCAAATGGAAGGAAAATATAATTCCTTGTTAGGAATTTTGAGCTCTTGTAAAAATCTGACCTGAAAACCATACTGTATAATGCAGTTCACTTTGAAGTACAGGGTCTTGAAGATGAACACTTGTCCCGAGCTCTGCAACTACTTGTTCGTACTTACCTCCTTCATTGGTGTACTTGTGTTACTGTGTGCACTATATCGGCAAAAAGAGGCGGCACCTTTGCTCATGGACTTCAGCAGCTTCTGTGAACTACTGTAATGTGTCTGTTCTCAGTAGTGATAGCACCTTTCCTACTTCGGACGTTTTCTGTTTCCTTAGAGAATACTTTTTCTTTATAAGAATTTTCACTTCCTCCAAGCTGTGAAAATGAAAACAAATGTTTGCATTGCCATCCAGATCTGGTCTTAAGGAAGTTATCTAGTCTAGAATCAAAAGGCGAAGAAAGGATTTTCTAAGGAGTATCAGTTACAGCAATAACAGTATTTAAAGTTGTATCCTAGTATGTCTCATAACTCATGGTTTATCATAATTGAGCTACTATGCTGTAGTATTTTTGCAAGTAGTTAAGCAATGTTCCAAATATTAAGGGAGATCACATTTTTGCCTTCTGATGCCTCTAAGTTCTCTTTGCTTGTAAGCAAACTTTCTAACTACACTCTTTCTTTTAGCGTCGAGAAGCCCGGAAACAAGAGCAGGCAAACAACCCATTTTATATTAAAAGCTCTCCTTCCCCACAGAAGGTGAGTGAGTTCAAATGAAAATCTTCTGCTGGTCTCTCATATAAGTGTGTGAAGTCTCTGAATGCCAGAGCTTCAGTTTCCCATTGAGACACTTCTGATTATTTCTACTGCAGTTAGGGTCGCTTACTAGTGTGGCAACTGGAGTGACTGCATACATCTATTTTTATAGGCCTTATTTGTGTTGAAAAACTTGCAAATGACCAAATACCACAAGAGCAGCCAGCTTTCTGTGGATTTCCAGTGGACCTCCAGTTAAAAAAATAAAGTGGTGACTTTCACAGCTCCCATTGCAGAGAAGCTTGTAACAATCTTTAACTTGTAATGGAATGCCTGGTGTTTGAATTTGAGCAACAAGACTCTAAAAGATGCAAAGAAACTTTTCTTCTTTGCCCTTATGTCACAAATTCCTGTGCAGGTAGTTTGTCCCAACTCTGGTTGATGGATTCAGGGTTCAGATTGCCAGGCACTTCATTAAGAGCGCTGGAGAGAGTGAATAAACACTTTAAGGTTAGTAGTGAACATCCACACCGAAACATGTTCCCCTTAAAACACACTGAGTGTTCATGGATCAAAAGGTTGTGGTGGCTTTTTTGCCATCTTTTTCAGGGAAAGATCCTGTCTTACTCCCTCTGTCCTAAGGACTGCCCCATTTTCCTCAACCTAGACCTCTAAACTTCTTTTGAAGTGGCAAGTTATTGTCAGTAAAACATAAACCAAAATTTCGTCAGAGTTGCAACAAGCCTTTTCTGTGGCTATAGCAGGGTTAAGGCTCTGTAGTTAGAGGCAGGGTGTTTTATAATAGTTACCAGTTAGCTCTAAAATACATCCTACTACCAGATAGGATTTAGTACTGAGCTATTCCATTCCTGTACTTAAAATGTTCCCTTAAAGGATTAAACTGCTTGCTGTTTTGTAATGTAACATGTCTATTTATGTAGATCTGGCAATGCTCAGAACATAAATTTTCATTTTCCCAGCGATACCAAGACACTCCAGGTGTGGAACATATACCTGTGGTACAGATCGACCTCTCTGTCCCCTTAAAAGTTCCAGGTAAGTGCAGTTAATATTTAAAATCAATTACAGATTTTTTTAAGCAAAAGTAACAACAACAACTTAATTTTTAAGTACAAGGAGCATGCTTTGATTAGACTCCTAAATGGTTCTCCTTAACTAACATTTCTTAGAAAACAGTACTTTGTGGTCTGAGTCCACTTGCTCTCGAGACGGCATTAGAAGTAATTCTGTGATTAAGAGTGTTGTACAGCCAAGTCTGTAGGGTGGGAATGCTTTAAAGGACAGAAGGTGATCAGGAGACATTAAGTGGAGTCTAATGGTACGGATATTATTTTAGTGTTTTTTAAAATAACAAAAATAGCTGCAAACAACTAATTTGATATACTGTTGTTAAAGTGCAGTAAATTGGAAGTGATCAGTTTTAAGGGCAAATACTTGAAGTTTACATAGCAAAGCATTTTCCAGAAGTATGGAAAACTGTCAGTGTTAGTATATCCATAACACCAATTCTAGTTAAAGTGTGCATATTTAGCCCCTCTTCGTAATCCATTTAATGTAGACAACCAAGAATCGGAGCAGAATACTGCTCTCCTATTTTTGGGGAGAGATGGAATGCAGCAGGAAAGTTGCTGCTAGAAGGGCTGTATGAGATGTCGAAGTGTAAGGCAGCGCTGATTGTCCTAATTGAGACACTAAGAAGCAAGGTTCATGGACTGATTAGTGTTCATGTGGATTGAAAGCAGTTTGTCTTCCCTTGCAGGAATGCCTATGTCTGACCAGTATGTGAAACTGGAAGAAGAGCGAAGGCATAAACAGAAACTGGAAAAAGACAAGAAAAAGAAAAAGCAGAAAAAGGAGAAGAGAGGAAAGCATCATCGCCATAACTCTTTGCACACAGAGAGCGAGGAGGATATCACTCCAGCTCACCATGTAGATATCATCACAGAGGAGATGCCAGAGGTCAGTTGATTAACTTTGTGCTCTTCTGAGGAGATTTTCCTCAAGAATTGCCAGCCAGCCTGTGTTGTTGCAGTTAGAGCTCTGACTTCTTGCAAAGCTGTTTAAGAAATGACTGATTGGGATGGCTGTAAGCTGTTCTTTCCAGGGGGAGAAATGACTGTCTTTTTGTGTACAAAAAGACAAAAATTGCCACTGAAGCTATTAAAAAAAAGATGCATCTCTGCTATAAAAATAACTCTCCAAATAGTCACTTCATTTATTATGCTCTGCTGCTCCACTTTGACATTAACTTGCTGTCTAGTCAGCAGCTTTGCAGCTGATTGTAATTAATTGCACATGCTAGTGATGTAATCTGTATTTGTTCTGAAAACTTATGTTAATCAAAACTGAACAGCAGCGATTCAGATCCTGCAGTTTGTGAAGAATGGCTTTCTGTTCTAAATTAATCTTGTAACTACATGTTGCATTGAAGTACACTCACTGTTCTTATAACTTATTGTGCCTGACTGCAAGCTGGCCCATTCCATGGTTAGCAATCTGAAAAACTGCACCGAGGGGTGTAGTTTTGAAGTTGCCTGGGGTTCATTCACTTCTTCAGTGGATGATCTTTCTCTTTCCTGCAGAATGCGTTGCCCAGTGATGAGGATGACAAAGATCCCAACGATCCATATAAGGCACTTGATATAGATCTGGATAAGTAAGTGACAGTTTTGTATGTGAATTTACTTAATTGCTAACCAGAATGCATGAGGACTAGTCTGAGGCTAAACAGACACTATCTACAGTGCAGTATGCAAAGAGACTTCGGTTTCTCTCCGTGTCTTAAATGTAACCTCAGATGATCGTCCAGGTTTGGGTTCCTACTGAAGCATAGATAATAAAACCTCAGATGCTCAAATAAAGGGGTTTTGAAAGGGTGAAAAAACATTCTGTGTGACCAAATAGAATGTGAAAGCACAGGAAGTGTCGCTAGAATCAGATAAAAGTGAATTAGAGCTTTTGGGTGTATCAAGCTCTTTAATTCAACATGCGTTTGCACTGAATGTGATCCACATTCATCTGTGTTCATCTCAGATCTGCTGTATGTATGTACTTATAAGCATGTATGCTGTATTGTGATAATTTGAGCATTAACAGCCAGTCTGTAGCATCTCTGTTGCCTTGTGGACCTTCAGTGTAGTGCCACTACTGAAAAATATTTTAATACTACTGGATTGTATGCAACTTTGACCAGAGTCTGGTTCCTATGCAGCTACTGGAGTTGCTTACAGTAATAGCAGCAGTGCAGCGTGCCCTGATACCCTGCGGGCTGTGTGATAGCTAGAAGATGTCTGTTAAATATCGCAAGTGGAGACTCTTATAGTTGCTGTCTTACAGAATCACAATGCTAAATATAATTGCTGTTTTATGGTCCATGGATGCCTCCTATAACGCTTTGAAGGCTTTGCGGGCACATGTGTGCGTGTGTAGTCTGTGTGCCTCTTTCTCTTTATGATACTTAAACAACTGGAAGTTCTGTGCCATTCTCTGCAGTTCTGTAGGAACCTGTAGGAGTTTGGTACCATGGCACTCTTGGGGAAAAAAAGTGTGGGGGTGAAGTAGCATTTTTTAAAAGCGAAAGAGCAGTTTATGAGGAACTTCTTCACCTGGTCACGTTCCCCTTTGAGTCTGCAAAGGACAAATGTATAAAAAAATTTGTGGTATTAGTTTGTTTGCTTTGGAAGCCTCAACAGCATAGGAAAAAATTAAGCGGAGCAGTTTCTGAATGCTAGGCTCCAGGAGGCATTCTGGGGCTTTTGTATTGTTCCCATCCATTCTCTTTCCATTTCATGTGAGTCACTGTGCTCTCCTGTCATGTTTTCTCATGTCTCTGTCCTCTCTCTTTCTTTCTGTGCTTGCACTGCTATGTCTGTGTCACGCTCACATGCAGTCTGGTTTCAGGGAAGCCTTCCAGGTAAGACTATACTGCTAAGTGCTTGACCTTCTTTGTCTAGAGGGGTCATGAAACTATTGAAATCCTCGACCCTCAAATTTGTGCAGGTCTGTTCCTTGTTGACTTCCAGCAGTGATCCCTTGTCCTGTACAGTTGTGTGTCAAATAGCTTAAAGATGAGATTTGCTTACAGTTCAAACAAATGGGGTCCTTCTTGCCACTACAGTCTCTGTTTCAAAGTTGTTTTTTTGTTTTAAATTGATCAGGCTTGGCTCTTCATACAATATAAGCAAAAGATTAAGACAGATAAGACTGTTGGATATCTTTTTGAACTGGTGCTTGCTGCTCAAATATAAAAAAGAATGTTAAGCAAAAGCTCTAGAAAAGAAAGAAGCTATCAGCCAACTTTTGTTCATTGATTTATGGACAGTGTTTGGAAAGAATGGACAAATTCCTGTGTAGCTTTTTTTCCCCAAGTAATGGATTTTGGATACAGTGTAAATCTGAGCTACTAGTCATACTTCTTGGAAACAAATATCTGACATTAAATGCAACTTTTTTTGAATGTAATGGTAGAGTACAAATTCGTAGCATAAACATCCAAATTTAAGCAATTAACTGCTTAAAATTCACTTCTAGTCAGAGTGGTCTATTCATAGATAACACCAAAAAAACACATGCCCTTCCAAGGGCTGCTTGAGCCATGTTTAATTTTCCACCTGTTTTCACATCTTTGGTCTTACTTTAAGACTGAGTTCACAAAAATGCAGCATAATGCTATGTGTATGTATCCTTCTGTAGGTGTTACTCAGCCTGCGAGACTATAGTTATTATTGGAGTGATCAGGTGTTAGCAAGGGCTTGGCTCTCAAGTCACCTTGAAAGTGTTTCTGTCAACTTCTAATCCTCGAGGGCAGTATCTGCAGTTGCATAAATAAACTTAAGGTATATGTGTATGTGCTGATTTAGATTTCAGGGCCCAACTCTTTTTAAAACAAAATAAAGCTTGTCTTGGAAGTTCAGCAGATAGGTTCCCTTAACTCAGGTTATCTTTGCAGAAGGCTAATAATGTTCTCTGTATTTTTAAGGCCCTTAGCAGACAGTGAGAAGCTGCCAGTGCAGAGACATAGAAATGCTGAGACCCTGAAGTCACCAGACTCAGAAGCTCCACCTGTAGAGAAGAGTAAGAAACCCAAAAAGAAGGAAAAGAAACACAGAGAAAAGGAGAGAGACAAAGGAAAGAAGAAAGAGAAGGAGAAAAAGGTAGTAGAGGAAGAAGAGGAGAAAAAGGTAATTCTTCGAGACTTGTATTCTTTTAGAAACTGTTGTTATGGGCCACATCTACTGCTGTGTTTTGATTGTTGCTTGGGAACAGTCACATTTGACAGTTCAAACAGGTGAACATTTTTACCTTTTATCTCCTTAAACTTCTACGACCTTGCAAGAATGTATTTAAAGATTTCTGTTTATAAAAATAACTTTTACTTAACTGTGTAAGTTACTAGAATTCAGTGGTCAGTAGCCTATGCAAGAGATCTTGCAGATCTAATCTGGAAGCGGTTTCCAAAAACTGATGTTTTCCTTGTTCTTAAAATTGGGAAGTTTCTTTAGCAGAACATCTGTAACTCACCTTCATTCTGTGTCCTGTCCCCATATATTTAATCCTTCAGTTATAAAACCTGACATAGGTTGCAAGTTCTTCTGAATGCAGAAGTATCCTCTATGCTAACCACTCTGCGGAAATGCAGGTTTTCTTTAAGATGCAGCCAGTGTTCTTTGTAACTTGTGGTTACTATCAGCTATGGCCAGGTTTAGAAATGTATTTAAAAGGTGAAGTTAAGCTCCTTGAATTATTTACTCCTAAATATATTGCAACATATTTGATGCATTATGGAGAGATGCATTTCCATGAAAATTTAAGGTATTAACATACATTTATTTATTTATTTTAGAATGATACCAGAACTACCATAATGTTTTTTCTCCTGAAATTCAGGGGGAAGACTTGAATTTCTGGCTCTCCACTGCTCCACCACCTGTTTCCACTGCACAGCCACAGGTAGACATCATACCATGTCACAGGAAGACTTTTCTTACAGTTGCATCTTAGCTGTGATATTAGTGTTTTGTCATGCTGCAGGAAGGAAGAGAAGGATAGCTTTCATCTCCTCAACATACAGCCATGAAGCAATGAAACCTTTTCTCCTCACTTTGGACACTGCTATGGAAGTTTCAAGCTCGCTCTGTTGTGCAGATCAGTGGATAGAAATACAGATGCAGCTGCAGGCCAGGCTTTGTGGATTTTGACACTGTATTAACCTGTAGTTTTATTTCTTGGTGTGACCTGGACACTAGCAATATTATTAGAGATGAGACATAGTCTGAAAGAAAAACTAATGAATTTTGATGGAAGACTTTACAGGAAGAGACGTGAAATATAAAGGGACTGATTCCCTGGAGGAATTCTTTTGTATCTTGTCCTCAAGTGATGATGTTTGCCAGGCTTCAGTGACATAGTGAAAGCCTTTATACCACGTTAGTCTAATGTAACTGTCAAAGTAACAGTTTTTTGGAGGGGGAAGGGGGTGGGTGTCACTGTTACGGTTTCTCTTGTTGTGGGATTCAGCTCTTTCAACTGTGTTCCATTAGTGTCATAATCCTTCTGATAATCTACTCAGAGTGGGCCTGAAGTGAGTGCTGCTGTTGTGGCTGAACCTGAAGAGGTAAAAAAGGAAGAAAGGGAAGAGCAGCAGG